>NC_086158.1:59849755-61111838 GCF_035149785.1 Candoia aspera | reverse complement strand
TGTCTTGCTCTCTTGTACCAGTTTGCAATAGCTGGGCCCACATTACATCTTCTTTTTGCATCTTGTATTCAAATAACAGGTATCTGCAGAATCAAGCTCTTCTATGAATTCTAACACACCATTGGTGAGAATAACTACCCGTCTTTCTTCCAATGCTGATGCTCCCATGTTGGCAGGAGTTTCAGAATATGAACTACCAGAAGACCCAAAATGGGAGTTCCCAAGAGATAAGTAAGTGAAAACTTGGCACCAGTAATTATGGAAGAAGGTGATCTTCACTACTCTTTTAGGAGTCTTTCAGTTTTAACATCCTTCATTCAGAAGAATTTTATTTACTGATGCTATAACAAAGCAGGCCAATAAACAGGCCTTGGTATACAGGGACTGTCCCCCTTTTTTCTGTTGTATATTATGGGTGCTGAAAATGTGGTCCTGAGCTCCTGGTACTTTTGAACACCTCAAAGTTATACCAAACCCCGGTTGGCCCTCAATCTTCTTGAAGTTATACCTTCTTGATGTATGCAATCCATCTTTTAGAACCTACCTTATTTTCTGAAAACTTCAAACAACTTGTTTTTAAACTTTATCTCTGAACAGTTTTTTAAAATATTTTATGTGTATTTATGGAAATATTCTTAATTATGTGGATGAAAGCTAGTGCCATACATTTCACTTGCCACCTGCAAGATTCTAGTCAACAGTGGGGGTTGTATGTATAACTCTGTCAGCCCCTTCCCTGAGGGGAAACATTAATGCGGAAAATCTTAAAGCATTAAACACTTAAAAACAGCATTCAGCATAAATGTGGGTGGACCAGGTTTGTAATGAAAGAAGCTCTTTAACAGAAGTTTATTAGATTGGGGGGCTGTAGGCACACAAAGACAACATTGTTTAAACTCATGCAAGAAGCAGAAGAACACATAAATTAGTCATTTTCCAATGCAAATGTTTGCTTTCTGCCAAGATCTTAAATTCAATTTTGGTTTCAGAGCAAACACAGCATGATCTCAGCTAAGCATACAACTCTTTAGTCTGTCTATTGTCAGAGTAGCAGGCATTTTCATAACAGATATATTAAAGTATTTATTAATGTTAACATGATTAAATTAAAAGCTTTTTTCAGTTAAAAGTCTCTTTTTAAAGAATATTTACCATTTAATTGTGGCATTATGCCATGGCCACTTAATTTTATATGAAAGAAAATATTGTGCATTAACAATGATTGTAGGTATTGTTGTCTGTTCCATGAGAATATTAAATATCTTGCAAGCTCAGAATAGCCATTTAATGTATTCTGAACTTGTAGCAAAACATTCCATAACCAGAGTTATATTCCTGAGCTTGGGACAAAACATTCTGCATTTTTAAAATAACAGAATCATGTTGACATTTCTCAGAATTCAAGCAAGCTTTAAAATCTTGTTTCAGTTCTTCCAAGTATGTGAGAAAGTTTTGCCAGTAAGTATTAATTACACACAGTATCCCTACTTCAAAAGTTGAATGGAGGAGCGTGCCCAAACTTCTGAATGTATTTTAATACCCTTGTTAGTTCTTTGTAAGAAATGCCCAAGTCAAAATGATTTGCTGAAAGGTTCTTTTATGTTTAGCTCTTGAATTTCACCAATTTCAACTGTTCATCAGATGCTCTATGCTAATCCCTGATTTACATCCCCAGGTTGACGCTAGGGAAGCCTCTTGGGGAAGGATGCTTTGGTCAAGTTGTCATGGCAGAAGCAATGGGCATTGACAAAGACAAGCCAAAAGAAGCAGTTACTGTTGCAGTGAAAATGTTGAAAGGTAACATGGGGGAAAGAATCAAGTGGCAAGTTCTGCAAATAATGTTTCTTTTGTGGCCTCTGAACTCACTAACTGTAGAAAGCCAAAGTTCATTTAGTTCACCTTGGGCTTCAGCAGTTTTCCTTGTAAACCAGTTTATTTGGCAGTGTATTTAACTTTGGTGTGAAAGGTGAAAAGTCCCCTGTGCAAGCACCAAGGACCTTTCATGTCTGACCCTTTGGAGGTACACTGCTTTCATGACGTTTTCTTGGCAGACTATAGCGGCGTGGTTTGCCATTGCCTTCCCCAGTTGTCACCTTCCCCAGCAAGCTGGGTACTCATTTTACTGACCTCGGAAGGATGGAAGGCTGAGTCCACCTGAGCCGTGTACCTGAGAAAGAATCCAGCTTCCACTGGGATTGAACTCGGGTCGTGGGGAGAGTTTTGGTTGCAATACTGCCGCCTACTATTCTGTGCCACACAAGGCTCTTTTTTGGCAGTGTATTTAACGTTAGCAGTGGATATTTACAAAGAGAGCCAGTTTGGTGTAGCAGTCAAGGAACTGGGCTAGAAACCAGGAGACCCTGAGAGCTAGTCCTTCCTTAAGCACAAAGCCAGTTGGGCTAGTCACTCTATCAGCCCTAAGAAGGAGGCAGTGGCAAACCACTTCTGAAAAATGCTGCCAAGAAAACTGCAGGGACCAGTCTAGGCAGTCACCAGGAGTTAAGACTGACTCGAAGGCACAAATTTAGAAAATTTTTGTAAACAAAAAAATTACAAACAAGGCAAAAACTTACATGGCTGAACAATCCTCTTTCCTTGGTTTTCTCTATGGGGGATTATATATGCTGTTGCTGGTTTATTGAACGTTCATCTAAGGGATCCATAGCATAAATGCATTAGGAAATACATTTTTGGACATGATCCAACACTTTTTGAAACAAACCAAGAAAGAGCAAAAGTTTATAAAGGCAATACATAAAAATGTGGTGGTGAGGGATCCTGAGACCTTCATCTTAATATATGATGATAATCTTTACTGATTAGTGGCACTCATACACAAGCATGGATGATAATCCCATACATAGCCTTTGCTCAAATAAGAGGAGTAGTGGGGTGATAATTAAAAAAAAAAGCCTGTATAAAAAGACATTAGGATGATTCTGATGTGATAAAGCACAAGTCTTAGAAAGTTGTGTATGTGTGTGTGTGTCTGTGTGCATGTGCAGTATATAATTATACAAATCTTTGAACACGGAAAAAAATGGAAGATCATCAAATGTATTTATTGCTAATAACATCTGTTACATTTCTTTTATAACACCAAGATTACAATTTTACCCACAGTTTCACCAATCCCAGTTGGGTTTACTTCTGATTAGATGTATAAATAAGATATACAGTAAAGGAGAGTTTTAAAAAGTCAAGGAAGCTTTTTAAAAAGTTATTCAGATTTAATATAACCCATACTCAGTAGCTTGTAGAAACTGATTTAAGTGTTATCCTACTTATGCATGTATATACATTAACATGCACTCACATGCATACACATACATACAGATACTTGTAATCTAAATTCATACTTGGTCACTCTCATATGGTACGACAGATCAGAAAGATTGTTTGGATTTCCCTCCTGGATCTCTGTAGCAAAAAGAAACCAAAGGAGGAAGAATATATCATAGACATGCTCTGATTTCCTTGGGAAGGGATCAAAGTACTTTTAGCTCATCTAAGAGGATGACCAGCATTAATTAATGCAGGGAGTAAAAAAACATCTTCAGGATTTGGCCTAGATACGCCATTTTACTAGTTGGATAATCTGTTCAATATATCAATTAATGAAAAAGTGAGTTGAGCTAGCACATTGTTTAAAACTGCGTGGAACTTGTTCTGTCTTGCATAGACGATGCTACAGAGAAGGATTTGTCTGACCTGGTGTCTGAGATGGAGATGATGAAAATGATTGGGAAACATAAAAATATCATCAATCTTCTTGGGGCATGCACTCAGGATGGTGAGTGTCATTTTGACATTGCAATCTAAAGGTGCTGAAATAATATAATTTAATAGTGTAACATGCAGCAGTTTTTCATTCTGCACAGGCTAAATGAAAATTGCAATGCAAGCGGCAGTGGAGAGGGTCAGATGAATATTTATTTATTTATTTATTTAATTTATACTTCGAATTTGGTCACCATCCATCTCACTCAGGAAGTGACTCTGGGCAGTTTACAATAAAAACAAGAATAAATAATCATTAAATTACAATAAAACAATATTCTTACATAAAAGTACAATACAAGCAGAGGTGTTTAAAAATACCTTAATTTATGAGAGCATCTTCAGGGTGCTAACCAACCCCAGGGTTGTTGCTGTTCCTCATACTCCACGCCAGCTGGCAGAGCCAGATCTTCACTCCTTTCCGGAAGGCCAGGGAAGTGGGGACTTGTCTCACCTCTGAGAGGAGAATGTTCGATAGGGCGGGGTCAACGGCAAAAAAGGCTCTCTTCCTGGGCCCCACCAAATGACATTCTTTCATGGCTGGGATCCATAACATGCCTTCTCTGCCTGACTGGGTGCGATGGGTCTATGTAATGGGGATGAGATGGTCCCTCAAGTAACCTGGACCCATGCCACACTATACCTCACTTAAAAAATAAAACAAACCTTGGAAATAATGTGCTTGGACTTAGATGTCACTTTCTATGTCATTAACTCTGGTGCCTAATTGTAATACAGTACTGGGCATATTATTAAATGTCTCCACCCCTCTTTCCCTGTCTTGACACTGTAATTCCCTCCAATCCAAAGGTTGGGGAGATTAATAATTGCATTCATTCCATTGTTGGATTTCCTTATTCTAGTTTTCCGGAGACTGTGGGAAACTTGCAGGAAAGTAAGTGCAGTACTTATGTGAAATACCAAACTATACAACTAGGGTGGATATTTGCAAAAGGGCTCCCTTTAATGAAGAGAGAGAGATGCAAAGGAATAGCTTTGCTTTTTTTTTTTTTAGGTTCCTTTTCCATTATCTTAACCTCTCCTGAGTTTCTATGAGAAGAAAATGCAAGGATTACATTTTCCCATAATTTTTCAGTAAGATCTGAATTCTAATGATAAATGGAATAGTAGATGTCACCCTGTGTATCTTTCACGATGTATATCTATATAATGATCTATGCAGTGAAGCCGTGCACTGAAAAGCATTTTTTAAATAGAACTGGCCTACCTTTTGTGTGTATGTTGGGGGCGGTTGTATTACAGCTATGTTGAATTGATGTTCTGAGTATGAATTGCAACAATATTCCTCATGCTATGCGTTTGCTTATTTTGAAGGGCCTCTCTATGTACTTGTTGAATACGCTTCCAAAGGGAATTTGCGAGAGTACTTGCGAGCCCGGCGACCACCAGGAATGGAATATTCATTCGATATCAACCGGGTCCCTGAAGAACAGATGACATTCAAAGATTTAGTCTCATGTACATACCAGTTGGCAAGAGGAATGGAATATTTAGCATCACAAAAGGTAAGCCAGTGCTGTTTAAAAAAAAAAAAAGCTTTTCATTGCAGTTTCATACTGTCACGTAAGGATGGTTTTTTCCATTGCGAAAGAACACTTACAGATTTAAAGAATGAGATCAGCATATGATACAAAGGAGTCGCAGCTCTGTCTTACACAATCCCTGCTTTTTTACATAAGTATTTGTGTAAAAAAGTTTTTTTACATAATTATTTACATTTACTCAGTTGTAATAGGTCTGTGTGAACATAGTCATAGCATGTAATCATGATAAATCTCCAAAATGAGAATGAAAGAGTGGTCAGGTAATCCATACATTAAGATCTCTGTGTATTTGTTCATTCTATTACTTTTGGACATTCAGCAATCCAGTACTATTAAAAAGCATGCCTACTTTTCTGGCAGACTGGAATATCCACACACACACACACCCCACCTTTGAGTCAGTGTTGTGTCCTGGCCACTGCCTGGACAAGTCCCTGCAGTTTTCTTGGCAAGATTTCAGAAGTGGTTTGCCATTGCCCCCTTCCTAGGGCTGAGAGAGAGTGACTGGCCCAAGGGCACCCAGCTGGCTTTGTGCCTAAGGCAGGACTAGAACTCACATTCCCAGTTTCTAGCCTTACACCTTAATACATTCCTTTCCCAGAAATGGAAGCCTAAATACTTGCATTATCAGCCATGAAAGATGCAGCTTTGGTCAATCACCTCTTCCTCTGTATTTACTTATACAGGGAAAAGAGAATAAGTAACTCACTGCAAAGAGTACCAAAATCTGGTGAAAATCTTATTTGTCCACTTGTCAGCACAAGACACTCTGTTTATAGATGCACATGAGATGGGCAGCCATATAAATCCACTAAATAAATAAATTATAGGAGAGGAACTCAGCTTGCAAGCCACTGTCCTTACATCCTGGGCCACAGGATAAATCAGCCCAATACAATAAAATTTATAAATAACAGTGGCAGAAAGCAAGCAAAAATGCCTTCATAACTGCAAGGTATATGATTGCATATCTGGGGAGCAATAAGGAAAATGAAAAAGATTAGTGTTTCCTAATTCAATAACAAATACATGTGTGTGAGTAGACAAATTGTACGTTATGCTTATTTGAAGCTGGGAACAAGAAAAAGGAAAAGTTATCACCAGACGAACTTGGGGATTTTAAGGATAATTGCTTAGCCAGGCAGTCAACAAAAACTAATTTTGGAACTTGCCTCATTGACTTAAGACCATAATGTTCTGCCAATTAGTAATATGAAAGAGGATGCCATTCATCTCTGTTTTAAGGCTCAAGCACATTACGTAGTGATACAAATTATATCTATTTGATATGTGAACAGTTAGAACTCCACAATTAGGTGAACTGCGGCTTGATGCAGAAAAGCTGTTATCATATCTGTTTGTTAAAATTGCATATGGGGGATGAAAGGAAATAAGCATACTTTTTGTCAAACAACATGTCCATTTTCCTTCTAAAGAAATGGATCAAAATAAGAGGCCACGTGTTTTTAAAGAGAATATTGTAATACGGAACTAAACTGTTGTTTTGGTAATTGTTAGCCATGTAAATTGAAGAAGAATGAGAATTGCCAAGGATAATAATTGGTTGGCAATAAAGAACATTTTTAAAACTTCTATTTATTTATTTATTTATTTATTTATTTGTACGCAACAAAGAAAAGAAAAGAACAAAAACATATATCTGTCATGTAGTAAACAAATTTATTTTTACATATATATACTGTATAGTCATGAGTTATTCAATTAAATTATTAATGTTTAAGTTAGTTTATTGAATCGTAAAAAAAAAAAAGGGAAATTAAGTACAAGCTAGTATATGGAGTCCAGATGTTTAAATAGGCCTCCATTTCAAGATTTCTGGTGGTAAAATGCTTGTTTGGATATAGAAAGAGAAATTGTTTCTTCAGAACATTTTATAATTGCCTTAGATCTTTTAGAATATTTTTTTCTTTTGCGATCATGAAATAAAACTATACCCATTTCCACTCTCCCCGTTAATTTCAAAATTATTGGTATGTGATTAAAAAGAAGACTCTACAAAAGCTAATGAGTCTTACAAAACAATATTAATAGATAAAATAACTTTTAGCTAAAAGGGAACCACTGTATCACAAGACTGTATCATATGAGACAGTGTTTTATTTTGTACCATTTCTCTAATGATTTACAGACCCCATCCAGTTCTTGTAAAGAAATACAAGTTTCCAGTAGACATACATAGATACTTTTGTGAAGTTAATCATAGCCAGTTAAGGAGTCTTGCTAAGTTGATCAGTAAGGATGGCAAGAAGGAATCTACTTCGAGAAAATTCAGCAAAACATTGTCAGCATTCATAATAAATTCAACCCACATGTCCAGTTTTACAGGAAAAATAATATATTTGAGTGACTGCGTCACTTTCCAGCATGGAATTATATTTAATTTAGCTGTGTTTAATAAAATTATTATATATTAAAAGTTTTTCAGACTTAATACATTCTTTTAAAAAGAATTTTAATTTACTTTTAGAATTTGCTAGGAACTTATAACCTATCATGTAATAAATATTATATAAACATTAATTTCAATTCTGAGGCATTAGATTATCTACCTTTGAAAGGTTAAAGACTACTATCCTATAAATGAACTAAGATGTGAATATGAATATGAATATGAAAAATTCAGGAAAGTATAAGAAATATAGTAGAAGTAGGGGTGTCTTGAGAACATCATTTTGCCTCTCAGTTCTGGAGACATATGCACAGAAAGGGGTTGTATCCCATTATTATTTTAAGTAGTAATCATAGAAACAGCAGGATCAACATTTATCTCTTGCTTTCCAGTATTCCAGGCATTCCATTTAATTGTCTAAAAAAATCTTATCTCTATGCTATTGACTGATTGATTGATTATGTGCCATCAAGTTGTTTTCATCTCCTAGCAACCACATAGGTTTTCTCCATGATGATCTATCCCTAACCTTTCTTTCATGTCTCCCGGTGGTGCATTCATTGCCACCATAACTGAGTCCATCCACCTTGCTGCTGGTCATCCTCTTCTTCTCTTTCCTTCCACCTTTCCCAGCATTAGAACCTTTTCCAGAGAGCTGGGTCTTCGCATAATGTGTCCGAAGTAGGATTATTTGAACCTGGTCATTTGTACCTCGAGTGAGGACTCTGGGTTGATTTGTTCGATGATCTATTGGTTTGTTTTCTTGACTGTCCACGGTATTCTCAGGACTCTTCTCCAACACCGAAGTTCAAAGGCATCAATACTCTTCCTATCCTGGTTCTTCAGAGTCCAACTTCTGCTTCCATAGAGTATTCCATCCCCATAGGGAATACCATGGCTTGCATGATTCTGATCTTTGTAGGTATAGAGAGATCACAGCATTTGAATATTTTTTCCAAGGCCTTCATGGCTGCTCTAATCTGTGGCATATTTCTTGACTGCTTGTTCCTTTAAAGTTGATGGTTGATCCTAAAAGGCAGAAGCTATCCACCACTTCAGTATCTTCACTGTCAAATCTCTATGCTATATTGTATATAATGACTATTCGCATAGTATTTATGTAGAACTGATACTGAAAGGTAATGGCAGTAGTAAGATTCAGACTAGGGTTCTTTTGACTTGCCATTCCATACAATTTTCCACTATCTTTCCTTAGACAGTCAACACATGTACTGCTCCGTTAGGTTCTTTTGTGCAGGTAACTGGTTCAATAAAGTGGGCAGGGGTAGATGGCTTGGATATAGTTTCTCCTCTTGCAGTCAGATTTCCTGCATTTCTTAGTATAGCATATATCAATCCAGAAAATAATTGAGTAACTAGGTACAGTCTCTTGAACAAAACAGTCTTGTATCAGATTAACATAATTACTTTTCTGGAATTCAATAATATGAAGATAGTGTCTAATATTAATTTTGTTGTCACTGGAAATTTAATACAGGGCTTTATTTCTGAAAATACAGTTTATTAAATTTTACTCCTTTTTAAAACTCACTAAAGCCACGTCTGAGTCACATGGATATAATATAAGATTACAAAGAATAATGGTTTAAGATGCTGGCATGAATAAGCACATGTATTCATGTCTTAAGAATTAGGGTATCGTGGCAAAAATCCAGGAGAACGTCAGTATTTTTCCGCTTTTGTGTTTTATTTCTTATGACAGAAATTAGGGTTAGGGTTAGGTTGAACTGTGGTTTCTATCCACAGGCGCAACTTCCTTTTGAAATCAACAAAGGCCAATTCGATATTTTCAAAAAGTTGCTGGTGTTAAGGAAAAAACAGTTTGGGGTTGGTGACCATTCTGAAATGCTGTTATTATGATTACTAAAATAATAGAGTGGGATTGCAAAATCTTTTTTTCAAATTGTGTTTCCTCCCTCCCCGTCAAATGTCTGTAAATAAGTACAGTAACCATACCTGGTATCTTTGGGAGATACAAATAAGCTATATTTGAACATTTTATAACAGGTTTACATTTTTAAAATATTTAAAGTTGTTGATTTATTTTTGCAGATTTCTACAAAAACTATATATCAATCAGATTAAAACTGAAACTTTGCTCAGTCAAGATCACTGAGAAACTAATGCATCAAGCACATACTATTGTCCAATGACAGTATGAGGGGAACTATTTCAGTAGATGTCTTGGGTACAGTTTAATGGACAATTTTGAACATTTGATTCAATTGAAGGAATGGCTTTTTTGCAGTACAAAATCGAGCAACAAATGTCAAATTAATTTTCCAGGAGATTTCCCTGCTGAAGGAAGAGTTTGATTGGAGTCCTTAAGGTTTTTTTTAATGCTCCTATTACAACAACAGAAACTAATTATTTTATATCACCATGTACAAATAGTGCTGTGTTTCAGTGGCAGAAGATAAAATCAACAGGTTTTATGAAGCAAAAGAATTTAGGTTGGTTTTTAAGAAAACTGTCTTCAGAGCATTTGACATACGTGACTTGGGTACTTTTAAGGATATAAATTCTTTATTGGGAAGCTTTAAAATGATTGTCCTCTGGAAGATATGGTTTAATTATAGAAAGGTTTGCCTCAGTCTGGCAGTTAGATCAGATAAGTTTATGTACTCTTTTTTTTTAACTGCTTATTTCAGTAATAGCATGGTTTGCAGTTGAATTTCAACTGACAACAGCTTTATTGACGTAAGAGTAAGTGTGTTCAGCCTCTGACACCCAATTCAGACAATCACTGGTAGTAGATATTCGACCATTCTCTACATTATTCCCCACCCTTGGCCAAATGGGTATATATTTCTGCTTCTTGATCCTGAATTCAGCTCTTGCTGTATTATTCCAAAGATACTTTATTAAGTATTCATTGTTTTATGCTCAACACTAGCCCTAGGGAGGGTAGGGAGTAGGGAGGCAGATGAATAGCTCACCATGGTCTGGAAACTTGAAAATGCAAAACATAATGTTTAAAAATAGTAAGTTAGAATATAGTTAATTTTTTAAAGAGCTTAATTTTAAAAGGCCAAAGACTGCAAGCTAAATAATACAGAGTACTCTGGGTCCCTGGCAAAATTAAGACTGAATTCATATGTTTTTGATACCCTATTAATACTGCTTTTTTTTAAAAAAAAAAGTCTCCCCATATTTCAGTTGGCTAACATTTGGTTCCTTGCTTATTTTTATATTTAAAAAACTCTAATTTCCATTCCAATAAGTATTAAGTTACATAAGATATAGTTCCACATGTAGTAGAGAAAAAGAAATTAGGGCAAGAATGGCTTTTCATCACCCAGATAACTATTTTCAAATAAGAAATTATAAACACCATGTTATATTTATTTAGATTTAACATTTAGACATTAAAAAGAATCCAAGCAGACATAATTGTGTGGTTCTGTTAGCCAAACAGCAGACATTTGTAGAATGAAGTATTTATTACCCATTTGCTTTCCAATCATGTGTCAGAGTATTGGGAGAACTTTGATCCATGATTGTCAAAATCTTAAACCAATTCTTGCAAATATAAAATTAGAATAATCACAAGGAAAAAATATAAAGAATGAATAAAAATGGGTAACTCAGATGTAAACATAGTTTCTGAATGTTCCTACACTTTAAATTATCTCTTGAATGTTTATAGCGAACCCAGTAATAAACATCAGGATATCTTTAATTTTATTATTCCAGGTTTAATTTTATTTTTCTATCAATCTGTTAAATCAGAATTTTCTAAGGGTCTTCCTCTTTTCCCAGCATAACTTTCTTTTCAAATTCTTCATTAAAGTTAGCTGATGTTTATCTATTTTTCTAGGTACTCTATTTTGCTCCATCACAAGGGCAAGAGAATCCTTATGCTTTATGGGTGGGGTTGGGCAAAGGGGAAATATTGGTGCATGTGGATTGGTGGGTCCTCAAACCCTTTGGACCATGGGAAATATATTGTATTTTAATTACCTGAGGTGCTTTTTGACATTGAAGTAAATGTCTCATGTAAGTATCTGTTTCAAGCAATATCAATTTTTTTTAACTGAGAATCACGTTAATGGGTTTCTCATTTCTTTGTATCCTATTTTATTGTTTTCTTTTTCAGTGCATCCATCGAGATTTAGCAGCAAGGAATGTTTTGGTTACAGAAAATAATGTCATGAAAATAGCTGACTTTGGATTAGCTAGAGACATCAACAATATAGATTATTATAAAAAGACTACTAATGTAAGTGAATGGCAGTCTTATCACTTGATCCACTATCTTTTTTCAGTGCATTTAAGTATGGCAAATGCATTCTTAATGGACTTTTTGTACAGCAGCCTAACTTTTAATCAAAGAATGAAAATAATAGGCAAGTGTGTAAGGGTTCTTAACTCCTTTTTACTAGGAAAGGAAGGTTATCTGCTTACATAGCCTGAGAGAGTACATGTGATATGATGCTTTGTAAAGGATAAGTTTTAGTTGTTCCTTTTTATGGTGTCTATGAAAACACGTAGAACATTATTTCATGGTTAGTTTGTGGGTCTGTATGAGAGGGAGGGAGTTGTGGACTCACACCCGCATATATGCCTATGCCACTTTGTAATCAAGGGGTGATTTTGTGGGGCACATACTTTATGTAATTGATGACATTTGATTTTAGTTCTATAAATGTTTTACATTAGTTGGGCTTCATGAAACCTTGGTGACATACTTGTCAATCTCCTGAAGTACAAAAGCCCTTCATTTATGTTGTAAGTCTTTACCACAGACAGCAGCTTATAGGATTTTTTAAGGTATGTTTGATTAAAGCTACATTCATAAGGATAAAGAGGTTGACAGTATGAAAACTGTCTATATGAATGACATTAGAATATTACTGCATTTTTCTAGAAACCCCTGAATGGATAGTCAGAATCATTACATTTTGCCTCTTGCTAAGATATAAACACTTGTTTATCTTTACTATATTTGTATCTCATCTTTTTCCATAAGGGCACTGAAAACACAGTTGAACAGGTGGTTATCCACCCTCAAACTGTCTTCAGCTCTACTGCTGTACTGAGTGCCCTTGGCTATAACTGGGGTCATCTGGGATTGGAAGATTTTTTGAATCTTTGAGACTAGGGAAGGTTCTTCCATTTGCAAATGCCTACATACGAGTTTTCTTATTCCTGGATATATGGTAAAATAGAATGCTTCTGGATTATATGAATTCTTTGGAGAGATTAGTATCTTGGAGAATAGATAATAAAAGATTCTTTTATCTTCCCTTCTTTTCAACCCTGGATGTTTTAGTGTTAAATTCCAGGTCCGTAGAAATTAATAATCATAGCTAAAGGTGTGCAGTGTTCAGATCCAAAGCTGGCAAAGGTTCTTTGGACCCAGCATAAGCACTTTCTCTCTACCTGTCATCAGCAGCATAAAGGAGCTGTCCTGGTTCCTGGCATTTGGTCATCACCTCCATAACGCCTCCTGAACTCAAAAGAGTATATTCCTGAGCCTACTCATGTATACAGTGCAAACCCAGGAAAGATGCAGATCCTTTGCAGCTGCTGATGGATTATATATGATGAATATGAAGCTCTTTTGCCTGCTTCATACCTGAATTCTATGAATGAGCCAAAAGATCCAGCAAAGAGAGACTTTATTTTCTTACGTTGTGCACATTAAGTTGCTTGGACAACTGCCTTCTTTCTAGTGTAGTTTAAATTAATCTTTGCCAAACTGTCAACATTCACCATGAATCATTGTATTTGTTAATCCATTTGTTAATCCTTCTTTCCTTATTTAATGCCCAGGGTCGACTGCCTGTAAAGTGGATGGCACCAGAAGCTCTGTTTGATAGAGTTTACACACATCAAAGTGATGTGTAAGTAATTTTACCTTGTAACCTTTCTTTATTTTCTTCAAATGAATTTACAGCTTCCTCCAATGAAACAGAATTACATGTAATAAAATACATATTCAACTGATTTAAATATATCTCATATAACTTTTCCTTTCAACCTTTGATCCATCCTGGAAATTACTGTAGAATAAGTTGGGCATATTTATTCTGCAAAAAACCTGTGGGGAGAATCTAGTGAGGGTTTTTTTTTTTTACCCTTTAATGAATAAGAAAAGGCTTTTTTTCTTACCGCATTAGACTGAAAAGCCAAAGAAAACAAAGAATATTTTCAATTTCATTCCTGATGCGTGGACTCTTTCTTTCAGCAATATTATTCTAACTAAGTTTCTGTTTCCTGGCTTTTCTGAAACTCTTGACTGCTGTTTCATTTCCCAGTAAGAAAAAGAAGAGAGGAAAATGGCTGTAGAAATGTGCTCTGTTACTAATCTGGCTAACTTCAGAGCACATGAATGATCTGGCTTCCTCTCATAGGTGCAGAAGTTTTCTTCTACTGAACAACTTTTTACAAATACACAGTGCCCAATCATTGTTTTAAGTTGCTTGACTTGTAGCATATTCTGAGCCAAGTAATTTTGGACTTCCTATGCCTTGAACTGAGCAGCCCAAGAGGACGTTTGTCAGAAAATAATCTGTTCACTATGTTTCTCTAAGGATTGTCAAAAGAAATATGAACCCCTTTGGAAGGAAAAAGCAATAACATAAGTATCTGGTCCATATAACCTCTCATTCTTTTTCAGCATGATTACATTTTTAAAACTTATTATTAAGTTTATAGCTTACCTTTCTGTTTATAGAAACATTCATGACAACTTACAACAACAACAACAAAACATACAAAATTTAAACCATGACAATAAATCAATGGTGTTAAAATCAGTATTATTAAAATCAGTTAACAATTAAAAGCCTTGTAAATATATGTATATGTATATATTTGCCCTTTTCCTAAATACTGGAAGAGGAAAAGGCAAAACATATGGGAGAGTGTCCCATAGCATTAGAATTCTACTGGAGAAGGCCTTCTCCCATGTTGCAGATGTTTGAGCTTCTGGCAGTGGGGGCATCTTCCAAAAGGGCTATCCTGCTCATTAAGCAACTTGGAAAATTCATAGTAATCCTGCAGATAACCAAGCCCCTAGGCCATCTGAACTTTAATGTTCACCGCCAATGCCTTAAATTCTGTCTAGGAGACAACTGGCAGCCAGTACAGACATGATGTGACCCTTATCCTTGCACTGGAGAGCATTCTGGCCACAGCATTTTTTACCAGTTGCAATTTCCAGGTATTTTTCAGGGGTAGCCTCATGTAGAGCACATTGCAGTAGTTGAATTAGCTTGTTATCAAGATATAGTTACCTGATGCTCTGGCCCAACCAGCTCAGAAAGAGCTGTAGTTGGTACATTAGCTGTACTTGGGTAAACACGTTCCTCACCATAGCTGACACCTGAAATCCAGTGACAGTTAGAAATCAAGGAGCACTTTCAATCTGCAAACCTGCTCTTTCTGAATTTAACTTCAGCTTGTTCTCCCACATCTATCCTGTTACTAAGTTTAGATAATGTTCAAGGATACCAATTGTATAAGATGGTAGGGAGCAATAGAGCTGGGTGTCATCAACATAGTGATGGCATCCATGCCAAAACTATGAAATAAAAAGTGCACTCAAGACTATCCAGAAGGATACCATAGTTGATAATACTGAATGCCATCAAGGAATAGGGAAATCCATGAAGGTGATCAAAATAATTTCAGTACCATACCACAGAAGAAGCCCCAGCTGAAATGGAACCCAATTATCAATTCTATCCAAATGCATCTGGAGCTGGAAGGCCACTTCTTTCTCAACAATCTTACCCAAGAATGGAATATTCGAGTTATAATTCTATAATTTGGGTTATAATTATAGAGATTCCAGGTCAAGAGAAAACTTTTTTGTGTCTTACACTCTTCTCATTTAGACAGGAGAACATCTCACATTCTGGCTAGATTCTAAACAGTTTATTTATATCTGAACCAATCTCAATAAGACCATTCCTGTGGTGCTTTTTAATCCTAAATCTTCAATTTTCAACTATAAGGAATTTCATAGGATTTAGGCATACATATCTATTGCTTAGGTTGGACTACTTAGTGTATTATTTTATGAACTTAAACACTCTATTTATGTGTTCTGCATTTTATTGTGCTTCAATTTATTTTTAAATTTGGTTTGCTGCTCAGGATGTACTGCAATATGTAAAGATGTAATTAAAGGATAAGATTCTAAATGATCTGTTTCAGACACATTCTATTCCCTTTTTTAAATTCTTCAGATGGTCATTTGGTGTCCTAATGTGGGAGATCTTCACTTTAGGTGGATCACCATACCCAGGAATTCCAGTGGAAGAGCTTTTCAAGTTGCTTAAAGAAGGACACAGAATGGATAAACCTGCTAATTGCACCAATGAACTGTAAGAGCTCTTTGGACATAGCTAGATTGGATGTATTAACATGAAGAGAATGCATTTGTTGTTTATTTCATTTTTTTCCTGTTTATTTCCTAAGTATATGTCACATGAACACAAATTACGGCTTATTAGGACACAATGCACATTTTTTTTTGCAATTACCCCAATAGTTTTAAAACTTAACTGGCATAAGTTGATATAAAGTATTAATAACTCTACTTCATCATGACTTTAAAAATATTTATTTAGAATTCTCAAACTGGGATTGTCAGCTCTTCATGTGAAAAACAGTTGAAATTGTACTTGTCCTAACTACCAGGAAACACACTGAGACAATGAACTGGTCTCTAATATTTATTACTAGTACTTAACAAGAATCCTAACAAACTGAAGAAGCGTGGGAAAAACCCAGACATATAACCCCCAAGGGTTAAGGCGGTCCCGATCTGTGTCTCTTTGAATGGCTGAACAGTTCCTCAGTGCTACGCATGCGCTTGACAGTCTGGACGGGAGCCCCCTGCTCGCCATCCTTACTCATGACAGTACTTCCATCCAAGCAGTGGCAGCTGCTGCTGCTGCTGCTGCTGCTGCTGCTGCTTCTTCTTCTTCTTCTTCTTCTTCTTCTTCTTCTTCTTCTTCTTCTTCTTCTTCTTCTTCTTCTTCTTCTTCTTCTTCTTCTTCTTCTTCTTCTTCTTCTTCTTCTTCTTCTTCTTCTTCTTCTTCTCATTTTCCCATTATTGTGGGGTCTGCTTTTCGGATCCTGAAATGCCACTTTGCCCAATCGTCCGCATCCTCAGGGCACAGACCCTCAATTTGCATATCCTTATTGATGGTGTCTTGCCATCTCTGTTTTGGTCCCCCACGTGGCTGCTGGCCGTCAATTTTAAGATGGTAAACTATTTTGGCGACAGTGGAAGTTTCTGTTCTAAGGACATGTCCATACCAACGAAGCCGGCTTTCTCTCATCTTCTCTGTAATTAATGACACACCTAGTTGTTGTTGGATAGCATCATTTGTGACGTGATCGATGCCCAATATCCAATGGAGCACACACATTTCCATAACATGGAGGCGGCTCTCTATTCCCTTTGTTGCTGCCCAGCACTCGGTTCCATACAGTGCCACAGGGCGAACAGTTGTCTTATAGATCTTAGATTTGAGATGGGTTGGTATTTGTTTGTCACAAAGCACACCGGTGAGTTCTTGCCAGTGCAGCCAGGTCTCGCTTGCACATCACTGCTGATGCCACCGTCACCTTGGAGATGGGAGCCAAAGTACTGAAAGATATCCACCTTCTTTAAGTTTTCTCCATTTATTTGGAGCGTCCCATGGGTGGCTACAGTCTCTAGGTACTCAGCTTTCTTTATGTTCAGGTGGAGTCCAAAATGGCTAAGGCGGTCATTCCGTGCCTGTACTTGCCACTGCAGTTCATTCCTAGTGGTATAAGCAAGCATGACATCATCAGCGTAGAGTATGGTCCAGGGTGCATTTCGCTGCAGGTCTCTTGTGGTGGTATCCATGACTAATATAAATAGGAGCAGCGACAGCGTGGAGTCTTGGCGTACTCTGATCATCACCAGAAAACTGTCAGAGAAATTGTACTTCCATCCAAATGGCTTCCTAATATGCATTTCAGCCATTAATGCAGGAAATACAATAGAGCAGTGTTTCTCAACTGTGGCAACTTAAGCTGTGTGAACTTCAACTCCCAGAATTCCCCAGCCAGCAATGCAATACAGCATTGCCGAAAACGAAGCCAAGCCTCTACCAAGATATCAGAGGGTTCACAAAATGACTTTCGAATTGTGTCTATAGTGTGCATGTATGTGAGCGAGTGAATATGTGTTTAACTTGGCTGCATGTGTTCAGCAGAGAAATTGAAGTCAAAATACCCTTTGATATAAAAACACATCTGAATTATTTTAACTATATGTAATATAGTAGGGTTTTGTTGCTTTCTTTTGTGGCTTTCTTTCTCTGGCTTTTTAATAGAGTGAAGTATTGATTTAACACATCATTTGGGAGGAGGGCTATCCTTTCTTTCTAATTGCCTTTCAATTTGAGAATGTATCACCCTCAGTGACACCATTTGTGCTAGTTTAAGTCATTTGTAGAAATGATGTCTTTACTCAAATGAGATAAAACATTTAAATGCACTGGAGGCATTATCTGTTGCATCTGAGGTCCATTGCATTAATGCCTACTCAACTGAGATTTCCCAGTATACGAAAGCAATGTATTTTTAGAAAAAAAGAAATCATTATCTAGCTTGAATTAGGCAAGAGTTTATTTTGTTTAAATAATTATTTAGGACCAGAAAGGATTTTAAAAGCATTTAAAGCTTTTACCCAACTCACATGGCTGCCTTATACCCCTTCAGATTGCTTTCCTTGAACCTCTGCAATCATAGCATATGGTTCACAGATTTCTCATATAATCAGCAATAAGCTTTCTATCTTCTACTCATATATGGAATTACAGTTCAATCTGGACAGATTTCCAGACAATTAGAATAGCCTTTTCTTTTTAGAGCAGCATTAGGATTAGCTCCAGCTGAATGCCATTAATGGGATATTCCATGCCCATTTAATTTACCTTAATTTATCTAGAGAGTGGAAGTAGTGATCACACATGGAGAGCAGAGAACATAGTTAGGTGATTTACTGCTCCAGTCCCCCTCTGCTAATACGTAGCTTTGGGAGTGGAATTGATGGGGACAGTATTGATAGTGTCACTTATTTTTATACTTTCTTTTTAGGACATAGGCCTTAAACAGTACAGTAAAGTAATGAAGACTTGTATAATATGTTCAACAAGGCTCACTTCTTCCAAGCCTGAAGGCTTTTAGATATTTTTGCAAAATGTTTATTTAGGCAAAGTAGACAAAGTAGGATTTTGACAACTGGGTGGGATCCAATTCCCAAAGCTCCAGCTGCTGTAGCCAAGAGTCAGATATGATGGGACTTGTAATTCAACAACATCTGGACGACCATCTTTCCCAAATAAACCGTTGTTCTGATTCTCTTGTAAAGTCTAATAATGACACCAATAGGGACAAATACAGGAATGGAATGAGAACTAGGATAATCCACCTGGAGCTGGGCACACATGACTTTTCAAAATTCTCCATCAAATTTATGGGCAGAGAAGTTAGGAGGATGAGTTTTTCAAATTATGCAACATTTTCTGAAGGGCAGGATGACCTCATATCAGTTAAAATCAACATAAGCCTGATGGGAAGACTTCACTGCTTTTCCCGTGTGTCTAAAGGGTGAAAAGAAGTAAACACTTCTTTTCCCTTGTGTTTAAAGGGTGAAAAGTCAGGGTGCTGAAGTACAAAAACACCACATCCCACCTATGAGAGTTGTCCACAATTTATTTTCTGTTGAAAGAATTTCTATAGCAAATTCACCAAATTGCTTAAGAACAGAATTTAAAAGTGCAGAATTTATTTGCCCAGTACCAAATTCTTCTCCAATCCTCTGGACCACAGGCACATTTTCTTAAACAGCAAAATACTTCTGATATGTAAAATGTGAATACATCCTGATTTTTTGCTGAACAGCAGTGAGATAATCTGAATATGTAACTTGAATGCCATAGATACATTAATTAACGTAACAAAATGCTGGTTTCCACAGCTACATGATGATGAGAGAGTGCTGGCATGCAGTGCCTTCACAGAGACCTACTTTTAAACAGCTAGTGGAAGACTTAGATCGGATTCTCACCCTTACAACTAATGAGGTAAGTAAACCAATTGCTTCTTAAACATGAAGTAGGAAACGACAGTAAGAGGTGTTGAGATAATCCTCATACAATAGTTCACTGGCAACCAGTGTAATAAGGAAAATCTATATGCTGCATTTTCCTTCTGGCACATTTGGACATAGACAACAAATCAAAGAAAATCTGTGCACATGTAATTCCTTTGGGATCTGATAGAATAAAGTAACCAACAAAGTGTAAGATAGTTGGCCAAGAAATGTATTTTGGGGTGGAATGATAAATAATTAAAGGCTTATTTGTATCTTCTCCCCAAGTTTACTAATTTAATTTGATTATTACCCAAATGGGAAACAGCAGGGTTGGAAACACGACAGACAGAACAGATTTGTGTAAAGTGTCAATACATTATCTTTCATGGTCCCAATAAGATTAGTTGCAATGTCTATTATATTGGTCACATAATGCATTTATGAAGAGTTAAAGGAAGACTTTCATATTGTAGTGCATCTTTTAAGCTTTGCAGAAGTCAAATAGATAAATACTTTTGCAGAATCCCTCCCTAAGCAATACAAAGGGTTGCGGGCAGGTAATAATAATGATAATTGACTGGTTATGCTTCTATTGCAACTGGATCTCCTAACATTGGAATATTATCAACACCTAGAAAGGACCTGACACATCACTGTGTGTTCGCTAAACCACTTCCCCATACATGTATGCACATGCACATGCATGCACACATCTACATACACACACATACACAAATAATCGAGAATAAAACCTAATCTTAGTTCTGCTCTGCTTCTTTAGTTATGCTAACACAGGATGATACATTAGAATCTTGGTACTTGTACATAATATACATAGGAGTCTGAATATAGCACCAGAATTTTAGTTGGGAAAAGATAGGGAGGGATGCGTTGTGGCCAGAATAGACTTCTGAAACTTACATTTAATTTGAAACATGGTTTCTTCCAAAGGAACCTTTCGTTGCTGTTTACTTTGAAAGTAGGGTACACTTGGATACTAACAAGGGAGAGATATTCTAGAATGTGACAGGGAAAATTAAATATGTGGGCCCATGCCAGTGACTACTTCAAATGTAGGAACTGCATAAGAGTTATTGCATAAATTGGTCATAGCCCTGTAATGACCATATGAATCTGTTAAATCTGCTTGAATCACATGGATGCAATCTTCTTTCTAATAGCTTCCTCCTTCCATTTGTGCCAAAAGCGTCCTGCTCCATCTTATTCCTAAAAGCTGTCATTCCAATTTATATGAGGAAATTATTACTTCTTTGAAGTCAACGAGAGATTTGCCATTGATGGCAGAGGCGCCACAGTTTAACCCTGCATATTCGGATGAGATTCATATTGTCTCTGGATAGCATGGAGATAACAGACACCAGACATGAAAAAAGTGGTTATGAGATATGGAAGTAACATTAAATCAGAAGTTCACGACAAACTAATTTTTGCTGCATATTTTGCTCCTGTTTATTTTACAGTGAATTTATCATTACCATCTTAACCATTTTGCCCCTTTTTTAATGGTAGTCAGTAAATGTGTTTAAAAACCTAGCTTTATTCAATTGATTTTTCTCATCTTAGAATTGAAACATGGTTTAGCAAATGAAAAGATTGGATTTAAATGAAAACAGCTGTTCTGCAGAAGTTGAAAGAGAAGAAGCAATTCAAGGAGAAAAAGAACTTTATATTCCTGCCAGAACTGTTATTTCTAGAAATGTTTTAACCTGTCTTTCAATTCAGTTGATCCAGTGGCTCTTTTCGTTGTCATAGAAATGCAGTGGGCCCTGTTCAGCAGCAGGTAACCTTGGATCCAATTAAAAAGAATGTTTTTTAGAGAGAGTGCCCAGGGGCACTCTCAATTCCTTGCATGGTTCTGGCTGATTTCATTGACACTTGCTTAAAAGAATGGCTCAGTTGATTGGGTCCCACAATTATTCATGCAGCAAAAAATAAATAAGAAAAATAGTGCATTGTACGGCACACTTTAGTTTACCCTCAATGAAATGTCAAGGCATTATAAAACAGTCAGTTTAGTTGAATGAAATGATCTTTCCTTCTGCAAATCATTTCCATGTGTTGGACAAAAGTAGTTCTCTGTAGGGTGAAAATTTGTTTTTTATCATTGCAAAAAGTTTCTTTTTGATGTGGCTAGTGTATATGTTTCAAGTAGTGTGGTTGAAGTTGATGTTGGAACTGATACATCTGCCTCAGAAGTCCTTTCGTTGTTGTTTTGGCTTTCCTTTTTCGTATCTCCCTGAAAATGTTTGGTTTTATAAGAAGTTGTTATTTCATTTTTATCCCATTCTTCCAATAGGGATTGAGAGCAGAGCAGAAGGTCTTCCTTTCCTGCCCTTCTGTCACCTTCACACTATTCCTGTGAGGGCAGTGCATTGTTTATTTATTAATGTATTTATCAAAGGCTTATAAGGGCCAAAGCCCACACAAGACAATTCTCTGTTATATATATTTTTAAAATCAACATAAAATTAAAACCATCTAATATACCATCTATCTAAGAATAGCTTGAAAATCATTTCAGAACAATAAAGCTCATTTAAAATTAACTAGTGTGACAGTTTACTGGACATTTTGTAGGATGGAATTCTGCACAGAAAGATCTCTGAAAATGCTCTGTCTTTTCTTCTTCCCAGATAAGTTGAACTCAATGGTGAACACTCGTGCAGAGCTCATGTAGCTGACCTTTTGGGCTCAAGCAGCTTTGAATAAGTTTAGGTAGTCCCTACCAGTTTAAGCCATGAGATAATAAGTAGCTCAAGGTCATCTAGTAATTTTCATAAAGGAGACGTACATTGTAAAGAACAGACCCTTGTGAAAAGTAATTCATCTGAATGGTCTCAATCTGTTTTGTTTTTACTCTGTGTATGTCTGTTAAATGTATATGAAGCATAGGATCATCTTAAAGCAATGGAGGATTGACTTGCTTGTGTACTTTGCCTTTCAGGAATACCTAGACCTCAGTGGACCACTAGAACAGTATTCACCTAGCTACCCAGACACAAGGAGTTCCTGTTCTTCAGGGGATGATTCTGTTTTTTCTTCTGATCCAATGTCTTATGAACCTTGCCTTCCTAAATATCAACATATAAATGGAAGCATTAAAACATGAAAAGAACTTCTGTCATTCCACAAAGGAATGAAACCAGGGTATCTACCTGCCATGTGAAAAAGAGCCTCTTGCCTCAGACATGCAAGATTTTCGTGTACATAAGAAATATAGGGACCAAAAGAGAAACCAAAATTGGAAAAAGTGTTCCGATTATGGAAAATATAGTAGCTTGGAACATCAGTCAATATTATGAAGAGAAGAATTTTTATGGGCCATAGATGGGCACCAATTAGCAAGTTAGGTCTCTGGCCCTGAAGCCAAAACAGGCTTTCCACACTCAATGGACAAGTTGGACTTGAGGCAAACGTCAGACCAGCCTTCTTTGTTTATTTTGTAATATTTTGAGAAAATATATGTTGACACACACTTACAGAGCACAAATGCAATATATAAGTGCTGGATGTATGTAAATATAATCAAATATGTATAAATATATATTATATATTTACAATGAACTATTTTTTGTATTGATTTAAAAATGGATCTCCCACTTCAAGGAAATTAGTCTTTCATTTTTTGAAAAAGAAACAGCTATTTGTAACTACTTTTCATGCATAAGACTTTTCTTTCCCTCTTCCTCTTCTTTTTTTAAATCATCATCCAAATCCAAAGGTGAAAAATACTTTACTTTCAGGGAAAATGGTATCTCATTAATTTATTAATTAATTGGTAATGTACAAAACAATTAATCTTTTATAAGGTTGTGTTATGTTGTAATTTAAATGGCATTTCTATGCAGACAGCACAAAGAACTAGTAGATATATTGCTCAAAAGTTACTAGTTGTCAATTTTTTTAAAAAAAAGAGAGAAATATTTACAGTATATAACTAATTCTGGAAATTAAAGTTTTGATTAACTTGGGTTTTAAAAGTTGAATGAGAGGCTGTTGCTTTAACTGAAACCAAAACTCTCATAAATAAAAAAATGTGTCCTTTATCAACCAAGTATCTTTTCTTACTATCTACCTTTCTGTTGTTATACATTACAACTCCTAAACAACAAGGCAGTAGCATAGCCATTTAGAAAAGCATCTTTCTCACGCTTTCCCAATTTATTTCTATAGAACTGCTCAGTGGGATAAACTCAAATTCAGAGGCCCTGAACAAATTTCAGAGGTCCCTAAAGTAAGCATGTATTCGAACTTGCCTAAACTGTGCTACAATTTTTTAAATGTCCCCAATCATGCATTTGACTAGGAACTACTACATGTCTAGCAGTGCTTCCTGGCTATTTTGATGTAGCACTGTTTTTTTTTTAAGATCTTCACATATTGTTACATTAAAGTGACAAAATTGAGACAGTCACAAATGGCAATTGTAGAACTTCATTGGACTATCTTTCTGGAGGGTTACTTTATATTTGCTTATTACAAATCATTACAAATAATTCCACTAATCCAGTCTTAAACACTGGTATCTGGCCAGAAATATTACTGATGCACTTTCACACTGGTATAACCATGCAATATGAATGCAATTCAAATTGACTTATTTAACAAGGGAAGGAGGCGGATAAAAAACATTAAACTTTGTTATTTTCTTTTGTACCGACAATTAGAAGCTTTCCACAGATATTAATGTTAACAAGATAAATTTCATTCACCTTACTTTTTTTGAAAAAAAAAATGTGTCTTACAGAGTGATTTCAAAGTTTCTACATAATGGAATTGTTTTATATGATCAGAAAATGAATAAACTCCATATTAGTTTGTATCAGCAAGTCCATTTATGGTGTCTGGTAGATATCTGCACTGGGCATCACCATCTTTTCTTGCATTTCAAAGTTCTCCAACCTCAAGATGTGTGATTAGTGCTTTCTAACCAAATAGGTAACCCTCCAGTATCTGCACACTGAACATTGTGTTCATTCTGACTTGGTTGAGATGCATAGAACACCTGCATGCGTGTCTTTTGTTTCCTGAACATCTCTCTCCAACTCTAGCTTCTCCCATAGCACAATTATATCAAAATCTTTTCCAAAGAAATCCACCATTAGAATGTGGTTTATGTTTTGGTTAAATTTCTATTATTGTACTAGGAAACGAACAACAAACAAAAAATTAAGCAAGCTGGGGAGAATTATCTAGTGGTATCTAGATAATTCTAGTTAACTATCATTAACAAATGATAGTTATCACCAAGGTGATCCAGTGGCTTGCTACACAGTGGCTAAATTTGGGATTCTTGTAATGATTCTAAACCTTTGCTTGGGTAGAACACTTACTAACCACCATCACAATCTTAAAATTCCATCACACATACTATTTATTCTGGGACTACATGACAGGAATTTATGCTGTTTAAAGAAAATTTAAGGGAAAGGGGGAATCTGCTTCTTCCAAAATATGTCTACTCCTGAAATAACACAGTTACAGTAGGTAGGCTATATTTTGTTACCTGTGTTTCTTTTAAAAGATAATTACTGGGTAAAGGATTAGCATGTGAAAAAATGGCCACATTAGACAATGTTGGTTGTTGGCAAGATTTTTTGGTGACCTTTGCACAAGGAGGAAATGAATTGGTCATGGAAATAAATGCAATAAAAGAATGTTAATGGTAAGCAAAGGAACTGGCAAAACCCAAGCTTTCTTGGGCATAGTATATCAAAATAATACAACACTGTCTCAAGTGTTATGTGATGTGATATTTGACACCATGTTACTCCAGAAATGGCTATTATTATTTTAGATTAATAGGTCATGAAAGAGCTGGAAGGGTTTTTCACAGATGCCCCTACTTTTGGAGAATGCAGTGGCATTAAAAGGGAGGGCGAAATCTTACAGAAAGACTTCAAGTTGCCAAGAACCACATTTAAGTTCTGGAGAAGCCAGTGACCAAGATGGACTATCTTGTCTAGACATTTCTTTCTGGCATAGTTTAATATTTTAGATCTATATTCAGTAAGTATAGTACTCCTTCCACAGACTGTTGCCACAGAGATGTATAAACTAGAAAGTAAATATTGCATTTGGGAATGTAAGCTCAATGCCAACCTCTTAGATGACTGCACTTATCCTGGAGTAAATGTACTCAAAGCTGTCAGATGGTCTAGCATTATCTTGTCTTGAGAACAGATGTGGTTGGGAGATGTATTTTTAGAGCACTGCTTGCTTTCCCAGGTAACTTGCCTGCCCCAAAAGCCACCTTATAACTAGGGTAGTTTATACATAGCCACAATTAGCAAGGAAAAGGCAATGGTGGGAACACCCTGCACTATTTCTGGGTTTAGGAGAGAGAGGGGGGAAAAACCCTTTACTAGCAAGAAAGGGAGAAGAAAAATGGAACAAAGAAGAACAAACATGTAAACAATTCAACTATTTTTCTTCTTTCTAATGGGTTTTCTGGTATCTGTAATAAAACAATCATATCAAGAGTTGTATCCTTGAATCCCTGTCTCTGAGCCTTCTACAGTATTTCCAGTATTGATCTGGTGAAGCCTGACAGTATGGGGCAGTGACTATGGTGCTGGCCTGGTAGATTCAATCCCTGCTCAAATTGGGGTGACTTTGGACCTGTCTCTCCCTCTCATATCTTACCAGTATTTGATGGGGATTGGATGAGAGGGTATTAGGTACTGTATGCCACTTTGACATCTTGGTGAAAAGCCACTATAAATTTAACAAACAATATGTAACTGGCAAAAAACAACTTTTCGTCCCACAGCCTTTTTTTTAATTGCTTCCAAGGAACAAATTTGCTGAGGTATCTTTCATTAGTGGTGTCTATAATTGTTTGTATTAGCCCTTTTCTGTGCTTAATTACACATAAACTGTCTGGACTGACGACATTTACAGTTAGCTTTGATGGCAAAACTTCAAAAAGTTATATCCTTGAGAAACAAAGACAGGGACATGTAGCTTGTTTGTTTGTTTCCAGCCTGTTTCTTTACTCAGTGACCAGCCAAGTCATTCACAAAATTGATGTCCAGAGTCACCTCTGCTTACTTTAGAAAACACAGAATGTCTCTAATGCAGGATTTGGCCAGGCCTGCTCTATATAGCTGGCACAAATGTGCTGCAACTGAAGAAAGTAGGGGAGGGCAATTGATCATTGGTTTGATAAGTTTTGAATGTGGAGCTCTTAGAAAGCTATATAAAGCAACAGAGAAATTTGGTATGACTGAACTATGACCATTACTGCAGCTCTTGGATAAAGCTGAAGAAAGAAGAGATGGTGGGTGATATTGCAAAAGCTGAAATGCAAAGAGAAGAGTTATTATTTATTTTCTTAAAAGGGACTTTGGAATATTCTTCTAAGTTTGAGCTTCTTTCAATAACGGCCCAAGACTCAAAAATGCCTTAAGGCAAAAAATAATATTTCTCCCCCATGATGGTTAAAAATCATGAAATATTTGGCAATCGAGAAAAAAAAATGTATTCCAGAACCGGTGCCCAAGGAAAGCAGATTGCACTGTCTCATTGTGGAGCTGACCCTAGCATTCTTTCTCCCCTTCCCTTCCCTTTCTTCAAATTTATTTGTCTTGGGGGAAAGGGTGAATATGTTGTTGTTTACCAGGGCAAAACAAAGCAACCCAACCACCTTTTTTGAGCAGCAACGTACACATGGCTTTATATTTGGCATAAAACAGATTTTGGTACCAGCCATCTCTTTATGGATTTCTTCCTAATTTATGCACTGCAAGTTTTCTGTCAGTTAGTGGAATTTCAGGTGGTGAGCAGCTTCAATAACAATGAAACCATTTTAAAACCAATAACTAAATATAAAAGCCACTTCATAAAAGTATTTATACTAATGGTCAGCTAGGAAGTTTTCCACAAAATTCCAGCAGTAAAATGAGATCCAGAAATAACTTTCTTGTAACCAGCAACAGGATGCTTTACTGAAAAGGCTTGATTTTAATTCACTTCTAAATAATAGTAAGTCAATACTCAAATATCCCCACCATAAATGAGAAATGGATCAGAGAATAATCATATTTCTCCCAAACTATTGTGGGATTAGAAAAGTATGAAGGCATTTAACTCTGAATGATAAATTCTAGCATTTTGAGAAGGAAATAAGAAGCTGATGCAGTTAAGCCAAATTTAGAAGAACAGATACTCTTTCTGTGAGGCATCCCCATTGGAAACAGGCAAGACATCTTATTCTCCATGAAAGGTAGCTTCACACTATGTGTGGCAGTATCATTTAGGTTCTTGATCAGTGTTTCTCAACATTGGCAGTTTGAAGATGTGTGGATTTCAACTCCCAGAATTTCCCAGCCAGCATGGCTGGCTAGGGAATTCTGGGAGTTGAAGTCCACACATCTTCAAACTGCCAACGTTGAGAAACCCTGTTCTAGATGGTGGAGACCAAGTTCTCTTTCAAGGGTAATGAATGTAGACAGTGTAGTCCATTCATTAGGTTCTATAATGAAAACCATTTACAGCTATTATCTTAGAATTCAGCTATAAGGGCAAGTCAGAGGAAAATTTTGGTTACATCTCTTGAAAGAATAAAACATCAACCTCCATCTCTATTTTGCCTAGATCAGCCTTGTTATGCTTACCCTATTTATGAAAAGGATTTCATTTAGTGACCAAATTGCATATGGGTTGGTTTGTCCAACTGTAGATTTCTCTCAGAGATGATGGAATGTCTTTGGAATTAGGTTGGGATCCATGAGGGAATAGGAATGGGAGCTCACAAAATTGGAATTTCCTTGCCACCTAAATTCATCTCATTGGCATTTTTTAAAAAAAAATCTATTGCCTTTGATGGTTTAATCCAAGATATATCTGATGGCTCAGTTTTTGGACTATAAGTGTTTTAGTTGCATGGTGGCTTTAAGCCTATAAATCCTTATCCTCTTGGATGCCCTTTGACAGAAAAGCAAGTGGAGGTCTTTTAAATAAATTCATAAATTACATGCAAGTGGAAGAGTAGGCATGGCCCCACTTCTTTCTTCCCATGCCTGCTGATTGTAATGTCTTCAGAAAATGTTTTTCAGAATTGGTGATGAACTAAGAAGTGAACTTGGAATTCAAGGCTTTGGAGCTATTTGCCTAGTTGCTTGGAAACTAACTTCTGTGAAGTCTCAATAGTGAGAAGAGAGGGTCTGTAGTTAGTTACTATTAATCTACCATGCATGCCAAGTTGTTTAACTTTCTGCTGGATGGCAGGGATGGTCCTGCAACTTTGATCTTTGTAGAACTATATAGACTCTTTTGTAATATGGGGGATCCTGGAAAAGGAAAATAAGGCCAGACCTATCAACATGTACTTTTCAAATCTACACTGAAACTTGCATTATGCTAGTTGCTGGACCATGAACAAGAATCCTATTGAAAAGCAACAGGTACTGTAGTGTTATTGTATACAAATAATTTCTAATGCAAAATGTTTTTGTTAGCTGCTGGCATAGCAATTCTCAAAGGGCAATTCCTTTCTCTGACTCAGGTAGGTGGAGCCACTATCTAATTGCATGAAAAGTCTTCTCTGGGTGACCCAAATGTGTGCAATAAAACTGAAGAAGAAAAGTTCCAGAAGAATCTACCAAGTTCCAATTTTTCCACTATATGAATACTGGCTGTGTTCTTTTGAACTTCAAAACCCTTGCATACTGGTGTATGCCAAGGCACACTCAGACCTGGTGAGCAAGGATCTAAACACAATCGTATAAGGAATTGTTCATACCAGATTAGGGACAGGAAGGCTGCTGTCAACAGGCAAATCTGTTTGGCATGCTGCAGAGCAAAGTATTTTATGACTAGGCACGTCTCCCACATGGCAGCTATTCTACCTTGTGCTCTAAAAATTCTAAATGTGCTTTCAAGCTCCAAAGGTTTGTCTACTCATGGAATATATATTTAAGTAGGCATAAACATGTTTTTACATGGGGTGGTGTTGTTTGTGCAATATTGGCACTCACTAAAAATTGCTATCCATGATGTGCAAGAAAAGTCTATAATATTTACTAAATAATCATATTTGAATTACACATGAATGGTATTAGTTGCTGGTGTGATGACATGGCTACAGTATTAGGCTAAGGGACTTCCCTTCCTGCTGTGCTAAAGTGTTATCCACCATATTTGAATTGGTAGAAAACCACAGTGGCATGAAATTTGCCCCCCCACCCCCACAAATGTTTACTCTGTCTTCATTGTAGCTGTTCTAACTCACTTCCAAATGGTGCTGACCTGATTTGGCATGTGCAATGCATGATAAGCAAAGTGACTGACTGATTCATCTAGCTTTACTGCCTCCCCCCACCTTCTGCACATCACCATTTGTTGGCAAAAACACCTGCCAGCCCTGGCACTAATGCAAGAATGGGATAAGTCTGTCTCTGGGATTTTAAATTCATCCTCATATTCTGCTAACTGCATCATGAAGATGCTACTCTGTTTTCAGAGGACATATCTTCATGATGTCACCTTCAATTCACCTCCAGCTCACTGCAGAGGCAGCTTCAAGTCATATTTTGATGTTCTAGTTTTAAAGTAGTGCTTTCCCTCTTCTTCTGACACAAGCCTTGCCATATGAATGATCTGTAATGTTTTATTGGTGATGGTGCAATCAGGGAGTAGGATCTTTTTAATAGCTATTTTCCAAACACATCTGTCCAGTTGCTGACATTACCTTTCATGGCTATTTTGGCTTGGGCTGCTGAAGAGACTAGACACCTGGTTCCCTGAGAGACATCTGCTTGTGTAATGTCTGACTGGTGCTTTTATATCTAGATATAAAAAACTGGTGGTCCAGTCAATTTCAACTCAGAAAAAGAACTATTTGTTGCTGGTCCTATCTCAAATGAGGAATTACAAGTTTGCTTCTGCTGACAAGGGCCTTCATACAGTCCTACTTTCTACTGTTTCTATGATGGGGGGAGGGAGGAGAATTTTGCCTACTACTTTGGGGGGTTACCAGCCACGGCCACTTACTGTCAGCATTGACATTCCCTTGAACATTTATTAATTTAGGATATAAGGGAGCTGGGGTAAAATTGGCTAAGTTATACATGTTGTACATGACAAGTCTCAGGGACATAGACACAGTAGATAGGCAGAGGATGCAGTGAGAGGCAGATTGTTTGATTTCCCAGAAGTGTTTCATCTCACTTTATCCATCTTGTCAGCTTCACCAACTTGTCAGCCAGACTAATTTTGGATACAAGATTAGTGGTCTTCCAGGGTATCAGTAGACCTATGTTCAGTGGTAGCTCAAGTGACAGGTTACTTACATGAATAATTTCTACACTAGTAACCCACCCCTTAGACAACTTGAAAAATGGCTAAAGCCTTTGTCCCAGACACCCACCTACAGCCACCATCAGGAAACAAAGCCATGAAAACTGCCAATTATTCTCCTAAAGTTGTTCAGTATCAAAACAGGAAGGATGACACCATTCAGGGGCCTCGTTATTAAGGCAGATTAGTATTCGAGTATTGGGCAGAACAATTTACATCAGCACATTAAGATAGCCACGAGGAAGGGCTCTCTAATACTATTGGCTTCTTCTGGAACTCTGCTTCCTACACACTAGTATAATCCAAGCTGAATAGCATTTCAGAAATAAACATAGACCAGAGTCTCAAAAGGAGCTGAGTCAGAAGCAGCACTTCAACTGGGGATCTCTCTCTCCTTTCTTTTCTTTATACAGGCAACATGATGATGTTCAGGTTCCTCCAAGCTCTATTTGGTAGGCAATGTGTGGAAATATTGGCCCCGTCATTCCAACATTTTGATATGTAAGACTTGCACTAAACTCATAAGGGCCATAGAGTTATAGCTCGTATAATCATTTCAGCTGAGCACTCTAGCTTGAGTGTGCTATTTTGATAGATAAGCAGCACAGCTGTTTTGGGAGGCAATAGAATGGCAGCAGACAGGCTGACCAGAGACTTGAAGGCAGAGAGCATGCCTATATCAGTCTGGAATGCCAATAAGCCCTATCCTGATCCCAGGCGCTATTGGTCGCTCGACACGTTCCATTGTCTTCTGTTCAGCGGTAGATCTGATACTGAAGGTTTTGTTTTTATGAAGCAGCAGTTAATAAAATATTCTGCTGAGAAATAGACATATTTCCTTTAAGTAATTCTAAGATGATATTTTACAGGTTCTGCAGTGCCACATGATTATCTATGTAAATAATTTTGCTCTTTCTCAATATCTCCTCTCTCTCTTTTCCCCCCCCCAAACATGTCTTTTATGCTTGTGATTGCAACAGCTATTTTTATCTGTGGAAGTCTCTCTCTCTCTCTCACTGTGAGTGTTTGGCAAAGGAATAGCTAACTATTTTTGTCTGACTTCTGAAGTAAAGGAGGGATATCAAACATCTGCCTGCCAAAGAACTGGCCCAGAGACTCCTGGTAGCAAAAAATATTCTTTGTTTATTTACTTAAAAAAAGGTAAGTCTCCATAGTTGTAATATAATTTAGAAAGACAAATTCAGTACCAGAAAGGAAAGCCATTATTATTATTATTTTCACTCAAGTGGATACTTCACTCCAATCTTGATTCCGATCTATTCTCCCCAACACACCTGTCCTTGCATTGCTCAAGTCTTTTTGAAAGAACTGGGGAATGAAATAAGATTGAAGCAAACATCTGCCTCAGCTCTGGGTGTGAAAAATGCTGAAAGTAGATTTGCTGCTAAAACAATAGCATGAATCAAGATGGTGGATCAATGCAGGAAAGAAGTTACAGATGGACACAACTGATGTTAACATGCTCTGGATGCCGATGACTTTTAAAAACATGCCAGACTCAGTGAAACTGGGGAAAACTGTTTTTGCAGGTTTTTGCTTCAAATGGATTAACCAAGTCAATCTCCTAAAGGAGGCAAATATGGCACTAGGAGAAATATCAGACAGAAGGCAAGAAAGTTAGGACAGTCCTTAGATAACAGGAGTTAACTACAACATACAGTGTAAGGATTGTAGCAGCCACTATGTAGGACAGACAGGCAGAAGACTAGCAGAACGCATCCACAAACACCAACTGGCAGTCAGAAGACATGATGAAACTCCTTAATCTCACCACACATGGACAGACTTAACCATACTTTCAACTGGGAAACTATGAGCATCTTAAACCAAGCCAAATCCAAAAACGCCAGAGAATTCCTGGAAGCCTGGCACTCAGACAAAGCAGCCATCAACAGACACATAGAGGTAAACAACATTTACATACCATTCAGAAGAGACAATAGAAAAGCCAAAAGACCAGGACACCTCTTCATCAGCCATCAACACCCAGATATGAAAAGATTAACACCAGGATTAATGCCAGATGAACAAAAAGCAGAATATACCTTAATCAAGGAACTGTTAACTCAGTCAACCAACCAAGCAGAAAACAACAGCCCAATCAAGGAACTCCCAAGGAGAGAACAACACCCCCACCAACACAAACTGGACAAACTGTGGTATATGAACAGAGAGCAAGGCCCACTCCCTCTTCGCACTGAAAATGTTGCCTAGTCTGGTAATGAAACGTCTGCAAGAAAACAAGGCTCAGAGAGCATCAAGGACTCCACATATATCATTCTTTTTATTTTCCTCTTCCTGGGAGTCATTTGTATGTAACTTATTTTGATTTTTACTGTCACACTTTTTGGTAAAACCTACTCTCCTTTCAGAGGCTGAAAAGCGTTCACTCGTTTTCTGCTTTGAACTGTTATATTTGGTCAAAATGTGAGTAGTCTCTGGAGTGATCTGGTAATCTTCTATTGTCCACAAGGACAAGTAAATCTCAACTGCCCCAGCCTTGCCTCTTACCAGGATGTTCATCATCTGTTCCACCCAGATTCTGCTTTCTCGCACAGCTGCCCATTATTCATCCACTAAAAAGATCAACTTCATGATTTTGATTTCTTGACCTGAACTCCAACAGTGTGTGCTGCTTTGGCTCCCTAATTTGTTACTTGTTTTGACCAGGATCAAACTACAAGCCTCTATTGTATCATTTTTCTTGTACATCATCTGTCTTGCTTCTGTACCCATCTAGCCCAACCCAACCTCAATTCTGACCTTGCAAACTCTGTCCATGAACCAGCTGTTAATTTAGGCCAAGTTATTTAACCACACCAATCAATAAACATTACTACAGTTCCCTACTGGGACACTTATTTGACTTGGAAAGTATGTTGATGTCTGTAAGAAAGCACTCTTCAGTATGTCTGTGAATAAACTGAAACCAAGTGGTGATAGCTTTTCTTTTAAAGACTGAGCTCACAGCTCTATCTTCTGAGTCATGAGAAATATTTTAAAGGCAAATGCATTACCCATAAAATTGCTGCTACTGTTTATAACTGCTAGGGTTCTCTTAATTTGCAGTTCATTGCAAGGCAGAGGTGGTTCCCAGGAGTAGAAAACCAGTAGTTTATCAGTCTTGGATGCTGCTATTTTCATTGTGAAAGAACTTGTGCTTTGGCTAGGGATGCTTAAAAAACCATCATTATGCTAGATTTGGCCATTCCTGGATAAGGGTAGTTTATTTGTGGTAAACCATGTTTAGTACCTATTACTGCAATTCACTGTTTGTCTAGCCCAGTGTTTTTCAAATCTAGCAACTTTAAGATATGTGAACTTCAACTCCTAGAATACTAGGCAACATTTTAAAGTTGCCAAGTTTGAAAAACACTGGGCTAGCCATTGACATATAACACTATGGTTGAAAGAACTGCATTGGTTGATTTGTTATTGGGTCATCTTTAAGGTTTTGGTATTACCTTATATCCTCTTTAAACAATGTGGAACCAGAATAGCTATGAGGACACTTTCCACATAGAACTTTGCCAATCTCTGTCATCAAGAGAGCACCTTTTGACTTCAGCTTGAAATATATCTTTTTCTGTGGTGGTGTCTACTGTGAACACCCTGCCTCTGAAGATAAAGCATCTTAGACATAAAGCCCTTTTCAGTCTTATACCTGTTTAGCCATATGTTAATATGTTGATTTATCTTGACATACTGTTCCACTACCCACATTAAACTGATTTTAATATGTTCTCACTTTTTCCAATATGTTTTAATATTTTAATTACTCAATATACTTTGTCTATTTTAAAATTTATAAAATTTATTTTCAAGTTGTATGACACCATGAGAAATAAACTGTGATATATGGTGTAAAAGCACTTTAAATGAAGAAACCTTCACACAATGTAATGCTCCTGAAAATTAAGAATACTGTACACACTCCTGGATTCTCCATCCGCATCCCATTTCAATCGTCTCTTTTTCTCCCTGTGCTAGTTCTTCCAAATTCTTTCTCTGATCTTCTCTTACATTCTCTTTTCTCTCCATCTTCTTTGCATTTTTCAGTCCCTTCCTTATTCTTGCTTGCAAAACTGTCCTTTCTCTTCCTTTCCCTTCAAACTTTTAGAAAAGGATGTGCATGCTGTAGGGCAAAATTGTAGTTGCATCCAGCATCTTAATTTCCCCAAGAATCTTTGGATGCTTTGTTGACTGCTTTGAGATCAACTAGAGATATGAAGATGCAGTTTCCTTCATAGCATGCCTGACTGCTTAGAAATATTTTTAAAGGACAAAGAAAAAAAGAGATACTGCTGCATACAAAAACAGACAGAGAATCTCACAGTGAGAGACAGGAAGACCTGAATATTAAACATTAGGGCTATGCAGGGTTGGATTCAAAGCAAAAAATACTTCAGACTGTGCTGGGTGCATTTGGTTTAAATTGCAGACAGAGCATTTATGGTCTCACATTCCCCAAATTCACCTTTTTTGCTTTCAAATCTGCAGCACTGCACATTCCTATTAAATATGAGTGTGTGTGTCTGTGTGTGTTTGTAGCACCTACATTTAAGCACCTCTGGGGTTATAGAATCTTGCCTAATGATCTAGCCCTAATAATGACTCTGCCTCAGAAGAAAAACAATTGCTTTTACAAGTTGTTTGTGTGTGTGTGTATGCGCACACTTTGAATCAGCTTTTGACTCCTGGCAACTGCCTGGACAGGTTTTCTTGGCAAGGTTTTTCAGAAGTGGTTTGCCATTGCCTCCTTCCTAGGGCTGAGAGAAAGTGACTGGCCCAAGGTCCCCCAGCCGGCTTTGTGCCCAAGGCAGGACTGGAACTCATGGTCTCCCGGTTTCTACCTTGTGCCTTAACCACTGCAGCAAACTGGCTCTCATTTTACAAGTTCACTTCTACTCATTATGTCTCTTGATCCTTAAAAGCATAGGTTTTAATTTGTGTTGTGTTCTTGAGAGAGATATAGAAGAATGTAAACCTATTCAAGTAAAGAAATTTCAAATCACATCATTTATAACTTCAGGAATGAGACTTTGGGAAATAGAGACATGCGGTACCAATCGAAACGAGTATTTGTAGTTCAGGGTTGAACTGAGGAGTCCTTGGTGCTCTCTGAGCCTTGTTTTTTTCTTGCAGACGTTTCATTGCCAGGCTAGGCAACGTCTTCAGAGGCATGCAAATATTGTAAAAAAATAACTTTGTAACATTTATATCATTATAGATCATACTATTTATTTACATTAGTTTGTTACAGTACTATAATACAATATAGATGTACTCCAGCCATTGCATATCTCTGCTTTTAAGAATTATAGACATAGATTCACCCCAACCTAACAGTGCAACAACACCTCAGTGGTGCAGCAAATAAAGGTCTTCAACTCAGCCACTAGTATCTCCAGTTAATCAGATCAAAGACACAAACAGTGCTGGGAAAGGTAATCGTCTGTGATGCTGTACTAGTCAGTGTATATCAGCTTTTATCTGCTAAAGTTCAGATCCCAGAACTTCCAGTCCTTCACATCTTGAGGGCGTCAGGTTAATGAAGACTGGTGTATATAGTACTGTTTAAACAGATTGTCTCTGTAGCTGGCTTTACTTAGTGCATTTGTTTATCACTTGGCTGGATTTACCTAAAAGATACATCATAAACCATGATTTACATGCTACAGAGCCTGGGTTTATGCAACATACTGCACCAAATGAAACCAATTAGGGCTTAGCAAAATGAGTGCTCCCGGTCCGAATGAGAAAACCTGATAAATTTAATGTTCTCAGAATGGGTGCTGCATACATAATCCTTTTTAAACAACTGGCATTGGCTAGGTGATCAGGAAACATAATAAGGAACTGGATTCATCCCTTCTCTCCCACTAAGCTTGTATGATTCTATTTTCTATTAAAGAGTTATGATCAGGGATCAGGCAGGGAGATCCCACACTTGGGAAGTTATCTCCAGTTATGGCTAAGTTGTAGAAATAGGAACCCTAAGAACAGCATCAAAAGAAAATGTATTCTTTTTGCAGCTGTTCAGTTTTGAAAGCATCTTAATTTATTATATGAACAAATTGCATTTTTCCAACTAAAGCATTTATGGATGAAATTGAAGCTCATCTTCCTGGATGTTCATCCTCTTTGTTTTATGACCACAATAAATGTCCATCTGTGAAGATGACCCATACCACACATATTTTGGCTAAAGTCACTTTTTAGTGTGGTTTAGCCTCAGACAAGAGCAGTATGTTAATTGTAATTGCTCATCAACCCCTATGAAAACATCACCCAAGGAGATGATTGGCTGAGAGGTGGAACTGAAGCTGGTATGCCATTTCTTGTTTCAATGACACTGAGGGGCAGTTAGGCCTCTGAATAATTTTTCCGTAACTGACATAACACAAAACTGGCAGGGAAGGATTCAGTATCTGAATCTTTGGTGAGCTAAGGTTTAAATCTAGCTGTCTCTAAAAGGATTGGGATTGGCATAGTCCTGTAGAGAACCATGGAACAATGGCTTTTTAATGCAGGTACATCTGTAGGATTTTTTTTTAAAGTTTTCCTTTTTCCAGAATTATGAACAAACTGGTCTGCCTTCAGGTGTGCCAATGAATGTGGGAAATAACTTTTTTTGCCAATTATTTTCAGACTTGGCTGAGTAAATAATTGAAGCCAATTCAGTGGCCTGCTAGAACCACTGAAATGAAGCAGAGCTTATAACACAGCTTAGAAGCTGGCACAGAAAAAGAAAATTATCTTAGATAGCTTCAATGAGCATGCCAGAGAAAGACAGATTATGGCTTTTACACACTCAGCCCTCCCAAGCATAAAGAATCACATGCTTAGACATATTAAGTTAAGAAGTAAAAAGAAGCTTATTGACTTTATTCTTTGTTGTTCTGTAACATCCATCTTGGTGGGAGAGATGAAGTTCCTTTGTTCTTCTTTTCTTTCTACAATAATTACATAGTTTGCCCTAAACTCTCAGCCCTACAGCTGCCAAGAGGTGTGTGAAAGAAAGGGGCAGAATCCCTCATCAAGGCCCGAGCACATGGCCCGGATGACGAGAGCAGCATCCATGCTGCCTCTCCCTCGGTGGAGAAAGGGGGAAAAAAAGAGAGAAAGAGGAAGTGGGAGTGGCAACAAACAGCTTCCTCTGAGTTGCATTATGGGAAAACTCAATTTACATGTTAATGAGGCATGCTGGATTTGCCAGAACTTCCAACAATAACAACATATGTGGAGTGTACCAAGTTGGGGAAGACTGAGATAACACACCGAATAAACAACTCTGTAGTGTAATTTGGGAAGTGGATTTGATTTAAAGACTTCATAAAGCTGTAGTACAGAGGTTGGACAAGAATAAAAGCAAGAGTCTGCAAGCTTGGAAATCTGGTTGTTTGGGATAAGGCAAGTATCTTTATACTGAGTCCCGTGACTTTCCTATCTTGGAACAGAGCTCTGAGCTTTGTATGGGAGCCCCATGTTCTGAGGTGAAGCCATTGGGTCCATGGTGAAGCCATAAACTTTCTTTCGGAGACAGAATTGTCAGCAGTTGAAGGAGGTGGGGTTCTGAAGATGGGACAGGAAGTAAAATAAGACATTGGAAATTTTAACAGGACAGAAAAATATTGATTTACCAATCAGTTTGACCTCTCTTTTATCCATATTGTCCTGTTCATGCAGAAGACTATATTCCTTTTCAATGCTGTGACATCTTGAATACTCCACAAGAAAAATATTTGGAACAAAAACATTAACATCTTGGTCTTCTTTTCCTGCAAACACTGGAGAACAAAGTATGGAAATTCAGCAAACACGTGAAAGAAACTAATTTTACAGAACTATGAAAACATAAAGTGAAATTTTAAGGATATAGTATAATTCAGATTTAACTGGTTTCTTTTGACTGAGATGTTGATTTAATTATCAAAAGCCATTAATTATCTCTCTTACAAGCAAGATGAAAGAAAAAGGCAGACCCAATGGTATACAAAAGTTTTATACGAAAAAGCGTGGGTAGTAATGCAAAATTCATGTTTCATTATGCTTCTCTGTCATAGTGCCAGTAGACATTAAGCATCTTATTGCATCAATAAAAGTTTACAATGACTTGCAATGATTCACAAGCAAGTGATGGTTGTAGTATTGTGGGTTGGGCTATGAAAAGATCACTTATCTTGATCCGGTGGCAATGTGCTTGGCATCTGTCTCTATTTCAGACATATTCTTAATGCCTATTTTGGGTGACATTTGGTAGAAAAAGAGGACAATTGTTGGGTTTCAGCAGAAGAGTGTATTATGACATTCATAGTCTTATTTTTGTCTGCTAAGATCTGTCATTTGCAAAAAAATATTCAGATTACATGATGACCAAATTTCATGGTCTTGTATTTCATAGTACATTTCTGTGTAAATCTAAAAATTAGCCATGCATGTTGAACAGCACCCCAACAGGAAATGAAGTTTCATAACCAAAATCTTTGTGCTTAAAAATGTTCACATGTAATATATGCCATGAACTGAGGTGTTTACAAATTGACCTGACCAACATTCTAAACACTTGTAATTGACTCTCACAGCATGTGACCCTTAAACCTCTAGTCTACATAATTTTTAGTAGTAACATGTTTTGCAGTAGTTTGCAACCATATAAATGAAATAATCCTATAAAATGTTCATTTATTTAATCACAGCACAGTATCTGTTAAAGGAAGGAAGAATAATCTAATATGTCACTCAGTGTAAACTTTTTGACTCTGGTTCCCAAGGAAACTGATTCTCTTTTCCCAGTCACTCCCTTTTCTGTAAAGAAAAGGTTTGATTTAGATGAAGGCTGCAGAAAGCAACTTTCCTTCCCTCCTGCTTAATTCTCTCTTTTGACAGATTATAAACAGAATCTTGCTGGTCAAACCCAAAGCCCATTTTAGTCAGAGTGATCATGTTTAGTAAACATAGATAATCATTAGTTTATTATCCATCTCACCATATATTCTCTACTCCAGTGTTTCTCAACCTTGGCAATTTTAAGATGTATGGACTTCAACTCTCGGAATTCCCCAGCCAGTTGCCAGGGTTGAGAAACACTCCTCTACTCCTTCACTTAAAATTATCTAAACTGTTGGCTTTCATCAGGAAACAAGGGGCAGCCATTAAGCTCAAGGCTGGTTGTAAATTTTACTAATAATTTTTACTTCTCATAAAAGTGTTTCATTGGTAGCAAACCAGCTGGCTAGTCCCATCCCAATTTTCTTTGCAAGAGTATTGATTTCCATATCTCAATTCCTTATCCACATTCTTATTTTTCACCATAACATCCAGCTTCTTCCAGCTTCTTCATTTTAATCTCTGCAGACTTGATTTTATGTAGACATATAGTACTGAGATCTCCATTGCTCTTAATATTGGGTGAACCATGGACAACGTAATTGAAAATTTGATACTGCAGTCCATTGCACACTGATACTGAAGCATACTGACCAAGTGAGAGTTACTTTCAAAGAAGCATATATAGCATTCCATTCGACATTTGATTTTCACAGAAAGTTTTAAACAGCCAAATATCAGAAGCAAGCATGGCTTTTTCTTCACACTACCAACTGTATTTTTGCTTGATAGCTTCCTTAACATAATGATTTCCAGGCAGCTATGCCCGGTGCACCATTGTAGATATAATACCTATTAAAGTAGTCAATAAAAACAGACTACTCAGAGGCAAAAGGGCTTTGTAGGAGTTTGGAAGGGAATGAGCCTGGTTTTGTTTCTGAGTACCACCCATAGTTTTTCTCCCATCCAAGTTCCCTGTTCCCTGCCCCTAAAAATTATGATTTCTCTGTTGCAGCTCCTATAACTGCAGGCACTGTAAACACTACTTGGGAGCCATTAATAACCTATATTAAGTTGTCACATTTGAAAAGAGTCAAACATGTCAAGAGATTCTAATTATCCCTTTATAAACTTGGCAAAACCTCATGTCCGTTAATCCCAGACTGGCATTCCTCACTAAGATATCCACACCTTCATTTCTGAGGATGTTTGGAAAATTGTTTCTCTTCATATAAAAGTCTCTGTAATTAAAATATATCCATATTTCTTCAGTAACTGAACTAATTAAAAAAGTACCAACTTTTCTATTGCTGCATATTGTCCACCTTTCCCTTCTGCAACCTTGAAGATTACTGGGAAATAATCTGACATTCTTTGAATGCTCAGTTTATCACACCAAGGCCAGATATTATTATTGCTACCACACTAGTTCTATAAATTTGGGCAATCTGCTTACAATCCATCATCAAGATTCCTGGTCCTTAAAGACTTAGTGAATTATTACCAACATAAAATTGTATGCCATCAGTATGTGTCCCAGGAGTTGAACATTATTTGACTACACATACACATACCAATGAAGAAAAAGGTTTTATTTTTAGATGACTAGAGATGTTTCAACATTCCTAAGCAAGCATATAAACTTACAGATAAAATATTATTTTGGCAACTAAGAAACTGTTATGAGCTGGGAGAAAGCTGAGACCCCACATGTAGTATTTTAAGTTGGCTTTTCATGCAGCCACAATCCCAAGTGGCTTCATTGGCACTTATGCCTCTGGAGAATTGGAAGGATTTCAGTTTAGCTTACAAATTTAATTGGTTATTCATAAATTAAACCTGGGAAGTTTGACATATGCAATTTGTAACTCCCCATAACCCCTCCACCCACCCAAGGAAAAGCTAGACTGAAAATTACTCTATTGCTCCTTCCTGTGGTTCTCAGACACTTGCTTGCATGTGTTCATGCATGCATACATACATGCCTATATCAATAAAATTTCCTCCTTCTGACATGGCAGCAGGAAGTAGAGCAATCATAGCACTGGAGAGGTGAAGTTAAGGTCCTCTACTCTCAGTTCTTCTGATGTGTGCCTATTGTATCAGTGGCAGCTGGTAAACAGTCTTCAGCAGAGAATATCTGAGTCTCCAAGCTGACAGATACCATAAAAAAGAAATAGGGTGCTATGGGAGCTGCAGAAGAATGCATGCCATGAATTCTTCTCTGACCCAGATAGTGAGCAAGGTAGAAAAAAGCCTGTATTTTGAAAGCTTGCTTATGATATGACTCAAGTAGATTTCTGTGGCATTTCTAGGAGAAATTTAGGGGGAAAAAGGTAAGCTGGTTCCTTCTCAGTTCCCTTTCTATTTAATGACATGTTGAGGCTGATATGGTAGCCAAAGGGCCTGGAAATCCTAAGTTTAAAATTGAGAACAAAAAATTGTACAGTCTTCCTTCCCATGTCACAATATAGGGATATTATCTTATTTTAATTACACTTGTCAAAGTATATCTGTTTAAAACCAATAAACTTAGTCACCAGTAAGTAGAGGTGGGACTGCGATCTTAGTGGTTAAGTTCTACTAAGAATAGTGGAAGTAGTCAATTTCTTTATCTAAACTAATAGCAAATTCAGATGCATTTATAAAGTAAATATGTATGGCAGCCTAATTATATCAGTATCTGTTCAGGAATGTGGAATAGCTCTAATCCACTTGAGGAATGTACAGACACATATCAAAGACATTGGCCCAGTTTAGAAGACATGCATGTTTTCATTTGTTGATGATGATTTAAAAAGTTTGTATACATTTTTTCTGGATAACATTATGGACATATGATCAAGGGATTGTAGTCCGACACATTTATGCAATAATAAATTTGTTTGTCTTCAGGATGCCACAAAGTTCTACATTATTTTTCCTGCAATAGACCAACAAAGCTACCTTACTGGAAATAATTTCAGTCATTGATTGAGCAAAAAACAATATAGGGAAAAGCAGGGAAAAATAATGTGATGGGAAAGCAAAAAAATTTGAGAAGTTTAACTCTCATAGAAACTGCTATTAATTTTCAGTTATAACTTTTCTATGAGTCAGCAGTATGACATGGATATTACACAGGCAAATGCAGTTTTAAGGTGCATCAGTAGAAATATAGTTTAGAAATCATACAAAGTGATACTTCTACTATATTGTGCAGTTCTTCTATTCTGCATTGGTTAGCTTCTTATCTGAAGACAAAATCAGGGAAACTGAGGAGGTGCAGAGACCAGCAATAAGCATGACCCAGATACTGGAAAATGGCTTATGAGGGAAACCAGGGGTGACCTCAGGGTTAAAAAAAGTAAAAAAAGGCAAGATCTGCTTGTTTTTTTATTTGCTTTGCATGTGCAATGCATGTAAAAACAGGCAAAGCTTCAATTTCACCATCATGGCCACCACCTTGACCTTACCCTGCAGACACTCCTGGAGGAAAATGAATGAATAAGGCATCTTTAATTATGGGAAAAGTTGTTTGAAAGAGGATATGATAGGTAATCTTCAATTACCTGAAAGCGTGTCACTGAGGAGAAGAACAAGAACTGTGTTCTGCATAGTTCCAGAGTACAGGACTCAGAATAATAGTTTTAAATTATAGAAAGGCAGAGACTAATCACAGGTTGGAAAAGCCTCCTAATACTAGAATAAACCTCACAGAGTAATTTGACAGTAAAAACCAATTACTAAAGAAAGACTAGAGGTTGGATTAGATGATCCAAATAGCCAAATAGTTAGATCAGCATTCCAGTTCTTACCAAGTTGGAAGGCTACAGGAATGGATGGAATACCCACAGAAATATGGCAAGCCACAGAAGAAGACTCAGTGAAGTTTCCCACCAAGTTATGCCAGCGAATCTGGAAAATGACACAGTGGCCAATCTACATTCCAATCTCTCTCTCTCCTCTCTCCTCTCTCCTCTCTCTGTTGGAAATTTAACAGAGTGTGTGCCAACGATTGCATAATATCCATAATTTCACATGCTAGCAAAATAATGCTTAGGTTCATCCAATGCAGATTAGAGCCCTACATGGAAAGGAAGATGCGAGATATTAAAGTTGGCTTTAGAAAAGAATGAGGAACACGAGACATCATTGCTGATGCATGCTGGATAATTGAGAAATCCACAAAATACTAGAAAGAAGTCAGTCTATGCTTCACTGATTGTAGAAAGGCTTTGATTGTATCGATATGTCAAACTGTGGAAAAATGCTTATTAAAATGGGAATCCCAGAACATCTCATTGTTCTCATATGAATCCTATGTAGCCACAGGAAGCCACAGTATGGGCTCCAGGTTGGCAAAGGAATTAGACAAGGCTGTATACTCTCCTCTTATTTATTCAGTTTTTATGCTGAATGTACGGGGTATACCAAAGGTCAGTCCCATAGGCCAATAACGATATGGGTTTTTTTTCCCAATAAAATATTACTGTACTTAGGAATGTTGAAATGTCATGCATCAAATGAGTAAGGGAGTCTTTAGAAGAAAATGGCAACCAATTTGAACATCTAATGTAATTTATATAATAAATTGTTTAAGGGGCCTGACTTTTGGTATACCCTGTACATTAAGGGAAGCTAGATTGGCAAATGATGAGCATGGTTTTAAAACCAGAGGAAGATAACCTGCACCATGCTGATGACACTACTCTGATAGCTGAAAATGCAAAGGACCTGCAAACTCTAGTAATAAAGTCAAAGCGCACAGTAAAAACTAGGACTAAATTTAAAGATTTTTTTAAAAAATCCATTCAATTGTGCCCAATTCTTGGAGACTGCCTGGACAAGTCCCTGCAGTTTTCTTGGCAGGTTTTTTAGAAGTGGATTGCCATTGCCTCCTTCCTAGGGCTGAGGAAATGACTGGCCCAAGGTCACCCAGCTGGTTTTGTGCCTAAGGCCTGACTAGAACTCATGGTCTCCCAGTTTCTAGCCTGATGCCTTAACCAAACTGGTTCTCAAAATTAAAGATAAAGAGGACCAAATTAATGAAAACATGTATAGGAGCCAGACAATGAAGATACTGAAATGGTGGATATCTTCTGATGAGGATTAACCATCAAAAATAAAGGAACAAGAAGTCAATAAATACTTGGTAGAACAGCCATTAATGCTTTGGAAAAGATATTAAGATGCCATGATGTGTCTATATCTACAAAGATGAGAATAGTGCAAGCAATAGTATTCCCTGCAATACTCTGTGGAAGCAAAAGTTGGTCTTTGAAGTTGGATCGGAAGAATATTGACACTTTTCAACTTTGGTCTTGAAGAAGACATCGGAGAATACCATAGATAACCAAGAAAAGAAACAAAGGAATCATCAAACTTATCAACCCAGAGTTCTTATTTGAATAAATTATCCTACTTCGGATACATTATCTGAAGACCTACAGTTGGAGAAGACTCTAATGATGGGAAAGGTGGAAGGAAAGAGAAGAAGAAGATAACCAACAGCAAAGTGGATGGACTCCCTGGAGAAAATCTATCTATGCTGATTTTAGGAATTGACAGACTTGATTGCACATTATCAATCAGTAAATCAATCATTCTAATTGTTTACTGTGAATCAGTATTGCCTGGGGAATTAGCTTCCAGTTAATGGCAATTATAGCGAAGTGGACAGTTCCACCTAATCATATGTCCCTACAAAGTTTGCTTGTAGACCATTGGAAAATGCTGACTTTCAGGAAGACTTAACATGTTTTTTTCTAAGGTTTCCTCTTGGGGTTGAATGTTTAACATGTGTATTGAGCCATCGGCTTCAATTAGGAGTGATGAGCCTTTGATTCTCTGAATGTTTTGATAGTAACTGCTATAATCCCCATAATCTGAGTCCATTAACTATGGTACTTGGAACCAACTGGAGTTGGACTCCAGAAATCTATTAGTATTTAATATTAATAATATTTAGAAAATTTGTACAGCTGCCCATCTCAAGTGCATAACTCTGGGCAGTGAACAATACGTACAAAAACAAAACTCCTACCCATTAAAACAATACAGTACAAAAAATAAAGCATGATTCCTCATACTTAGCTTAAAATAATTGAATGTCATGTGAAGTTGTGTTATAATTGTGTTGTTATGCTGATTCTAATAGAGTTATTTTATTCTGATTGAACCACTGTGTAGGTAACTTAGTGGAAAAATGAAGGTCTGTCTGTAACATATGCAGAACGCTCAGTAGATTTAAAGTAGTGTAGCTGTTTATAAACTTAAACTGCAGAGCTTCGCATAGTATAAATGTTGGATTGTTCTAGATGATGATGATGATGATGATGATGATGATATCAGGCTCTTCTGACTTCACAGGAGTGTTGCATGATGATAGCACAGGTAGTTCTCGCTTAACTATGGTAATTGGGACCGGCAACGCCATTGTTAAGCAATGTGACATCATAAAGCATGATGTCACATGACTGCGCCAACTTACAATGGCAGTTGTGGAAGTCCCAGTTGCTGTCATTAGGTGAATCCCGCACAGTCGCAGCATCCCACGATTACCATTTGCGACCTCCTACCAGTTTCCCCATTGACTCTGGTTGTCAGAAACCAGCAGTGAAGGTTGCAAATGGCAATCATGGGATCGCAGGGACGTTGCAGCAGCTGCAGCTATGAGGAATGGTCATAAGTCTTCAAACAGTCATAAGAACCTTGGATGGTTGCTGAACGAGGGTCATTCAGTCCAGACTACCTGTACTGAATGTTTTCTTTCATATAAATATCCATTCAGTGGATTTGAAAAGAAAAAGAACATTCAGTCAATGGTTTGTGAAAGTGCCTTCTCTGCTGTGGCATCCTAGCTTTGGAACATCAGACTGGTACCAACTTCTTTGCTTGTTGGTGCAAGGTGAAGTTTGACATGGCGAACGTTTTGTCCCTTGTAAGAATCTGTTTGTTATTGTATTACGTTATCGCCATCTTAATATTTAAAATAATGTATATATATATATTATTCTAGTGTTTTATCTGGTGTAGTTTATAAATTGTAATATACCCTGAGATCCTTCTAGCAAGGAGGCTATAAATATTGAAAAAAAAAATGTTATGATGGCAATGATATCATGAAATAGCTGCATGAGTGAATCTTTTTGAATGTCCAGATATATTTTATTATGACTGGATCATGGAGACTGCATGAAATAAATCCCCTTCTTGTTAAAAATAATGTAAGTGTTCACTTTTAACTATTGCTGAGCTAATGAGCTTTGAGATTAAATGTTCAGTGGAGTAAACATTTGATATGTGAAGATAACTGAATACTAACACTGAAATAAAACCAAAGTGACTGCAAGTCTAAATCTTACATTTGGGCCAAAGTAGGAGTCTAGACTAGAAGTCTTGCAAACATAGGGTGGTGGGGAGCTGGGAGGAAGCATAACAATTGAAATACTTCTCTAAGCGATTATGAATCTATTTGGAGCACAAATGACAGGGAGAAAGTTTTTAACCATTATCCTATCAACCATTTTTTAAATTCAAATCAAAGAAAAATTGAAGATAGGAAAAGGGAGCACGTGTCTCAGGCATGAGAGATTTCAAGCATCATTTTCAATTGCTTGAAAAAGCCCAAATAATTTGGAGGAGATGAAGAGCAAGGCCCCAGCCCATTACTAGAACTTGTTTATTTTCATGCTTAGAATTTGACTGGCTGCAGTTGAGAAGGAATTATCTCCACCTAGGTGCTCTGCTTACATTGCAGTGAAAATATATGGAGATGGTCGGAGTAGTTTTGAAAAACCTGGATGTAATTGTATCTTCTTGTCCTATACAAAGGCTGTCTTTGACTACTTGTAGTTAATCCTGTAACCTTATATTTATTTACCTGATAGTCATCTTATTAAACCCAAGGGAAGCTTGCAGAATTGTGCTGTGAATGTGTCAGTTAGGATGGTAAAATGAAAAAAAAAATTTTTTTTTGTTTACTCTTAGACTTTGGGGAAAAACTCATTTTTTGGTTCATTTTTGTTGGATGGATTCATAGAAGAATATATATTTAGGAGCAGAACCTAAAACTAGTAATCTCTTTACCACCTTAATGGACAACAGCAGTGTGCTTTACAAGGGAGCTGTCCTTAAGGTCTACTTGGAAAGTACAGCTTACCCAGAATGTAGCTGCCCATGTACTTACTGGCTGCCAGCAATGGAGGCACATAACACTGATTTTTGTGGACCCTGCACTGGTTGCCAATTAGTTTCTGGTTACAATTTAAGGTGCTGGTGTTGACCCCTTCATGGCTAGCACCTGGTGGTACTTGCAGGAATATCTGCTCCAACCAGCCCATCCCACTAGATCTTGTAGGAAGCAGCTGCTTGTAGTATAGCTCTGGGAGGTAAGTGGGGGTGAGACTAGATGGCAGTACTGTTTTGTGGTCACACTGAAGTTTTGAAATAGCCTCCCAGTGGAGGTAGAACTAGTGTCCTTCCTGTTGATTCTCAGGAAAATGTTAGAATGGATTTATTACAGAGGATGTTCACTTAAATTGAAGCACTGCTGTTCCATCTTTTACTTCTTTATTTTTGTTTTTCACTTGTTTGTGTTTTCTTTAGTTGGGGGGTTTCTGATGTTATTTGTTGTCAGTCTCATCACACTGCGTATGGTTTCATTTTTGTTATATTAGACATCAGTGTTTCTGAACCTTGGCAGCTTGAAGATGTGTGGACTTCAACTCCCAGCTGGTTGGGGAATTCTGGGAGTTGAAGTCTACACATCTTCAAGCTGCCAAGGTTCAGAAACACCGATATACTATATTAGCTGCTGACAATCATTAGATTCCAGTGGAATATAAATTAAATAAATGAATAAATACATAAATAAATATTAAGCAAAATTGTCTTAACATAATATAATGTTATTTCCACCAAGAAATTATTTAAGATGGAAACCAATGACTTTAATTAATTTGTCATTTGCTGATTTGTTTCCTAGTGTCTAGAGTAGCTTTATTTCCACTTCAGCACCTTCAAAATGTGAAGGGGCTGCAACTGTACAATTCCTAACCAACCTAACCAAAGGAGGAATTCTGGGAATTGTACAACAGGAGAGCATTAAGTCTGGCACAACAGATATATCCTTTTCCAAACAGTTTTCATTATCCTACTAGTCATTCTAGAGTAAAAATCCCCTTTCTCCTTCCAATTCAATGCTGTCAAATAGTTTGAAATGTCACTTTCAGTAGTACCCAGAATTAAAAGATGTTGTGGATGCAAATATCAACATAGTTCATATGTTATATAAGGTGTTCTATGTGTGTATATTTAAAATAATTTTGTTCACACTGGCAAGAGAAAGGCCATTTTGATTCCATGCCTACTCCAGGAATGGGGATGCTATTCAGAGACTGTGGGGGTCTGTATCCAACTGAGTAAGTATTAATCTAATATTTAATGCTACCAAACAATATCTGCCAGAAGTATATTATAATGTGTCAGTATTTAAGCTGAACCATTGATTGAAGGCTCAGATATATTTATCATAGAGTAAGAGACCTTTTTGCTGATGTGGCTGCTTGTTTATTATTTTCACACTTACTGCAAGTAAATCTCCACTGACCACAGCACAACTTTCTTCATCCGTAAAACACTACTTGAAATGCTGCTTGTTTATACTTTCAGCTTTCCAGGGTATTAATCTATGTTTGTCTTGGTAGATAGTTTGACAATAAGCTATTTTGCTCTGTAGCTCTAATTCCAATACTTGTCATACATAGAAATTCTTGGCTAGACTGAAAAGTAAAAATTTCTGCTTCTTTGATGCAGGACATTTGGCATGATCATCGCTCCAGCATGGATGTGGCTGCATTTAGCAACTCAGTCTGTAGTTGAAAGAAGGACGGGCAGGAGGAAAATGAGGCTTAGGTACTTTGTATGTTATATTTTTTCTTGGTTTTCTTTCAAAGAAAATATGTGGGATTGAGTAAGGAAAATGTATAAATACAACAGGTTGGAATCACTGTAAACCAGCCTTCCCCTATCTACAACTCCATTTATGGTTAGTTAGCTAGGTATTATTAGAGTTGAAGGCATCAGGAGGGCAACAGCTTGGAAAGATGAATGTAAAAATCTACTACCACCACAGTGGGAGGTTCCAAATGTAACAAACGTCAACAAAGTAATCAAGGTAATATAAATGCTGGTAGATTTCCTATTCTTGACAGTGTTTCGGATGTCACTTCAGATGACCACCAGCCTTTCCCCATTACTGAATTCAAGTCCAATCCACCCATCCTTGAGCCAGGAGAAAACAGTTTCAGCATGAAACCAATGGCCAATCCCTATCCTGTCCTCTATTACATCTACACTACACTACATTTGTCTTGCTTTTTATATGTACCAGTCATGTTAAAACATGATTGGTTTCCTGTTCTGGTTTTGCTACCCTCTCTCTTCAGCACATGACTATAAATTGCACTATTCCACCTGGGCTTTTCTAAATGCTCTATGTGTCCTTCTTCCTATACTCTGTACTGTCATTATACAAGTTATTCCCTTCAGAAATATGAATAGAGAATCAGCTCTGGGAAGGAGGCAATGGCAAACCACTTCTGAAATCTTGCCAAGAAAACTGCAGGGACTTGTCCAGGCAGTCTCCAAGACTTGGACACGATTTCATGGATTAAAAAAATGTTCTAAGTAACTTCAGAGATTCCTGAATCAGTCTAAAACACCCAAGAAACATCCATTTGATCACAGCCACTACTGGTAATCTGATTTTAGGTCTGAACAATATTTATTTAACAAACTGTTTAGGCCACTTGATTCTGGTTGCAGACTCAGATTGTGGCAGATTGTATGAAAGACTATGCCACCTGCTTTCAATGCTGATTTTTCACATGCAACCTTTTCAGAGCCTTAGCTTCTCTTTATATAATTAGCAGTGTGAATCAAGGTTGGATTTGCATAATCTTGACCTTGGTATTAAGTCAAAATTAGAAGACTCAAATGTAGCATATTTTGAGGTGGCTTATAATTGAGGTCTCATATCACCTACTCATTTTTTATACTGCATACACTTCAGAAACCTAATGGTAAACTGATGTATTGAACTGCAAAATGCTATACTTAGGGTCCTTTCCCATAGCACTGGACCCCATCCATGAATTCCACTAACCTTCTGAAGCATGACATTCCATTTTAGAAGTCTTGCTAGTTTTATCTAATCAATTTTTCCTCATGGTCTCTCTCATTTCATTTTATTAAAATAGTTCCATAGATTTTTATCCCATAACTGATGGAAGTCTAACTAATTTAATTTTCCTGTGTGCTTCTTCAGCACTTTTGAAATGAATTATTCTTCCAGTTTTCATATATCTCTTCTCTGCACAGGGGCGCTTGTTGCTAAATAGTGCCCTGTGCTACAGCTACCTCTAAACATTTTCCAAATATTTATTAAAAGGATCAGATTTCTGGAGATTGGCTGGTAGACTAATCTCTTTAGCTTCAAGACTATCTGTAGCCCCAAAGCACTTATCCTCAATATATGCCTATGAAGAACCCTTTAAGATACAGCTTTTGGTTTAAAAACTATCTTTAAAAGTTTGAGAAGACAATATTATATTAATCTAGGTGCATTTGTCAATTAATGTTTACTTAATGGACCTATCTTACACTGAAATGATATGCTGATATGATATGCTGTACACTAATATGCCCTAGCGGTAAGCGATTTCCATGAAGTTGCTTGAATCAGAACAAATACATTTTTGATTGACTGTTTGACCCATTCACAGTTGAAAGATAAATTAGATAAAAGAGCAGTATTTTTCTATCAGAAAACTACTTTTATTAAACAGTTTTCTATAAATTGGCAAAGCATCACGTCAGTATTTTATTTTATTTTATTTTAATTTACTTTGAAAAAGATTTGTATACCTTTTCATGTGAGGTTATTAGTAGCATCCAAACAGGAAACCCAGAATACTTCATTTCAGACCAGATTCCATGCAAGTGACTCTTTACATGCTCTGAAATCCAACCCTCCCTTCAAGCAATTACCTACCCTAGATGGACTTTTCTCAAATATGTGGACATCAGGTTTTCTTATTTGTGCTTTAAAGAGTATTTCTCAGTAAATGCTCATTCAAAACCTCCTGGTGTGTTAAAATCACATGACTGTTGAACTACTCTCTTACATTCTTAAGATATTTAACAGAATTTTGTAACCTCTAGAATTGGGGGCAAAACCAAATTTGTTTGTTTGTTTGTTTATTATTTGACTCAAAGAGAGAAGCAGGACAACCTTAGGCATGTCAGATTAATCTGATTAGTGGCTTTCTTTCAGGATTATTAAAATAAAAAGGAGATTGCATTCACCTCCATAAGTAGATTCCATCCATCCATTCATCCATCCATGGTTTTACTTGTGGAAACATAATGGACAATAAAAGTTATCTCCTTACCCTAGGACCAGAACTGCCGTCCAGTCTCCTAGTCTCATCAAAATTGCTGCTAGGCCTAGAAGAGAAAGTTATAGGCAAAATGACTCATCTAAACTCATACAGATTAGAGTACTGTTTTGCTATCTTTGACAAATTAAGTACCTTGAAACTGAAAAAGATTGTAATTGTCATACTTAAATTGATTATTTGTTTTCCTACAGTCCTATACCGAAGGTTAAGGAATCTGCATCCATCTCGATGTTAATGTATTATAACATCTTGCAAGCACAACCAAAATGACAAGGGATGCTGAGAGGTGTTGTTCAGCACGCTTGCTAGAGCCTTGTATACTATACATTTTGCTTCATATATAACGAGATACAGAACTATAGTTTTGATCTGATAATTCAGATTTTCCATCTTATGGTCATTTTAATTGCAAGCGCTTTAACTGAGGATGCTTTTTCCTATCTAAATCTAACTGAATGGTAGTTAAGCGTTATTGGCTTTGCCTTCCATTAACTTTATTCTGATCAGCACAAATTCTAAAGAATTTGCTAGCCTTCTAGTCCTGCTGTCTGACCAAAATCAGTTAGAGCCCTGCATGTTACTGAGATAAATCAAGAAAGACATTTGTTATAAATATCCACAGTCATTTTCTCATTCAAGTGCTGGAAATCTCAGACAGCAGGTAAGCCAGCCAGTTCTAAAGTGCTCTTTGTTTGCTACTTGGCTTATCTTGAAGCACAAAACTCTCTTAAGGCAACATATTCACTCTTTTCAGGTTTTTCTTGCCATGTGCTGCAAAGACCATTTATCAGCTTACATGGAAAACTGAATGGTACATAATAAATGCTGGAGTAGCAGCGTACATTATATTCAGATTCAGCTTTAATGGGCAGGAGAGCCAGATTGCAAGTGGAGTTGTAGCTTTTTTGTTATTACAAACTGCATAGTGCTGGTTTCAAGCCGTACCTAGGTAATGGGAAAGTTATGTGTTGCCTTTATTTGATGAATGTCTTTCTAAGGGCAGTTACACCCATTACAAATAAACCAAAGCCTTTAAAATCAGCAAGACGGTGCTTTATCTCTGCAGTTGTGAATGAGAAACCCTGGTAGCCACGATTCAAAATCATAGGATTGGCTGTTACATCTGTGTAACTGGGGCTTGTCCACCCCCACACCAAAAACAAGCAACTGTCAAATATCTCTTTTGAACCCTGGCTGTGGGGTGCAAAAAGTCACTTGTCTGAGAACTGGACCAAGGAAAGAATGAAAGGATGAAAACTATTTAGGGGAAAGAAAACAAACATTATTCGATGTGCAGTAGATCAGGGTGAACAGATTTTTAGCTTTGTGGGATCTGTTTTGCTTTATTTTACTTCCAAAATTCATAATCTAGAGCCCAGTTTAGAAGTAATGCATTTGGAATACAAGAACTCCCAGCTCAGAATAATGTATAAGTAGCAGATTAAATGGAACTCTTAATTTCTTCTGCAAAATTCATTTTCATAATATTATTGGGGAGGGTGGGATTTTGTTGCTGCTATTGTTGATTTATTGCAAATCAAGCAATAAATGCAAATAAATGCATAGCTACCTTCTGCCCACCCATGTTATACAAAGCACCCTATGCATTATTATGATTTATACTTTCTGGAAAGCAAGAACTTCTTCTTTATGACTAATATCTATTTTTAATATGCCTCATGGTTTAAAACCACTTAGAAGAAACCAAGATTCTCTTTAGTATACAGGAAATACAATTTCATACACGGGGCTTTCTCCCCTTGCACTTAATCAAAGTATAAACATGCTCATAGGTGCAAAAATGGTATGTAGGATGAGAGTGAGTGATGACACTTGTGTGATGATATCATTACACAAGTCTCTTCACATGTGTATTTGCATCAGATGCAGATAAGTGTGGGTGGCTTTGTCATTTTGGCATCATTATGGTTGCTGCAAATACCATAGCAATATTGTTTTTCGGCCATGTCTCCATGATGGTGCCTTCACGCCATCCGCAGCCTGTCATAGCTGTGCAGATGTTAAATTGTTACTCTGACATTGTCCAAGGGCAGCCTCAAGGAGTGTAACATCTGTTAGACTTGCTTATGTATTTCTGTGCAGGGAATTGGGTGACAGCAGTGACTTATAAAGTGTCAAGGAAGGCAAGATAGGGGTTTGTGTATTTACCTGTATTTCAGAAATAATTTTGAGAGGGCAAATTCATTTTGAATGGGAACCCCAGATAAAATGATTTCTTTGGAAAGATCCCATTCAGCAAATATGGTTTGGAATATAAACAATATAGTTTATGGAGGGCAGCAGTTTGTCTGTCCAGGACTACTTTACAGAGGATGTTCTTTTAATGTGAAAGATTATTCATTGCAAATCTGCTTTAAGGCTTAACAAAGGAATTCTAACAAAGGAAGGTAACGAACCTTGAATTTCCCCATTTGCATTGAATTAGAGGTCATCTGCCATAGACATCCCCATTATGATAAGTTGAAATATTTCTCTATCTTTACTTAAACTAAATATGTCTAAATATGCATCTAACTATATAACTTAGTATATGCAAATACATATGTGAACCCATGTGGTCTTTTGTTCTTTGAGTAGGTTGATCCATTTCCTTTTATTTTGGGGGGTGACGTGGACATGACCCTCCTATAAATAGAAATGGAATGTCACCAAACATTAAAAAATGACTAGGTGTATGGAATTTTGTTCTAACTATGTGTTGGGGGGAGATGGTTACCAAACTTCATCATACCTCCTAGATTTTGTAGAAAATGATCCACTAGGACAGTCATGACAGCCATGTTTTGTGGTTATAAAACACTGTATGTGTCCGAAAAGGGGACTTATGGAAGTGAGTTCTATAAAGACCTTATTTCTTGATATATCTCATGCCAGAATTTGAGAAACTGGTAGAAAAACCAAGTGACAAAAATCCACACAGAATCACCATTTTCTCCCTCCTGTTCTATCTTCCTACAAGAAAGCTACAGAAAAAGACAAACAAGCTTTCCCTTGCATGAAGACACTATTATATTACTGGCATTGGACCTTGGGTGGTTCTAAGCTTTTAGTATAATTCTCAGTGTAGGTAGACATGTCATCACACATGGCACTTTCTTTATGAACAGGAAGAAACAAGGAGCAGACAGACATATCGAGTCACCCATCTTCTTCCCATCTTTTTCTAGGAGTGGAATGGAAATCCAGCACATAGCTCATTCAGCAAACAAGCAAATGAAATAAATAGGAATATGCATCTGTTCCTTACTGACAAAACCCTGGTGTTCTTAGTTGAGGTCAATTAACTGTTGAAATGCATGTGGTCTGAACAGATTTTTCCAGGGAAGTGCTTGACTGGATCCAAATTCTGTCTGCTTGGCTTTCTGGCACAGTCTTATAGTAATGCTTCTTTAAGTGGGAGTGGGGTTGTGGGGAAGGGGGGCGGCATAAGAGGAAGCTGATCCTTTTCCAAAATGGTATTGCTTTCAGTTGGTTTGGTTTCTTTCTTCCTTTTTTTAATGCTGTGTGCAGCGGTTTTAAGAAAAGAAAAAAGTATATGCACAGCCCTTTAGGAGAAAATGTATAAATAGAATACACACTGCTTTGTCTGGATCCTGGATTTTTTCCCTTGAATTCTGTTTGTTTTAATTAAACTTTTTTTTAAAAGAAAAGAAACACACACCCAAACAAAAACAAGGAGAAACATAAATCCACACCATATGGTCAAGAGATTTACAAGTATCATAATACTGGATAAAATTGAATAAACTGAATAAAATATTCAGTGCAACATCAGTTTCACATAGTGAAACATCATAAATCATTTTAGAACTGTAGATCATTGATAAAATCAAACTAATATACAAGTATCAATGATAGTAATCAGACCAGTATGAGTCATGAAGTGGAAAAAAGCCAGTAATTTCTATCTAATCAATAAGAAATTTGCCCTTATTTGACAGATTATCTGAGAATGAAATGTTTATGTAGCTTTTTTTCATATACAAAACTAACTTGGTGTACTTTGTGGAAATGTAAGATCTGGTGATAATTAATAGAAAGATGGCAGGATGGAAGAAAAATCCATTTTTAGGAGTTGTTTCATTCCATTATAAATCATTTTTTTCCCAAAATTGCTGGGGTTTGCAACATTGCCACTGATATGGAACAATGGCTCAACCTGTTTATTACATTTCCAACAATTAAAAAAAAAAAAAGGAATTACCAATTTTACGAATTACCAATACCAATCAGTATTGGGGTAATATAAGGTGGAGGGCAACAAGTAAAGCCATCTCCCTAGAAGATGAATGATGGCAGCAGCAGCAGAAGACTGACTAAGATCTAAAACACAGACGGTTTCTAGGACCACGTCTGAAACGTCCAGTCTTTCACTCTATAGACCCACCCCTCCCTGTACAACAAGGATCTGCTGATCTTACATTTGTTGTTATCACCTTCACTTTTTTCCTGTGTTAGGGAATACAAATTTAGAACTGGATTTATTCTCCAAGGTCTCTATATATCCATTCTTGCTATTTTTGCCATTATTTTAAATATTTATGTTCTTTATCTTTTGTGAAATCAAGAAAGGTATATCCAGGAACATTCCCACATCACCACTCTTTCCAGTCCCTGATCCCTCCAAATCAATCCGAGAACAACTTGAAAGCATTGTTATTTCCTCCACACTTAAAACACTGAGAACATGGAGAGATCATCATGAACTTTGCAGAGAGCCAACAGGAAAATGCAAAGACTGGTATTTAATTAGTACCCAATCCTCCAAACAACTCTGGATCTCTGATCTGATCTCCAGTCTTCTCACTCACACTCCACTCATGATACTTAAGAACATCAGTTGTAAACATCCAACTGCCTTGTTATGATTCCAGCATTTAAAAGCTTTGAAGTTGCACTATTAGGAGCAGCTCAGGATTTTGCATCCTCCACAGACCTGTCTCAGCTAGTCTTTGACCTCAGAAATGCAGCAGACCACATGCTGAACTTAGAAAACTAAGAACTGGTGACCTGAAGGTGGAGAAGTCCTATGTGACTCTCTTATCACAGATAGATCACTCCCTGGTCACTCCTAGGCTGATGTCTATAAAATTCTGCAAAGGTGTGGGACTGATTAAAGTGGTCCCAACCCAGGAATTGTGTGCATTCCTGAATTTATTTAGAGAGTTTCCTGCATTGCTTTTCAGCTATATTGTTGAACTCCTAGCTAACTGTATAATATGGAGCAGCCAATGCAACTGTCACTATTGCTTCTAAGCACCATCCTCTTCTCACTGAGCCACATTAGTTGTTTGGGTTTTCAGACTACAGTATTCCCTTAGTTGCCAAGAGTAATGAAGTGAGTGGGATAACAGCTAGAGGTAAGCAGAAAAATTCTCAGTATGGACCATACTGAGTGCCCAAAAATGTTATATCACAGACTGAAATTTCATTGATTAAAAAGTTGCAAGCAGGTCAAAGGTTTAAGACTGGACAAGCAGGAAACTGAGAAGAATCAGATTGGACTCATTTGTGTTTTCACTACTCATCTCCCTGATGTGTTACTTGATAACCATGTTACTAAAGCATTCAAGAGCTGGTTCTTAATATTTTTATGTATTTTCAAGAACTCTCTTTTCCCTTTATTTTAAGGCATATGCAGGATATTGGTTTGTATTCGGAGAGATTATTAATTTGATAGATTAACACTAAAGTGGCAAGGGTTGTGTCTCAGTTTGGCAATAATTCAATCCAGAGAAATATTCTGGAATAAAACCATTCTTCGGATCTACTGTAAATTCAAGAGCACATTTTTTTTCTACTTAAAATCTTACAATTATCTATTCAAGTACCTAACTGTGTGTATGTGTGTGGGTATGTACACAACTATTGTATGTGTACATTATTTATTTCACTTATTGTGAAAAGGCACTTTTACCATTTTGTGACTTACCAATTGTTAGTAAATTGCCACTTACATTTTTTGTTACTGGCCTAAGATTTAAAAAATGGAGAGTGTCTAGCACCAACAGACCAAATTACAGGTGGATAGTATACTTGTGTTTTTGTTAGTGGGTTTCAATCTCTGCATTTTATTTAAAATGGCCAGCATTTGTAAGTTTGCAGGATTGTTGTTCAACCAAAATGAGCACAATTGGCAGTGTCTTCTTGGACTGGATTGGAGTTAGGCAGCTTGGAGCCAAGGATATCAACAGGCTCCTGGATACTTCCCTTGGTATCTGCCATGCTTTTTATCCAAGTTGATTTTTTAAAAATCTAATAAAAAAGTAAATAAATGGGAAATTGGGAAAGAGGAAATTGGCATGCTGCAAAGTGAAATATAAGCCCCAAATACATTCTTAGGTAATAAACATGGTGGAAAAAATGCTTTGTTTGGAAGGATGACCACTACTCTTTAGCTTTGAAGTATTCTTGTGGAAATTCTGTTATTCTTGAAATGTACTGTTTGGGTTTCAGTGGACCTGTATATTGACATTTCATTAAGTGGAGAAATCTCTGTCATGACAAAATGCTGCTTCTCTCTAATAAACTTTATTTGCATATTCGTAAAGGGAATTCACCATGTAGCAAATGCTCTCTTGGGATCATGGGGAGTAAAATGTGAAGCATTTCTTCTAGGATCTTAAAAATGGAAAGAACGTGAGGGTGTTATCATGCTGTGCGTGTCTGTATAGATACGGCTTTTCTACATCAGATGCATTCGAAATAACTTGCAACAGATAAACATTTATTTAAACAATGAAATCTTATTATAAAGTTTATATAAAAATGCAACAATAATAATACAGCATAAGGCCAATAGTAACTTTATTACGGCATAAAGCAGTTCTCTCTTACCATAAGCTAGATAAACATGAGATGTTCATAGTCAGTTCACAGTCCCATTAAAAAGAAGACCCAGCCAGAGGAATGTATTAAAATCGGTTGTGATGTGCTTGTGATGTCACAATGCAAGCTCTGCATGTGATGTCCATGTGATGTCATGGTACACTTACAGAAGGGGCACAGTTTGCATTATGATTTCATGTGTACCCTTGCCTCCTTGTGGATGCACTAATAATGAAAAGGGCCTGCCCACAATATATTTTCTGTAGCAAATGGTCAAAAAGCAAGTCCTCCAAGGCCTGTATTAAGGGTTAGAAAGATTCTTATGGGTGAAGGCAATTCTCAAAATCCAGGACAATTACTGTTAGTGCCAACCTTTTTACTAATACAAGTCACATACAGTAAAATTGCAAATGATGCTTATGAATCAATGGATTCTTCATGCCTCTGCAGGCATTCGTCTAATGCTTACCAGCATAACATCCTATAACTGCCTGAAAGATTGGTCCCCATATGGTCATAGGATGTGTAATTCATAATCTGTGTGGTGAAAATCATCAAGGTTGAAAGGCAAAATGGATTTCTCCCTGCTCCCTGCATTTTCACAGATGATTTCCAAGTCCTTTTTAGTGAATGAAAGCAATCCCTATTATAAGGCCCAGTTTGGGGTAATTTGTAGATTTTTGCATTTAGCGTCGACTAATCTGTACCGCAAAACAGAACTGTAGTAAGAATAACAACAAGAATAAATGAAATGCTAGCACTGGCTGATGAAATAGCCTCGCTTTTATTTTTCATACATTCAGTTTTGCTTTGAGCAGGCGTGTACCAGGGAGACCATGCTGAAAAGAGGCTTTGTATAGGAGCTGGAGCTCTATCCATCAGATTTGTCATTTCAGGAATGTGGCCAGATGTATTGACTTACTAGCAATTGTGCTGGTGCCATCTGGCCTGCTGGAGGCTCTATTAAAGATGGAAAAAACTGCGCAGAAGAAATGAAATTTGTTCATCATGCCATTGCCCTCACTGCTTATTTTAAAAAGAGGAAAAAATGTAACATCTTGGCAGGGGGCATGCTGTTTGAAAATATCAGGGTCGGAGGAGCAAAAATTCCCAAACCCCAAACTAAACTATTATGTTTATACATATGCTGGAGAGCTGCTTTCTGCTGTTGTCATTTTGAATAGTTTTCATTATGAAAGGCTTTTCACTACTACTGTTCTAAGAATCAGTAGGACTTTTTCTGACTTAAAAAAAAAAATCACTGAATCATTGTGGATTCATTTTTACCAGATATTTACTTCAATTTTCTTTGCTCAATAACAGTCCTCCATTGCCAGATTACCTGGGTTGTACCTGGATTTCAAGTAGTAGCAATGGGTTTGTTACACAACAAACGAACTCATCACCTAACAGGAAGTTATAACTACACAGGAGTCAGTACGGACAGTATTGAGCAATATGGCTAAACAATCTCACTAGTTATAAGATAGTATCCGATATTCCTGATCTGTGGTGTGATTCTACTTTTGTAGGTTGGCATGCAGAACTGACGAATACCAGAATTACAAATATACCTTAAGGGACTTTAATATTATTTCTTGACTAAGTAAGATGTCTAGTGGTGTTCTCAGAGGAGAATTATATTGAGAAAGAAATGATGGAGAAAGTTCACATGTTAATTTTATCCAAAACAGGTAAAATTAGCAAGTGATTTTTTTCCTATCATTTCTTTCTCAGTGTCATTTTCATCTGAGAATGCCAGGTAGACATCCTGCTTGGTCTAGAAAGCAGTCGGGTTTGAGTGCCCATTGCTCCCATTATATATTTTTTTCTTCTACTAGCTTAAAGTGGCTAGCCATTCCCTTTCATAAGGTGCATGCATGGTTCAAGGAACTGTTTCCTTAAATGAAACACAACTTTTCCTTGGATCGTACTGCAATTGCAGAGAGCAGCTGAAAGATGCCTAGTAAAGAAAGATCTGCTTTGAGGAATTTCTACAGGTGCTATGTGAGCACCCCTTGTATTCTGAAGCACCATCCGGCCTTTGAATGTGCAGTACTGCATAGCTCTATTGAAGAATTCTCTCTTTTAAAAAGTTCATTCTGGCTTGATGTCTCACATCTTTAATTCTTTGTTAATATTCCAGGATTCTGAAGTTTTGTTCAACACAGCTCCCCACCCAAGCAGTCTCTTTCTTTGTCTCTTATTTCTGGATGCTTAGTTCTTCGCTGTGTTCCAGAACATGTCTTTTAAATTATTTTTCAAGTTTAATTCCCTGTACAGGCAGTGTAATTAATTTCAGTGCATCATACAAAAAGACTCAGTGGTAACCAGTGAAGCATGGAACTTCACTCAGCAATGAAGTGTCTTCTCCAACTTTCAACTTCCAGGCTAACAGACAGCTCTATAACCTCAGTAGCTGTTAAGATTTGCTAGATTCCAATAGAAGAGAATATCTGTAGTTCAGGGATGAATTGTGGAGTCTTTGGTGCTCTCTGAGCTTGGTTGTATACTTGCATATGTTTCATTACCCAACTAGGAAACATCAGTGTGAGTGAGTGTGGGGTTTGCTTCCTGTTTATATACAGTAGCTTGCCCTGCCAGTGTTGGTGTGTGGGGGTGGTGGCTTTCTCCTTGGTAGTTCCTTGATCAGAGTATTGTTTTCTACAGTGTAAGGACTGTAACAGCCACTATGTAGGACAGACAGGCAGAAGACTAACAGAGCACATCCATGAATACCAATTAACAGTCAGAAGACAGAATGAAAACTCCTTCATCTCACAACACGAGGACAGACGCAACCATAGCTTCAACTGAGAAACTGAGCATCCTGGACAAAGCTAAATCCAAAAACACTAGGGAATTCCTGAAAGCCTGGCATTCAGACAAATCAGCCATCAATAGACCCATAGAAATAAACCATATTTATACACCATTCAAAAGAGACAATAAAAAAAGCTAAGAAGGAAACAAAAAGACCAGAACACATCCTCTCCAGCAGCCAACACCCAGATAAACAGGGATTAACACCAGGAAAACAATCAAGCATAAAACTATATTTTAATTAGGGAACTATGAAGGAGAACAGCCCCCCCCCCCAAAAAAAAACTGGCAGGGCAAGCTACTGTATAAAAACAGGGAGCAAACCCCACACTCACTAGCACTGATGATGTTCCCTAGTCTGGTAATGAAATGTCTGCAAGCAAACAGCCAAGGCCAGAGAGCACCAAGGACTCCACTTGCTAGATTACCCAAAGGCAGATCTAGTCTAACATTCTCTTTCCAGAGTAGCCAACCAGTTGTTTAGGGGAAGCCCATAAGCAGGGCATGAACAAAATAACATTGTCCCAATTATGGTCCCCTAGAAGTTGGTGTTCATTGTCTTGTTGTTGTTTATTTGTTTAGTCGCTTCCGACTCTTCATGACCTCATGGACCAGCCCACACCAGAGCTTCCTGTCGGTCGTCAACTCCCCCAGCTCCCCCAGGGACGAGTCCGTCACCTCTAGAATACCATCCATCCACCTTGCCCTTGGTCAGGCCCTCTTCCTTTTGCTCTCCACTCTCCCTAGCATCAGCATCTTCTCCAGGGTGTCCTGTCTTCTCATTGTGTGCCCAAAGTATTTCAGTTTTGCCTTTAATATCATTCCCTCAAGTGAGCAGTCTGGCTTTATTTCCTGGATGGACTGGTTCGATCTTCTTGCAGTCCAAGGCACTCAGAATTTTCCTCCAACACCACAGTTCAAAAGCATCGATCTTCGTTTTCTCAGCCTTCCTTATGGTCCAGCTCTCACAGCCATATGTTACTATGGGGAATACCATTGCTTTAACTATGCAGACCTTTGTTGTCAGTGTGATGTCTCTGCTCTTAATTATTTTATCGAGATTTGTCATTGCTCTTCTCCCAAGGATTAAGCGTCTTCTGATTTCCTGACTGCAGTCAGCATCTGCAGTAATCTTCGCACCTAGAAATACAAAGTCTTTCACTGCTTCTACATTTTCTCCCTCTATTTGCCAGTTATCAATCAAGCTGGTTGCCATAATCTTGGTTTTTTTGAGGTTTAGCTGCAAGCCAGCTCTTGCACTTTCTTCTTTCACCTTCATCATAAGGCTCCTCAGTTCCTCTTCGCTTTCAGCCATCAAAGTGGTATCATCTGCATATCTGAGATTGTTAATGTTTCTTCCAGTGATTTTAACCCCAGCCTTGGATTCCTCAAGCCCAGCCTCGCATGATGTGTTCTGCATACAAGTTGAATAGGTAGGGTGAGAGTATACCGCCCTGCTGTACTCCTTTCCCAATCTTAAACCAGTCCGTTGTTCCGTGGTCTGTTCTTACTGTTGCTGCTTGGTCATTATACAGATTCTTCAGGAGGCAGACAAGATGACTTGATATTCCCATACCACTAAGAACTTGCCACAATTTGTTATGGTCCACACAGTCAAAGGCTTTAGAATAGTCAATAAAACAGAAATAGATGTTTTTCTGAAACTCCCTGGCTTTTTCCATTATCCATCGGATATTGGCAATTTGGTCCCTAGTTCCTCTGCCTTTTCTAACCCAGCTTGTACATTTGGCAATTCTCGCTCCATGAATTGCTGAAGTCTACCTTGCAGGATCTTGAGCATTACCTTACTGGCATGTGAAATGAGTGCCACTGTTTGATAGTTTGAACATTCTTTAGTGTTTCCCTTTTTTGGTATGGGGATATAAGTTGATTTTTTCCAATCTGATGGCGATTCTTGTGTTTTCCAAATTTGCTGGCATATAGCATGCATTACCTTGACAGCATCATCTCACAAGATTTTGAACAGTTCAGCTGGGATGCCATCATCTCCTGCTGCCTTGTTATTAGCAATGCTTCTTAAGGCCCATTCAACCTCACTCTTCAGGATGTCTGGCTCTAGCTCACTGACCACACCGTCAAAGCTATCCCTGATATTGTTATCCTTCCTATACAGGTCTTCCGTATATTCTTGCCACCTTTTCTTGATCTCTTCTTCTTCTGTTAGGTCCTTGCCATCTTTATTTTTGATCATACCCATTTTTTCCTGGAATTTACCTCCGATGTTTCTAATTTTCTGGAAGAGGTCTCTTGTCCTACCTATTCTATTGTCTTCTTCCACTTCCGTGCATTGCTTGTTTAAAAATAATTCCTTATCTCTTCTGGCTAACCTCTGGAATTTTGCATTTAATTGGGCATATCTCCCCCTATCACTGTTGCCTTTTGCTTTCCTTCTTTCTTGGGCTACTTCTAGTGTCTCAGCAGACAGCCATTTTGCCTTCTTGGTTTTCTCTTTCTTTGGGATGTATTTTGTTGCCGCCTCTTGGACAATGTTGCAGACTTCTCTCCATAGTTCTTCTGGGACCCTATCTACTAAGTCCAGTCCCTTAAATCTATTCTTCACCTCCACTGCATATTCCTTAGGAATATTAATGAGCTCATATCTAGCTGATCTGTGGGTCTTCCCTAATCTCCTTAGTCTGATCCTAAATTGTGCAAGAAGTAGTTCGTGATCGGAACTACAGTCAGCTCCACGTCTTGATTTTACCGACTGTATAGATGTCCCCCACCTTTGGCTGCAAAGGATGTAGTCAATCTGGTTTCGGTGTTGTCCATCTGGGGAAGTCCATGTTTAAAGCTGTCTCTTAGGTTGCTGGAAGAGAGCGTTTGTTATGCACATTGAGTTGTCTTGGCAAAATTCTATCAGCCTATGTCCTGCTTCATTTTGTTCACCCAGGCCATGCTTACCTGTAATTCCAGGTGTCATTTGACTGCCTACCTTAGCTTTCCAGTCTCCCGTGATGAAAATAACATCTCTTTTAGGCGTGTTGTCCAGTAGGTGCTGCAGATCCTCATAGAACTGCTCTACTTCAACTTCTGGAGCATCTGTGGTTGGGGCGTATATTTGGATCACTGTGATGTTAGATGGCTTGCCCTGAATTCAAATTGAGTTAATTCTATCGTTTTTTGGATTGTATCCAAGCACTGCTTTAGCCACTTTACTATTAATTATGAAGGCTATTCCATTTCTTCTGTGGTCCTCTTGTCCACAGTAGTAGATCTGGTGGTCATTTGATGTGAAGTGGCCCATTCCAGTCCATTTCAGTTCACTGACGCCCAGAATGTCTATCTTTAATCTTGACATCTCACCAATAACCACATCCAATTTGCCCTGGCTCATAGATCTTACATTCCAGGTTCCAATGGTGTGTTGATCCTTAGAACATCGGATTTGCCGTTCACCACCAGCACCGTCAGCCACTAGCCATCCTTTCAGCTTTGAGCTAACTGCGTCATCACGTCTGGAGCTAGTTGAACTCCTCCTCTGTTCCTCCCCAGTAGCATTTTGACCATCTTCCGACCTGGGGGTCTCATCTTCCGATGGTATACTGACATATCTCTGGTTGTACTGATCCATTGAGTTTTCACGGCAAGAATACTGGGGTGAGTTGCCATTACCTTCCCCAGGGATCGCATTTAGTCTGACCTCTCTGTCATGACCTTCCCATCTTGGGTGGCCCTTCACGGTTTAGCTCATGGCATCATTGAGGTGCTCAAGCTCCAGCACCACGACAAGGTAACGATCCTTTGCTGAAGGTTCATTGCCTACAGTGTTGCAATATTTAGCCGTTATAATTAATATATATTCAGAGCTTTATTTTCCATAAATTTATCTAGTCAGTTTTTGAAAGTTACACAAGTTCATGGTTTTTATTGCATAATTCCTTATGTGTTGATATATATTTATCCTGAATCTCCTCCCATATAGTCATCACATCAGATGACCTGGGTTCTAGTATCAGAATTTAGAACCAATTTCTTTGCAGAATTCACATTTTGTACACCTCTATCATGTCTCCTCTGGATTATGGTCACCTCAAGACCTGACTGATGTTCCTTGCTTCTTGTCCTTCCTATCCATGCAAGGAAGGCAAGCCTCACTGTCTGGATCTGTCTGGATCAGTCTCCCAATGCCTGCCTTTGCCTTTTAGGGCATGTTTCCTTCTTACTAGTCCCTGTGCCTTTCCCTTGCTTTCCCAGATATTTGCACACATGGATGTCTTCAGACACTCCCTTCCTACATTATTTTCATCAACGCAGACCTTCCTTCCATCCTTCCTTCCTTCCTTCCTTCCTTCCTTCCTTCCTTCCTTCCTTCCTTCCTTCCTTCCTTCCTTCCTTCCTTCCTTCCTTCCTTCCTTCTTTTCCATTATGGCTTTGATGCTACAATCACCAAAGCAATACAGGACAGGTTGTTCTTTTGTTCCTCTCTCTCTTTGGAATTATGTAGCAGGGAGGAACTGGATACATCAGCTACGTAGAAACACAGTAGCGAAGTGCCTAACTTGCAACTTAAAGATATGGGAAAGGGAAAGGGAAGGATTGAGCCACATAGAGAGAAGGTTGGAAAGCTTGCTTCATCCAGCCTGTGCAGCAACAGAAAAGATGTTCAGTGGCGAATGTAAGGGTTGAATGAACTTTGCACTTTTAATTTTTTTTTAAAGTTAATGTTTTCTTTAGTCCAACCCTTATTCTCTTTTTCCTGATTGACCATCAACTGTGTAGCCCCCATCAACACATACGTGGTGCTGAGGTGTTTACCTCACTGTGCATCAGTTACATTTGTTGATGCTGACCTACGTTTCCACAGTTTAGAAATATTATTTTAAAGCTCTTTTCTGTGGCTTGTTGTTTTAATTAACACGCATAACTTGTGTCTCCAACTCGCAACTCAGGACAGTTCCTTGGGATGGACCACTGTGTGCAACTCTCCAGTGCAAGCCCCACCTATTTATTCCAAGGGTCTGTTTTCTGCTCTTTAACCAGTCTTCCCTCCTTACCTGTTATCCCCCATTGTCCAGTTTGCTGCAACAACCCTGAAGACAGATTTTGTCTAAGGCTATCTAAATTTTATCAAATCTGTCATGAACCACCTCTTTCCACATCCATATTAATACTCTCCAAGAAATGTAAAAGGCCAGTAAGACATAATTTTTACCCAAGATATACTTGAAATCAAGAATGGTTTTATTTCTTATCTACTAGCATCATATCCTTTGCTTGGCTCAGGTTTCTCTCTGAGGCACATTTATAATTTCAGTGGCTTCAACCGCTCCATTAGGTACATTGGATATAGGTGATCCAGCTTCCAAATTGGAACATGAATGATTAAACAGTCTTTCAACTTTGAAATGCCAGTGAATATTCCTTTAAGAAAGTATCTGAATTAACTGATAGGGTGGAATGATTGCCTAGCAAATTGAAACATAATATATTGCATGGAAGAGGCACAGTTTCTTATCAGAAGCAATGATGCCACCTTTGTTTCAGAGGCTTGTGCCCAATCTTTTTCAAAGTTAGTTGAGAAACAGTAACAGTCTGTCCCGTTTCTTTAAGTTCCCTCATCACGGAAAACCTATTTGGGTAGTTTGCAGCCATTAGAATGAAGCAGCTGTGGGTTGCAACTTACCTTCCACTATTCTACTTGCATAGGCATGAAAGCTGGCTGGGTCACTTTTGGTCAGTCCCTTTCTGTCAGCCCAAACCTCCTCAGAAGGTGGCTGTTGCTGTTGTCGTGGGGAAAACAGGAGGCAGAAGGATTCGGTATGTTCACCACCTTAGGATGGATGGATGGATAGGTAGATAGATTGGATGAATGGATAGATAGATATGGAGCAGTAGTAGTAGTACTACTTCTAGTAGTGGTACAATATATGTGGCAAAGTTTTGGTTAGAATAGTGGTATAAATAATTTATTTGTCCCTTTCTTTAAAAGAAAAGAGGTAACAGCTAATGAATAACAAATATTCTGTCTTGTCCTCTTGTCCCAGTTATACTTAGCAGCAGAACAAAGAGCCTCCTCAGTGTAAACCAGTATCAGTGTAACCGGCACTTACATTTCTATTTCTTACATTTCTGTTTCTAAGGCCTGAATTAATCTAAGACGGATTCCATGATTATGGTCATTTTTTGTCTGGTGGCAGCTGTTTTATTGATTGTAGTGTCTGTGGCTGGGCAACTGGTCCAGAAAGCCATAGCTCCTGTGTTAATGAGCTTGCGATGGTGAGAGCATGTAAAAGCCTTACTGAGGGCCCTGCACTGGTTTCAGTTGCAGTTCTGGGTTTAAGTGCTGGCTTTAACCTATAAAGCCATTTATGGCTTGTTACCTGGATACCTGCTGGGCTGCCTCCTCTGACCTGCATGGGCCTGACCTGCTGGAACATCGGGGCAGAGATTCCTCATGGTCCCACCCATCCAGAGGTCAGGGGAGCTGTCCTAACAGCCAGGAACCACGCTGAGACAAGGAATAGGTCTCTAGTGTTTTATTACTGCTACATTAGACAGAAAATCCTAACAAACTGAAGAAGCGTGGGAAAAACCCAGACAGATAAACCCCAAAAGTCAAGGTGGGTCTGATCTGTGTCTCTTTGAATGGCTGCTTAACTCCTCAGTACTACCCATGCATTTTCCCCCCTGAATAGAGGCCCCCTCCTGCTCACCATCAGTGCTCATGACAGGAGCCAAACAAAGAAAGCACTGCTTCTCGGGGCAGTGCTGGTGGCAGGGAATGGTCTCCACCTGGAGATCAGGCTAGCTCCTTCCTTGTGGTTTTCAGTAGGTTATTCAAAACCGAGCTTTTCCGGAGATCATTCCAGCAATTTTTGCTAACTCTACCACCTCTTACTTTTTATTTTTTACTGTCTGGGGTATGTGGTTGTCACTTTGTTTTTTATTTTTATTTCCTCTTTAGGTTGTGTGGTTTTAATGTTACCATTAATGTCTTGCTGATTTGTTTTCTTTTCATATCTCATATATTATGCTGCAGTGTTGGAATAGCTGGGACTGTAGTTGGGGCTGAAGCCCAAATAATCTTTGTGTTTCAACTCCTATTTCCTAAAGCATTGAATTAGACTCTTCTACCTCTCTTAGCCACTTGCCCTGGAGTGCTTGTGACCTACAAACTGCTCTGTAGTTTGTCTGCATAAGTAGGAGAGGGTGACGCAGCTCATTTTGTCCCAGCCATAGAGCATGTAATGGGAGACTGTCCCAGTTAGGATGGCCAGAAGTTTCATGATGTGGGCTGATGAAGGGTGGGAACAGCTTGTCCCTTTGTTGCTGTTGATAAATGCCTATGTTTCACCATAGGAACCCAAACTGTGGTCTGGTCACACTGTAGTTCTTGCCACATGCTTGGAAGTAGGTTGCCAAGCATCATGATATTGCAGCAGGGTACAAATTCAATAAATAAATAATTTTGTACCTTTATTTTGATTAGGCAAAAGAAAACTGCAGACAGAGCCCATCCTCGCCATTGCTATTCCCCTTTCTTCCTTGCAATCATCCCCTTACTGTTGCAAAGAGAAACTGTGATCATGTACAGGAGAGAGAGCTTGATTATCCAGTTGGTAGGCTGGCTGGCTCAACCAATTCCAGAGTTCAAATGGCAGATCTGAGCATGTTCACAAGTATCCCTTGGAATCAAGGAATTTGTATTTTTGCAATCACACACAATATCAGAACGTATTCAACAGTGGCTGGAGATTGAGTGGCTGGCCATCCCCATAACGTGGTAGCAGTTCTGTGTTGGGCCAAACTGAGTCACACAATGTCAACACTAAAAAATGTACAATGATAGTTAAGCCTAAATTGGTGATAATGGTCTGGATATGGTGAAAATAATGCTTTTTTTTTTTTGGGAGGGAGGGGGGGAGTTCCAAGTAGGCAAAGCAGCTGTGTTGGGTTCAGTTAATTTTGTCTGATCTTGTAATACAGGATTTGGCATTTTGTAATGCCAAAAAGTCACAAAATATAAAATTATAATAAGCTTCAAAAAGTACTTTAAACTATAGTTTTAAATCACTTTGATATTTCTAGTTTGGCTGTAGCGATGAAGTACAGTAACTTGCTGGTTTTATTAGGGAAGGTTTGTAAGGCTTAGGACCAATTATTTTTCAACACATTTGATCCAAAATTCTGTATTTGTATCATAGAGCAGCATCTTTGATTAAGGAGGTTACATTAGGAATGCATAATGAAAAATACCTGCAAGATACGGTATTATTACATGGTTTTTTGTTCTTCTTCTTGGAGGAAAATCATAGTGATAATTAAAATGCTCCCTAATTTGGCTTAGAAGATGTGTGAGTTAAATACTTTTTGTTCTTTACAGAGGAGTAAAATACAGCTTAGAAAATTGAACCGGTACTATTGGAGTTTTCTTTGGAATGGAAATGGGAATTGACTAGAAACCCCTGAAATGGAAGATAAAATTGATATGGCATTGATTTATTGTTTTGATGCTTAATAAACTACTTTAATCTTGATACTTAAGGCAAACCTATCCAACATTCTGCAGTTAACAGTATAATCAGTCTGCAGGATGGGTGTCTGCATGCACCTGTGAGTCAAAACACATCTATACTCTGTATGGCAACCTGCGTTTAACTCACTGTTCCATCAATAATTCTAATGTTACAGCCTCCTCAGTCTATCTCCAGTTACCTCTGGTAGGTGATAATAACTGTGCATTTCAGCAAACATGATACAGGAAAGTAATTTTAGTAAACACGATACCTGAAAGCAATTTCCCAAGCTCTTCCCTTATATTTGGAAGCATAATAATCCACACAATTAGATTATTTTTTAATCCACTTTTCAGTTCCTTCTTTTGGTATTAAGCCTCGGAACCCCCTTACGTCAGCTGCTCTGATTCTTCACTGAGCGTAAGATTGCAAACCAACCATGGTGCCTTTTATTTCTAAGATATTCTTTACTTTCAGTGTTTGCATAGAGATCCTGCTTTTCTCACTAAAGTGGATACTGAAGTCCTCTTTTCGAGGGGGCAGGACAAAATAAGAAGGGAAGTGAAAGAGGCTGAAAAGGGAAAATGGGAGTTAGTAGAAGGATTGGATTTATTTAATGAAGTTGTGGGTTTTTCTTTTTTAATGTGATTACTCAAAGAACTAAGGCGGGTTTCACACAAAGGCTGCTTGTTCTACAGTACTTGGGTCAGAATCCAAGAAATTAAGGTTGTAGAGAGAGTTTGTGGTAGCTTGTCACCAAAGCACATAATGTATGGATGCTGTTCCCAGCCTTATTCTCAAAAAAGGGGATATATACAGAAAGTCTTCATCCTCAGCACACTGGCACTCCTTTGGATCTCCTCCTTCACAGGCCCTCTTGTACCATGTATGGAGCTCAAGGCTTGCCCGTCTCCATTATGTGGGTGCATTTGGAAGGCTGAATTGTCATTTTTCTTTTGTATGGAGTGAGGGCAAGGTTTTTCCTTACTGTATTTATTTTTAACTCCAGGAGCTATGGAAGTTCAGAATGACAGTTTTGAATTCTCTTATCGGTCAGCTGGAGGGAGAATTGATTGGTTCATGGCAGTCCCTGCCTGTCCTCAGGGTTCCAAGGCCAGCACGTTTATCAAAGGATTTGGGGTTAGATGGTGGTGCATACACAGCCTTTATGCTGGATTTATCTGTCGGTGCATTGGGAGATATCTATGACATAAAGGCTGGCTAAAAGCTAGACATAAAAGTTTCAAATACCAAATTTAATAGGAGCCCAAGGGTAGAGTATACAAAGTATTATTTATACAGTACCTTAGTCCCCCCCTCCCAATTATTTATACAATACCAGAGTCCCCCTTTTGGGGGGAGATGGGTGGTGATAGAAATTCGAAAAATAAATAATAAATATGTTCTGAAAGAAACAGCCTTTAATCTTTTATCATAATTCTCATAATAACTTACATACATTTTAATTGTTCTTCCTGATACTGTTTTTAATGGGCTTGTTGTTCATTTTAATTGGAGTCCGTGAGAATACCACTAACCCATGCTGTGACTTATCTCATTGTTGTATGACCTCTTTGTCTTACATCTCACGGCTCAAGAACAAATAAAGATTTAGTCCCATTTTAACTCATTTTGACTCCCTCCATGGGAGATGGAGGCAGGAGCTCAGGAATATTGAGTGAGCGTACCAGAATAAGGGGCATTGCTCTCAGAAGAAGGGCCTGGCCCTTTGTTTTAAAAATGACTACAAGCTGTCAGTAAGAACGAGGATGCATTTGTATCATTCTAAAAGACACATTTATATGTTCCTGACTTAAGGACCTTAGACTGTCAAAAACCCCTTTCTTCAACTCTGCCAGAAAAATAATTGAAAGCACATTGAACTCTAGGAACATGGAAAACTACAGGAATTCCATGAGTCTTTGTGGTTAGCTAAAGACAAATACTTAGAGACACTGAAACCAGAGTTTGCATGAGGCATAAGCTCATGTCACTGGAATAGGAGTGAAAGATCTTTCACTGTGGCACCCTTTTGAAAAATAAAGTTCAAGGTTGTTTGGAATTGCTTATGTGTGATGGAGGTGGTTGGGAGGCCTTTTGCCCACACTGAAAATCTTTTCTGCAGGGAAACATCATTTTAAAAGGAAGCACTTGGGCGAATCTTAAAAGATTGGTTCCTTTCCTCTTCTGACCACATGGAGAAGCAAATTTTCCAGCTTGGTAAATGCCATATCCACAAAGAGGCCTCTCTAGGTGCTGCAACCAATGTGGACTTTCCAGACATGTGAGAGCAACAGAGATCATCTGTATGTTATCTCTTAAAAAAAAAAAATCAAAATCAGAGAGATTGTAAGATACCTGACAACAGCAACTTTGAAAGCCTAATTGACTGAAGCCAGAGGAGACAGTGACTTCTCAGTCTGCAAAGTTTTCCATTTCCTAATCTCCTGCCCTAATTTTGAACAACTGCAGATTCACACAGACCATTCTGCTTGCCTTAAACCATGTCAAAATGCTTTATGGCTTACTTTACCGTAACACCGGAATGGCCAATTTCTTCAGTGTTTAACAAGGTTTATTCACAAAACACTATTGCTGCACTGCAACAAGATAGATCCGTGCCCTTCCTGGTTGGTCAAGGCTGCCTGGGAGGAGGCACGTGATTGGGTCTGGGCGGTGGTTAATTCGTCCTTGAGAGAGGGGGTGCTCTGGCTGGCTCTTAAGGAGGCAGTGGTGCATCCTCTCCTCAAGGGGCCATCGCTTGACCCAGCCAGCCTGGACAGTTTTCGTCCAGTCTCCAACCTCCCCTTTTTGGGAAAGGTTGTGGAGAGAGCGGTCGCATGGCAGCTGGATGAAGCGGATTGTCGGACCCTTTTCAGTCAGGGTTCAGGCCAGGTGACGGGACTGAGACAGCATTGATTGTACTCTTAGATGACCTCTGGTGGGAGCAGGATGGGGGCAGTGTGACCATCCTTGCTCTTCTTGACCTCTCAGCGGCCTTTGATACCATCAATCATGGTATCCTTCTGGACTGGCTTCGGGAGTTGGGGGTGGGTGGCACAGTATTGTGCTGGTTCTCCTCCTTCCTCCGGGGTTGGTTCCAGTTGGTGTTGATGGGGGGGGGAAGTCCAGCCCACTCCCCCTACTTTGTGGGGTGCCTCAGGGCTCGGTTCTCTCCCCTCTCCTATTTAACATCTACATGAGACAGTTGGGCGAGGTGATCCGATGGTTTGGGGTAAGATACCATCAATATGCTGATGATACTCAGCTTTATATCTCTACCCCAGATTGCCTGAGTGATGCCATGGATGTCCTGACCGAGTGCCTGGAAGCTGTGAGGGCCTGGATGGGATGCAATGGACTTCGACTCAACCCAAGCAAGACTGAGTGGCTTTGGGTTTGTGGACCTCCCGGTGCTAAGGTTTTTACACCTCTGGTCTTGGATGGGGTTGCACTGCCCCAATGGACCCGATGTACAATCTGGGGGTCCTCATGGACTCACGGCTCCTTCTCGAAGAGCAGGTGGCAGCCGTGGCTAGGAGGGCCTTTGTACACCTTAGGGTTGTGCGCCAGCTGCACCCATTCCTAGACCGAGAGGCTTTGCTCACAGTCACTCATGCCCTCGTGACCTCCCGTCTAGACTATTGTAATGCACTCTACATGGGGCTGCCCTTGAAGAGCATTCGGAAGCTTCAACTGCCCTTGAAGAAGCATTCGGAAGCAGAATGCAGCTGCATGGATAGTAAATGGTGTTCGGTACTCAACACATGTAACACCACTGCTACATGAGCTGCATTGGTTGCCAGTGTGCTTCCAGGTGCAATTCAAGGTGCTGGTTGTCACCTTTAAAGCCCTCCATGGCTTGGGGCCGGGTTACCTAAGGGACCACCTTCTCCCAGTTGTTTCTGCCTGTCCAATTTGATCTAGTAGGTTGGGCATGCTGCGGGTCCCGTCAGCCAGGGAGGGTCGGCTGGCGGGAACTAGAAGGCGTGCCTTCTCCTCCGTAGTGCCTGCCCTCTGGAACATCCTCCCTCTAGAAATTAGGATGTCCCCAACCCTGTTGGCCTTTTGTAAGGCCGTGAAGACCTGGCTTTGTGCCCGGGCCTGGGGCCTCGAGCGTATGGATGGTCCCGTCTCTTGACTGTATTAATATCCATGCATTGCTCACTTGGCAGCCATGTATATTTATTTTGTATTTATTTTATATTTTAACTGTTTTAATTGTAGTTGTTTTAATTGTTTTATGGTTTTATCGTTGTAAGCCGCCCAGAGTCACTCGCTGAGATGGGCGGCTATAGAAATAAAATTAAATAAATAAATAAATATTATTTTGCTTTTGCTAATCCTGGATATGAGAGAGAAACTGAGCAGAATTTTCCAAAGTCTCCAAAAGCAAGAACTCACTGGATTATTATTTTTTACAGGTTGCCTTTAAGGTCATATTATGCTGTTTCAGGAGTTTTTCTCAACTTGTGCTCTTGTATTGTGGACTGCAGCGCCATTCAATCCTAGCTAGAATCCAGGACAGGGTAGAAAGTGTGCTACAATACTTCTGGAGAAGATCAGACTAAGGAAATATCCTCTTCAAATGTTTCATCCTGAAGGTCTTGATCGAAGTTTGTTGAAATAGCAGAGGCTTTTTTAGCAGTGCAGCACAGTATATGCTGATCACAGCCTACAGATTATTCTATTTTAGGTCATACAAATTGAGAAGGGAATTGCCAAGCAAAAGGCAGTGCTAGGTGAATTCAGGCCATACTATTCATATAATCTTGTCTTACCTTCTTCTTTAGCAGTCAGGGCACTCATTGTAAAAATATATGCTTCAAGTGGCAGCACTTTGTCATGTAGTGTGTCATTTAACATAAGAAGGCAAGATGCTTCAACAGAACCAATTGAATAAAATCGGTTTCAATTTGCTTACACCTTGAGGCTCATGAAGTCCAGCACTATAGCTTGAAAATAAGCAGCTATCCAAGTCCTTATAGGCTTATTTATTTATTTCAATATTTCTAAATTGCTTTTCCTTTAGAAGCAAAAACAAATCTCAAGGGTCTTGCAAAGAAGATGAACCAATTATCAAACAGCTGAATCATGGAAATTCTACTTCTTTTATAGAAAGAGCATTCCACACAGATGTGCAAAATAAATGCAAAGCAATAGTACCTGTACTGGCAATGTTTTTATTAGGCCAACTAATAATGGTTTACAGAATTGCTGCAAGTGTTCAATTTTCCAAGAATTTTTCATCAAGTAAGATGAAGGTAGAAGAGAGAGAGAGAATGAAGAAAAAATGTGGCCAAAAAACCTTCAAGTGAAGTCTATAGCAGTTTTCTTTCTCAGAAGGAGTGAGAGCAAGCCTCCAGACATACACATTTTGACTTCTCAGGTGCACAGGGTTTCTCTGTAGACCAGAGTTTCTCAACCAGGGTTCTGTGGCACCCTAGGGTTCCGTGAGATGTCACTAGGGCTTCCCTGGGAGATCTCGATTTATTTCAACTTTGGGCAACTTCACATTAAAGAAATAAGTTTAAGAACACTGTTAATGAATATATACAGGCCTACCCATGAAATGAATATAATAGTTTTGTAACTTCTGGCCTATATTTGAGCTTGAATGTGCAGGGGTTCCCCGAGACCTGAAAAAAATTTCAAGGGTTCCTCCAGGGTCAAAAAGATGAAAAAAGGCTGCTGTAGAGAGTAAAGAAATGCTTCAAACATCCTTTTAGAAAAAAAAAAAACTGTTACCATTTAGAAATGTGGATTCTGGTGTCTGTGTTTTGGGTATCACTAAATATCTGGTTCAGCGTAGCCTGTGGACTTGGGGTTTTCATCCCTGGTATAGTTATTCACCTTGTTTCAAGGTCCTGCCATGTGTTCATTCACTTGCTTCTGCATGATACCTTCTACAAATGCTCTGGTGAGAATTATTTCTGTGAAGCAAATTGACAGAAGGCATCCACAGGAGTCCCTTTTACAGACAGCTACTTTCTCCTTTGATCTGCTCTGGAACCTCTTATTTTTTCAGCGGTAGTATTATGAATGCCCTTGTTTTTAAAGAGCTAGTAGTGACTTATTGATACAGGAACCATTCTGGTTCTAAAAGACAGGCTGAGCATTTTTCTAAAGCATTTCCTGTGACAATAAAATTTAGTGCATGAGGAACTCCACAGAAAGGAAATAAAGCAGGTATGCAAATCAAGATAAATATTATGATGGAACAGTATAATGCAAGATCTGGGGACAGGCTGGGGTTAGGTAAAATTGGAAATCCTTCCCTATAGCGTCCCAGCCAAGTGAACTGCAGTCCAGTTATTGCTGTAATGGTGCACAGAATGTGAAGTGCTGGGCTGTCAAATGTTCACAATGGGTGACTGTAGTTTGAAATAAAATATTATCTAATGTAGGCTTTAATTTCATGCTGTAGTCATTGCACCAGGGCTCCTCCAATTTGTTTTATGAATCCAGTTTTTCTTACAGTGCGTGCTTTAATGAAATCTATATAAGGCTTTCTTTAAGCCGGAAAGCAGCAAAAGAATGTTTCCCCAGGACAATAGAAGACCTTCATTTAGCCTGACAGGTTGGGTTTTTCTAGCTTACGCAACAAACACAAAAGGAAGCAAACACCCTCATGCTGTAGACCTTTTATTGTTCAGAGCCTAAAAAGTGTTTTAAATTCTGAAACTCCATCTCAGGTCTAGTTTTAGCTTTCTGAACTACCAGCCATTGAACATGAAGAGCAAACATATGGACATTAATTTCTTTGTGTGTTGTTGTGAAGGAAGGCAAAGCAAGGTATTTACCACCTCTACTTAAAACTGTCTGGTGGTGTTAAATAACAGTGTTATTTATTAAATTTGTACACCATCAAGAGTTGTTGAAAGGTGGTGTACAAATTTAAAATAATAACAGCAACAATACCAGCACTCTAAACCTCTGTGGCCTTGGCAGACTCAATAGCCATCTTGCATATATTTCACAGCATTGGATTTGGAAGGCGTCTTCTGCTATCATCTCAGCCAGCAAGGTAATTTTTCTTACATACAGATGAAGAACTTCTGGTTCTCCAACTGTTACGCTACCACCTTTCTCCCATCTCCCAAACCTTTTCTGACCAATTTAAAATGCAGCCAAGGCTGATAGGGACTATTTTGGACTAACAGCAAATCTATTCAGATGGTAAGATGTTCTGGGCATGGTCATATCAATACATTTGAGAATCTGGAGCTTATAGAGAACCAACAGCCAATCAGGACATGCTCCTTTTCCCATGATGCTATCCCAATACATGACTGCAAAGAACTATCATCCAATCCATGTCTTTTCATTTTTCAGAGTGATCGGTAATTGAGTGTCTTGTCCCACTTCTTCAGATTCCTTTGGGTCTGTGACTAAATAAACATCTCCCTTCACAAAAGGAACAGAAAATACAGGTGTCTGGAGTTTGCAGGTATTGGAAGACATAGTATCTAGAGTTTCCAACTTAAAAAAAGATGGACCTTTGAAGTGCAAGGCAGTGGAATGTGCCCATAATGGTACATGAGCAAATATTTGCAAGAAAAGCGGATTCATTCTAATGACATCGTAACGAAAACACATGGGGTGGAGGGGGGGCATCTTACGCACCCAAATACTAGGAATGAACTCCATTTGGAAAACCTCTAGAAAAGAGTATTTGTGCACCTATCCAGTTGTTTCTACCTTTTGATGTTACAGGCAAAGTCTTTCACATCAAATGTGGAGATACTGGAAATTGAATTTGTAATCTTTCACAAGGGAAGTATTGCTTCATCTCTGAGTATTGGTCATGGAAGTTTACATCACTGATAGCAACTTATTTATTAAGGAATAGAGAATTAACATAAGTTCAGGAAATCTATATGGTCCAACATCAGCAGTAGGAAAGCTTGTTCCATACTTTAGACTGGAGCGCAGAATAAAACTTAAGAAATTTATCTCCAAGCCACCTTAACATGATTGTGCTTCATGAATGTATATCAGTTCAGGGCAACCAATACATTTGGGGCCAATGGAATAAACTCTAAGTTTCTAATTATCTAATTCAAATGGTTGTTGTTGTTTGTTCGTTTAGTCGCTTCCGACTCTTCGTGACTTCATGGACCAGCCCACGCCAGAGCTTCCTGTCGGTTGTCAACACCCCCAGCTCCCCCAGGGACGAATCCATCACCTCTAGAATATCATCCACCCACCTTGCCCTTGGTCGGCCCCTCTTCCTTTTGCCCTCCACTCTCCCTAGCATCAGCATCTTCTCCAGGGTGTCCTGTCTTCTCATGATGTGGCCAAAGTATTTCAGTTTTGCCTTTAATATCATTCCCTCAAGTGAGCAGTCTGGCTTGATTTCCTGGAGGATGGACTGGTTTGATCTTCTTGCAGTCCAAGGCACTCTCAGAATTTTCCTCCAACACCACAGTTCAAAAGCATCGATCTTCCCTCTCTCAGCCTTCCTTATGGTCCAGCTCTCGCAGCCATATGTTACCACCGGGAATACCATTGCTTTCACTATGCGGAGCTTTGTTGTCAGTGTGATTTCTCTGCTCTTAACTATTTTATCGAGGTTTGTCATTGCTCTTCTCCCAAGGATTAAGCGTCTTCTGATTTCCTGACTGCAGTCAGCATCTGCAGTAATCTTTCCACCTAGAAATACAAAGTCTTTCACTGCCTCTACATTTTCTCCCTCTATTTGCCAGTTATCAATCAATAATAATGATTATTGCCATAATCTTTTTTTTGAGGTTTAGCTGCAAGCCAGCTTTTGCACTTTCTTCTTTCACCTTCATCATAAGGCTCCTCAGTTCCGCTTCGCATTCAGCCATCAAAGTGGTATCATCTGCATATCTGAGATTGTTAATGTTTCTTCCAGCGATTTTAACTCCAGCCTTGGATTCCTCAAGCCCAGCATGTCACATGATGTGTTCTGCATACAAGTTGAATAGGTAGGGTGAGAGTATACAGCCCTGCCATACTCCTTTCCCAATCTTAAACCAGTTCATTGTTCCGTGGTCTGTTCTTACTGTTGCTACGTGGTCATTATACAGATTCTTCAGGAGGCATACAGGATGACTTGGTATCCCCATACCACTAAGAACTTGCCACAATTTGTTATGGTCCACACAGTCAAAGGCTTTAGAATAGTCAATAAAACAGAAATAGATGTTTTTCTGAAACTCCCTGGCCTTTTCCATTATCCATCGGATATTGGCAATTTGGTCCCTAGTTCCTCTGCCTTTTCTAAACCCAGCTTGTACATCTGGCAATTCTCACTCCATGGATTGCTGAAGTCTACCTAGCTCACTGACCACACTGTCAAAGCTATCCCTGATATTTTTATCCTTCCTATACAGGTCTTCCATATATTCTTGCCACCTTTTCTTGATCTCTTCTTCTTCTGTTAGGTCCTTGCCATCTTTGTTTTTGATCATACCCATTTTGGCCTGGAATTTACCTCTGATGTTTCTAATTTTCTGGAAGAGGTCTCTTGTCCTTCCTATTCTATTGTCTTCTTCCACTTCCGCGCATTGCTTGTTTAAAAATAATTCCTTATCTGTTCTGGCTAACCTCTGGAATTTTGCATTGAATTGGGCATATCTCCCCCTATCACTGTTGCCTTTTGCTTTCCTTCTTTCTTGGGCTACTTCTAGTGTCTCAGCAGACAGCCATTTTGCCTTCTTGGTTTTCTCTTTCTTTGGGATGTATTTTGTTGCCGCCTCCTGAACAATGTTGTGAACTTCTGTCCATAGTTCTTCCGGGACCCTATCTACTAAATCCAGTCCCTTAAATCGACCTCCTGTCGGCTTCCCCATTGACTTTGCTTGATGGAAACCAGCAGTGAAGGTCTCAAATGATGATCACGTTACCAAGGGACACTGCGCCATCGTAATTGTGAGCCAGTTGCAAAGTGCCCAAATCACAATTATATGACCATGGGGACACTGCAACGGCCACAACTACGAGGAACTGTTGTAAGTCCCCCTCATTTGGCATCATTGTAACTTTGAATGGTCAGCGAATGAGTGGACATTAAGTGAGAATTACCTGCATGATGACTGTAGATTGAAATAATAACTAATAAGTGAATGGATAGCAGTAGTTGATTACAAACTTAGTCATAAACCCATGTTCAGAACAGACCTACTAAAATGAGTAGTGGACAAGCCTAAATCCCACTAAATATCTATAGTATTTATAAAAATAATTCAACTCTTTAAATTGCCTTGAACTTTTTTTAGGTGTCCAGGAAATAGAAGTTCTCTCTTCACTCAAATTCTCCTCTTTTGTGAAGGATGTACAGATTGGTGAGACTCCAATTCTCTTTGGATTGTTGCTTTGGCAGATTTATGTCTGGTCTGTTTAATGGCTTTTTTAATGGGATTGCTTTTGAAAAGGTGTAAGGTAGCTGGGGGCTCTCTCTATTTGCTTTGTCAGCAATACAAGACTTTCCTCTGCAGCAGCACATCTGGAATGACCAAAGAGCACAGCGTGTTTGGCCATAAAGACGATTCCCTAATATGAACTCTTTGGTAACTTCCTACTCAGACTTTTTTAATGGAAAGGACAAACACTAACTGGACTTTATTCCTGCTAGCATCTATCCTCCTGCAGTTCTGTGACATAGAAAACTCACAGCAAGTTATATGTCAAGAGATTTTATTCTCCACTGGTGTTACTCAAATGATGTTGGTTTCCACAGAATGTCCACAAAAATAGACACCTGATGGGGGGAAGCTTTTATATGTACAACTATCTTTTAGTTTCACCTGAGATGGACAATGTGTTACCAGGAGTTTCATGTACAGTACATCCAACATAATTTGCCTCAAAAGTTTCTCCTTGCAGATGTCAATATTCTTAGTGTGTACTTTCTTTGGAGGTTGATATAATTTGATTGATTTCAGTAAGATTAAGAGGCTTATAAGGGAACACTTGCGTGCTGTCTGCTTCTAGTTCCTGGACAGCTAACTCAGGCTTACCTACTTTCAATCTAGTGTGTGTTTTCCTGAAATTTCATCTCCTTGGCATAAGGTCTTACAAAGACCTGTTCTTAAATTTTGATGTTTCATAACTTAATGAAAGAAAATTCTATCCATATTCTTTCAGAACAAAATCTCTCATTGAATCAGTGTATTCAATGGGACTTAGACTGGCCTAGAAAGCAGGCTTATTAGGACTCTTTATGAAAATGTATGGATTTTATAAATATTAAACTATGTGCTACTGTACTGCTTTCTTTCTTTTATAACATTATGATTCCTGGTTTAACTCCTTGGAAGCATGGAAGCCTTACAAATCTTCCTTCTCCATAGCCACTTAGTTTTGGGATTTGCCCTGCAGCCTGTCCATAATTATTAACATGTTAAAAAACCAAAAATTCTTCAAACTGAAATTCCAAAAGCTAAGTGCCTGATTAAGAAAACTTTAACTTTTTTCCAAATGTGTGCATTGGAAATATTTTTCCAAAATCAACCCCCACCCACCCACGTTTCTCAATACAATAAGGAGTTGCCTTCAAATGTTACATTTGCAAGAGCTTACTACAAAAGAGCAACTACTGGTGCTTTATTAACACTGAAGGTTAAAGATAACAAGTAAACAGAAAACATGGCAAGTTGGTCCTACTTTTGCCACTTCTCATCTGATTTAGACCTCAGTCCTGGGACAGACCTATAAGTGTCACAGTCTTGTATAGAGATATTATATAGTCAGCACCCAAGTTGCACAAAGTATATTTGTTTTGTATGAGTAAGCCAACAAGAAATGTACAGTACACACAAATGCAAGTTTTGTAGACACGCACACACACACCCTATTTATGTTGACCAGCAAGAAGTTTCAATTGCAGGTTTTTTAAAAAAAAAATCTGTATATTGGAGTCCCCTTGTTCCTACTGAGCCTTTTTTCCAAATAAATGTGCACAGGTTCCACCAGTAACACATTTCATACATATTATAACAATTATCTTGTTTTCTTACTAAAATTGTCTGGGTTACCTAAGCTAAGCTAATGCTTAAGATCACTTAAGGCTGCTTATGGCTAGGAAACTTGCTGAGTGAGGAGTATGGAAGAAAGTTAATGACATCTCCTGATGTTGATTATCGAAGCCTGGGCTAAATTTAAGAAGTAAAAGATTGAAAATGCCAAATCAAATATTCTGACTCTGCTGACCCCATTTGGGGAAAATATCTTTTCAGGCAGTGAGAATTTAAGTTCTTACATGCATTAACAAAATCAGTAAACAAAAATTTATTATTCTAAAGTTCCTTCCAAAAATCAGAACTCCTAATTTAGTATTTAGTAATAGATTAAATAGATTAAACCGTTTTATCTCCCTCTGCATCCATTTAGTTGGAGATAATAGGTGGGTCACCTCAGTGAAGCAAAACAAGAGAATTTCATCAACCAAATACTTCTTTAAATTATAAAATGGGATGTTGGTATTTATTTATTTATTTATTTATATTTTATTTATCTAATTTATCCCCGCCCATCTCCTCCTGTCAGGGGACTCTGGGCAGTTTACAAATTATTCATTTTACACACTGAGCACCAGGAGAAACATATAGAAAATAATGTATCCTATCACATTTCATGTGAAAGTCAAAGAACGCATAAAAAGCTACCCCCTTTTGTTTTACTTTTATGTTGTATTCAATTAAATTGTCAGAATCTTGAGATAATAACAGCAGGAAATTCTCTTAAGATAAATTCAAGATGGTAGCTGCAACTCATCTTATTAGGACAGATTAAACTCCAAGTAAAAATGTATTCAGCAGAAATATTTCATTTCATTGCTTTGCCATATCATATGTACAGTATGTATATGTGTCCATGCACATGTGGTCTCAAATGTATTCTTAGTCTGTAAAGATAAAGTTTATTTGGTCAGGGTGCTTTTTAATTTCATGTGGGTTTTCTTGAGCTGCAAATATATTCTACAGGACTGTGTCATTCTGCCCAGCTTTTCTGTCTGTAGCCACGCCAAGGTTTATCACTGCTCACTTCTGGATAGTGTTAATAATGCAATCACTTCCTGTCTGCAAAACAACTGTAACATTCATCAGATTTCTCCACATGCTCCAGAGAAGCCAGGCAGCTCTATCTGAAATGGCCAAAAAAAAAAAAAAGGGGGGGGGTGGATATTAGTATTTATAGAGAATTTTTCACATGATATGCTGAATATATTTGCAGCAAGTCAATGAGAATAGAAGGGAAACCTTTTCAGCAAAAAAAACTTTAACCTGCTAAATGGACTTTTTTTTCCTGTCTTGCAAGTTTTGAATTTGTCATGGAATCAAGCTTCCTGTTTTCATCAGTTAGGAGCAGAATATTGTGTACATTAGAGGGAAGTAGAGAAAGGAAAGGAAAGGAAAGGAAAGGAAAGGAAGGAGCAAGCCCTGGCAATCAGTTTATTCCTACTCACCTCTAAATCTATGCAAAGTACAAAATTAGAACAGACATCATATCTACCGAAACATATGTTTAAACTTTAGAGCTCCCTGCTTTTTTTCTTCTGGTACAAAACCTGTCATGAAGAAGGTTACTTAGTAAATAAGGTAATAAAATACAGTTCCATCAGGGCAGATATAAAGAAGCTATTTAGACTTTTTTTAAGTTTCCAAGTTAGAAATGTGGAACAATCATAAGGGGCTTGGAGCAGTTATTTTTTTTCTGAGATGTAAATAACTGAAATAGCCATGACTCAACTGAGCTGACATTAGGCTGGATTTTTCTACGCTACATCAAAATCACAAAAAGAATGACTTTTTGGATTTCTTTTGGATTAGAGTGACTGGTTCATACACTGTGCTATAATCATCTAACCATAACTGGTTTGCTTCATACAACACATTAAATCATAATTTACAAACATAGTGGCTGGGTTCATACTATACTAAGGCCCAAGCCAAACAAACAAACTACATTATGTGTGAACCAGGCTAATATTTTCAAAATGACTTAGAACTACCTTTAGTCTGATTTAACATTGTGAGCACTGAGGGCATCATGGTCATCTCCTTAACCTGGGTGGGGTTTGGATGAGGTATGACTTGCCTCCTCCCTCCTTGTCCTGACTCTTTAGCCAGCATCTTTTTCTCCTCCGCTAGCTGAATGTAGAGAGAAAGAAATGCCTTTCCCATTCTAACCCCTTCCAGCAGTGCATTCTTTCTTACTGAGGATTTCACCCTTAAGGCCAACACAAGAGAGAACATGGAAGGCAGGCAAGAATTCCCAATTCATGGCTTGTACACATTGAGTCTCTTCCAGGAGAGGAAGAAGTACAGGTGGAGCTGGATAGATGCCATGCTTTCAAATATAAGATGAGAAAACAGGAGCTGGATAACATACCTGAGTACAGTTATCATTTCCACAACCTAAACTTCTCTTCTCTCTCTCTCTCTCCTGTGGGGAGGAGAGACCATACATTTTAAAAATGGAAAACCCAATTACTTTCCCAACAGGTAACATTAGAAAAAAACATATTATTTTGCCTGCTGGTGTGAATGGAGGATGTGGGCTTTTCCTATGTATTGTTCTTTGCAATTGCAAGAAAGGAACAAATAAGAAAAGAGCATTTTGTTTCTCAATGATTAGATAAGCTCATATATTCTTAATTTCCTTCCTGTGAGTATAAATTGCGTCTAGAAAAACAAGATGAAATCAGATACCTTTGTAGTCCAGAGTTACCATATTGTGCCACACTATGGCTAGATATGACTTTCTTTAAAGTGCATAATCTTTTTTATAGTAATTTTATTAAAGTTTACAATTTACAACAATAAAAACAAATACAAACTAAAAAAAAAAGAATATAAAGAAAAAATAGAAGGTGCAGGAAAAAATAAAAAACTTAGAAAGAAAAATAAAAAAGGAAATATAAGAATATAGTAAAGAAAAAGAAAAGAGATATATAAAGAAGTGACCTTCTGCTTCATCACAGCAAGTATAAACAATTTTAGTAACTTATCACCTTCTCTTAAAATACAACAAATGATCTCTTCTTCCCATATCCCATCTCTTATCTATAAACAAATCCATAAAACCTCATCATTTTAGTCCTGATGTCAGCAAAAGTCCATTAAGAGGTATCAGAGATAACAGCTAATCTATGTTAACATTGTTCATATACACCAACTTTATATTCCTTCCTTTTACTTCTAGCAATCTTGATCTTTAATCCCTTTGAACAATGTCCTAGAACTTGATTTCTTTTCATTTTTTCTTTATACCTTCTCACAAAATTCTTCAAAGCTTTAACAAGCCTCTTTTGTAAATCCAATATAGGAAAATTATCCAGGTCACTCTATTGGTTTGTTATTTGTATATCCCTTTTGATTATTAAGACATCAGCTGGGTTTTTTTGTATGTCCAGTGTAACATCTTTTTCCATGTCATTCTTGTAGCCTGTCATTTTTAAATCCACTTTCAGATCAGTCTCAATCATGTCAGGTAATACTTGTTTCTCTTCCATAACATCTTTTAAACACAGTCTATCTATAGAGGCAGGCACTCTTAAAATTAACTTCTGGATCCATTGTTCAAAAATATCCTTCAGTAGGTCCAGTGTTAAAATATTTTGCTTCATTCTGTATTCATGTCAAGTTTGAGTGTTCTTCTCCTTTAATTGTAATCATTAGTTCTGTCTAGTTCCCTCCAGTGTCCAATTTTTAAAGTCTTATCTTATTATGTTTTTTTAAAGAATTCACAACAAAAGCATGGGAAAGATTCTTTATAATTAATTCCAAAATCTTATTTCAAATTTATTTGGACCATTGGTCCATCTGTAACTCTCTAAAATCAAAGTTTTAATCACCCATTTGCTGTTTATTCCAGAAAAAAAATCCTTAAACTTGTATTTAAAACTTCTTTTGCTAAGGATTGAAGGAAACTCACTCAGTGCTGTAAAATCTGTCAATCCAAAAGTTCCTAATAGCTGAAAAGCAGTTAACAAGCCATTTCCAAAAGTGTTAAGAAAAGGAAGTATGCAAATCCAGTGCCCTTTTAAAGGTGCTAACTGCAGTTTGAGCATGATGGCTATTCCCTCACCTCTCAGAGTTCTAAATGCACTGGAGACCACTGTTTTGCAGTCTCCTTGTGAGGAGCAACTGTCTGGAGCACTTGTGGGCGATCTCAAGTCCTCTCCTTGTCTGGAGAGGAATTATGAAGAGCCAGCTACTTGCCGTCTCTTCATTCTGCCATTGTCGTTGGCTCCACTTTTAGCAGACCTGTCTTCAGTTCGCCATTTCTTCCCCAGAAGCCTCATGTACATAAATCTAAGTCCTTAATTAGTGCTTCCCTTTGTCTAAAATTGGCCATTTCTTATGAAACTCCAGATGGGTAGGTTCTAATGTATTTCAACACTGGAAAATTTCAATATGATTTTACTAATCTAAATTCACTTTGTATGCTAAGCAAGCCTGCTTACTTATACATTACTCAAACAGGAAATACTCTTTGTTATCTCATATAGCTGTCTGGGCATTCACCAATAGATCTTTCAGCTTTAATTGCTAATTAAAAGGAAATCTTAGCAAAAATGGATAATATTACTATCTTAAATATATCACTGATATATTTTTGTTCAGTAGTTATCTGAATGAAAAAAAGTATCTGGAAAGAATCCACATTCTATTTAAATTCATCTAAATAAATCAAAGACTCTGTTTTGATCTGCAGTTTCAGTTTAAGCCATTAATCAAAGCTGAGATGTCATGATTGATCAGACAGCAGTTTGTTACTGATACAAGTACTGAAATGAACTGTACCTTTTTAAAAGATCCAAATCCCAGTTCAAATTAATTGGTGCACCAGGGACTGTGACATGAACAGAGTAAGAATATTTGGCCTTCAAACTCACATGTGTCCTTGTTGAAAAGAAGAGTTCATTTCTAGAAACTTTCTCTTTAAAATTCCATTTTATGTATCAGAATTGCCAGGTTGCTGTTAAAAACTCACCCTTATTCCATATCTAGGACATCCCAGATGGATCTCAGCTAAGAACTGCAATCATATTATCCTGCAGGGAGCAGGATAAAAAAAAGTTCTCTGTTTCATACATACACTTCACACAGATTCTCCATTTCACACATACACTATTGACCCTTGTTCCCTGTGGAGTTATCCTCAATTTATATACTCTGGGCATGCACAACTTTTTTCTATTCTTGAGATCAACAATACTATATTTTTACCTTAACAATGAGCTTATCCTCACCAGCTAACAAAGTAGTGTCACCTAAGTATCTCAGTTGTTAGTAGTTCGGCCTCCTATTTTTTTCAGTTCAGCTATCATCTCTTTGATATACTGTATTGTTACCACATAAGTTAAACAGGCATGAGGACAACAGGCATCATTGATTGAATCACACTGTTCCAAGTCTTGAAGTGACTTCTTACAAAGGTACCTCAGAAGTAAAATCAGGTGTTCTGACACACCTTTTACTTACTTACAGTATATTCCACATTCTGACATGATCTGCACAACCCAAGACCTTCCTGTAATCAATAAAGCAATAGCCTCCCTCATTCTAGTATTCTCCTGCTCTCCACCATCATCTTCTGTTAACTTTCTGATCCCATATCTTTCTGCCTTTTCTAAAACTTCATTTCTTTCTCCATGTATGGCTCTATTCTTCTTTGTAAGTTCTTAAAGAAAACTGCTTATCTGAGAAATTAGTACATTGGTTCAATAATTAGCACATTCATAGTTACACAACAATGAAATTTATCATAGTTACACAACAATGAAACCACCTGCATGGTCATGTTTTGTAGATGTTTATGAAACAGTAATGCAATTAATAATACAAACGTAAAAAAAAAATGACTAGAACACAGTAATTAAGAAGCAGATATTTGTTTTTCTCTGAGAATTCTCTTTCAATGACTCACATTATTGGTTCTGTTCGTTGTTATTCCAAATAAATAAAAAACAATATACCTGACTAGAATACATGCTGGCACAGAAAGAAAGCATTGCTGAACATATTCATGAGCAAGAGTTCTCTGAATTATGTGCATATTTATGTACGCATTAATTTGAATGGTACAATTGTTTTAGAGGACAGGATGGGCTCAGGAGAAGAAAGAAGGGGCTGGGAAGGTTGAGGATCGGACAGAGAAACCCCCTTCCAAAAGGCATTTCAGTGATGACTTTAGAAAGTCAATCCCCACCCCCACTTTTTATCTTCTGCAGTGGCAGATCATTTATTTCTTCTACTATATCCATTAACATGTTCCTGGCAGTTTTTATAAAAATTCACTGCTGCAGGCAGATGCTTGAGTAAGGCGTGTGCTAGTTGGCTAGAAAGGGGGAAATCTCACCAATTTATTTTATTTTTAGTAAGAAGCCAGCAACTTCTTAATTTAAACACCCTTTTGAATGAACATTGAGGTATTAATGTGGGGGCCCAAGGCTATGATTGTACTGTTTGGAAAGGTGGGCTTATTTTTCAAATATCTTGTGTAACTTGTTTGCTCATCCTGCATTTTAATTTTTTTAAAAAGAAGACGACCTAGTTTTAGGGAAGGCATCGTTGGTAAAGGTGGTTTTGATTTTAGGTTTGGCTCAGATATGAACAAACAAGGCAGCAGTGCCACTTAGTAGGTTTCTTCAGCCATAGTTCCTTTTGCCATTAATAGTATTCTCCTTCAGTTTGTCTAATATCCTTTTGAAACTACCGAAGCTGTACATGATCGCGATATCCTGGGCTGGGGAGTTGCCTGAGGAATTTGGGAAGATATAATGGTCTCAAGGTTAATTATTTCTTCCTGTGCCAAAACCAGGCTCAGTGTCATTTAGACAAGCAGAAGCTTTGTACCTGATTAAAACATCTGGATGCAGGCACATTTGCACATTTGCACCAAAGATGAAAATGCACAGTATAAAAGGCAGAAGTGTTAAGCGGTGGAGGGAGAGGCTGTCTGGCATTCCTGAAGCTGTTATGCTATGACATGGCCTGGAGATGCTGTGGGTATCAAGGAATTGGTAGAGAAAGAATCTGCAATAGAAGGCCGAGCAGAAATGAGCAAGATCGAGGGAAAGACCTGCTGAGCTGGTGGACAGAACTGCAGCTTTCAGGAGATGTCACTGAGGATAACCTGACAAAGGTGCTGGAATACAAGAAGTCCAGGGAAGGGTTATTCTTCCCTCTTTCCATTCCTGCAAACCCACGCCGTGAGCCACCCCAGAGATAAAAGGATTGAGAGAAGTTGTGTGAGTCAGGGAGGGAGGAAGTGAAATAGATAAAAGACTCTAAAAAACTCCCTTTGGAATTGTCAGTGTAGGACTACGTACTGTGTGTATAGTTTGTTAAGCCAAGGCCACTTTATCTATTGGAAATACAAGTTACCTACCTAAAAGGATCACAATGCCAGTGTGTGTGTGTGTCTGTGTGTGTCTGTGTGTGGATAATTCCTGGGTTTTTTTTTTCATCCTCCGACAGTGAGCTTCACAGTTCAGCCACGTACCATGTAAAGAAGTGCTTCTTTCCTTCTTTCTCTTTTCTTTCTTTCTTTCTTTCTTTCTTTCTCTTTCTTTCTTTCTTTCTTTCTTTCTGTGTTTTGTCCCTCTGTTGCATCATTTGAGCTTTAGCATTAGAAGAGAAGGAGAAGTCCCCATCTACCTTCTCCACATAATGCATAACTTTATACAACTTTAACATCTTCCTTGTAGTGTTCCATTAATGCAAATTAGCAAAGTACTTGGAAGGCAGGAAGGCAAAATACACTTCTGAGAATTGAATGCAATAGGAAAATGCACAGTTCCAATTCTGGAATAATTTCTAAAGTTTCTACTTTGATTTATTTTTATTGTATTGTATTGTATTGTATTTATTTTCTATCCTGCCTTTATTTTTTATAAATAACTCGAGGTGGTGAACATACCGAATACTCCTTCTTCCTCCTATTTTCCCCACAACAACAACCCTGTGAGGTGGGTTGGGCTGAGAGGGAGTGACTGGCTCAAGGTCATCCAGCCAGCTTTCATGCCCAAGGCGGGACTAGAACTCTCAGTCTCCTGGTTTCTTGCTTTCTTGTTTCTTGAGATGAGAATTTCAGAAGCAGGAATTATGCAATTATCTTAATCATTAAAGTCAGAAGGTGGCCCAGGGTAAAGGAAGCTTTATTTAATTTTATTTAAATTGCTTTCATGCCATTTTCTGTTACTGTGCAGGTTCTCCTGCTTTCTGAACTTCCTAGAGGGCCATGGAAAAATAATACATAATAATATCTTAATAACAAAGAACAATCAACCAATTAAATGTCCTTTTAACTAAAAAAAAAGTTTCCAAAGACTCCTAAAGTAGTTTTTCCTGCTATTCTTGTTTTGAGAAGGATATGGTTGTCTCAAGAATATGAGTGAACAATCAATTACTTTTCCTTTCCTTTCCTTTTCCTTTTTTCTTTATGATGAATGAAATCTGCTTGGTTGAGCAACCTCAAAAAATTCTTCCCTGATGCAGATCCTCAACAACAGTAAAGTGAATTGCCAGCTAGGTTGATGCCCTGTGTCTAATTAGTCTATCTACAGAGAGAAGCTAACTGTGTCAAAGGCTAAATTTATACTGATCTAGTGCAGCATCTTTAATGCTGTCATAATCCAAAAGTTGGAGAAAGTGGAAAGCAGGCAGAAATATCACTGAAAATGGAATACCTCCCTCTAGATTAGATTCCCTTTTTGAATATTGTGGCACTGACTGCACAGCCAACATTAAGGTTTTGTTATAAAACTCATTTCCCCAGGTTCTATGGTCCACCATTAATAATTAGTTGAAGGTTAACGTTTAAAAGAGGTTTCAGAAGAGGAATTAATTTTGTAATACTTTATAATAAATGCTGTTCAGTAAACATTAAATGAAAATGGATTTCCTCAAGTACATTTAGTGGCCAGATCTACATGCCATATATATTCATTAAGATTAATGGGAATTGAAATGATTATCAAGGGTAGAAATAGTCAGGAGTGAGCTTTTGTTAGAAAGTTCAGCCAGAAATACTTTGTTAGTGTTTTGACACAATACTATATTTTAAGAGTTTGTCAGTTTAGAGATGAAGCAAAGAAAAGTTAAAACTAAAAATGGAAATGCGTCTTTACATATATAGAAGCCCATTCAGCTACAGAACGTTGAAAAATATGTCTATCTTCTCCAGCCAGCATGGCCTTTCAAATGCTTACTGGGGTCTGTATTTTAAACATTTGGAATGCTGAAGGTTGGAGAAGGCTGTAGAACTCCCAGTATCTCATCTCCTCTGTTAAAAAATGAAGTCAGAAATGTGTAAGGACTAACTAGTTTATGTTATTAACTAGGGGGAATTGCTGCTAGTTAAGAGAGCTAAAGAAAGGCATTAGACAAAATCATGAATGCAGCTAAATAGAATAAGAAGTCATGGCCTTTTCTTCATGTCCTGATCAAAAATGCTGAAAAGGGTGCTTGCTATTGTTGAAGACATTGTAATCCAACTTGATAAAGTACCAATGTTAAGGTGTCCCGATTTTCCAGAGTTATGAATTGCTTTGCTAGAGCTTTGAGATTAGTACATCTCTGTTTTATTGCTGCTAATAGTCTATTCATCTACATTAGAATAGGCAGGATATACTGCGCACACACACACACACACACATAATACATACGTACTGCAGTTCAGTTATAATCACAAATTTAGCTCTGGAGAGAAGCCACACACTAAAGGCATTTTAAAATGCATATAAGTTGTGAATTTGAAATACTGCATCTGCTGAATCTATTCTGTTTATTGAGTGATTTGGAGGGGGGGAATATTAAGAGGTAATTTGTTGTCAAAGATTAAATGTCAGCTTTTCAAAGATGAGGCAAACTGTGATGACTGGAACACTCAAGCATCACTCAATTACGACTCATAAACTTTTGCTTATAAATCTATTTAATGAAGCAAAGCATTCAGTACAGAGAAAGAGTTGTGAATGGAATTTCCCACATGTTCCTACATTTTAAAATCACAGTAACTTCAAATTCCCCCCAGCTGCCCTCTTAGGTATATGCCCCTCCTTCTCGTGCCAGCATCTTGCTGTAACAGTTCTTGCTAGATGATGCTAGGGGCAGGGAGCAGCTAGCCCAGACAAGATGATTCCCACTCCAACCATGCTCCCCCTCCCTGCCGGTCAACTCGCAAGTTGACAGGGTTGCTGGAAGATGGATGCGGGTGAGAAGATGTTCTGTGAGCATTTAATTGGGGAGCCTGGCACAAATAATTTCTGTTGATACAGCTTTCTTTAACAGCTGCATGATGTTGAAAAAAATGAAAATGATGTGGAAATGTGTTAATGGGGAAATATGTGCACTTATTTATCACATTTTTATATACATATAAATAAATAAATAAATTATTTATCATGTTTATATAGCCACCCATCTCACAAACAAGCAACTCTGGAATCCTTATATTAAAACAGCATATTTCATGTATGGTCAGAATTCAAAAATTACATATAATGTGGCCCTTTATTTGAATAAAAGAGTTCAGTTGAGATCTGCATATATGAGCTTGATTGGGGTAAACTGTAGGGGTGATCCACAAATATGAATTGCATTTTTATTCCTTTTCTTATCTAATTGTTTTTTATTCTGTTTTTATATATGATCTTATTAATGTTCTATGTTTTATATTCTGTATTTTGATATGGCCTATTGGCTAATCAATAATAAGCTATACTATACATTTCTTGGAAGTGTCAGCAGTGGATCTTGTGAAAAAGTGGACTTGGAAGAAAAGGGAAAAAAGTAAAGAAACTAGAGTGAAATAGAATGACAGCAGGAACAGAAAGTGCAAGTTGTATAAGAAAAATATTAGAAGACAGATTCATCTTCAATGGCATAAATAGAAAGTGGATGTAGAAACTGCTTGGATCAGTGTAAAAAGGATTATGTTACAAAGTTTCATGGAATTGTGGAGAGTTACGCTAATGGGGAGTATGAAAAATTATTCTTGGTAGAATAACAACAATTATGTGAATGAGAAAAAAATGTATGTAAGAGAAATTATTGCTGCAAAGAATGAGGATGAGAAAAAGATATTGCATAATGTTTACAGAGAGAAGAATAATTGCAAAGAATGTAGTAAAAATAGCAAGAAAAGGTTAAGATTAAAAAAAGGACAAGAAAATGTGGAGTTTTCTTGGATGGATTTTTTTTTTTTAAAAGATGTTTTGGAAGTGGGTAGAAATGACTAAAGACTGAGCCAGAGTGAGTGGAATTAAAAAGTAGGGAAGAAATGGAAGTGCAGGAGTGCTGGAAGTATTTTAGAGACCCCTATGGGAATTATAGTGATATGTGAATGAGTGGAATTGAAATACTGCAAATGTTAATATCCAAGTGAAGATTGATGAAAAGTTATACATGTTATGCAACTGTTACAGTGCAGCACTACACTATATCATTCAGTGCCTTACAGAACTGAACCACCCATCGGATCTGGTCATCTAGAGTGAGCCTGCTAAGGATACGCTGGTGAGAAGTGCATGAAGTATATGAAAAAATGAAGTTTTGATTTTGGGTTTTGCTGTACAAACTGTTATTGTTTATAGAAGTAATGTTTATTAAGACTTAATTTAGAGTAAGAGATTAAGATATTATATATTTGTATTCATATCTCGGTTGAAGGAGGTCAGAAAGTGCTTTCTTTGTATTTCAAAGTATGTCTGCACTTTTTTAGTGTGTCTTTTTTCTTTTAGTTCTTTCTTCAAGCTTTTCTGTACTTCATATTTTATCTGTATTTTGAAACTTTAATAAAGTCTTTTTAAAAAAGAAGAACTGAACTGCCCATCCAACCTGATAATCTAGAGAGGGTCTGCCAAGGACATACCTGTGAGAAGTACATGGAGGTGGATTAGATGGCAGGCCTTCTCTTTCCCTAGAGATATATAAAACCTCAAATTTGTTAACCTTTCAGAAACCAATTAAAGCTGTTTTGTTTCAGCATGCTTTCAGCCCCAGTGATTGTGTGATGGCATGTTTTAGAAGAATTCATTTGGGATCTTATTTCTGCTTTATCACTGGGTTTTTTATATTTTATATTTTGGTTTTTATGTTTGCATTGTAACCTGGTATTTGTGTAACTTCCCACAATCACAAGAATATAGATGCTGTAACTGGAGAACTATTAATACCGTATATATGTGTGGTCAGCTCACCTCAGCAACAACGGTGAATGACTAGTGTCTTTTTGTGAACACAACGGATTGTGCATTGGTAATACATACTTTTGACATTGACATATACATAAGGCAACCTGGTGGTCACCAGATGGTCACACTTTTAATGAGATCGATTTTGTTTGCATCAGTCAGAAATGGAAGTCATCACTGGGTGATGCAAGGGCTTACAAAAGGGTGGATATAGGATTGGACAATTACCTAGCCAGGGCAGAAATTAAGTTAAAGCTTCAAAACCCAAGGAAGTTCATACCAAAAAGACCATTTACAACGGAGAAACTTAAGAATCCTACAGTTGCTGATTCCTTTGCTCAGGAACTATGCAGTTGCTTTGGCCTTCTTGAGGACATGACCGGTGTGGAAAATCTCTGGAACAACCTTAGAGACATCATCACAGAATGTGCCCAAAACACCATAGAGAGACGTCATGGCCAATGGAAGAAACAGTGGATCCAAGATAGATCATGGAAGCTGGTCAATGAAAGGAAAGTCTTAAAGCTAAAATGGGATCAAGCCAAAGATGCGGATGAAGTGGAAGAAATGAGCCAGAGAGATATAGAACTTGACTGGCTGGTGAAGAAAAACTGCAGGAAAGATAAGAAAGAATAGCTGGAATGGAAAAGTGCTGAAGCACAAGAAGCGGCTAACCAAAATGACTCCAAGACTCTTTATTGCATCATTAAGGAATTGACTGGAATGAGGAAGAGCATCAGTGTCCTGATCAAGGATAAGAAAGGGAAGCTTTTGGTCACGCAGGAAGAGCAAAACAGACGATGGGTCAAATACTTCCAGGAGACCCTCAATCAACCAGATCTGACCAATACATATCATTTCAATGAAGAGAATGTTCAACAAGAGATCCAGGTGGACACTGGTGGGATTACTATTGAAGTCAAAATTGCAATCAGAAGCCTTAAAAACAACAAGGCAGATGGCTTGGAAAAGATATGTGCAGAGATCCTAAAGTATGGCGGTCAGGCTATGGTGAACGAGCTGACAAAGCTGTTCAATAAGTGTTGGCAAAGTGGTGCAGTACCAGTGGTGCAGTTCCAGAAAACTGGCGAAGAGGCACTATTGTTAAAGTCCCCAAGAAAGGTAACATCTCTGAATGTACCAACTGGTGGGGCATCACCCTTCTCTCAGTACCCAGGAAGGCACTTTGTGCAGTCCTCTTAAGATAACTATGAAATGCCACTGATCAACACCCGAGAGAGGAACAAGCTGGATTCCATTGTGGAAGGTCCTGCAACGAGCAAATCTTTACCTTAAGAAATACCGTAGAATAGTGTATCGAGTATTGGCACCTGTTAGCCATTAACTTTGTCAAGTTTAAAAAGGCTTTTGATAGTGTCCATCAAGAGTCCCTTTGGCAGATCTTGTGTTTATATGGTGTGCCAGCAGTCTTTGTTGCCATCTTTAAGAACTTGTACCAACGATCAAGCTGCTGTGTTAAGACTGAGAATGGCTGTATGGACTTTTTTGAGATTACCGCCAGGGTCAGACAAGGTGGTATCTTGTTCCCACTCCTCTTCCTTGTGGCCCTTGATTATGTCATGTGGCGAGTTGAAGTGCACACTGGGACAGGCATCCATTGGACTGACCAAAGTTACCTTGGTGACTTGGATTTCGCCGACGATATCATCTTGCTTGAGGAAGATGAGCTGAAACTATAACATGCCACAACTGTCTTGGATGATGAGGCAAATAAAGTTGGCCTCAGGATAAGCACTGAGAAATTGAAGATCATGCAGAGGAGCTCCACGGCCCCAGTATGGGAAATTGTACTCGGACTGCAGCAGTTAGAGGAAGTGGAGAGGTTCACTTGTCTGGGTAGTGTGATCACCCAGAATGGAGATGCAGAGGTGGATGTTAAGTGCCACACTGGGAAAGCGACAGCTGTTTTTTGGAGGATGAATAGGTTCTGGTCCTTGCCGTCCATATTGCTGAAGATTAAGCTGCATGTGTTCACTTCTATTGTGATCCCGACAGCTATTTATGCCAGCGAGACTTGGAAGGCATCAGCAAGAGGCTTGACGTCTTCCAACAGAGATGCCTCTGCTGAATTCTAAAGATCTGATATTTTGATCACATCACTAATGAGGAGGTGCTTACATGTGTCATGTAAACTTCATAACATCATCGCATGTAGAAGACTTCAACTGGCTGGTCACATCTTCTGCACGGAGAACAACCAGATCCCTAAAGTGGCAATGAGTTGGATTCCTCCTGATGCTCAATAACAACAAGGATACCCTTGAATAACATGGCGAAGAACACTGATACAAGACCTGAAGGCATTGCATATCACATGGAAGGATGCCGAAACACTTGCCCAAGACCGAAAGAGCTGGAGAACTCTTACTGGCCAATATGCCACATAGCATGGACCAGGGAGAGAGAGAGAGAGAGAGAGATGTATGGTTTTCTAATGGAGTAGGTTTAACATCTATGAAGACTGCATCTATGCCTGTTATTGGAAGAACATTGTTACTATTCCCTTTTACAAAGTAACGGATAGCAATACTGAATGCAAAAACTACAGCATTCAGATTTGTTTGTTGAATGTGTCCAAGAAGGTGTTCACAAAATTCTGACTGAAAGGATACAAGATCTGGCTGTGAAAAAGTTGAGAAGTGCAGTGTGGTTTTATACAAGGAATATGTAGATGAGCTTTTTCCTATTAATTGGTCACTGAGAAATTTATGAGCATTTTAATGGTACATTTGTTGGTTTACTGAAAACATATCATAAAATGAGTGGGTTATAGAATGTTTTGTGCAAAGATAGACCTAACTGATTTCTGAATGCAGTAACAGTGGCATATGTTGGAAGTAAAACACACTTGACAATAAATGCAATGTTTCGAGAATGGTTCGACACTGGGCAGGGGGTATGTCAGCACCTCACAACAGAAAAAGGCAAGAATATGTGATGCCATGGTTGGTTATTTAATGCATTTATGGCTAAATGCACAAGGAATGTTTGTGGTAAAATTGTTTTTTGGCTGGTGACACACACACACGTGTGTGTGTACATGTGTATGTACAGTACTTGTGTATGCATATAATACCATGAGAACCTGAACGATTGCAGCAAATGTTAGGATCTGAAAATGAATGCATTAAAGATCAAACTAGCTGTGTTTGAAAGGAAAAATGGAGTGAATCGTTGCAAGTAATATCTATCTAGCCAAAAAATGATATACAAACCTAGAAATAGTAGATTAATTTTTGTACCTTGGCAGAATGTTTTCTCAAGTTGAGAAATTAATGGATAAAGGTGAAAATGTGAAAATTTTGGTAGAAAGATATTTGGCAGTATGTGATCTGTTGTGAGAAGTGAATGATTGTCACAATAAATCAGTATTTATTTATTGCTCAAATTTAGCCACCGCCCATCTCCCCCAAAAGAGGGACTCTGGGCAGTTTACAGTAAAATCAAGCACAAAATATAAACAGTATAAAAAGATACTACTTCCCATGTTTGTACATGGAAGTGAGAACTGACGAAAAACGTAGAAATAGTGCAGTGGGACTGGGATACTAAAGAAATATACATGGTAAAACAACAAAGGTTAGAGTCAAGAATAAATGGGTGATAAAAGAATGCGGACTGAATGCAAAAATAAGTAACCAGTATGAAAGAAGTCTGTTGAAATGGTTTGGCTTTGCAGAGGGAATGAATGAGGATCAAACTGCAAAACAAATATCTGAAGAGTGGATAGGTTAAAAAGAATGAGATAACCGAGAAAATGGTCATTCCATGGGATTAATGAGATTCTCAGACATAGAGGTAAGACATTTAAGCAACAAATGGCAGTGTCTGAAGTGATGGAGGTGGTAGAAGGAAGAATAGTTTGTATGGGTGGAAAGATATGGAAAAGTATAATTGATAATGTTGCTGTCAATTAGGTTTTTTTTCGTTCTATTACCTCAAGCCTTTTATTTCTTTGGCTTGCCATTCCCTTCCCCCGCCCCTCTGTTCCACATATACAAGCTTTTCCCAAAAGGGAAAATCTTGATGGGTATGTACATATGTATGTACAATATATATCCATATACTGTAGTCATTTGCACTTACTTTCTTCAGCAGTTCCATAAGACCAATTAATTTCTTGCAGACACAATGCAAAATGCAGTAATCACTTTAAGTCATTTTCAAATCTGGCAAACAGATATAACATTAAGCACAGACACACTGGTGCCGAAACCTAGAGAATAATAACAATAATAGGAAAAATCAGTGGATGTTTTGCAGACATTGCACTTGTAATGCACGGTAACAGTAAAGTTACACATACATTTTAAACTGCATTTAGAAGAATGAAAAGCAATTTGATATAGATACAAACAATGTAGATAAAAGAACGCAGAAGAAGACATTCCTGATGTTTCCTCCTTCATACATGGGTGTTGGGGAAGGGATAAGATGCATATAGCAGTTGCCAGAAGGCCAAAATCTAGACCATACCCACCAGCCTCCTTCCACTGCTTTTTCTAAATGATACAATGAAGCAACAATATACACAGGAGAAATTGATGAAACATTTCACTTACTTTTTTTTTCAAAAAGTAAATAACAAGGTTAGTTTAGGATAGAAATCAGGATTGGGATTGCCCTACACATAAAAGACTTCCTCTTTTCTCCCATAGTATGGTACTGATCCAATTATCCCCACACACCTGCCTCATTTGTTATTTGAAACCTCTCCTTAGCATCAGAAGAACCCCCTTTGCTCCACATGTTATGTTTAAATAAAATAAGCACAGGAATGAAATCTAATTTCGACCTGAGAACTGGGTTGGAGATGGATACCTTAGTCTGGTATCCCTAGTCTGGGATATTGCATAGCAGCATGGCAGGGGGTGAAAGAAAATGTGACAGAACCATACATATGCCTATTCAGAAGTAAATACCTTTCAGTCCAATATGAGTTTTCCCTCTTAGTAAATATATAGGTTTTGTTGTTTATTCGTTTAGTCGCTTTCGACTCTTTGTGACTTCATGGACCAGCCCACGCCAGAGCTTCCTGTCAGTCAACACCACCAGCTCCCCCAGGGACAAATCCATCACCTCTAGAATATCATCCATCCATCTTGCCCTTGGTCGGCCCCTCTTCCTTTTGCCTTCCACTCTCCCTAGCATCAGCATCTTCTCCAGGGTGTCCTGTCTTCTCATTATGTGGCCAGAGTATTTCAGTTTTGCCTTTAATATCATTCCCTCAAGTGAGCAGTCTGGCTTTATTTCCTGGAGGATGGACTGGTTTGATCTTCTTGCAGTCCAAGGCACTCTCAGAATTTTCCTCCAACACCACAGTTCAAAAGCATCTCGCAGCCATATGTTACTACGGGGAACACCATTGCTTTAACTATGCGGACCTTTGTTGTCAGTGTGATGTCTCTGCTCTTAACTATTTTATTGAGATTTGTCATTGCTCTTCTCCCAAGAATTTAGCGTCTTCTGATTTCCTGACTGCAGTCAGCATCCGCAGTAATCTTTGCACCTAGAAATACAAAGTCTTTCACTGCTTCTACATTTTCTCCCTCTATTTGCCAGTTATCAATCAAGCTGGTTGCCATAATCAAATATAGGTTTTACTACCTCTAAAATATATTTTTCTAGGATTCAAGTCCTAAACTTCAGAATTATGATGTTGCTATCAAAATTAAGAGTTTTTTTTTCCATCTATGGATAGATGATAGGTGAAGTTGTTTATTAGAAGTAGCCGTTATTCTCTGATTTGGCATGGACAGGTTGGTTCCATCTAGTTTCTATTTCAGGCTTTTACTACCAGGATGAAATCATCAAAAGGTTTAGCCAGAGATCATATTTTCCAGGATTTCATTTATGGTCTCATCTTGTAATCATCTCTCATTGGGTAGATTGACTGAAATTAAAAACAATCACCATCACCTAAGGTACATATAAATCAAGGAAAGAGTTGTTGAAAATTGTGTTTGCCCATGGATTCTTTCATTCAGGCAGTTCCAGTGAATACAGATCCAATGAATAAAGAATTCCAATGAATAAAGATCCTAATTCAGAAACCTGATTATATTTCAAGAATTCATAGAACAGCTGACTAAAGAATATTATTGGCTGTAAAAAAAATGTAGGTTTAATGTAATGCCTGCTATACAGCTCCAAGTGCAAGGCAAAATGCCTATATAGACTTATTAGGTCTGTGTGATAGTAACATATGGCTGCGAGAACTGGACCATAAGGAAGGCTGAGTGAAGGAAGATCGATGCTTTTGAACTGTGGTGTTGGAGGAAAATTCTGAGAGTGCCTTGGACTGCAAGAAGATCAAACCAGTCCATCCTCCAGGAAATCAAGCCAGACTGCTCACTTGAGGGAATGATATTAAAGGCAAAACTGAAATACTCTGGCCACATAATGAGAAGACAGGACACCCTGGAGAAGATGCTGATGCTAGGGAGAGTGGAAGGCAAAAGGAAGAGGGGCCGACCAAGGGCAAGATGGATGGATGATATTCTAGAGGTGACAGACTTGTCCCTGGGGGAGCTGGGGGTGTTGACGACCGACAGGAAGCTCTGGCGTGGGCTGGTCCATGAAGTCACGAAGAGTTGGAAGCGACTAAACGAATAAACAACAAAAAAGGTGTGTGTGAAAGTGAAAGGTTCCCTGTGCAAGCACTGAGTCATGTCTGACCATCTGGGGGCGATGCCGCTTTTGTGATGTTTTCTTGGCAGACTATAGCAGGGTGGTTTGCCATTGCCTCCCCCAGTCATCACCTTCCCCAGCAAGCTGGGTACTCCTTTTACCGACCTCGGAAGGGTGGAAGGCTGAGTCAACCTGAGCCGGCTACCCAAGAGAGAATCCAGCTTCCGCTGGGATCGAACCTGGCTCGTGGGGAGAGTTTTGGTTGCAATACTGCCACCTACCACTCTGTGCCACATGAGGCTCTTTACACGAGGTGCTTTATTAGGTGTAGAAATATAATATTCAAAGGAAAAACAGAGAAGACACTACATCACTGACAGCAGTAGTAGGAGTGGGCTAATACATGTTTTCTTTGTACAACAAATGTTTCTAGAACAATCAATTTTCAACATTTAGACAACTTGTATTCCAACCCAATTTAATATGCAGGACAGCTTATTAAAATATTTTAAACAACCATAAAATAAAACAAAATAGAAGTCACGTAGTTAAAACAACAGAACCACCTCTCCATACACACAAACACACCATGTTAAAACATACTTGGGTTACAATCCTAAGATCTTGGTAAGGCTATAGTATAAATCAGTTCTTTCCTTCCAAGAATAAGAGAAAGCTCAAAAAAAGATTAATCTTGAAGAGAATGATATCTCTCAGAATCTAATATAATTCCCACCTTTACAGGACCTTCTGCAGATCTTACTTACCTTTCTGTTGTTGGCAAAGGGGAAGGAGGGATAGATCAGTAGGTGACAACGTGGCATACCAAAGAAGTTTTGATCTGCAAAGTCCAGTGGCTTCCTTGCTTCCCCAAAACATACAAAAGGTTTTTATTCCACAAGGAAGTGTCTCTCCAAAATGATTTAACTACCATGCCAGGAGTTCTTTGCTTATATAAATAGGGTTGTCCTATTATTTGAGAATAAACCACACTAAAAATAATAGATACTGTTCCTAGTTAAATGAGTATTGGGCTACAAAAGATTATTCCAATAAAGTAGTGGTTATTTACATTCAGTATTTTCAGGAGACATTGTATAACATGCACCCAAGTATGACATTATTAAAGAATCTACAATCCAAAAATTTTGTCCTTAAGATACCATTAATGAAATTAATTAGTCATGCTAGTTACGGTAATATAGATCATATTAATGTTGATAGTATTTAAATGTGATTATTTAGATCAGGTCTAGTGAAAATGTGTATAGTTATTAAGATGGAAAAACTGCTAGATAGATGATAGATAGATAGATAGATGAGAGAGAGCAAGAGAGAGAGAGAGATGGAAAGAGGAGAGGGAGAAAGAAGAAATCAGTTCATCCCCTGAATATCTCTAAATCAGCCTGCTTAGTTTCATGGCAAGGGGATACAGTATCCTACTGAGAGTTGTCACGATAACTTAGCATTTTCTGGAACAATCAACAGCAGCACCAATGTTTTCTTCACCACAAGACCACATTGCTGTATCAAATATTCTTGGTTTGGAAAAAAAAAGGATTGAACTGGATGTGCAAAGACTAAAGGAAGGAAAAAATTACAGAGCAGCATCCCTTCTTATATTTTATATCAAGATAGCTTTTTGTTTGACAATGAGGGAAGAGGGATAAATAGACACAGAGAAATGTAGAACTGTGATTAGGATCTTGAAATGGGATGTATGATCTGGGTAGGAAGGATAAGGAAAAATGGGGTTGAAATTAGAATCATATTAGAAAAGGAAGACTACCAGAGCCTAGGGGGAAAAAGTATAGGGATGGGATAGATAGTATAGTTTGTGTAGGTTTGCATCAACTTAAAATTTGGCTGTAGGCCACTAATATTATGTCTTAAAACCTGCAAACCATCCTTTCTAATTTTCTTCAGCTTCCCATGTGCCCTGAAAATGTGATTAAAATATTTGATACTGTATTAAGTTTGGAAGGCTTCATCCCAAGTCTGCAAAAAATCAGGAATGTCTATACATTATATTTGGATCAAGCCCATACAGAATTTCATTTGTGGACGAGAAATAAAATATAATATGGTGTGCTTTTGACCTTATTTATGCAAACCAATTCAAAACTTTTTTTTTAACATAACAGAACTTTTTCCCATTTATATGGCTTTCAACAGAAAACTCTGCAGTGGTACCCTAAAGATAGTAATCCATGTCTATAGCCTTGACCGAGTGAGTTTTGAATTTTGATGATGTAATTCTGCTCTGCATCTGGTGATATTTAACACCAAGGAGTGCTAATGCAAATGCAAAAATGCTGTAACTTCCAGTCGACATATTCTACATTAGCTAATTGAGCTGTGTACTTAAAGGTATATATGGATGGCAGGGTAGAGTGTGGGGAAAGGCCAAGATGGTGTGTGTGATAGTATGATCAAAGCCCTGTCCTTTTATGTGTGTGTAGTTGCAGCCCCATCTTGATCTTCTGCCCCAGGTAGAGTCCTTCAGGACAACAGCAGTAATTCTGTCAGGTATTCATGCTGTACATTCCACAAAAACAGTTCTGGAGTGTTATCTGACACTAAAAGAAGTTCCCTATGAGCAGTTCTTGCTGTAACGCCTAACAGAAGAAATTAAATCTGTTCATATTGAATAAGTAGTCCTTTCCCCCCCAAGACCACAGGCTATCGAGTTAGTATTAGTCCTTTACTTTTCCTAGCTTCAGGATAATAAAGCAGTTCAACTTTCAACTGAAGTTTTTAATTCCTTTGCCTTTTTTTTTTTGGCAACTAGATTATTATTTTACAATAACAACAGGATGGATGAAAGATCACTAAAGTATCACATATTGCTGGCTGCATCAAAACAACCTTGCTTTTTAATGCTGGTATTATATAAGTTTTAATGACATCACAGCCATTTCCCATTCAGTCTCCTTACAAGGCCAATATTGTACATTCGACAAGCTGTCAAAGATGCTAAAAATGGCCAGAGAGCAATTCTAACTGTAAGGTAGGATCACTGCCTTGACTTGTTGGAGGGGCCTAGCTGCTGGAAAGCAGCCTAAAAAAATAGCAATTTAAAAGGAGAAGAAAAAGAAAAAAAAGTAGGACTTTTGGGGGAGGGCAGATCTTAGTTCCACTTAGAATTTAAACTATCTTACATTTAATTGCAGGCTAGCTGCATGTTCTTGTAGGTGCAGTAAGAAGCATGTAATTTGATCTAATCAGATCGGCAGAGGAAGGGAACATTTAATGCCAAGTAAGACTAAGGAAGCAAAAGACAAACATGATTCTGGATGATTCAGAAATAGTTTTAGAAAAGGTAGACAGAGAAGTGCTCTAAGCAAAGTATTTCTGACTGTATAAGCCTCTCATTCATTGTCAGATAAATCTGTTACGTTTGAATTAATTTTGACTAAGAATTCCCTTGTATAGATTTGACATCTGTTTTTTAAACATTTATTTGTGGGAACGGCACATGCTTTATGTAACTTAAGAGTCAGTTTTGGAGATGCCCTCTACTCTCCTATATGAGGAGACAATGGAGCACATGCTAGCCTTGCCCCGTTCTCTCCTTGACCTCCCCACATTCACTGAAGAGGTCTGAAGGGGAGTATTTTTCACCAGAGAAAATAAGGACTTGCTTTAACATAGCTATCTTAATATAAGTTATACTTCCCCTAACCACCCAGAGTCCCTCCTTGTGGGGGGAGATGGGCAGTGATAAAATTCAATCAATAAATAAATAGTCCAGCCAAGCCCAAACCTAACTGAATCAGACATTGCTAAAGGCATCAGTCTGCATATTGTATCTTACATTTCCACTTAAAGAAAAGCTGGTTGTAATGGCCATAATTCCTCTTCTGTTAAATTTTTAATGGACCACATTTTTTGTAGTATAGTACTTAAATACAGAACCACAACATACTGTAAGTTGTCTTTATTATATAATAGGTATAAATATAAATACTATTTATAAATAATATAAATAAGATGATAAAAATTTTATATATATATATATATATATATATATATATATATATATATATATGAGTATTCATGCCCAAGGTGCCAGCCAGCCAGCCAGCCAGACTCTACTCTTCTAAGATAAGCAAGATGTAAATGGTTTAAGAAACTCATTCACTCCTACCCCTCATTTTACCATTGTTCTTTTTCCAGCTAATAGTTAATGTTTCACCGAGACTGCTAATCATATATCATCTTCATGTGTCCATTTTGATCTCCCCCTCTTCCTGCCTTTATAAACACCTTGTTCAAACATTCTTCTGAATGCATGGAGGACTTCAAACTGGGCACAGAATGGGGCTTGAGCTCTAATAAAGCCAGATTCCATATTGCTCAAAAACTGTGCCTGTCATCAAGTAAATGCTCCCCTTCAGACCTCTTCAGTGACTGTGGGGAGATCAAGGAGAGAGAGGGGCAAGGCTTGCATGGTTCCATTGTCTCCCCAATGGGAGTCTGACACATTAAATGAAGACCTGAACAGGATAAAACAGAACTTCTGTACTCCTTCAGAGTTCATATTGCATATTGATATCTGTGTCATTTTTCTCAGTAATTTTTCTTTATCTCCAGTTCCCTTGGCATTCATTCACCTTATTTGGTCTTAGAATGAATGATTGAACAATTTGCTTAATTAAATGTGGGGATGCCATTCAACTTTGGAATCATAAATCAATCCCCTATCAAAGGAGATTAGCAAATTATCAGTTGAACAGAACCAGAGGCACCTGAACTAATGTGATGGATATACAGTATGTGGCATACACTATACATTATGTGAGTCAGGAAGCTGCATTTGGAAATTGCTCTGACAAAGCTGTATGGATGTTTCTGTGCTGCAATCTCTAAGGTTGGGATAATAAAAGTGAATTACCTTTGAGAGATGGGTCAGAAAATAATATTAAATGAGGGTCTTTAAGTATATAGACAGTGTGTTATACTGCTATTAATATTATCCTGAATACATGTACCAGGAAATAAGCCCCATTATACAATTCCCAGACAAGTAAGGTCTGTTGAGGTAGTTCTGATTTATTGTTATTGCCATCATGTTTTGTCTTATTCAGTGTACATATCCAAAATGTATCCCATATCCTGGAATTTGGCCAGCGTTGCTCTACTTTCCTGACCTTTGGTAACATAATAAGGAGGAAATGGCTTCTATTAAGATTGTGCTTTATTTTGAAGACTCTCTGACTGGAGTAAGAATAATTAACCATTCAATTATATATTATTCTGGGGACTGACAGAAGAACAGACTCTAATTGTCTCAGTGCATGTAATGTGAATAGATTAAGTGCACTATTAGAGGGGCGGTTTATCTGACAAAATAATAATACTGTTTGTATAAGCAATGAATGTACTATGGCTGAACTACACATTTGTTTAAGACTCTGTAGTTATATAAACATTTGGCGTCTTTTCTCTGTGGATTTAAAATGCAGCTCAGCCCTCCTTCAGCCTATAATTCCTTTTAAACCTTCAGCAAAGCAAGCCATCAAAGAAACAGAATGGCTTGATTTGTCTGGTAATGGATAAAGCAGACAACTATAGTAACGTCACAAAAGAAAATTCAGAAAAACCTTGGCAAATAGCTCACTCAAGAGTTGCCTGGGTATGAAAACCAACCTAATTGATCTCCATCCCTTCAAGTAGCTGCAATGTTTTGTTTGGTTTTATCAAACTGAAATGAATTTGGACCTGGATGCCCAAAGACCTACTTATATAACTGCTCTTTGGGAAGGGCCTGTTTTGTGTTTCATCACATTGGCAGAGTGTGAGGGGGAGTCTTCTTAATGATATGCCAAGGTTATGGGATATAGGTCACTTCCTATCTGCAATGCTTTAAAGCAGTGCTTTTTTTTTTTCAAACTTGGCAACTTTAAGGTGTGTGGACTTCTGGCTGCAGAATTCTGGGAGTTGAAGTCCACACATGTTAAAGTTGCCAAGTTAGGAAAAAAAAACCCACCGCTTGAAAGCGTATTCTTGAAGAATGGACTTCTGCATGATGCTTTCTGGGAATGTGATGTTTGTTTTTAGTGTTGTTTTCTGGGTTTAGTAAAGGGAAAAAAAATAGAGGAGGGAAAATCAAATAGTAGTGAAAAATTATCTGGAACATTATTTACATCCAATTATAAAATGCTGAGCACGTTATTTCTTATTTAGGGATGGATGAATCTGCCCATTTTAGTTTCGTACATTTTCCTAGGTTCATTTAAACCCATTTCTTTATTAGCTTGTGAATTCAACAAAAAATGCAAAAATACATTTTTGTAATTTTTATGCATTTAGGTAATCTTTTTCTAGAAGTATATTTTCTTTTTCTTCCATTTTAGTGCTAAATTAGCTACAGGGAAGTTGCTATCTGGAAGTCACCTTTGTTTCACTGTACTAATTACTTCCATATTTCCTGTAATATTTGCAGTGAAATCTATTAATCATCTATCTAATGGGCTAAAGTTATTGTAACTTATTTTCCAGTGAGTGTATATAGAGACACATGGAATACAGAGAGGGGGACCTATGCATATGTGCTCAGAAATAAAGCCTTCTATATTTGACAGGATGTACTCCCAAGAAATCCTTCAGATTCTTCAAGGAGTTTCACTGAATCATCTATGAAAAAAATGATTTTATTTGAAGTTTTCTGGTTGGTTAACAAACTGAGTCATAAGACATTTGCACTCATCTGAAAACATTAGTTTAATAAGGTATTAGGACTATTTTAATTTGGGAAGGCTGGATTGCTGTGGAAATATCATGTCCTTTACTATCTGCAGTTGCTCATTCTCAAAGAAAATGTTTGTAGAAGGCTTGTTATTTTATGCAGAATTGAAAATGAGTGTCATGAAAGAATATCTACTTATGGCAGGGAAACTTAGCAAAAGCACAGAGTTGTAATGAATTTAAGAATCATGAACATTACGAACATTGCTAAACTGAAGTGAGTGTCTACTTTTATTATGTGACTAAATTCAGCACTATTTCAAAAGATGTTCAATCTTGATTTTACAAATTGAAGATGTCATCTTTCTTTCAGCTATATTTACAGAAGCATACACATTGTATGCAATTGTTCAGTGAATAGTCTATAGGAATCCTAAAATAAAATGGGAAGTTGTTCTGTAAAGTTTTGGCTTTCCAATAAATCTTGATATGGTTTGTTTAGGACAGGGTTGCATTCTGGCCAGGTTTTGTTCTTTGTCCCTTGAAATTTGTTCTTTGTTGTTAACAGGCTATCATGGCTCATAAAATGCTCCCTACCCAATTCAACAATATAGCTTTGCATTTGGTAGTGGTTAGGGAGAATCAGAGATATGAGCTTCAAGAGCAGGGCAGTTTTGTTCAATTAAGATACCAACTTTTAAGGGGCAAATGGTCTAATAACACCAATGCCTCTGAATGACAACCTACCCCAGCATTTCCAAATTGTTGCCTTCTACATGTATTTGACTGTGACCATGTTATCCTTAGCCGTCATGGTTATTGATAAGCTGGTAGCAGAAATTCAATATTTGGGCAGAGCATCTGGGGAAAGCTCATATATATGAGCTTCATAGGATCAGAAAAGTTGAGTTTCTGTAGCCTGTGAAACAGAAACTCAATTGTCTAGTTAAAATTATGGACTACTAAGAACAGACATGGACAACCAGGCATTCAGATTTGGTACAAGGCTTTGAAAAGGATGACAATTGAAGATTTAAAGTTCCTGCATTGTAATAGCTATGCAAATGTACATAAAGGAGGATTCTATTTATATTTTTAATATATTTTTAATATTTTATATTATTAAATAAAAGCCAAACGCCTTTTCAGTGAATGGCTAGGGAGCATGCCTAGCAGCCATGTGAGCTTAATTAACAGCATCCACCTCCCTATCAATATTAGTTTTATTATTCCTTTTTTATATCTTCTTATAAGGAGAGGGAAATGGGTAGTCCCAGGACAAATTATTGCCATATGGATAATATAAAGCACCACAGAGTGCCATACCTAACCTTATATATCATTCAAAAGCCACCATGTAATCATAGCATAAAGCTCTTAAAGTATTTTTAGCATTAACTGTCCAATTTTATCCTCTCTATAATCCTATTTTAATGAAAATTATTTTATTTTTAGAAATGTGTTTCCTGCTCAGTAATTAGATCTATATGTATCAGCACAGGAATTCAGAAAAGAGAAGTCCAGAGAAAAATCCAGAGAAGTCTTAAGATTGCTCTTTTATAGATCTGCCTTTTGGATAAAATTTTAGTGCAGTATGATTTATAACTAACAGCCCAAACCTATTAATGTAGTTTAACTGTATAGCTAAAACAATGGGCTGTACTACTGTAGCCTATACTATATACAGAGAACCATCTCCCACCTTATTATACATGGAGAAATCAGGTAAAGGTAAGGCATCCCTGAGATTTCTGATTGCAAGATTTCTTTCCCTGCATTGATCCCCATTCATATGCTGGCTGAAACAATATTTCTTCTTCAGTCCTCTTCTTTTAGGGCAGTATTCTCTACTTAAGCCCACTTTAGCAGGAGCAGGACCTACCATGTGACACATACCCCCATGTTTTCTAATAGCATTCTGTCTGCCTTACCTTTATTTCTCCATGCATAATGCAGGAACTTGAAATCTTCAATTGTCATCCTTTTCAAAGCCTTGTACCAACACCTAAACCCTGCGATAGTGGCCATCAGTCTTCCGAAAGCAGGAGTGCCTGAACATACACAATTAGTCTTCCATAACTGAGCATGGCACAGCAGGGAACAACTGAGGAATATAATTTTAATTAATACCATACATTCAATACATTCAATACATAGTCTTCATCCCCATGACATTAAACATTATACCATTTGGGCTTTGCCCAAGGTTTAAGGGATGGTATACTGCCCTGAGACTACAGTGTGTGTACCTTTCTGCCTTAACAATTACACTTATTATTATTATTATTCATTAAATTTAATATACTGTAGCCCACTCCAGTGGACTCTGGGCAGCTTACAAAATATAATACTAGATTAAAACAATTAAAACAAACAACAAAACAAGATAGCCCAGACTAAAAACTACTATTAAAACAAAGCAGGACAGCCACCCAAGCCCTCAAACACATTAACCCCAGGTCTGGGAGCAAAAGGGGTTTTGGAACCCTAGGAGAGAGGGCACCGTCTGTATCTCTGGTGGGATGCTGTTCCAGAGGGTGGGGGGCATGACAAGGAACCAGATCCTTCAATACACCCTTATAGGGAAATATTGGGAAATATTGGGAAAAAAAGAAGCCAAAGAAGCAAAATTAGTCCCCATCTCCTAGTCTTTATTCCTGTTTTAGGAATGGAGATGATGACAGGTCCCCTGTCAAGCTCAATGTAGATGAGAATCAGGTCTCAGATGGAATCTTCAGGTGTTTGGTATAGAACAGGTATGATCCTGCCCCTCCCCTTTTCTCTTCCTGACTCAGCTGAAGTCTGAAGAGGAGCTATGTGGAAAACCTTTCACAGCAGGGAACAGCTGAGGAACCAAGAATTACACAAACTTCAATAAGGTGTTTTAATATAAAGATTAGGGGTACAGACTCTTGGAAACCATGATAGAAACGTCTAGCACTTATTTATTAGTAAATTAAGAGGGAAGCTCCTTGAGCACTTTGAATCTGTTCACAGGTTTTTTGCAGCCTGTACTACATTGCCATTTATGAATTAAGCTACCAATGAATTCCTCTCCTATCTCTTGGTTGTTTATGTCTAAGATTCCTCCCTTCGCTTCCCCAGCCACTCTGAAATCTCTCAGATTGTGCTTGCGTTTGCTGATATGTTAAACTGGTGCACATGATTAGGGATTCTGATTTATTAGAGCCAGATTGCATTAAGAAGTGGACTTGTGTTCAAGGCAGTGAAAGATACCTCTCCTTCATTTCCCTGGAATTGGTCAAAATTGGAGAAAAAGACTCAGTCTGTGGCCTCCATACCTTGAGGTGAATGTGTAAGAGGAGTAAAATCCTGGTTTTGAGCTAAGCTATTCTATGACATTGCTACCTTTTATTTCTGTAGCATACGTGGTAGGGTTTTCCTAGATCTGGAAGAGACCAGAAGAGCCCAACCAAGAAAGCAACCAGAATATTTTTGAAAATGTCAACTCTGTCTGCATGTGCCCCTTCCCTTTGCAGTTTTTTAGTACAAGGAGTGCAAGGTGCAGATCCACAAAATATTTGAGGCAATTCCAAGCAACACTCCAAAAATTGCTGCCCAAAGTGGCAAAATTGAAAAATCACGGAGAATAATCATATTAACTGAAATAAATGTAATATTAATTAAGTTAAATTTGAAGATTGTGTTTTGTTAAATTCAATTTTGTTCTGGCTCTATTCTTTTTCTTATGAGATTCTTATCAAAACTGCTGGGATTATGTCTAGATTAGAGTTGGGTCCCCTGCGACAGCGCAGGAAAAACACTAAGAAGAAGAAGAGTTGGGTACCAATGGCCTTTCAATAGTTGTAAGCTGCCCAGAGTCTACTAGAGTGGGCAGCTATAATAAACTTAAATAAATAAATAACAACCATAATAATATTATCTACAAAATTTTTGGAATAGAAATTGCATGGTATTTTTTTCTAAAGTTCTCCAGGAGAAGGAAGAATTCTCTGGCAGTTTCTCATGGGAAGGACTTCCACTTAGCTTTGACTGCAGCTCTTACTGAAAATCTCCAAGGGAAGGTTTTTACTGGGAAAAAAAAAATCAGAAGGAAGCTTGGGAAGCCAAGGATTCCATAGACCAACTGTGCAATGAAAGAAAGACGTTCTCACATACTGTATACATACACACTTGAGTACCTCATAACTCAAAAACACCACTTTCCACTTAAGAGAATTCTCTGAAAATGGCCTCTCATTTGAAAGATTCTCTAAAACTAGTTCTCTTGTATAAAGAGTAGAAAAATGCAGGATGATTTCTCTGCCTGGCACTAGTATAAATACGAGATATTTTAATATAAGGAAATGGCTCTCAGCATGGGCTGCAGCATATTCACAATACTAAATGGATGTCCTGTATCACGTTCATGGACCCCTAGCCCCTAAACCCTGGAGTTTTGAATTCTACTTTCCCAAAATCTAGGGACTACTGAAGGAAAAAGCTAACAAAGGAACAGAACTCACGGAGCATCTGCCAAAATCTCAGCCTGAGGAAAAACAAACCCTCTCCCAAGAGCCTCAGTTGTGGAATCGCACAACTCTGAAATTGCCTTGCGTTTATCTTTCTCTGAAGAATTCACTCCCTGGCTGTTTATAAAACGGGATGTGGTGACATGTGCTGTAAACGGGCATACATTTTCCAGGACAGGAAGAAGAAATACAAAAGGAAATCGGATTCACACTAAAGCACCACAAACCATTAAGAGCAACAACAAAAAATGAAGTGCCTGAAGTTGAAACAATGTTGAGACGAATCTGCACCTACACACCTCTTCAGTGAGAAAATGCCAATCTAAAGGCTTGTATGAAATCTGTGGCTGGAATAATAGGTTGTTTTCATTTTTCCTGCTAAGTAGTTGTAAAGAATATTGTTTATCCTTGAAGAGGGGAGTGATTTCCCTGCACCCTATTTTCATTCAACCCATCCACGAAATGAGATGAAAATTTAATACTATGATGGTTTTCTGCTACCAGCAACCTGGATGTTTTTGAAACATTTTTCTTAAATGGAACTTGAAAGTCTGCATTTGTTTTATTTCCTTATATGTTTCCATCCCAGTTTTCTTGATGTGCCTCTAAACTCCTGATGATCCCAGAAAAGTTCTGGCTGGGATAAATTTAGCTTAACTCATTCTGGTTTTGGTGTCTCTTTTCAAACCATTGGTATAGTCTTGCATTGCCAGTGAAGTCTCCCTATTTTCACCTCGTTTTGAGATGTAACCTGATGCTAAGGAGCACTCAGTCTGTACTTTATATTATGTATAACTCTTTTTGTCGCATCATATCTATATGCATTGCAAATACTCTTCAAATCCAATTTTTGCCTTTTATTTACAGAAGGCTTTTAAACCTCACTGGGTATTTCTCTTCCAAATGGAAGAATGCTCTGCTCCGAGGGGAAGATAGGAAGTAGGAGGAAGAAAAAGAGACAGGGACTAAGTGGCATTGCATCTGAGCATATACTGTATATCTGTCTTAGTCATTGGTTTCTTCTTTAGCAAGAACGTGCTATATATTTATGACCGTGTGTGTATTTTTAGCTTTGAATGGATTCCTGACAACTTGATTTCCATAGCTGACTTTCAGCAGATTCAACACTTTGCAGTCTCCTTAAGTGTCAGGCTGTGGGTGGTCTGCTTCAGTTTGGGTGTCTCTAGCCAAATGTGAATAGAAAACAGCTTTTTGTTCCACAGACTTTTGGACTTTAACCTTAACTACTTACCAGGATATAATCATCCACACATTCCCGATTGCCAGGACATAAGCTATTAGCTTGCCCAGTGCTACAGCTGGAAAGAAGCAAAGTTCTCTCTAGTGACTAATTTAATCGGCAACATCACAGCATGGAGGTAGCTCATTGTTTGATTCTAATTAGGATGATTTGCATCTATTGCATGGGGAGAATAGTCACAGACTGTTTCTTTTATTGGAATAAGATTGCAGGAGGTAGAGCTACTTCCTTGTGGCTAAAAGGCCACTTCTTGTTCCTTCTTAACAGCATGTTAAAGTAAACAAAAAATCACTTCACATTTTTAAATGTTACTGTATTATGCAACACTTTGTGTTTTGATACAGTTCAAAGAGTGTAAAGCTAAAGCTTATTCTACCACAGTGCTGAGAGAGAACAGAATGAAGAAGTAGAATCAAGAATGAAGTAGTAGAATCAAGAAGAACAGCAGCTGGTATGTCCCCAAAACTGTACAAAAACTGTACAACTATACAAAAGTTTGATTGTTCTTTCACTCCAAGCTGAGTCTATAAAACCTTATCCCATCAAATAAAATGACTATTTTCCTCAGAAATCTGTTTTCTGAATGTTTTTTTTTAAAATATGCATCTAATGGCTGAACAAAAAGAGAAATAGTTTTACCCATCATTATCCTAATGATCATCATTCTATTTTTAAAGGAATAAGAGGATGAACATCAATTTGCATGTTATGCCTTTTTAAAATTCTGCTTTGTTACTTCAATCTCAAAGCCAGTTAAATAACAGAAATGTAATTTGACTAAATGACAACCAATTCTTCCATTCGATTCTATCCAATCTTGTCATTCCCAGGTGGATTTTCAAACATGTTTGCAAATGTCACAGTACTCCCTTGGTCAAAAATTATGTAGATCCAATTTGTTGTTCCCTAAGGAGCCATTAAGAGATGAGGGGCACTGGGTTAAACCCTGTTTTACTAGGCAACCTGGTTTGTGTTATAGAAATTTAGGACACATGAGATTTGGGTAGAAGTTTGTCTAATGGCTAAGGCAAAAAGCTCAACTTCATTAAAAAAAACAACACCAACTTCTACTGTGCATTGTAACTGATTTTCTATGGCTTCTGTTTCCCTTATCTATAAAAATCTACCTGATTAAGTCATTGAGATTTTAGCCCTCTGCAGAAATAACATTTCGGAGCAGGGAAGAGAAACACATTAGAGCAACTGAAAATAAAAACTGGCAGCTTTGGCTACCTCAGTGGCTCCCAGCTTGTTGAAATGAATTACTTCAGTTTCAAATAAATCCTAAGCTATATGCAGGTAAAAGAAATAGAACCCTGTTATATGGGCCAATCCTTGGCCAGCAAGAATATCAAATAAATGCAGTGGCAATCAAAATTCCTTTCACCAGGAGTAACTTTTTCAAAGCATATAATACTTCTAGCAACAACTAGTATATTTTTCATACAGAAATACATGTGAAAAGTTTTGCAAACTGCAGTTCCCCACAAATAGAGGGATTGTGCTAATTAAATTCTGTGCCTTCCATTAGGACTGATTAAATGTTTGGTTAGTATCTTTAATCAGCTGATTGACCAATAAAAGGGAAAATAGTTTATTCAATGCAATACAGAAATTAAACTTTAGAGAGCTTAGCCTGTATATTGCAAAGCTGGCATTATCCATAAACTATATGGGCACATGGATGGGGTTCCTCATCATAGTATCTGATAAATGGGTTTTATACCCAATAGAAATCCTTTTAACTGTTGATATAAAAAGCTGAAATAAGCTTTCTGAAGTGTGATTGAAGAACAAAGTTAGTATAAAAGGTAAAAATAAAAAAAAATGATGTTCTCTATTGCATGTAGATTAACAAGGTTCCAGTACAGGGTCTTGGTAAGTGCTGTTACAACAACAGCAACAACAATAGTAAAAAGTAATTCTCTCCCAGTTCTCTTGAACAAAAATACATAATCTTGAAGTTTATACATAAATTTATGTATACATAAAAATAAATAAAATTGAAGTTTAGAACTTCAATTCTCATCAGCCAGCATGGACTACAGCAAGGACTTTGGGGAATTGTAGTCCAAAACCACCAGGAGATACCCCATTTACTACTTTGGCTCCAAAGAAATAACTACATACATACAACTTTTAAAGGAAGAGGTTGATTTAATTTTCAGGGGAAAGTTACACAAAATCAATTTAACTATTTCTGACAGTTTGGGAAATTTAATTTCTGCCTCTTTCAAATGTATGAAGTGAAAGTGTAATTTACATAACATTCCTGAATATGTTTCTATATAATATTCATGTGAAGCAACAGTTATATTTATAGAAAGCCATGAAGGCCAGTCAAATATATCACGCTGACATGGGCATGATAAGGAAAGTTTATAACCTCTGGGGCTTTTTGGTTCAGGAGAAGTAAGAGAAAGAATGAAAGAGATATATACAATGATTCATGGTATAGATAAAATTGTATTTCTAGTATTCCTTCACTGAGAACATATTAAAAAGACAGAATTTATTATCTAAGAGACAGGGATGGCTATTAGCTTGGATAAAGGTTACTGGCTATTTTCATGCTAAATGTTTTAGGAATATCTAGTCATGATGACTGGATACTACCTCTAGTATTAAGACAATGTGCCTCTAATGCCAACTGTTGGGGATTATGAGAAGCCCTATTGGTGGTTTTCCTGTAAACTTCTGGTTAGTTACTGTTAGGAGAATTTGTAGGGAGGATGACAAAGAATGAAAGAGAGGGAGAAAGATAAATAAATAAACCAGAGATAGCCAACAAGTCAACTGAAAGGTTAATTCATAATGGCAATTTAGCCCAGGTGGAAAGAAATATGGGAAGAAGTGTTTGAAATCATTCAGAGACTCCACCTTAATTAACTCACTATACAGCACATGAGGCTGGGCAATTCCTCTTAGTTTCCAAGATTCTGTATTTACTCCAGACTAGCATTAAAGATCTTACTGAGATCTTCAGTTCTTTATCTTGCCTAGCTGGGTTTTGACAACCATAGAAAACTAATACTGAATTAAGTAGGCCTTTAGGTTATCTAGGATTTGGGTTGTTAGACTATGGAAGAATGCCCTGACATTTCATTGTTTCCAAAGGTACAGAGCTAATGCCTTTCTACTCCAGGACCTGAAGGCAATAAATGGTTTTCTCCTGCTGTTCCATATCACCTACAATTGAAAACCAGTTGATGCACAATATATTTTGGCTTCTGTAGCATGGATGGATGGATGGAAGGGACAGAACCATTCTTCTAACATGTAATCTCTATGTACCTCAATATTATGTGTTGTTCCTTACAATGGCATTTCATAGAAGGATCATCTCCTCATGGCTACCCAAGATACTTTGCTGACTAAGGGAAAAATACAATCCCACATGGCCACACTCCTACCTGAATATTTTGTCAACATTAGAGGCAAAACAGCTTCTTCCGCCACACATAAAAGCAGCTAACTAGCTTAAGGGCCCCAAGTCACTTGGCAGTCATAACTCTGTCCTCCAGTACTTCATGGCTGTTTCCAACTCCTAGATCTGCTAACGGGCAGCCATTTTATCCTAATATGGTAAAGGAAGGGCAAACTAATCTACTTATAAGAAGCTGCAGTTGGTACAGAATTAAAGAGGAGAACAACCTGGAGCCTGCAGGAACCAGGAGGATCCAAGATCATTTCAAAGAACCTGAATAGAAATGGTGTGTGATTTACAGCTATGTTTTAGCAGGAAATAAGTGCCACAAAAGAATAAAGTTTTCCTAAAATAAAAAGTAAAAATGGGAGCTAAAAATGCCCATGAGAGCCAGTTTGGCATAGTGGTTAGACACCAGGCTAGAAACCAGGAGACTGTGAGTTCTAGTCCCATCCTAGGCATGAAGCCAGTTGAGTGAATTTGGTCCAGTCACTTGCTCTCAGCCCTAAGAAGAAGCCAGTGGCAAATCATTTCTCATGAAAGCTGAAGGGACTTGACCAGACAGTTGCCAGGAGTAAAAACTGATGCAAAACACAACCCTCCCCTCCCTCCAAAATAAAATAAATGCTCACAAAGCATATGACTTCCTGCTTTGATCTCAGTCTCAAAAATGTGATGTTGATGACGATGATGATGTCGCTGAGGTTGAGAAACACTGCTATAGAGGAACAATAGTGGCATCTTCCATTACCAAGCAGAGATGCAGCCTTCACGGGCACATTAAGTTGCACAGTTGCTCCATAAACAAATCCCAGTTATGATTTTTGAACCACTTTTTTCTTAGATATAGTATTTATAACATTCATTTCAATTCCACTCTTATATATTATCATCATTCCTTTACAAAGCTCTAAATTATTCCTCCCAGCATTCTGTCATTTCTTTCTAAATATTTTCATCAACTTGTTAATTCCATTCCAAAACATTTTTTTAACTTCCATCAAAATTGCTCTGCATTTTCTCTGCTTCTTTTAATCTTAACTGTGATTTGCTCTTTTTAACTATAGTTTTATATTATATATATATATATATATACACACACACACACACACTGTGTGTATGTGTGTGTAGGTATATGTATGTGTGTATGTATGTGTATGTGTGTGTATATCTATATCTCTATATATATATATGGAGAGAGAGAGAGAGAGATTAAAGTATCTTTCACTTATTTTCATTTTTTGCAGCTGCAATTCCCGTATATGCTTTCTTTTCTCATCCACGTCATCATTCCACCAAACATCCTTTTTAAAACATCCCACATCTGTAACTCCACATATTCTTGTGGCATTCTGTAACCTAATTCCTTTCATTCTTTTCTTAGCAGCTTCCATATCTTTTTTCCCTTTTGTCCACTTTCCATTAATTTTTTGGGAGAGTAATCTATGTTTGAATACTTTTTCATATTCATAATTTCTTTTCCTGCATTGATATACTTTCACTCCAGGTTCTTTCATTTTTTTCCTTTTCTTTCATTTCCATGCCCCCACCCACTCCAAGCCCACTCCTGACACTATCAAAAGATCAGGATATCTTCATCCAGTTCTGTTACATATTTCCCCTTTGGCTTAATTGCACAAGCATGCTGAATATCTATTTGTCTTTCATTTCATTTGTTAATTCATCCACTTTACCATTTACTTTTCTTCCAGTCAAGTCACAATTTTCCATATGCTGTGATAATCACCAGATGGGCCCATAGATACGGATCTCCATCACCTATCATAGCTTTGGTCAATCAAGGCTTTCACATAATGCTTTTTTGTAAGACATAGACTAGATTTCCCATCTTAGCTGTGCCATATACAGTTGCTAACTGGTTTGGCACATTTTGGCATTATTTTGGTCAATAACAAGTGTCACCAAAGCCCAGCTAAACCCCAAGTTCTCACGCTATTCTGTACAAGTTAGGATCTCTGACCCTGTTGGCCACATCCCAGCAACGTGGAGATATATGCAATATACTGAAGATACTCTCAGGATACACTTTATAGTAGTGGAAATTTATGTTTTGCTTGTCCAAAAGAGTAGCAGTTAAGGTCTATCACCCATCTATTAAATTTTGAGCCTTCTTAATCTTTTTTTTAATGTATTGTCTTACACCAGTAACAGCAATGATAAAGTAAATTAGGAGATTAAAAATTCACTACAGCTTCAGCTCCCTGAGCCTCTAAAAATTTATGTTATTTATTTGATTTCTGTAGGTGGGAAAACCGTTGTTTCACTGATACAGAATCAAATATGCCAATATAGCAGAATTTAATTGTAGCTGTTAAGAAAAACCACAGATCAACAATGTAGCATAAGAAGTATTTTCTCTCATCCAGCATGAAATAAAATGACAAGACTGTGCAAGCCTACCAAAGGCACTGAATCTTATATACATCAGACATGATTTTTTTTTAAAAAATTACCTGGTTCTTCACAATAAGGAAGTAGAGCAATAAAAAGGTTTGTCCAAACAAGCTTTCAATAATGTGATACTGCTCCACAAATCTTTCAACAACACTATAACGTGGAAAAAAAAAAATCAAGCAATTTTGGAGCAAAGCATGAGCTGAAAGCTAAACCGCAAACCTAGGAATTCTAATATTACAAGAATGTGTGTGCATGAGCATAATGGATGGGGGGAGGGGGAACCTCTAGCTGAAATGACAGTGATTCAAAGTGATTTGGCTTGAAATCCTATACATACTTACTTAGGAGTAAGTTCCATGGAGTTATTTCTAAATAAGCACAAAACGGATAACATTACCATTACATATGTGTTTGAAGAGGATCCAGAAGTAATTACGCTGCTTCAGGATAACTGCATCTGTTAAGGAATAGGGAAAATATGAAGAATGAGACCAGAGTGCATTTCTTCTATTGTTTCTAAATGGAACAAAGAAGGGCAACTGTGTATTTTTTGCGACGATGACAATACATTGCTATCTCAAGTCATTCTAGGAAATGTGACCAGCTCTTCCCATGGGTCATGCTTCCTGGAATGGAACACTTCAGCTTTTCATACAAGTTTAACCCAGTCAGCCACTAAACCAGTTATACATCCTTACCCAAGGTTTTGGTAGCATAAAACCACAAACACTGCCACTTTAGGAAAACAGAATCTTCCTTCTCTTAAAAGCCCCTAGTAGCTAATGAACTCTTATGTCTATTCAATATCAGCAAGTCTTCATGACATAATCAGGGCAGCCCTTTTCCCATTGGCCAGGTAGACAGCAGCAGATGTAGCTTAACTATTGCAGTCAGTCAATGTTCAAGAGGTGTTCTGTGCTGTGAGATCTTGGCAGTCAGTTGTATAATGAAGGGCTTGTCATTGCAATGACTGTTTCTTTTTTTGAGGACCAGTTAGATCAGTGTTTTTCAACTTGGCAACTTTAAAATAGTGGACTTCAACTCACATGCTGGCTGGAGAATTCTGGTAGTTGAAGTCCACCCATCTTGAAGTTGCCAAGTTTGAAAAACACTGAATTTGATAAACATAATGGATAAATTGACTAAGTTAAGGTGGGAATGACATGACTGACCAGTAGAGTTCATTTAACCTTATGCTAGCCCGGGCATTTGGGGGGGGGGATAAATGGATAAACTCCCCTGCACTGTAATTGACTAGGTCAGATGACATCTTTATGGTGGTCCCAAACATATAATTCCCATTAACTTAGTTAACTCTTGTGGAAACAGGGCTATTATGTCACACCCTCTATTCATAATACACAGAGATATCATACAATGAGTAAACAGGTCTTTTGTTTTAATTTTCTTTATGGTCTTGTGTGACGGAGTATATCTTATCAAATGATTATCTGTCCTTGTTTAGTATTATCCCAATTACTGTTGCTCTTGAATGGTCATTTATACCTTCTTAATTGTGGATCGTGGACTTCAGCCCTGAACTCCACCCATGTTATCTATGGGAGGAGAGGTCAAAAGAGGCAAGAGGGCAGTTTTGGCATTGTGATCAAAGCCGGTGAGGGGTTCTTTTGGATAATGGCACAGATCACCAACAAAAGTACTATTGTTACTTTTTCTGTTTCCATAGAGACTTTTATTATACCCAAAGCTTAACAAATTTACTTATTCCTTAACTCAGTGTATCTCAACCTTAGCCTTTTAAAGATGTGTGGACTTTAATTCCCAGAATTCTCCAGCCAGCATGGCAGTTGAAGTCTATTCATCTTAAAAAGGCCAAGGTTGAGTAACACTGCCTTAACTTATCACTTAGCCTGTATGATATGCTGGAGCTGAGAGGCTTCTGGGCCCTGCTTCCCCTTTCAACTCTTCTGCTGTGAGTTTTCTGGACTCCATCCCTGTTCCTTGGTCAGTCACCTGCTAAGTTGCACTTTATCCTGATAGCCACTTCATTCTCTTGGCTGCAACTGCCTCCACTCAGATGCTATCTGTGTTTTCCTTTTGTAATTGGTCCAAAACTCTTCAGGCTGCCTTGAAGTCCCAAGGGAAAAAAACCACAAAGGGAAAGAAAAGCTAAAGCTGTCCACTGCAAGGCTTTCTTTCCACAAAGCCCCATCCATTTTACAAAGGGGCAGAAAGATGCCAGAACCACCATCCTGCTCTTTTGATTCCACCTGCAGATGCTGCTGGGCCCAGCCCTGGCTGTACTTCTGCTTACAGGGGTTCCCTTTTTCTTTAGATGTTAATCTGAGTTATGTCACTGCATTCCAAATGTGGAAAGCAAATCATGCTGCATTTGGGGATCTTCCTGCATATTCTCTTGAGTAGGCTCACAAGCTATCCGAAAGTCCTGCCTTCAATGCATCAATGTCTCTGAATGCAACTTTTTGTTTTTACCACGAAATAGCTAATGAGTTAGTAGCCTGCATATATAGGATACCCTGGAGAGTATCAGATTTCATGGCAGTTGGGTTCATTCTAAACAGCTACAGGCAAAGATATTTCTTTTTAATGCTTTGAACATTTCATAGCCTATTTGTGAAGAACAGATAAGCATAAACAATCTCTCTATTTCTATTTCTCTCTCTAAAAGAACATGTTGTTTGTGTAAACAATGCAAATTTCAAAGTTTAGAATACTGCATGATCCTTAGCATTAAAGTTTAACAATCTGCTAGTTTCCTAGCTTTTTCAGGATGAGAAGCTAAAGGTAGTAAATACTTTTGGAAGCACAGCCAGTGCTAATAATTATAGCCAACTGTACCTAAAGCTTGATACTACAAAGATAGAGACAACACAGGGAAACCAGTTAGATCCAGGACAATCCATGGTAGAAAAGTGACTTAGCAATAGAATTCTTCCAAAGTCTATGCAAGTTTTTGATGATTTATTCTATTTTTGATATTTAGGCATGAATGCTGATGTATATGTGAACAGTAAATTTAACAGCTCATTCACCTCAAGAGAGATATCAACACATTTGGGAAAACCCTGAGTTTTGCAGGAAGTCAAATTTATTAAGAAAAGCTAAAGGGGAAAACCTGAACTAGCTCAATAAAAACTGGTTTGTTGATTGCTAGAGAAAAAAAAGAGGGTATAAACTGAGTGAAGGAGAAATGCAATGGTGGCTTGTAAAAAATAGCATGGCTGAATAAACAGTAGAAAGGAGTGTCCATATTGCCACAGTTTGTTGCAGAACCAATTGAACAGCAGACAAGTGTGAAAAATGAGAAATGCCAAGAAAGTGCTATAGCTAAATGCACATTTGTAATCTGGGGAGAATACTGGATTCAGCTGACTCAGTTCCACGGAGGCTGCATGCAGGGCAAGGAAAATAATGTTTTGGAATGACCGGTGGTCTTCTACTTCTTTCTTCACTGCTTTTTGGATTGTTCTTTGGTTAGTGGTTGGGCAAACAATATTTCCACTAGAGTTTCCTAACTGAAAAATGGTGTAGAGCAGCTGTTTTTTATACAGATGAATTATAACTGATGTAGATCTTGCTACAATATGAGCTGAAATGATATAATGGGTAATGTGAGAGTTGCTGACAGGAGAAAGGTAAAGTTTCTTTTGAACTAAGCTCAGCTCCTGGTGACTTTATGGAGATGTCTGTGTAGTTTTCTGGACAGCATTACCAAAGTAGTTTGCCATGGCCTTCTGCCAGGGTGATTTTTGGCTTCCCAACCTAGTTTCTGAACTTCTTATCCAAGAAGCTTGTAGAGTGACTTGAAGACAGCCAGATTGGTTCCTTATTCTTATATTTTTAGACTGTTCTAAGGTGAAGAATGAGGGGACCAACCCAAATAAGCTGGATAAGACAAATAATAAATGCAAAAAACTGAATTGGTTCCATATTATTTCAGAATTCCGGCCTGGAGAAAGGAGACACATCAAATAAAACTCCATTGTTTCAGGGATGTGTAAAGTGTCTGCTATTCCTTTTTTTTTTTTTTTAAAGCTTACTTTAGTCATTGATATATTCCACAAAATGAATTCAGGACTCAGACATTTCAGGGCTCTCAAATTGTAAACTGGATACCCCTCCTCTTGCAAAAAAAGAAACTTGGCTATGGTATCTTAATAAAAGTTACATAATGTATATCTCACAGAAAGTGACAGCACCTAACTAACCTTGGTTGAACTCAGAAAAGCTAAGTAGGTTATGCTGTACTGAATACTTGGATGACAGAAGAAATCCCCCCCCCCTTTTTGGCAGGGGTGCCTTTCATTTAGTGTTGACTCCTGGTGATTGCCTGGACAAGTCCATGCAGTTTTCTTGGTAAGATTTCAGAAGTGATTTGCCACCGCCGCCTTCCTAGAGAAGGATGAGAGAGAAGGATAAGAGCTGGCTTTGTGCCTTAGGTAGGACTAGAACTCACGGTCTCCCAGTTTCTAGGCTGGTGCCTTAACCACTACACCAAACTGACTCTCTATACTTAATACTTGGATGGGAGAAGAAATCCAAGGCCTATACACTAGACTGAGTAGGTGAAAAAAAAATGAAGAGAAGGTGATGGAAAATCACTTCCATATTGCCATGAAGATAACACAAATGTTCAGTCACAAGGAATCCAGCTCCATGGAAGGGAGACTTTACTTTTTAATATTTATCGTTTTCTTTCTTTTACTTAGGAATGTCATAGAAGAGGCACCTCATCTCTCCTATTTTTACTCTTCTACCTTCATTATAACTTTTTAGATGTTTTGAAAGTGTGCTTCTTTGTCCTTAAAGCTGCGATGGGCTTGGTTCATTATTTGAATCATGGTAAGACCTTACATTGTGTAAAAGACTGAACCCATAAGGAAACAAAGTCACAGGCTGCAACCCCCTTTCTTTGGTGAGCTTTTGACTGTGCGCAAACAGCTCTCCCTTCCTGTGCTATCCACCACCACCTCCCCTATACAGCAAGATGCTCTGGGACTCAGCTTACCTATACCCAAATGTCCCTTCTTGCCAGGAATTGGATAGTAGAGAATGAAGATTTGCATTGGCAGCTACCTAACCAAGATAGCTGTGTTATTGATGGAAGCCAACTTTGGTCAAATCAGTGGCCTTGGCTGGTTCTCAGAAGAAGGGAAAGATTTGGGAAGCAGTTTGGAAAAGACAATTGTTCACTGCCATTCATCTCTTGGAAATGGGGTACCAGTCACCCAGATAGACTTCCACATTCCAAATGACAGAAGAAACATACAGGATAACTCAAATTCTGCATTCACCCCAGGGTATCCTCTATTAGAGGAGGATGTTGGCTGACTGCTCAGTAGTTGGATCTATGCCATGCTTTGCTGTCACCTAAATAAACAGGAGTTGATAAAGAATATTAATCCTACTTAGATGTCTGTAGCTGAGTCTTTTCTCTTTCTTTTCCTTTCCCTGGGCGGTATTTGTATTGCCTGGACAGCATACACAGAAGCAGCATGGTCAAAATTAACTGTTCCAATTACTTCTTAGGAATTGCATGAACAACCCAGAATCTTTGTTGAGAGGCCTGTTTTGTGCACAGTTTTGTCATTTAATTGGATGCAATGATACTTGAGAGCCTTAAAACCTAGTAACTAAATCAAAGCAGTAAACAAACAGTTGCCTCTTTATGTTCCTAAATAAAACTTGACTTAGAATAGAAGTCTGGCTCTGCAGTTTGTTTGGGTCTAGATCTATCATAGAAATTGTCTTTTAAATGTACATTGACTATTTATCTGCTGCTGTTTATTCTGAGCTTAGAAACTTTATATATATACCCAGCAACAAAATTATGTAATAGGTTCAGAGATGCTTATTTTATTTATCTATGCTGGACTTTATTCAAATTTAAAAGTAGTTTACTGCAGAGCTCTGTTGCATTAGAGATAAATTACTATCTTTTTACTTTTAATAATCAAACCCCATCCCTTGTTTTAATTTGAGTGTTACCAAAAAGGAGAACTCAGAAAGTAGAAAATAGTTTACTTTTATCACAACTATCATTCATATTAATTTTACAGAATTTAAAATATTGTTAATTTTAAAAAGGACAGCTGGTAGCTGAAGGAATAGGAGGTATTTAAAGGATAATATAAATTCTATAGATGAATTGTTAAATATTTACTTCACTGAATGGAAAAACAAAAATGAATTGGGTAGAATGGTAGCAAGAAAAATTGGTTATTTAGATGAGACTGACAGGGTTTTTTTTCCCTTTGATATTTATATAACTACAAATTCTTCTCATTTTAAAAATTCTTTTTATTATGTGGAAAGTTACAGATCCAGACAGAGAACAACAATATTCACAGCTTTTGGAATTTGTTCCAGCTTTGTTGTTTTTGCTTTTGATATACTGGAATTATGCAACATATAAAAAAACAAACAAAATAAAGAACAGATTATTAAATACAATATAATATAAAATGTTTTATTGTTATGAATAATAACACATTCTAATTAGCCATAAGTTGCATTCATTTGATGCCTATTAAAATGAGTATAGAACCACTTAAAACAGAGCAAATAACTTAATGGTAGACAGCCTGCTATCCATTAAAGAAATTCATAAATGTTACTGAAATGCCCAAACTTTGTGTGGGTATGTTTTGTTTTTTGTTTGATTTTTGTTTTAGTGCATGAGCAGTTGGCCCTAAAATATGAAGCAGAAGTTATTTGAGTATGGTATGGCTTGCTTTTGTTCTACTCTTCTTTTTTTCCCCCAGCTACAGTATTATTTGTTTGTTAGATTTATATCCCAGTAAAATTCAGAATACATGCAATGGAGGAGACTGAGATTTTACCCCCACATTTTTAGAAAGTCTGCAAACCCAAATCTGTTGCTAATATAGTCTGCCTTTCTGTGATATTCTGTGTAGAGACTCCCAGTTCTCTATTATCACTATCAAATTGTCCTGTCAACTTGGTTCTCCTCCTGAACTCAGCTGCTTCTGACTTTTTACCCATTCTGCTCTTATTTCCTCAGTGTGACTTTCTTGCCATCTTCAAAATAAACTTTAATTGAAGCACATAGTTTCTTATATAGTGTTTAAAGTGTTAGACCAGGACCTGGGATATCTAGGTTCAAGTCTGTTCTCAACCATGGATGATCATCAGGTGAACTTGGACCAGTCTCTCATTTAAGCCACCTATTCAACAGTTTTGTGGGGTGGGGTGGGGGTGGGGGTGGGGGTGGGGAGAACATCTTGAGCTTCTGGAGGAAAAGTGGGATATAAACCTATTGAATATTAGAAAAACACATGCAAAAGCCATGTGACAGCAACTATGAATGCATGACAAGTCTGAGGAAAGTACAAGGAAAACAATAGTTAAGGTGGAGTAATAATGGGATCAAAGATCATCTTGAGAATCTTTGGAAGAGCTGTGGTGGTGGTGGTTGTTGTTACGATTATTATTATTTTATCCTATCTATCATCTATCTATCTATCTATCTATCATCTATATCTTGGTGAACACAAAGACAAGTCAACAAGATTGATCTATATGGTCACCAGGAGTTAAATCCAACCCAGTAGCATCTAACCAAGCAAAAAGCAAAAATACGTAGTTAGTGAATAATATAGACGAAATATTCATTGATTCATATATTTCTATTCCTTGCAATTTTTGCCACTCTCTATTTTGCTTTTACTCATTTTCTGCTTCTTGAAAAGAATTAAGCTAAATAACAAATCAAAAGTTCAGATAATTTGGAAAAAATGTACTTTTCTTCTTTTTTTCTATTTTTCACATGCACTGGTTCAAATGCATCTTACAATTGGCATCCAATTCTCTTCTCTCTCTCTCTCTCTCTCACACACACACACACACACATGCACACATGCAGAATCTCTCTTTCTCTTTTTCTCTCTCTCATTCTCTTTGTATTCCCAATTGTTGTAGGATCCAAATTTTCATTATCACACTTTATGAGTCAGATTATAGCTTATTCTACATTAAATTTTGAAAAGATAAATCCTAGAAAATAAATCTATTTGGAATTATTATTTGTGACCTAGAAAAGTGGTTCCTTAGTGTGTCTTATGAAATATTTCTTGATTAGATGGAGCTTAAGGGAGAAGCTCAAACTGGAATTGGAGTTGAGTTGACTTAGCTCTTTAAGCAAACCAACCAACCAACCAACAAAAACTGGTATGGCCAGGTCTTGTTATATTTATTGGGATCTTAATCATGTGGATGTATATTCAGCTTGATTCTGAAATTACTGTTTTTTGCGGCTCGCTAACACTTTTCAAGCATTTCTGAATAATCTTTTAAAATCTTTAGAAAGTTAGCCTATTTTCTTCTGTTTTCAGCACTGAATTTCTAAATATCTGGTATTTGGATACCATCAGTGAAGATTTATGCTTTGATATGCTTCCTGTAAGATTTGTACAGTAGAAGCAAATGAATTGAACCAATTCTGTATTTCGTAGTCTATTTTGTCTGGTTTACATGTCAATAACAACACAGTAATTCACAAAGCACTGATTTTATATACCTTTGACTCTAAAAGTAAACTTTTGGAACACATCGTATTGTAAAAATACATATTATGTGTGTTTTAATTTAAAATATGTATTTTATGTGCACATTGGTATGTTTTCAAGTCAATATCGAAAACTTCATTAAAGTGCCAAAGCAAAAGGATAACTGCATTCAGATTTACATATTCATCCAGGAAAAGCAAATCAACTTGATTTATTAAAAATATGGAACAAGTAGGCAACTCTATCATTGAACTGCTAGAATTATTGAAGACAAGACCAGAGGGTATGCCTCTTTAGATTTATCCAGTAGTTATGTTATGTTAGTAAATTCAAAGGTTACCTATCTTTGCAAAAATTAATGGACATTTTTGAAATGACAGGAAGGGTGGTGGGAGGAGATGATGTCCCACAATGCCCCGAGGAATGGTCTAGAGATTGGAACTCTAGTTTTCTAATGTAAGTGACTTCAGTATGTTTCATGTGGAACTTGCCATATTCCGTTTTAACACTTTTCTGTCACCACAAACTGTGGGGATTCTTGTTTTAAATTAAAAGCCACTCAGTGTTCCAATGGAGCACCCAAGTACTTAGAGTTTTATTAATGTGCTTCCAAATGTGGCCTGAAAGCTGAGCCTGAAGGTCTAAAACGAATTGGTTCATTAAGTTTCATGACTTTTCTGGGGTTGTATTTTCCTATGAGATCTGATGGTTCTAATACTGGACTGGAATTATATTCAGGTTAAACAAGATTCCAGCATTAGTTCCACTGCATGACATACAGTCACACGGACATGCGTATATGTGGAAAAATACTGCATGTATCGCCATGTACACATTTACTTGGAAACCAAGATGAATAAATACAAATTTAAGTTACAGTCACTATGCCTGTAATGCTATGTTTTCCATGGTTTCTTCCCTTTCTGGGAAAGGAGAAAATCTTGGCTGATACATGTTAACACTGATTCGTACCTCAAAATAACCCATAAAATACCAGGAAGGTAGCCTGTGAACATACATAGATACCACACTGAGATAAGTTCAGTCTTTCATATTATAACTTGAAGCAGCTTTTATTTGGATGATGTCATAAATATTGTGGCTTTGATGTCTTCTAGTTTTCACATTCAAGTTAATTTAAATATATTGCTCACTAGGATTAGCATTATTAGAATTTGACTTGAAGCTACATCTATAGCAAAGTGATAAGCCACACTCCCTCTCACCAGATATTCCCATGCTTCGCTCTCTACCTGCTTTAGCCTTGCAAGCATTGGGGAAGTTTTATAAGGACAAAAGCAAATGTCAACAGGGTAAAGTTACATTAATAAAAAGTAACCAAGATTGAGTTTCCTCCTTGGCAGCTTGCCACTGGGAATCCCTTTGTTAGTGCTGTAAAATTTCCTGTGACAAATAGGACTCCCTTTATTTCTCTCTTTCTGACAGAGAGACTTTAATTAAAAGGTGAAGAGTGTGATAGCAAACGCAGATATCTACAAACCACATGGCATAGAGTATAGTCCCATGGGCTCTGCAGGGACCTGGTGTAACGATAGATGGTTTGGGAATGAAAGCTGTAGCTATCTGCCATGATTTATTTCCATAAAACATAGGCAAAATGGCCCATATGAAGAGTAAAGAAGGGATAATAGTATAGTACTAGATAGGCCATTATGAAAATAATATTCTTCTGCTTTAATACTTGTCTTTGAAAGTTTATTTGAAGTAATACCTTAAAAGACAGGTAAATAGAAAAGCTTTCTGAGTAAAGGAAGTGCAGTCTATCTCTGTGTTCATTGTTTCAACAACAGTCTGAAAAATGTGCTGTAGTGGAAAGAATGAGAAAATATAGATGTATTTTAATTAAAACACAACAAATCAATTAAACAAATGAAAAGAAAATAATATAGCTGGAATAAACAATCACACAGATCTTTCTTATGCTGCCTTCTAGGCCAAAATCTAGTCCAGTAACAGAGTCTCCAACCACATTTCAGAGTTCCCCACAAAAGTTGTATAGTTTTTAGGCAGTTTCAGAAATATATGTCCTCTGCCAACGCTTATCCTCCCAAACTTACTACTTATTTCTAGGAATAGGCAAAGAGGTAGAATTCCAGTCTTGAGAATGGTTCTGCTTATCTTTGAATTATTGGAGGAATGCTGATAAAGAAATATGGATGCATCCTTGAAATATTAGACACAGTCGCATATTCCTGGAATATACAGTATCATATTAAAGTAATTTATTCTGTCCATCACATTGACTAATTTGTGAATGTGGTACAATGCTTTCTACAACATGTACTAATAACTATAGCAACAATGCTGTGCTTCACAATATAAACCTGTATTATTAGCTTCACAATATAAACCTGTATTATTAGCTCTCAGCTGGGGAGACTGAGGTTAAGAAAAAATAGCTTGCCTAGTACCACTTAGGGGATTCATGACAAAGATGAGATTCACGTATTTGGTTCAAAAGATCAGAAGGAATCTGGTAGCAACTTTTCCAACTAATGAAAAAGGGTATGAGCTTTGGAATTGGGGTGAGTAATGTGATATATGCCATTGTCTGCCAGCAATGCCCCTCTGGATTCTATGTAAGACAAATCAGACAAACTTAGAGCAAAAGAACTGATGGACACTGTTTGATGTCAGGACTCAAAACAAGGATAAATTATATCAGAGCATTTCAACCTTTCAGGACATTCCACAGCAAACCTCAAAGTGACTGTTTTGGGAAAATGGGATCTTAACAGGGCCACTGAGTGAAAAATTTCTGAACCCACATACATCAAAGGTTTCCGGCAATCTCAGAAAGTCTCACAAAAACAATGGATTTTTAACACATTACAATTTCTAATTGATAAAGGTATTTGAAACCTGTCTCACATGTAACCTGAATTTGCATTACCAACAGGTCTTCCCCTCCCTTGCCTCCCAGTCCGAGTTTAAATCCTATATCAGTTTAGCCACCGTACGCATCTGATGAAGTGAACTGCGGCTCCCAAAAGTTTATGCTTTTAATAAAAAATTGAGTTGGAAAAGATGCTACCAGATTTTTTGGTACCTTTGGATTTTTTGCCACCATAGAAAGACATGGCTTTTAAACTTTTTTTTGTCTTTTGTCTTTTTTTCTAATATACATAAACAACAATACTTAACAATGCAGTGGAGACCCTAGTTAAGCATCAAGCTAAAGATAGAAACCTTTATTATATAACAAATAATTTAAGCATTTTGCAGTTGTTTATCAATGCTACACTCAGCTCTAGATGTAACCTTAAGCAAACCTATGGTTATCAACATTAACATTAGTTAATATTGACATAAACCCTTGTTTTTCCTTTATTTTTAAAGGTTTATCTAAATCATTGGTGTTGATTTTTTGCCACCATAGAAAAGCATGGCTCTCCTCCTAAAGCAGTGTTTCTCAACCTTGGCAACCTTAAGATGGGTAGACTTCAACTCCCAGAATTCCCCAGCCAGCATGAAGTTGAAGTCCACCCATCTTAAAGGTGCCAAGGTTGAGAAACACTGTCCTAAAATATTTTGTTCAGTAACTATACCAGGATAGGAGGAGTTTGTCCATTCCATCTTTGCTCAGGTTCTTATTTTTCTCACTAAGGGTTTTTCCTTACTGCTCAGTTGAAATGCTATCCACCACACATTCTTGGTTTGGCAGAACACCACACGGTCATGACATCTATGGTCCCCATTGTCACGGCTACACCTACCCACTATACTGAATGGTCAGAGGGCTACCTTGAACAAAGTGGTAGTTAAGCTATGTGCATTGTTTAAGCAAGAACTGTATATTACCTGAAATGACCCTTTGGGTGTTCAAAATGTCATCAAACATGGCTGAAAATGCACCTAAAACCACTATTTCAGTATAAAAGTCCTGAAAAGTTCCTGCATGAACATATTAAAATAACTGGAGGTTGGGCATATTGTAATTTTTATTTTTAGTTCCACAAATCACCTGCCAAAAATAGACATTATTAGACATTATTAGACAAAAAATAGACATTATTTGGTCTGGTCATGTTTTGAGTTGTTTCTCTGCCCTTGGCCCAGACAGCTAATGCCCTCTTCACTTGTAGATTCTTTACTAAAGCACCTGTTTATTGATTCCATCTTGGGATGCTTCTTACTATTTTGCCATTTAAAGAGGGAAAAAAAGCTGTTGAACTTTTTGGCAGAACTTCACTGCATAGTGGTGCTGCTCATGCTAACTACAAGGAAGTCAAACGGGATTCCACAGTGAACTTTGCTGACACATAAGGTCCATAATGCATAGTCACTGAGTGAATACAAAGCCATAATTCTACTGAAAAGTGTTTTTTCTGGAATTTTGAACAGTAGGAGGGCAGTCTGACTAGCTAGCAATATAAACCATCCATTCACTTATCTGTTTCTAGTACCAAAGACAGCATGAGCTTATGCACTACTGGATACATTAAATACACATACTATAAATCTCTGGAACTGTTTAAAAAGAACAGGACTTTTGGCTGTTTAGCTCTTTCAGTGTTTCACAGTTTCTTAACCTTTCTAATTCTCATGTTACAGTTTTCTTGAACTAGCATATACTAGGATATAGAAGCATATATTTGTTGTAAGCTGCCCCGAGTCAAGTATTGCCTGTCTTGTACCTGTAGATCTGGTTTTTCCTACATAAGGACAGAACCTTGCATTTTTTGCCACTGAACAGAATTTTCTTGGATAGGGCCCAATAGTTGGATAGGTTTAAGTTTATCAAAATCCTTTTAAACCCTAAGCCTGTCTTCTGAGATGTTAGCAGTCCCCACCACCACTTTGTGTCACCTGCAGAGTTGATGAGCATCTCTTCTATCCCCTTTTCTAAGTCATTTATAAAAATATTAAAGCATACTGGGCTTAAGAAAAAACCCTAAGATAGCCCACTGCATACTTCCTTCTATTTTGACAGAGATCCATTAAAGACCATGCATTGGATATGTTTGTTCAACCATTTCCATCACAAGTTCTTCCATTTTATCAAGAAGGAGGCTATGGTGAACTTTATCAAATGTGTTACTGAAGTCTAGATAAATTATATTCACAGTAGTCTGTTGGTCTAATTATTTTTTCCAGCTCTGTGCTATATTCCATTAATTTGTAGAACAAATTAAATGGTGAAATTAGCACAAAATGTTTTGGGAGGGGGGGACGATACAACAATTGTCAAGTTCATCTCATGAAATTCTGGCTTAAGCCATAGTCAGATTGTACTGATGAACTAGACAGTTGACATATAATTCCAGCCCCTGCCTCCAAAACAGCATTTATGTTTTCTGTAAAACATAATCTCAATTCATGTCTAAAAAATTGTCCCTCTTCCAGAACAAGAATTAATTTGCCCAGGATTGTATTTAATTTTGCCCAGAAAAAGTGTAGCCATCTTCTCCCTTCCATGCATGTATGACATAACATGAGCTAAGCTAAACACTGTTTGAAAGGCCAATTTGTCTTTTTTTTCCAAAGGAATCTCTCTCTCTCTCTCTCTCTCTCTTGCTCTCTCTCTTTCTCAAGAAAATGACAGATGTCACAGGAGTGATGGGATATCATGTAGAGTGCTGAGTTTATATGCTGCAATATTTGCATGGTAGAAGGCAGAAAGAACCTCTGCATGAAGGGGGACACTGATCCAGGTAGTAAGTGAACTGGAGCATAATGTGGATTCAGCTGGGTCTATGAAAGGTGGGAGGGTTATCCAACATGGTGCGATTGCCCTACACCAATCTTTCCCAACTTAGTGATGTCCAGATTTGTTGAGATTATTACACTCTCTGGAAATTCTGAAAAATGTAAAGGGGGAGAATACCTCTTTAAGGAAGGCTATCTGAGGCCATCAAAGACAGATATTAGAATCTGTCCTATGAAAGGACTATGTTCCTGCAGTTTTTAGTTACATGTAATATAATTATAATCTATTGCTCGTGCGGCCAAATCTTTCAAGAGAAGACTATAGGAAAGATGATGAAATCTAGCAGATACGGTGATCTCCTAGCTTTGCTTACACTGTCATACCACCTGGAAAGGAACCAAATACAAATATGTGAGTTTAGAATGAAGATTGGAGCTGCAATTAATTTTTTCTAAAGTCTGGGCTGGGAGTAGCCTTGAAGTCCATGGTCCAATAAAGGAATGAATAATAAGATAGTCCTCCTCTAGCAGTATAAATTGAAAATCCAGTGCTTAAAACTGAGAGTAAATATAGTGTGATGGAAAGAGGAGTATAAGGTATTAAAATTTTTAGCAAAAGTGCTAAGAATGAGGAGTAATGATGTGGGCAGCCCACATAGAAATGCTTTTATTTTATTTAGAAATTAGTGGTTAGTTGCTGTCCATAATATGGAACTGAACTGTTAACAGCTTGCAGGGTAACTGTTGGTGTTTAACTTAAAGGCTGACCAACTGATCTTTCCACGTAAGTTAAAGATGATCACTTGATAACAATGGGATATTGCAAGCAAATATGAAGTTCATTTTATGATTTGTTTCAACACATCATTACATACCTAAAATTAAAGTGCACATAATTAAAAAAATTTATGAAGAAACATTTTCCATATAAATGAAAAGATGATTATATTCTACTTCTAATTTCCATGTGTACTCAAAGTACTTACAATCTTCCATGTTGACAGCTCTTCAATTTAGGCCAGGTCAGAAAACAGATATCACAAGTATTCCAGGAATGCTACTTTACATGGTATAATAACAGAATTTTGAAAGCCTTTTGGAGTTCCTCTCTGCCCCTTCTGATGCCAAACAGAATAAAAACAGGGTAATTTTGAGCCTCTTTCTCATGCTTTCCTCTTTCCTGGGACTGAGTTGCTCTTTCACCTCCTTTAACTGTTCCTCCATTCCAAGGTCATAATTCGCTACCATGAGATGTGGTGCTGGCTACCAGCTTGACTGGCTTCCAAAAAAGGTTGGACCAATTCATGGAAGTCATGGGGTTAGTGGGCATCCCTGTGTAGTTGGTTGGCTGCTCTGAGACTGCCAGACTAAATGGACCAGGGGTCTGAGACAACAGGGCACTGTTTATGTTCTTATGTTACATTTTTAAGCAGTGTCTAAAAATAACTCTTTGAGAAATTAGCTGGGTGATGGAAATTGTGTGTGGCCTGCCTCTCACATGGCTGGATGGCTCATCACATGTACACCATGAGGTGTGTCGTGGGGTGTCAAAAAGAGTCAGCTATGTTTAAAAGCCAGGCTGGCTGACTGGACCTGACTGATAAGCATCAGGATAAGACTAAAGACCCCATGATTTGATGATTATTCAGGATGACTGAAGAGGCCAAAGAGCTCCAACATGTGTCTTCCAGGGGCCTGAGAAAGAAGACTGCATTACTGAATAGCAGAAAGGTTCTATGTTTGTAATCATGCAAGATCCAAAACTCTGCTGCCAAATTATTTTGGAAGCATGGGCAGTACTTGTTTGTTTGTTTGTTTAAATGTATAAGCTGCCCAATTCCATATACTGTATTATGAAAGATTCAGCAAGTGGTAACACCAAGCCAACATTGGCTGAACCCCTAATCTAAGCAGGGTCAGCCTAAGAAAATATGAATGCTATCAGGAATCAACTTGAGAGAGAGATTCATCTGAGGTACTTTTATCTATATCTGTTCCTCAAATAGCAGTTCTGTTTTTGAAAATGTGAACTCTCATTTCAGATATTTCTTCTGGAATGATGGATAAAGGAAAGTTTTTCTTGCAGATCTCTTATAAACATTGCTTTTAATACTTATATTGATTCATCTGCCAAAGTGTCAGCCCCACTAGGCAGACCAGACCAGGATTCTCCACAGGAGGACTGGAACTATATTTCACTGAGAGAGGCTATAATAATTAGGATCTTGAAAGCCTGATTTTCCTTTACCTCCTCTATCCCTTATATCCCAGTGAATCAGGGAGGAGCCTGGCAGAGTCACTTCCAAATCTTATCTTGCTTTCCAGAACTTAAAGAATGTTTCAGTTCCCTTTGCTTAAGTGACAGTTCTTGTGTATTTCTCTCAAGGTCATATCCCTTACTCTCTGCACCAAGAGACATAAAGTTCATCTATCAAAGAGATCCAGAATTGATCAGATGGAGTATATGAGGAGTAGCTTCCTCAGAAAACTTTTCTAGGGAGGATGCTAAATATGAGACATTCAGACAATTATAGCTACTTTCAATAGTTCTGCCTACTTTAGCAGTGAATAACAAAACTACTGCGCATGGCTATTTGCCTATTCACCATTGATCTCTGGAGAGATTGTAGAGAGAAGAATATACTGTATGTCTGCACCTTAGTAATATTTTCTCAAGGGAGCATCTCTTGTCTTAAGCCTATCCGTTTGTTTTTGCATTCCAAAGTTGGTATTTCTAAAGTCAATAATGTGCTTTTACTTTAAGGGGATGTGTGTGTCTTTTCAAATGGGTGTGTCTGCTTACACAATGAATCCTTGATGTTGTTGGGTTCTTTTAATGTCCTTTGCAGACTCCAGTAATTAAGCTGGAGAATGCTTTATTCTGTGGAATTCTTTGCAATGCTCTGAAATAAGGATTGCTGACTTAAAATAGAATAAAAACAATAGCAGCAACAACAGACGGTTTTCCTAAAGGATTTTTTGTTGTTGTTGCCACCCTTAAAATGCAACACTACATATGTTAATGGATTAGAATCATCCAGGATACTTACCATTTATACAGTGACTAAGTAACGTGCTTCAGTGTGAAGGGAAGAAAGCAGCATGGCTGGATCTGGTATGAATATAACATGCAAGTACCTTTTGATGCACTGCAAACATTTTCCATGAGCTTCAAAGTCACTGTTATGGGTCAGTAGATGGTTCCACTACTTCTTCACTAGAAGGTACTCTGTGCTACTGAAGCTACTCAAAAGTATTTATTGCAAATGCAATGTTCTTTGAATTACTTCCAGAGCTTGGATGCCATTGTTTCCTATTACATGACCATTTACTCTCTATTCTGAAGAATGATTAACTATCCATGAAGACTATCCTATAATGTAATGCCACTGAGACAAAACAGCAAATATGGATCAAAAGAGAAGGGAAAAAAAGTAGACTGTAAATATACTCATAAAATATGCTCATAAAACGTTTTATCTACTTCATACTGAAATTGTGCTTATGTCTACTCCTACGTCTGTTTCACTGGGTTCAGCTGGATTAAGTATTCTGAAGTACAAATACATATTATATAGAACTCTTCATAGCTATACCCTCAAAGAAGTTCTCAGTCAAGAGTAGGGCTTCACTATCTAAACCCCTCCAAAATATTTTGTATGAAAATAAAGATAAGCTCACAACAATATATTGGTGCTGAAGAAATCCAACCTGCTTAGCTCTGAGAAAAGTCTGAGACAGGAGGTGGGTGATGTCATTATTTATGCTAAAAAAGTTCTAGCATTTTTCTTCTCCGATCTTTGTGGTACCACTACAGCACTTTCCTTTATATAAGATTGGAGGCTTAGACTTCCAAACTAGAGCCTCTGAAAATAATGTGACATATGAACAGGAATCCCCTTGTCTTGGTTAATACTGTAGGAGATTAGATACCACTTGAAAGGTCAAGTGTAAAGTTGGGAATGTCTTGAATAAAGATTTTTACCACTTTGAACAATAAATGGGAGTACTTATATAGGCTGACTACAGTACTTAGAACTGTCTGGGCCTTTTTAAAAGTGTGAGACAATTGGACAATTGCACATGGAGAGAACCCATCCGAAGTTTGACTGAGGATTTGAAATGATCACATCAATGGATTCTTTTCGTTGAGGGCAGTAAAAGTAAACAGTTAAAATACAGTCTCAAGAATTTTAATTTCCTCACATGATTTCATTATTTATTTATTTATCTATCAGATTTGTCATTAACTGGACCACTGTTCTGATGGATAAAAAATCATGAAGGGAAAAAAAATAGAATTCTGGGGGGGGAAAAAAGACAAAGAGAATGCAAATTAATAAATTTTGCCCATGAGTGTCTCAGGGACTTTAAAAAGGGCCTGGGTACAGTGGAATATTTTTTAAAGGGGTCATAAATATTTTCATAAATATTTTACTTTGAGAAGTGTTTATATGTGTATTGCTTTAATTAAGCTGACTTCTGAGTGCATCTCAATCTTTATTTTCTTTGTCATTTTTTAATTTTACAAAACAATGTATTACAAATACCAGCATTATCTCTGAATGCTATATTTGAACCATACATCCCTTCTTTTCCAGCAAATGTTTTTGTATGGTTGTCTAGATACTTTGTATTTTTATATTTTCAAACAATCTAACTCTGGATATTTCTAGATATACAATTGTCCCAGTGTGAATTTTGGTTCTTACAGGTATAACATTTTTAGGGGTTATCTTTAACTTTTATTAATTGTCTTCATAAATACTAAATTTATAGGACATTATCCCATTCTGAAAGAAAATGAAGGATCTGATGAGGCTATATCCAGTTTTGGAAAGATACTTAAAACCAGGTATTTCACTTGAATTCTATTACTATTTTTTGCACAAGTTCAGTACTAAGATCTCTGTTCTATTAATTTATGCATTACCTGAATTTACATTTCTAAAAAAACTTACATTATTTTTAAAAATGGAATTTATTTATTTATTTATTTGATTTCTATAGCCGCCCATCTCAGCAAGTGACCCTGGGTGGCTTACAACAATAAAACTATAAAACAGTTAAAACAATTGACGTACCCATTTGTTTCTTATGAAGTGAACAATTTTGTAGAGTACTTTAATTTCTGTACTTTAATTTCTGTAATTAATAACAGTGATCATATATCCTTTATTATAAAGGACAGTCCTTTATTCCAGAAAGCTGTCCTTTAGATTTATTTATTTTTCAAAAACTCACTTTTATCCTTTATTTTGGTCATTTAACTTTTACCATGAAAAACATGGAAATTGAACTGTCTTTTCAAAATAAATTTACATATATGTTGATTTTATATATTTTTATTAGAATATGCATTTTTGTAAAGTTTTTCTTGGTTTTGCTCTTGAATTTTCCCTTGTAGAGCAAAGTTATGAACATACGCAATTATTTTTTTTTATCCTTATGAACGTCTTTCAGATTTGCCCCCTTTTCAGGTTTGTCCTTTATTTTTTCCAAGAAAATATAGATACTGTACCTATAATAAATATATGTAAAACATTCAGTCTAAGAGATGGAACATTCTGGGAACCCCGGAATGTTCTGTTCTTTCTTTACACTACCCCTATCTGGATGTTCCAAGAGTGATCTAGCAGTTCCAAGAGTGATCTTTCCCTTCCCTCCCCTTCCCTCCCCTCCCCTCCCCTTCCCTGCTGGTGCCCAAAATAAAGGGACGTAAGGGAAAATTGAGAAAAAAGCACAGCAACTTTGAAGCCATTAGCAAATGAACCATAACTGATTTTGGGCTTCTTCTAGTGAAAAAGAATTAGAAGGCCATATTGTTTCACGGACATTCTACAAATTCCTGAGTAATTTCCCGACAGTGCTAAACATTCAGCCATGTTTTGTTCTAGCGCACGGCATTCGTTCATTACGTCAGAATTTTAGAAGCATAGTTTTTTGTGAGCAAAAACTGAGTTAGTGAAATTTAAGGAAAATATTACCTTTCTGACATGAAATAGCATTTTCCATGTGTTCAAACAGCAAACATACTGGCAATATGTGGATTGTCTTCACTCCCTCCTTTCCTAGTCCCCCAAATCCACAGAAGAGATGTCTAAATAGGCAGAATCTGTTTATTACTTTGATTGTACTGGAGAGAAAAAAAGGAAGGAAATTGTGTTTTTTATTTTTAATTAATTTCCTTTGTAGTGAAAGTGCTGAAAAAATGTACCATTAAAATAGTCATATATCACTGTCTTTTTTGTGTGTTTGTTTCCAACTGAATGAAAGTGTACCACAAAGGTAATTTCATACTATAGTCCCACATAAGGAAGTTGAAGATAACACAACTGCTATTTGTAAAAAGGGTTGATCTGTCAGGTATATGAATTAGACTGGGCATGGGTTCCTCAAGGCAACATTTTTCAAATGATAGGGAAAAAAAGCTTTAATTCTTTCACACAATCATCATAATGATAATCTACTGTATGCTTAGTGTGTCCCTAAATAATCTTCTATTATTTTGTTGGCTCACATGTAGATTTAGCAGATCTTTTTCTTCACAATTTCATCCTGTTCCTCCAAAGTTGCTTTGTGATTTCCATAAATGAAGCCATCTCTTATCATCACACTAAATACTGGTTCCACTGAAATAGCTGTTTTGACCATTTAAGGATGGGGATGGGGAATCCAACTGCCCAGCACATCACCATCCATTTTCTGAGGAACTAAAGAGAAACCTTGTGAAAATAAATGCAAATTATGTATTTTCTTTTTAATAAAACAGAAAACAGGATTATTAGCTTTGGGAGGCAAGTCATACTCCATTGGCTGTTCTGTAGCCTTAGTTTTGCTTAAATTATCAGCTGATGAACATATTTGAAACTGTACACAGCATGTACTATTTGACTTCAGAAAGCACAAACTGTTGGTTCCATTTAAGATATTCTTGGCAAAATGTAAGTGGCTTTCCATGGAACACCCAGAATTTTGTGACTGGCGTAAAGATTCCTAGTTTATCTCAGGCATCTGTGAAGTTGTGTGAATTTATAGGCAATGACATTTCAACCCTAACCAAAAGTGGGCTAGATTTAGGGCAGACCCATACTGTCTGCCTAGCACATTACCAGTACAGGCCACTCACCACTTCCTGAATAGGAAGGGACGTACATTGTCCTCCTCCTACTCCCAGCCCACTGAAACTGTATCCCATACCCATCTTTTTCAGCTTTAATTCTAAACTGCTGTTTTCTGACTCAAGCCAGCTTAAGGCCTTTAGAGCAGATGGTCCCTAGCACTTTGTTCTGCTCTATTAGCAGCGTGAACTCTGGCTGGTTGCAGTGCCTGGCATGCTCTGCTCCTTCCAGTGGCTGGCCATTGTGCTGTCCAGCCATTTCCTGCTGGTCTACCAGAATGCAATGTACTCTGCTAGTTGGCAGTTGCTGTTTTTTTTTGTTTTTTGTTTAATAATCTTGCAGTTGATCCAGCTATGGCCCATTAAGTCAATGAACTAACCTTAACCATAGAAGCTTTTGCTTCATTCAACCCGGACCCTGGCACTCTTTTAGTTTCTGCACAGGCTAGATGAAACATGGTCCCCTTGATTTCCCACCACCCTATCTACAGTACTGCAAAGCTTCTCTTCCTTTTCCATCGTTTTTTAACATCTCTAAGTTGCAAGGTAGGAATGTTGCTATTTTGCTGTTTGCTATTTCAATGAAGCTGAACTATCAAAGGAATGTCGGAATGAAAGAACAACCTGTTCCCTGATTATTGCAGCAACATAGGGTACCATAAGAGAGAGGGGGGGAAAAAAAGGTAGGGGCTGGTTCACTATCAAAGGAGATAATGGATTGGGGGGGGGGCTGAAGGCACCCGTGTGTGCAGACATCTGGGAAATCAAAGGAAAAGCCTGGGGCCTAATGAGGAGGACCAATCCCTAAAAGGATAAGGAAAAGGCAGGCACTAGAAGACCAATCCACACAGGAGTCTGGATGCAGAAGAAGAAGGGGAAATATTAATCAGGTTTTGTGGAAGCCATAGCCTGGCATAACCCCAGCCCAGCCCAGCTGCCAACCCACTGAAATCTTCAGGCTGGAATTTCTGAAAGTAGCTTAAAAACCAACTGGGAGCAGCATGGAAAACAGGCAGTTTAGGCCTTAGCGTACTTCTTAGTTCAAATGTAAATCTCATACCAGTTTGGAATAACATTTAGAAATGTATGTTAAATGTCCAAGTTTATATAACATTCTGTCATGAGCCAGCTGTTCCAAACATACATTCCTAAGAGGCTCAGTTCCGTTGAACATACTGTAGGTCCTTATTGTGTGATTATTTGTTGCTCTAAGATTTGTCTTGTAGTTGGATGTTTCTTTGACATTAAGGGATCGTTCAGTTCCCAGTCCAGTGCACAATCCCATGCCATAAAGATTACTTAGGCCAACCTAATTATATAAGAGAGCCAGTTTGGTGTAGTTGTTAAGCTAGAAACCAGGAGACCATGAGTTCTAGCCCCACCTTGGGCACAAGGCCAGCTGGGTGACCTTGGGCCAGTCACTTTCTCTCAGCCCTAAGAAGAAGGCAGTGGCAAACCACTTCTGAAAAACCTTGCCAAGAAAACTGCAGGGACTTGTCCAGGCAGTCTCCAAGAATCGGACACAATTGAATGGATTCCATATATCTCTATCTATATCTATCATCTACATCTACATCTACATCTACTGTACATCTACATCTATATCATTATTTCTGCAATACTAGGATGTCAGGTTAAGGTCTAACAATACATCACTTCTCATTCCCCACTTAGAATGATTACTGTGGATCAAGGTATTCTGTAGATAAGTCTCACAGCAGATAATATGCTTCAAGGTAGAAGTTTACTGTGAATCTGATTGGCTTTGATTTCTACTTGCTTCAGTGTAAGGTATAGTTAATGCCCATAAAGAAGAAAAGTCATGAGACAAAGTTCATTACACAGCAGAAAGAGTTTTACTTCTTCTTTAATGAAAACTTGACAATAAGAATCATAAATACCCCAAGAAAGTAAAATAAGGAAATAATGCACAATATACCAATTTGCCAGCTTTGATACAAAATATCAGTCTCTAAATTCTAAGCATTAAAATTCAATCTAATCCCACATCAATGTAAGCATAATCATACCCACTTTACAGAATAGCTGGGGAGAGAAGCTTAGAAGGATGTTGGCTTCTCTTTGTGGTATTTTTTCATGAGTGAGCCCATGGCCTGTATGTGTTTGAAGGAGGTTTACTATAATAACACTCCCTGCAAGGTCTGCATGCAGAGATAACCAATAAAAACAATGTCAGAGTGTTTGTCACATTGTACTGTAGGAAATCTGTTGTTGTTTATTCGTTCAGTCGCTTCCGACTCTTCGTGACTTCATGGACCATCCCACGCCAGAGCTTCCTGTCGATCGTCAACACCCCCAGCTCCCCCAGGGACAAGTCTGTCACCTCTAGAATATCATCCATCCATCTTGCCCTTGGTTGGCCCCTCTTCCTTTTGCCCTAGCATCTCCCTAGCATCAGCATCTTCTCCAGGGTGTCCTGTCTTCTCATTCTGTGGCCAAAGTATTTCAGTTTTGCCTTTAACATCATTCCCTCAAGTAAGCAGTCTGGCTTTATTTCCTGGAGGATGGACTGGTTTGATCTTCTTGTAGTCCAAGGCACTCTCAGAATTTTCCTCCAACACCACAGTTCAAAAGCATCGATCTTCCTTCTCTCAGCCTTCCTTATGGTCCAGCTCTCGCAGCCATATGTTACTACGGGGAACACCATTGCTTTAACTATGCAGACCTTTGTTGTCAGTGTGATGTCTCTGCTCTTAACTATTTTATCGAGATTTGTCATTGCTCTTCTCCCAAGGATTAAGCGTCTTCTGATTTCCTGACTGCAGTCAGCATCTGCAGTAATCTTTGCACCTAGAAATACAAAGTCTTTCACTGTTTCTACATTTTCTCCCTCTGTTTGCCAGTTACCTATCAAGCTGGTTGCCATAATCTTGTTTTTTTTTTTGAGGTTTAGCTGCAAGCCAGCTTTTGCACTTTCTTCTTTCACCTTCATCATAAGGCTCCTCAGTTCCTCTTCGCTTTCAGCCATCAAAGTGGTATCATCTGCATATCTGAGATTGTTAATGTTTCTTCCAGCAATCCAATCCAGCCTTGGATTCCTCAAGCCCAGCATGTCGCATGATGTGTTCTGCGTACAAGTTGAATAGGTAGGGTGAGAGTATACAGCCCTGCCATACTCCTTTCCCAATTTTAAACCAGTCTGTTGTTCCGTGGTCTGTTCTTACTGTTGCTACTTGGTCGTTATACAGATTCTTCAGGAGGCAGACAAGATGACTTGGTATCCCCATACCACTAAGAACTTGCCACAATTTGTTATGGTCCACCCAGTCAAAGGCTTTAGAATAGTCAATAAAACAGAAATAGATGTTTTTCTGAAACTCCCTGGCTTTTTCCATTATCCAGCGGATATTGGCAATTTGGTCCCTAGTTCCTCTGCCTTTTCTAAACCCAGCTTGTGCATCTGGCAATTCTCACTCCATGAATTGCTGAAGTCTACCTTGCAGGATCTTGAGCATTACCTTACTGGCATGTGAAATGAGTGCCACTGTTCGATAGTTTGAACATTCTTTAGTGTTTCCCTTTTTTGGTATGGGGATATAAGTTGATTTTTTCCAATCTGATGGCCATTCTTGTGTTTTCCAAATTTGCTGGCATATAGCATGCATTACCTTGACAGCATCATCTTGCAAGATTTTGAACAGTTCAGCTGGGATGCCGTCGTCTCCTGTTGCCTTGTTATTAGCAATGCTTCTTAAGGCCCATTCAACCTCACTCTTCAGGATGTCTGGCTCTAGCTCACTGATCACACCATCAAAGCTATCCCCGATATTGTTATCCTTCCTATACAGGTCTTTTGTATATTCTTGCCACCTTTTCTTGATCTCTTCTTCTTCTGTTAGGTCCTTGCCATCTTTGTTTTTGATCATACCCATTTTGGCCTGGAATTTACCTCTGATGTTTCTAATTTTCTGGAAGAGGTCTCTTGTCCTTCCTATTCTATTGTCTTCTTCCACTTCCGCACATTGCTTGTTTAAAAATAATTCCTTATCTCTTCTGGCTAACCTCTGGAATTTTGCATTTAATTGGGCATATCTCCCCCTATCACTGTTGCCTTTTGCTTTCCTTCTTTCTTGGGCTACTTCTAGTGTCTCAGCAGACAGCCATTTTGCCTTCTTGGTTTTCTCTTTCTTTGGGATGTATTTTGTTGCCGCCTCCTGAACAATGTTGCAAACTTCTGTCCAGAGTTCTTCCGGGACCCCATCTACTAAGTCCAGTCCCTTAAATCTATTCTTCACCTCCACTGCATATTCCTTAGGAATATTAGTGAGCTCATATCTAGCTGATCTGTGGGTCTTCCCTAATCTCTTTAGTCTGATCCTAAATTGTGGAAGAAGAAGTTCGTGATTGGAACTACAGTCAGCTCCACGTCTTGTTTTTACCGACTGTATAGATGTCCACCACCTTTGGCTGCAAAGGATGTAGTCAATCTGATTTTGGTGTTGTCCATCTGGTGAAGTCCATGTATAAAGCTGTCTCTTAGGTTGTTGGAAGAGAGTGTTTGTTACGCAGAGTGAGTTGTCTTGGCAAAATTCTATCAGCCTATGTCCTGATTTGTTTTGTTATCCCAGGCCATGCTTACCTGTAATTCCAGGTGTCATTTGACTGCCCACCTTAGCGTTCCAGTCTCCCGTGATGAAAATAACATCTCTTTTAGGCGTGTTGTCCAGTAGGTGCTGCAGATCCTCACAGAACTGCTCAACTTCAGCTTCTTCAGCATCTGTGGTTGGGGCGTATATTTGGATCACTGTGATGTTAGATGGCTTGCCCTGAAATCGAATTGAGATCATTCTATCGTTTTTTGGATTGTATCCAAGCACTGCTTTAGCCACTTTACTATTAGTTATGAAGGCTACTCCATTTCTTCTGTGGTCCTCTTGTCCGCAGTAGTAGATCTGGTGGTCATTTGATGTGAAGTGGCCCATTCCAGTCCATTTCAGTTCACTGACGCCCAGAATGTCTATCTTTAATCTTGACATCTCACCAATAACCACATCCAATTTGCCCTGGCTCATAGATCTTACATTCCAAGTTTCAACGGTGTGTTGATCCTTAGAACATCGGATTCGCCGTTCACCCCCAGCGCTGTCGGCCACTAGCCGTCCTTTCAGCTTTGAGCTAGCTGTGTCATCACGTCTGGGGCCAGTTGAACTCCTCCTCTGTTCCTCCCCAGTAGCATTTTGACCATCTTCCGACCTGGGGGTCTCATCTTCCAATGGTATACCAACATATCTCTGGTTGTACTGATCCATTGAGTTTTCACGGCAAGAATACTGGGGTGGGTTGCCATTACCTTCCCCAGGGATCGCATTTAGTCTGACCTCTCTGTCATGACCTTCCCGTCTTGGGTGGCCCTTCACAGTTTAGCTCATGGCATCATTGAGGTGCTCAAGCTCCAGCACCACAAGGTAATGATCCTTTGCTGAAGAATTGAGGAACTACCAAGGAGAAAACCCCCACCAACACAGGCAGGACAAGCTACTGCATATAAACAGGGAGCAAACCTCACACTCACCTGCACTGATGATGTTACCTAGTCAGGTAATGAAATGTCTGCAAGCAAATAATCAAGCTCAGAGAGCACCAAGGATTCCAAAGTTAAGGTTAATGTGGATTTTAAAAATCAGTATGTGAGATATGCCATACTGAGAATATGGAATAGATACAAATCCAGGTTGTGCCCGAAAACAGCTTTGTGGCTCTCAGCACAAGAATAATTTTATAGACAAGAAATTAGGCAAACACAAATGGCTAACTTATCGTGAGTTACTAAAATTTTGTCAAGGGGAATATAAAATAAAATCAAGAGAAGAACTGGTGGCAGAGGGATATAGCTGCTAATGGTTTTCTTATTTACAGTTTCTTATTTACAGTTATTAGAAAGATTTAAAGTAGACAAAATAGTTTATGTGTAATGATTGCCTATTCTGACATACTCAGCCTCACAAGCAGGTTCTTAATGAAAACTGATTTATTGAAAGAATAGTGTGCAAATACCAAGAAAGCTGAGAATGACCAAAAGCACGCCAAATACAAACTAAAAACCCTCGCTTCACTCCCGATCCCGCCCCTCGCCCCAGCATAGCAACCACCCCCTCCCAGGTGTTGGTAACCATTACACATTGGCCTGGGAAAGTAACCTTGAACACATGCAATAACCCAAACATACATTCCTCAGTAACAGTAAGGATATTACAGCCCGGCAGGGCTGAAATTCTCCTCCCCACAAATGACAGACATGGATCAGGAAAATTGACATGCGAAACATTACGATGGACCCAGACCATTGGAACGATGAACATGACATACCGCCCCCCTTAAACAAACTAAACTAAGGAGCAGGCTTAGCAGGGTAGGCAGTATGAAAATGGGTAATTAAAACAGGGGAGTGAACATCGCGGGCAGCAACCCACTCAGGATGAGGGAAATGTTTCCAACGGACAAGGTACTGCAGGGTAGAACGAAGTCGTCGAGAATCAAGAATCTCCTTCACTTCAAAGTGCTGCTGACCATCAATCATAATGGGTGCAGGGGGTGAAGGCTGTGGGTGCCAGCGATCCGATTGATGGAAAGACTTGAGCAGGCTGCAATGAAAAACGGGGTGCAAACGTTTAAGATTATGAGGCAAATCCAACTTAAATGTAACAGGATTAATTTGGCCCACAATAGGAAAAGGGCCCATGAGCTTGGGTGCCAACTTCTTAGAGGGTTGAGGGGATTTCATAAACTTGGTGGAGAGATAGACTTTATCCCCAACTTTAAAAGCTGGCTGTGGCACCCACTTGGTGTCCGCATGGCGTTTGTAAGCAGCCTGGGCATCTGCAAGAGCCTGTTGGATTTTGGGCCAGGAGTCCCCCACTTGTGTTGCCCAATCCGTAGGGGATGAGGGGGGAGATGTTGGTTGAGGCAGCTCAGGAATGGGAACAAAATCCCGGCCAAAGACGGTACAGAAAGGGACTTGCCCGGTGCTTTGATGCACTGCGTTGTTGTAGGCGACCTCAGCAAAGGGAAGGAGATCGACCCAATTGTCCTGCTGATAATTCACAAAAGCACACAAATACTGCTCCAGTGTGGAATTAAGTGCCTCTGTAGATCCGTCAGTCTCAGGATGCGACGCAGTGGATAATGCCTGTTTAGTGCCCACCAATTTCATAAAAGCCCGCCAAAACTGGGAAGTAAATTGTGTGCCTCTGTCAGTCACCAAATGAGCGGGGCTCCCGTGGAGCCTGTACACGTGTACAAGGAAGAGGCAGGCCAGCTGTTGAGCAGAGGGAATAGAAGTGCACGGAATTAAATGGGCTTGTTTCAAGAAATAGTCTTTTACAACCCAAATCACAGTTTTCCTCTGGCTCGGAGGTAAATCCACGATAAAATCCATGGAAATTTCCTCCCAGGGTTGAGAGGGACTGGCCACTGGTTGCAATAACCCTTGGGGCTTGCCAACCTTCCTTTTGGACCTTGTGCACACTGGGCAGGAGGCAACATAGCTTTTGACATCACGCCTCAGCGTGGGCCACCAGAACTGGCGCCGAACCAAGTGGAGAGTTTTTACAAAGCCAAAGTGACCAGCCACTTTATCATCATGGGAACGGAGCAAAATGTCTTTGTGTAAATCGTCAGGGACATAGAGACGGTTGTGCTTCCAAGCAAAGCCCTGGTCAAAAGTAACATTGTTCATATTCACTTGCAACCAAGTGTCAGATTTCAATTTGGAGAGAAACTGTTGTTGCAAGTTAGAGGGAATTGGCAACCTTCCTGCACGGGGTGAAAGTGAAACGTCGGGCTGCTGTGCATGAGTCTGGCTGCGAGTCACAGCTGCCATGCCCAATTGGGGTTCAGTCCACAATGTACTCACCAGGTCAGGAACAGAGCTTGAATCCTCAGGCAAGCGGGAAAGGGCATCTGCTAGAAAGTTTTTCTTTCCCGGAATAAACTTTAACTTGAAATCAAAACGGCTGAAGAATTGAGCCCATCTGATTTGCTTTGGGCTGAGCTTCCGAGGTGCACTGAGTGCTTCAAGGTTCTTGTGATCAGTCCAAACCTCGAAAGGGTAGGTAGCCCCCTCCAGTAAGTGCCGCCAAGTGTCTAAAGCAGCTTTAACTGCAAAAGCCTCTTTTTCCCAAATGTGCCACTGCCTTTCTGTCTCAGAAAATTTACGGGATAGGTAAGCGCAGGGCTTCAGACACCCCGACTCATCTGCCTGCAGCAGGAGTGCTCCAATGGAAAAGTCAGAGGCATCCACTTGAACCACAAAAGGTTTGGTTGGATCGGGATGTTGCAGAATGGGTTCAGCAGTGAATAGCTGTTTAAGTTTGTCAAAAGCCACCTGGCATGCAGGCATCCATTTAAGCAACGCCCCAGGGTTCTTTACCCTTCGGGTATCCCCCAACCCTTTTGTTTTGAGTAACTCAGTGAGGGGCAACGCTATCTCAGCGAACCCCTGGATAAATTGCCGATAATAGTTAGCGAACCCCAGGAAACTCTGGAGCTGCCTACGCGTACGTGGCCGCTCCCATTCCAGGATGGCTTGAATCTTAGCTGGATCCATCTCAATACACTTGTCCGAAATTCTGTAGCCCAGATAGTCAATTTGAGATTTATGAAATGCACATTTAGACAGTTTAGCATACAGTTCAGCCGTTCTCAGTTTGCTGAGCACTTGCCTCACCAGTTTTTCATGTTCCTCCATTGTTTCAGTATAAATCAACACATCATCCAAATACACCAAGACCCCTTTGAATAAATGGTCATGCAAGACCTCATTGATAAATTGCATAAAGACCCCAGGTGCTCCCGCCAACCCAAAAGGTAACACTTTATACTGGAAAGAGCCCAGAGGGCAATTGAAAGCAGTTTTCCATTCATCACCCTCCCGTATGCGAATGCGGAAATATGCCTCCCGCAGATCTAACTTGGAGAATACTTTCCCCTTCACTAGATGTGTTAACATGTCTTTGATTAACGGTACGGGATATTTATTTAATATTGAGACTGCATTTAATCCCCGGAAATCTGTACATAGTCGCAAAGTTCCATCTTTCTTTGGTCTGAAGAGAACAGGAGCACCTACCGGGGAATTGGCAGGTTCAATAAAACCCCTAGCCAGATTTTTGTCGACAAACTCTCGTAGCGTTGCCAGTTCCTTCTGGGTCATAGCATAAATTTTTGGCTTAAGCAATTGTGCATTAGGGATAAACTCTATGGCACAGTCAGTTTTGCGATGCGGCGGCAGCTGATCTGCCTCCTTTTCGCCAAACACATCTGCAAAGTCTTGATATTGTTCCGGCAGCCCGTCTAGCGGCGGTGAGGAAATGCGGAGTTGCTGCTGCCGCCCTCCCCACAGCACCGTTGTCCACGTCATCCCCCTCAGGGGCTTTGTAGAACCCATCCGCAAAAGTCACAGTCCTGTGCACCCAATTTATCTGTGGGTTCTGTTGGACAAACCAAGGCATCCCCAAAATGACAAACGGACCCCCCACAGGTGCCACCATGAAAGGCAGTTTCTCCCAGTGGCTGCCCATTTGCAATGCCACCATCCCTGTGGAGTGAGTCACCGGTTTCCCCCCCGCTGTAGATCCATCCAATTGGGTGAAGATCATGGGCCGTTTCAATGGGAACGTGGGTAGCTCTAATGCAGCCACCACATCAGGGTGCATTAGACACCACGAGCACCCCAAATCGACCATTGCCCATACTTCAACAGTTCGTGTATGGGACCCCAATTTCACCTTCACTGTCAGGGTAGGGAAGTTTCCACTCACCAAAGCATGGTTGCGACCTTCCTCTACCACCTGCCCAGCGGCGCCTCTTAGAGCAGGTGGCTGGCGTTTTCCGCTGGCTGAGACAGCTCAGGCTCCCCTTCGTCCCCATAGAAAGGGGCGTTCTCAGCCTTGGTTTCAGCCATCGCTGCCTTCATCTTCCTGGGCACGGAGGGGGATTTCCCTGACGGCTTTGCCTGATGCTCCTCGGTCTTCCTCTGCGGGCATGCCGCTGCTCGGTGCCCCTCCTTCCCACATCGGAGGCATTGGCCTTTCGTAAAACAGCTCTCCTCCTCCTGCCAGGCTGTACGTCCCACTCTGCCAGTGGTGCCTGGTGGCTTGCCCATCCTCATCATGGCCATTTGCTTGGGGTCCTTCCTGGTTTGTGCGAACTTAGCCTGGGCTTGCTCGACATTCCCCGCTAGTTGAATCCAGTCATATAGGGTGATCGGATCTGCTCTTCCTAATGCCCATCTCAGTAACTCGGGTCTCAGCCCGTCTTTGAACATCTCTATTAGGGTAGTTGGCGACCAATCGTCAACCTTTGCTGCTAGGGCTTGGAATTCTAGGGCATAATCGGCCACGGACTTTGATCCTTGGATCAGTTCCCTCAGAGCCACCTTGGCTTTCTCCTTTGCTAGCGGGTCAGCAAAATGCATTTTTAGTGCCCACAGAAAGTCTCTGAAATCATCCAACTCCATGGCGTCCATCTTGGTTAATTGGACAAACCAATCAGCTGCCCTCCCCTCCAGTTGAGTAGCTACCGCGTTTATCTTTGCCCTTTCTGAAGGAAACAGCCTCCCAAACTCCTCCATATAGCTTTTTGCATTAGTCAGGAAGAATGACAGCTTCGTGGGATCCCCATCAAACTTGACAGTGAAATCCCTATACCTGGCCCTTTGTGGGCTGCTCTTCCTCTCCTTCCGCCCAGCCCTCCTCCTGGGCTCTGGAGACCTTTCCTCTCGAGGGGGGGGGGAATTCGCAACCCCGACTTTGGGACTTCTCCTCCGGTCTCTGCTTTGTCCCCTCCCTCTGTCCTCAGCCCGCCATGGGGGCAATGGAGACGCCCACCGGGGACTGCACGGTGGCGATCCCCCCCAGTACCTCCTCCGGTCTTTCCTCCTCACACTCAGGGGGGGGGAGGGAGAAACAGATGGGGACGACCGTCTGTAATGATGTTCCCTTCTTCCTCTGTCCTGGCTGCCCCTCGCAAATGACATCCTCGCCATCATGTCTTCTAAAGACTTTACCCTGGCTTCCAACCTCTGTGACTTCTCAGTGGCCTCGGAGACGTCCAACCCACTCTTCTCCATTATGGCCACACTTGGGGACAGCGGATACCTTGGCTTCACAGGTGCCAGGGGCGTTCCGGACAGGGTTCCCTCTGCCTTCCTGACCACCTTGGACTTTACCGCTTTTGCAGTAGCTGAGCTGGCATCCGAGGTCTCCGACAGTTCCTCCGATTCCGGAGTGAGGGTCCTTTCCCTTCTTTGTCCCATGGAATCCGTTTCCCCCACACTGGAATCCTCACTCTCTCCCGAGCGGGAAGTAGGTTCAGCCATCACTAACTTTATTTCCTCACAGTAACACTGGTAGGATGTTAGTGGTAAGAGTTTTAAGATTCTCAGCTTTATGTAATGATTGCCTATTCTGACATACTCAGCCTCACAAGCAGGTTCTTAATGAAAACTGATTTATTGAAAGAATAGTGTGCAAATACCAAGAAAGCTGAGAATGACCAAAAGCGTGCCAAATACAAACTAAAAACCCTCGCTTCACTTCCGATCCTGCCCCTCGCCCCAGCATAGCAACCACCCCCTCCCAGGTGTTGGTAACCGTTACACATTGGCCTGGGAAAGTAACCTTGAACACATGCAATAACCCAAACATACATTCCTCAGTAACAGTAAGGATATTACAGCCCGGCAGGGCTGAAATTCTCCTCCCCGCAAATGACAGACACGGATCAGGAAAATTGACATGCAAAACGTTACGATGGACCCAGACCATTGGAACGATGAACATGACATTATGGTTTTGAAAATTGTAAGACTGAGTTTGAAATGGAATTATGTACAAAGGATGAACACGTAATTGCTGAAATGTTTAAACTTCTATTGAAATTTGTAACAGAAGAACAAGTGAAAGAATGTATGATAAAATGGGCTAAAATTTTTGGTTATAATATACAGATGGAACGATGGGAAAATATGTGGTTGAAAGGATTGAAATTTACATTATGTTATAATCTTAAAGAGAATTTTATAAAACGATGTACCATTGGTATATATCACCAGAGAAATTGTCTAGAATGTACTGTATAAAGGCACTTCAAATTCATGTTGAAAATGTGAACAGGACATTTTATCATGCTTGGTGGACATGTGAAAAAGCTAGAAAATTTTGGATTGAAATAAATACACTGATTCAGAAGATTTTAAAGATGAATATACATTTGAGACCAAAGGTCTTTTGGGGGACTTATGACAAACAGTTGGAAAAAAAGTCATGGAACTTTGGTTTTGTACATAATAACCACAGTGAGATTATTGTATGCACAAAGATGGAAAGATTTGGCAATACATACAATGTTTAGTAAAGATGATGGAACTTGCTGAGACGGCCAAATTGACTTCTTTGATTAGAGAAAAGACAATATCTATGTTTATTGTTGACTGGAAACCCCTTATGGACTTTTTGCAGAAAACAGAAAAAAATGAACATATGATTTATGGTTTTGATGATTAGGCAGTATCGATTATAGAATGAAGAGAGACATGTTGCAACTTTAGAGAAGGTGGTAAATTCATAACTGTACTTATAACTACTGAAAGGAAGATTGGAAGCCACTTCTTGGTGTCTTTTTTTCTTTCTTTTTCTTTTTTCCTTTTCATGCACTTTTAACTTTCACTTTGATTTCTTTCTTTTTCTTCCTTGCTTTATATTAGTTTGTATTAGTTTTTATCTTACTTTTTGAAAGTTTTAATAAAATTATGAAAAAAGTAATACATAAAGAAGAAATTGGAAATGCTACTTTTTCAATGTTAGTAATTTATACCTCATTCTTCTGTTTGCAAAAATGTTCAAAGGAACTAACAGTAGATTTTTAAAGACAGATTAAAAATATAATACTGTTTAAAAATAAATGTGTGTATTGGATTCCTAAATGTGAACTAAAATAGGAAGAATACTAATGAATAATGAAAAAGTCTTTAAATAGAAATTATTAGTGATCAGTTGTGGCTCCTTTTAATTTTTATTTTATGCCTGCATTATTAACTCAAATAATGCCATTCCTAATCTCAGTATGTGTTGTGCAATATATTGAGTGATTGATTGCTGGACTGTGGACTTGCTTTATTTCTGCCTGCACAATTACTAAAATTTTGAAGAAACACTATTACAGTGGGGCATCAATTAGAAATAAATCAGGATCATTTCCAGTGAGTAAACTGCACCAGATGAATATCTGCCTGGCTGTAATCATCTCCAGCCCAAGATTAAGGAAAGACTAAGAAAGACCAAGGAAAACTATCTACCATCATATAAAACCATCATAGGATACAAACATGAACAAAGACTTTATAGTTTATGTACAATAGATTATAAATCATTTGTCTTATCTTGGGTTTTTGAAGCACCAGTGGAAAATGGATCCTTCTTACAAAGGATCCTTAAATGACAAAGATGATGATGAAGTTGATGAGCTTCCCCAGGAGTCCAAGCTATATACACAGTACTTCCTCCTGATTTTATCCTCCTAACACAATCTTTCTCTGAGAAAGATTGGTCTGGGAGACAATGACTGCCCCAAGATCACCCTGAGTTTCCATGACCTAGGTTGGATTTGAACCTGGTACCCTCATTCCTAATTAAACTTCTCAACAATGACACTATTAAGACTAAATGTGACATCAGATTTCTGATTCTGAATTCAGATTCAGGCACCAAATTGAACTGAGGTTCTCTGAATTAATAATGCTAAAACAAGTAGCTTTCTGAATCATCATCGGGGACCCAAATTTAAACTTAAAAGCCATGACACCATCAAAAGAAAGATGACACATAAATGTCTATGCAACATAACCTCAGAAGGGATTATATTCCCCCTCCCCAAGATTCTTATGGGCCCCACCCTGATCTTTTTCAAACAAGCCCTTGAAACCTTGCTCTTCCCCTAGACTTCGGGCTAAAGTGGGTGGCAGACCCTTTATGGGGATGATTAGTTTGGGAGAATTCTGTGTTACTTAATGGATGTTTCCTTTGTGTATTATATTTGTGTATTGTGTATTGTTTTAAATTCATAATGTACACCTCCCAGGGTTGTGATGGAGTCAGGCGGCCTATACGTTCAATAACTAAATTTAATAAATAATAAGTTGGGACAAAATCAAATGGGAACATGTTCTTAACAGTTTTTCATTCCAGACTATTTAGTGATTTAATTATGAAGGTGATATTTTTTGAATTAAGTCTGGAAACAAATAAAAGCTCTGCTTGATGAGACCAAAGTTCTATCTAATCCACAGCAGGCAAACAGATTCCAACTAGGGAATAGAAAGCTGGGGGATGGCCCTTTTTCTTGGTTGAACCTTAGCAGCTGGGGCTCAGAGGCATACTGGCTCTCAGTTTGGAGACTCTGCATAGCCATCTTGGCAAATATATAGCCAAACTCTCCCCCTTAGAGTGGACAGGGCTGTTTTCAGCATTCCTACTCCAGTTAGAGGAATAAAACAGTACGTTATAAGGACACCTATACCTGAGACCTGAACAATCACTGCTAGTCAGGGAGAATGCTTAGGTATATAAAGGAACTTGTAATACTACTATGATGATATACTTTCAGACTAATCATGGGCTCCACTCTAAAATGGTACCCATATGTTAGCTGGTGCAAATTCTTGAGCATGTTCACTATCAGCCACAGCTGTAATTCTCCATGCTCAAAGGCATTTGGGAGCATGAAAGAGAATGTGAGGATAAACTCTGAGATTACACATGGCCCTTTCTTAAAAACTGCCAGAGAATTCTTATTTTCTTTACTTTTATTGGTCACATCAGCAAGCACTACTGCAAGTAGCCAGCTGCGGGTGTTAAGCTGAATGCACAAACCAATCTGAATGCAACAACAATTGCCTAACATACTGACTTACTTTATCTAATGGGAAAACCTAGTCCAGTGTGGGACTAAAGACATGTAGGTCTCACACTCAGATAAGACAAGTGACGATAACGTTGCACCAGATCTGAAATCTTATGCATTATATTGGTGAGGAAGGGACAGAACCATATACTGAAGTTATGGTGTTGTTTTTCTTGCTTTTTCCTACAAATGATCACATCTTCTTTCATTTTACAAGGAAAAAGAGTTTTAGGAGTACAGACTGAAAGGGGAAGAAGAACCTTTCTTAAGAACCTTTATCTGAATACTCTGTGACTGTTTAGCAAATGTTTTCTTAGCTTATTCTGTTTCATTTTTAAAACAGCAACAACCATGCCCCCCCTCCATCAGCTAACTTCACAGTCCCCCTTCAAGTTTATCTCTTCTTCTCTTGAGATTTGTCCTGGAATTAGTTATTGTATCATATTGGAAAGTTACTTGTTAGGCTATTCTGTCTGTGAGAGGTTCGCTCCAACAGTCTTATCATGCGCTCCCTTAGTCAGACAAAGTTCCCACTGACATCAAAAGGCCAAAGCCTGCATGATTAAGCTGTATGTATAACTAGAATCCAAATTCACCTTGGTTCCCAGCTTCATTTCCACACAAGATGAAAGTAAGCAAGTGATTATATGTTCTCAGATAATTGCACACATTATTAGTTGTTGGGGTGAAACAAAGCTTCTTTATAAACAGAAGGTTTGTCACTGCCAAAGGTCTACTTTAAAGCTTTCAGCTGACCAATTTCACAGGCTACTTCAAAAAAAGTTGTCTCTCTGCTGACCACAACCTCCTTCACTCAAATTTAATTACCCTCAGCTGAAAAGCTATATAGTAAAGTAATTTATGATATGGCAGAAATGTTGTTCTTAGATTTTTTTTTAAAAAAAACAACTTCAGTAAAAAAAAAAAAAAAAGTGCTTTTCTTGTTCCCCCCCCCCATATTTGCAGTCAACCAGTGTCACAGATCATTTAATACTGAGATGGAATAAATAGCCAGCCTCTTAGTAATATACATATCAGTTCGAACATTCATATTGCTTTTGTTTGTTTTTTTCTTCGAGGGAGGTAAAATCTTTCAACATTCCTGGACTTCACGGTGTGTGTTCATGTTATACTTTTTAGTCTTCGTTTATGGTTCATGCCCTCACGGGCTGGAACTTGCCAGGTAGACATGAAGGATTTTGGTCTGCATCATTATCATGTGTATTCAGAGTTCCACATCATTCTGTGACCTTTTTTAACTGCAAGAAAATCCACATCTGTTTTCTCAGCCACTTGCCTCAACATAGGTATGCAGCTTCCCTTAATGTACACATTTTTATGCAATTTTTGAGCTGAAAAGTATTTTGAGATTGATGCTAAAGCAGTGTTAACTTTCACCCTACTATCACACACCAGTCTATGTGATAAATCCATTTTCTGCATCTGACTGAGAAACTGCCGAACACACATAAGGCTGACCTTGACATTAAATTTGGAGGCCAGAGTTTCCTCATTTGCTGCTTGGAAAAAAAAAATGTTTTTTGATCTGCAATCCCAGAACAATTTGGCTTGGTGTAGTGCAATTTATTATGGTGGTAGACCAGCACAAGCAGAGTGCTCTGTGGGTATATATAAATCTATTTTAATAGATAGTAAATGAAATAAAATTTAAGACAAAGTTAAAATACATTTATAAACCAACCTAACTAGAATCTATGAGTGAGGTCCAAGATTCAGTCTATATTTAGATTATAAAGTAGACACTAAAATTGTATAGGGTATAATAACATCTAAGATTATAAAAAGTGATAATATCTAAAATTTAAATAATTACTGTTACATAGAATGCATTTGACTAGAGGAAAATTGGCCCACCAGGGTCCAGCAGATCTTCTGTGTTGCTGCATGAAACCTAGCCACATGCACTGTAACAAAAGGCAGTTCATCTGTGAGCAGCATCTGGGCATAGGCAGAATATGAGTGACCAGGATATCTACTAATCAGAAGTAGGATGAATCTGGTTCAAATGTCCCACCTTTCCTCTCCTCAGTGGAAGAGAGCCTGAAGAAGCATTGTACACACAAGAAGAATGGACACGGTATCATGGATCTGTTTCATGTTGATAGGAACAAAGGTGAATATAATGGATCTTCAGACCCTATGCTAAATGCATGTTCAGGGAGAGGAGAAGTACTAAAGTGCTGTTGTTTTCAGATAAAACCATCCTAATGTAACATCAATGATCCACAGCTGTGTTATCCCAACTCAGTTGGAGCATACTAAGTTGTCAAAGCTGTTTTAAGTTATAGTGATTCAGGAATGATGTCTTTTCTGTAACTGCTTGAGAAATAAGGATGAGACAACTGGAGAGGCAGGGGTGGGGCAGGATCTGTCCTCTCTGTTCTGTTTGCTCAATACAGCACACTCTACAAATTAGCTAAAAATAGTATTTTAAGGATTAATTCAAGGTGGGTTGGTGCGTTTTGTGTGTGTGCACCTTCAAGTCAGTATTGACTCTTGGCATGGACTAGTCCCTGCAGTTTTCTTGGCATGGTTTTTCAGAAGTGGTTTGCCACTGTCTCCTTCCTAGGGCTGAGAGAGAGTGACTGGCCCAAGGTCACCCAGCTGGCTTCATGTCTAAGGTGGGACTAAAACTCACAGTCTCCCAGTTTCTAGCCTAATGCCTTAACCACTACACCAAACTGGCTCTCAATTCAAGTTATAATCTTTCAATAATTTGCATGGGATCATTAATATATTCAATTATTTTGCTGTAATCCACTTGGAAGACCTTCAAAATGGTAAATCCAGACAGACAGACAGACAGACACACATCCAAGGGTCAAATAAACAAATACTAGACTCAGTGCAGATGTCTGACCAATATTGCCATTAGTGTTTTGCATGGCTGATTGTTGTATAGCCTCTGACAATTTGGTTGTATGCATCTGGCCCTGATGTAGGAGAACAGAACTTGAGAATTCCTACAAGCAGAAACATCTATTAAAAATCCAACTACTAAGTAGCATTCATCCCAAAACTAAAGAGGCATTGCTGTGTATAAAAGTGGATCTCAAACTGTGGGGCAGTTCCCCTTTGGGAGCTAATATGCATCTGTATCCCATTCTTTAGGCTAGGGAGGCTGCAGAGACCTGGAAAGCATTTTGTATGCTTTCAGATGTGTAACCAAATTCAGATTATGTTCTGGCATATATGAGGTAAGGCAATCCTTTCAATATGTCTGTCATGTCTTCTAGCAGAGTAGCTCAGCAAAGCACAATTACAACATCTGATTCTGAAGTGAAGCAATATATTCTATAATAAACTCATCAAACCACATATATGAACTAAGGAGGGTTGTTACCAAAAAAAGTTTTAATGTAAATTTAATAACAAATTTATAAGGAAGAGGGCAAGAGAAAGAGAGGCAATAAAGATAAAATACTCTAGTTTCACTAATCTACACAGTTTATTACTTAGGTGTATAAATGAGAATTGCTTAAATGATTGAAAGCTCAAGCCATTATTACTTTGCTTGAGGTTTGTTTAAAGTTAGAATGCTGAAATAGATCTCCGATTGTACTGATCAGACTAAAGAAGGGCGCAGTCTCCATCTGTATCTCCAATTTTAGATATATGGTATTGTTTGTTTGTTTGTTTGTCTAGTTTTTCAAAAATAAAGGCAGAGAATGGAAGCAGATCTCTAGGAAGCAACCCCCTCCCTACATCATCTTTAATGTCATCCAGCCTCCAAAATCATGTTTCAGAAAATCAGTCTGAAAACTGATGATTTCATAACTTGGGGGCAGTTGAGGGTTTTAGGGAAGGGATGGGAGTGGTTATATACGTCTTATTGAAAAGAGCTCTGATACGAAAAGTAATATAGACATAGCTAAATTGGCAGAATAAAATATTCTTCTTGGTTAATAACTTTCAAATCCGAAAAAATCTTGTCTGTAAGTTTGTCTTGGAAGAAGAAATTTTGCTACTAAAAGTGATAGTTACTGTATATGACAGAGCTGACTTCTTTTAATGCTTGCCTAGTATTTCGTTGTAACATTAAATGCAGTGGATTTAATCATTTCATTGGACTTCTAAAGCACAAGGGTCTCTAAGTAGCCTTAGAGCCAAGACTGAGTTCAGCAGTAATTGTAAAAAAACAGGTATTTCAGTTGGGAAGCCAAAACATGTGCAGTACACCTTTTCTAGTATACAGGACATGGTGGTAGTTGGGGAAAGAGTCATCTTAGCTACCAGCTATCTCTCTGATTCAAAGTTTGGTAGATAGCCTACCAGCAACAGTAGTCAGTTGCACATTATGTCGCTGGTATCATGGTGCACAAGGCAGCTGTTTCTACTTGAGTAATATTATGAAGGATGCCAGTAATCCCAACTAGAGATATGTGGGGAGATGCACAAGTGGTGCCATTCTCAGTTAACTCCAGTTTTTATCAAAAAGGTGATGATGCACTCAATCCAAGTGCTTCATATTTAGAACTCAAGGAACAGAAAGTAACATTTCTGTTTCTGTCTCAAAGTCTTGGTAGTTTCTTCTGCACCTATTTGGCCTACTCCAGTTCAGTTAGATGGGAAAGAAATTATTTCAATTCATTTTTTTTCAGAAGTGAAGAATGCTTCTCTGAAATTCTCATAGGTAGGATCTGTGATTCTTTTAGCTCTGTTCTGAGGTGGCTCAATTCTGAGGTAGCTGAGGAATGTTTTTGAAAGTCCTGCCTTTCATTGTATAAACTGCCTACCTGTCTTTTAGCCTCGTTACCACTCCTGCCTCACAGGGGACATCTGGAGAGATTCCTCCCCTGGAAGCATGCAGAGTCATGGTAGCAGTAGCAAAGAGACGGATATAAGAATATCTGCCATTTTGCAATAGTACAGTAAACTAAAACTTTTATTGAAAAATTCTAAAGAGATTCTAAAGAATCCTGAGAATGAGATCAAAAAAACAAAACAAAACAAAGAGAAGCATCTTTTTCAAGGGAAGAAAATTTCCAGGAAACTGAAAGACAGATTTCAGTATAACATTAATCTGAATTAGCTAATAACAGCAGAAATCTCTTATATACTTTTGATGCAATATTGAATATTAACAAATTGTATACGTACATTGACAGCTTCTATTTATCTGCCCATGCACATTCCTACAGGCTTGCCTATGCATCCTATTCAAGTTTTGCAAGTTGTGACTGATCAATATATTATAGTAAATCTCAGTATTGCTGTCTGGAAACATCTTTCTAGCTGATGATATAACTAGACAATCGGATAAGGAAGTAGGAACTTCAAGAATGTTCCCTGCACTTGGAGATTAACAGAACAGGGAAAAAACTACAGTAAAAGCCTTCTCTCTGAAATGCAGGATAATTTTCCATGTAGGAGACTATCCAATCTGCTGTATTCTGAAGCAGATAAAAGGCCAAGAAAGCTGCACCCCATGACTTGTACAAATGTGGAGTCCCAGAACTTCCACATTCTGTGAACTAGAGCTTATTATGGAGAATAGCCCAATCATGCACAGTAATTTAATTTTCATAGGATCCTTTAAAGGTCAAAGACAGACCTGGAATTTTTGTAACAAAAATTAACATTTGTATGCAGGGTACAGGAAAGCAATGCCTTCTGAATTGGTTTTATGTACCTTTTGAACTGTTTAGAAGATTTCTACATTCACCAGCCACTCTATCCACACACTAGTTCGTTACACTTGGCAATTGTGAGAGGGACAAGATAGCACGCTCAGTTGAGGTGATAAAATTCTACCTTTCAAATTAAATGGGCTTTATCAAATGACATCAATAGTGACATCATATAGACCAAGAGGGAATATATGATCATGTTTAGAATGCAATTATGCTGTGTTTATCATTCCATGTGGCCAGCAGTGTGGCTGGTATTAATTATGCAACCCTTCTTGCATTTCCATAGGCAAACCTCAACAATCATGCAGTTTCCTAGGAAAAAAAGGCATTGTCTACTTGTTAGTGAAGTAATTAGAACAGAATTTGGCACACCCAGTTCCCCAGGGATGGGAGGGGGAGGGGAGAAAACTCATGGCTCATGCTCTGTCATAACTTCATGCCAACCAAATGCCAAAACACAGACAAATATACAAAATGTTCTGTAGGTGGGAATTTGAAACCCTTCATTGGAATGCTGCACATTAGCTGATTAACAGCAAGGCTCTGTGAAAGCAGTATCCTTGTCCAAGGCTGCAGGCTGTCTTGTTTTTGCTTTAGTTGAAAATGTTCAGGATCTTGTAAAGTGAGCCACAACCGACCTTTACGTGCAAGTGAAATTGACAGATATCTGGATCTCACACAAGAAGGAATCCAGGCCTGCATTCTCAAGGCTATCCTATTTGGTAAGAGAATGCTTCATTTTAACTGAGTTAGCTTTCCCAGTCTGCTAACTTCTGGATTCTACATGTAGCAACAGAAGATTTGCAGTTCAACACATTGGGAGTGGAACACCAGGGTAAGGTTGGCTGACGGAGGTTTAGTCCTTGAGACTTAAAGGGCTGCCCTCCTGCTCTTACATGTAGAATTAGAGAGCATTAACCTCACTCAGTTCACTTAAAACAAAGACAGTAAGCCTGTGGTTCCCAAGATATTCCTGAATAACAGGCTGGATATACATTTAATACATAAATGTCCATGTTGTCTTCCCATTGGCTATTCTCTATGGAACTGATGAGGTGTTGGAGTTCTGAAAATTCAGGAGGGACACTGTTCTTCAGCCCAAACCATTCTGTTTACATAGGAAAAGTAGGTAATTATTAATTTTGTGCACTGGGTTATTGTCAGTTATATAGCCACAATTCCTATACGATCCCAGCAGCATAGGAAGTAGTAGTAAAGGTTGATCCCTTGTCCCCTAACTGGAAGGAACTGAAATGATAATTTATCTCCAAATGCATATTCATTTCCTGCTAATGGTGCCAGACAGTGCAATTGTTTCTTTTCTGCCTGAGTAAAGTGAGAACTGTAATGGCAATTCACTATTCCCTGATTAACTACTATCCCCAAGCTAGTCCATGGACATGTTTGGTCCTGATATGCACATGGGCATCTGGGCATTTATTTTTAGTCATCTTTCACTTGGAAAAAAACACAAAGTTCATTATTATAGATTGGATCCAAAGTTTTGCCAACAGAAGACCATGGATATATTTTTTTTTCTCCCCCACACCTAGTTCCTTGGGCCTCTTCACCATCTGAAAACCTTCATCACAGTTTTGTGCCTTATACACAGTCCAGATCAAGTATAGAATCAACCAAAATCAAATGGTGACATTTTCCATGTGCTCAACTTTGGATCCAGTCCTATGGACTTACATTAACATTCTCTACACGGAAATATGGAAGCTTCTGAAAATATAAATATCAGAAAGAATAATAGAAGAGACTTTTAACATTTTGACCTAATGACACCAGATTTACTGAGTAATGTGATGGAAATAATTAAAAGCTAGTCATAATAGGTTTAATGCTAAAATTATACATACATACATATATAAATGCTAGCAGAAAAAACTGTACATTCTTTCCAATAAAAACACCATTTGTTAAGGACAAAATGTAGTTTTGTTGTTTTATACCTTGCTCTAATTTCTTGTCAGGTAAAATGTACAAATATACAAAATGTAAATTTAAATGGGTCATGCCCTGTAAAATCCTTACAAAGAAAATTATATTGTGGGGTGATTGATACAAAGACAAATACTTCTGCTGCCTTTTTTTTCATTGTCCACCAGAATTTGATAATTTCCTTTTTCCCTCTGTTATTAAAAAAAAATGTTGCACCATCAAACAATATGTAATGCACATACATGGCTGGATGTGCTTCTAAAACTCCCATCACATATGTTATTGTGATATGCCATCACTAACATATAACTAAATAATGCAGAATGATAAAGTCACCTTAAGATTAACTCACGTCATACCTGTGGCAATTATTTCACTATTGGCTGGCAGGAATAGTGCACTCTTCTTATAGATCATCTGGCTTAGGACATGAATAGACAACTTTCTGAAGTCCAAAAATTGCAATGTTTTGTTTTTGTTTTTAAATGACCCAAGAGCCGTAGAGTTTTGGACAATGAGCTGATAATGCCAACACTTAGTTTCAAAATCTTCATATATTTTTAAATACAATTTTAAACAACCCACAGGAAGGATTCTTATAATTAATTTCAAAGCCTTATTTCAAATCATTGCAGTTTTTGGACTTCAGAAATGGGAGTTTTAGAAGCACATCCAGCCATGTATGTGCATTACATATTGTTTGATGGTGCAACATTTTTTTTTAATAACAGAGGGAAAAAGGAAATTACCAAGTTCTGGTGGACAATGAAAAAAAAGGCAGCAGAAGTATTTGTCTTTGTATCAATCACCCCACAATATAATTTTCTTTGTAAGGATTTTACAGGGCATGACCCATTTAAATTTACATTTTGTATATTTGTACATTTTACCTGACAAGAAATTAGAGCAAGGTATAAAACAACAAAACTACATTTTGTCCTTAACAAATGGTGTTTTTATTGGAAAGAATGTACAGTTTTTTCTGCTAGCATTTATATATGTATGTATGTATAATTTTAGCATTAAACCTATTATGACTAGCTTTTAATTATTTCCATCACATTACTCAGTAAATCTGGTGTCATTAGGTCAAAATGTTAAAAGTCTCTTCTATTATTCTTTCTGATATTTATATTTTCAGAAGCTTCCATATTTCCGTGTAGAGAATGTTAATGTAAGTCCATAGGACTGGATCCAAAGTTGAGCACATGGAAAATGTCACCATTTGATTTTGGTTGATTCTATACTTGATCTGGACTGTGTATAAGGCACAAAACTGTGATGAAGGTTTTCAGATGGTGAAGAGGCCCAAGGAACTAGGTGTGGGGGAGAAAAAAAAATATATCCATGGTCTTCTGTTGGCAAAACTTTGGATCCAATCTATAATAATGAACTTTGTGTTTTTTTCCAAGTGAAAGATGACTAAAAATAAATGCCCAGATGCCCATGTGCATATCAGGACCAAACATGTCCATGGACTAGCTTGGGGATAGTAGTTAATCAGGGAATAGTGAATTGCCATTACAGTTCTCACTTTACTCAGGCAGAAAAGAAACAATTGCACTGTCTGGCACCATTAGCAGGAAATGAATATGCATTTGGAGATAAATTATCATTTCAGTTCCTTCCAGTTAGGGGACAAGGGATCAACCTTTACTACTACTTCCTATGCTGCTGGGATCGTATAGGAATTGTGGCTATATAACTGACAATAACCCAGTGCACAAAATTAATAATTACCTTATGCTGGCAGATTTGTGGACATGATCTAGACTTTATCATACAGAAGTCTTAGTAGAAAAATTCCAATATGTCCAGACATGAAATACCATAAAGTTTGTCTGCCTCAGAAAGTATGGATCTGCCAAGAAATATACTCCACAGAAGATGAAAGACCACTTTTATTTAGACTGGCTATAGTAACTTTATCTTGAAAGTCTGATTTTGCCCTCCCTCCTCTTTCTTTTATAACCATGTGAGTTAGGGAGGTGTCTGTTTGAGACATTTCCACACACACTTTCTACATGTCCTGGACTTAATCTATGTTTTCCTTCTTATCTATTTGTTAACGGTTCTTTCCTCTCTCTCTGTCTCTCTCAAGACCATCCTCTTTACTCTCAACAGCAACGTTTTTTCAAACTTAGCAACCTTAAGATGAGTGGACTTCAACTCCCAGAGGGTTGAGAAACTTTGCTGTACAGGATCCCTCTGATACAAGGCAATGATCTGATCAATCACAGAAAGCTTCCAGCTTTTGAATCCACAGTAATTCCCCATTACCAACTTCTCATCATTCCAGTTGTTAAGTTACAATCTCTATCAAGAAAAACTAAACAAATACACATTCCCAGGACAATAAATGGAAAGACTTTTAGCTTCAATATATGATGGTACTGGAATGATTTATATTCTACCTTGAATGACAGTTGATGTCTGTTCATTCTTTTTAACAGCAAGATCTCCAAGTAAATTACTCACACTGTTGGTTTCTTTGGTGATGATAATTTATACTTTCAGTCTGATTATAGGATTATCATTACTGCAATCTGTTCTACAGGGACACAAAGGATCAGCTTCTACTAGTTTGGGGAAGTAATTGAAACTGCTATTCCCAATGATACTTATTGGTTTTTCACAAAGTTATAGATATTTAGCTTTGGCTAGAGATGCTTGAAAAAATTGGCATTTGCAAATTCTGCCAGAAACCCTGATCTACAACTCTCAAACTAATGTGCAGAATGTCCAAGAAGGTCTGATATCATTCTTGGTTATATAAAATAGGATTAAGCAAGATACATTTTAAAATGTGAATTTTGAGTAAATAGTATTTTAGAAATGTATGGTTTAAAAATAAATCTATTTAGAAATCTAGATTTTAAGATCATATGGTGGTGATCACTCAAGATATTATGCCAAATCAATTGAAAACCTAGCATCTACTTTCACAGAACATCTAAGCAGAGCTGTCTGCAGGGAGCCCAAGGGGATCAGAGTGAAAAAAGTAGCATTGCTGCATTGTAATGCAAGTCACACTGCTCTCCTCCAAGGATTTACTTGGTTGCAGCCTGCAGAAAAGTGCTTTTCTTGTGTCACTGAGCTTCTTTAGGAATATCGCTATTGAACAAGATGCCTTTCTTGCCTCTATGAAGCTGACAGTTCCATTAAGACACAGAATCTCTCTGTGTTGCTTCATTTCAATTCAGGTTTCATAACATGATACAGTACACTTCCTGTCACCACTAGAAACAATTAGCAAGGCCAATGAAAGTGAGAAAATACCTACTGGTAATATATACATATTTTTGAAAATTATTCCTTTACATACTACATAGTAGCTTGGCCACACTAAAGATTCTTGTTTAAAATTACATTCTATTAAGATTCCAATAACCAAAGAAGAACATTTATGAAAAACTCCTAAGAAAGTCCTTTTATCAGTTTTTATGTATGTATATGTATATCTCAGCTCCTCTTGTGGCCACTATTCAAAAATATGAAAGAGCATTATATGCAGACTTACCATGATTGAAACATAGAATATATGGATTGGAAGAGACATACTGTTCCTGCAGCCCAACACTTTTTTTCAGTGGAAGAAGCTACTAAATGAATTCTAGCCCATTTTGAAAACCTCCAGCTAAGGGAGATTAAGACCGCCCTACGCAGACTATCTGACTGCTTTATAGCTGGCTATAAACTTATTCTTCCTAATATTCAGCTTAAAGCTCCTTTTTTAAAATATCCACTCAATGGAACTCAGATGTCCTGCCTTTGATTTCAAAAAATAGGACCACCCATCTAGCTCATGTCAGTCATTTAGACATCTGTCATTCACCTTTTGCAAGCTACTCTTAAACAATTTATTATTAATGCAATCAGAAATGGGAGATTCCAAGCTAAGAACAGCATATGCAAATTGTATTGTGAGAGGGATAGCAGAAGATGAATGGAAATGAGAAATGGAAAACATTTGCAGGAAAAACATTTAAGGAATTTACATTGTTAGTATCTTACCCCAGTTAACATTTCACACACAAAAATCACAAGCGCAAATCAATGTTGGAGGGGTTGCCAGGACAAAGGCACCTTTTTCAATATCTGCTGGACACATCCAGAAGTTAGGGCATTTTAGAATATGGGGTTTTAGGAAATTACATTATTTACTGATCAAATAATACAGAAAATATCTCATTTAGCTATTTTCATTATTTTCTGGTAAGAAAACAAATTTGAGAGATATTATTTTTTTAACTGATGAATGCTAGATTAATGCTAGCCAAATACTGCATATATATAGAAGGTGCAGCTAAAAAAAATTGGTATGATAAAATATGGTTTATTACTGGAAAAATGAGTATATAAATTGAAACCAGGTAAGGAAACTAATGGAGAAAAATACATTTTATCTGTATGATATAATTTTTAAAAATATACTAATTCTGAAGACACTGATCAACTATCTATATCACATTATGATAGACTACAGCAGATATAGATGTTGTAATATTATTAATACATTACAATATGTTACAATATATTAATAATTATATTAATATAACTATTAACAATATTCTTGCTTTGTATCTTAAATATGTATTTGATCTTTGCAAAATACTGTTTGTTCAGCTATTACATAATTTCTTTAAAAAAATATCGAGTAGGTATGAGCAAAACATTCTACCTCTATAGACAAAGCATTTAAGATGACTTTGATAAAGATATAGGAAGAGAGAGTTTTCAAAGATTACTGTCAGGAGTTCCAAAATCATTCTGCCAGCTCTATCACTCTGGGATGCATCAGCTGGCCTTGGAAACTTAAATTTGTTTAAAGTAGCAGGATTAATTCTTACTATATCTTAATCAGTCCTGAGCATCATTCCATCTCTTACCTAGGCCATGTCAAGAAGGGTTCTTTTCTTCTTCTCCCCTTTCCTCACAACATTCTGGGGGAGGCTGAAATATTCTGTTTTGGATCAGCCCAATGGTGTATAGGAAGAATGGAATACTCCATGTGTTGAATGTTCTCTTTCCAGAGAAGGAATATTTTGCTCATACCTATCTTATCCATTTCTATAATTAAATATAAAGAACATACAAAAAATCCCAATGCTGCAAAAATAAAAACCCAAGGTGAATCTATAATATTTAGTAATCAGGATGAGTTGATAACAACAGCAGCTTGGAATATCTGCTAAAGTTTCAGAAGTTACAAACTAGAGGAATTAAAAAGATTTCTCCTTCATTTCCTTATGCTTGAATTCATTTACTCTAATTATTTTTACAATTTCTGTCTTCTCAATACATTCATTAAAATTAAAAAAACACCACAAGATACAATTACTTTATAAACTAACGAATTATGGAAATGACATTTTATTTATTTATTTAATTTTTATCCCACATTTATTATTTTTATAAATAATTCAAGGAGGGGAGCATACTTAATACGCCTTCCTCCTCCAATTTTCTGCAGAACAGCAACCCGGTGAGGTGAGTTGGGCTGAGAGAGAGTGGCTGGCCCAAGGTCACCCAGCCAGCTTTCATGCCTAAGGCGGGACTAGAACTCACAGAGTCCTGGTTTCTAGCCCAGCACCTTAACCACTGGACCAAACTGGCTCTCCATTAGGAGTCATTTCCCTAAAGCTAATAATAGACATCGTAAGAAAAACCTATTGGGAATTTATTTTGCCTAAGTCTAATGGCCAAATGAAACAATGGCAGAAGTACTTCTTTAAGTATTGATCAAGAGATGCAAAGTTCTTATAACTGGGCTTTTAACAATTAGTCTTCAGTGTCTTCCAATCCCATATCACAACAGCCTGAACACTCAGTAAACCAAACAAATTACCCTTAATGAAGCATGTAAGCTACAAGTCCAGCTCAACTACAACCAGATTATTTCCATTGGTGAATCATGGAACTCTCAACCATTGACCACTAGTCTTCCTAGTTTACTTCCTTTGGAAACAGTATGTGGTTGTTCACTATTCATTTACCTCTTCCAGAATCTGGACTACAAGATTCACATCATTCTGTTAAACATTGTATAGTGTCAGTCTACTTTAATGGGTCATTAAAGTGGCTCAATGGTCCTAGCCATTGTGGTTTGTAAACCATAGTTCATTGCTTGCAATGGTATATGAATCATTGTAGTTTGTTTGATAACTCATAAGGATTGCATTTTTTAATTTTTTAATTTTCTATCCCGCCTTTATTATTTTTATAAATAACTCAAGGCAGCGAACATATACTCCTTCTTCTTCCTATTTTCCCCACAACAACAACCCTGTGAGGTGAGTTGGGCTGAGAGAGAGTGCTTGGCCCAAGGTCACCCAGCCAGCTTTCATGTCTAAGGTGGGACTAGAACTCACAGTCTCCTAGTTTCTAGCTCAGCACCTTAACGACTGCTAAGTGTGATAAAAGGAAGAATTGATACACAATCCTCTTCATAAACTCAATTAGCATAGAGTTTAACTACAAGATTATCAAGAGGCTTACAGAGTCTGCTCCATTCTGAATGGGTAGTTGAGGACATATTTATTTATCAAAATCTGTAGCTCATGTGTGGATTACAAACTTTTCCTATACACAGTGTTGTTTTTTTTCTTTCATTCCCATTCTTGACTAGCCTCACTATTGATATTAGAATTAAGCCAAGGAAAAATGACATCAATAGATTCCTATCAATACCCCTTCACCTTCCTTTTGCTATTCAAATAGGATTCTGTTCCATTTTGATCTTGACTGGGGCAGACCATATTTAAATGACTAGATCCCTATATCTTAATATGTGATATTTCAACTAAAATTATTTGGATAACTTAGTTGGTATAATTGTCTGAACATGCCGTTTTTGAGATCTATAGAATGTTACAAATTGTTAAAGAGATAATTATTGTGAACTCTAATGAAATGTTTTGAAGAACATAGGCAGCTCCTGTGTGAATAGTGGAATAAGTCATATCAAAAAACCGTTGTAACAAAATGTTTATTCAGTACTGAAGGCTTGTTTTGCTTTGTTTTCATGCATGTGATATAAGTTAAAAAGAAACACTGCAGGGCTTAGAATATGGTATGTTTTTACTTCAGTGCAATGAGATCCTCTGTTGAAGATTTCATCAGAAAATGTTAACTCCTGTCCAATGCTACTATATTCACATGTGGACAAGCTACGTGCCTTTATGTGCATATGTGACTTTCCCTAGATCAGCCTTTGCCTAGACTGATATATGATAGGGGGGAAAAAGTATTCACTCATTCACCACCTTGCAACAATCAAGTAAACCAAAAATTATCAAAGTGGAAAGAAATTTAAGATTGAGGTAAAAAACAGATGAACTTTTTCCAGATCCTGGAAAAGAAAACTTTGGAAATTGGAAGTCATCTTGCAGCATAGCAGTCATGTCAACATCAGTGATGCTATGTTGCAGATTCTAATCCATTATGTCAATCCTGTAACAAGAGATGCTATATAAATGGAGATCCTGTGATGGAAATTAATTCTCCCTTAAAGAATATACACCAGTACAATAATATAACCTTTCTTTACTTCACTGCAGTGAAGAAGGAAAGGAATGCTAATATTTGTCCTGAATGCCTGCTATCTAGATTTAATTATCCAATTATAGTTGGAATTCTGCTTCATAACATATTAAAACAAATGTAAGTTTTGTTGGAAACTATGGAGCTTAAAAGTGGTTTAGAAGAGAGTAAACAGACTGTTCTCACAAAGAATGTGTATTTCTAAGTAACAGGAGAGGAGCTACATTCTGATGGAAATTCACTCCTCCAACATTCTTCATTACAAAGCCACATCAAATTAGGGCCAAACACTAACAAATTTACAATGTGCTCTCCAGTGAGTAACTTGAAACTCTTCATTGTTAAGCAGTGCGCTGGTTCAAAGAAAGAAACAAAGACATGAAAAAAAGCCTCTTCCAAGCTTTGCATCTGATTGTCCATGTTTATAGACCACCTTTTGATGATTAATCACACATAAACTAGCTTATAGTGTATCTGTGTTCCAACAAATGTACAAGAAACATAACAATGAAATGAACAGTGTGCATGTATATACACTTACACACACATGTACACATCCATACATATCCATATACACATGAACATACACACACATTATATAGAAAACTGAAAACATACACTCACAGGACCTGAATTAAAAAATGAACATAAGAAGAAAATATTTTAAAAAGTCCATTTAACCTTCCTTGAGACACTATTCCCTGCATTATAAGGACGACAGTTTTTTTTTTTCCTTGTGTTTTCTGTTTTCCTCACCAACTGCTGTGCCCTGTCCATCACAATGTTGATAATTTTCTGAAGTTATTAAGCAGATCCATATGCCAGAAGTGATTCTTTGCTGGTCTTTGGCTAATTTGAGCATAGTATGATATGTCTGAGCTGTTCTTTGTAAGAAGAATCTTGAGTTCATCTGAGCTGAGAGGCAAACTACATGTTACATTTATTATGCAATATTAAAGAGCCAGCATTGTGTGATATCTAAAGTCTTGAACTTGAACCAGGGAGACCCAAGTTTAAATCTCCCTTACTCACAAAGGCTCACTGGGATGACTTTGGGTCAGTCACCCTTAGAGTGAAACTTACCTTCCACGTTTGTTGTGGGAATAAAATGATGGATATCTGAATGTATGTCACCTTAACTTCTCAAAAGAAGAGCTTATTACAGTGTCGTTTTGTTTAGTTTAGTTATTTATGACCAAAGACCAAAAGTGCTGTATGGTACAAATAAACAGAGCATAAAACACAATTAGAGGAAAAGAGACTGTTAATAATATTATAATAATTAATACAATCATCTTATCTTTGGGGCAACCATGCTCCTGTTGTTTCTGCCTGATGAGTAAGACATGAAAGAGGCAGCAGGTTCCAGATTCCAGCTGTAAACCACTGTCATCCTGGAGGATCTAGGAGATAGGCCTTCTCTGTAGCTGTGCCCACCCTATGGAATAGCGTTCCACCCAAGGTCCATACATTGTACAAACCTGGTTCTTAGGATATGGGGAGGTGATGTGCTCCCTGATAGTATAATCTGATCTTTGATTATGATTGAATGAGTTCTCTCCTCATGATGCACTGTATTATTGCTGTTTAGTGCTTGTTCTTTTCTTTTTATTCTTCTGCTGTTATTTTAACTTTGATGTGTAAGCTGTCTAGAATTACTTCAAGGATAAATCTAACAGTAAGATAAAGTTGAACTAACAATTCTGGCTTTAGACCCAGGTCTTCCTTACAGCAATTATCAGTGAGCAGTACTTAGCCTTCTTGGATATTTCAGGAAAGCCTGCCATTAACAGGAAATCAATACTTTCCTCATCAGGCTGATCCAGTCTGCTCTATTAAGACCGAGGGCCAAGACTTATACCTGGAACAATGCAACAAGACATATGGAACTTACTCTGTTGGTCCTTTCAAATAGGGACAGAAATGATCTTACAGAAGGACATTATTATATCTGCCCTGCAGTGTCATGTTCACTGTTTCAATGTATTTATACATTGTAACGTTTCACATGCCATGGTGCATGACTGTCATTTGGGTTGTAAAGGATTTTTCTCTAAGCAAGCTCATTTCATTCCATGTGCATCCATTCCTTCAGCCCCACAATTAGTGCGCCTGTTTTTTCACCACATCTACCGGCTCCATGGTAGCCCTTCCCACATAATTTCAGACCACGGCACACAGTTTACTTCCCAATTTTGGAAATCATTTTTAAAACTGATTGGCACTAAACAGGCACTGTCCACATCGTCCCATCCGCAGACTGATGGTTCTACTGGGATTTTAAATGCCACTCTCGAACAGTTCCTTAGAGCATACATTAACTACCATCAGGACGATTGGGTTGAATTGTTGCCTTTTTGCTGAAGTTGCTTACAATAATGCTGTACATCAAAGTACCGGGCAAACACCTTTTTGCGTGGTTTCTGGTCACAACTTTGTTCCCATCCCTGAACTGCCACAGCCCCCTTCCCCAATGTGTTCTGCATCTGACTGGGCTGTTAAACTGTCTGATTCCTCACCAGTAATTCAACAAGCTTTGGCTGATGCCTCAAGCTGACAAGCATCGTTCTCTACAACACGACTTTAAAGTTGGGGATCAGGTGTATTTATCCACTAAATTTATTAAATCACCTCAGCCTTCTAAAAAACTTGCTCCCAAATTCATTGGTCCTTTTCCTATTATTGATGTTGTCAATCCAGTTACTGTTAAGTTGGAACTGCCTCACAATTTGAAGCATTTGCACCCTGTTTTCAATTGCAGCTTGCTTAAGCCTGTACACCACTCACCCCATTGGCACCCTCAACCTCCTCCTCCTGCTCCAATTATGATTGACAGCCAACACCACTTTGAAATCAAGGACATGGTTGATTCTCACAAACTTTGGGGCACCCTGCAGTATCTGGTCTGATGGAAACACTTTCCTCATCCTGAATGGGTGTTAACACTCCTGATTTAGTTAACCATTTCCACCTTGCTTATCCTTTGAAACCTTCTGCTTAATGTATTGTGCATTTTGGGGTGGGGGGCAGTATGTCATGTCCACTGTTTCAATGTATTTATACATCGCAACGTTTCACATGCCATGGCACTGATGCGCATTTCTGTTTGGGAGGGAGCTGCTGTGAAATCTTGTACCAAGCTCTGTATGTGAAATCAGGACAATGGAATGTGTTTGGGTTATTTTCTCTGTTCAAGGACTTTTCCCGCAGACCATCAGAAACAGGAGCACCTGGGATTGTGGACTTGAGAAGATTCTACAGGGGGAGGGATTTCATTTGCGCTGAGGGTGTTTAGTTTGAATTTGCCACGCTTTCATCATTCTCAGCTTTCTTTGTGATCCTGCATACTATTCTTCAATAAATCAGATATCTTTGAAACCCTGCTTATGAGTCTGACATCCATTAGAATAGGCAATCCTTACATGCAGAATCATAGATGCAACTAGCCTGTGAAAGCTTACTGAAATGTGACATCCTTGACAAATGTTGTTTTAATTTAAAAAAAAACTTATTTTTTCTACATCTGAAAACAGACTTCTCTGAAGCATATTGGGCTTTTTTAAAAAGGCTATTTTATTTTATCTATTTTATGGTTATCTTTTGGCTTCTCTTACACACACACACAGAAAAATTATTTCTTCAAAATGAAATTTGATACATCCATTTCCTGATCCAATGTCAAATTCTTTGCCATATGCTGCAATGAACATTATTTTCAATTTTTGATAAGGATGCAAAATTGTTTGTACCCTTTTCCTATGTATCATTGCTGTCTTGATAGCCTTTGACACCATTCTAATGAACTTCCAATGCCAACAAAACCTCATGTTTCTATGTATTGTACTGGCCTAATTCATATGCCTCTCCTTATACACATATGATCTGGCTTAGCAACTCTTGGGAGAAAACCACAGTTCACCAAATGCTCTCTTCTTGTAAGGTTATAAAGGCAAGTATTTATGTTAATCTCTAGATTATTCAAAGCTTCGATCATCTTACTGTTATAAATATCATTCAGCTTGCATCCTTAATCTTTTTCTGCCATTGTTAAATTTACTTAGAGAATATTTAATTATCCAGTCCTTAAAAGAAAAGAAAGTCATGGAAAGTATAATGCAATAAAAACTTTCATTTTTTTTTTATTTCCTTAAGAAAGAATAATATTTACAGAAAACATGTCAATCAATTTTCATGAAAAGTAAAGTTTTTTTTAAATAAAACTGCCAATGCTCCAGTTAAAATGTTCAATTTAGCTTTCTTCTGAAAAAAAAAAAGTGCTAATATATCCAAGGATAACATAGTGTAGGTTAAATGCTCAGTTACTACATGGTATACACTTACACTAATATTAATTGCTGTTTTATTTATTTTATTTTATTTTCTTTATTCATCTTCCTCAACAACAGGCAGAATAAAGGGAAGACTTTTTAAAAAAAAATAATTTTTTAAGTTTTAAAAGAGGGTATGGAATGGTCTGCACAGGTATGAGGGTTTTTCAGGTCTGCTAATAGTTTCATACACGCAACCCTGGAAAAGCACTCCATGGTTCTACAGAGTTGGCCACTTGGAGTAACAGTTGTCTAATCCTCATGTACATGCTGAAACACTTGGCAAGCATGTATGGCTTTCTTTGGATCCTGGTCTAGGCTTTCAGCATTTCATTTATTTGAAATTCAGCAAAATTTGTTTCCCTGTCTTGCACTGGGCAATCCCACAGTGTCAAGGAACATTATTTTACTGTTTGTATTCTATTGCCTTTTTTCTTAATCCAAATGGTGCTAGAAATAAAAGGAAGTAGGGATCATATCTGATTGATTATGTGCCATCAAGTCAGTGTCAACTCTTAACAACCATATAGATTTTCTCCATGACAATCCCTAACCTAGTCTTTCAGGTCTCCCAATGGTGCACTCATTGCCACTCTATCTTGGTCCATCCACCTTGCTGCTGGTCATCCTCTTTTTCTCTTTCCTTCCACCTTTCCCACCTTTCCCAGCAATAGAGCCTTTTCTAGAGATCTGGGTCTTCGTATAATGTGTCTGAAATAGGATAATTTGAGCCTGGTCATTTGTGCGAGTGGAGATTTGATTTGTTCAATGATCCATTCATTTGTTTTCTTGGCTGTCCATGGTATTCTCAGGAGACTTCTTCAACAAGGAATCATATTTATGGCAGTCATAACCTGCAGACTCCTCACTCTATTCACTTCCTACTTTTTCCCCATTATTTCCCCAATCTGTTTTATGGAACTACTGAGCAGACTCAGTCTTCCCAAAACTGATTTGGGACATATATCTTCTCATTAGAAGGAAAATCCTAACTATTTTTAGGAATGTTTCCAAGATGTGCACAGTTCAATTTGGCTTCATAAGATCCTGGATTAGCTTCTATGCTTAAGAAACAGAGAATACAATGCTAAATCTCAGTGCCTAAAAACTTCTTGGATGAACTAACTTGGAAGTGAGTGGATTTTAATCTATCCATGCAATTATTTCAGACATGGACATTCAGGTTTTGACAGTAATGATACTTATTGAATGAAAGGATTGGAAGGTACCTTGGAAATCATATAGCCTAACTCCCTACCCAGCAGTGCTGGAATCTACTACTACAGCATTCCCAACAACTGGCCACCCAGATACCTGCAGTTGTAATGAGTAAGGAAGATGTCAGATCCATTACTAAAGTGACAAGGGAGAAAACATGGCTTAAGTCCAAAACAAGAAGAAGGCATGTACAAAAGACTCAGGCAGAAACATCCGAAATTCACATGAGTATAAAGGGTGGTGGTGGTGGTGGTGGTGGTAGAATAAATCACAGTCAGACTTGCAAGATTCTGTTACTATAACCAATGTTAATGAAATTAGTTTTAGCCTTCATGTGGAGCTGATTTCTCGGTTTGATCTACATAGTAGGGCTGACACCACAAGGGGGTCTGTTCCCTTAGGTAAAGGTAAAGGTTTCCCTTGACGTAAAGTCCAGTCGAATCCGACTCTAGGGGGCGGTGCTCATCTCCGTTTCTAAGCCTTGGAGCCGGCGTTGTCATAGACACTTCCGGGTCATGTGGCCAGCATGACGACTCGGAACGCCGTTACCTTCCCGCCGAAGCGGTACCTATTGATCTACTCACATTTGCATGTTTTCGAACTGCTAGGTGAGCAGGAGCTGGGATTAACAACGGGAGCTCACCCCGCCGCGCAGTTTTGAACCGCCGACCTTCCGATCGACAGCTCAGCGGTTTAACCCGCAGTGCCACCGCGTCCCATACTGTTCCCTTACTGAACAGCTTTTACTATTAAGACTTTTTTTCCCACATAAAGTATATCATGATGTTTTTCAAGGGCTTACTAATGGTTCTGCTCTATGATTACTTATGTTCTAGATTTGTCTGCCATCATCCTATTATTTCTCTTTTTATTAGAGTTTTTAATATTTTTTTTAAATTTCTTTTTAAAAAAATAATAATGAAACCACATTGTTAACCAACTTGCATTCTGTTGCATCTCATGAGGAGATACTAACTGAAGCATAAAGGCTGGGGGAAGGCATAGAATGAACATACAAAGTGCCTTGTAACCAGAAGTCCTGGGCTGTGAATTGCCTATGATCTTCCTGCATACTTTAAGACTAAACATGTAAAGGTGTTTAGCAGTTCATTGAGGCCCAGAAACACTGGCTGCATGCTCTCATATTTTCTGTGCTTTTAGACACTGTGCATTAGGCTGAATGCCTGCATAGGATGTAAGAGAATCAGGAAACTGTTCAAACAATATTCTTATCTTAAAATAGTTCAGTTTTCTCTGGATATTAGGCTAAGTTGGAATGCCTTACATCTTACTTCTTCCACTGGCAATTTCTGATCTAACCTACAGATCAATTTCTGTTTGAAGAGTGAATCATTCAGGTCATGTTCTTGTGGAGGTTGAAGGGAGAGACATCTTCTAATATCAGGGCTATAAGGAAATAACAGCTTTACTTTTCATGACAAAACTGGAGAAGCCACAGCTGCTTATGCTGATTAAATCAAAAACTCTTTTTAAAAGCATTATACAAGCATGGGCAATTAGATTACTCTTTCTTCACTGACTCAAACAGAAAAGTTAAAGAACCTCTAGCTGGCTTTGACAGTATTAAACTGTTGGAGATATCAGCAAATCAGCATGCCTCATTAGCATATGGATGAGTTGATCCCATGATGCAATTCTCTAGGTGTGAGGAAGCTGTTTGTTGCCACTCCCACTTCCTCTCTCTCTCTTCTCCTTCTTCTACTGACTGAGGAGGTAGCATGCACACTTCTCTCTCTCCCTCCATTATGGCCACATGCCTGGGTCTTGAAGAAGGATTTTTCCCATTTTCTGCACACAGCTCTTAGCAGCTATGAGGGCTAAGAGTTCATTATGTTTAGGGAACAGAAGAAACAAAGAATCTTCATTTTTCCACTGAAGATGGATGTAACTGAACCAAGAATAAAATCAGTAAGACTCTTACTTTTAAACCTGCTTTGCCTAAGTGTGTGACTCTTTATGCTTGGGAGGACTGAGTGTGTAAAATCACTAACCTGTATTTCTATAACTTGCTCATTAAAGCTAATTTAAGATAATATTATTTTTCTGTGTGCAGCTTCTCTGCTGTGTTAAGCTCTGCTCCATTCAGTGGTCCTAGCTGAACACTAATGGCTTCATAAACAAGGTGCTCTACTAGCTTTTTTTATGCCCTTTCAGGTGACAAAAAAACATTAGTGCACACAAGATAATGAGATTATACAATATGGCACCATCCTTTTTATAGGTAGACACCAGAACTGGGCAGTAAAAGTACTGGTGTGAATTTTTGCAGCTCAGATCTGCTATCTCCAGAGATATGATTTTCAAATGATTCAAGAGTATAATGATCTCCTCTACCAATGTGGAAATCCTTGGGGATTTCTATAAAAGCATGTTATTTTGCTGGGAATACAGCCAATTTTTTGAAAGATAAGTGGAGAAAAAGACAAAGTTAAAATGTATGGAAGATTTAAGGCCCAGGTTAGTAGCTAAAGTACTACACTTTTGAAAGAAAAATTGGAAGGACGTGGAGTAAGAAAATCATCCTAAGTTCTTTGTGAGTAAATTTGTTGATTTCTTCCTAGAGGAACTCATGGCAGGACAAATGTTAGCTATAAGCAACCCCAATGAGATTTTGCTTTCACTCATGAAAAAAAAAAACATGCAAAGCTAAGGGACTATGCTAACTTTCTTTTAGCTTTAATCCTAATGTTCTATAGCATCATAGTACACTAAGATAAGCATTTGCCCTTCTCTAGCATTTCCTGGATTATTATTATTTGAGATGCCCTTCTGCCAAGAATTTAGGCTAAATAGAAACTCTGTCTGGGCATTATGCCTCAATAAAATATTTAAATTTATGTAAAGGGCATGAGTCAGTGCATACTGGATTAGTCTCCAACATCCTTATGTGTACCTATGTTATAAAAAGTTTCAAACTTCTTGCACCTATTGGACTCACTGGTGAAAGATTATTACTTTGATAATTCATATGTATTCCTTAGGAGAACTTACTGACTCATTGTTAGAAGATCATAACCTTGTACTCAAAAAGATAATACATCAGCCATTTTCTTGTTGCATCAGCCAGTGCTACATGCTAGCTTTTCATGAAAAAGGAAGGCTAGAACAGGCCTGTCTCTGGGTATTGCTCCCAACCCCTATTGAGCTCACTGATGGGCATAGCCCTAAGTTAGCCCTAACTTAGACATGAAGCCCAGCAAACAGGCCTCCTTAGATAACTGTTCAGGCAAAAGCTCTTGGGAAGTTGACCTTGTTCAAGCCAGGAGTTCTAAGGGTAAAACCCTGAAATACACTTTGGGTAGATTTCCTATTACCATCAGAAGATGAGACCCCCAGGTCGGAAGATGATCAAAATGCTACTGGGGAGGAACAGAGGAGGAGTTCAACTAGCCCCAGACGTGATGACGCAGCTAGCTCAAAGCTGAAAGGACGGCTAGCGGCCGACGGTGCTGGTGGTGAACGGCGAATCCGATGTTCAAAGGATCAACACAGCATTGGAACCAAGAATGTAAGATCTATGAGCCAGGGCAAATTGGATGTGGTTATTGGTGAGATGTCAAGATTAAAGATAGACATTTTGGGCGTCAGTGAACTGAAATGGACTGGAATGGGCCACTTCACATCAAATGACCACAGATCTACTACAGAAGAAATGGAGTAGCCTTCATAATTAACAGTAAAGTGGCTAAAGCAGTACTTGGATACAATCCAAAAAATGACAGAATGATCTCAATTCGATTTCAGGGCAAGCCATCTAACATCACAGTGATCCAAATATAGGCCCCAACCACAGATACTGAAGAAGCTGAAGTAGAGCAGTTCTATGAGGATCTGCAGCACCTACTGGACAACACGCCTAAAAGAGATGTTCTTTTCATCACGGGAGACTGGAATGCTAAGGTGGGCAGTCAAATGACACCTGGAATTACAGGAATTAAGCATGGCCTGGGATAACAAAACAAAGCAGGACATAGGCTGATAGAATTTTGCCAAGACAACTCACTCTGCATAACAAACACTCTCTTCCAACAACCTAAGAGACGGCTTTATACATGGACTTCATCAGATAGACAACACCGAAATCAGATTGACTACATCCTTTCCAACCAAAGGTGGCAGACATCTATGCAGTCGGTAAAAACAAGACGTGGAGCTGACTGTAGTTCTGATCATGAACTTCTTATTGCACAATTTAGGATCAGACTAAAGAGATTAGGGAAGACCCCCAGATCAGCTAGATATGAGCTCAGTAATATTCCTAAGGAATATGCAGTGGCGGTGAAGAACAGATTTAAGGGACTGGACTTAGTAGATAGGGTCCCGGAAGAACTCTGGACAGAAGTTTGCAACATTGTTCAGGAGGCGGCAACAAAATACATCCCAAAGAGAGAGAAAACCAAGAAGGCAAAATGGCTGTCTGCTGAGACACTAGAAGTAGCCCAAGAAAGAAGGAAAGCAAAAGGCAACAGTGATAGGGGGAGATATGCCCAATTAAATGCAAAATTCCAGAGGTTAGCCAGAAGAGATAAGGAATTATTTTTAAACAAGCAATGAGTGGAAGTGGAAGAAGACAATAGAATAGGAAGGACAAGAGACCTCTTCCAGAAAATTAGAAACATTGGAGGTAAATTCCAGGCAAAAATGGGTATGATCAAAAACAAACATGGCAAGGACCTAACAGAAGAAGAAGAGATCAAGAAAAGGTGGCAAGAATATACAGAAGACCTGTATAGGAAGGATAACAATATCGGGGATAGCTTTGACAGTGTGGTCAGTGAGCTAGAGCCAGACATCCTGAAGAGTGAGGTTGAATGGGCCTTAAGAAGCATTGCTAATAACAAGGCAACAGGAGATGACGGCATCCCAGCTGAACTGTTCAAAATCTTGTGACATGATGCTGTCAAGGTAATACATGCTACATGTCAGCAAATTTGGAAAACACAAGAATGGCCATCAGACTGGAAAAAATCAACTTATATCCCCATACCAAAACAGGGAAACACTAAAGAATGTTCAAACTATTGAACAGTGGCACTCATTTCACATGCCAGTAAGGTAATGCTCAAGATCCTGCAAGGTAGACTTCAGCAATTCATGGAGCGAGAATTGCCAGGTGTACAAGCTGGGTTTAGAAAAGGCAGAGGAACTAGGGACCAAATTGCCAATATCCGCTGGATAATGGAAAAAGCCAGGGAGTTTCAGAAAAACATCTATTTCTGTTTTATTGACTATTGTAAAGCCTTTGACTGTGTGGACCATAGCAAATTGTGGCAAGTTCTTAGTGGTATGGGGATACCAAGTCATCTTGTCTGCCTCCTGAAGAATCTGTATAACGACCAAGTAGCAACAGTAAGAACAGACCACGGAACAACGGACTGGTTTAAGATTGGGAAAGGAGTACGGCAGGGCTGTATCCTCTCACCCTACCTATTCAACTTGTACGCAGAACACATCATGCGACATGCTGGGCTTGAGGAATCCAAGGCTGGAGTTAAAATTGCTGGAAGAAACATTAACAATCTCAGATATGCAGATGATACCACTTTGATGGCTGAAAGCGAAGAGGAACTGAGGAGCCTTATGATGAAGGTGAAAGAAGAAAGTGCAAAAGCTGGCTTGCAGCTAAACCTCAAAAAAAAAAAAAACAAGATTATGGCAACCAGCTTGCTTGATAACTGGCAAATAGAGGGAGAAAATGTAGAAGCAGTGAAAGACTTTGTATTTCTAGGTGCAAAGATTACTGCGGATGCTGACTGCAGTCAGGAAATCAGAAGACGCTTAATCCTTGGGAGAAGAGCAATGACAAATCTTGATAAAATAGTTAAGAGCAGAGACATCACACTGATAGCAAAGGTCCGCATAGTTAAAGCAATGGTGTTCCCCATAGTAACATATGGCTGCGAGAGCTGGACCATAAGGAAGGCTGAGAGAAGGAAGATCGATGCTTTTGAACTGTGGTGTTGGAGGAAAATTCTGAGAGTGCCTTGGACTGCAAGAAGATCCAACCAGTCCATCCTCCAGGAAATCAAGCCAGACTGCTCACTTGAGGGAATGATATTCAAGGCAAAACTGAAATACTTTGGCCACAGAATGAGAAGACAGGACACCCTGAAGAAGATGCTGATGCTAGGGAGAGTGGAGGGCAAAAGGAATAGGGGCCAACCAAGGGCAAGGTGGATGGATGATATTCTAGAGGTGACGGACTCGTCCCTGGGGGAGCTGGGGGTGTTGACAACTGACAGGAAGCTCTGGCGTGGGCAGGTCCATGAAGTCACGAAGAGTCGGAATCGACTGAACGAATAAACAACAAAGCTCCTCAATTAGGGTATTGTTTTCTGCTTGATTGTATGACTGGTGTTAATCCCTGCTTATCTGGGTGTTAGTTGCTGGAGAGGATTTGTTGTGGTCTTGGCATTGAGATAAATGAGCCATCGATAGACAGAGAGAAACCACTTTTACACACCATTCAAAAGAGACAATAAAAAGCTAAGAAGGGAACAAAAAGACCGGATTTTTTTCTTTTAGATGGCAGAGGTATCAAATGAATTCTGTCCAGGAGGTGAGGGAATTTCTAGAAAAATTTAAAGAGGAATTGGATGAGTTTCAAATGGAAGTGTCAGATGAGACTACGCAAAAAATTCAGCAGGTACAACAGGAAACTGAAAGAGATGGTACTGACATTGGTGCTACAGGTATCACCTTTTCTAACTTTTTGGCTTGATTAAATGCTTAATGTGGAATAAATGGAGCAAATGCTCCTCAGAAGAGGAAAAAGATTTCATTATTTAAAAAGTTAAAACAAGTTGTAATTTGCCTGCAAGAAACACATATTAGAGGAAAGGACATAAAATACTTGATTTATAAAAATTTGGGTGAAGAATTTATTTCAGCAGGAACTAAAAAAAAGAAATGGAGTTGTTTTGTATATAAATCCCCAACCAAATCGTCAGTCTTGTATTAAAATGCTGCTGCAAAATTTGATCTCTTGTCTTCTTCCTGACAAAGTGCACCAAAACATCCCTTGGAACATTTCTTATTCTCATAAACCTTGTATTTATTCTATACAACTTGACAGTTATTGCCTCTGTATCCTCCTCATCCCAATCCAAAAAAATTGTTAAAGCTTTAATAACCTTTTCTCTAATATCTTCAGCAGAATCCTCTGAAATTGCCCTAAATCTCAAACAAAATTCTTTCTCTCTCTCTTCCAGTAATGCCAAATTATCTATTTCTCTTTCCAGCCCTCTGTCCATAACTTCTGTCTTACTCTCCAGAATTTCCACTTTGTCATTAATTTGTTTTACTTCTCCAGATACTTGTTTTACACAGCTTTCTATCTTCTTGACTTCTTCTTTCATCTCCTCTTTCATCTTTCAGCCCTAACCCTAACCCAATTTAGTATCCAGTGATTGAGTCAATTTAGTAGCGAGTGATTCAGCTAACTTATTGCCCAATTCCTCAAACATTTTCTAAAGTAAATCTGGTGTAATTCCTCTCTCTGCAGGTTGCTCTGGTGATCCTTTCCTCCCTTCTGCTATTTTTGCTGCTTTGCTGGTTGTTGCCATTGTAATATTGTAATCCAAAAGTGAAATTGTTTCAATTGAAAAGGAAAGAATAAAAGGCAAGCTTTCCCTTTTTTTCTGTTTTGATCTGTGCCCTTAATACTTTCATCTCAAATGGCACTCTATAGTTACAGTCAGCATCACAGTCTGGCTCATATTACCTTTATCTTTTGTTTTGTAAATTCCAGTTGTCTGCACTCTTTAAGAGTAAACAAAAAATATTCCCATGAAGGTCCAGTCCATTTGTCTATTTTAATTCTAATTTGTTCAAAAGCACTTTCAGCAAAAAATAATCTATAAAAATAACTGTCCAATTTATCCATTTTAAACCTTCTTACATCTACTCCTTGTTAAGCTTTTTGCCAAAAGTTTTAAAATCTTTTTTTTAAAAACCCTTTTTATATTTTTAGTCCAGAAAGAATGTTGACTCACCAAGTGGAATTCTCCCTGGTGAAAATCCAGGGAAGAGAAAGTTGCACTTTGAAGAAGTAAGATAGAAAGAGTATTGACACTTGAAGTTTGGAGTTGGAGAAGGCTTCTGAGAATATCATGGATAGCCAAGAAAATGAACAAATGGATACTAGAACAAATCTATCCAGAATTTTCACTCTAGGCACAAATGATTTGGCTCAAATTATCATGTTTTGGACACATTATGCAAACACTGGGAAAGGTAGAAGGAAAGAAAAAAGAGGACAATCAGCAGCAAGGTGGATGGATTCAATGACAGCAGTGATGGGTGCACCACTGGAAGACCTGAAGGGCCAAAATGAGATTGGTTTCTTGTTTATTTTGTTCTAGATATGTTTTAATATGTGAAATGCTTACCGTATGTCTCTTGGCAAATTTAATCCTGCTTTTCATTTTCTTATGTGTGGTGAGGGACTTGATCATGAATTTCTTGGCTGTATTATAAATTACTCTGATTGTCCTACTTTCTCCATGCACCTGGTAGGCAAAAACCACAATTTATAAATATAACAGGAAAACAAATGTGTATGTTTCATGATTTAGAGCAACATATAAATCTCACACCCTTGCTGGCTGGCTTTGCTCCATCACTGAAATCAACTACTCAATCATTTTACCAAGACATGTCAAAGGTTTTTGTTTGTAAACAGTGTTCCATATAATATCAGTCACAGAATACTGAAACACAAGAATTATCCCGCCCTCAAAATTGAATACATAAAATTCAAGAAATCAAGGTAATTAAAATTAAAAGCATTTTATTTAAAAATTTTCTTGGCACTGAGTGTCAGAAACATAACCTTTTTTTTTTCCTATAACCAACTAATTCTGAAATCTATGGTTAATCTAAATATTTTCTGAAAAGAAAAATTCTAGATTATTTATATAGAATACAATATAAACATGGTGTATATTATCTGTAATATTTTCTGATCTGTAAAACATGCAAATAGTTATTTACTACCCTGTTTACTACCCAATTTAATCCATATGAAAAATGTTATCAGTCAGATATTCTGTGGGTATAGTTTCTAAGGTAAACCCTGTCTAACAAGAAAGGCCATCATATGTATATATTGTGATAAGAGCTGGCATTCTTCTGAGGATTATTTATTTATGATTTAAATTTATATCACTGCCCATCTCCCCCAATGGGGGACTCTGGGTGGTTTACAATACAGGTAATAATAAAAACATATAAACCTAAGTTACAATCTAAAAACGTAAATGAGACAATAAATATAAAATCCAAGAGGAGATGGAATCACAATCAATAGGGGCTGCTATGGCACCAACCACCCCCAGGTAGAGCTGTTACCCTCCCCATCCCAAACAAGGTGGCAGAACCAGGTCTTCAAATTCTTCCGGAAGGCCGGGAGTGAGGAAACCCATCTTGGCTCTGGGGGAAAGATATTCCAAAGGGCGGGCGACACTGCTGAGAAGGCCCACCTCCTGGACCCCGCTAGATGAAATTCCTTTGCTGATGGGGTCCGTAGCATGCCCTCTCTGCCTGAACGGGTGGGGCTGGTCGATGTTATGGGGATGAGATGGGTTATAGATTATAGTATTGATATAGTAATTTTCGAAGAACTGTGAAAGAAAGTTTCAAAGAAGATTTCTGTGGATTTGATATAAATAACATTACAATTAAGTTAAAAAACTTTCCCTTTATGCATTCATGTATTGACCAGTTCATGGAGAAAATCTATGTGGTCTCTTGCACTCACTCACTCACTCACTCAATCAATCAATCAATCAATCAATATTGGCCAGTATGGATATGAGCAAAAGTGTCCCCCCCACTTTTTTGTATATTTATTCTTTATTTTAAGCATGATATAGAATCCTTAAGTTTGAAGACATTAATTTATAACACTAAAAGAAGAGCCTGAAAGGATAGTTATGAATGACTGAGTAATATTATCAGCATTATGGAAGTCAATGTATACATTCAGAAGGTAAGCGCAGGTGAAGTTTTCCTTCATTAATGATGCCATTTCAGAATGTAAATTAGTGATATATCAGAATGTTCTGTATGTGAAAACTTATTCATACGTTGATAATTATTGTGTTACAAAGAAGGCTTAGTTTTAGGGTCCTTCTATATATAATACAGCAATTTTATTCAGTCAGATTTTTGATGGTGGAACATTCAGGCAAGCTAGATATTTCAGGAGGACTGCCCCATGGTTTTTCTGCATATGAACACTAAGATTGAGAAATTAAGGTTTTTTCCCTCTTTTGTAAGGTTTTATTCCAATGCAGATATACTAATGTAGTTACTTTGCATAGCAAAAATTATGATCAGTTCAGTTTGTTGTTTGTTTCTTTTTTTCATCATAAGTGACAATATAATTCATCTGTTGATGGGTAATTACCTAAGTAGGCAACCATTTTGGCTGCAAGGGAGTAAGTGCAGAGTCATAAAGAGTTTTTAAGATTGGAAGGGGTGGAAGTGATGAAGAAATGGAAAAGTTGCTTTTCTATTATTTGTAAAGCTCTGTAAGACTAAAAAAGTTGTGTTATACTGTAGATTGAGGAGGCTGGAAATCCAGTACAAAGGTTTGAAAGTGATTTAATATATTTCCTGGATCAGCAGTCTTTTGCACAGAATTCTGAGTAATGGGGGAAAGGAGGAAGGCCAGAAAAGGTTATGGTAGAAAGAGATGTGAGAATCAGAGTTTTTAGGTGAGAGGGCTTAGGAGAAAGAGTAGGGAAAGTGATACAGCTTGGCAATAGGTTGAATATGGAAGACAAGAGAAGAGGATGGAATGCATCAGAGATACAGGAAAGCTGTTCGCCTGATAAACAGGGTGAATGATGGAGCTGTCAACTGATATGGAAAGTGATTAAGGAGAGGGAAGGTTTAGGAAGGAAGATAATCTGCTCAGTGTTGGCAGGTTATGTTTTGAAATGGCAGTGAGACATCTAAGGAGATACACAAGACAGGAAAGTAACAACTCAAGACTGGATGGAAAGGCATAGCAGAATGACATTACCATTCTGTTAATCTGATAACATCTTCTGTAAGGGAAGGGAGTTTTTATCAAGGCATAAAAACTGTACCTAAAGCAGTGCTTCTCAGCCTTAGCAACTTTAAGATGTGTGGACTTCAACTCCCAGAATTCTCCAGCCAGCAACTGACCTGCGAAACGCTCACCTAAAGATACACACTGAAGTAGAATTTAGCCATGTGAAAGCATTAGATTATATGTGATGAATAGGAGGATTATTTCCTCCCACATGAATTTGCCCAGGTGAATCTGAGAGGGTTTAATGGCAGTGCCCCTTATATAGAACTTTTCTCTCCAAGAGTTTAGGTCATCTTCCTCTTTATCTATATTCTCCTGGATAGCTAGTTGGTATGTGTGAATGCATACGCATATGTGCTTTTGGTTTTGCCAGTGTTTTTATCTTGTAATAAATATTTTTAGCATCTTAATCATTTGTATGCCACTGTGAAAAACTCATTTTTCCCTTTAGCGGGGAAAAGTGAGTTATACATTTCTTAAACAAACAAAACTGCTAGGAATAGAGCAGAGAAAGGAGTTAAACAACTTAACATAGAGGTCACTTGTCCCATTCCATTATATCATAATGTAATAACTAAGTGATCATTTATTTAGAAACAATTATCTAGTTAGCTTGAAGACTTATAGAGCTATACGATAATGTAGCAGGCAATAGCATTCCCAGCAAAGAATGTAATCTTATGTTCTTCTGTTTTTCTTAGAGAGAAAGTAGGATCTTCTGGTCAATTAGGAGCAGCAGCTGCAGCTATGACATTATAGCAAGGTGGTTTATGTGTGCTTTCATGGAAAATAACATGCTTCATCACTCTGTAAAATATTGGAAGACTTTTCAGTAGCCAAGGCAAAATGCTGTGGAGATTAATATTAATAATAAATGCTAATTTAATTATCTTTCAATTTCCAAATGTCTGCCCAGTGAATTAAATGGGTAGTTTTCTTACTTATTTGAGGAACTGCCTTCTTGGCTAAATCTATAACTGTTCATTTTAGTTAGTTAGTTATTTATTTATTTTCTGTCCCTCCTTTATTATTTTTACAAATAACTCAAGGTGGCAAACATACCTAATATTCCTTCCTCCTCTTATTTCCCTGCAACAACAGTCCTGTGAAGTGAGTTGGGCTGAGAGAGAACAACTGGCCCAAGGTCACCCAGCTGGCTTTCATGCCTACGGCGGGACTAGAACTCACAGTCTCCTGGTTTCTAGCCCATTGCCTTAACCACTAGGCCTGTTGCCTTAACCACTAGACCAAACTGGCTAAATTATATTTATTATGCAGTAATGTACAATGCAGGATCAATGCAGAGCCAGTATTCACTTTAATGGATTATTAACTTTTCAGATTTGGCTGTTCTGTGTTTTCCTTGCTGTGCCTTGCCAGAATGTTCATTATACCACCTACAAATCTCATTATACATTTTGTAATTGTTTAAAAATTTATTCTCCTCCTCCTCCTTTTCCTTCTTCAAATAATGCCAATGCCATTAAAATATAATGACATAATAAAAGAATATATTCTCCCAGGTGGGGGAGATGGGCGGTGATAAAGTTTGACAAATAAATAAATAAATAAATAAATATTGTTAAGTTGTTTAGAAATATTTCATATTCCAAAATTAAAGATTGGATATGTTACTTTTCTCCTATGGTTACTGGTGTTTTATAAAACCATAAGTGTCAGTGACTGAATTATATAACAGATTTCATTATTAAATTAAACCATTGTGATTAAAATGTATCTCCAATTATCTATTTAAGATTATACTACTTTATTTAGTATGACAATGTGAGGCCTCACCATAGATTTACTATTTTTATAGGGATTGCTGAATAATTTTAGCAAATAAGTTTTGGCCAATCACCAAAAATGCTGAATGCCCTCTGCATGCCATGGAGATGCATATGCTCCTTTGATCATTAGGTGTCTCCCTTCTTGACCATGTCAGCAAAGATACAGTCTGGCAGCAGGTGGCCATTGCACTAATAACAGAAAATGCAGGAAAAACACCTACAGCGGTTTGGCCACGTCCTACAAGCAGTACCCCACCCTGTCACCTGCACCGCCTATCATTTTAACATCGGTGGCAAATACCTGCATGGAAGACCAAAGCAAAGGTGGCAAGACGCAATTGATGCAGACATGAAGATCACCCAGTTGGACCTGGTTGCTACGTCTGATCGTGTGAAATGTGTTCATTGATCTGAAAAGAAGACCCTTCATCTGCAGGAAAATGCTAGGAAGAAGATAGGGATTGCTAAATAAAAGATACAGTATATGTTCTTACATATGACAGCAGAGAATATCTCTTTTATGATCACCTAAAAACCAAATAATACTCCTTGTCTCTTTAAATCATTTTTGTATTCAGATCTAGGTAAAGCAGGTTATAGCACTAGTCTACCTGGCTGATCACAAAAAAAGTTAAGCAGAGTTTTGAGGTCGGCCAGACTGTGGAAGAGACAATGCAAGGACTACTGTAACTCTATGTTATTGTTATGTAGTATAATAGCAGAATCTTGAAAAAGAATCAAGGCGGAGCAATCTTGGGTTTCTTTTTCACCTTCTCCTCTCCCCCAGGGCTAAGCTGATGTTTATGTAACCATTCTTACATTCTTTCTTCAAAGTTATCTCCATGTTCCTCTACAATGAGAGATAATCAGGAAACCCCAGAGCTATAGGGTAGACTGGGAACAACAGCAACAACAGCAACAACAACTGGATGAAAACAATGCAAATTACTTCCTTATTGTTTTAGGTGTCATGCTTGACCACTGTGAACTTCTTTTGAATTTTCACATCTTGATTCCTCACAGCTTAATGATGAATTGTTGAACATAACAACTGATTTCATTATGAAGTCATTTGATATGATCAGAAAATTCTCCCAGTAGTGATTGCTGCATACTTTGGACATCATCACTTGAATTCATGTGTCCATGTGGGAAGATCAAAGGGGCAGGAAAAACTGCAAATTTGCAAAGACAACCCTTTACATTATTCTGCCTACGTTAGAAGGAAAAGGTTTGACAACAAAACTCTCTAGAGAAAAGTTTGATTCAGATTAAACTACACCTCATGTTGAGTGAGCAGGGAAAAAAATCTTTGTAAATTACAGCTTTAGAATTTAGATGTGTTAATTAACTGCATTGAAAAATGTTGAGTTAGGGTTCATTGGAAAGTTCTAAAGAGCCATCTGTCTGAAGATATGAATGCTGCCTTTTGTAATTTCCAGGTTACAAGAGATACAACAATATTCATCTTCTTAGGTCTCTCCTTTCTTTCCTCACAACTTCCCATTGTTGTGTATTCATATGTGTGTTTAGCAGTGTGCACAAACTTTATCAATGTCAAAAGGATTCTGTTTTGCTCAGAGTTGTCACACTTTTTTATTAGTACCATCTGGGAAGCATAAAAGTGTAGATGGAGAAATGCTAATATTTCACCTTAACCAACTCAGAAACCATGGCTGCAGTATGTTTTAAGGGCTGGAATATATTAGCCTTATTATTATTGAAATAAATTTAAATGCTAGGAGGCTCATTTTTTACAAAAAAAGGAAAGTATACTGCTGGGCCTGATATGTGTGAACGTCATGAACTGCAGTTGCACTGTTGGGGACATACTGTTACAGGAATTTGGAAAACACAGGAATCCAAATCATAAAAGCAAAATGGGTGGCACTGTAAAGAAAGGATTCATTTGAACTGTATGTACTTTAGAAAGAGGAGTGCCTGGAAGCTGTAGGGTTTGGGGTAAGATTTGTTTTAGGATGGACTTCATCACATTTTGCTTTATTTCTCACCCTGAACACAGATGTTATCACAACCCCATGGAGAGAAAGCTGGGAAAGGAGAGAGAACATTGCCCACCCTATTTGAATACTCCACATAGTGATCTTTCTATTGATATTATCAAATCAAGCCAGCAGGAGAGCTGAATCTGAGCCCTAAAATCCAGCAGGGCTTATTGTGGAGTGAAAATTAAGTAGAATGAACTCTTTTGAACAGATGCAAGTGTCCTGCCCATCCATAATAAGTAACCACACGCTCTGACTTCATACATCTCAAATTCTAAAATACCAGGAAACCCTACAAAGAGTGAGGTGGATCTCTGCTGAAGACAATCTCCTTCCTCATACAGAGGAGGATTAGCTATTGCACTTTTCCCTGTTACTATCTTACATATACAGTATGACTTACAAAGGAGGAGCATGTCTGAATTGGATTAGTTTCATTGAGCAGATCAGAGGCTGAGTATTTTTTCCCAGTGTCCCCAGAGCTTCCTTAAGAATATGGATATACAACCTTCTGACTCAGCACATCTCCCGAATGGGTGTGTGAGAACTCACATGAGGGCAGGACAAGTAGGAAAGTTGGGTCATTCAAATATTTTTCTTTCCTTTTAATAAGTTGATCCCTACCCACTGACCCTTTCCCACCTTTTCCATATGCTGAGGACAGGACTTTGCTGAATGAAAAGCTTTAGGAGGGACATGTGTCCCTCAGCTACAGATCATGTACTCATCTTAAGGAGCTCATTAGCCATTTCTATTTATCCTTGCAGAAATAGTTTACTAATGAATGTCTCTTCTGTGTGTTTCTTCTGAAGTAGGTCCTATTCAGACCATAGAAGCTTATTCCCCAAAAAATTATGTACCAGGATTTTGGAAAGGAACTGAGAATGTTCTACTGTTTGAGAAATACTGTTATCAATAACAAGGAGCCACCATCCATATGAAATATTTTGCTTCATCAAGAGATGAGAAGCCAGATTGCAGTCATGACTATCAGCTGATGAGCATTCTGACATTCTGTCTGCAACTGCTTTCCTTCACAGGTAAGATTCAGTCCACAAAGGTGTAACAGTTGCTAAAGAATGGGACAGTAATAATTGAGAGAGACAGGTATCCCTTTCCATCCAACTAAGAAGTTCTCATACCATCACTTTAAAGTATAAAGGGATCCTAATATCAGTTCAGATATGTCCATCTCAAAAACACCTGAATGAAAAACACTCCTTGTTCTGTGGAACAGAGCCAGGAGAATGATAACTGAGACTGATTTAACATATTCTTTTCTGCAAGAGTTCCTTTCCTGTGTCTCGGTAGCTATATTAGAGGTAATCTGAGACTCAAATATGCAGGCAGCCTCAAGGCACATCATATATTTCTTCGTTCTGGAGACTTTCCATAATTAAAAATGAAATCTAATTGCTCTTACTATTCATTCCTTTTCTATAATGTCACTAAATTGGTTTCTGCTCAGCAACGAAAAATCTGAAGAGGTTTTAAAATGAAAATGCATAGTGTGATAACGTTTGTTTTTAATTAGCATGCTGAGAAGTCAGCCTTTCTGCATTCATCAGCATAGTTTTGTTTTTTTATGGGATGTTTGAGTTTGTAACAAACAGGGTGAAGTAGGACTCTTACTTTAATTAGTTTCCTAAATTGTTGTTAGGGTAAATGAAGTTTGACATTTTACCACTGCTGCCCTCTATAGTCAAACAAGGAGATAAAATACTTCCATCTGGAGGTTGCTTAGAAGAGAAATTCAGAGAGAAAGTAGCAGCATGAATAAAAATAATTTTAGTTATGAATTTCTTGTTTTCAGAATGTCTGTCTCTTCTGATATGATTGTTGCCATGAAACATTGTTCTTTAAAGAAGTATCCAATTAGTGAAAGAGAGAGAGAGAGATGCTTTTTTATATTTGGGGTTTTAATAGCGGCTGGGCAAAACTTCTTGTGAGGAATGCATGTGGGAAGGGGGGGAGCTGAAAAATTCTTGCCAAGCAGACAGAGATAAAAGCTTATTTACAAAGTTCAAGGAACCAGATCTCCATACCTCCCAAATCAATTCTTTTAATTAAAAGTTCCTCTATATCTTACCCCCAGTTCCTGTGGCTGTAAAATTGATTAAGTCACATCCATTAAGGAACAACACTTTAAAATGTAATGACATCAAACACAGGCAGAGGAAACTACAAGAAATAGGAAAAAAAATCTCCAGATGTTCTCATGAAGCTTCCTTTGGATATCTGGATTGCATAACTCAAAATCATTTATACACAAGGCAGAGATCTTGATGTTATACATTTTTTAATATCAAATGATGACAATTAAGTGATTATTCAAGAAATACCTAAATAAAAGATCACCTGTTGCCTATTATGGATTTGTTTTATTTTATTTTATTTTATTATTTTATTTAAAAATCTGTCCACCCTAAACTTTTTGTCAAGTAGCCCTAAGTTGACTAACAATATAAATGTAAACATAAGAGGAAAACGAGTTGAAATTGCTAAACCAAAACACATAGAGAAAAAACAAAAACAAAATTATCACCAACAATTCAATATATTTCTCTTACTGGGGAAAAAAACTTTATCATTATGTTAGAGAAATTACTTTAGTTGAGGTCTTTAAGATCAACCCCAGCACTTTAAATTATACTCAGTAGTCAATGAGCAACTATTGTAGTTATTTAAGTACAGAGATCATATGATCCTTCTATCTTGTACAAGTTAGCAGTCAAGCTCTTCTATTTTATACCAACTGTAATTTCTGGACACTTTTGAAGGGTAGCCCCATGTGAAGCATACTGCAGTGGTCAAGACAGGATGTGACTGACATATAACTCACTATAGCTAAGCCCAAGTGGCTCAGAAAGAATTGTAGTTAGCACACATGTTGTAGTTGTGCAAATATGATTCTTGTCTCAGCCATCATTTGTAAAATCCAGTCACACATAGGAGTCATGGAACCTTCCCAAACAGTGAACCAGCAGTTTCTGGGAAGTCCAGCTCATTGTTAAGGTTAAGCAATGTTCAAGCTAGTTGATTATTTCCTTGGAATTAGTAAGAAGCTATTGAGTTGAAAGTCATCAACATGCTGATGTCCCCTGACCCCATGCTGGCTGGGGAATTCTGGGAGTTGAAGTCCACACATCTTAAAGTTGCCAATGTTGAAAAACACTGACCCAGAGTATCTTGTATTAATATCAGTGAATGAAAATATATCACTGTGCTCTAGGTCAATACATTAAAAAACAGGGTTTTTGTGCGAGGATATTTGGCTTATTTTGTTCAAGTTCACTGCAGATCAGGACCGATCTATTATGGCTCTATGGCAAGGAAACAATCTTCCTGTTAGTTTCATTTATCAGTGTATATGATAAATATACATTGCAAGCATGGGCAGCAAACGTATGTTACAATGTAGGAAAAAAAACCCATATTTGCTAACTAGAACCCCTCCTTTCCCTCAGCAGTGGAATATCTGTGACCTGAAATGTGATTTTTGTATTGCATGGGCATATTGTGATGAATTGCTTTCCTTCAAATTTTGTGACCGTACCTCTAATATAACTGAAGGATACCACTGGTGGGTGGTCTGAAGTAATAATTTTAAGAAAGGATAATAACAGCAATAATTCAGCACATATTTTGCACACAGAAGGTCCAAATTCAAAACCTGATTGCTGGCTGGTTGCTTTTCAGGTCGTTTGGTTTGCATGTAGGTATGCTGGGCATGCTCAGCCTTGCCAACCCAGAGACATTGTATGAATGGATCTGTCTGGCTGGCAAGGCTGAGCATGCCCAGCATACCTACATGCAAACCAAACAACCTGAAAAGCAACCAGCCACCATGAGGGGACCCCAAAGTGCCGCAACTGCTGCCCGGCCAGGCTACAGAGCCTGGGAAGAGGAGAGAGATCAGCGCTATGTGAAGGGCCAGTGTCTCCGATGCAGAAAGGAAGGACACCAAGCAGCTGATTGCCCAAAAGCCAAGGCTGGAGACCAAGCGGGCAAACTGCCGGCCAAATCACTGCCCTCATCGCGGTGGATGACGGCAGCCAAGGGGGCGGCCGATGCTGAAGAAGTACCCTACTTCTTGGGAAAGGTTGAAGATGACTCTAAGGAACCGGCGGGAAACGCCAGCCACCTGCCTTGAAAAGCGCCTGTGGGCAGGTGGAGGAGGATGGGCGCGAAGATGCTATGGTGAGTGCTGACTGTCCAACTCTAGCAGTAAAAGTGAAATTGGGCTCCCGCACTAAGACTACGGAAGTCTGGGCTTTAGTTGACTCTGGGTGTTCCAGGTGTATGATTCACCCTGATCTGGTTGCTGCTTTGGACCTGCCTAGCTTTCCCCTCCAGCAGCCTTTGATCTTCACCCAGTTGGATGGTTCAATGGCGGGGGGGGGGGGCAGCAACCCATTTTACTGGAACTGTCGCGATGCAAATGGGCAGCCACCGTGAGTCTTTAAAATTTGTAGTGGCACCTGTTGGCAATCCCTTGGTAATTCTGGGGATTCCCTGGTTGACCTATCGAAGCCCATATATAAACTGGAAACACAGAACTCTGACTTCTAAGGATGGGTTTTACCAAGCCCCTACAGCGGAGAGAGCTTCACATGCGGGGGTTGGAAGGGCTGCAATTGCCACGCCGTGCCTTAGTTTGGCACATTTAGAAGGCTTGCCAGATTGATACCAAGACTTTGCAGACATCTTTGGGGAAATGGAAGCAGATCAGCTACCCCCCCCCCATCGAAAAACTGACTGTGCAATAGAGTTGGTTCCCAACGCTCAATTGCCCAAGCTGAAAATGTATCCAATGACTCAGAGAGAGCTTGAGGCATTGCGGGACTTTATTGACAAAAATCTGTCAAGGGGGTTTATTGAACCTGCAAATTCCCCAGATGGGGCCCCTGTGCTTTTCTGGGAAAAGAAGGATGGCACGCTTAGACTTTGTACGGACTATCGGGGGTTAAATTCCATCTCGATCTGCAACAAATATCCTCTGACACTAATGAAAGACATGTTAGCCCATTTGTTCAAGGGCAAGATATTTTCCAAGCTTGACCTTCATGAAGCCTATTTTCACATCCGCATACGAGCTGGAGATGAATGGAAAACTGCTTTTAATTGCCCATTGGGTTCATTTCAGTACAAAGTCCTCCCTTTTGGGTTAACAGGGGCGCCCGGGGTCTTCATGCAATTGATTAATGAAGTGTTACATGATCATTTGTTTAAAGGGGTCCTGGTTTATTTAGACGATGCTCTCATTTACACTGAAACCAAGGAGGAACACGAACGCCTCCTCAAACAGGTGTTAAGCAAGCTTAGAGATCCCGAACTCTATGCCAAGCTTTCCAAATGTGAATTTCACAAAACCCAACTTGACTATCTAGGCTATAGGGTATCTGACAAAGGCATTGAGATGGACCCTGAAAAAATTCAGGCGATTTTAAGTTGGGAACGCCCCCGCACCCGGAGGCAATTACAAAGTTTCTTAGGGTTCAGTAATTACTATCCACAGTTTATCCAGGGATTTGCTGAGATTGCTTTGCCCCTTACTGGCTGACTACGTACCAAGGGTTTGGGAGAGACACGCAAGGTGAAAAATCCTGGGGCAGTGCTGAATTGGACACCTGAATGCCAGGCAGCATTCGAAAAGTTAAAAACCCTTTTCACTGCTGAGCCTATTTTACAGCACCCCGATCCTGACCGCCCCTTTGTGGTCCAAGTTGATGTTTCTGATTTCTCAATTGGGGCTATATTGTTACAGAAAGATTCTGAAAATCACTTAAAACCCTGTGCTTATCTGTCCAGAAAATTTTCTGAAACTGAGCAACAGTGGCATGTTTGGGAAAAAGAGGCTTTTGCTGTAAAAGCTGCTTTAGAAGCATGGCATCACCTCCTGGAAGGTGCTAAATGGCCTTTCAAGGTTTGGACTGATCACAGGAATTTGGAAGCCCTCCACACACCCCAGCGTCTCAGTCCTAAACAAATTCGCTGGGCTCAATTTTTCAGTCGCTTTAACTTCCAGTTAAAATTTATTCCAGGAAAGAAAAACTTTCTGGCTGATGCTTTGTCACGTTTGCCTCAGGACTCTGACCACGTGGCAGATATAGTTGGGACTGTTGTCACTGAACCACAACTGGGCTTGGTTGCAGTCACCCGGAGCCAGGCCCGTGCGCAGGCAACCCTGCCCCCAGCTCCGTCTGGGAAGCGGAAAATGTAAGTTCCTTGTCAGTTACAAAAGGACTTTCTCCAGGCACTGAAATCTGACACTTGGTTGCTAGCTAATAGAGACAATGTTTCTTTTGAAAACGGTCTAGCATGGGTGGAACACTGCCTTTATGTGCCTGAAACTTTGAGGGCTGATGTTTTGCAGCGTTCCCATGATGACAAACTTGCTGGACACTTTGGTTTTGTCAAAACCTTGCATTTGGTTCGCCATCAAATTTGGTGGCCGACCTTAAGGCGTGACGTGAAAGACTATGTTGCTTCCTGTCCTGTTTGTGCCATGTCAAAGTGGAAAGGGGGTAAACCACAGGGGCTTCTGCAGCCAGTGGCCAGCCCATCCCGTCCCTGGGAGGAGATTTCTATGGATTTTATTGTGGACCTGCCTCCCAGTCAGAAGAAAACTGTCATTTGGGTTGTAAAAGATTTTTTCTCCAAACAAGCCCATTTCATTCCATGTGCATCCATCCCGTCAGCCTCGCAATTGGCCTGCCTCTTTCTCATCCACATCTACCATCTCCATAGTAGCCCCTTCTGTTTGGTCAGTGACCGCGGGACACAGTTCACTTCCCAGTTTTGGAAATCATTTTTAAAATTGATTGGCACCAAACAGGCATTGTCCACATCGTCGCATCCTGAGACTGACGGATCTACGGAGGTTTTGAACTCTACCCTTGAACAATTCCTAAGGGCATACATAAATTACCATCAGGACAACTGGGTTGACTTGTTGCCCTTTGCTGAGGTGGCTTACAACAATGCTGTCCATCAGAGCACTGGGTATACCCCTTTTCATGTGGTTTCTGGTCATGACTTTGTCCCCATCCCTGAGCTGCCACAAACCCCTCCCCAGTCCTGTTCTGCCTCTGACTGGGCTGTTCAGCTGGCTGATTCCTGGCCAGTGATTCAGCAGGCTTTGGCTGATTTCCAGTCTGCTTACAAATTCCAAGCCAACAAACGCCGTTCTGTGCAACACGATTTCAAAATTGGGGAACAGGTTTATCTTTCTACCAAATTCATAAAGTCCCCACAGCCCTTGAAAAAGCTTGCTCCCAAATTCATTGGTCCTTTCCCTACTGTTGGTCTTATCAATCCTGTTACTGTTAAGTTGGACCTGGCTCACAATTTGAAATGCTTGCACCCTGTTTTCCATTGCAGCCTTCTCAAGCCTGTCCACCACTCTTCCCACTGGCATCCCCAACCTCCTCCTCCTGCTCCGATCATGATTAATGGGCAACAACACTTTGAAGTCAAGGAGGTCGTTGATTCTCGCAAGCTTCGAGGCACCCTCCAGTACCTGATCCGCTGGAAACACTTTTCTCATCCTGAATGGGTGCCTGCTCGCCATGTTAATGCTCCTGATTTAGTTAACTGTTTCCACTTAGCTTACCCTTTGAAGCCTGCCGCTTAGAGTTTTTTTTCTTTTGGGGGGGCGGTATGTCATGTTCACTGTTTCAATGTGCACTGTACATCGTAACGTTTCACATGCCATGGTGCTGACGCGTGTTTCTGGTGGGAGGGAGCTGCTGTGAAACATTGTGCCAAGCTCTGTATCTATGGAATGTGTTTGGGTCTGCTCAAGGACTTTTCCCGCGGACCATCAGGAGCCGTTAGGAGCACCTGGGATTGTGAGCCTGAGAAGATTCTACGGGGGGAGGGATCTCGTTTGTACCAAGGTTTTTTTAGTTTGCATTTGGTGCGCTTTTTCCATTCTCAGCTTTCTTTGTGATCCTGCATAATATTCTTTAATAAATCAGATATCTTTATGAACCTGTTCATGAGTCTGATGGTGTTTTAGGATAGGCAATCATTACAATAGCTCTCAAAAAGTTGCTAGCGAGCTGTTGCTATTTAGGTAGACCAGATGGCCAATATATTTAGTAAAAAATAATTTCTGATATTCTGATGTCCACCAAGTGTATAAAGAACATGTGTGCTTATTAATGAGCAAGAATAACAATGACAAGAAAATCAGTGTATGCATTTATGAGCTTACGCTAAGGCATTCATGTTTAGGGATGTGGTTGGTACTGTTGAACCTCCTCACCTTCAGAAACAGAGAAGAGCAGAGAGGGGCTGGTAGTTTGAAATCTTCTAATGATAGTCTGTGCAGTCTAAAGGGGTAGAATTAATATACCTGCCTCTTTTATCCTTGGATTCAGGAATTCCAAAGGCCATGTCAGCCAATGGAAAATGAGCTACAGATAATATTTGTCAGTAACTCAGCAGAAAGAACAAGACTGCACAAGTGATACTAATTATATTTATGGCACAAAGCAGCACCCACTTAAGTACAAACAAAAGTCACAACGCCAATGTCATTGGGGTGTTTTCATGAGGGGGGAGTAAGGATGCCTTTGAACATGCTGGAGACATTAAAGAGAAGATGTCTCACACATACAATTACTCAGAATCTCTTTACAACTGTGAACTCTTTGCCATTTTACAACTGTGAACACATGCTTGCATGTGGAGAAGATTATAGCTGTGCCTGACACCTGGTAAGCATGCTCCCTGACCCCCTCCCCCTTATTTGCTCCCCTTCCTATGAAACTCTGAGATTTTGCAGGTCCAATGCCAGCTGCTAAACATTCAAGGGACGGATTTGCTTAATGATGAGGCCCAGGAAGACAGAAGGGGAAGAAGGAAAAAGAAGAAGGGGGGAGAAGGACAGAAGATGTACTATTTTAAATCTTCTCTACCAAACAGCTATTGGTCTCCTGGTCTATTTTAAAATTACATTTCCATGTCTACATGCCAGATGAATACTTACAGGTTCCTTGCATCTTCCTCTCTCTGGACCTGGTAGAGAACTGACTTCTCATAAGGGCCAGCATTCATCTAGGTCCAAGATACTCTATTCCAGGGTCCACTTCTTTTTGCTGTTGAGCGCCCCATTCTTTCAGAGCTAGTCTGTTAAAAGACAAATATATGAGAGGGGGATGAAGACAGCAGTAAGTGCAGAAGAGTATGGAGACAACTTTGAAGAAGTGGAAGAACCATTTTGAGAAAGTAAATGACAACTTAGTCCTGAGCTGCTGAGCTTGCTGATCAGAAGGTCGGCGGTTCAAATCCGCATGATGGGGTGAGCTCCCATTGCTAGTCCCAGCTCCTGCCAACCTAGCAGTTTGAAAACATGCAAATGTGAGTAGATTAATAGGCACCGCTTCGGTGGGCAGGTAACAGCTTTCCGTTTAGTCATGCCGGCCACATGACCACGGAAGTGTCTACGGACAAACGCCGGCTCTTCGGCTTTGAAACAGAGATGAGCACCGCCCCCTAGAGTCGGACACGACTGGACTTAATATCAAGGGAAACCTTTACCTTTACCTTAAGGAGGGGGCATGAGAAAGAGATTCAAGATAACCTCACCTTGATTCTCTTTTTGGGAGGAAGCTCTGGTAGGCTTTCAAGATTCTGTTACTATTATATTCTATAACAGTAAAGTGGAGTTTCAGTAGTCCTTGCATTTTCTGCCCTATGACCTGGCTTGCTTGAAAGGGCTGACTGTAAGTGAATGTGAAGCCAAAAACTCGTAGGAGCCTGATTTGCTCCCCTCTCCCTTTTCTTCTTTCTTGACAGCCTTACTTCCCTCCTCCAAACAGCAAGCTGCAAGGAAGGACCAGACAGCGAGAATTCTGACCCAATCTTTTGCATGCTGGGCTTCAAAAGAAGGCTAAGAACCACACCAACTAGGGACAAGAGCCACACGTGTCTTGTGGCTATAGATAGTATATCCGTTCTCTATTATGAAGAAGAGTTCCATGAATCATTGTGAGGGAGGTCAGTCTTTCCATGATTGCAACATGCATGTGCATCCCATATGTAGACAGAGAAATAAATACAAATAGAAAGATTTTCTAAAACTAAAACCTTCAGAAATAGAAAGGAACCTTTCTGCAGTGTGGGGTCTTAGATGCATGTACTATTACGAAAATGCTTTTACTGGGCTCCTCAGGTGAAATAGATGCTGTGAATATTTGTAAGGCGAGGGGAATCCTTGTTTTACAAGAGGTAAACTTCATTTTTTTAAAATGCTTTTTTCATATAACTGGAGATACAATATTAAGCATCAACCACCCAGAGTCACTCTCTGAGTCAGATAGGCAGTGATTAAATTTGATTGATTGATAGATAGATAGATAGATAGATAGATAGGTAGATAGGTAGATAGATAGATAGATAGATAGATAGATAGATAGATAGATAGATAGATAGATAGATAGATAAAATCTTGACATATTTGGAAGCAATGTTTAGATCTTAGCTGCCATGTTTGAGCCCCCAGCTAATAATCTTCATCTTTCCCCAACATGACTGTCTCCTGATATGTGATGAGTACAGTCCCCTTAATTTCCAATCACCAAGAAATTTTACTTTATATCTTTTTACATTCTTCCCATCTCTTGCAAGTTGGCTTGATTGGTTTTAACTGATTGCTCTTAGCTACCTTCAACTTTGTTAATGAAAAGGAGGGAACCAGTGATAGAGATGCAAGTGAGGCCTGCATGTATTTCTTCTTATACATGTCATTTTTTATTTTTTTTTGGTGCCTTTGAGTCAGTGTTGACTTCTGGCGACTGCCTGGACAAGTCCCTGCAGTTTTCTTGGCAAGATTTCAGAAGCGATTTGCCACTGCCGCCTTACTAGGGCCGAGAGAATGTGACTAACCCAAGGTCACTCAGCTGGCTTTGTGCCTAAGGCAGGACTAAAACTCACGGTCTCCCACTTTCTAGCCTGGTGCCTTAACCACTGCACCAGACTGGTTCCCTATACATGACTACTCAGAAGTAAATTCCATAGATTTCAGGGAAGTTGATTTTCAGCTAAGTAAATCAAGGTCTGCAGGCTGAATTGGGACAGTATATAGTATATTGCTATTTGATGATGAAGTTTTATTCTTGAACTGTAGTCTGTTATTAAATAACTGCATGTTCTGCTGTCCCTTAATGAATGTTACAACTTGATATGTCTTGAGGAAAGCACATCTTTCCTTTCAGGTGTGAGAAAGGATGAAAGAAAAAGAAAAAACAATAAAGTAATATTATTAGTGAGCTTTACTATTGTATATTTTATACACCACTGTAAAACATGTTTGCAAAATCACTGTCAAAGGTTTGGCAGGTACTTCCATATTTAGAGATATTCAGATATTGCCTGACCTTTTCACCACATTTCACTCGTATAAATATTCTGCCAAATTCATTAGTGTATACATTTCAACTGGATCAGCTAATACATACAAAGTGACACACACAGAAATATTTTTAAATTTTTAAATTGTACATACAGGAAATAAAGAGATTAAACTTCTCCTGAGTCAAGGAGAAAGACTTTGGGGCCAAATGCCATTTGTCAGGTTGGTAGTTTATGGAAAAGGGAAATCAGAACAAATGATTACTTTTAGAAATTCTGCAGTCTTGTAACAACTACCACAATGCTCCCTAAAGGCTTAGTTTCATTCTCACTAGCTCTTTGTACTTTACAACTGTAATTTTTTAACTTCAAACATGATAGACATATTTTCATTTCAGAAAGTTGCTGCAAGGATAAACAAATATTTTCAGTAACACAAAGTATGCTATTGATTTGTTTCTTATTTTGTTTACTTTAGGATATATATCCCACTTCACTCCTAGAGACTGAGTGGCTTACAGCAAAGCGATATAAATGGGATTAAAGAGATAGGAACCATGTGAAATACATTTTCTTTTATGGGTGATAACTGGAAGCTGATATGACTTACTAACACAAAGCCATTCCTTCTTCCTATGAAACATTGAGTACCATATGCTGCAATAAGTGATAGGAGAGAGTTCTCAACACTTCCCCAAATTACAATCCTTAGAATTATAATTTGTTGTTCAAACTGAAGATAAAGACTATGGAATATATTATGATCTAACTGCTATACAACTGCCAGAAGAGTATATTTTGGAGACCTCCACAAATTATTACCATTCTGTCATTCTTCTTGTAACAGAATAAAAAGAGTATTATATACATGATGGAGCGTACTGCTACTCAATGTATTTAAATAAAATAAAAAGTTTTTCCTTAAACCACCCACTACATTTTGGAGTAGACACCCTGATTTGCCATTCAAAAGATGAGTGTGGTCCTTGGCCTACAAAAGAATTCTGCATTTCGTACTGTAACGGAAGCAGTGGTATGTTGCTGTAACTTGAAAAGATAATGACACCTTTATTAATGGAAATACTTGACTGTATCCAAAATTTATATTCCAGATAGGAGATGCATTTTCCATTCACAGGGCAAAAGATTTAAATCCATTCCAGTATTTTCAAGTCTTGAAAATGTGCAGTTCTGCAATTCTTAATGCCAGTACAAGGTAGTCTGTACCGATGTGAGCCGTCCAGTTCAAGAAGAATATTGGAAAAAAGATAATGATCAATAGCTCCATAGAAAGATGATTAAGACAAACTTTACAACCAACTTTTTCTTAGCTTTATAATACACTCTGGTTGCTTGGGTGCTATTTAGAGAGGAAAATATCTTACACAGACTTCAATCGGAGTGGATCCAAGAACGTTTATAAAATAGACTTTACTGAATATGGACATCAATTCTAACTGACTCCAATAACATCTATTTATCTGAACAAAATTCAACACCCAACATAAAAACGAACTTTCTGAAAATTGCATATAAGAAGTACTAGTGATGTGAATAATGATGAACTGAAAAAGCTCTGATGTCAGACACATTTACATTAACAAAGCCTAGAATGAAAGAGAGACAAGCATAGGGATCATGTCATACACTGGAGGATTATTGGCAGGGTGGGAATAATGAGAAGAAGAAGCAAACGAAATAGCCACTTAACAGAACTGGGGATCCCAGTGGGAAAAAGTGTGACAGAATGAGGTGGAGGAACCTGAGCGGTAAGGTAGGTTGACCCTCTGAGCTGCTGCTGCTGCTGCCCCCTTAAGGTAGACCACATTTCTTATATGCATCAATGCTATATTAGAGAAAGTTGTAAATGTATGACTATATTTTGCTTTTACAGGAAAAAAAAAGTAGAATGGAAAGCAAAAATTCTACTCTAATAATGCAGGTTTGTTATCAATCTGCACATCCCTAAGTACTTATTCTCTCTATCCACAGCATTTTAAGGACATTATGACTTTTGCATTCTGTTCCTTACTACCACAAAACTGCACACTTGCCCACATATGGCTATGAATTCCTATTTATTTTGCAATTAAGAAGCAGTCAGATCTGTTTGATTCAAAGAGGATAATTACTGGTAAACATCTGTCTTTCAACAGAAAATTACCCAGCTTAACAGAACAGCTCTTTATACTTCCAAAAGAACAATGTATTTTGTGAAAGACAGATACATTCAGTTATTGGGGGTGGGGTGGGGGTTGCTTCATCTTACTAACAAAATAAAATCTGTTTTGGGCCTGTTGACACACTTTGTTATCATACTAGCATTGGTAAACAATCTAGCTTGTACTGTTCGAAATCCTGTGGTAGGTAGACCACCCATGTAAGCACATTTGAGATATGTTTGAAAAGCCCTCTAGTAAAGCTAGGAATATGACTGAACTTCCTGCTAGTTGGTTCCTCATTTTACAATTCCAAACACTTTTGGTCTTTGTTTACAGCATATGCTTCAGATGCTTTTTCTTTATGGACTTTGCTGGAGGTTACAGAATAACAAAGAATTATTTCCGTACCTTATTAATTATGCTTTAAGCATTTCTACTCAGAATGATGTCCAACCACTAATAGAACACTACGTCATTTCTTATTTTTGACTGAAAGTGGGCATTAATTACAAGATGAAAGTCAAATCTAAGTATAATGTTTCCCGTTTTCAACTGGTCCGACCAGCTTTTGAGTTCAACTGTTAAAGAGGTTATAGGTGGAAACACCTCAAGTTTTGTTTTGTTTTATTTTCCATAAATCTTTTGGCTCTACTAATCAGCTAACTTTTGGTTTCAGCTAAGCTGTGATGCTTCTCTCCAAATATGGTACTATACAAATGGAAATCAGTCAAAAGAAAGAAATGATATCTTGTTTCTGCTTGTCACTCGTGAACCAGATGACACTGTAATATTACTAGATAATAGGGCAGTGCAGTGCTTTGGAATTTATTGGGAAGAGGTACTTCAAAATGCATAGTGGGAATATCCCTGCACTCTTCTCTTGGCCTGTACAGCTAGCAGATAATATTATGCCAAAAATCTGTATCTTCTAATTTGCTTAAACTTTTCTTCAGCTTCAATTGTGTATCACATTTTTCAGGAGCCTGAGAATTTATGTCTAATTACTTTTGGTGGTTTTTAACAATATTTTATTGTGAGGTGTCCAAATGTGTTGGTAGTGGGTTTGTTTTTTTAGACATCTCCCAATCCCTCTTAGTTTTTCTGATTGCTCTTTCCTCCTGATCTGAAAAACAAACAAACAATGGGAGGACTACCCATGTCATGTCTTCCCTAGGATTTAACAAGTATGGGAAGCCAGAGAAGTTGAAGACTGCTAGAGAGATGGTTTGCAAAGACAGAACAATCACATATATCCTTTGTCATGTTATAACTAAATAAGTACCACACTTCATCCTTGAAAATTTCACTGACGTTTTCTTTTCTTTGGAAAAGAGAAGCAATTTCTTTTCCATGAAACTGAAGTGGGATGGTTGACAAAATCCAAACAAAGAAAATTTCACCAGGACTAGTCACAAATTTCTAAAAAGCAGGAATTTTAAGAGAATACTAGGCAGGCCGATCTAATTCATGCTTCAGTGCACCCTTACTTCCTTTGGGTATGTTTAGCATTGCAGAGAAGTTGCTTTGGAAATAGCTGCATCAGAAGGAATGGTTATGATGCATTATATCTGAATAGTTAAGTCTGTACTTCTGGCAACATATAAGCTGATACATTTGATGTACTACATGAAAAGGAAAGGGCTAAAAGCTGCCAGTGATAAATGTCACTATACACCCATATAACCAATGTTCAGACATATAACTACATACAAGATGGGGATGAGGGAAGAAAACTCATTATTAATCTCCTTAATGCATGCTTTAGAAACCAGCAGACTGTGAGTTCAAGTCTTGCCTTAGGCACAAAGCCAGCTGGGTGATCTTGGGCCAGTCACTCTCTCTCAGCCCTAGGAAGGCAGCAATGGCAAACCGCTTCCAAAATCTTACCAAGAAAACTGCAGGGACTTATCCAGAGAGTTGTAGGAGTCAAGATTGACTTGAAGACACCAAAAAATAATAAAATAAAATAAATAAAAATTATATATTTCTGAATCAGTAACTTGCTATTTAGACACTTGGAGATATATCGTTGGCTTACATAATTGAGAGTGATTTCAAACAAAGCATTCCTCATGTTACCATTCTAATGGCTTTGGGGCAGTTATTCCATTTTCCTTTGCTTAATGGAATTTATCTGGTTGGGAAAAAGATAGAATTATTGGTAGGAAGTGACAGAAAGGTTTTAACTGGAGGGAACAGTGGTGGTTTTGTCTCACCTATGGGGTAAAATTGCATGAATTTTATTGTGGGCATGCTTCATGATGTCCATGTGATGTTACTGCTCTGTGACCTGCACTGGTTACCAGTTGGCTTCCAGGTGCAATTCAAGGTGCTGGTTATCACCTATAAGGCCCTTCATGGCACAGGGCCAGGTTATTTGAGGGATTGCTTGTCTCTGGTTGTACCTACCTTTTCAGTGATATCAAGCAAAGCAATCATGCTTTGGATCTCATTGATCAAGCAGTGTCATCAGGTGCACACTTTCCTCAACTGTGAGTACCTTCAGACAGTCACTCATGCCCTAGTCACCTCACAACTGGACTATTGCAATGCACTCTACATGGGGCTGCCCTTGAAAACCATCTGGAAGCTAGAGCCGGTACAATGGCAGCAGCATGTTCATAACAGGAACTTCACACTATACCTATGTGTCACCAATACTGCATTAGCTGCATTGGTAGCCAATAGCTTCTGGGTGCAATTCAAGATGCTGGTTATCAACTATAAAGCCCCTTATGGTTATCTGAGGGACTGCCTATCTCCAATTGTTTCTGCCCACCTGGTATGTTCAGACAGAGAGAATGTGCACCAGGTTCCCTCTATTAAGCACTGCCATCTTGTGGGACCAAGGTAGTGTGCCTTCTCTGTCACTGCCCTGCCCTCTGGAACAGCATCCCCCAAAGATACAAATGGTGTCCACTTTCCTGGGGTTCCAGAAAGCCTTTAAAGCCTGGCTCTGTTCCCAGGCCTGGGCTTAATGTGTTTAATGATGAATTTGTGAGGCCCCTGTCATATTTGTATTGTTTATTGTTTTAGCCCAGGCTGCCTGTTTATGTGAGTTTAATTGTTTTAATAATTCTCTGGATTTTGTAAGCTGCCTAGAGTCTAATGGAGTGGGCAGCTATAACAAATCTGATTAATTAAATTTAATTAATTAAATTAAGCTTGCCGGACCCAGGAAGTGTGACTTCTCTATCACAGCTGGAATGATATCCCTCCAGAGACCAGGATGGCTGCCATCCTGATGAATTCAGGAAGCAGTTAAAGACCTGGCTATTCTCCTAGGATTTGGGGCAAAGTGAAGGTTGAACCCCCACTGGATGGGGTTTGTTTTGTTATATATTGTTTCGGGGCCACTCATAATTTCTTTTGTCTTGTGTAATTTTTCTTACTTTTTAATTGTAAGCTGCTCAGAGTCATTAGGAGTCAGGAGGCATACAAACTGTTGTTGTTGTTTATTCGTTTAGTCGCTTCCGACTCTTCGTGACTTCATGGACCAGCCCATGCCAGAGCTTCCTGTTGGTTGTCAACACCCCCAGCTCCCCCAGGGACGAGTCCGTCACCTCTAGAATATCATCCATCCACCTTGCCCTTGGTCGGCCCCTCTTCCTTTTGCCCTCCACTCTCCCTAGCATCAGCATCTTCTCCAGGGTGTCCTGTCTTCTCATGATGTGGCCAAAGTATTTCAGTTTTGCCTTTAATACCATTCCCTCAAGTGAGCAGTCTGGCTTTATTTCCTGGAGGATGGACTGGTTTGATCTTCTTGCAGTCCAAGGCACTCTCAGAATTTTCCTCCAACACCACAGTTCAAAAGCATCGATCTTCCTTCTTTCAGCCTTCCTTATGGTCCAGCTCTTGCAGCCATATGTTACTACGGGGAACACCATTGCTTTAACTATGCGGACCTTTGCTGTCAGTGTGATGTCTCTGCTCTTAACTATTTTATCAAGATTTGTCATTGCTCTTCTCCAAGGATTAAGCGTCTTCTGATTTCCTGACTGCAGTCAGCATCTGCAGTAATCTTTGCACCTAGAAATACAAAGTCTTTCACTGTTTCTACATTTTCTCCCTCTATTTGCCAGTTACCAATCAAGCTGGTTGCCATAATCTTGGTTTTTTTGAGATTTAGCTGCAAGCCAGCTTTTGCACTTTCTTCTTTCACCTTCATCATGAGGCTCCTCAGTTCCTCTTTGCTTTCACCCATCAAAGTGGTATCATCTGCATATCTGAGATTGTTAATGTTTCTTCCAGCGATTTTAACTCCAGCCTTGGATTCCTCAAGCCCAGCATGTCGCATGATGTGTTCTGCATACAAGTTGAGTAGGTAGGGTGAGAGTATACAGCCCTGCCATACTCCTTTCCCAATCTTAAACCAGTCCGTTGTTCCATGGTCTGTTCTTACTGTTGCTGCTTGGTTGTTATACAGATTCTTCAGGAGGCAGACAAGATGACTTGGTATCCCCATACCACTAAGAACTTGCCACAATTTGCTATGGTCCACACAGTCAAAGGCTTTAGAATAGTCAATAAAACAGAAATAGATGTTTTTCTGAAACTCCCTGGCTTTTTCCATTATCCAGCGGATATTGGCAATTTGGTCCCTAGTTCCTCTGCCTTTTCTAACCCCAGCTTGTACATCTGGCAATTCTCGCTCTATGAATTGTACAAACAAATAAATAAAATAAATGAATAAGTTAGGACAAAGGTAGTCAAAGCATCATCTGGAAGATCTCTCTCTATATATAGCGTATGATAAGTACATGACAAGAGAAAGGCAAATATATACACACAGTCCACACGATTATATACAAAACTTCTGAGGGGATACAGTAGTACCCTGGATGTCCAGTTCAGATATCCGGGCGATCATTTCTGGTGTTGCTTTGTGCAGATCTTCTAAGGAGCCGGGGAACGCACGTTGTGGGCAGTCTTGCACAATACGTTTGCTAGTTTGCATATTGGCACCATGGCTGCAACAAGGAGAATCTTTCCAGCCCCATTGATACAGAGCAGAGGCACTCCTTCCAGTAGCACATCTGATTCTATTCAATTTTGTCCAGACAGAGCAAAGCAGGTTAAAGCCAGGAGGTGTGGAAGGCCTCTGTGTATTAGAGTGTGCCGTGCAGACACCTGGCAAGCAAAGATGAACTAAATGGGTTTAAAATTGATTCATTCCTATAAATAGCAATATTGTGCTCAATCAATGGATTTATGATTATTGTGCCTGTGACTTATTTAATTAACACGTTCATTCATTCATTTATCATTCTATATCCCGCTGCAGTCCAATGACTCTCAGGAGAATAGAATGGACTTTCACTGAAGAGGATTCAGTGGGAAGAGGGACTTTGGTGGGCCAGAAGGAGATGTAACCCTGGCACTGAACCCTTTCCTTCCATCATAAATAGCAGTATGCAGTCTACTGAAGGGACGGGCAATTGCCCTAGATCCCTCTAAGTTATAGTTCAATTTGAAATCATAAGAAAATATATTTATTTTAGGCTGTAAAACTAAATTAAACTGGATCCAAGAGTGCTTTTAATATTTTGGGTTCCTCTGTATGGTCCTGTGTACAGGGACCTCTCTTGAATGGACAGAACACCGTGACAGAAAATCATAATAATGAAGCATACAGGGAGAAGTAAATAGGTATCTGAAGAGAGCATTAATGGAACTTTCTTCTCTCCTCCTACAGTCTTTAAATACTGTGTGTCCTTGTGAGTGGATTAAGAGAAAGAGACATTCAGATCAGGAGATCAGGGCAGAGGCAAAGAGTTACAGCAGTTTTGATCAGTCTCTGCTCAGTTTCCTGCCATTACTTTGTTAGCTGTCTACATCATGTGCAGTTTGGATCTTGGACTTAAGCCAGTCAGTGGAAAGTAATGAAACTATAAGCTTACATTTGCATCAAAATTTAATACATAGGGTAGCATATTTTAACTTGTTTGAAAAGGAAGAGGGGAAAAATAATTGATAAGCATTTAGATAGCTGTAGGCTTGACTAAAAGCTGTATTAGGAATGGGATGATATTATGTGGAAAATGTGTGTGGGTTGGTAGAGAGAGCAATCGCAAAGAAGGAAATGGAAAACTAGGGTGGGGAAAACTTTACCACTATGATAACAAGGTGTTGAGAAGGAACAACTTTAACTGAAATGAATTGGGATGGGTATGAAAAAGAATACTAAAAACAAATGGAGCTTTGCAACAAAATGTTGCAGTCAAGAATGCTTCTATTTAGTAGTTCAGCCCCTCCCTTCTATCCCCCACTCATTTTCCATCACTTCCCTTGCACATAAATAGCCCAAGCTGTACTACTTATTCATGAGCATGTGGACAACTGAATTAAGTATGACCAAGTATCCCTAATGTGCTTGTGTCAGTGAAACCTGCTGAAGCGATTAAAACAACAAATGTTAACTCCATTTAACATGGAGTCCATGCTGTAACATAAGTCTAATAATTTGTAATCATTTTCTAAAATTAATTTAGAAGATTTCAATGTGCAATACGTTTGCCCACAAGCTAACAGAGCATAAAGCTTTTGATGCAGTTGGGTGCTTCATTTTGGCCTAGGAAGAAATCACTGATGGCTGTTTAAGTAGCATCTTTTCTGGTCTAGAATATTAGCTATGAATATTACATTCAGACATCTGAACTCCATGTGTCTCTATAAATTGCATTACAGGACTTTCATAAATCATTCTCCCCCAACCTCATCCTTTTTCAATACAGATGCAATGCTTTGGGGTTTGCATTAGGACAATTAAAAGGAGAAGGAGAGGGAGAGGGAGAGGGAGAGGGAGGAGGAGAAGGAGAAGGAGAAGGAGGAGGAGGAAGAGAAGGAGAAGGAGAAGGAGAAGGAGGAGGAGTCAGAAAAAAAAATCTCATTGTCTTACTGTTCCATTAAAATCATTGTTTATTCAACTGGCAGATCTTATTATGCTCTGAGGATATTTAAAATAGCTTCTCAGAAAACAGTAAAACCAGGAAATTATATTACAAGAAAATGAGAACTCTTTTTATTGCCATGTATCTCTCCTTTATGTCTTTTCTAGATCTTCTGTTCCACTCCCCTCTCCACTTGGACATAGAAACCTCTGTCCCCCTCCCCCCCCCCCGTTTAGTCTACAAGCATGTCCCTTTTGTGCACAGCAGTTGTCAGTTCAACTCCCTAGTATAGGCACTCTTTTAGGAAACTTAGAAACATTAGGAGAAGGGAGGGGTGCAACAAGCCTCTCGGCTCTGCTTTAAGCTGCTTTTTACAGTGGAAGCAACACAGCCTACCTTGAGGCTTGACTTCCTATTGTGGAGGCCACACATTCCACTTCATAAAGCATTGGGGTGGGGCCTCACCTCAAAGAAAGTGGCTCCCTTAGGAAAGAGAGTATAAAGTAGGTTGATTAAGTTAAATGGAGGTATGCGTTAAGCTCCAGCATTACAAATTAAGGAAGGAGCTACCCTTCCAGAGAGTGATACAACACCATGGGGAAAATTGAAGACTTTTAGTTCCCTCCCCCTTAACTCTCCAATAGAATGACATGTTAATATTTTATAATGTTAAAACTGGCATAACATTCAAACCTCAGAAAAATCAGAAACTTGTTGCCGTCCTTACCATTTCTAATTCCTTCTTTGAAGTTTAACATATTTCCACCATATGACAAGCATTTCATTTCTCCTCAGTCTAAAGGAGACCAAGATGGCTTTAATTTTTATTTAAAACTTGTTTCATTTATTTTAAATTGACTTTTTAGTAGAAGCTTCCACTAGGTTGTATGCAGAGTGTTAATCAGAGATGGGTTCTGGTTCAGGGATTTCTCACCTATCCCTGGATAATAGACTAGAGAATCATTCCATTTACTGATGCTTCACGTTGATTCTGTTTTCAGCACATGAGAAATTGTGGTTTGTTGGTTGGCTGGAAGCAGACAGAAAAAAGGGAGTCCAGAGAGACAAATATCTCCAAGGATGGACATGGAGGACCCATCATGGAAGAAATGCCCTCTGGTAATGAGATTTAGACAAGGTCATGCAAAACTCTGTCTCTCAGACATGATTCACTAGTACCATTGGTAGCAATCTTCTCTTCCTTGCTTCCTTGCTTCCTTGCTTCCTTGCTTCCTTCCTACCTTTCCTGATATGAATGACCCAGAAAGAGAACTTCAATAACAGGAACCAGCTATATGCCAATACAGCCTCTCAGGGATGGAAAATACTTTTAGTCTTTCCTTCACAACTTATTACCCATGGGTTTATAAGGAACCCTTTCTTTTAAACAAGTGTCTTTACCTTGAGGGTAGTTATAGCCATCTTTCGGTTTCTCTTTATCTTTGTTTTCCTTTGCCTGGTGGATTTCTGAGGGCTTTTGAAATTAGGTTGAGGAATGTAAGAAATTAGGCTCTGATATGCAGGTTACTCATCCCTAATTACAGTTTTAACAGCTTAGCTCTAAACAGCTCAGAGAGTGGAAGTGATGTTGGAAGATGTAGCTGAGCAGCATTTGGAAGGCTTCTGGTTTCTCACCTACATCTTAGGGCCTGGTTTGAAACCAGATAGTATTTTTTTTTCAAGCAAAGCATGTCTAGACCTTGCCAGTGCCTTGATTGACATCTGCTTTGGAATTCCATATAGCCATGTTCTGTGGAAGAATGAGAAGAGGCAGTGATTTATTGATTGCATGAAAAGCATTTATTTTGTAAATCCATGAATTAAATGATATATCTGGATTTTTTGTGGGTAAGAATAGTTGGTTACAAAATGGCTAAAAGGAAGCAGCATTTCAGCCTGCTTATTTTAGGTCATTGTCACTAAGCTAACATGCTCAAACTACCTTGAATGTATAAAAGGAAGGAAGGAAGGAAGGAAGGAAGGAAGGAAGGAAGGAAGGAAGGAAGGAAGGAAGGAAAAATAAAAGATTGTAATTCAATGAAACAGGAAGATCTGAGCCACTGCATTATCTTCAGTTGACTGTCCCTTAAAATAGATTACACCAATACAGAAAGCACATTCCAGAAGTTTGCAATAAAGCAAAATATGTTTACCCTCTGGTCCAATGGCTAATTTCCAAACTGTAATATAATAAGCATTTTATCTAAAGAAGAGGTTCAGGTTACCTCTTCTTTCCACAATGACAAGATAAATGATGCCTCCTGGTTATTTTTTTAAAAACCTGGCAACTTTTTTTTTAATTCGATGTTCTCTGAATTCCCAAAGGCTATTTGCAAAACTGGGCCTTCCAGTTACATTTATTAAGCAAATTACTACGGTGACACCATAATTGTGTAACTTTAAAAGGGTGTGATACATTTCTTTGAAGAAAACACTTCCAGTGATAAATGACACATCCCATAAGACACTTAAGCAAGTGCTTAAATTAAGATTTATTTATTTTTAAATTAAGTACTGTGAATATGGCTCCTCAATGATTACAAGTCCTTATCACTGATCTGGTGAAAACAATTCGGTGACTCAGGTCTAGTTAATTCATACCCAACACATTCATTCCTAGTTTCTGAGCTATCAAATTACCAGACCAGCTGGACACTCTTCACTTCAGTGGGCTGACTCTAAACAAATAATAGTTGCCATGACCCCCTGCAGTACAACTACAACTTGTTGGTATTGGTATCAGCATTGTTCAAAGGCTGATGAATGATTCTTCCTAATCTTCCCTGGGTCTCTTTTGACATCTCTATTTAGTTCCATCTTACTCCCTTCTTGTTTGATGTGCATAGGAAGCCTTGATGGAACTATTGCAATGCTTGCAATGATGGATAGGCCAGTGTCAGGCATTGTAATACTGATAACAGAAACCAACTTTATAGACCTGCAGGTGTGTGTGTTGATAATGCATAACAAAAAAAATTAAGCAAAGGTACATGTACAAACTCCACTCATGCTTAGAATTAACTGATGAATTGTTTTATAGTGTTCTACTTTACCATTCCCTGAGTGCACACATCCCATCTATGAGAGTGGTTTGCTAAATTATGTCTGTTGACTAGTCTGCAATTGACTGCTTACACACATCATGATATGCCATAAACAACAGTTTATATACAATGACTGGATTGATGAAACACAAGCAAACCACATTATAGCTTAGCACAGTGAGACAGCCCAGCCATTTCCTGTTAATGCATCAATTAACTGAACAGATTTCTGATGGAGTTCTTATGATGTTACCTTTGGTATTTGATCACATTGTGTAACTTCACCATTTGCATCACTGGAATGTTATCAGAATGAGAAGGCCTCTGTCTACAAATTCAAGGCTATATCCTGACTTTTTGAAGAAGAAATAAAAAAGCAAAAAACTTTTCCCACATCTAAAATAGTTATATGATTAACACACATGATGTTTTTCAACTTGAGAAAATTGTGTGCTCATTAATCCTCTCACCCTTTTGCAGTAGACTTATTTTTATCTTCTTCAAGAGTATCTTCTATCTTCCCCTGAAGCACTTCATAGGATTTCCATTAACTGTATGTTCCATGGTGCAGCTAGAAAAATGTGAGAATATTGTGAGCTTTATAATTTACACTATATTGTTCATTGAAAAGAAGATTTTAATATAGAGATAGGAAAATGAATGATACTGTTTTATTCACCTTTGTAAAAAAGGAAGTTATCACTCTGGAATATATACAGTATATCTTTTGATCATGCAGTAACCTTGTGGTGTGAACCTACTTCCCCCCCCCCCTCTCTCTCTGGTTTCATTCCACAAAATTATCTATTAAGGAGGAAAAGTTGTAGTGGCTGCACACAAGGTGTTCATGCAACATATAACCAATTATGTGGCTTGTTTGGGTTTTGATTTAGCATTAAACAGATTAGTGCTTATCTTGATGTGTGAATACAGTCAATAATCATATTGTCATATTGTGGTGAATTGTGTGCATTTCAATCACAATTTGTTCAATAAAGTACAATTGGATAGGTTCAGTTAATTACTAAGCCATCATGCCTTTCAAACGGTTGGGCTCATGCATCTAACATTATGTCTTTGCATCTAATATTCTAATATTATGCCTTAACATCAAGTGTGAACTAAAGGAATACATCTTGATTGTGCCATCCATCTGGAAGTCCCTTCCCCCTTAGTAGGCTTACTCACTCTCAGTCCAATTGTAAATGTGGAACAAGTTATCAACTGTTTGATATATCTTTGTTATCAGGAAAGATACATGAGCCCTTGAACTTTTTTATAATCAAAATCAGATTCCTTGTTTTAAAACATACCAATGCTTGCTCTCTACCTTCACAATGATACATGTTAAAGATCTTAAATATTGTTTTAGATTCTAGGGTAACCCCTAGAGTTGAGGTTTAAAGAGTTTGAGTTTAAAGAGCAATATTTGAAGCAATCATTGTTTTGAAGGCACTGGTGATGTTCTATCACTAAACATTTTGTTACCAGAGAAGAGGATAATAGAAGAGATTTGTTCTGAATCATTATAGGCTGCTAGTACTAGAAATTTTAATGTCCATTCTGAGATTTCTCTGAACAGTGGTTCAGGATTTTGCATCTGCCATGGATCTACCTCCTCATGAACTTATCCCAACTAGTTATCTGGCTCCATTCAGGCAGCCACATCCATTTAGCTTTAAGACATCACTATCTGGTTAGCTTTTGACTAACATGGAACCCAATAAGTGTTGTGTGTGGATTAAAATAGACTAGGCCAGGAACCCGATAGATAAGAGTAATATTTACCAAATATACTTTTAGGAAGTTTCTTGTGTCCTTTGCTGGCAGTATGGTTGAAGCACTAAGTGATCTGTTGAACATGAAGAAAGTCTGTAACAGTTGGTATTACCTAATTATTCTCCAAGCTAAGTCAGCTCACTGGGTTTCCAAGAAGCCAAGAACAATACAACTAAAGAAATAATAGAGTCCAAAGGAAAGAAATACAGGAGGAACTAGTCTGTACATTGTTGTTGTTTTTTTAATCTGTTCAATCATGTCCAATTCTTGGAGACTAACTGGAGGTTTCTTGGCAAGGTTTTCAGAAGTGGTTTGCCATTGCTTCCTTCCTAGGGCTGAGAGAGAGTAACTGGCCCAATGCCACCAAGCTGGCTTCATGCCTAAAGCAGGACTAGAACTCATGGTCTCCCAGTTTCTAGCCTGATGCCTTAATCACTACACCACACTGGCTCTCATACATTGGTTAGATAGCAGGTTAGCTATTAAAAAACTATATAAGGGGTGTGAGAAAGCAAAGAAATATCATATTGTCACAGGGTAGATCTGTGACACTTCCATGCAATGCGAAGCCTTTTTTTACCTGGTTACTGGTCAGGTTGTTTGTATTGGCTCTCTATGAATAATTTGTTCCATTCTTTAATGATGTGCCTTTGTCCAGCTTCTGTTATTTGGACATGACAATAGCTGCACTTTGGGCTACTTGTCAGCTACTCTGGATGTTTTAAGCTTCAGATATTGAGAATATAGATAGGTTGCCTGAAATGATAAGAACGATATCCTATTTAATCTGTTGCTGCTGATTAAATTCACTTGAATACAGTCACTAGAAAGAAGTGGTCAAGGATTTATTATATTCATTTAGGAAAGGATGAGTACTTGGTCTAATTCTAAGAGGCTTTTTGGATGTTCATATGTTGGCTGCCCTTTTATTCATTGCCTGAGCACACATTTTGAGTTCAGTGGACCAAATAATAGATTAAAAAAAAAACAATATCCACAGAGGTCATAAGATGGGGAACCTGCAGAAAAAGATGTTGCCATGGCACGTTCATGCCATGGTTATGTGCAATTAAAGCAGAGTTACTCTGAGTCTTTCACATGATTCTGGACTCAAGAATCTCTTTCATAATGGGCCTGTTTCCTCCCTTAACTCTCTTGCTACTCCCTCTGTATTCCCATGGTCTGTTAGGCATGCTATCACAGCAGGAGGAAGAGTTTCGACTTTTTTTTTAAATCTCCATACAAAAATCCATGCAATTTTTAGATACTCATATATCTCTGCTGTTGCCTAATGGTCTTCTGGATTTTCTTCAGCCCAGATATGGTAGGGGTAATAATAATACTGTTTCTATCTACTGATTCCCCCTTTACGTTTAGAGATACAATTTGTTTACTTCTATAGATACAGGGCAACAGATTAGCTTTTTTCCTCTCCTGGTCACCTTCAGTCAATATCTCTCTGTTCCTCATCATGTCTACTCAACATGTGGGATCTTCAATTTTCATTTCTGGAGTGGGAACTGCAAAGCCTGATGACCTCACAAGCCAAGAAGAGAACAAAAAGCACAAGTAGTCCCATGTCTGTTGTATCATTCTGTACATTTAATAACTGAATGTATTGAATATAAGGGTGATGTTATTCTCTCCCCTCAGTAGTAAGCTGCAGTTTACACATTCTGTCTTCTAGGCAACTATTAAAGTAAAGACACATCCTATTTACCATCTAATTTGCCCACATCTTCTCCAGCCCATCCTCTTGTTAGCCATTCAAAGTCTTCCATAACCGTCTGTTGAATCAAAAATGTATAGGAGAAAAAAAGTTTTTTTGCACTTGTATTATCATATTCCAGACAATGCATAGTTTGTTTCTAAATTACATTTTCTTTTAACATCAGCATGAACACAGGTGAAGCTTGATGGCTTTTTAATGTGATTCTGAGGTGTTTGTCTTCTTTAAAACCAAAACAAATTGTTCCAGTGTAAAATATTTGCACTGACCTCTGTAAATATTGTTTCTTCGGTTTCTGTCTGTATAAACCAAGCTTCAGCCCTGAGATTAGATGTTTTAATTCTGCAGACTGCCAACCATGCATGTAAAGCTTTCGGAATTTTGAGGACAGGTCCTTGAAGCCAGAAAAACATCTCTTCTCAGAAGTGATCTCTTTTGGCAATAGTTTCTCTCCCACAAACTTTGCTTGATTTCTCTGAAAGCAGCTATAATTACAGGGGCAGAAAATGGAGCAGGAAAATTGAAAGGAGGTGGCTGAACATATTATTATTTTTTCACATTAATTTTGCCTTGTAGTCAGAGTCAGAATTTGTATTATTGGGTACCAGATTTTCTGAGGTTTGATTTCAAAATAGAGACATTGGCCTAGGTGGAGACTATCATCTACCTGCATCTTGTAGTAGGTGCTAACTTGACTGAAAAATAAATATCCCAATTTATTTTGCTGTATTAAACAAAATAATAATAACAATATTACATGGTACAGCTTTCACAGAAAAGAAATCAGAACTGTCTCAGATGTTATTTGGGAAATTGAAATAACCTTCGTCGTAGGCATGCTGTAAACAAATGATGCTGTTTGGATCACCACCAAACTCACTGATTTTCTGCGGTGTTGGCCCGTCTCATACAAGGGACAATGTTGGCCACACTTCATGGGAGAAATGCTTTTTATGGACTAACATAAGTAAAACAGAAGGTTTATAACAGAAAATGTCCACAGTTGTTTCAAGGCTGGTTTTCAAAGGAGGAAGGCAAAAAAAGAGGAAGCCAAAAATGAAGACCATATATTAAAATGATAATGTTGTGGGGTTTGATAATATATGGGATTTTTTTTTTTTGGTTTTTGGTTTTCAGGTTTACATTTTTCAGTCACATAAGCTTTGAATGAGCAAGATTCAGACTATATTGCCAATTCCTATTGGCATCAGTATTTATTTCTTGAGGAAAAAGGGAAATAATAGTTGGGAGATAAAGACTGGGATTTGGATTACTTAGAAGTACCACCCTCTGAACAAGAAGATCTTTTTCTCCTCTCTGAAATACCTTCTGAGGAAAAATAAGGGTAGGAAAAAGAATTCTGCACCTGCAAGTGCAGTATTTGACTCAAAGCTGTCTGAAAGTACCATACTACGTGTTGATAAAACACATGCTATGAAGCAAATGGCATGGCATGTTTTAGGAACTTACTGGCACCATTCTAATGTAGAGAATATATTTGAGTACATGGCTTTTTAGAAATGAATTACAAGTGTGCACACAAGCTACATAATCAGATGTACTATTTTGACAATAAGGAAGAACAATTGGGTGTCAGGGCAGCCACGCTCAGAATAAGACTCAGACTCACTTAGAGGGTCTAAGTATTTCTGGTTTTATTTGAATGGAGTGCGTGCAAAGAGAAAGACGGGAATCCTTATGTGGTGACAGGGTGCCCTGTTTATACTTTGCTGGCGGACGTCGTGCTTCTCCACCCTCGGGCCAGGACCGTATGGGTGCTTGAGACCTCGATGCGTCAGCTGATGGGCGATCCCGGCGATCTCCTTTGTCTCCCTGTCTTCGTCCGGACCGGGTGCGTCCCCTGAAGGTGTTTCCCCGATCTTCTGATAGGCGTTAATTACTGCCTGATGGGTGCTCCCATTATGTTGGGCATTACTCTGTGGTTATGCGTGCCTGAGTGAGGTGTGAATGCATCCCCGGGGGAAATGTTGGGGGTTCCCTTCTGGATTATGGGTGTTGAGTGATTTAGGGATTATGCTTATCCCTTCCTCTTACCTAATGTGCATGTTCCCCGTTGTGATGCACATATGCCTTGCAACGGGGAACATGACATTGGGTGTGTTACACACAAGACCCAAGGCTACCTGAAAACAACTGTTCTCTAGGCAGTTTGGTATTAACTCCATGTAATTATATTTATCCTGTGGAGTTTTAAGCTACTTTAATGCACATTTTAAAAACAAATTACTTTAAACACTGCCTTGTTTCAGAAGGTATAAATGTTTAGCTTGCTCTGTGTTTTGCATGTTCTCAACTACCCAATGCTAAAACTTCTGCTAATATTCAATTGTAGTAAGAAGCCATGTGAAGCAAGATATAAAAGTTAAGGAAGCCCATAGCTACCAAACAAATACTTGAGAAAACCACGCCTTGTTCTATCCATGTTGAATGTTACTATGCTGTTTCTAGGCCCTTTCTAGATTCCTTCTTAGGATGCTTTATCTTGCACTTGGACATAACTAAAGGAAGACTATTTCTGAAAACCTTTAAAGCAAAGGACCATTTTTTAAAAAAATGACACATGGCCACCCTAAGAAACAGTGGAAGAATAAGCTGAATGTTTCCCCCCTTATTTCCAGATCTTATGCCAAGTGATCGAGAAAGGAATACATTTCCATAGGGAAGAAATGCTTCTCCAAAATGCAGAGACCCAACAGCTGTGCATCCTGCTTCCTTTCCTTGTTCCTTAGAAGCAGAAGAAATAGAACTAATCTGATTCAATGAAGACAAATATACTGTATATGTCTTCATTGAATATCTATCAGCTCCTGAAAGATCATACAAATACAAAATATATTTTAAAAAATAAAATAAAATTCAACCATAAAACAATTGGACTAAACTAACCAATTGGTTAATTGCTTTGCTATATGCAGGCAGCAGATCCTGCCGTTTACAGGGTTATCTGGGTGCTCCAAGTTTATTAAGTGATGAAGGTTTTTTCTTGGCAAATAGAACAGTTGCAGCACAGTTCTGTTAATAAATAGGACGTATTCTTACATCAGACCACTCTGAATGTTTATGACTTTCCAACTCTGCCCAGACAGGGTATTTCTAAAAAAAATATACACAATGGCAGAAATGTACTTAAATCACATGTTGATCTGTTCAAAATGTTTCTCTGGATTGGAGAGCTAAGAGAGTGGGTTTGATCCCCAGGACATCATAATCCACTTCCCAAATCCCTTTCTAGAGCCTATTTAGGGGGTGTTTTGATATTGGGATTTATTGACCTTAGAACAAGCCAGCTATAGAAGCTGGTTGAGAGTGAGAATCTGATGTTAGTTTTTCTTCTGGGATTGGAATGGGAGGAGGACCTGATGACAGCATTTCACCTCCAAGATTAGTGCTTTGCCTTAGGGCTCCTTAGGGTTTGGGATAAGGACAAATATCATTTAATTGTGCATAATATGTTAAAATAGTAGTGGAAGGAAAGTTATTGTAAAGGATCCGTTTGATGCATGGACTTGCTTAATTCCACCGCCTCCCCATTAAAAAAAGAACTTTTTGCATTTACCACTCTTCAGATGAATTTGTACATGAACAAGAATAATAATGAAAAGAACTTTGCATTATTTATTAACCAAAGCTGTCTTTACTGCTGTTCATTTTTTATCACTGTGTGCTGAATGAATGCATTTAAACTGCAGCAGACATTGGTGCATAGTAGTCTAAAGCAAAGCTTTTAACTTTGTTTGAAATGCTGGTGCCCCTGTAAACTAGTTGATTCTTGTTCTGAAGTAATAGATTTAAGATATGAAAGGATGATGTAATGTTTACCAAAAAGGCAAGTCCACAAAGAATCTTTCAAGCAGCATTAAGTCAGAAAAGAGATTCAACCCAGCACAAGATCTGTAGAAACATTTCAAAACACTCCACAAATAAGGAACTTCAAAATAAGTATTTTGATCTTCAAAATGTATTATTCCTTCTTACAGCTACTATGAACATTCAAAAGGTATCCTAGATTCTAAACCAGTATGGTCTAATGGTTAAGACTGTGGACTAACATATAGAAGGACCAAATTCAAGTCTACCTTCATCAAGTGATTTGGGCCAATCACTATAACTCAGCCCAACATATCCCACAAAACTGTTGTTGGAAAGATTGAAGGAATAGTATGTACTGATGGTGCCATCAGCTCCTGAAAGAAAGATGAAATATAATAAACACACACACACACACACCCTTTCAGTGATTAAAAACCAATGCAACATTAGATGCAGAGTGTTCATACACTTACCCCAAGCTTAACTCGTAAAGGAGGAGAGAGAGAAAGAGATGCATGATATTCAACTACATGTTAGGATCACTTCACCCAGTTCAAGCGCTAAATTCAGGCATTGCAAATTCTAATGGCGCCCAACAATATCCATCTGTCTATCTCTTGTTCTGTGTGATTATTTCACCCAAAGTCAAATTTTGAAGCCATATTTTTTTCATTCCTGAAATTCCTGAGTTTTAATACCAATAACTTTCATCGGGGGTAGTTTACACATCTACATGATTGGAAAGCAGGATGAAAGCAAGAGGGAGAATTTTGTTTTGCTGACTGCCATATAAAAGACAACTGTTCCTCTTTTCAAGGAACACAAATGACATTGCAATCATGATTTGACAAACACTTTCTCTTTGACACTACTGCAAACTTCATCATTATCTTTTCTTTAAGAAGTTGTACCAGAACATCTTTTCTTGCCTGTTCATCATTACAGGCTTCAGAACCAAATCTGCTTTAACTTGCCTTCTCCAAAAATATACACTTCACCATTTATTTTCATGAAAGGCTTCCTACATTTCTAAAGTTGTGCTATGTGTGTTTCCAGAATATAAGAATTCTTCCTATATTTTCTCTGAGCAGTAGCAATAGCACTTGACATACTTGATATGCAGTTCGTTAAAAACTCTTGTTTACTCAAACCTCCCAACATGGGGTGGTGATGTGGTGATGTGGGAGAACCAAAATAGTCTTCTTTTTTATGGATATACATATACACTGTATTTCTTTGCCTACCAGTCCTCTGAGGCAGCTGACAATGATTAAAAACAAATATACATTACATATAGTATAAAATATGCAAGATAAGGCAGTGGTACTTATGACAGGTCTGGCAGGATAATAATGCGGGGGGAGATCTGTTTATCACCATGTATTGCTCCCCCCAAATATTCTTCATTCTACTGTCTCCTTTTTGCAAGGCAATTTTCTGGTCTAGCATTTTTTCCCAAAGGTTTTTTAAAAATGTAAAATAAAATATATGGCAGATCTGAAGACTGTTGACTACAAATCTGAAGGTTGAAGATTACATTTAACTTTTAAAAAGAAAGGCAAGGGATTTCTTCCATCTTTGTTAAACCTTAAAATATGTTGCAGAAATAGAAAGAAACCATCATGCAAATAGCTTGGGATTTTAAAAGTTAATCAAAAATGGAAGTGACCCTTTGACCACCTCATCCATTTATAAAAGTGCAATCCTCCCCTAGTCCCTCCATAGATTTGATCTGATTTTTTTGAGAGAAGAGGGAAAGCTAGCAGGCACTGTGACCAGTGCCATCAATCTCTCTCGATTGACTCCCAGGGAATTCACAGCAGAATTCATTTACATTTCTGCTTCCCTCATCTTAAAAGGTGTAGCTGCCTTGTGGCTGTTCCAAATTCTGGTCTTTGAAGTTTACTGTGGTGGGAAATTGTATTCACTTAATCTGTGCTATGTAGCAACCTGGGCAAAGAAGCACTAATGTTTCAGTCCAGAGAAGAGGGGAGGAATTTCCTCAAATGAGTAGCTAGACCAGTGTTTCTCAACCTCAGCAAATTAAGATGTGTGGACTTCAACTCCCAAGCTGACTGGGGAATTCTGGGAGTTGAAGTCCACACTTCTCAAAGTTGCTAAGGTTGAAAATACTGAGCTAGACAATCTATAGTTTTCAGTTCTTCATTGGGGGTGGGTGTATAATGATGAGTCAAAGTTGGACAAAGTCTATTCCCTAGGTGAGCCTAGGGTACCACCAGCTTGGGTACCCTCCACATGTACAACTTTGATTCTCATCATTCTCTGGCTGACATGATCATTGATAAAGATTCTGAGAATTAGTCCTTACTGAGCATAGAGTTCCACTATATGATTTACAAGTCCTTTCAGTACAATGAACTGATAATGTTTTTTCTTCCATTTCCAGCCCATAACTCAAATATTGTCATTTCTCTGTATTATATCCAGATCTCAGAATAGATTTTCTCTTCCTATTGAAGTATAGCCTGGGAGAAAACATTTGTACCAGTGTTTTTCCCCATTATCATTAAACATTTCATATTTACATTTTCTTACATATGGACTTGAAAATACACACTGCAGGCAAACATCAACATGCAAATTCCAGAACAATTCAGGCTGGTCTATTGGAAGCACTGAACTGTGTTTCATAAAACAAGCAGAAGGATGAAATCATTAAAAGGTAAACAAGGAATTAAGTATATGCATATATATGTAAAAAAACCGCTGCCTTAAAGAAAAGATAAACATGCATTTCAGAGTAAAACTACATATGGTAGCTCAAATGAGTCATCCCCTTTGGAACTGAAGCAAATATACAGCATAACTTTCTAAGTTTAGTGTGTTTGTCCAATTTGTTACTGCTTATACAACCCCTTTGAAATGAACTGTGCATATATAATATTTGGGAATATTCATGGGTTGCATTTTATTGGCTGAATCCTTCAGTCCATGGAAAACAATAAATAATATTTTGACTAGAGGTATTCTATTGATATTCCAGTTAAAAAAATTGCATATCTTCCTATCAAAAGAGCAAAGAATTCCCTTTTGCTAATATTTAGTACTGAACCAATTAAATGACTTCCACATGGTTTTTTAAAAATAATATGTGAATTAAATTTCAGAAATATTCAGCACAGTGAATGTTACATGTAATATGCTATGTGAGATAAGGAATATCCCTTTCCTTTTGCCCTTGTGTCATTACACTGAGTGATTTCCTATCTATGGTTAAATGCAGCCACAGAACAAGGTAAGTTGATGTACGTGGGATAGAGGACTTTGCCTGCTCACAGCATCAGCAGTGTGCTTCCCGAATTATCTGGCCAGAGGGAAATCCAAATGAGATAGAGAGAAACGCATGTTAGAAGATACAGCTTATGTGAAGAAACAGGTGAACTGAAAGATCAGTTTAATAACCAAGTTATCATTGATTTTAAGAGGACAAGCCACAGTTCTCAAAATTCTGAATTTGATTGGATTTTGTATTTTAGATTACACAACCAGAAAGTACTAAAAACAGTCATACTGATATGACTGTATAGGGATTTTGACACTCTAAGAGCAATGTGATGGTGGTGGTGGTGGTGGTGGTGGTGGTGATGATGATGATTGTAGGCAAGGTCTGCTCGAGTAGTGCTGGACTCTAAATAGACAATAGTGAAATGACTGCTAACAGTTTATTTAAGGTATTTGTTTTCAGCTTACTTCGACCTCCACTGCATTTTTCCTAATAACCTGATACGAAAAGCATATCTCTGATGCAATGGATGCTTTTCAGGATTGCTGTATTAGCAACCCTAAGATCACATTGGTTAAGGGATCCAGAGTGAGTCAGAGTCCTTTGGTATTAAATGTCACCCATTCTTCTGAGGCTGACCATCAAGAAATGCAGAACTGTATGATTTTAGAGAGAACATTGTGTTATTTCAAAAGAGCTACGTGTATTTTCTTGTGAATGTTGCCATGATGATTATGTCTGTTTTGCAATACATTGGCCATTGGTATATCACTTCAGTTGTGGTCCCATTCTTAAAAAACCTCTGTCTCCTTGGGGTTCTGTGAAAATGTTACTTTGAAAAAAGAGGAGGAAATTTTCTCAGGCGTTCATGTCTACTTATAAAGCAGTTCTAGAACCACATCTCAATGTATAAACTCCTACCTACCCCAAGGTTAAGAATCCTGGGTGTTAGTTTTACAAGAAGTGTTGAATGCCAAATACTCTGTTGAGGTAGCTGGCCTACAGAGAGTAAGAATAGCATTTTTTCAAAGTGTTACAACTGATAATGCCATTGTTGCGAGTATATTCCTTTCTTTTCTATAGCTTGCAGAATCTAAAAAGAAGCGAGGTATTATAGTGGGAAAGAAAATTGAATATACACACTATAGCTTTGCCTCTATTACATCCTCATCAAAGGTTTCAAGATGAGGAATTCATCCACAGGCTTTTTGCAACACAAAACCTTTCAATATTCTGTTTCAAATGTATAGCTGTGAAAGTATTTCCCTTAACATTTTACTGGACTAGGAACAGTTGTATAACAGTTATAAAGGGTATAACATACCATTTCAATTGTAATTGGTTGTTAAATGCATATTACAGCTCTGTATCTGATACTTCAAATAATGTAGCATTATTTAAAGAGAAGACATGATGTGCAAAGACTTCCAATTTATTGCTTAAAGCAGCCATTTCACTGATCACTTTCATCTGACCCTTATCAGCTTCAAACTAGAAAGTTTACTTAAACTTAGTTAAACTTACAAACACGCGCCCACATGTCACGGACATGCTGATACATAGGCAGACAAATAAACATTTCTAAACATTCCTGGGTGGTGGGTGAAAGCTGTTTCTGAGAAGCCTATCTTCAGACAAGAAGAAACCCCACATGCACAGGAAGTGAAAAGTCAATCTAAACATTTCATTTTCCATAAGAACCAGAAAAACCACCAAATGTCATCAGAAATAAGACAGGGTATTGCTTAAGTGGTCAGTGCAGAAAACTTTGCTTTTTGCCTGCTGGCTGAATTTAATTTTTAGCCACATGTTCAGGGTACATCTCATGAGTTTCTGTATTTCTGGGAGTGGTATCAAAATTACTGCCAGGGAAAGAGAGCCTTTTCTAACTATGACAGGTTGATGTGACAAAGAATTTGTTGGTACAGCCTTCTGACACAGGCATTTAAACAACAGGTGTCTTTCAATGCAAACAGTTGTTGATTTTTTAAAGCTGAACTTTATGGAAGTTATTGCCAATAAAGGTCATATTTGTTTTACAATAGTGGTGGCGCATAGCAATTTAAACAGCACAAAAGCACAGGTTTATGGCCCAAGAGATTTAATATCTAAAATCTGACATAAGAGAACCGAAAGAGATTAAGAAGCAGAAGGGAATATGTAAAAAAAATGTCTTGATTTCAGTTGTTTGCATTTAGCTTGGCTCTGATGGGATCCGAAAACAGTATCAAAGTCTTCACAGCCGCTTCTGAAGAGAGTTTGTTATGCATTTGTGCAGTATAACAGGATAAAAAAGCAGGAGAGTAGTTGCATATTTTAGGATTATGGAAGTGATAGAGGAAAGATCTTGCCAGAGTCAAAAGCTAAAGCTCACAAAGCACTTGGAATAAGAAGAAAAGGGATTAATATAGAACTAGACTAGAAAGGAGTGCATGAGTTTAGTGAGTAAGAAGAATGTGAAAGATCTGGACTCCAAAGGTTACAGTAGAGATGAGGGGAGGCAGTGAAGAGAGAGGAAGCCAAGAGATTAGAGGTGACCAGCATAGGAATCACAGGTTTTGCCAAGGAATGCATGAGGGTGTATTGTTAAAATAATATGTAAGGATGAACTAAATATATGGAACAAAAACATAAATTCAAGGTTTCTTCCTTGCTCCCTGGAATGGAAGATATTGTTCTCACAGGACATTAAAGAATTGATGAGAATAGAAAGACTTGGAAAGAAAAAAGCGTCAGCTCAATTCTGCATGTACTGGAGTTCAAATGAGAATGAAACCATAGCACACAAGTATTTAGAGATATGAAATTGGATGAAAGGAGGAAGTTTTGCAGGAATGGGTATCCCTGCATGATAGCCATTATAGGGGGTTGCAAAAGTCATAGGCGTTGTTGAGGGCACTGAGGACAGTGTGTATAGAAACTACAGGTAAGCAAGAACAAATTCTTTGGGATTCCAAAAGGAAAGGGGGAAATATGGAAGAACAATCAGAAAGGCAGGGAAAAAATACCAGCTGAATAATGAATATCTAGGGTGTCAAGAAAGTCAAGGAACAGAGAGTGGTCAACTATGTCAAAGATATCAGAGAGATCAAGGAAGAGACAAACAGAATGGAAAATGTGAGAGAATTTTGATACAGTACAAAAAGTGGAAACCCAGTTGTGAGGATCAAAAGAGAAGTCAGAAGAAAGAAATAGAATCAGCAAAACTGTGCTGGGAATTCAACAGCAAAAGATCATTAGAGAGAAATGAAGATGAATGGCTAAAAATGGAAGGAATGGCAGCATAACTGAATTCCACAGTGCTAGTCAATTTTATTTACTCAGACAATGCTATATTAGCATTGTTTTTGGAACTGCTGTGTATTATAATTATCAGTTCTCTCTTCTTTTGTTTATAGATCTTTGAAATGTATCATTTGTGATTGCAGAAAACCCTGAACCAGGCAAATTACCTGCAACAATTTAATTGTTGACAAGTTAACAAATCAATTAACTTGGAGTATTTCACTGGGAAAATGTGTGCCACACTGGTCATCTACAACGGCATTAGTAGATGATTTGAATGAGCATAAATACTCATTAACCAAGAACATATAACACAAACAGCATAAAACCTCCTGGTAATCTGTTCATCTATATGATCTGGACAAATGATGAAGAGAATCATTCCAGTTTTCTGCTGTTGAAGGTAGAAAGGCATGCCAGAGTCTTTTTGCCCCCCAGGTCACTTAATCCTACTCACAGCTGAAGTGAGAACATGTCTAGAATTATGGGCAAAAGATTATCAGGGTAGGTCACCAGATCTAGTCTGCAAAAATCAGGATCACCAATAGATAGCAGCCATGGATTAGAGTTTTCTGTAACCTTAGTAGTTCTGTTTCAGAGATTATTCACATTGTAAATTCATAAAGAAGGATTGTAAGGCAAGATTCTTCAGACATAATTTTTATGCAAAATTCTAATATTTCAGAGAGTTGCCAATAGATTTTTAGAATTTTTTTTACACAAGCAGTTGTTCCTCAAACTTCCTTAAGGAGAAGATCAACCTTTTTGTTTCAACATTCAGTAGTCAAAGAGAAGTGAAAGGCCTTCTTATAACCTCTTGGTCTTAAGCATTCCTGGTTTCCACATTAGGAAAGCCTTTGGAACACCAGGACACTTCTTTGTGTGTGAGAAGCTCTGACAGATCAAAGCAACCATCACTTCTGGCTTATCAAGTGCTTATCCTAGAACTATTGACCTCTCAATCATTTATTAACAAGCTTGCCCCTTCCTCCCACTTTGTTTGAGAAAACCATTTACGCAGGTTAAACAGTTTACAGAAAAAGCCCCAGCCTTCCTGGGATCACCCAGTAAAGAAATTTAATTTTAAAAAGCTAATCTGCATTCTCTGTCTGTCTGTCTGTATATATGATAAGAAAGTCCCAACTGGTATGATGGCAAGGAGCAGATATGATAGTATACTGGCTGATTATGCATGCTTAGCACTATTTTGTAAAAAGTTTCCGAAAACAAGCTTAGCTGAGACACCAGAGAAAAAGACTAAAATTCTAGACGTGAGGATAGCCAGGGACAAAGCATATGACTCAAATCTACCCTCTGCATGCGATGGGCCTGCTCTTTCTTTTCCCATTCTAAATTCCCTTGAAGTGATAAAGTGATTCATCAATTCCCTCAAATGTACTTTATCTTCACTACCTTTATTACAGCATGATAAAATTTACTATAGCAAGATTTACTGCCTCTTGAGTAAATGCTCCTTTTAAGCAATATTCTTTTGAAAGAGTATTTGACTGAAAAAAGGAACATTTTTGTTTTGCTTGCATTTGGGCGTTTGTTTGTTTGTTTGTTTGTTTGTTTTCTATCCTGCCTTTATTATTTTTATAAATAATTCAAGGTGATGAACATACCAAATATTCCTTTTTCCTTCTATTTTCCCCACAACAACAGCCCTGTAAGGTGAGTTGGGCTGAGAAAGAGTAACTAGTCCAAGGCCACCCAGCCAACTTTCATGCCTAAGGCAGGACTAGAACTCACAGGCTCCTGGTTTCTAGCCCGTTGCCTTAACCACTAGACCAAACTGGCTCCTTTCCAGTTAGGTGTGTTCTTCTATGTTGGCAAGTTTGTGACCTTAGAATCTATTTGAATGGATTTGGGGGGAATGTCAAAGGGCCATAGAAATCTCCACCCACTAAAGAAGGCACCTGCAGTTCTGTCCTTGGAACCTCTCATTGCTGTCATTGTTGCTTTGTTGCTATGGAAATTCTGCAGCAGAGAGATAAAAAAGGATTTTTTCTAGGGAATCTAAAGGAGATTTATAATGCAGAAACTCTATTTCTTCTTACATGCACCAAGAATAAGGATGGGGAAGAGAAGGATTCTAGTTCTTGAGCCCTCCTCCTCCTCCATCTTTTGAACTGAGATCAATGGCATTACTTAAAAATGTTTAGAAAGCCAAAGCAATAAGACAAAAAACCCCTGTCCTTTCTCCTACATTGGCATGATGCCAGGGGAGGGAACCAAACCCAAATCAAGAATCAGATCCAGCAGGCTGAATGATGGTAGAGCTTAATGAGAAGAAGCCCTATCTCTCTGATGTAATCTATTTCGTTGTGTATTAAGGAGTCAAGGGTAGATGGCTCCCAGTTTCTTCCTGGAAAAAAAAAACCCAAGAACACTGCATACAGAATGGAGTGAGGGTTCAATGCTCCCTGGTTGTTGCTATTGTTCAGTTGTTAAGTCGTGTCTCACTCTTCGTGACCCCGTGGACCATAGCACATCAGGCCTTCCTGTCCTCCACTGTCTCCTACTCAAATTCATGTTCATTGCATCAGTGATGCCATTTAACCATCTCATCCTCTGCCGTCCCCTTCTCCTTTTGCCTTCAGTCTTTCCTAGCATCAGGGTCTTTTCCACATTACTACTGGGAAAACCATAGCTTTGATTATATGGACCTTTGTCGGCAAGGTGATGTCTCTGCTTTTTAATATGCTGTCTAGGTTTGCCATAGCTTTCCTCCCAAGGAGCAAATGTCTTTAATTTCATGGCTGCAGTCACCATCTGCGGTGATCTTGGAGCCCAAGAAAATAAAATCTGTCACTGCTTCCATTTCTTCCCCTTCCATTTGTCAGGAAGTGATGGGATCAGGTGCCATGATCTTAGTTTTTTTAATGCTGAGTTTCAAGCCAGCTTTTGCACTCTCCTCTGTCACCCTCATCAAGAGGTTCTTTAGCTCCTCTTCGCTTTCTGCCATTAGGGTGGTATCATCCGCATATCTGAGGTTGTTGATATTTCTCTCAGCAGTCTTAATTCTGGCTTGTGATTTATCCAACCTGGCATTTCTCATGATGTACTCTGCATATAAGTTAAATAAGCAGGGTGACAAAATACAGCCTTGTTGAACTCCTTTCCCAATTTTGAACCAATCAGTTGTTCCATGGCCGGTTTTAACTGTTGCTTCCTGACCTGCATACAGGTTTCTCAGGAGACAGGTAAGGTGGTCCGGTACTCCCATCTCTTTAAGAATTTGCCACAGTTTGTTGTGATCCACACAATCAAAGGCTTTAGCGTAGTCAATGAAGCAGAAGCAGATGTTTTTCTGGAACTCTCTTGCTTTCTCCATGATCCAGCGAATGTTGGCAATTCGATCTCTAGTTCCTCTGCCTCTTCAAAACCCAGCTTGTACTTCTGGTATTCCTCGGTTCATATATTGCTGAAGCCTAGCTTGTAGGATTTTGAGCATAACCTTGCTAGCATGTGAAATGAGCACAATTGTGTGGTAGTTTGAACATTCTTTGGCATTGCCCTTCCTTGGAATTGGAATGTAAACTGACCTCTTCCAGTTCTGTGGCCACTGTTGAGTTTTCCAAATTTGTTGGCATATTGAGTGCAGCACTTTAACAGCATCATCTTTTAGGATTTTAAATAGCTCAGCTGGAATACTGTCATCTCCACTAGCTTTGTTGCTAGTAATACTTGCCACCTCTTCTTAATCTCTTCTGCTTCTGTTTGGTCCCTGCCTTTTTTGTCCCTTATCATGCCCATCTTTGCACAAAACATTCCCTTGATAACTCCAATTTTCTTGAAGAGATTTTTAGTCTTCCCCATTTTATTGTTTTCCTTGATTTCTTTGCATTGTTCTTCTAAGAAGGCCTTCTTATCTCTCCTTGCTATTCTCTGGAAATCTGCATTCAGTTGGCTATATCTTTCTCCTTCTCCCTTGCTTTTTGCTTTCGTTCTTTCCTCAGCAATTTGTAAAGCCTCATCAGGCAGCCACTTTGCTTTCCTGCATTTCTTTTTCTTTGGGGTGGTTTTAGTTGCTGCCTCCTGTGCAATGTTATGAACCTCTGTCCATAGTTCTTCAGGCACTCTGTCTACCAGATCTAGTCCCTTAAATCTATTCATCACCTCTACTGTATATTCATAAGGGATATGATTTAGGTCATACCTGAAGGGTCTACTGGTTTTCCCTACGTTCTTCAATTTAAGCCTAATTTTTGCAATAAGAAGCTCATGATCTGAGCCACAGTCAGCTCCAGGTCTTGTTTTTACTGACTGTATAGAGCTTCTCCATCTTTGGCTGCAAAATACATAATCAATCTGATTTCAGTATTGACCATCTGGTGATGTCCATGTGTAGAGTCATCTCTTGTATTGTTGGAAAAGAGTGTTTGCTATGACCAGCATGTTCTCTTGACAAAACTCTACTAGCCTTTGCCCTGCTTCATTTTGTATTCCAAGGCCAAACTTGCCTGTTATTCCAGTTATTTCCTGACTTCCTACTTTAGCGTTCCAATCCCCTATGATAAAAAAGGACATCTTTTTTTGGTGTTAGTTCTAGAAGGTGTTGTAGGTCTTCATAGAACCGGTCACCTTCAGCTTCTTAGGCATCAGTGGTTGGGGCATAGACTTGGATTACTATGATGTTGAATGGTTTGCCTTGGATTCGAACTGAGATCATTCTGTCATTTCTGAGGTTGTACCCCAGTACTGCTTTCCCCACTCTTTTATTGACTATGAAGGTTACTCCATTTCTTCTAAGGGATTCTTGCCCACAATAGTAGATATAATGGTCACCTGAATTAAATTCGCCCATTCCCATCCATTGTAGTTAGCTGATTCCCAAGATGGCTCCCTGGTTAACCCTCTACAATGTTCCCTTCTCCATACAGATGAAGCAGCTAATGCAGAATGAAGGCAGTGCACAGATGAATTGGGAAGCCAAAATCTCCATATGACCCTGAACAGAGCACCTTCATCTGTTCTGTGTCTCTGCCCCATTGGGGAAGATATGGTGATCCTAAGTAAGCCATCTTTGCAGGAGCACCAGCTTTAACACTCATAATGGTAACTCTCTCAGCTGTCCCACTTCAGCTGTCTGCAGCAGATGCTCCCAAGAATGTGTCTATTAAGAAAAAGTATGCACAAAATGCATGTGCTAGGGAAAAGCATGCCAGAACACACAAACATATTTAAATTTGTAAATAACACAGAAACGGGCAAAAATTAATGTCAGAAAAACTGTAACTTGATAGGAGCCAAGCATGACAGATTTTCCCATATATAATTCAGACATAACTGCATATTTCATCCTCTTCTGCTCCTGCTAACGTGGTATATTCCAAAGCCACATGACATGATTATGGATGCATTTTCTTGTCTTTGTGGCACCTGGTTTTCAGTGGTAGGGGTAGAGAAATAGTCAGTGTGACAATATTATTTTAGGTGTTGTCATATACTAGAGCTAAAATGACATCAGCTGTAATCTTGATTTTTCTTGTTGCTGTTATCATTAATATTGTTCTGATATTTCAGAAATAAAGATGCTACTCTTTCTAGCTTCTTACACATAAGAAGGCCCATCATATTCTATGGTAGCCTCACTTTCTAAAGGTGATCACAAGAAGCAAGGCTGTATTTGTGACCCCAGGAAGAAAGTCTTTACATGTTTTGGTACCTCATCTGGAATTTGTTTCTGTAATTGAAGTGAACATCAGTATTCATAAGGTCTTTCAGGTTTATTCTCTTTGGCCTTCAGAAAATTAAGAAAGTTTTTCCTATTTTCAAAGAACTTTGAGGCTAATGGACTGATACAGTATTTTTCCTGATTGTTGAGAGTTTAGCATTTTCATTCAATTGTTTTACATTTCCTGTTGCATTTTAAATTAGTATTACTGATTGGTTTTGCCATGCATCATTTTAACAAGTTGTTTTCCGTTTTAAATGATTTTTTTTTCCCTAAATAGTGATTTGCAATATCTGAGAACCTGGATGAATTTAAAAAAAACCAAATCAGAATCTGAGTTTTTTACTAAAACTACATACATTGCTTTCTCAGATGAAATGAGAGAAATAGATGTATCTCTTGCTGTAATTTGAATCTTCAGTGTAAGAATCTACAGTACTCCCCACTTCCTATGTAAAAGAGTAGAAACTTAATCTTTCCTTGGATATGCAGTTTCCTAAGTGTATAAATTATGGGCATGCCACCATGGTTTTAGGAATATTATCTTTTATGCTGTGTATTTGGTGTGACTGTTGCAGGAACTATTACAAAAAAGCAGGGAAGTGGTCAGACTATCATGATTATATGTCTGTGTGTCATAAGGGCTTTGTTGTGGGCTCTGCCCCTAACATATGGGCAGTGCTACAGTTTCAGTCTCCCCCAGGGGATGTGCCTTTCATTTGTTCTGCTATTTTCTTTTTCCCTTTCCAGAATAAATAAGCACAAAATGTTGCTTGAACTTTCACCAACAAAACAATGGTGTAATTCTTCGCTGTTAAAAATATAAATATAACAGCTTTGTTAAGGAGTTTATATACATGTGTATGTATACATTAATATTAAACAACCTTTAGCTTCTTTTTGATTTGAAACATGAATGGAATGACATTGATATAACCACATTATTAATGAGCCAATTCCATCAGAATCTCCTATAACTGTTTGTGTGAAAAGCTGTTTGGATTGGAGCCATCATTTCCACTCTGACTTAACTGGGTGATTTATACCAACAATATGTAGCAGGCGGCAAAGAATGATGTATCATGTTCTATAGCTGCATTCCCATTATTTCCTTTAGTTGACCATCAATTGTCGATTGAGTTCAAAAATCCTAATTTTTCATGGCTGTATAATTTGATGTTTTGAATTACATGGGACTTAAATTCTTTATTCCCAAAGCACATTTACCAAATTTAGCTACTTCATTTATTAAGGGGACGTTTTCAAAATGAGCCATCAGAGAAAGGGGTCATTTTTAAAAAGTGGTTTTTAATCAAATATGGGTTTAATTTGTTTATAAACTTTCTGACCAATTAACATAAGGCAATGGAGCAAATCAAAGCTGTTACTGTATAAAGTTGGTTCGATATTTTAAGAAATTTTAGAATAATGGAATCATAGGTTGTAAAGTTCAAATATTACTAAAATTCAGTCCATTTAGCTGCCTGAATTTGTCAGGCAGTACACCAAATGTTCTTATATCATAAACCTTCGTGGATCATAGTCTATTTCATGAGAGGTGTAGAGTAGACTGGACTGTGATCAACAAAAAATTATGCTCAAATAAAGATGTTAGTCTTTAAGTTGCCACAAGATCCCTGATCATTTTTTCTGTAAAAAGGCTACTATAGCTAGCCCTTTGGTATATTTTTTCCAGTACCCTGAAAAAGACATTGCTAAAGTGTTTTCCGCAGATCAAAAACATCCCATTTTTAAATGAGTATTTCAAGTAAGAAATCCTTTAATCTGAAACTATGGTTTCATGGAACTGATAAGAAAATGTGTCTCTGTAACACACACACAATCAAACACATTTTGTTCATATTCATCAGTACTCAGCCCACCTTTAATCTCCTACAACTGCCTGCACTCTCACTGACCTTAAAGCACAAAGTATTCCGAAATGTGTGTATGCCTACCTGCCTATAAACAACACCTGGAGAACAGAGAATCACAGCAGCTGCTTTGCCTCTTTATTGTTTTATTATCTTTATAATATGGAAAACATGATAGCCAGGTCCAGTCTATAAGCTTTGGTGCATTTACAGATGGCTGGCAGTTGAGTTTACTGTTTTTACAGCTCTCATCAGCACCCAGAGAACAAAGACTGTAATAAGACCTTGTTGTTTTTATGCACCCTATGTTTTGGTTCAGAAGTTCATTCCAGTATGGGAGTTGATCACTGTGTTTTCCAGCACATCATGGCATATTCTAGACATAAACTGTACTAACTTATTTCTTCATTATGTACCCTCTCTTGCTGTGGGAGAGACCCTACTTGGACATGGACAGTCTCTGGTGAAACCCCAACCAGACTAAATAGGACTCAAAAAACTCCTGCTTGAAACTCTTGCAATCTCCTTCCAGTCCATGTCAACGGTACCTGAATAGGTAGACACTGGTCTGACTTAGTATGAAACAGGTCCCAAGCACCTATATTAGTGAGAATCTCAGGTCAAGGTAGGGAAAAATCTTGATACTACCAATAATGTAGTCCCTTCATACTGAAAGGATATGAAGCTAACTGATCTAAAATAGATCTGGCATACAATCTAATTCCAATATGTCCACTTATATATTAGTAAAAAAAAACCTATCATGAAGTTGGGGGGACACAGATTTGCAGCTGTAGCACTCTCACGCCATTTACATTTTAATATGCTTTGTAATGTGCAATTTGCATGGCACTCCAAAATGTAATGTTTCATTGGTTTTGTTGTGAGCCACCTAGGATTACTGCAGATAAGATAGGTGGACATATGAGTTCAATAAATAAATAAATACATTCAAACTCATTATAGAAGGTCACAAAAGGCAGTCAGGATGGTGGGTAAAATTTCTGGAAGTAGACAATGGCAAAATCTAAAAACATGTTGATGTCAGTAGAATATAGTTGTTGTAAACAGCCAGTTTTATGGGATTCCACCTGCCAGTGTAAGAGACTGTAGCCTCAGAACAAAACATGGCTCGTTCTCAACAGCCAGGAAGAGAAACATTTAAAATCTGAAGGTTTTCCAGGGAATAGCAAGGTGGTTTATCAGTGTGATTTGTCAGGAATTGCTTTTTTTATATATAATTTTTATATAATAATTGCTGGATTGAATGATTGATTTGGGCTGTCAATTTTGAGCTAACTGGAGATGTTTCAAGAGGGAAGGTATGAAGGATAATGAAAACAGAATATTTTCTTAGTTGGAAAAACCCCTCTTTGCTGTCCCTATTCTGTTCTTCCCCTATCTTTCCCTATCTTCTAGCAGATCATAAGGCCACAATTACCTATAATGTAGCCAAATTTTGCCTCGTGGCCATGAGAGCAAGGCAGCAAATACTGGCCCGTAAAATTGCATCTCTTTGATAACCTTCAAAATTTTATCCTTTCCCTCTTCTTTTATTTCCTTTTTAACTCTTTTAACTTCTTTTAATTGTTATTTTTTATGATGTATGTTGAACTTTACATACTGTATGTGTGTGTACACAAGCTGGTCAAAGACCAAATAAAGTTTACCTTCCCCACATGAAAAAAGTATTATCTTGGGCACCATAGACTGGAACATCTATATGAACACAAAATAAGAGGTTAAAATTTCACTGGGCTGTTGCTTCCAAATTTTGATAGAGTTATCAATAGATAACTAATAGAAAATTGATCGAATCAAAATTTTTTTACAGTTTTTTGTGTGTAACATTCAGTTTAATCTCAATATTAGTTCCTAAGGCAAATATGAATCAGAAGCACCTTTTCTGAATAACACATTTTATTAAGTCATTAGCTTTCATAAGCTGTAGCTCACTAATGAGATGCATGGGGTGGTTAAATTGATATAGGATTTGAAAAGGGGTCAATGTCCACTATATGGGAGGTATAGTACATTTAAAACTGCCCTCATTCTTCATTCCTACTCAGATTCAAGACAGCCCTGTGATAGAACTAGGACAGTGTTTCTCAACCTTAGCAACTTTAAGATGTGTGGACTTCAACTCTCAGAATTCCCCAGCCAGCATGAGGTTGAGAAAGTTGAGAAACACTGCTTTAGGGACTTAACTGGAATAGCATCCCCTCCATCACTGACAATGTTGTAAACTGCCCAGGGTCCCTCCAGTGGGAGGAGATGGGCGGTGACAAATTTGATAAATAAATAAATAAAGTTATTTTAATGAGAAAATGGATCTTTCTCTCCTGCTGGGGTCTCTTTTTCTTAATCTCTCCCTCTGGTTGCCATCTATGTTCATCAACTGGCCATTTTCCTTTGCAAACTATGAATGGGATACAAACTTCGACTGTCACATAAAATGTCATAGAACAAAATAGCCAAGAGTATCAGCAGGTTTTTGTTTTTGTTTTTTTGTTTTAATAAGCAAATCTCCAAATGAGATCCCTTATTAGGTGTCTCATTTGTATAAAGCCAAGTCAAGTTTGAAAATAAATGCCTATCCTTTAAAATAGAATGCAAGTCATAATACAATGCAAAAGTCAAGTCAAAGAGTTATAAATATCTGATAGCAATATTTTTGCCACTACAAATCCACCAGTCAGAAAAACCTTCATTACTTATTTACCCTGATACTATAGTTCTGTAATAACATGTTTAATGCATGTATGCGTACGTCTATATACAACAATTCATATGCTTCCTTGAGAACCAACTTAAACAGAAAAACACCAGATTTAATCCACACTTAATTATGTTAAAAGGCAGTTCATAAAATGCTTGCAGGAATAAGATGCTCTTTGCAACCTTCTGAAAGGCTAATAGGATGGGGGTTCCATGCACTTAAAGGGCCTCCTGTTCCTATATTGAGAGCAGCTACTGAGAAGGCTTGCCTTTGGCAGCTCCCTTCACTTCATGTGCAGGATAAGGGATGCTGTTCTTCCAGGACAGAGTTTCATAAACTGGATGCCAAATTAATTTTAAAAACTAATTGTTCAGAATGGCCTGGTACCGATCCAAGGTTTTTTTCAACAGGATGTTTCATGAGTTATTTTCTGCTTCAAACTAGTTAAGTAGGGAAAAGAAGTAACCAGGCCGTATGCCATATGGGAGTTTATAGGTTATAACCAGCACCTTGAATCACACCTGGAAGCACACTGGTGACTAGTGCAGCTCACGCAGCAGGGGTGTCACAAGGGCATACTGAGGCATGCCCATCATTGCCTATGGTGCTACAATGAGCATAAAAAAACATGCAGACCTTCAATCACACTGTTATGGACATCATCTTTATTTTTTTTATTTTTTACCATATGCTACGGAACCTCCTGGCTCTCCTGCCAGTTTACAGTACAATGTTATATTTAGATCACGATGATTACTGCCTCTTGGCATTATCTGCTTGCACATTCTGAGTAGCCCATATTGTTTCAAAATGGTTGAGTGAATTGCTCCACTGTGGTTGGTATTGGTGAAGCTGGTCTTGGTGTAGTTATCAATGTCTATAACAAGACTTATTCAAGATACGGTAGTCCTCACTTAATGACCATTCATTTACTGATAGTTCAGACTTACAACGATGCTGGAAAAACTGACTTACAACCAGTGCTCACACTTATGACTGTCACAGCATCCCTGCAGTCACATAATCACGATTTGGGCGCTTGGCAACCAGTTCACATTTATAACCATTGCAGCATCCTGTGGTCACGTGATCACCATTTTCGACCTTCCTGGCCAGCTTCTGGCAAGCAAAATCAATGGGGAACTGCATGATTCACTTAATGACCATGTAGTTCACAATGACTTAAAGGTCATAAAGTTAGGTTGGATTCGCTTAATGACCACTTCACTTAGCAACCAAAATTCCAGGTTCAGTTGTGGTCGTTAAGCAAGGACTACCTCTAAACTCATGACAGAAATTAATAGAAAAGTTTAGACTTTGAATATATCATGATAAAGAAATTGTCTTTGAGAATGCGTAGCATGCCCCTACATTATCACTTAGTGTACCTATTGGAAAAATATTTGGCTATCACTCCTTGTTGATCAATTAACACTATCCTACTTTCATAATCAGCATTTTTTTTAAAAAAAACATGTTTTCTCTAACTGAAATTAAATTTAAATTAAAAATTAAAAATAAAGATGTCTTAGTTATTTTTAAACAGAAACAATATATGGCAGACACTGCATTAAAAAGAAAAGAATAGGTAATTCAGTTGTATCAAAAGTGTTTAGGTATGTATTAAAAGCATACACCGAAAAGTGGCACCAAATTCTGAAGAATAATTTCTTCTACTATAATGGCAGCAAGAGACTCTGGAATAAAATTGCTGGCCTGTAAGAACTTGTAAGAAATAAGAGAGGGGGACTGTTGGGAGAAATTTTTAATTTAATACGCAGAGCACACAGATGCTCCTGGCTATGCTGGAGAATGTCAGTCAACTTTCCAAGACATCTTGCTATAAATTGTATAAATACCTCAGAACAAGAGGAAAGGTGTTTTCAGTCAGGCAGCACCGGATGTGTTTATGAAACCCTGATTTCAAGAGACACATGTTTATTTGACCTGTTCAACAAAATGGAAGAGGCACTGCTAGGGGGAAAAAAAAAGTGTGTTGGGGGAGAGAGAGAGAGAAACAGGGAGAGAAGTTCCATTACTTCATTTTTTAAAATGCAATAGAATTTAGATATAGATACAACTTACACTTAGATCTTTAACAATCTGTGAGAGGAAAACAAAAACAAAACAAGAAAATTGTGTGGCAAGGAAACTAGAGATAGGATGAACTCCTCAGCAAACATGAAAAACAGTATATGTTGCTAAAACAGGGAATCGCTGACCGGGCTGTGAGAAATTTGCATGCAAGAACACATTTCTCTAGTTGAAAAAAGGCAAACAGATTTAGTTTGCTGTTCATTCATGCTGATATACTGTAGAATACAACATTTCAGAGAAGTGCTGTACACTATCCAAGGCTCAAAAACCTGGGCATAAGTTGTGGGGGGGAGCAATCCTTTATTTGGAACTTAAGCTGCTAAACAGTTAAGCCTTGGCATCTGAGTGCCATGACTTTATGGCATGGTTGCTTCTAAAGTCAACCTTCCCCAGCCTTATGCACTTCAGGTGCATTAGGATAACTCTTAAATTGGCCAAAAGACAAGTCCCTCACATTTTGGTTTCACCACAGGTATGAAGACATGTTTGAATGGAACTTCTATGGGCCTGGAAGAAATAAGTGCATCATTTAAATCTTTAAGTCAAAGTAAAAGCCACAAGTGTTGTTTCTGGCAAAGTCAAAATGACTGGAGCCCCACCAAATAGTGTGCATTTAACATTTCATTAAATTTAAATTAACAAATGCAATGGTCCTGCAGAAATGTATTTTTCTTCAAGTGATACCTGAGAATCTTACCACTGACATGACCTCTGCATTGATCAGCAATTCTGAAAAATAAAGAAGTTAAAGAGTCTTTGATGAAGAGTTGACCTTGATTGAGTAAGCAAATATCCAAGGCATGGAAGGTTAATAAGCACTAGTTGCTTGCGTGTTATTAATATTTACTATTGCCCAAAGATGTTTAGATTCTGTTTGTCCTGGTATACCACCTTTATTTACCATATGTCTCACCCATGCCGTGAATGGTAGTTCAATATTTGTTGAATGATTTTTTTTTCCACAGTACTGCTTTTTTTTTAGCAAACATGTTTTTTGCTTTATTTTTAAAAAATGTCTACTACAGCAGCTGGGAAATAGCAACTGTATTATTTCATCCTTGCAGCCACTGCTGCTAATACTCTATCCTTATGTGCTCCTTAACAGACCTTGCTCTCTAACCTTGACAGAATGATATATTGGGCTAGTCTGATAGACTGGTCATTTTTCCAAGAAAGAAAACTTCAGGGACATAAACCACATTATAATTAAAGACCAATGACATCTAATAATGAATTTATAAAACAATTGCTTTAATAAACACCAGAGGAAGGAAGGAAGGAACCTGAACTAAATGGGAACCATTTGTGGGGAATAAATAATTTTAATGGATGCATTTTATTGGAGAAGACAGTGTGAGTGTGCTTGAAAAAATATTTCCGAAGTAAATGACGTGAAGCAAGGTTTAATGCATAATGTGCAGCCAAACCTTTTATAAACAGAAGCGTAACTTAAGTTAAATCATCACTTGTTTTCAGTGCTGGTTTAGTTCCTTTAAATGGTGCTTCATCTTAACAATTGGAATGCAGATATGTGTCCTCCCATTTTTATAGCATTAACAAAAACCTAGGGCAAAGATTTGATAAGTGACAAGCAAGGCTTTTCCAGGCTGGAGTTTGGTCTTATAATTGTCAATTACCAATAAATAAATCTGCTGATAGGATTTTGACAAATTAAATCTAGATGCTTAATATAATGTAATATGTATGAGCAGAATTGTTGTGTATTAAGGTGGCTGGGAGGAACAGTCTCTAGCTGTTCCTTTAGGCCTCATCCCTGCCAAGTAATAGTTACAAGGTAAAATTGCGCAGTTCATGTGTACCTGAGACTCAGGCTTGGATGCTTATGCAAAAAGAGATCCAATGCTGTTTCAATAAGCATTCCTTAAATTCTCAACTTGCCATATTTGTGCCAATATCCTGCAGGTACTGTTCCTCCTAGTTGGTGGGATGCAGGCAGCAGCACTTGGCTTTCAAGGTATTCTTTAGACTAGGGATCCTAGTTTGCAGAAGACTGTGTAACATGCTGGGGGTAAAACTGGACTTTGGTTGTGCTTCTGAAATATCAAATGTGCTGAAATGGATTGGTACTGTCCTTAGTGTGATCAGGAAATCCTGCATCTGGCAAGGCTAATAATCTAGTTTACTCTTTCCTTCTCTTACTAAAAAACATTATATGGATGCCCCACTGTGCTTTGCCCAACCCACAGAAGGTAATAGCACATTAGGTATGTAAGTATAGAAGTAATATAGCAGTTTAGAACTTTATGATGAAATGTTCTTCACTGAAGCAGGATTGCCCTGCTGTGTTTTTAGTTACAATTCAACAAAAATGCATGGCCAGGGTGAACTATGCATCTGAATGGAAGTTCATAGATGCAAAAAGGAGATCAGCCTAAACAGATTGCTCCCACCCACACACTAAATAAAAACAACAGCGTTGCTTGCAAAGTTTACCTTATGCCTAGCCTGTAATGAAGATGAACTGTTCCATCAGCAACGTGGTACTATATTAAAAAAAAAAAAGTGGGTGGATGGGTGGGAGCAGAGACAGTGCCATTTAAGATATATTACCAGCAGTCACATTTCAGATATTGTTAAATTATATTATTGCTGTATTCAACAGTGAAGTGGAGGACTTTGTCAAGTTGGAGGAAGTTCAAAGGAAAAATGTTAAACAATGGTAATATGCCAGAACGGGCTGCAAAAATTTGTTACATTAAGTTTAATCAAGATTAATTGGGGAATATGTTGACAATTTCAAATAGGGAAACATATATTAAAAAGCACCTTTTCAACTGCTGTTCTGATTGAGTTCGTACAATATTTTGTTCTTAGAAAAATGTAGGTAAAAAAATAATTTGGCTATAGCTTTAAGACTTGATGTATCATTTCGACGGAGATTGATGGTTTACTTCAAATTACATCAACTAGAGTACATGTGCTTAGGCTTATCCCACTAACTTCAAAGGGATAAAATCAATATGCAGAGCAGTGTACCGTTTTAATCCATCTTGAGCCTGCCTTCTAAGCTTTATGAATGTGAGAGATTTCAGCCTTCAAATACCTGAACTTATTATAGGTTCAATTGAAGTCAGAGGCCAAGATTATTTCAGTGTCAGGCACAGGGTTACCATCACCTTTTGAGTTACAATCAATAGAAGCTGTAGTTGTTCATTAACCCCAAAGTATAGGCTTGAAAAATCAAAGTTTTTCTAACAATTTGCTCCCAAAAAATTGTTTTCAGAATAGCAATGACTAAAAATTTATATCCCAAGTAGATTGAATTATGCTCTGATTCCTGATGGAGAGATCTGCCATACAGTTTTAGATCAAGGTAACATGTTGGCTACCAGATCTGGACTGCCAACATTCAGACTGTTACTAGATGGCAGCAGAAATGCTAACTTTTCTAACTCTTTTTTGCCATCTACTGGTTGAGTAGTTGTCTAGATTTTGGCAGTCCAGATTTGGTAGCCCTAGTAAACATGTAAAACAAAAAGAAATAAATGTGTACTGCTAAAGACTCCATTACGTGTTGTATTAACTCATTCTGTAGTAAATTCTCTTGTACTTTAACACATATCTCTTTCCTCTGAAGATATATTTTAAAATACAAATTTCCTGCACACCAAGCAGTTCGAAAACATGCAAATGTGAGTAGATTAATTGGTACCGCTTCGGCGGGAAGGTAACGGCGTTCCGTGTCGTCATGCTGGCCACATGACCCGGAAGTGTCCCTAGGGACAACGCCGGCTCTAAGGCTTAGAAACGGAGATGAGCACCGCCCCCTAGAGTCGGACACGACTGGACTTTACATCAAGGGAAACCTTTACCTTTACCTTTGATCCTATGTACTGCAATCATTTTAGCATCTCTGAGTATGTGTTTTAATTTGTTCAACCTTACCTAATTGTGTTGCTGCATCACTCTTCCAACTTTTTAACAGTCAATGCACACATTCTCAGACTAACCCATGCTTACATCTGTTTCTGTTATTGTAAATATTTTGCAAAGATTTTTGCTATTTTAACGTATTTGTATATTATTTTTTTAATAACACAGAGATTGTGTGTACTTGTTTTAATATATGCATCTTATATGCACATTTCTTTATTCAAACATTGAAGAATTTCAAAGTAAAACTGTGCTTCTGTTTAAAACAGGCTTGGGTCATGCTGTAAACTGAAGGAATTTCCCCTCTATTCCTATTGATTGTGTGCAAATCAAAGTGCATTCACTGTCAGCTTAGATCTCCAAGTCTGCAAATCAGTGTTTTGGAGCAGGGGCAGAAACCTGTGAAACAGCAATTTTGTATAATCACAGTAATTTCTGAAAGAGAGAAAATACAGGGTTGATTACTGGCCACAAAAAAATAAAATCAATTTTCCACATTAGTCTTCTCAAAGTTCACAAAATATTATGCAACTCTTGTGTTCTAGGAAGCTGAAAAGTTTATGCAAATTCAGAATTGATAGGACAAACGTAGATTTGGAGGGGGGTTTTTTAAAGGCTTACTCTAAAGGCAAAAATAAGGGCAAATGATGGATAATGATTCACCAGGACTGTAAAATAGGGACTCCTTTTCCAACTGAGGCAATTGAATAGCCTCTTTTAAAATTATTGTCAAACTACCCTCCAATCAAAAATACGGGGGTGACATTGAGGTTTATCAGTTTCATATGTTTTGTTGAAGGCAAATGATCATATGTAGACACTAATGGAGGTAGGAAAAGACATCTAGAAGATGAATGATTCCAAAGGCCCCAGAGAACTTATTACGGTAGTTTATTTCAACCCTAAGTTTGTTGAAAGGAATGACCAGAATGATTGGAAGGAAACCTGGTTCAAATCTAATTCCAGAGAGAGGGTTTGAACCTCTGAGACTGGCCATGTGATAATATTGTAAGGGCCAAAGACAGCCCTAATCCAAAGATCCTGTGTATATGATATGCAGCATTTAGACCAGGGTTTCTCAACCAGGGTTCTGTGGAACCCTAGAGTTCTGCGAGACGTCATTAGGGGTTCCCTGGGAGATCACAATTTATTTAAAAAATTATTTCAAATTTGGGCAACTTCACATTAAAGAGGTAAGCTTCATTCTTTATTTTTAGTCTAAGAACACTGTTAGTGCATATATACAGGCCTACACATGAAACAAATATACAGTAGTAATTTTGTAGCTTTTGGCCTATATTTGAGCCTGAATGTGCAGGGGTTCCCTGAGGCCTGAACAATATTTCAAGGGCTTCTCCAGGATCAAAAAGTTGAGAAGGGCTGATTTAGACATACCACACATCATTGCTAGACTACTGCAATATGTTCTTCACGTGACTGCTTGTGAAAAGCTTCTGGAAACTTCAATTGTACAAAGTGTTGCAGCTAGACTGCTACCTAGTGTACAGTATTGGGATCATATTGTCCCTATGATCAGCAGCTGCTTTCCAGGTAAAATTCAAGGTCCTGGGATTCAGCTTTAAAAGTTAAAAGTGTTTAGACAGTGATTACATGAGAAGAACACTCATGTCAGCATGAACATTTATGGACATCTAAACATGTTCCTGTTTCCACCCACTTGGCAAGTGGAAGATGTTTTCCTAAGTCTCTTCCAAGCTTTGAAACACATACTCACAGAAGCTGCTTTAGATTCCACTCATTCAACTTTTAGGAAACAAATCAAGTCTTCCTCTTCACCCAAACCTTTTGAATCAGTAGTGATTTTAACTGTTATTTCAACCGGATTTTAATTGTTAAATAATTTTGCATTTGTTTTATCTGCTAGCCTCCTTGAGTACTTAAGGATGGAGAAGTAGAGTACAAACTAATAAATATAATCTATGGAAATACCATAATAAAATAAAGCCTGCTCTTTCCTATGAATCATACAAGCAAGCTTGCAACATTGTTTAGAATCAAGTTCCTAAAATGGGCAACAGGGTCCCATGATATAATTTCCACAGATCAGATTAATTACTTGGAAGAAATCCCTCAAAACTGGAACAAGACACAAAACTTCATTACCCTTATGTGATCTTGTGAGTGAATGATTGAAAGGGTTTACCCTCTAGACTTGTTTATTGTATTTCCTCCTCAGGAAAAGTCAAGAGCAATCTATAAATCTATAATTCTTTGTCTGTATAAAGTCCTGGTGGCTGTGGGTATGGGTTAATGGGATACAGAAATGTCTGGGTCAGTGCTTTAAATATAACCTACATTGATTATGCATGAAAATCATTACTATTTAATGTGAACCTATGTGGAAACCTAGTTTGAGATAGTGGGAGACAGAATTAGTTGGCATTGATAGATAGTCCAGGTGCCTAAAGACATAGGTGAAATGCCATGGGCCATAGAAGTCTTGGAGTAGCAGCCTGAAGTCAGACCTGCCCTGTTCCTCAATAGAAACCTTAATCCTCAGAGAGTGATACACTATCAAGAGCAATATACTTCCTTCGGAATTTCAAGCCCACTTTTTGAAATCTCACTTAGATTAAAAACTCTCTTAAAAGTAGAGGTAATTCAGATATTAGTGACTTAGCAGATCAACATATCAACTTCTGCAACATACCAATTTTCTGATGGAAAGATTAGACCTCTGAAGGGCACTAAGTTGGAGGTGGTTTGGGTTTCATAGAACTCCATCATCAACAGCTGGAGAAATAATAATAATAATAATAATAATTTTCATTTATGATTTCATAACTGTATTTAGTCTGTCTAAAAACAATTATCAGTTCTGGGGGAAAAAAAGTATTTTTGAAGTTCTTGGGCATTTCTAGATGAGGACTCTGTCAGTTAAAAAACAACTCCAGATCTCAAGGGTCCCACAATGTTGGCTGAGATCATCAGCTGGGCAGATTTTGTTCTGGTTTAGAAAAATCACCTGTCCCAAATTTCCAGCTCCTGGCTACAGCAAATTTTTAAGGGAAATGATAACTTGACTTAGGAGAACTGCCTGTTTCCTCTTCTTCTAACAGAAGATAAAAAGCAGTGCAAGTGCCAGGGTGCTTTGATTTTTTTAAAAAAATTATTTTCTCTTTTGTGTGAAGTTGGGAAGGATTTTGATTTCTAAAGTCAGGTGGAAGTGGTGGCAAAATGGAAATGCCCCTTACAATAAATTCCATCAAAAACAAGCAATAGGTTTGAATGTATGATCACCTCACCCCTGCTTCAACCATTTTTGCATCCTACTACCATGGATAGAGGTACTGACAAATACCTAAATGTAAAATCCAAGCTGAATGGAAGATGCCCTGATTGGAGTGTCTGGAGTATCTCAGACCCTTGATGGGAAGAAACAGGCTCAGTGTCAATCATGATAGAGCAACTGTTAATTCAGAAGCCTGTCAAGTCCGGGATTCTATCAACTGTCTCTGGATGGTGTTGTGCTCCTGCTCAAAGAGCATGTCTGCAAACTGGTGGTACTACTGGACTCAGGACTTCTACTAGAAGAGAAAGAGAACACCAGGGTCAGGAAGGCCTTTGTCCAACTTCAGCTGATATACCAGTTTGGGCCATTCCTATAATGGGAGGCATTGAAAATCATGTCTCCACCCATGTTAGCCCTTTGAGGTAGATGAGGTCAGGAAACAGTCTCCACAGCTTTGACTGGAACTATGCTTTCTTTATAAATTATAAATTATTAGTCTATAATAACAGATTATTGAAAGTGTGACAGAGTTTCTCTTTCCCTCTCTCTTATAACCATGACTAAGTGGGCCAATTTTGAGTTTCTTCTGGGCCAAGCTCATGCTTTTAGATGACTGCCACGTACTTTCAAGGCTATCTCCATATTCCTCTAAATGACAATTAAATTAATTCACTTTACATTGGACTGCCCTTGAACACATTCAGGAACCTCAACTGATACAAAATGTGGTTGATCATGTGCTTACAGGTCAGATCCATAATTATGTCACACTGCTGCTATTGGAGGGTTTTCAAGTACAATTCAAGATTTTGGTCATTACTTTAAAAGTGTCATGAGCACTGATGGTGAGCAGGAGGGGGCCCCTATCCAGGGGGGAAAACGCATGCGTAGTAGCGAGGAATTGAGCAGTCATTCAAAGAGACACAGAACAGACCTGCCTTCACTTTTGAGGTTATCTCTTAGGGTTTTCTCACACTTCTTCAGTTTGTTAGGATTTTCTATCTAATGTAGCAGTAATAAAACACTAGAGACTTATTCCTCATCTCAGCGTGGTTCCTGCCTGTTAGGACAAAAAGCCTATAGAGCTAGGGACCTAGATATTTTTGAGACTACCCACTCTGGGGAGAATCTCCCTATCTAATACCTACAAATAGAGAGTGCCTGCTGAAGGTCCCTACCTATTGGGATGTTCAGTGGAAGGGGAGTCATGAAACTCAGCCTCCTCTATGGGACTTCCCCTCTTATGGAACAGCCTGCCCATACAGGCAAGAGTGCTCCCTTTTCTTAAAGCCTTCCGAAAATTGGTGAAGGTCTGGCTATTTAGTAAGCCATTGGGAGATTAAATTACTGTGGTAAAGCAGATGTGAACATCAGACCAGCATATAATAAAATCACAATTATTGTTTTATTATGCATTGTGCAATACGTATGGCTGGTTGTAAACTGCTGAGGATCTGAATGGACTGAAGCTATAAAAAAGTTGCATAAATACATAAATGCTAAAAACTCTCAGATTTTTTTTAACTAAATGAGCAGACAATACACATAACATATACTGAAGCAGGCAGGCAGGCAGGCAGGCAGGCAGGCAGGCAGGCAGGAGCTATTTATTTCATTTCCTTTTTGTGTGAATGGGAGATGAGGGATTATTTCTTGCTCCAGATCTGGCACTGATTAAAGTATGCTTTCTGTAAGCTCCAGTTGGTTGTGTGGAAGGAGAACACTAGTTAGGTCATAACGCTGGTGGTGTTTCAAGATTATCCACGGTAAGGAGAGTTTAAACTGATTTGGAAAGACTGGAAATAGTATATATGGAAGCCTCCTTGATTCCCTGCCAGCAGTAGGAGTGGCTATTTGTGCCTGGTATGCCAGAGATGAGGGGAAAGATATAAGATAATCAGGTGGCAAAGGCTGTGTCACTGCATTCAGGCCAAACACAGCTGCTTGTCTCTCACCTGCTTCATTTCTTACTCAGGGCAAAATAATTTAGAAATCAATCCAAATCTCCATGAAATCCAAACATGATTGTACAACCTCCCTCTGTTCCTTCAAAAATTTGCTCCTCCTTTTCCAGGAATCTGTTACTTAATCCACATAGACTTCATCCTCATGTGCAAACGAGATGAAGCGTATGCAAATAGATTTGCTCATATTTATGACTTTCTACAGCTGGCTTTCCCTTTCTTCTTGATAAACTCTTGCTCAAGATAGGGATCTGTTGGTTGTGCTCAGACTGTGAAAGCACAGCCTCTGTTTGCTGTAAAGGATAATGCTGTGAAAAACGTTAATCACCTCCTCGGGCTCAGTTTGATCCAATATTCCAATGCTCAGCTGTGCAATGGGAGAAGCAATAACAAAGCAGAAGGAATGGGAATGTGTGCAGAAAGCCCATACCTGGATTGGGAAATGCTCCCCAGCAAAAAGACATTATTTCAAAGGTTTGGACGCTGTCATGCCTCATTTGATAAGTCAGTACTGGAATGGGGTGTGGTGAGGTGTTGCTATGCATTCAAAAGAGTATAAAGAATAGTTTAGGTGTAACTTAATGAAAGTTGAGTTGAATGCAACCGAAGGGTGGGAACTGGCATGCTTTTAAAAATGGCATATCAGGGAGGGGATGTTAAATCATCAGCCAATACAGCTTAGTTTATTTTGGCAGCATGCGCTTGTCACATTTTGTTTCTCCATTTCAGCAAACAAAAACTCTGGATTTGACTGCGAAACAGGGCAGAGATTTAAGGTATTACATTTTGCCACTGTGTGTAACTGGGCTTCAGGTTTCAAACATTAAACACCGAAGATTACAAGGCAGGGATGACAAATGAAGCACAAGGCAAACCTCCTGTTCCTTCAGGACAAGTCTCCTGGCGACATGAAGCATGAATTGCTATTCAACCAGATCAGTGTTTCTCAACCTCAGTAATTTTAACATGTATGGACTTCAACTCCCAGAATTCTCCAGCCAGCCATGCTGGGGAATTCTGGGAATTGACGTCCACACTTCTAAAGTTGCTGAGGTTGAGAAACACTGAATTAGATGCTTCCATTAGGATAGCTGGTGGAAAGCCTAAATGGAATGATGTAACTATCTTCATCAACACTTTAGTTCCAGAAATAGTCTGATAATTAATCATTTCTTTTTTTACTGCTGCTGGGAGATAGAGAAGAAGAAAAGAATGAAGTGAAACAAAACAAAACACCTCCTGAATAGTACAAGAACCCTAAAATTGAATAATTCTGAAAGAGATCAATAATCAAAGATACCTAGCATAGTGTATAGGTATGTAGTTGGTAACATTATTGAAACAGTAAAAGCAACAGTTATGTCAAATGGACAAAGTCCACTTATCTTGTTCAAACTCAATTTATATGAATGCATCCTGCTTAAAACTAAATTTAATTGCTAGCTTTTTATATAGCACTCTTCTAGATTTCACAAAACAGACACATACAAAGAGATAGCCTTGGAGTGAGTCTTGATTCCTGGCAACTGCCTGGATAAGTCCATACAGTTTTCTTGGCAACATTTTCAGAAGGAGTTTGCCATTTGCCTTTCCCTTCTTTCAAGAGAGAAAGTGACTGGCCCAAAGTCATCCAGATGTTTCATGCCTACAGTAGGACTAGAGCTCACAGTTTTCCAGTTTCTAGTCTTTTGCCTTTAACTACTACACCAAACTCGTGTATATATGCATGCGCGCGCGCACACACACACACACTCATGTATATGTGTGTTAACATCATACATTGTTAGCATATAAGAAATTGCAGGTGGTGAAAGTAAAAAAAGTAGGAAATGTGTATGGTGCAATGATGCACAATTGCTGAACTCTAGTGCCACACACTCATGCACACACTATTACATACTACTGTCACACTTGCTTTAATAAATCACTTAAGACTGACCAACAAGTTCCTATGATCTTAAATTGCCTTGCCATCTGGAGCTTTATTTAATGATTATTAAGGAAAAACCTTATTTCATCTACAATCACATCAGCTCTTTGCACCACTCCAGAATCAGTTCCACATCTTTGCCACATCTTTGTCTATGTTTGTAAGCTGTGCTGATTTATTTGTGACTCATTTGCAGTGTTGGAGAAAACAGCAACAATCTTTTTCAACTATGAAGCTGTGTAGAACAATCTATTTTCCTTAGCAGAAACTTTGCTTCATCCTTTTCTCCCAGCTCATGGGCTTCAATTGATACAATACAGGTAATCCTCATTTAGCCACCATAATTGGGATTGGCAACTTGGTTGTTAAGCAAAGCAGCCACTAAGTGAAACCATGACTGTACTTAAGATCTTACTTCACCTTTCCTTTACTTTACAGACCTGCGAAGGTCATAAATGTGAGGATTTGTTGCAAAGTTATTTTTTCATTACCACCATAACTGGAAATGGTTGCTAAATGAGGCAGTCACTAAACAAGAACTACCTGTATTCTGTTTTCAGGTCCTTAAAGAGGAAAGGTGGCTGACAATTCCACATCAGCATTTACATCAATGGCTCAGTTTTATGCTGATTTTATTTTAGCATATGACTAGATAAATGTACCAGCCTGTGTATTCTACTTTAAAATGCAGCCAGGATTGATCTCCAGATCCTTGTTCCTGTTCCACAGAGAAGGGAGCTGAGGTCACAAGAGTTCTATGGCTTTTCTGGCAGACCACTAGCTGGTTGCAAAGTCCAAGGTTGACACTTCGGTTACTTTCAGGTGTTGGCTTTGTGGCTAAGCAGCAGGGGTGTTAGCATATTTTCCCCCTTTTGTGTGTGTGTGTGTGTTGGTTGCTGTTTTCTCTGCTCCATTGGCAACCTTCAGCACTTTGTTCTTGGTACTGTTAACTTCTTCAGCAAAGGATCGTTACCTTGTCGTGGTGCTGGAGCTTGAGCACCTCAATGACGCCATGAGCTAAACCGTGAAGGGCCACCCAAGATGGGAAGGTCATGACAGAGAGGTCAGACTAAATTTGATCCCTGGGGAAGGTAATGGCAACTCACCCCAGTATTCTTGCCATGAAAACTAAATGGATCAGTACAACCAGAGATATGTCGGTATACCATCGGAAGGTGAGACCCCCAGGTCGGAAGATGGTCAAAAGGCTACTGGGGAGGAACAGAGGATGAGTCCAACTAGCCCCAGACATGATGACGCAGCTAGCTCAAAGCCGAAAGGACGGCTAGTGGCCAACAGTGCTGGTGGTGAACGGCAAATCCGATGTTCTAAGGATCAACACACCATTGGAACCTGGAATGTAAGATCTATGAGCCAGGGCAAATTGGATGTGGTTATTGGTGAGATGTCAAGATTAAAGATAGACATTTTGGGCATCAGTGAACTGAAATGGACTGGAATGGGCCACTTCACATCAAATGACCACCAGATCTATTACTGTGGACAAGAGGACCACAGAAGAAATGGAGTAGCCTTCATAATTAATAGTAAAGTGGCGAAAGCAGTGCTTGGATACAATCCAAAAAATGATAGAATGATCTCAATTCAGGGCAAGCCATCTAACATCACAGTGATCCAAATATACGCCCCAACCACAGATGCTGAAGAAGCTGAAGTAGAGCAGTTCTATGAGGATCTGCAGCACCTACTGGACAACACACCTAAAAGAGATGTTATTTTCATCACAGGAGACTAGAATGCTAAGGTGGGCAGTCAAATGACACCTGGAATTACAGGTAAGCATGGGCTGGGAGAACAAAACGAAGCAGGACATAGGCTGATAGAATTTTGCCAAGAAAACTCACTCTGCATAACAAACACTCTCTTCCAACAACCTAAGAGACGGCTTTATACATGGACTTCACCAGATGGACAACCCCAAAATCAGATTGACTACATCCTTTGCAGCCAAAGGTGGCGGACATCTATACAGTCGGTAAAAACAAGACCTGGAGCTGACTGTAGTTCCAATCACGAACTTCTTATTGCACAATTTAGGATCAGACTCAAGAGTCTGCAGTGGAGGTGAAGAATCGATTTAAGGGACTGGACTTAGTAGATAGGGTCCCAGAAGAACTATGGACAGAAGTTCGCAACATTGTTCAGGAGGCAGCAACAAAATACATCCCAAAGAAAGAGAAAACCAAGAAGGCAAAATGGCTGTCTGCTGAGACACTAGAAGTAGCCCAAGAAAGAAGGAAAGCAAAAGGCAACAGTGATAGGGGGAGATATGCCCAATTAAATGCAAAATTCCAGAGGTTAGCCAGAAGAGATAAGGAATTATTTTTAAACAAGCAATGCGTGGAAGTGGAAGAAGACAGTAGAATAGGAAGGACAAGAGACCTCTTCCAGAAAATTAGAAACATCAGAGGTAAATTCCAGGCCAAAATGGGTATGATCAAAAACAAAGATGGCAAGGACCTAACAGAAGAAGAAGAGATCAAGAAAAGGTGGCAAGAATACACAGAAGACCTGTATAGGAAGGATAACAATATCAGGGATAGCTTTGACGGTGTGGTCAGTGAGCTAGAGCCTGACATCCTGAACAGTGAGGTTGAATGGGCCTTAAGAAGCATTGCTAATAACAAGGCAGCAGGAGACGACGGCATCCCAGCTGAACTGTTCAAAATCTTGCAAGATGATGCTGTCAAGGTAATGCATGCTATATGCCAGCAAATTTGGAAAACACAAGAATGGCCATCCGATTGGAAAAAATCAACTTATATCCCCATACCAAAAAAGGGAAACACTAAAGAATGTTCAAACTATCGAACAGCGGCACTCATTTCACATGCCAGTAAGGTAATGCTCAAGATCCTGCAAGGTAGACTTCAGCAATTCATGGAGCGAGAATTGCCAGATGCACAAGCTGGGTTTAGAAAACGCAGAGGAACTAGGGAGAGGAACTAACTATTGTCAATATCCGCTGGATAATGGAAAAAGCCAGGGAGTTTCAGAAAAACATCTATTTCTGTTTTACTGACTATTCTAAAGCCTTTGACTGTGTGGACCATAACAAATTGTGGCAAGTTCTTAGTGGTATGGGGATACCAAGTCATCTTGTATGCCTCCTGAAGAATCTGTATAACGACCAAGTAGCAACAGTAAGAACAGACCATGAAACAACAGACTTGTTTAAGATTGGGAAGGGAATATGGCAAGGCTGTATACTCTCACCCTTGTATGCAGAACACATCATGCGACATGCTGGGCTTGAGGAATCCAAGGCTGGAGTTAAAATCTCTGGAAGAAACATTAACAATCTCAGATATGCAGATGATACCACTTTGATGGGTGAAAGCAAAGAGGAACTGAGGAGCCTTATGATGAGGGTGAAAGAAGAAAGTGCAAAAGCTGGCTTGCAGCTAAACCTGAAAAAAACCAAGATTATGACAACCAGCTTGATTGATAACTGGCAAATAGAGGGAGAAAATGTAGAAGCAGTGAAAGACTTTGTATTTCTAGGTGCAAAGATTACTGCAGATGCTGACTGCAGTCAGGAAATCAGAAGACGCTTAATCCTTGGGAGAAGAGCAATGACAAATCTCGATAAAATAATTAAGAGCAGAGACATCACACTGACAACAAAGGTCCGCATAGTTAAAGCAATGGTGTTCCCCGTAGTAACATATGGCTGCGAGAGCTGGACCATAAGGAAGGCTGAGAGAAGGAAGATAGATGCTTTTGAACTGTGGTGTTGGAGGAAAATTCTGAGAGTGCCTTGGACTGCAAGAAGATTGAACCAGTCCATCCTCCAGGAAATAAAGCCAGACTGCTCACTTGAGGGAATGATATTCAAGGCAAAACTGAAATACTTTGGCCACATAATGAGAAGACAGGACACCCTGGAGAAGATGCTGATGCTAGGGAGAGCTGAAAGCAAAAGGAAGAGGGGCCGACCAAGGGCAAGATGGATGGATGATATTCTAGAGGTGACAGACTCGTCCCTGGAGGAGCTGGGGGTGTTGACGACCGACAGGAAGCTCTGGCGTGGGCTGGTCCATGAGGTCACGAAGAGTCGGAAGCGACTAAACGAATAAACAACAAGTGTTAACTTGTTTAGACCTTCCCCTCTCTTCCACTCCAACCACCACAAAAACATATAACCACACATACAGTCATTGAGGAAAATACCTAGATATAAACATGCCAGCAAGGTATAGCTTGCAATAGACTTCAAATATAATAGAGGAATGATGGCTTAGTGGCTTCAAAGGTATCCCTTTATAGCAACTACTTTTTTGTTTAAACAGCTAAATGTATATGGTATATTTTGAAAATATAAGTGTGGAAAGAAAAGGTAGCTAGCTAGCTAGCTAGCTAGTTATTTATTTCATTTCAGTGGAGCGGAGGCAAAGGATCTATTTATTGCTCTAGGATCTGCAATAGCTTGGGGAGATCATTGGTTTAATAACATTGTTTGTACTCTCTACTGATCAGTTGGTGGAGAGCTCATCATGTTCCTTTTTACTTCTCTATGCTTGGAGCTTTGGAAGAGTGAACACAGCTGGTTTCAAAATGGTTTCAAAAGATTGGAGAAGTGGAAAGCGTGTTCTGTTGAAATGATACCACAGTTTAGCTAGTACTTGTTAGAAATGTGATTTCAGTTGCATTGACTCTTCAGCACCTCACTAGATCCTAAGAACAAGCGGCAGTGAGGTCTTGACCCAGAAGTAGGCATTTCCTCTGTGTTCCCTCTTTATCTCTCACTCTGCCCACTCTTCCTGAAATTTCTAATCTAAGGGTGCTTCCTGCTTTTGTATATGAAAGCATGCTTGCTTCTGTCTCCCCATCTGATAGGATGTAGGCTAGGAGTTAAGCTTTCCCTATCTTTCCCTTCTCCCAATATATTTCCTGTAATAAACCTTTCTACTGAAATTACAAAGATTTGCTTCACTAGACTTGTTCAGGTTAGATTGCTACTTATCAAAGAAAATATTCGAATTGCTTCCTCTGAGAATAAGGGTATTCTACATGTTATTCACGATGGTGGGGCACTGCAAATGTTTTGGACAAAGGGGCTGCACTTTTGTCCCATACCTAAGACTTTAGCATGGATTCACATCTAAATGTTTACATATTAATTGCATTCATTTGCACTCATGTCCTGAACATAAAGAATTTGATTCACGAACATCTATTCACAAAGAAGTACTTTGCTTGGTTGTCTCAACACAGGGACAAACAGGGCCAGGATTATGGTTCCTCTTCCTGGTATTTACAAAAAGCTCATTTTGTTGGAAAAAATGTATGAAAGGAACTCAAATGCTATTGCTATAGTTACGTTTTGAGCCAAGATATTAGTTTAATCATGTTTTCTTGAGTAAGCCAGAATATATACATACAGTATATGGTATGGTATGTCACAACTAAGGAAATCACATTATGGCTTAACATGATATATAAACCCATGCATCTACTGTAGTTATTTTTCCTTTAGTTACTCAGTATATAGTAAGTGTCTGTGATTTCAACATATTCCAAAGGAGATTGGGAAAAGAGTATTTCATAAAATTAAAGAAAGGATTATATTTTGGAGAATTGGGATGGTGTTTCCTCTACAGATTTTATACAGAGGTTCTGCAGACATTTCCATCTGTGGTAATCCTCCAGAGTAACAGAAAATGCTACATGTCTACCTTGTAGGGTCCTCCAAATGCATACTTGTTTTAAAAGGCTTTCCATTGCATTTTAAAAAAAAAAACTTGGGCATCCATTTTGAAGATAATCCAGCCCACTGAAAAGCAATAGTAGCCATGCTGACAAAGAGAAAAGAAGATCCAAAATCTTTAGTGACAATAATTTTATAAAATACTTATACATTTTAAAGTTTTCATGACCTCATCACTAAATGAGCTGGTTAAATTCTACCAAGAAAAAAAAAAAGGAAGGGTGAGGAAAAGTGTTTGTACAGGACCTAGCTGGCCCTTGACTACTTTCAAAAGCTAAGTAGGGTTGGTTAATACTTTGATGGAAAACCTCCTTGAAGCCCAGAGTTGTAGACTAGACTGTGAAGTCAAGAAAGCATTCCAAAAGAATGATATTGAAAAATACTTCCATACTGATGCCAAGAAAGCCATATAAATACTTCATGATGTCATCAGGAGTTAAGCTCCACCTGAAGGAGGCTTTATCTTTTTACTACTTACATTCTTAATTGGAGTGATAGAAGGAGACACTTCCAGACATGTAAATTGGGTCTTATTAGATACAGCACATTGTTGGGTTGTTTCAGGGATCTCCCAACACTTTCTGGGAAATAAAACAAGCACATGTTTACAACTCCTATTTTTGGACATATATATTTTAGCTGCTAAATTCCAGCATACATGTTTCTTTCCTGGAAAAGGGATTAAGGCATTAATTGATATATCAGGAGAGAATGACACAAATACTAAATTGATATAAATTTACATAATATATTAATAATTTCTAGTTATGCATTACATAATTTTCAGTTATGCTCCTTATGTTAAACTCACTCCATCCCAAAATATTGTCATAACTCATATATGTATTCCAATAATTATAATTTCAGTATCCCCTGTTTATTACTCCAGTAAGATTATAAAATTAATTGGGTGAATTAGATGTAATGTGACACTTTCCATCATAAACAACATAGAAATTAACCCATTCAGTACTATTCCAGCATAATTTCAGCCCTAGGGCACCCATCATAGATAGCTTATTATTACTTTATTTGATAACTTTTAACTATGTTGTGTAATGGTTAAAGTACCAGGCTAGAAACCAGGAGACCGTGAGTTCAAGTTCCATTTTAGGCACAAAGCCATCTGGGTGACCTTGGGCCTGTTAATCTCTCTCAGATTAGGAAGGAGGCAATGGCAAACCACTTCTGAAATCCTGCCAATAAAACTGCAGGGTCTTGTCCAGGCTGTTGCCAGGAGTCAATACTGACTCAAAGGAACAAAAATAATAAAATAAAATAAAATAAAATAAATCTGGAATTACGTTATTTTCATCCCAGAATCCATATCAGTTGGGGTGAGCTATAAATATTGGGAAGGTAGACAGGGTCATTGGGCTGAATGGGATGCTCATTGGGATGTTCCAGTCTGGAGGTGTATTTAATTTGAGTCGCTGCCTTAGTTGGCTTATGGACACAATTGCTGATCATCATGTCATGGACAAACAACTATCTTTGTATTATTGAGCATCCAATTAAATAACAATGATTCTTTTGTAACATTAAATGACAATTATTCACTTGTAAGTCCATTTTGGGAAATTATTGTGAGAAGCAAAGAAGGTCTCTTTGTGATGACTGCAGAATTGTGTTTGTGTGTTTGTGCATGCATGTGTGTGTATATATCTATATATAAAATTATTTGCAACTGGAAATATAGACAGAAATCAAAAATATTTGAGCAGGAAATTATGGGATTCTATGTCTTGCTATCCTTCACAATGCCTTTCACAATGCATAATCAAATGTAAAAACTGTACCTAGCAATTAGCAGGAAAGACCAATGTATATGTTATTTGCATGCACATACAAGTTTGTGAAAAATAAATGAGATGCTCACTTTATATCAAATTTTGTACAGATCCTCAGTACCATAGTTCTAGTAGTGTTTATTATGCAACTATCCTTTAAAACCAAGTGGATTTTAACTGGTTGGCAGATTTTGGACCAGTTTTTCTGAATCTGGCATCTTTCAGACCTGTTGGTCTGCAGTTCCAATATTTTGTAGATATCATGGCCAGTGAGTTATGCTGGCTCAGAACTCTGGAAGTACTAGTCATAACATATTAGAAGGTTGCTAAGTCAGGCAAGGCAACTTTAGGCCATGCTGATAGGTAATGTTATTTTTAAAAGGTAACATTATATTTTTAAAAAATATGGCACATTTTCCATGTATGTGTCCTAATATTTCTGTGATTGTATCTCAGTGATATTGTGTGTGTGTGTAGATATGGAGATGGAGATGGAGATGGTGGAGATGGGGAGAGAGAGATTGTGTGTGTGTGTGTGTGTGATCCTTAATCTAGTTTTTGAGAAGCAAGTAAAAAAATAGTGTAGTGTTTGGATATAATTTCAGGGGTGCAGTATCATATTCCTTATATTTCCACTTATTACTTCATTCCTGTGTGTGTAAGTTTATACCAGTTGGGCTGTAGGGCTACCCATTTAGCCCTTCATAAGCAAGTACTTTATAGTGAGTTTATAGAGGCATATTTGCTCACTGTTTAGAGAGTTCAGACAGAACCCCACATATCTATTGAATAAAAAGAAAAAGATAATGCTGAGTTGATTTCTTCCTAAAGTTTGAATGATTATTGTATATTACAAGAACAATTGAGTAACAGTCAGGACTCCTGTTTGCATGTATGTGTGTATACATGTGTGTGCATTATCTGCGGTGAGTGACCACCATCTATGTTTTCCTGAGAAAGATGGATTAGAGAAGTTCACAAGTCAGTGAAATTTACTTACTTATTTATGCTTTGTCAAATAGTCTTCGCAATAAACATTGTCATTTATTGATCATCTTCTGACAAAAAATGAAATGCTTTTGCTAAATAGTAATAATAGAAGAATGTCTTGGTCAATAGTGAGAAGAGACAGTTCATGTGTTTATTTTAGCTAAGAAATGGCTGCGTATGATGGTGCATCTGTGTCCATCCTGGCACTTTTGAATACAGCCTACAAAACATTCCATACTTCAGTTAAAATCCATGAATTAACACCTTCCATTGGCTTTTTTCCAGTGAAATATCCTAGACAGGCAAGAAGGCTTCACGTAATCAAAAGATTATGTGAATATATAAATAATAATCAATATGTGTGAAAAGTTTAAAAAGGAGAAGGAAGTACAGGTGTCTGCTTCAGAGCCCTCACATATAAGCTCAAAAAGTGCCACCAAGAACTCATAACCACAAACAAACATATCAGCAAAACATGAAATGCACTGAGCATTTTCAAAATGCTAAATCGCAATGGATATGACCTAATTTTAGATTGGGACCTCAAATCCCCTCTGAGCTATAGAGCTCAATGGGTGAGAAAGTCACATTCTCTCAACCTGACTGGCCTCATGGAAATATTGGGAGGACAAACTTTGGAGAAAGTTGGAACCTTGTATACCACTTTGATATTCTTAGAAAAAAGGTAAATTATGCATACATCTAAAAAAAGGCTTGTGACTTCAAAAGATTATAATCCAGTTTTGCTTGGATTAGGGGGTCTTCATTCAGTTAAGCTGAAATACTGTCCTAGAGTCTCTTTTTGGTGGTATGATTGTTTTCCCAATATATAACAATACAGCAGTATAGGTTGATTTCCATTCTAGAATCAATTACGCATAGACAAAAAGAAAAACATCAATATTTTGAGACTTAGATACATTTGATGTATGTAATCACACAACTATAGAAAAAGCTTTATATAGAACATACAATTATAATATTTCAATATGAAACCTGTCGAATCCTTCAGCTTTCTATGTGGCCAATTTAATTAGAAATTTCAAATATTAGTTACATTCTTATGTTTTACGAAATGCTATCCATAATTGTTAGAATAATGAACATACAGTATATCTCAGCTTTATTTCCCTCACTGGAAAAGTAAGTTGCCTTTAAAAAGATAAAGGTAAAAACACCCTTGAGCTAAGCTCAATTCCTGGCAATGCAAAGAAATTATTTATCATTGTGTTCTTCCAAGTTGTTGAAAAAAACCTAACCTACAGCTGGGATCATCTGTTGGTCTCCTAGCCAAGGCCTAACCAGGCCTGACTTTGCTTAGATCCTACAGTCAGCCAAGTCCCCATTCAGCATGCTATTATTCCAGAGTGTTCTAAGGCAGTAAACAATGTATAATGGAAACATTAAAATAAGGGCATATGGAAATCCCAGTGAATGTGCTTTGTGATTTTCACTCTTGACATCCAGTTTTTATTACTGGAAAGGAAAGCAATAATATGTTAAATCATTTTAAGATTTCAAAAGACTTCTCATGGAAGTCATATATTTGCATTTGAATAAAAGCCTTGCTTCTCGCTTTTGGGCAATTGTGTGTGATTTGCAGAAGGAGAATATACTGTACCCCTCACAAAGGCTCTTTTCAGTCATCATAATGACAATAGTCTCAAGCTGTTCACAAAAGCCTTAGTGATTGGCAGCAATGATGGAATAAACCTTGAATTATGAAGTTTCAGATTCAACTGCCCCTTGAAGTAATTGATTATTTTTGCTTGGGATTTGCTCTTTGGGTTGATGGAATATGAGAACAAGAGGTCTACATTATTCAGTGAACACATAAATTTGGACAAAACATTATGAACATCTGAGGCTTAAAGTAAGGATTAAATGGAGATACTAAATCAGCAAACTAATCTGATTTCTACCTTGGAGTTAGACCTCACTGCAATCAGAGCCTAACTCTAAAGTCTTCTCCTTCCTCCAGGTTTTTAACAGAAAAATCATAATAGAAATGAAAGCAAGGGAAGGCAAGTATCCTTCCATCTCCTTTCCTAACCCACTTATACAAAGGCAGAGCACTGATTCTTCAAGAGCCAGCCTGACTAAATCACTGTGGAATTGTCATGCCTTTCAGGAAGGACAAAATGACAAAAGTGGTTTCTAAAGAAAGGAATCCTTTTAACCACTGTGTTGTGCAATCTTCAGGAAGATCAGGCTCCAACAGTACAGAGCAACATCATCTGTTCCTTTGCAACTGTTTTGAACAGACAACAAGGCAGTTTTGTGTGGGGTTTCATACTTATGTCTATGTATGCCTGTAACAAGTCCTACAGAACTGACCAAAATTCTCAGACCATCTGAAACTTGGATAAATAGCATTATTTAAATGGGCATGAGATTAGACTATTATGGATAGATACAGTCAATTTAATCAGTGAAGAATTCAGATAGGCCTGATTAAAATAGTAAGATCCATATCATATGTAAAACCCTAACATTATATGGTTTTAATACTAGTAATTTTAAATTTTAAATTCTTCATTATTTTCAAGTCACCAGCTGCTTTTAAGTTGCAGAAAAGTGGTGCATATTGAAAATCGAATAAAGAAATCAATACAAATTTCAACTGTAGCTGGAGATCTATACTGAAACCAAAACAAAACACTGGTTCTTTGTATTGTGCTTCTTACACCTTTTGCCCCAAGCAACACATTATCTATCCAGACTGCAGCAATGTTTTGGCACTGTCCTCCCACAAGCTGATTTAGTACCCTAAGACGTTAATAATTAAACTGCTGGTTTTATATTAACAGAGGCCCTGGCTTGGTCTTTCTGTTTTATTAAATGCCTCCTTTTTTGAATAGCTACATAAAAGTGATAGATGCCCTTTCTTTACATGCCAGCCACCAAGTAGCATTATGTTTTATACTTCTTTGGCAACACAAAGCCCTCCCTGTTTAAATATAGAAGTATAACACAGATAAGGCTAAGTAAGATGGTTTCTGTGAAATCACCCAGCCTGGACTCTGTTAAGATAAGCAGGCTGCAGGAGTAAGGGAAAGAATGCCAGACCAGACTGTTCTGTCTTCATTACCTTATGATGAACAGGGCAGAGAACATGAAAACAAATAGACCTGAGGCCAAAAGAATAAATGGTCAGGCCTATTCATGATAACAAGATGAGAAGCTGCTGGCATTCACCAAAGAAGTTTAATAGGGCTGTGAATTAATGGCAAGGTATGAACTTTGCTTTTAAAACCTCTTCTGTTGAAAAATGAAGTTCCTTCTTCTTGGGGAGAGATTTTTAAAACATACACACACACAAAGTTTCATAAAGAGCTTTGGTATCAATCATAATCCTTCTGCACCAGGGAAGGTTGACTATGACTAGGAAGAATAAGTGCTGAATGATTATGAGGTGGAAGAAGAATGGGGGGGGGAACGGGACCAGAAATATAATGGCATTCTCCTCTGCAACATTTGTTTTGATGGGCTTTATCATTCTTAGGATCTTTTCTTATATCTCAGTGGCCTTTCAATCAGTGTGTGAAGAACCAAACACAGTGCTAAAATACTATCATGGCATGTCTTAGTTGCACAAAAATGCTTCTTTACAGATCTTTCATGGAATCTGAGGACATCCCATTTTGTCAAACTCTTGTTAACTGTTGGACTATCAACTGGTAGTCTGGATTTGAAGTCCAGAGCTTCTCCATCCAATCCACCAACTCTATTCCAGCCCTTCCTCACAGACACCCCTTTCCTATTGCTGACCTGTAATCTTTGATCAGCTGAGCAGAAGTAAAAGTTGAAAGGAGAGAGATAAAAGGGAGAAGTTAATCTTCCTTTTCTCATGTTCCTCTTCCACACTGCTCAACTACTTTGCCACTATAAAACATGAACATGCAGACAACTGGCTACGGAAACTATTTTTTTCTGTTTTTCCAAAGGCATTTTACTGCCTTTCTATGCCAAAAGATATAAAGGGAGTCTGTTTCACACCATACAGCCCAAATGATGAGCAAAGTGCCAGTGGAAGAAGAGGTTGCTTCCTTCAAGGGCAGCATTTATGCTCAGATGTATGAGTAAGCATCAATGGGATTAATGTGTAGGACAACCTGATTTCCTGGAGCCAATTATTTCCTGGGACCTAAAAAACGTTATTCATCACTAGGGCGAGGATTTCTGTGTCATGCCATATTTTTTCTAGAACCTTTATTTGAATATATAAGTAAGTTAAAACATGTTTTAGAGTAATCTGGTGAGAATTAGATGCTTTTTATTTTGCCTGACAAGTCATATTTTGACTTTTTAAAGGTGTTCTGTCATCATTCTGCTTAATTTTGTAACAAACATCATATTTTGGTCATATTTTGGTCATTGGTAACCCTCCTGATAAGCCAGCAAGTTCAAGCCAGCAAAGAAAGTGAGAATTTGCCTGTTTTTTTTTCTTTTTCTTATTTGCTCCCCAAGTCAGGGCTGTATATGTGTGTGTGTGTGTGTGTGTGTAAGAGAAGGAGAGCAACCTTTTTTAAAATGACTTCAGCAGGCAGAGGCTTCTCCCCTGACAAGGCCTGAAAAAAAGAGTGAGAATTTGCCTTTTTTTTTCTTTTTCTCATTTGCTCCCCAACTCAGGTGTGTGTGTGTGTGTGTTCAAGGTAGTGGAGTCATGTGAGAGCTGCAATCTGATTTCAACATGCCTAAAAGTAGATGTTCAGTGAGTGTGAAAATATGGCGTCTTGTTCAAGAATTTGGGGAGCATATTTTCAGTAGCTATGGTGATATTTTGTTTTGTAAATTGTGTGAAGTTAAGGTATCAGCCCAAAAGCATTTTAATATTTAACATTGTGATACTGCGTAACACAAGAGTCGTTTAGCAAGATTTACCTTCACTGAGAACAGGCAACGCCTCCTTTTCGAGAGAGCTTCTTCTTCAACTGCAGGTTCATCAAATACCCAGTCAGAATTTTGTAAGGATCTCTGTACAATGATGGTTACTTCAAATATTCCCTTAAGGAAATTAGGTAGTGGTAGGCTCAGGCATTTTTTTGGAGAAGTACACCAGTCACACAATTCCAAATGAATCAACTGTAAGGCAAAATTACATCTCTGCCTGCTATGAAGATATGTTAGAAAAGATAAGATCTGCTGTTGACAACAATAAGATATGGGTTTCAATAGATGAAACAAGTATGTAAATGGAAGATATGTAGCCAATGTTATTATTGGCACTCTGAAATGTGACAGGCCTGGTGAAGTATTTCTTCTAACATGTGAAACTTACAAAAAGTAAACAATTCCACTATTGCTATGCTGTTTGATGATTCTATGAAACTACTCTGGCCGGATAGTGTAAAAAGGGGAAATATCCTTCTCTTTGTAACAGATGCTGCTCCATACATGACTAAAGCAGCCAAGGGACTTAAACTTCTTTATCCAAAAATGATCCATATCACATGCCTTGCACATGGTTTACACAGAGTGGCCAAAGAGATTCGAAGCAACTATCCTGATGTAGATAAGATAATGTTGAATAGGAAAAAATGTTCATTAAGGCTCCACTTTGAGTACAAAAGTTTAAAGAAATTGCCCCTACTTTGGCTCTCCCTCCCCAACCTATCGTGACACATTGGGGGACTTGGCTGGATGCGGCTATGTATTATTTCACAAATTATGCTTCCTTGCAGCAGATGGTTAAAGAATTTGACTGTTGTGAATCTTCCTCCATCAAGATTGTGCAAGATTCCTTTTCTGAAACCTTGGCTGGAAACTTAGCATATATAGGATCTAACTTCAGTGGATTATCAAGAGCAATCACCCACCATGAAACTGTAGGAATGGAACTTAGTGATGCACTGAACATTGTAAAACAGAGAGTGATTTAAAGCAAGCAAAGGGGAAAGTGGCTGAAAAAATTAGTGATAAATTGCAAAGAATGCTGCAATCTTATCTGGGTTATTCAACACTTTGCAAAATAAGTAACATTCTAAATGGACTTAAAGCAAAATTTGAAGACTTCAAGCCAGAATTTTCTCCAGATGAGTTTGCTTTTTTCAAATTTGTTCCTATAACCTCTTGTGATTTTGAACGGAGTTTCTCCAGATACAAAAACATACTGGTGGACAACAGGAGTTTTGAGTTTGATAACCTCAAGATGCACATGGTCATCCAATGCAATTCTGCTGTTAATGAAAACTAATCCAGGGATGACCATTTTACTCTCAAAATGTTCATTTCATTCCTTCAATGCTAGCACTTCTGCACTGGAAGTAAAGAAGAATAAACCTTTTAATTTGTGTCTCTGTGTCTGTGTGTTTGTGTAAGCACAGATTTTAAAAATTGGATACTAATTTCAGAAAAATTGTAAAGTCATATTTTTGCTTTAAAAGTCATATTTTTTGGTTTAATTGGTCATATGGTTCTGCCGCCTCACCTGGGGTGGGAGAGGCAACAGCTCATCTTGAGGGTGGCTAGCACCATAGATCTCTCTCCACCGAATAAGAACTCTGCCCCTTGGGTTTGGCATTTATATTATTCATATGTATATTGTAATTTATATTTTATGATTTTAATTCTGATTTTATTGTAAACTGCCCAGAGTCCCCCTCTCTGGGGGGAGATGGGCGGTGATAGAAGTTTGATAGATAAATAAATAAATAAATGTTTAAATGGTTTTAAGGTCATAAATGCTTGCATATTTCTAACATTTTTAGGTCATAGAAATCCTCGCCCAACTCATCACCCCTAAATATTAACAAAGGCGAGAAATACTGAAACTCTTCTGTAGCTAAAATGGTATCAGCCAAGATGCAACAAGTCTGGAAGATTATTGAGGTTTCCAAAAACTAAACTAAAATAGATTAAAGAAAACCAATCTTCTTAACTGAGGAAAGCTAATTTCTTCAGGATATATTTGGGAGCATTAAACAGTGTCATCTGTCAGAACCCATGAAGCATGACTTCTCTGTTGCAGCACCAACCCTCTGGATTGTGGTCCCCCCTGATATCTGGATGGCTCCCACTTTGATGGCTGTCCAGAAGGCCTTCCTTGAAAATCTGGCTCTTCTTTCAGGCCTTGGGGTACAGTGGAGGGACCCCCTTGTTTCAGATCAGCATTGTCTGGATTGCTGTCTTGCAACCATCTTTCAACTATCTTGTCATTTTTTAGATTATCTTTTTATTGAATTTTTATTTACTTCTCTTTGCATTGTTTTTTGCTTTTGTTTTTTACTTTGTGAGCCACCCAGAGTTGGTTAGAGTTGGGCAGTATCAAAAATTGATTAAAATAACTGAAGAAATAGCCAGGTATAGTAAATGCACTCTTGTGTATATGTCCCCTGACTATAAATATTTGCTAATTTGGGAAGATAAATTTATTATTTTATTATATAATTAATATAATATAATATAATATAATATAATATAATATAATATATAATAATACATTGCAAGGTTGCAGTCTGAAATGCATTTAAATACAAAGTAAATTACATGAATGCAGTGGGATTTGTTTTCTTACTAAAGAGGCATAGAATAGGATGTGGTATAAATCTGTCCACTCAGAGTTTAAAATCCAGATAATAGTAAAATAAGCTCCATGCTGACAAGTGTGACTGAATTATTATGCTGAAATATTACACCACATGTAACACATTGGCACATGAGATTCTGCTGCTGTAGAATGAGTTAACTCACACATTCCTTTCCTGAAAGGGTACTTCTATTTATAACAGAAGCATTATATACAACTTCAGGTTAACATTCTACTTTATTTTATTTTCAGTCAGTTTTGAATATGTTCAGACTAGTTCTAAGAATTGAAATGTTTCACACATTAAATATCTGTTTCTGAAAAACCTATACTGTACTAAGTACATTTTCCTTTTCTCCCAAAGGAATGACACTTTGTGATATTTAAATGAAGATATATTAGTTGAAAGAACATGTCACACTCACTATTTTCTCAGCATAATTATCCAACCCATAGCTATTCCACAAGAGTTAGTGGGTACAATTTATTGCTTTCCATGAGGTCCATGTGACTCAGTCTTTTCCTGGTTCATCTCAACTTTCTTTTCTATTGTTCTCACTTCTTGGTTATTTTCTGTCACCTCTCCCAAGCAATTGGTTTTCTCTTTACTGGTATAGTTCAAGATTTTATCATTCTTAGAATCAGATGGGATTCATTTGGGAAAAAAAGTTTATTTCTTTTTCCTTCCCTGCAGAATATATATTTCTTTTCTCAACCATCCAATCCTTATAACCATTCTAACATCAAGATATTTTAAAATGAATCTTCTCCTCTCTAGGAGTTGTCCTCTGTGTCATATTTCTAAGGGTCCCTTCCTCCAAGTTTTTCTATGTCACCACAATATTTCGATCTGCTGTGGTGTTCCTTTGCTCACCTATCCATTCAATTATCCGGATTCCAAAGAACTTGTGTTTATTGTAAATAATAAGAATAATGTGGGAAGTACACTCTTACTAAGTTTTTGTTGTGTCTTTGGGTGAAGAGGAAGTAGTCACTTTACAATGCTTAACTGCTCAAATACAAAGGGGAAGGGAGGGAGCTCCAAATATGAAGCAGGGATAATTTTTGGTTTGGTATTCCTCATCCACTAAAATGGCCAGAGATGGGGTCACACAGTCCAGAAAATGAGCCAAAATACAGACATTGAAATAGCACAATGAGTTTATTTCAATTAATATATGAAGGACTTAGATCAGGGTTTCTCAACCAGGGTTCCATGGAACCTTAGGGTTCTGCAAGATGTCACTAGGGGTTCCTTTGGAGATCGTGATTTATTTAAAAAAATATTTCAAATTCAGGCAACCTCATATTAAAGAGGCAAGTTTCATTCTTTATTTTTAGTTTAAGAACACTTAAAACCAGCCTACACATGAAAATATAATAATTTTGTAACTTCTGAACTATATTTGAGCCTGAATGTGCAGGGGTTCCCTGAGGCCTGGAAAATATTTCAAGGCTTTCTCCAAGGTCAAAAAGTTGAGAAAGACTGACTTAGATTATAGATGAGCTAATTGACAAGAAACATCCAGGATCTCCTTGCTGTGTTTGCTTCCATGCCACGAGCAAATGTGGTAGGAAGGGGAACATATTTCTCTCTTTTTAATAACAAAGCCATTCCTTGCATGTAAAAAATGAAGCTGCAATTATAAGCATTAAAGCACTAATACCATAGAATCCAAGTAATGGTAGGTACCTGCCATATCATTTCAGAATCTAAAGCATGAAGGGAGAGGTAGAATTTAAACCATAAAATGGTTCTCTTTGTAAAACAAATTATTTGGAGGAAGCATTATTTAACCAGCACTGGTTTAGGATTAGTTTATTTTAGTTTTTAGCTTTTAACTAATTATTAAAAGATTTTGCCATTTGTTTTCGATATAAACTTTTAAATTAGTAGTTGTACTTGAATACAGTTATATTATGTTGTACAACAGTATTACTTTATATTACTCTAGATTATAACTATAATTAAAGCAACATGATTGCTAGGAGGTACATGATACATGTGATTTGCTCCTCTCAGGGTTCTGTGTATGAACATGACCCCACTCCCCATTCTTTTTTTAGAAGTTTAAGTGTGCAAGGGCACAAACCTAATTATGGAATTAGGCATTTCCAAGATGGCACTCGTCAATGACACGTGTGAACTGGAAGATTGCTAGCAATAAAATATTCTTATAAGAGTTAAGAAGTTTGGAAGAAAGCTGTTCCATTGTACACAGCTAAACTACAATTAGAAATATTAAGGGTATGCATGTCTCCACCTCTCTAAAGCCCTCTTCTTTTCCTAGGCTTTCATTATTTACAAACTGCTGCAAGCTCAATGATATAATTTTGAGATCTTTCATCCACAACTGTTGAAAATCACTGCAGTGAAATAGATGAAGAAAAATATTACAAATAGGTTAGCAGTTATAATGCTATGGAAATACAGCCATTTTACTTACAAAAAGAGAATATCCTTATAGTGTGCCATGCTCAGAAGGAAATTGTGGCTTTGCTTACAGCTGCAAACCACAATGCAAATTATACTAGTTTCATAATTATAAGATATCACCCTCATGACTTCTGAGTTCTTGAATGAATTTGAGGAGGAATGGGGATAGGGGATCAGAGTTTTATCATAAATTATTATAATGAGATGTAAATTGAATGCATTACAGTAAAACCTTGATTTTATGGACAAATAAATGGGTGTCTGTTAAAGCCAAATGTCCATTAAATCCATTTTCTTATAATTTTACATATTTTGTATATAATTAAAATAAAATATATAAAATTGACATAAATTACATAAAACGTGAGAACATTGTAAAGATTAATTTGGCTAAAGTCCACTGTTTAACAAAGAAGTGCAAATCCAGATTTTCCCTGTTGCATCTGAAGTCCTCTGAATAGTGGTGTAAATCAAGGTTTTTCTGAATTGGTAAAATCAGAACTAAGCCAAGCTCCTGAAATTGATAAAAATGGTTCAGAATATATTGTCCATTCCTGGTATTTCTTTACTTCCTTGAAATTAAAAGTACATGCTTCAAGAGTTATTCGAAGTGAAAAAGTATTAACTGAAAGTGAAAATAAATGTACATCTCTTAAAATCATTTCTGAAATTGTGATGTATTTGGCATAAAATAGCTTTATATGAGTCCAATATAAAGTGAAGTAAGACAACACAGGAAACAACTCACTATTAATAGTATAACTATTACTATTAGGGTAACCATTTTCCAAGCAGGATCCTTGCTTTACTTTCAATCAATACAAAAACAAACATCTTCCATTGTTTGTTGCTATTGAATGATACAGGATCAGATAATAGCAAACATATTTCTTTCAGTTTTGGAGGCAAGAAATATATTGTTCCAGAAAGTTCCGCAAATAAAAATCAAAGGAGACAACCAACATTGTTTGAACCAGCAAGATCTATTCTACTCATTCTATTTCTACTATCACTGTTCTTGGATGAACAATTCATGTCAAACAATCATCTTTTCTAATAGCAAATATGCCTTCTCCCAAGAACATCATCATGCTGCCACAGAGGGGCATGCTCCAAGTTCCTTCTTTTAAAACTTGTCGTCGTATAGGACCTAGGAAGAGTTCCTTTTCTGTAGTTGCCCCTGTCCTCTGGAATGATATCCCCTGCCCCCAGTATATGACAGGCCCAACTCTTCTTGCCTTTAGGAAAGCTGCTAAGACCTGGATCTTCCCCCAAGCATTAGGGGTTAGTTGAGTGGAAGTCCCCTTGCAATTGTTCTGTTACATGTTTAGTTGCCATTTTATATTTGGTATTTATATATTGTATTGTTTACTGTTATGTGAGTTTTTTCCCCCTTTGTTTGATTTTATGCTGTACACCACCCAGAGTCGTGCTGGTTGAGTTGGATGGCCTTATAAATCTTATAAATAAATCATACATCCCAGTTTGGTGTATGATAAGTTTTATTGCCTCCCCTTAACTTTTTGACTGCATGGCACCCACAGTATTTTCAGTGTCAGAGGATGATCCCAGATGGTGCTTTAGATGCTTTGAAGTATGTTTTTTAAAAAAAATAAGCAGTTTCATGTGCAAAATCACTCATGAATGAATAAGAACAGCATGGGACACAAAAAAGTTCAAGATGCAAGCCTTTCTTTCTTGACATGTTGGTCTCACTATCATAGCCCTCTCAGCTACTGCAAATCAAGAAGCACAAATGTCTATACCAGCTCCTATAATATCATCAGTAAAAAAACTTTCTAGAAAAACTCTCATGTTTACCAGGTCTGTTGTTACACTAACAGAGTAACATCTTTCTGACTTCAGATCTGCCAGAATCTTTTGTTTGATGTTTGTTGCCGGTATCTGTATGATCTCAGTTTCAACTGTTTTTCCAAGCTAATAGTGTGTGAAGATTTCTTGGATAGTAACTCATTGTACATACTCCAGGACTGCAGTGCCCAATTTAGTCTTCAGCTTCACTGTTTTAAAGAAGTTTTCAGTTTTTGGCACATGTAGCTGAACTGAAGTGCCAAGCAGTACTAAGTTCTGAGTAGCAATCATGGTCACAGTGACAATAATGAGCCTTTTCAGAATGTTTTGCCAATAAAGAGATTCTCATGCAACCATCTCTTGATGCTGATAATCTGGGGTGGCCTTTGATCTCAGTCTTCTCTCAAGATCTTTCTACCTATGGAATGCTCTTAGTGATTTGCTGCCTTCTCATGTCATGCCAGATTTCTAGCTAGATTTTTCTAGTACTTTCTTTCTGCACTACCTAATGTAGCTGAACCTTCAGACTGGAAGACTTTGCAACAAAAACATGCAAGATCTGGTGATTTTGAGCAAATAACCCATGGCGTCTCTATTTTGACATCATTCCACATTTTTATTTTGGAGAGTATGAAATTTTTCACTTACTGTGACTCAGGAAAGTTCCTCAAGCTACCACTCAAGTGGTCCCATAGTCTTTGAATGTCTAAACCAGCCTTACTCAACCTTTTTATCCTAAAGGAATCCTTGAAAGAATTTTCCAGTCTCAGGGAAGCCCTGCATAAAAATCACAAAAAACCCCAAAAACTTCACAATACAATTCACTTCTAACCTACACAATCCACATTTTACAATGTTTACAGCAACAGCAAAGCAGCAGGCCAGCAGCTGAGCTGCAACATGTAAAAATTCCTACCACTGTGAATGCTAGAATTCTGCAGCCCACAAAGTTTAAAAAAAATCACAATCTCTCTCACAGAACTCCAGTTGAGAAAGGCTGATCTAAACCAGTGTTTTTCAAACTTGGCATCTTTAAGTTGTGTGAACTTCAACTCCCAGAATTACCCAGCCAGCATCTGGGGAAGTCCACACATCTTAAAAGTGCCAACTTTGAAAAACAATCTAAACCAGGGTTTCTCAACCAGGGTTCCATGGAACCCTAGGCATCCACAAAAGGTCATTAGGAGTTCCCTGGGAGATCATGATTTATTGTAAAAAAATTATGTCAAATTTGGGCAACTTCACATGAAAGAGGTAAGTTTCATTCTTTATTTTTAGTTTAAGAACACTGTTAATGCATATATACAGGCCTACACATGAAACGAATATAATAATTTTATAACTTCTGGCCTATACTTGAGCCTGAATGTGCAGGAATTCCCTGAAGCCTGAAAAATATTTCAAGGGTTCCTCCAGGGTCAAAAGGTTGAGAAAGGCTGCTCTAAACTAAGCAGCATTCGTTTCTTACGTATATCCCACACTCTTCTTCATTTACACCTTTATTAAAGAATGTCCATGGCTACTGTATATCTATTTGCATGCAGATATGCATGCTTTAGTTGCTACCAGGTCACTTGAACTCTGACTTCCTGGAAGGGCAGGCTGCTCTTCACCACTCACATTCTCACTGGGGCTGGAAAGTTCACCCTAAACTTTTGTGTCCATGTATCTAAGGAGCCTTTCTTTCTACTAAAATATTAAAACTTCCTTTCCTTTCTTGTTTTCTTTTTCATTTCTTTTTTCTCAAGGCTGCCCTAGATGGCAATTTCTTTTTTTAATTCATGTCGTCTGTTTTGTATCAGCTATAGGGCCTTTCAACACTCCATTAAGAGGAGAAATAAGCAGGCTGGTAGCAGATCCTGACAAAGGGAATATATATTGACTTAAGGGCATAATTGGTTCCTTCTTGTATTTATTTCTCTGCCTCTGAGCAGTTGAGAGAAGCAGCAGAATGCTCCCTGTGAAAATAGCATTAATCGGTCCAGGTGTCTAGGATGCTACAGAGATACAGCAGAGGCTCCTTCTGTTAATACCACTCACTTCCTCTTCCCCTTGCTGGTGATGTCTCTTATGCACAGCATTCCACCACCTCTATGCTTCCAGAGCAGAGAGAATAATATATCAAACATTAAACACAGTTTCGCACCTCTCTTCCATCACATAAGACCCAAGACTGTCATCTCAGCTTGCCTCATGGTAAGGCCAGTCCTGAAAGCAACAAAAGAGAAATGTGAAAAAAATGAGTTAGCTGCATCAAACTACCTCAGATAGAGAACTGCATGCCAAGGCTACATTCATTAATCCAAACAAATTAACAAAGATTAGAAGTATGGAGAATAGGAACAGATATAAAACTCTACGACTGAACAAAGCAGCACTGAAAAGAAATAAAAGATCTCTCATGCACTTGTCTATATATTTTTCCTGCTGACTTGGCGACTGCAGTTGTCCCATGGCTTTTGGGTAGGTCTCTTAAGTCCTAGTCAGTAAGGCAAAATCTGTTTATTAATCTCCTTTTTTCTTTGAGCAAGTCCAACAAAAAATCCCTGGAGACAGAAATGTTTAACTTCTCTCCCATTAATCCCATTCTACGCATCTAATACACTGTTGCTGTTACCTAGCCTAGTAATGAAATGTCTTCAAGAAAACAACCAAGCTCAAAGAACATCAAGTATCAAAAGTACCTTTAGCCTAAGCTAAAAAAAGTTGAACATTCAGGGAACACATCATAAGGCTTTTGAATGGATCACCAAGCCTATTTGTTCTTAGAGAGGTAGGGCTAGGAGGGGAGAAATAAATCCACATCCCAGGATACCAGCATGCACATTATGTGCAAATGCAATTATATGAAAAGTTCCAACTTGGTTTTTCTAGATGGTTCCTTTATCTCTTTCCTAAATCTAATTTGGTTTATGATCAGATCGGTAATATATAAATGAATCAAATAAAAATAGTGACTGATTGATATGAGATGTTGCTCTTCAAATAATTAGTAGTTTTACTGCTGAATCTTTCTTATGCTTGATTGTAGTTATTCTGCATTCCATATCTCCTGAGGCATATGAGCAATATTTTTCCTGAATGGGCTGAACCTACAATCATGCGGCATTTTAGATATAGAAATGGAATAAATAAATAAATAAATAAAATGGTAAAGTAGGACCACAAAAATAGGGAGGGGGTGGTTTATATGCAGTCTACTGGCAGTTGGTTACCTACCCCTTATATAAATAATTCCTAACTCTCTGGAACAGATCTCATGCTAACTATTCTTGAGCCACCATAATATCCTTTCATTTTTCTTCTTCCACCAATATTTTTCTTCCCTCTCAAAAAAAGACAAAGAATAATTTGGATGGAAGCTATAGTAGAACCAAAATGGATATAGCAAGACACAATGTTCAGTTGTCAAATCCCATTTTAAAAAGCTAAAATATGTCTCTGCAAATTCTGTGAGTCCAGAATATCTAGTGCACACAAGTACCAGGAAAGTTGATACAGAGACCTCTGCTGGCTTAGCCTCAGTGACTACTATATTGTTATTACTTCTGTATTAAAGGGTTTCCTGTTTGCAGGTAAATATCCTCCTACAACTGGGGAAGGCAGCGGCAAACCACCCTGCTTAGTCTGCCAAGAAAACGTCGCAAAAGCGGCATCCCCCCAAAGGGTCAGACATGACTCGGTGCTTGCACAGGGGACCTTTCACCTTCCACCATCATCTTCCTACTGTATGTTTCTTTAACCTTATCCCATTTTGCTATATTCTCATCTACTGAAAGCTGTGGGTTATAACGGTGCTACATTGCAACATACCTTCTGCAAACAAATTTCTATATTTTTCCCCCCTTGTAACTTCTGAGTGATTTAAATAGCTGTTAGAACTTTCCTGGAACGTTAAAGTTTAATTTGGAAGTCTGTCATGGAGAAAGAATACAGCTGAGCACATAACACATAAATATGATAGTTAAAAAGAGAAATAGAGAAATGGGGAGACAGGCAGTGATTTACTAATGGGCAATGATGGGAAACTCTACATTTGGTAAAGAAAAGATATTTAAATAAAAGAATTAGTTTCACAATACATCTTATTGTTGTGGGCTGAGATGCTAGATTTCAAGTGGGTATCAGAGAGGCAAAATAAAATTTTGCTTGGACTATTTTGCCAAGCAGGAAATAAGGGGCACTTCTGTCAAATGAACTGAAAACAATGTGGGATTTGGAACATGCCCACTGTAAGGATATGAGTCACAATTACATGAGGAATGTTTGTTTTTATTATACAATCTTGTGTTTAATATGGAAGTAATTTTCTGTCATTTTTTCCTGTGCTTTTTTTTGTGCTACTTGTCTTACAAGTGCACAGACCAAGGGAAAGAACATAATAAATCTTATTTCTCACCTCTCTGGCTAATGTGTGTATACACATTGGAAATAAAGAACCAAATAAAATTGGATCAGATCAAACTGGATTAAGCTGCTTACATCCATATTGCTATCATAGATATAGGCAACATGGCAAACATTTGTTAGTATCACAAAATTTCCCCAAGAAATCAAATGGTGTAGCAGTGAGAACTGCTAACTGAATAGCAGTTGGAATTGAACGACAGACATAGAACCTATGGCTAATTATAATAAGCTAAATGACATATAGCATTGAAAGGAAAGAGCAAATATTAATGTATCTACAGGAGAATTGAAATCTGGTCTGTATCATGTACTTGAATATTATTCTAATGTTTTACTAGGTCATTTCAAAATACCACCCCCCCCACCCAATAGTTTCTGCTTTTCTGATTTTGTCTATCTTTTCCCATAATTAATATATTTTTCTATTCAGCTTACAAGACTACCTAAAACACACTTTTTCCCTGTGCAACTGTGTCTAAAGAAGCTTCCTATTTTTCCATATTTCCCTTTATGCATTTAAATCCTAGCATTTCAAAGATGGCTTTAAAAGGTTATCTAGACCTTTTTGCATATCTTTCCAAAATTACCATCATTTTTATCTAAGTTTCCTATTTTTTTCTTTTTAGAATGATGGACAACGTTTTTGTTTCCATGCAATGATACTAACATTTTGCCAGATTTATTGGGTTGAGTGAAGCTGGAACATATTAAAACTTTTATTATATTGTCCTTGCTTGGTTGGGATCATGTGGAGGAGGAGGAGGAGCCTGACACAACAGCATTCAGGATAAAAAAATGGGCATTTTAAAGAAAAGAAAAACAGTTTTTTTAAAAAAACATTTCAAAACCCTTTTTGACTGAAAAAATTAAAGATACAAAAATCAATAGAATCAGAAACCTAACTCTGAAATATAGGTAGTCCTCGGTTGATGACGATAGTTGGGACTGGAATTTCCGTTGCTAAGCACTGCAGCTGTAAAGCACATCATGTGACTGCACCACTCAGCGAGGGCAATCCTGGCAGTCCCCGTTGCCATCATTAACCGAATCCCACCGGTCATTAGGCAAGGACACACCCCAATCCAAGCCATTCCTGGCTTGGTCCTTCCCAGCCCTGAGCCTCGGTAAGATAAGGCACTGCCTCCTCTGCCTCCCCTTGAACTCCCCCCACCCACCTATCTCCCCCCAATCTCTGCCCTTTTGGCCACCCTGCAAGAAGGCAGGGCACAATTTGGAGAGAAGTGCATGCAGCCTCAGGAAGAAGGCCTGGCACAGCCAGAAGCTGCCTCACACAGGGCCAGGCCAGGTGTGCCTCATCAACAGTGGGAGGAAGAAGACAGCAAAGGTCAGGTGGAGGCAGCAGGGCCTGCAGAGTGCAGGGCAGGGAGCGGCTGGGGCTTTGTGCTAGGGTGCTAGGGTGGCTGGCTATGGCATGGGGCTTGAGGCAGCACTCTGTGGTGGCAATGGTGGCACCAGCAGTGCTGGGGATGAGGTAGAGGCCCCGGGGGCAGGGGCAGCTGGCTGGACTGCTGAAGGCCCCGGGCCTCTACTTCAGCCCCAGCGCTGCTGGCACAGCCACCACCTCCAAAGAGTGCCGCTGTGCAGGACAGCCAAAAGGGCAGAGGTTGGGGGGAGATAGGTGGGTGGGGAGAATTGAAGCAGCCCTACAGGTGTAAGTGCAGGCAGGCTGCCAAGCGCTTTTTGATCACACGACTGTAAGGGTGTTGCGACGGCTGTATCTTTGGGAACTCGGCATAAGTACCATTTGTTCACCACTGCCATAACTTTGAACAGTCGCTGAATGAATGGTCATTAACTAAGGACTACTTGTAGCCATAACATGTGGTAAGAGGAATGATACACTGGTCAGTCAAGATTAACTTCATTGCTATATAAGAAATACATTACATATATACATTAAATTTGAAAAATAAATACATAAATAAATAAATAAATACAATCTTCTGAGTGTGTTTTATTAACTGAACATGAATGAATGACATGCAATCATGAATTATCCTTCATTTTCTAAATCAAACATAAAACAGAACTACCTATAAAGAACAGAAAATAGTTTTATAATTCCAAATATTCTTACTTAAAAATTGTAAAAAAAAATCACTCAAATAATTGTGTTAGGGAGACAAAACACCACATATATTCACAGTGCTGGAACACTACACACATACCACACACAGAATTGCAACACTTGTGTTGATTTGGATGTTAGAATGTCTTTGTCTTGTCAGCTAACTATATGTAACCTAAATGCTGTATGGTAATTTAAGAATATCTTAGTTGTAATTGACTGCATGTATGAAAAGTATTTTTGAACACAAGGATTCCTCCCTTCCTCTTCCTCAGTAATGATGAGCTTATTTTGTAATATCATCATAAACATGCCATCGTTTCTGTGTAAATCTCCACAGGGAAATAAAATTACTGTAAACTGAATTCTTACCCCAGTGAAAATCCCCAAAGAGAGAGACAGGAAATATTGTAGCAGGGAGGCATTTACACTATAATTAAGGATTCATTGGGTTTTAGCTGTAGTAGTTCATAAAATGAGCAACAACGAGTATTATATCACACCAGGTGGGTTGGGAATTCTAAAGGAACAAAGTAGGATTGTACATGGGAATGATGTAATGTAGAAGCTGAAGTTTCTGAGGAAACAATACATAGAAAGGAAATCTACATACCCAAAGAATTTTACAGTTCCTAATAGCAAGAGTCAACTCATATTTTTAAGCTTTGTTTGCCCCTGAGCTGTACAATCTTAAAGCTGTCACTTGACACGGTGCTTTACTTGGCATTTGACCAAGAATCATGATAACAAGTTTTAATGGAGAATAATTTTCAGATCATCCTTCAACCATCATTTAGTGTTTCTTTGGTTTTATGCTAAGTAGGGCAATGGTTTGAAAATTTAATTAAATAACAATCCACTACAATTTGACAACATTCCCAGACTTTCAAAAAACTAAACAATGGTTGGAAGCTGTAGAATGCAAGCAAATACAAATTTTTCCCAAAACACTTTCTCTAAAAGATCCAAAGGCCCACCAATAAGCCATTACTAGATAGGATATATCTCTGAGGATGTAAATGCAGTAGCTGATCAATAAAGCAACCTACAAAGAGCTTAACTCCCAAGATTGAGACAGTCCATGTAAAAGTACCATCCTGTTCCTATTAATGATCCATCCACCCAATGCCTGTCATGAAGTTACTTTCTGACTTTTAAAAAATTACTTTTGTTGAAAACAAAGAAAACTATAGAACACCCCAGCGAAAGCAGATTATCTGAATCCTTTTCAGCCAGAATTCAGATATGGCCATGGGATGGAGAGGGCATTGGCTGATCTTGTAGATTACTTTTGTCATGATCTGGAGAGAGCTAGTACATCTGTCTTGCTCCTCTTAGACTCCACAGCAGACTTCTGTGTCATTGACCACAGTATCCTTCTGGATTGCCTGAAGGTTAGGGATCAGAGGCACTGTGTTACCCTGAGTTATTTCGGAGAGAGAAGAGAAGAACAACAACTCCAACAGTCCAGGGGTAAATGGCTTCCAGTGGCTGCCATTTTAGATGTCCTTCAGATGTCACTGAAGGTTAGCCTTTCTAGAACATAGTGTGGGGAAAGAAGTATGACCATCACCATAAATATAGAGGCTCTTTTTGTGGTGGCAGCCATAATTGTTCCTTCAATATTTGTGAATAATTTAACTTTCCAAATAACTTTCCAACACTGAGGTAAAACACAAGATAGTAGCTATTTTATTTATTTTAAATAAAAAAGGGTAGGCTTCAGATCACTCGAAAGCTGGCAGCTGTCTGAGTAAACACAGTTCTAACTTAATCTGGAAATATATCTGCTTTTTTTTAATGCACAAGGAAGATTATTCATTAACATACACACTAATAACAATTTGAGTGTATTGTCCCTCATGAAAATCTGTGCCACTCTACTTTATAATAATCACTATTGCTTTTTTCTTTTAGACCTTACTTATTTTTATTCAATTTTATTGTTTTATCTTGGGTGTTTCATGGGTTGTACCTTGCCCTGAGGATAGTTTGCAGGCTATAACTATTGCAACAAACAAACAAACAAACAAGAAAACACAATTTCTGCTACTGCTAGGGTCCCCATTCTTACTCTTGGGGGTGCTGGAATGCTTGTGTATACCTTTCTCCATAGCAACCAGCTTCCCTCCTTAAATGACTTTTTACATTAAAAAAAAATTAAATGAATGGGATGCTTCTTCCAGCATCTGCTTTAATTCCAAGAATCCCCTGGGGCAGTCTCTATTTCTAGAAAATAAAAGCTATGATTAATTATAACCCAGTGATTTCTTTGGCAGTCTTCCCAAAAACAAAGATAAGAGGGGTACTAAGAAACATCCTGAAGAAGGTGTGATAGAAAGTATGTATGTATGTATTCATTTATGTGATTTATATCCCACCTTTCATTCATGAAATTAGGGCAGTATGCACAGCACTGCTTCCTACTATTTATCCCCACAACAACCTGGTGAAGTAGACTGGGCTTAGAGAGAGTAGTCAAGTAGGCTTCTATGACTCATGATGCACTGGAACCTGGGTCTTCCTACTCCTAGTCCAACAGTTTAGCCACTGAATCACACTGGTTCTGATTAGTGGTTTGTAATTAATTATAATGTTCCATGTTAACCATTTCGTGAATGGATAAAGGCAGCCACTGTGTGAAAGGACCCATAAAATGTCCTCAAAATTTCAAAAGGCTCACCATCTCAAAATGTTGGGGACCATTGTACTACTGGATGCAGTATGGCTCTTTCTCCTGAAAGTTCAGTTAGTTCCAGTGTCAGTCATCTCCAAATACTGACATTGTTGAGCAAGTGCTACTTTAACATGCTCAATGTTGCCTTTGAAATGATTCTGCAGAAACTACAATTTGGCAAAATCTGGCAGCTAGAGCAGTGAATAAGAATTCATTCTATATGATATGCACTTAGTTTGTTTTCTACAGATTATTTAAAATACACACAAAAGTCTGCAATGTTTGTTATATGTAATTTTCTATAATATAAACAAGCTGTTGAAAGCTACTGTGATGCAAAGCACTCCTCTGAAACTGTTTTTTGAAAGAAACCCAATGTCTTTACATCTAAAGGTAAGCAAAAGTCCGCATTACACTGTTTGTTTTTTATTTGTTAGATTTATCTAAATCTCCTGAGGGCTTACAGAATTTACATAATAAAAAGAGTACAAATCAGAATAAAAATGATTCAAATAGGAACTAGAAATAAAAGACTAAAAATATGGAATTATAGAAAATGATGTTGCTGTATATCAGTGTTTCCCAAATTTAAGATGTGTGCTGGCTGGGGAATTCTGGAAGTTGAACTCCACACATCTTAAGCTTGCCAAGGTTGAGAAGCACTGCTGTATACAATTAATCCCCAAAGGCCCTTCAGTCAAGTCATGTTTTCACCTGTTTCTAGAATGCTGTGAGGCCATAATTTCATGTGTTGCTCCTAAATCCCATCCTAGAGTCATAGGAAGCTTCTGTGCTTTTGGAATGGTTCTGCAAATGTTGAAAGAGGCCTCAAGCAACCTAACATGTCTTGAGAATGAGAACTGCATTGCCTCCTTATCTCTTCCAAGAGAACTTTGTTGCTTCACACAGACAATGCAATTTTTTTTACATATATACTTTTTCTGTGTATAATTTTCCTAATATTCTTTCTCCCTTTTTCCTTTCCTTTCCTTTCCGTATGACAAATATATTCAATTTTGTAGGTATTTTCTGAGTCATTCTGAGGTGGGCAGAGTGACAGATCCTATGAATTATATAGCCATCTGGGCTATGGCATGTTTCATTTTTGCAAATCTGTGACTAATTTCTTTTATTGATAACTGGAGCCCAATAAACTATTCACATAAAACTGGTATTTTACAACTATCACCTCATCTAACTTATCCTTTTTAGGAAGGTTACTGAGACTGTGGATGGGGTGCAACTATAGACCACCCTAGAAAAAAACAGCCTCAGCCAGAATTCAGATATGCACATAGGATGGAGATGGCATTGGCTGATCTTGTAGATACTTTTGTCATGATCTGGAGGGAGCTAGTACATCTGTCTTGCTTTTCTTAGACTCCACATCAGCCTTCTGTACCACTGATCATAGTATCCTTCTGGATTGCCTGAAGTTTAGGGATCAGAGGCATGAGTTATTTCAGAGTGTCTTTGGGTGGATGAGCTGATACAATCAGATTGATTGATTGATTGATTATTGTGTGATTATTTGATTTTTAGTAAATTCTTTTTATGTTCTTTTATTGCAGTTGTTTTACAGTATTTCAATTGATGTATGTGAACCACCAAGAGTCTTTTTGATAGTGACAGAGTTTTTCAATCAAACACACCAACCATTGGGATGGGATGAGATGGAGGAGGAATTCTGTCAGAGGCAAAGATCCCCCAACTCAAGCAGAAGCCAGAAGTTCACGAAGATTTCTAACTCATGAACCTGCTTCTTTAGGGGAAGCACACTCATTTCCAGAACCACATCTGGAATCAATGTTTCAGGGAGGCCAAGATATTAATGGATGTACAGCAACTCTGTCTTGCTAGGGTTTAATATGAGCTTGCTACTCTCTATCTACACCTTAAGTGCCTCCAGTCATTGTTACAGGATTTCCACAGCATGTCCAATCCAGTCTGGGGTGGATATACTGTATACAATGATTTCTCACACCAAACCAACAGATAATCTCTCCCAGCAATTAAATAATATAGAGACTACTGAGCTCTATGATACACCTCAATAGAGCAACTATGAACTAGATCACTCTTCTCCTTTGTTACCAATGGGAACCACTCACTCAGATAGGAGTGAAACCAGCACAAAACAGTGCCTCCCACTCCTAACCCCCAAATGCTGCTGAGAGATCTAGTAGGTCTAGGCTGGGCCTGTTCTCCCCATCCAGCCTGACAAAGGACCCCAGAGTGAACATTGCAGTTTCCATCCCATACCTGGATTGAATCCTAACTGAGACAAATACAGACAATCCATTTCTTCTAGGAGCTTCTGAAGTTAATTCCCAATCACCCTCCCAGAAACCAACCTTGGGTAGAAACTGTCAAGTATGGCTGAATTGGGAGGTAGCCTTTTCAAGAGAGAATACATTGTTCTTCTTCCTCAAAGAGACAGTGGAGGAGTGCATACTACAGAGGAATCTATCCATTTCTATCATATCTATCCATTATCCATAGATCCACAAACTAAAAAAATAAAGCTCACATCACCCCATTTACCTCCCTTGGCTCTGCTCAGTTGGCATCTGACCCTTAGCAAGCTTGAGTGACTTTATCTGCAAAGAATGCCTTAAAAATTTCACTACAGCCTGCAGGAGTCTTATCCTCCTCTGGGTCAACCTGACAGGGTCACTTAATAAGAGAGAGGAGCACAGACTCTGCCCTATCTTTTTGCTACTGTGTAGACCTGAATATGAGCATAGACCAATGACCAGTCATGTTCATTTCTGGTTTTGCACTGTGCTGCCTATGGAGTCTTTTCATACACTTCATCTCCTCAACTCCTCTGAAAATCAGAGTCAGTTGGGATTTTGCATGGTAACTCCTCTCCCATGCAGTGGTTCAAAATCTGCAGTCTGGTCAGAAAATGACTTGACCATAGCAAAGGACAGATGGCAACATTCTCCATTTCCAGTTTACATCCCTTCCACTGTGCAGACCTGATCCAACAACAGAATAATTAAGAATAAAAGAATTTCTGTTTATGCAAGGAAGCTTATATATATATAGTCTTCTAAGTAGTTGTTCCACAAAATTCTTGCACCCTGAGATACCAGATTATTTATGGATTTAGCCAGTCATTCTTTGCTTTCACAGAAGAGCTTCCTGTGAACAGATACATGTGGAATACAATATGCCTCAAACTTCGTAAATAATATAACATTCATCTGTTTCAGGACCAGAAAATATCCTGTGACCAATTTTCTGCCACATTCCCAGTATCAAAAATGAGTAATTGAACCTTTTTTCTGGTACTACTGGTGTTTTAGATTCCTTTTAGCACAATTCACCTTAACCATACCCTGAACCCTTACAAACAATACAATACTTCTTTCTTAATATATCTAAGACTTTCTAATAGTTCCACTACCAATAGCTGAAACTGTACTTCCTTTTCATGTCTGTTCAAGCAGAGAGTGAAAAGAGACACCATAACATTATTTCATATATATACAGTGTATGTGTGTGTGTGTTTGTGTGTGTGTATGTATGTGTGTATGTGTATGTATGTGTGTATGTGTGTCTGTGTGTGTGTGTGTGTGTATATATATAATTTAGGTAAAGGTAAAGGTTTCCCTTGACATGAAGTCCAGTCGTGTCTGACTCTAGGGGGCAGTGCTCATCTCCGTGTCAAAGCCGAAGAGCCAGCGTTTGTCTGTAGACATTTCCGTGGTCATGTGGCCGGTATGACTAAACGGAACACCATTACCTGCCTGCCGAAGCGGTACCTATTAATCTACTCACATTTGCATGTTTTCGAACTGTTAGGTTGGCAGGAGCTGGGACTAGCAACGGGAGCTCACCCCGTCACGTGAATTCAAACCGCCAACCTTCCGATCGGCAAGCTCAGCAGCTCAGCAGTTTAACCCGCAGTGCCACCACGTCCCTCAATGGCTGCAATGGTTATATTTTTCTTTGCTATCTAGATGTTTCACATTTTAATTCAGATTGTCAGCAGCTGGAATTCTGGAATGTATTTCTGATTTTGAAATTTCAAAAACAATTTTGGAAGTTTCTTTTTTAAATACGGTTTCTCTCACTTAGTTCTCATTTGGGAAAAATACAGAATGCTCACATGGCAATGAGGAAAAAAAAGTACTAATACAATACACTGTAAGTAAAATGTGTTCTACATGGTGGAAAGTGTTGCCACCTTGCAAAGTTTCTCTACATTCTGCTAAACTTCAGAACAATGTTTACCCCAGCATGCTGAATCATACATTATATGCAAAAACTGAAGTCTAGGGGAGCCATTTTGAATTCTCCTTCAGGATGGCTTTCTACAGCCAAACAAGAATGCTTAACAAGTGATGTAAGTTCTGGCAGTATCAAAACAACTGGGCGGTTGAAATGATGATTTATTAAACCAATATATCTCTCAGCAGTAATTGCTCTCTTTTACCTGAGGTGACTTGGACTTTTACCTTGTCATAGCTTATTGAAAACATTTACATCTCTAATCAGACACTTGAAGCAACAATTTACTTAAACTGAAGGAAAGAAAACAGATACAGACATGGATATACAAGCAAATCTGTTGTTATGTGTCTCTGAAAACTTGGACACACCAAATCCTTGCTGCTAGGCATTTTCATTACTTCCTTTCCTCTATTGGAAAAGTTGCGTAAACTAATCTGTGCAATACAGTTGTTCCATTATTGATCAGTTCTTTAAGCATAGCTCCGATTGCTTTGAAAAAGTTTGCTTTTGAAGGTAGAATCAAATCGTCACTTTCCTATAGATAACAGCCAGTATTTTCTGTTTTGCGGAGCTGAGGTATTCCCAGAATTTGACAAGATTTTATTATTGAAGTCTCATGAAAAATCTAATGTTCCCCAGTATCAGCAGAGATCAACTTGCTTTGAAAAAAATATGTTACCTTTGATCTGTTGTAATAAGCATCCAAAGCGTCATTTGGGAAGAAAATGGAAATGGGAAGACTGTAAACAAACAACATCCAGTTAGCCTAGAAAAAACCAAACCAAACCAGAAACACTTCTAGTGAGATAGCTGGCCAGATTACCTTGGGGCTTGATACCAAATTTGGGGCCTTCCAGATGTTATTGCTACAGACTACCAGCAGCCCATCAGCATAATAAATGGTGCAGGACTTTGGGAGTTCTGGAGACCAGTGATTCCCCTTACTCAGAGAGAAAAGGGTCTTGCCCAGTGGATGGGGAAGGGGGTGCCTCTCTTCTCTTCTGCCCTTTCTTCTGCCTATCCCTGTTATTTGGCAAAGGTGGCAGAAGCTATACAAGAGTTTACAAATCTTCAGTTCAACATGAAATAATTTAACTAAACAATGTCAATTCTGAATTATTTCCTTCCTTCATTTAAGAGAAATTAAAAACTTAGTTTCTCTTTTTCCCATATTTTCTTGCTTGACTTTCTGAAAATAGGAAAACATGAGTGGCTTTTTTTCCCACTTTCACGGCAATAAAAATTAAGTTAAATTAAAAATTAAGAGAGCCAGTTTTTAAAATTTATTTTCTATCCTGCCTTTATTATTTTTATAAATAATTCAAAGCAGCGAACATACCTAGTGCTCTGTCCTCCTCCTCTTTTCCCCACAACAACAACTCTGTGAGGTGAGTTGGGCTGAGAGAGAGCGACTGGCCCAAGGTCACCCAGCCAGCTTTCATGCCTAAGGCGGAACTAGAGCTCTCAGTCTCCTGGTTTCTAGCCCAGCACCTTAACTACTAGACCAAACTGGCTTTCGCTTTGGTGTAGTGGTCAAGGTGATGGCATAGAAAACAGGAGATTGTGAGCTCTAGTCCCGCCTTAGGCATGAAAGCCGGCTGGGTGACCTTGGGCCAGTCGCTCTTTCAGCCCAACTCACCCCACAGGGTTGTTGTTGTGGGGAAAAGAGGAGGCCAGAGAATTAGGTATGTTTGCTGCTTGAGTTAATCAAATATATATTTTTAAAAAGCAGGATAGATGATGATGATGATGATGATGATGATAGGCCGACCATGTCTGGATGACCTCTGGGTGTGGCAAGGCAATAGAATTTTCTGTTTATTTTTGTTGCCATCTAGGGGGTCATCCCAACAGTTGCAGCCCAGATGCAGACTTTTAAAAATGCATTATTTTGAATAAACATTAAACTCTTTATTTCATTAAACTGTAATAATTGAGATGTCTGAATAGATCCATGGATCTAGAGAGGCAGGAGCTTTTAGATGACAATTCCAGTTTCCAAGTTACTAACGTTTAGCAGGCTACATTCATTACTATTGCTTGCCCTCTGCTGCCCTCTGCTGGATTTTATATGCAAGAATTCTGTGAATATTTTTTAAAATCCATTTTTATTATCCTAGAGTTTAAGGTATTTCAGTAAATGATTCACACGTTATATAATAAATGCACATACACACAAACACATATATAAAATAAAAAGAGCACTATATATTCTCTAGTATAATATTAATAGTTAATAAGAGGCCTGTGCTATGCTAGTATCAGCTTATTATGGAAATGTGGAACCTTTCCTAAATAATTTTATTAAATAATATTAATGCAACTGTAATTGTAATATTTTAATTACAATTTAGATTAAAACTGCCTACATAATTGTTATTCCTTTATTATCTGTTTATTTGTGCAATCAAATCCAATTGAAATCACAGTTTGTAGAACAAACATTCATTAGTTTCACAGCCCTTTTTCCCAATTTTTGTCTAGACTCTTTTGATTTAATGGCTTTTCCAAGATCCTAGACCTATTAATCAGAAATTTGGTGGATTTGATTCACAGAAGAAGCTACTGTGTCTGCAAATTTCATTTAATCCTGCCAAGAAATAAAAGGGAAAAAAACACTATTATTGATTATTCCTTTCTTTTTTGTTTTTTCATACTTTTTTATTATTGAGGAAAAAAGAAAAAAAAGCAAAGTATATTCTGTGTATATTCTATAAACTATAGATCTCTTATGAACTAAGCAAGTCTAACATATGTATTTATGATGTACTAGACAACCTGTGACCTGTTGGGTCATTGTTTCAGAAATATTTCCTTACCTAAACAGAGAAATCGAATGACCACAGGTAGATTGCTATTGGTTTGCTTTGAAAATTAAAGAAGAAAACATCCTCTTATTAAAGAAGAAAGCTGCTTAGCAAGAGAACCAAAAGAAGGCACCAAGGGATGCTATTTGGAAGAGGCCGTTGTATTGTCTGATGTTCTTCCTGAACGTGTTTGCAATAGATTCATCATTGCTGCATAAATTGAGGAGTTCATAGGTTGTTGTTGTTTATTCGTTTAGTCGCTTCCGACTCTTCGTGACTTCATGGACCAGCCCACGCCAGAGCTTCCTGTCGGTCGTCAACATCCCCAGCTCCCCCAGGGACGAGTCCGTCACCTCTAGAATATCATCCATCCATCTTGCCCTTGGTCGGCCCCTCTTCCTTTTGCCTTCCACTCTCCCTAGCATCAGCATCTTCTCCAGGGTGTCCTGTCTTCTCATTATGTGGCCAAAGTATTTCAGTTTTGCCTTTAATATCATTCCTTCAAGTGAGCAGTCTGGCTTTATTTCCTGGAGGATGGACTGGTTTGATCTTCTTGCAGTCCAAGGCACTCTCAGAATTTTCCTCCAACACCACAGTTCAAAAGCATCGATCTTCCTTCGCTCAGCCTTCCTTATGGTCCAGCTCTCGCAGCCATATGTTACTACAGGGAACACCATTGCTTTAACTATGCGGGCCTTTGTTGTCAGTGTGATGTCTCTGCTCTTAATTATTTTATCGAGATTTGTCATTGCTCTTCTCCCAAGGATTAAGCGTCTTCTGATTTCCTGACTGCAGTCAGCATCTGCAGTAATCTTTGCACCTAGGAATACAAAGTCTTTCACTGCTTCTACATTTTCTCCCTCTATTTGCCAGTTATCAATCAAGCTGGTTGCCATAATCTTGGTTTTTTTGAGGTTTAGCTGCAAGCCAGCTTTTGCACTTTCTTCTTTCACCTTCATCATAAGGCTCCTCAGTTCCTCTTCACTTTCAGCCATCAAAGTGGTATCATCTGCATATCTGAGATTGTTAATGTTTCTTCCAGAGATTTTAACTCCAGCCTTGGATTCCTCAAGGCCAGCTTGTCGCATGATGTGTTCTGCATACAAGTTGAATAGGTAGGGTGAGAGTATACAGCCCTGCCGTACTCCTTTCCCAATCTTAAACCAGTCCGTTGTTCCGTGGTCTGTTCTTACTGTTGCTACTTGGTCGTTATACAGATTCTTCAGGAGGCATACAAGATGACTTGGTATCCCCATACCACTAAGAACTTGCCACAATTTGTTATGGTCCACACAGTCAAAGGCTTTAGAATAGTCAATAAAACAGAAATAGATGTTTTTCTGAAACTCCCTGGCTTTTTCCATTATCCAGCGGATATTGGCAATTTGGTCTCTAGTTCCTCTGCCTTTTCTAAACCCAGCCTGTACATCTGGCAATTCTCGCTCCATGAACTGCTGAAGTCTACCTTGCAGGATCTTGAGCATTACCTTACTGGCATGTGAAATGAGTGCCACTGTTCGATAGTTTGAACATTCTTTAGTGTTTCCCTTTTTTGGTATGGGGATATAAGTTGATTTTTTCCAATCTGATGGCCATTCTTGTGTTTTCCAAATTTGCTGGCATATAGCATGCATTACCTTGACAGCATCATCTTGCAAGATTTTGAACAGTTCAGCTGGGATGCCGTCTTCTCCTGCTGCCTTGTTATTAGCAATGCTTCTTAAGGCCCACTCAACCTCACTCTTCAGGATGTCTGGCTCTAGCTCACTGACCACACTGTCAAAGCTATCCCCGATATTGTTATCCTTCCTATACAGGTCTTCTGTATATTCTTGCCACCTTTTCTTGATCTCTTCTTCTTCTGTTAGGTCCTTGCCATCTTTGTTTTTGATCATACCCATTTTTGCCTGGAATTTACCTCCAATGTTTCTAATTTTCTGGAAGAGGTCTCTTGTCCTTCCTATTCTATTGTCTTCTTCCACTTCCGCGCATTGCTTGTTTAAAAATAATTCCTTATCTCTTCTGGCTAACCTCTGGAATTTTGCATTTAATTGGGCATATCTCCCCCTATCGCTGTTGCCTTTTGCTTTCCTTCTTTCTTGGGCTACTTCTAGTGTCTCAGCAGACAGCCATTTTGCCTTCTTGGTTTTCTCTTTCTTTGGGATGTATTTTGTTGCCGCCTCCTGAACAATGCTGCCAACTTCTGTCCAGAGTTCTTCCGGGACCCTATCTACTAAGTCCAGTCCCTTAAATCTATTCTTCACCTCCACTGCATATTCCTGAGGAATATTCGTGAGCTCATATCTAGCTGATCTGTGGGTCTTCCCTAATCTCTTTAGTCTGATCCTAAATTGTGCAAGAAGTAGTTCATGGTCTGAACTACAGTCAGCTCCAGGCCTAGTTTTTACCGACTGTACAGATGTCCGCCACCTTTGGCTGCAAAGGATGTAATCAATCTGATTTCGGTGTTGTCCATCTGGTGAAGTCCATGTGTAAAGCCGTCTCTTAGGTTGTTGGAAGAGAGTGTTTGTTATGCAGAGTGAATTGTCTTGGCAAAATTCTATCAGCCTATGTCCTGCTTCGTTTTGTTCTCCCAGGCCATACTTACCTGTAATTCGAGGTGTCATTTGACTGCCCACCTTAGCATTCCAGTCTCCTGTGATGAAAATAACATCTCTTTTAGGCGTGTTGTCCAGTAGGTGCTGCAGATCCTCATAGAACTGCTCTACTTCAGCTTCTTCAGCATTTGTGGTTGGGGCGTATATTTGGATCACTGTGATGTTAGATGGCTTGCCCTGAATTCGAATTGAGATCATTCTGTCGTTTTTGGGGTTGTATCCAAGCACTGCTTTAGCCACTTTACTATTAATTATGAAGGCTACTCCATTTCTTCTGTGGTCCTCTTGTCCACAGTAGTAGATCTGGTGGTCATTTGATGTGAAGTGGCCCATTCCAGTCCATTTCAGTTCACTGACGCCCAGAATGTCTATCTTTAATCTTGACATCTCACCAATAACTACATCCAATTTGCCCTGGCTCATAGATCTTACATTCCAGGTTCCAATGGTGTGTTGATCCTTAGAACATCGGATTCGCCGTTCACCACCAGCACCGTCGGCCGCTAACCGTCCTTTCGGCTTTGAGCTAGCTGCGTCATCACGACTGGGGCTAGTTGAGCTCATCCTCTGTTCCTCCCCAGTAGCATTTTGACCATCTTCCGACCTGGGGGTCTCATCTTCCGATGGTATACCGACATATCTCTGGTTGTACTGATCCATTTAGTTTTCACGGCAAGAATACTGGGGTGGGTTGCCATTACCTTCCCCAGGGATCGCATTTAGTCTGACCTCTCTGTCATGACCTTCCCGTCTTGGGTGGCCCTTCACGGTTTAGCTCATGGCATCATTGAGGTGCTCAAGCTCCAGCACCACGACAAGGTAACGATCCTTTGCGGAGAGTTCATAGGTAGAGGTTGCAAATTGCCTATCCTGATCATTCCCTTCATACAGCAGAAATTGGTGGTTTCTCCAGGGAACAGGAACACGACAGTGAGGACAGACTTTGGCCATTGCACCAACATCAGCAGAAATATTCCACCATGCAAGTAATGCATTTTCTCTTGTTTTTTCTCTATTGAGGTCTTGTTGTCAAAGGCCTGTATTGTTGTGTTGAGGAACTCTTGCAGTAATTACTGTTTGCCACATACTGTATTCTCGAGTTGACCTTCCCTTTCCTTCTCCATCTCTTTTTGTGTCCTCATTCTTTAGCTTTTGTTGTCATTGTGGAGACCTGCAGCCCTTTCATCCTCCATTTGTTCCTATCTTTTGCTATTTGTTCTTTGTCTCTGATCTGGAGATATGCCTATCTCTGTTCCTTTGTGTCCTTCTGGTTGCCATTCTGGAGACGTGCATGCCTCTCCTCCCCTGTCTCTCCTCCTCTCATGTTATTTGTCCTGACTGTTCGATCCTGGAGTAGTGTGGTCTGGCCTCATCCGATTCTTGTTCTCTCTTCCTCCTTGCTGCTTGTTGACGACATTTGGTGTCATCTGTTGACCATGATGTCCCCCCTCTCTTTCCACATGGCATAATTAGGCTGACAATATTTATTTTTATTCATTTATTTATTTGGCCACAATGCTGTATGGTGCTATCATCACCTCAGAAGAGTTTACACTTCCTGCTGGCTTTCTCACTGACTTGTGAGAAGCTAGCAGGGAGCAATTGAAATGATGATCGTGTGACCATGGCTGACCCCAGCAGCATGGCAGTGTGGCAGTTTAGTGGCACTGAAGCAGCCACAACTTTTCCAAATTTCAATTCCATGGGAGTAATGGGGTTTGGACACATTCTTTAAGTTAGGCCACGGCGACTGGACCCGGGGGATATCTGCAGCCAGAGCTATGGCTGGGAAGCATGCTGAAGCCCCCCGAACGAGTTGGGGGGGTGGCAATTGTGGAGAGCGGTGAGTGCCGCAAATACCAGCAGGACTGCGGACCTTGGGTGAGTCGCCGATAGAAGGAACCACCTGGCCACGAAAAACTGCTCCCAGGGCCTTGGCCTGGGCTCTCCAGATAACATGGAGGGCATTGGCCCAACTCAACCAGTGTGAACATCAATGTCGCAGCAGGCAGGGGGAGCAGCAACATCGGGGCAGCCCCCAGATAATTAGACTGAGTGGGAGTCCAGAGACCTATAGAAGAACTAGACTCCCCAGTAGAACTGGTCTGCGGGTGTTGATTTTTGCTTTAAGAGCTGAGACCTCAGGACTTATTGTGGATCACCCACCATTCTTTTAGTCATCAATAGCCTGTCAGTTCTGTCGACAAGTTGAATGGGGTACTCCCTCCCACATGTGAGAGGCGGGAAAGGGAGTACGGGTTATTGATTGGGAAGAACTGTATGGGAATACTCGCCTCCTGAGTGAGAGACAGGGGGCGAGGAGTAGTGGTTGTGTGCCCCCCCAACTAGTGAGAGAAGCCAAGGGGGGCACAGTGAATGAGCGTGTAGGCAATGGTGAGGCCCTGACAATGCTGAGAGCCTGGGCTGGTGCGTTTGAAGGGCCCTCCATCGCCTTGTGATTGAGTGAGCATATAAGGGGGTGAGCGGTTGCATGCTTGGATGGAGAAATCTCTATTTTTAACCAGGGATCTTTGGAGTCCAGGATTGGAGGCGAATGGATTACAAGCCTCAGGGGATTGTAGGGCGGGACAGAGGATCAAGGTGGTGATGGGCCAGGGACATTATGACAGGAGCCGGAGGGCAGGCCATCTACAGGGAAGACGCCCCCAGTGCTTACTACCTGTGGCTCCTCCGTGCTCAAACCCAGACCCTGGTCAGCAGACCCATGGAGGCCCTGATCTACGGCTTCTGCTTTGTAATGCCAGGTCTGTTAACAACAAGGACCCCTCATTTGCGATTTGATCACAGACGGGGCAGATCTGGCATGTATTACTGAAACCTGGCTGGGCCTGGAGGGAGGTGTCCCTCTTTCAGAGATGTGCCCAGCCAGGTTTTGAGTATGGCACCAGCTGAGATCTCAGGGCAGGGGAGGTGGGAGGCTGTTGTCATCCGGGAATCTCTTGTGGCCTTCAGGGGCCATGCTCCACAAGTGACTGGGTGTGAGACCCTGTTTTTCAAGTTGGGTTCTCGGGAACAGTTGGGGCTGTTGCTAGTGTACCAGCCTCGCTGCTGCGTAGCAACCTCCCTGCCTGAGCTGCTGGAGGCCATCTCGGAGTTGGTGGTGGAGTTCCCCAAGCTTATGGTTCTGGGGGACTTCAACCTGCCATCCCTGGAACGGACCTCGGAAGGAGCTCGGGAATTCATGACCACCATGGTGGCCATGGACCTGATTCAGATCATTTGAGACCCAATTGGGGACAGTGGCCTCACCCCGGACTTAGTTTTCTTGTTGGAGCAATGGCAATGTGATCTGAGGGGAGAGTTACAGCTATCCCCACTGTCATGGTCAGATCACACCCTGGTGAGCCTGAGATTCTCCTATGCTGCCCCCCTCCGCAGGGAGGCAGGACCTATTTTATTGGTCTGCCCTCGGCGACTAATGGACCCAGCAGGGTTTCAGAGAAAGCTGGGGGCTATACCTGGGGATCTGCTGCACAGTCCAGTGGAGGCCCTGGCTGCCGCCTGGAACAGGGAGGCAGGTGGGGCTTTGGACAGGATCGCACCTGTGCGGCCTCTCTTATCCCATCGAACCTGACACTCCCCGTGGTTCACGGAGGAGCTGAAGGTTCTGAAGAGGATTAAGAGATGCCTAGTGCCGCTGTAGGAAGACAAAGACCCAATCTGACCAAACACAAGCTAGAGCTGCTATTAAGGCCTACCTTGTGGCGTTAAGAGCAGTGAAATGCCAGTATTTCTCTGCTCTTATTGCATCCCCAGAATGCCGTCCGGCAGCCCTGTTCCAGATTACCCGATCCCTTTAGGGAAAGGGGACCTAGAGATCCATCTTCAGGGCCGAGCTGGGGAGTTTTCCAGGCATCTGCAGGATAAAATTGCTCAGATTCGCTCCAAGTTGGACTCTGAGCGTGAGGCAGTATCTGGGAAGATACCAGGGAATGTTCTTACCCTGTTATCTGGCAATAGTTTGATCCTGTTGGGCCTGAGGAAGTGGATAGGATCCTCTGGACTGTAAACACCACCACTTGCCAATTAGATCCGTGCCCCTCCTGGCTGGTGAAGGCAGCTCAGGAGGGGACATGTGGTTGGGTCCAGGCGATGGTAAATGCATCCTTGAGAGAGGGGGTATTTCTGGTAGCCTTCAAAGAGGCGCTGGTGCACCCCCTCCTCAAGAAACCATCACTGGACCCCAGCATACTGGACAATTTTTACCCAGTCTCCCACCTCCCCTTTTTGAGGAAAGTGGTTGAGAAAGTGGTGGCTTTGCAGCTCCAGAGGATCCTGGATGAAATGGATTATCTAGACCCCTTTCAGTCAGGTTTCAGACCCGGTTATGGGATGGAAACAGCATTGGTTGCACTTATGGGAGATCTCTGGCAGGAGCGGGATGGAGGGAGTGCATCCATCCTGGCTCTTCTTGACCTCTCAGAGGCTTTTGATACCATCGACCATGGTATCCTTTTGGGTCAGCTCAGGGAGTTGGGGGTGGGCGGTGTAGGCTTGCGCTGGTTCACCTCCTTCCTCCAGGGCTGGTCCCAGTCGGTGTCGATAGGGGAGGAGAGATCGGCCCCACGGCCCATTCTTTGTGAGGTGCCGCAGGGATCAGTACTCTCCCCTCTTCTTTTTAACATTGATATGAAACCTCTGGGCGAGATCATTCGTCACCATGGGATGAGGTATCATCAGTATGCTGATGATACTCAATTGTATATCTCCATCCCGGGTGAAGTAAGTGATGCCATGACCACCCTTTCCGAGTGTTTGGGGGCTGCGGGGGCCTGGATGGGGAACAACAGGCTTTGACTGAAGCCTAGTAAGGTGAAGTGGCTGTGGATTAATGGCATTTCGTGTGCCAGGAACTTGTCATCTTTAGTGCTGGATGGGGTCGCACTGCCCCAGACAGATCCGGTGCATAACTTGGGGAGTTCTCTTGGACTCATGACTCCTGCTTGAAGAGCAGGTGGCAGTCGTGGCCAGGAGGGCCTTTGTGCAACTTCGTGTTGTGCGTCAGTTATACCCTTTCCTGGACCGAGAGGCCCTCCGAAGTTACTCATGCCCTGGTCATTTCCCATATAGATTACTGTAACGCGCTCTACATGGGGCTACCCTTGAAGAATATCTGTAAGCTACAGCTGGTCCAGAATGCAGCCACGCAGACAATCTTGGGTGCTCCAAGATTTGCACACATAACACCTTTGTTGCATGAGCTCCACTGGGTCCATTTGCTTCCCGGTCCAAATCAAGTTGTTGGTTATCACCTTTAAAGCCCTACATGGCATGGGACCAGGATATCTGAGGGACTTTCTCATCCCTATTACATCAACCCGCCCCATCCGGTCATGCAGGGAGAGCATGTTACGGGCCCCATCTCTAAAAGAATTCTATCTAACAGGGTCTCGGAAACGTGCCTTCTCTGCTGTAGCTCCCGCCCTTTGGAACATCCTTCCCCCAGAGGTGAGACAAGCCCTCTCACTCCTGGACTTTCGCAAAAGATTAAAGACCTGGTTTTGTAGGCAGGCTTGGAATGGGAGGACAAATAATTACACCTGGGGATGGCTAGCGCCATGAAGTGATTCAGAGGGACCTACCATACTTAAGGACTGATTAAGATCTCTTCGCCATGTAGATTTTATTATATTTATATTTTTATTGTATTTTGTAATCGTAATGGTTTTATATTTTAATCTTGTTTTATTGTAAGCTGCCCAGAGTCCCTGCATAGGGGAGAGATGGGCGGTGAATAAATTTATAAAATAAATAAGTAAATAAGTAAATATCACTTTTAGTTGTTTTCTCATTCACAGCAACTTGTAACATCTTACTAACCTTGTTCGGACTTGGAACATGAGCAAGGTCAGGCCTGTTTACTACTTGAATAGGAAATCTCTCAAGACTATGAGGGCTGTATGCTAGATAAAAGGTCATTTCTTTTTAGATTAAAAAAAAATTAGTATAGAACCACAGTTCTTCATTAGAGGAATCATTGCATTTATGAAGGGAAAGAATTCTAGCAAAGTCGGCATATGATTATCTTCTCTGAATTATGTTCAGCTACCAGCTTTACTTCCCATACATCTTTTCATTATCTTGTTACACTCAAATTAATTGTAATTGGTTTTCTTAAATGCTGTTGCTCCTATTTTCCAAAACCACATGCATCCTTCTTAAGGAGGAATCTAAACCATTCATCAAGAAGTCAAAATGCATCTCATTAGCCACACTCATTTATCCTTGTGTGTGTCTGTGTGTGTAGGGGAAGAGGGAGTGAGCCTTCCAGACACAAAGTTAATACTTGCCCACACAATATTCTTCTTCTTTTCATGAACCCTTCCTTTCATCTTCCCTTTTTCAGTCTGGCATTATGTTTTTTTTTTTCCAAATATGATGTGTTACTAGTATTAGAGAGACAAAACAAAGCTTGTTCTTGTTTGGCTCATTTGTATTGGCTTCCTTGAACTGAAAACTGGCCAATTCTGCCTACACAATGTAAAGATATATGAACCTGCAAGGCATAAAACCCAGGAAGTTAATTATAAATCCTTCCAAAAGTATATTCAGTATATCTTACCAATTTGGCCCGCTTCCCACCTCTTCCAGGCATCTTCTGTTATTCAACAGCTTTGTGCCTTAAGCCAAAGACTGTATGTGCTGTGATCTATACTAAACGCTTTTATTCAGTGAGAATATGGAATGTATATGCAGAGTTTCCCTACCATTCAGATAAATGGTGTATCTCATAAACAGTGTAGCCCAAATTAATAAGCACATGTAAATGATGCTGAGCAACAATAATGAAGTGTCAGTCCTGATAGTGTTCAGGAAGCTGACACCTTAATTCCCATTTACAAAGTCTAGATCACCAAAATGGTTTCCTGAATTATAAACTTAAAAAATCAGAGATGTAGAGATGAAAGGTTTCATTTTAAGCTCCTGAAAAATTGCAGTTGGAGTACAGGATCCCTTATAGATACTGATATCAAGCAAATGCATACAATTCTAACAGAATTTCTGTAAGGCTACACAATACACATCTCCCACAAGAAAAATGTACATAGTTCCAATCCTACTTTTACAGATAAGTCAGCAGCAACAGAATTCAAGGAACATTGGATTGTGCTGCACCTCCTTATCCTTCTTATACACCCATAAATTGGGGGGGAGGGCTGCCTGAGCCTCTTCCAAATGTTATCTCTTTGTTCTGCACTTTAAAAAACATTTCAGTCCTTTTGCCTAGGTAACCGTTCCTGCATACCTGTATTTCCATCAAGGTTATTTTTCTTACCCTCTACAAGGTATAGAAATTGGGTGGATGATTTCTCCAAATTTCTGCAACAGAGGGCAAAATTCTCAAGTGCAGGAATCCTTCTGCCACTGAAAAACCTCATGGGAGAAATTTCTTCATGATACCTTCCTGGAGATTTTACTGAAGCAGCCAGCCATAAAGGCTGCAGACTACTAGACAGGATTACGCAGTGAAACTCTGAGACATTTGCATATTCCTCTTGGTCCACAGATAGCTGTATGAATACAAGGGGATGAGACTTTGAAAGAAATCTCAGACATAAATCCTTCATCTACTTGAATGAAAACTGGTATGAAAAAATGAAGGAGAGTTTTTCTGCCTGGTGCTAGTTAAAATAATATTTAAAAGAAAAGTAGTCTTGGGTCTCATAAAAGGGGTCACAAAAATTGATAAACTGACTTTGCATTGGCTGACTATGCAAATCAAAACAAAAGACCTAGGGACTGGCCTACTATATATAAAGAAAGTATTAGCCATTTTTATAATATTCTTGTGTCTATTAAGAGCAGATAGTCTATAGCAAAACCCAGCATTTTGTAGACTTTTGATTATTACAGAAATATGCAAGATAAAATTATACTGTAATTCATAATTTGCTTAGTAATATTTTGAACTTTTAAAAGTTTAAAAGATATGCCACCTGTCACCAGCATTAGGCTGCCCCCTGTGATATCAGGGGTGGAAAGTAGGATTCTAGGCTGCATCAGGAATTCATCCCAAAATATTGTTCAGATGTTTTGCTCTTAACAATAGTAAACAATGGGTTTCCAAAACTTTAGACGTATTTTAATAAAATCTATCCAAATCTGATACCTGTCAATCCAGATTTAATCATAACAAAATTTTCTGATGTTATGGGATATTAGTGGGATATAACCTCTTTTTTCATTTCCACTAAGAGCACTGAATGTGAATATTCTCCAAGTTATTGTGTTATCAGTAAATGGCTAACTGGAGCAGTATTTCATTGGTTTTACAGAGTTCTGACAGTGACCCTGTAATATGTTTGCTTCTTCCAGCATTTTGCTATTTAAATTCTGGCCATGCCATTTGATTCAAGGTGATTGAAGCCTATAACAATAGCATAGATTACTCTGATAGCTTTGCAAGATGAAGTGCTGGAGAAAAAGGAATGAATGAATGAAACAGCCCACTCCCTGATAAGCAGCATTCCTATTCTGATAATGGCTTCTTATCAGACTGAAGTGCTTGCGAATGTTGCTTCCTCATATTTTACAGGAAAGAAAAGGGTAATTTTATTCTAGCTTGTCAAAATATCTCATTGGAACTGATAAATTGTCAAAAGTGAGATTACATTGAAATGGGAGAAAATGATTAACCTGTAACCAGTACCATTTTAGAGAAATCTCTGTATTTTATAGTAATAGGTCCTTTTTTCCTCCACATATTTGGAGGAAATAAGAAGATATCTGCACCTGTCAGCAGTACATCTTGGTACAAAAAGGAAAGTATAAAGCGTTTAGCGTACAGAAGATTGTTTGGGTATGCCATCTGTACATTGCTGAATGGACAGAACAGGGCAGCTCAATAACTGAACTGTTCAAAGGGTATTTCCACCGGCCATTTGACTGGAATTGCAGCTGAGTCAGGAAGTGGAAAGGATTTTGATATGAGCAAGATATAGTGTGGCGTGTAAGGTGATGAGAAGTGGTACATTGACCTACCGTAGTGTTTTCAATTGATAGCCTGTTCTTTTTACCTGGACATAAAATTATCCCTTCTCCTCACCAGACAACGTTCAGAATGACCAACAGCAAGAAGGAAATAATCTTTCAGTTGACCTTGTTTTATTTAGTTATGATCATTTTGATGCTGTCTACTCTTTGCAATAAATTCTAAGTGGCTTACAATTATTATTATTATTTGGACAGTTTTTATTATATTTTATTATTATATTTATTATACTGCATATATTAATATATTTTAATATTATATATTTCAAATTTCTATTACCATCTCCCCCAAAGAGGATTTATTTATAATAAATATTTTATTATTATATGGACAGTTATCATTATGAACAATTCTTATTATATGGACAGCTTGGACCGAAAACTCATGACTATTCCCTATGCCTTACAGCCCTGTAGTGATATTGATAGATTATAGCTGCCCCACAGAAATGGAAGCAGAGGTTTACTTCAAGTCAAACAAACTGTCTAAGAAGAAAAGCATGCATCTGCTGATTATGAAAAAGACAGCCAAGAACAACCACTGATGCAGGTTAAAAATTGGAACTTACTGAATGTACAGGAACATGAATATCAGAATAATGTAATTATTCTGTTCCACATTGAGGAACAGAACGCTGGCAAGGAAAAGCATTACATGGTCAATTTCTACAAAAGATCAAGGGTAAAGTGAATGAAGATAAAACCTGGCAGTGGCTTATAACTGGAACATTAAAAAAAGAAACTGAAGGATTGATTTTGGCTGCTCAAGAGCAAGCTATTCAAACTAATGCAATCAAGGCCAGAATTGAAAAATCATCAAATGATTCAAAGTGCAGATTGTGCAAAGAAGCAGAAGAAACAGGAGATCATATACTCAGCTAGTGGAAGAATATAGCACAAACTGACTATAAACAATGACATAACAGAGTTGCCAAAATGATTCACTGGAACATCTGTAAAAATTATCACATACCAGTAATGAAAAATTGGTGGAAACATATAGTTGAAAAAGTAGTTGAAAATGAACAAGTTAAAATACTGTGGGATTTCTGAATACAAACTGGTAAAGTTCTGGCACATAACCCACCAGATTTAGCTGTGTCTGAAAAGAAGTAAGTATGGATAATTGATGTGACAATACCAGGGGATAGTAGGGTAGAATACAAAGAATTGGAGATCATTAAGTATCATGATCTGAAAACCGAATTTGAAAGTTTATGGCATAAACCGGCAGTGGTGGTCCCAGTGATTATTGGCACACTGGGCGCCATACCAAAAAACCTTGGACCGCACTTAGAAAATCTGCACATTGAGAAAATTTCCCTCTGTCAACTACAAGAGGCCGCACTGCTTGGATCTGTACATATTCTACACCAATATATTATGACATCCTAGGTTCCTGGGAAGAACTCAATGTGAATGAAGGCTAACATCAGCTAAAGAATTGGCAGCTGTGATTTCATGTTGTATATACAACAACAATAATAATAATAATAATAATAATAATAATAATAATAATAATAATTTTATTAAACTTGTATGCCGCCCACCTCTCAACAAGTCTAAAACAACATGAGTAGAAGTAGTTTGCAGTATCATAACAATGTCAACAGTCTCCCATTAAAGTGCTGATCAACATAGCACTCTTCTCACTGGGACCTCTATGAGAGTACTATCTTAACTGCTTTTCCACATAATAACAGGTAGGAGTCATCCTGCTCTGAGAGAAGAAACTATTCCAAAGTGAGGTGGCAGGACTGAGGTGATCTTCCTGGCCCCACCTCAGTTACCTTCTTCTGGGGGTTGGGACTTTATCTACACATATTGAATGAGCAGATTCCACCAACATCATGTGGTCCCATAGGTGTTAAAAAGATCTGTGGAGCTGATAACAGATTGTTGTATGGAAAGAATTGGGGATGCTTATCCATCCTACTCCATACATTTTCTTCCTATGGTTCAACCCTGCACTGAAATTGCTGTGGTGTCTGGGTCTGCATGTGGGGAAAAAAGTAAACAAGCAGGGCAGAGTCCCAGCATTCTGAATATATGGATTTTTTTTAAATTACAATTTGTTTAGCATTTACTGAAATTCCTGCTTTGTATTAGAGCATACTGTAGATGCAAGATTTGAATTGTAAAATACAGTAATTCAAAAAAAGATAAATTGTAAAGAAGCAAACAGTGCAGATATACTGGCTTTACAGTTTATTTAGAAAATGTTATGCTTAGTATATTTTCAAAGGACTAAGCAAATATTAATGACAATAACACTCTGCCCATCGCCGAAGTCCTTGAGGCAAAATCTTTAAGGGAACTTAAGCTCATCAACAGCTAGAGAACTGCTGATTCTCCACTCCTGTCCTAGGCCTTGAATACTATTCCTCAAACACTTTTGACTTCCTCAAAGTGAATTATTTTCAGTATTGTAACCATTTTTCATATCTATTCCAACTCTGCAGTTGCCAGAAATTCATGATCAGCTATGATCACTATGGCATAAGCTCCTTGACAAATTCAACCTCAGCTTTGTGAATTATTCCATAGATATCATTCTATAATTAGTTCAGATTACACAATTATATTATACTTAATTTGACACTGGTGACTGCATTTAAGATGATAATATTAATAGTATACTATTAATGATAATGATGATGATATTAATAGTAATAGTTAAAAAGAATACTGTAAACCTGGAAAAACTGTAGAAAAAGACAATTAAGGGGATGGAGCAATTCCCTCTGAGCAAGACTTACACTAGTTGGGCCTTTTTATTTTGGTTAAACAGTGAGGTGGTGGCATTATACAAATATGCATATTTTAAAGAAAATGCATATGACATTCTAGCAAAGGGAATGCTTATTCATATAACATATAGGTTAGCTATAGAACTAGTTAACTACTATTCATCATCTTAAATCACTTCAAAAGGGAATTAAGTTCATATAAGGATAAGGCTGCTAATGGCTACTAGCAAAGGTGGTTTCATAGTTTGAGAGGCAATATGCCTTCAAATATCAATTGCTGAAGAGCATGAGTGGAGTTTTGGCCACTATAAGAACAACTTCCAGGTGTGATTCAATGTATTGGTTATGGCCTATAAAGCCCTATATGGCATAGGGTCCTGTTATTGGAGGGACTGTCCCCTCAGCTTTGTGAACTGGGTGGCTGGAGACCCTTGTGAATTTTGTTGCTGGTCAGAGTCACTATCTTGTTCATTATCGTCTTACTTATTTTGTTGATTTTGTTTTGTCATATTTTATTTTACCTTGTTACATTGTGAGCCGCCCAGAGTCATTCTGAGTTGGGCAGTGCTTAAATTGAATAAATTAAATTAGACATGTTCTTTTTATGGTAAATAAGTACAGTAAAATAGCATAATCATTTTAAAAATTGATTTAGATTACTAATTCACAACATAACAAAAACATTTAATAAGATTTGTTGATCCTTGTACAAGATTTTGATGGAAATAATTTCCAAGTTGTACAAAATATACAAACAATGCTTAAGGCTGCATTCTTATGCACATATAATTGGAAATAAATCAATTATATCCAGTTGGACTTACTTCTGAGTATCCTGCACTTGTAGCAAGCATACAAAGAGATATATCTAATACAAATAAGGCTTGTCTTAAACATCACAATACAAATTAAAAATGCCTAATGTCATCAAATAGATTTTTAGAATGACAACTGTGACATCTGATTAAAATGCTATAATGGTAGCTCCACTTCACAGTAAAACAAATACTACTCAGAATATGGCTAGAAATGTTATTTATACTTATTTTATGTATACCTTTTTTTTTCAACTAAAAGCTAGGTCTATTATGCACTTCCTCAAGGCCTAGTTGATTATTAGACCTATGTGAAGTCATTTTAACTTGCATTGACAAGTGTTAATTTTCTTCACCTAAGTAAACAGTCCCCTGGAACTGGCCAAAATGCTTCAAGGTTGGACAGCTTCAATGCATGTAGTGGAATTCAGTGTATTTTGACTCTGTCCATCCTGGAAGAGCTTTGGTGCACACTAGGGAGGCTCCAGCTAGGTTGCTTTGGTCTGTACTGCAGCACTGCCCATAGCATTTAATGAAACTATCCACCCTGGAAATCACTGCAAGCTCTGCAGGAGAAGGCTTTGAGGGGCTACAAAGCAAAGTAATGCAAAATGATCAGTCTTAGAAAAGCAGCAGCTAAGTTGCTTCATGAAGGTTCAAGAGGATGCTTTATCTGAACATTCACTGAAGCAAAGCATTCATTCAAATATTTAATTATATGCTTATTACTAAAGGCCTAACTGACATTACAAGCAGAGTTTGTCTGCAAATAATGTTCACCCTCCTAGCAAATCTCATAGAAACAGCTGTTATGTACAATTCAGAACTGGTAACCAGGCTTCTACACCAATTCATTGTAGCTTGTAGAGGGCAGGCAGGGCAACACTAATGTCATTACATAATAACCACATATACATTTTTACTAACTGTTGTCAGGAAAATGTGGGTTCATATCATTGAATTATCTAGTTAGGCTCTAACTACAAGGAAATATGAGCACTTCCATGCAATTATCCAGATTTTTAGTATGACTATTATAAGGTCTGATTAAAAATGCTGTAATGGCAGCATTACATGCATATAGATGTTTCCCATTATAGTGACCATAGATCAACTGTTTCCATTAAAATAATGCCCCTTCTAATATTCCCCTAGCCAGTGTTGCTAGAAAAAAATCATTATTTCATTCTTGCAAACTGAGAGGAATGCTTTTATGCAGGCGTTCCCTACATCATTGCATTGGAAATACTGTATAAATGTCCCAGATACTACAAATAACCTCTGAATAGTTACTTTCAGCCACGCTTTAGATGAATCCAATTACCTTTAGTTTCATGTGATTAGTACAGCTATTTTAATTCAATCATGTTCATTACATACTATCACTTACTAACCCAATTCAACTATCTTGATATCAAAGAGCCCTGAAACACTAAAAAGCCTCCTATGATTCAAATAGTGTGCAGATCAGGATTAAAATATTTTCAGTGCTCTCGAAATCAGAAATGACAATGCAAAGTGTAAAACCATACACGACTCTGCTAATCTGTGAATTGCTTTGTATGACGTAGAGAGACTGACGCGATTTTCAAAAGTGCTAAAAGGAATTCTCTGTCCCATGCATTTACATTACACCCAGAACTGATTACCTGGTTTATAGAAAAGTATTTGCAAATCCAGGTGTAAAAGTGTTTCTCTCTGAAAACTTATAAAAGTTACTGGGCCTTTCCCCCCCTTTTGTTTGTTCACTGCTCCAAATGCACTGCTATTAAGCAATGTAACTGTGATTGTTGTGATCCAAGTAAAAACTTAGTTTCACAATACTCCTACAATAGCACTCTGAGCTGTTTGGTTTTTCTAGTTAAGAAAGCTGACTATTTTCAGGTGTGAGGATGCAGAACTCCAGTTCCTGTGCAAGTCATGGTGAGATTTTAAAAATATGGAATGCAAAAAGAGCCAGAAAACAAGCACATTTGGCAGAATATTGTAGACAAGTTTAAATACTAAAGATCAAATGTGCTTGCCATTTTATCATGTATTCCCTATTAATACGTGACCATACAAGTAAAAGTTTATTTCAGATTACTTGGAAATATAATTTATTAAAGCCTTTTTATGTTGGTTCACTCCTGCTCTGCTACCACCATAGATTCAAATGATGGTCTTATGGCATGGCTTATCCTGCTTACCATCAGGCTGAACACAGCTACTTTAATCTCTCCCTGCTTCAAAGACTGAGTATATTCTGATATTTAGATTTATACTGTACCAACGCATTTTAATAATAATAATCCAACAGAGTGAAATTAGAATTCTTTGACAATGCAATAATCAAAAAGGGGCAGTTTGTAATTAGAATTTATCTCTAAGTGTGCAATCAAACATACATACAGTAATGCAATGATACACACAGAAAAGAACTGATACAGAAGTCTGGGGTTAAAAAGCTAAAACAGAAGGATCTATTAAGCAGCTGTTAGAGTAAAACTAGATGGAGCTAAGCCAAAATCATCTTAATCTGGTTGCATGTTCATTATGGCCACCATTTAAATGGCTTTAAAGGAGATTAAAAATTCATGGAAGATTAGATGAACAGCAATCAGATTTTGTGATGATATCAGTTAACTCCAGAGGAAGAAGCAGCATGCTTGTAAAGACTGGAGAGTGCTATGCCCCTCAGGATTTGGGCTGGTCACTGGGAGAAACAGGATGATAAACTAGATAGGTCTTTTTCTACATTATTATTGAAAAGCACATCCAACTGACTCCTTGGAATTTCATATATGGCTTTCCTCTAATTCCCTTGTTATTAGATTGGAAAAAATCAACTTATATCCCCATACCAAAAAAGGGAAACACTAAAGAATGGTCAAACTATCGAACAGTGGCACTTATTTTACATGCCAGTAAGGTAATGCTCAAGATCCTGCAAGGTAGACTTCAGCAATTCATGGAGCGAGAATTGCCAGATGTACAAGCTGGGTTTAGAAAAGGCAGAGGAACTAGGGACCAAATTGCCAATATCTGCTGGATAATGGACAAAGCCAGGGAGTTTCAGAAAAACATCTATTTCTGTTGTATTGACTATTCTAAAGCCTTTGACTGGGTGGACCATAACAAATTGTGGCAAGTTCTTAGTGGTATGGGGATACCAAGTCATCTTGTCTATCTCCTGAGGAATCTGTATAACAACCAAGCAGCAACAGTAAGAACAGACCATGGAACAACGGACTGGTTTAAGATTGGGAAAAGAGTACGGCAGGGCTGTATACTCTCACCCTACCTATTCAACTTGTACACAGAACGTATCATGCTACATGCTGGGCTTGAGGAATCCAAGGCTGGAGTTAAAATCGCTGGAAGAAACATTAACAATCTCAGATATGCAGATGATACCACTTTGATGGCTGAAAGCGAAGAGGAACTGAGGAGCCTTATGATAAAGGTGAAAGAAGAAAGTGCAAAAGCTGGTTTGCAGCTAAACCTGAAAAAAACCAAGATGATGGCAACCAGCTTGATTGATAACTGGAAAATAGAGGGAGAAAACATAGAAGCAGTGAAAGACTTTGTATTCCTAGGTGCAAAGATTACTGCAGATGCTGACTGCAGTCAGGAAATCAGAAGACGCTTAATCCTTGGGAGAAGAGCAATGACAAATCTCAATAAAATAGTTAAGAGCAGAGACATCACACTGACAACAAAGGTTCATGTGGTTAAAGCAATGGTATTCCCAGTAGTAACATATGGCTGCAAGAGCTGGACCATAAGGAAGGCTGAGAGAAGGAAAATAGATGTCTGGAACTGTGGTGTTGGAGGAAAATTCTGAGAGTGCCTTGGACTGCAAGAAGATCAAACCAGTCCATACTCCAGGAAATAAAGCCAGACTGCTCACTTGAGGGAATGATATTAAAGGCAAAACTGAAATACTCTGGCCACATAATGAGAAGACAGGACACCCTGGAGAAGATGCTGATGCTAGGGGAGAGTGGAAGGCAAAAGGAAGAGGGCCCGACCAAGGGCAAGATTGATAGATGATATTCTAGATGTGACGGACTCATCCCTGGGGGAACTGGGGGTGTTGATGACCGACAGGAAGCTCTGGAGTGGGCTGGTCCATGAAGTCACAAAGAGTCGGAAGCAACTGAACGAATAAACAACAACAACTAACTCCCTAGTTTGCAACAGTTGTTTAATTACTAAAAACAGGTTGGAGTGTATGTGTTCAGACAAGTTTTTTGCCTAAACTTTATCTCAGCTGGGAATAAAACAGCATGGTCAAATAGGTTTGGGGACTGCAAAATGGCTTTACACTGAAGTTTACAAGTTTCCTTTGAACAACATTCCTCAATTCTAACCTGTGATTAGTATGCAGGAATGTTTGAGAAACTGTTTGAGTTTTATGCAATTCATTTAACTTTCTGGCAAGGGAATCTTCTTGCACATGCACATTTCACAATAAAATGTCAGTATAGCTACAGTGCTGACTACATAAATAGTTTAGATCAGCAATATATTTACTCACTTGGGTAAATCACTAAAGATAAACCAGATGTAACAATTTCAAAGAATACTGAAATACATCTGTGTGATTTGTGCAGTGTGAAAGTTTTTTCAGTATTATTTGTGTAACTTCAGGGGACACATGGATGCAATCTTAAATAATGTGGAGCAGCAAAATGTTGGACTGACCCTAGTTCACAAATTTTAAACCATACTTTAAGATAAATATTCATTTCCTTATGTTGCTGAAAGCTTTTATAAACAGTTTTCAGTCAAAGACAAATATAGCACTGCTTCACACTAAAAGTATCTCTACCGATGTTAAAACAAAACACAAGACATACTTTAGTTATATTTCTGTTGTGATAAAAGATGTGTACTTAAAAAAAAAACCTTCATTGTTTCTGAAGATTTATTGCACTGATGATACATCCCATGGGAAATCTCAACGTCTAGCTGTCTTCTAAAGAGTTCTCATTCTTTGGCCCCTTCCTTCAGTTGTTCAAGTTCACTCAACAGATTTTTGCCTGATACTCCTGCTTTTGTGGCAAACAAAATAGCAGCCTGCTTAAACCCCAGAGACTTCAGGCTTCTGGAATAATCTGCAAATATTGCATGGATTAACTTCTGTGAAAGGCAGGTTAAGGAATATAGACGTGAACAATCAGGTATCAGATTTCTAGATGACAATGCTTAAAGCTGGCACTGTGTTCAATCTTGCTGTTAGATCTGAAAATACCAGACACTGAAATACATGTTTCCAATTTAACACACTGCCCGTTATCACTTAGATTCTATAGTCCTCCTTTATTCCATGGAGAATGTTATCCTTTTTGTCTTCTTCTCAAACTGAAAAAAAAAACCCTCCACTATTTAGTAGGTTTCTATGCTTGAATATACACGTAATTTCAAAAAAGGATATTTGCATCTTCATTAACTTCAATAGTGCCATACTTGAGGCAAGCTTCAAGAAACAGTGCAGCTCGATCAAAGTGCCTCATGCTGTTGAAAAGAAGAATGAATTATTGTGATATAACATAAGTTGTGTTTTGTGTGTTTGACTCCTTAAAAATATTTTTGTCACTGTGCAGTGACAAAAATATTTTTGTCACTGTGCATTCAGGTATCTGCAATAGAATCATTGATGCCTTTGATGCAAAACTTCAGAGAAAACCACAAATTCAGTCACTAAAATCTGAGTAAGGATCAATAAGGTGCCTGTATTTTTATTCATAAATGCAAATATATTACTGTTCAAATAAATATATTACATGCTTACTTGGAAAAAAAGTATGGTAAAAGACGTAAGAGACGGATCTCTTCCATTTTATGCCTTTTGGTTTCATGTTCAGTTTTTTTCAACTTGTGTATATTTATGTAAGTTATTTACAAAAAAAATCTATCACATGGAAAGTATACTACAAACCTCTACAGAAAGTTCTAACTAAGGAATTTTTAGCTACATTTACATTTTCCTTTATATATTTCTGTGCAACTATTTTTTCATTCAGAATATAACTTCAAATAGGCAATACCACAAAGACCTAATGCCTCATTCCATTTGCTTTATGATGTCAAAAGGTACCATTTTTGCTGTGTAACAGCATAAGCAAGGTACCCCTTTTGATATTGTCACTTAAGCAGTCCAACACCTCATACTCATAAATTGACTTCACTCAGGCTAATTCCCAGATAGTTGGGCACCCTAAATCAGATTCTTTATAGAATTAATATACTTTCTTTCTGAAAACATATTGGAACTGACAAACAGGCATCTTTATTGAGATAGGATTTTTAAATGACTTCTGTTTTGATTTTCAAGAGGTTGTATCTGTTTGATATAGATTTTTTAATGTTGATTTTTTAAAAGTGCAAAGCATACAGAGAAGTAGTTCATGTTTTTAAGTAAACTGAAGAAAATATATGAACTGACCTATGTAACATCTCCACCACTCTCATGAAACAACCCAGGGAAAGAAGAACAAGGATTGCCTTGGATTTTTGATTTATTTGTGGAGAACAAAGGTAATCCGCCCAACGCTTCAAAACATCAGCACACTCCTCTGAATTCAGGCGAACCTATGAAAGATTCAAAATATTTGAATACATTCCAGAAGCCAAGTCACATGTACCAGTAAGGTACATAAATATATCAATTCTTAATTTATATCACTTGCTTTAAATTATTTTCTAATTATTTAGAGAATAACGAGGAAGAGTCTGCAATTTCTGAAAAATAACATTGACAATATGCACCAGCACATTTGTTCATTCATGGTTTATGGCGATGTACAAACACTTCCTGTTCTAACTTAGAGCGAAGAACCACGCTGAGACAGTGAGTTGGTCTCTAGTGTTTATTGTACTACTCTAGTAGACAGAAAATCCTGCCAAACCGAAGGACCATGGGAAACCCACACAAATAAACCCAAAACTCAAGGCGGGTCTGCTCTGAGTTTCTTTGAAGGAAAGTTCAAAGCCTCTAAACTATGCATGCATTTTTCCCCCTGGATAGGGGCCCCCTCCTGCTCACCATCCGTACTCATGACACTTCCTATGAATATGCCAACTAGTATTTTCTCAGCTTTTTACCTAGTTATTATGTAATTATTTCTTAACAAGGAGCAAAACATATAGGACAGGAATCACACTGATAAACAGCCTACTTTTGCAAGCCATGCTGCTCGATTCCATTCACCATAGGTTTGTAGGTAACGACAGGCATCGGCAGCTTTATCTATTAAACACAGCAACTGGACACCCTCTGGTGGGAAAAAAAGGGTACCTAATCTTAATGAGTCACATTTTAAATAAAAAAAGAGTTATCAAGTCTTTTTCAGTTAAAAAGGATAGACAACCCTTGACTACTGCTTTTTGCAAAGGATAAAGTGCAAAGAGCTTTCTAGCCCATATCTTTCTCACTCAAGTTTAGTGTATTCTCAACCATTTAATACCATTTTGGTCAACAACCCATGACAAAAAGCCCAAAGAAATATATAAAAATTTCAAAGCAGAATTCATTTAGTCACAGCATTTGATTGTTAATAGTATTTGCCTCTACTTCACCTCCATTCTTTTTAATGGTCTATTAAAACAAAGAGCTGTGTAAATAAGAGCGTGTGCATCAATCTTTTCCTGAAGAGAGAAAAAGCAGTCCTCCACTGCACATTATTAGGCAAACTTTACAATACCTAAAGGAAAGAGAGATAATGTTGCATAGTTCTAAAACTGTTCCTTTATATGTAAAGTCATATCTGCAGTGCAATGCATGTGTCCCTTTTTTGCCAGTTGACTTTAGGATAGACAATGTGAGGGTCTAGCATTCCCATCTTACTTAAATAATAACAAGCTACATTTATTTTAATAGCTTTATGCTCAAATGTTTGAGGCGTTCTTGTATGCTCAATGCAGAAAATGGAAATTTTACCTGCCAGCTTTCCATTTGCAATCATGTTTGTTGCTACCAATTTAATAGTACTTTGGGAAGGTCCTGAGGAAGTAACTGTGGTGACAAGACATGCCTTGAGTGAATCACAGTAATAATACGGGTTCTCGGCACTGGTTTCCAAGAGCAACTGTACAGCTCTATCAGTCTGGAAAGAGGAAAAAGGAAACAGAGTGTACCAATATCCAGCACCAATATTGCTTAATTTTCTCCTACATTTTTAATAAAATACTTGCATCAAAGAAAATTAAACCAACACGATAAGCCAAAATTGGCTCTACAAACCTGGCCCAAAAGCAAGAGCTGATCTGTGCATTTCCTTGTGTGATCATAACTTGATCTTTTAACTTCTTGAATATTGACTCTTTCAAGCTGGAATTTCTGTATGAATCATGGGAAAAAGAATGTGAGCATTACCAAAAAAATGAATTTTGCTGTTATATAAATCCAGTGCCACTTCTAAAGATATTACAACCTACTGGCTTGATATTATCCTTTAATGGTGTTATATTCATATGGTATAAAGGTATAAAAGGTATAAAACAGCCTCTGTGCACTAACATTCATTGAAATGTTTTATCCATGTCAATCAATAATACAAAACAAAAATACAGGAAAGCAGCAGCAGACCGAGAGATAAAATAGAAAGTAAATTGGCAATGAGGCACAGAATAGAAACTGGTTCAATTTCTGTTGATGCATCAGTTCCATACACATGTATTTAGGTGAACAGACAGACAGAAAAACATGGCCATTAAAATGTGAAAAGAAAAGCTTTTGATAAATGTTAAAAGGCAAGGCAAGAAAGTAAAAGAAAGTGGGAAGAAAATGGAAGAATCTGGATATAAGCAAATAGTAAGGGAGGCGCAAAAGGAATTGGGAGGACAAGTAAGAAGGAATGAGATATTAAGTGAGCACTAACAAGGTCCTGATGCTTTGTCCAGGATTATGGCTGTGGTATTAGAATATGCATATAATAAGAATGTAGCAAATGTCTGCTAAGAGTAAACTTTTCTTAGTGGTACAATACTATAATAGATAGTTCCCAGGTTAAGAACACCTGGTTTATGGACAACCCAGTTAAGAATGGAGCCTATTGTAGCAAAAATTCGAGTTAAATACACAATGGTTCAAGTTAATTACACAATACTACTTATACAGTATTATACAATAATACTGTTCTGGCTTACATACAAATTCGACTTAAGGACAGACCTTGGGAGTAATCCAAATATGTTGACTCATTTTGCTACAAAGAAAAATGAAGACTCTTGCTTGTCACTGAAGTAAAGCAACTGTTTATTTCTTACACATTAGGAGGCAGAAATCTTGGTACAAAAGCCCTCTATAAGCTTCTCAAATTCATCATAGCTAAACTAATTAGGATAATGATGTTTGGGGAAAAAATGTAACTGAGTCTCAGGCTGTGGGATTGTGTGATTATAAGCATAAAATCTGCTCCACTTCTTCCAGACAGCACTGCTGTAAATTCAATGGATCCTGCACTGTACAAATTACAACAAGCAGCATGAACATATAGGCAAGTATGTGAGTTCTACCCAATTAAAAAAAAGAATAAAGTAACATATTAACATGTGTTTGTACATCTGACAGCTTCAAATGAAATGAGAAGAACCTCGTGAAAATTAAAAAAATATATTTTTGTTGATTTGAACTGACTTACTCTTTTAAAAATCATGCAATACCTGGAAATAGGAATTTTCACAGAGAGTATCGTAACATATATCTAGTGGACTGATCCATTTTTCTTGAGAAACAAGTGTGTCTTCTGCTTTTACAGTTAATGATTTGTTACAGGAATAAGTATGCAAATAATGGGCAGCAACAGTCCAAAAGTGTAGTTCAGATTCATCTCCATACAGCCTGGGAAAAATAGAAGCCTAAATTAATGGTTCAATAGCATTAAAAGTTTTTGAAGCCTAACTGCGTAAGATGCAGTAGCACCCTTACCAAGAGATATTGCAGAACATAGGCAAGATGTGAAAATAAAATCTAAGAGCTAGTGTAATGTAGTGGTTAAGGTGTTATATCTGAACCAGGAAGATCCATATTCAACTCTTCACTCAACTACAGAGGTCACTCAGTGACTTTTGCTTAGTCTTTTCTCTCAGCCCACCTATTCACAAAATGGTTTTTTTTTTTTTTGGTAGGGATAAAAATGAAGGGAGCCCAATGGGTATCCATCTTGAGCTTCCCAAAAGAGGTCAGACATAAATGAAATAAATAAATGAAATAAATAAATAAATGAAAATAATTTAACAATTTTTAGGTAAAGGCTTAAGTGCAAGTGACTCAATCTCGTGCTACTTCAGAAAGTAGATAGGACAATTTTTTTGCATATAGAAAATCACATCATCCCAAGAGAAAGTTAGCTCAGAGTTCTCTCCCATGCTGGTCTTCTCCAAGCACTGACCAAGCATGCTATATACTTCACAACGCATGATCACCAACCCAAAAAGAAAAGTTAGATTAAAGTCAATGAGTGCATTCACACATCACGTTAAACCAGCCTTGCACTCTCAGATGTACTTTATTCTTTAAATTTATTTATGGACTTTCTACTCTTAGGAACTTAAGGTAATTAATACACTAGAATAAAATATGAAAAAATACTAAGGAAAAATACTAAGATTATCATTGGTACAACATAAAAGGCACGGCTGAAGAGAATGTTCTGAACTATTTTCCTGAAAGCAGGAAGATTAGGGACTAAACATAACTCTTGAGGGTACATTCCACAGCTGGGAATAATTTAAGACTACAACTCCCATCACCTTTGACTATTTAACATGCTGAGAGGGAGGTTATAGAAGCTATAACAACAGCTGGACACTAAGTTCTATTGTCTACTTTCCTCATTCCAGGAGGCCAAGGAGGAGAGTCAGGAAGGATCTGACTAGTCACAGCTTGCCATGATGCCTGAATTTAGAACTATGGTCACTTCAAAGAAGTTTCAAGCAGAAATAAAATTAATCAAAATTTTTGAATTTTTCATCCCTGCTTCATTTGGACAGTGGACTTCTAACCTCCAAGATTCTCAGCATATTGTCTAAAATGTTCACCATGCTGTCTGTGGAATTCTGGGAGTTGAAATCTGCACATCTGGAAGTTTCCCAGGTTGGGAAACCCTGTGCTAAAAGTATTACTCCTAATGTTACATGAATGCAGTTATTATGAAATTGTATCACACTTAGACATATTACTCTAACCTCTGTGCCCCATTTAACTATCTTAGTATACAAGGTAGGGCAGAGTTCACCCAACACGCAAGATCTTAAATCCAGGTTAAGAAAGCACAGTTGCTACATGTAATTAACATACTATGCTTCCTCCCAAATAAACCATCTTACAGCTTAGAATTATTTATTTAATTTTTATCCCACCTTTATTATACTGTAGCTGAGTTTACACTAAATGCTGAGACAAGGACTGAGTTTCCAAAACACGCTATTCCAAAAACTTGTGCAACTATTCTAGCATTTTGCACAAATCCAACCAAGGTGCCTCACAGATGTCAAAACCCCATAAATCTTACACATATGCATATCTATCTGCAACAGTAAAAAATACTAGATTTTTAATCAATGTTAAATTGGTTACCTCGGAACCAATAGGCTGAATGAAAGCATTTCCTTCATAACAGTTATTGCACATAATTTTACAATGGTTAGGGTAAGTAATTATAACTAACCCAACAAATAAAAGATACTAACAAAATTTCTTCACATTCTTCATTTCTATACAAAAATTAGGTAAAGGTAAAGGTAAAGGTTTCCCTTGACATTAAGTCCAGTCGTGTCCGACTCTAGGGGGCGGTGCTCATCTCCGCTTCAAAGCCGAAGAGCCGGCGTTTGTCCGTAGACACTTCTGTGGTCATGTGGCCGGCATGACTAAACAGAATGCCGTTACCTGCCTGCCAAAGCAGTACCTATTAATCTACTCACATTTACATGTTTTCGAACTGCTAGGTTGGGAGGAATACAAAAATTAACACAACACTAACTGAATATAATCCTAATTGGTCTACATTTTTATACATACATAGTGTACCAATTTTGAAAGAGAAAATAGATATTCAGGCCTAGCACTACATAAGAACTATTTCTAAAACATCAATTTTTGGAGGGTATTTAGTCAATATTATATTACCTTGAAACCAATAAGCATCGCTGCAAGAGAGTGAACTCTGGATCAAGCAAAAGTTTCTTGACATCACTGTAAAAAGTTAAATCGTTACAGGCATATATTATGAACCCCTCCCTGTTTTACCAAAGATGGTTTTGAAAAGAACAAAAAAAAGAAGCACCTCTTTATTGGGAAGCAAACTAATCTCATTCATTTTAGCAGAATGAAAACAATAAATAAAAAATACAACTGAACTGTATCTTACTAATGTTACATGACAGTACAGATAAAATTACTGTATCACTGTAACAAGCCTTAAGTCTCTTGCAGCTTAAAAATGCCTGACCAAAAAGGTAAGCGCATGCACACACCCACACACGTAGATATACATATATACACTGTTCAACTAATGGCTTATTACTTTTGTGAAATGGTACCTATCCCCATGGAAGAACCCATATCAACTCTGTAACCATAGGATAAATTGGCCTGATTAGTATGGAAATATATGTGTATGTGTGGTGTATGGGTACATATGTGTAAACATGTGTATAATATATAGCCAAATGTTTACATATAGCATGGTTCAATTGTAAGGAGTCTTGACTTTTCTACTGGAATATTTTTTCTAGTCTTTTGCTAGCAATAGAAAGACAAGGATTTTGTGCTCAATATCCTGAAATTCATAAATATTAATTAGCAACAATTTTTGCTGAAGGCACAAAATCATAGTACGTGCTTTAATTTCATCAAAGTCTTGCCTTAAGAATCTTGTTATCACATTCTCATCAGATGTGATTACATAATGGCTCCACAGCTATTCCAACCATTTTTAATGTTGTTATAAATATATTACGTATTGGGGGAACTAAATAGGAAGTAATATAGCAGTATGACTACAAGCAGAAATACCAATCCAAGAAAAGAATTACAACTGATGTTGGGAACTAAGAAAGCTACCTTACTAAATATGTTAAATTATTAAATCAGATGTGTTGGAAATTAGAAACCTAATACAGACTCAGTAGTATAACAAAAGCAAACAAAAACATTTTATTAATCCATTTGGAAAACATAATACAATAAATTGAAATATGCTTACTTGGACAATGAGTACAATTGCTCTTGCAACATATTTTTAACATTTTCATTCTCTGGATAATTTCTGTAAAACAAACATTAGATTTAATAGTCAAATATTGATTATGTGACATCAAGTAGTTTTTGACTCCTAGTGATCACAATAGTCAAATATTGGCAGTCTGAAATTATTTTTATGTTATTTTATTTATTATTCAAATTTCTATCACCACCCATCCCCCCCCAAGGAGAATTAAATTTATGTGCTATTTCCTGAGTTCAACTTGGGTAAGACTCAAAACTTGTCCTAGAACCACTGTACGGAAGTTAAGATTGTGTCTGGTTATCATTGCTTTCTTGGAGAGTTTGTTTTTAGAATGTGGTTTTTGGACGGGCAGGAAATACGGGTTGGCAGACAAGCATGGGGCATTTTGAGTGGACCCGGGCTTGATTTCCTGGAGCAAATTGTGGGCATTTGTCTTGGATGGAGCCAGATCAGATGCTCTACAGTTAGACTTGCTTCACTTCACTTCACTTCACTCTTCAGCCTCACTATAACAACTTGGCCAGCTTGGCACAGCAGTGGTGAGTCAAACTGCTGGTTGAACTACACTGCCTGGTTAAAGAAGACATTAAGATCATTTGACAGAGGCCATTATTTGCAGAATGGATGACTGGAGATGATGATGGAGGCCTCTGAAGGCCTTCAGCTTTGGATGAGAAGGTCCACCAGAAAATGTGGGTGTCTGATGGTAAGTGGGGCTGGGAAGTACAGTTTCTTCGGACTGCAGTTATAGTGTTATGACCAGCGAAGGAGGACAATGGGAACATTGGTGATGCTTGTTATTTGTATTTACTGGGGCTCTGCAGGTAGGAAGGAGCTATCTAAGGTAAGAGGGCTTTTCAAGCATGAGGTTCTCTTAATTTTTGGTATGAGGTGCTGGGATGTTGTAATAACAGGGGTGGGAGTGCGTTTAAGGTTCCAGTGTGAGTGCATAGCCAAATTACTAGCAGCACCTGGAGAAGTAGGTGGTACTGATTATGAGATTACAACCCGTGAAATAACTGTTTAGGCGATGGTTAGGGTTAGGGTTAGCACTTGGGTGGCAGATGTATGCCGGTTTTGGTGAGTTGAGGGAGACATGACAGGAGGCATTGATCACACCATTACAGAAAAAAAGAGACCAAAATGTAGCATTGATCTCTATTTCTGGCCTAGTTGCCTCATACCTGGGTTGATTCTGAAGCTGCTGATGGTAAGTAACAGTTCTATTAACTGCCCAACTCTGGTTGTGGAAAGATCTTGCAACAGTAACTCATGCCCCTAACACAGCTTGCTTGAAGTACTGCAGTGGGCTGAATATGAAGCTGCCTTTGAAGACCACTTGGAAGCTTCGGCTAGTTCAGTATGCAGAAATCCAGTTACTGGTTGGCACTTCTTACCACAAGCATGTTACACTTGTGCTTCAGGCTTCCTTTTGACTTTTGGGTGCAATTCAAAGTACTGATCGTTACTTATAAAGTCATCTGTATTTGGCACTAGATATTAGCAAGGCTATTTTCTCGCACTGCAATCAACCCTGGAGTCCTTGGTACAGCAAACAACAGCCCAGTCAAGGAATTCCCAGGGAGAGAACAATACCTCCACCAACACAACCTGGACAAGCCATGGTATATAAACAGAGAGCAAGGCCCACTCCCTCTCTGCACTGGAGATGTTACCTAGTCTGGCAATGAAACATCTGCAAGAAAACAGCAAGGCTCAGAGAGCACCAAGGACTCCACAGTTCAATCCTGAGCTACAAATATTCACTTCAATTAGTGCAATCAACCCATCTGACCCATGCATCTTGGAAGGAATTGATAGTGATCCTTATTTCCATGACGTATGCTGAAACACATAGGTGCTGATGTTTAGTGGTTATTATGAAATAACTTCTTGGAAATCATGTTGCCACCGCATTGATTTTCAATGATTTCCAGAAGCTAGGAAACTGTTCTGAAGGGCTTATAATGAGCAATGAGATCCCAATGATTAATTGAAGCTTATTTATTATGGGTTTTTAAGGTGTTGTGTGGGTTTGTTTTAGTTCTTAGCATGGATGTTTCAGTAGAAATTGCATTTGTTTTATGGTATGATGGATGTATATGCATATATAGTTAATAAATGCCAACCAAAACTGCAAAGAGCTTCAGAAGTCTTTGTAAACTTCTTTCTCACAGAGTGTGAAAGAGTCTAATGTGGGAAAGGATTTTCCCCTTTCAATGCAGTGTCAGGCAATTACACACACATACACACACACATATAGGGTACATTAACAGATAACAAATCCACAAGACTCTAAATCATAAATCTAAGGATTCCACAAGGATGTTGCTGTCTTTTCTCATTTCATAGACCATCTAGAAATGGATGCAAAAAGCTGCACATCACTGATATGATCATCAACATGCAAGTTTGCAAACAAATGGACAAATAAATAGCAGGACATTCAAGGATGTTTTGCAATTCTTAGCAGAACCATGTTGTAAAAGAAATGCAACACAAATGAGAAAAACATACTCTGCATACTGGTGAGCACATTATGTAATTATGAAGATGCATAGCCAGAATGTATGCCATTCAAATTTTACTGAAGTAGTGGAGCCTTAGGCTCCACTCATTTACATTTTAACCCTTAGTTGCATGTTGCTGTTATATAAAACCAAAGGCCTCAAAATACTAAGAAGAAGTCTTACATGCATGATATGTCCAAAGAATACTTATTATCCCAAGGCTGGTGAAGTAAGAAAGCTTTTAAAGCTAAGGACGCTCTTGGAGGAAGAAGATATGGACACCATATAGGTTCTAGAAATAAAAATAGGGGAAGACAAAATAACTAAAGTCAATACGGAAGTCAGTCTGATGACAAGACTAACATTTGCTCTACCCTTAACTAGTAACTACTCTTATTAAACTCTTCTGAAAAATGAAGTGTAAAAATTATTGCCATAGCAATACCAAGAGATTAAAGCAAATGAGTAGCTTCTTACTGAATAGTGTGTACTTTTCAAATATTCAGAATAAGAAAGAGAAAAGTGGCAACTAATGGGAAGTGATATGCATTGAACATCTTAGATAAACAGTGAAAATACCTTGTATTTTATTGTTTGGAGGGTTGAGATTTTGTGTATTAGTAGTGTTTCTTCAGGATTAGGGTTTAGCATTGTGTTTAGATTTTAAAAGCTGATTATCCTTTGTAGAGATTCATATAGAAATAAATAGTTTTACCATGTTACTTGTACTAGCTTCACAGAGCCACAAAAACAAAAATATGACAGATAACTTACAATGAAATTTATTTTTAATGTTATCAAGGTTTTTACTCATGTCATAATCTGGTTAATGGCCTTTAGAAGAAATCTTGTAACAGCTTCTTTATGGTGGTTAAGCTCCTAAAATAATGCTTGCATTTGCAAGTTTGTAACTGTTGCCTGTAGATTTGTATTTTGCTAACAGGAAAGAAGACTAGACAGGACCACTGACCTTTTATCACATACATTTTTTTGTGTTGTCTGGTTCTATAAAGATATATCACTTGACTTGTTAGATGCCCATAATGAACAGGGGCATGAAAAGGCTGCAAAGGAACCCCAACTTCCAACTCATGAGTGATCCAGATGGATGACTCTGTGTTTTGGTCTTAACTCTCAACAATGCAGATTATTGGACTGATTATTATTGGAAATATTAGGCTTAAAAACATTTCTCCATTTGTGTCACAATGTAGTTTCATAAGGTTATCTGTACATATACCAAGTTGGGGTTAAACTACTTCAAATCTTTCCACTGAGGAATGTAAACAATATTTCAAGCTCAAAACAAAATTTGGAAGAAAATTTGAAATTTCAAGGAGGTTTTGCGGTCCCCCTCTCAAAAAAAGCACCAGAACGGGACTGCCATGCTTATCTATTTCCATTTGTTTAAATCAGTATAGCCAATTTAATAGCATAGACCTTTTCTGTTCTGCTGCTATTGACTGAGATTAGAACGGATGATGTGGGATGATGTAAGGAAAAGAAGCAGTTACTAAACACATAATTAGAGCTGAAAAGCCATTGTTGGTTGTGTTTAGTTGTTGTATTTGCCCAGACAGAAAAATACTGCTTTTAGCTTCCTGTCTGCCAGGTATGCAAATTACTGCTTTAAAAAAATGAACTAAAAATTAAAAGCATCTGCTATTAGGAAGAAAGCATTTGTAAACAGCATGCATCTATGGTTTACAGCAGTTAAACAAAGGTGTGAGTTAGTTATTATTCATGTGGTAGCAAAGAGTAACACACAAGTGGAAACAATTGTTTGCTATATGGGTTTTAAGAAATTTGCAAAAGGGATTAACCAATCACCCCCTCGGGCAATTTTTATGCAAACTTAGTTCATGCCTCAGTCAGCATGGAAAGCCAACCCACTTACACTTGTGAACTTGGCATGAAAATCAAGGGGGAAAGGGTGGTTGCTTGCTTGCTTGTTTGCTTGCTTTTGGAGATCCTATTGTTTTCTATTCCTTAAGTCTTTCAAATGTTGTCCAGTCAAAACACAGAACCCTATAACCACTTTAAATTTGGTTGGAAAGCAGACAATCAGAAATGTTCCAATGGAAAATTCTCAGTGGGTCTGTTTTCAGAGCTTGAAATAAAACATTTCCTTTTTTGCACACCCTTCTACTTTAGCTATGCAGTCAGTGCCATAACTTAACACAAAATTCTAGAGAGATATGAGATGGGTTATATATCTATATATATCTATAAGCCATTGTGATTTCCTGTTCTGATTCTGATCAGCAATAAAGATAAAAGTCAATCATACAGTCATATGGTAAAGCAGTGCTAGAGATTTTACAAGATAGAAGGGGAAAATTCTTTCTATACAGATAATCCCACATGCTTCACAGAAAGATGTCTGGCAATAAATTGAACATTTTAGAATGTCTGGATATGAGTAAGCCCATGAACAATAGACATGGTTTATGTATTTAACAAACTGGTACTCAAATGGCTTAGCAAAAAGAAAAAAAAACAGTATTTTACATTGACAGACTGCATCAGTGATACAAGAGCTACAAGTAGAAACTTTGCAGAAAATACAAATTATACTACCTTTTGAATATACTAAATAGAAAACTAGAGTTTATTTTAAAGCTGGACATTATATATGACACAGAGGCCTTCCACTGTTTGTGAGCAGCAACTGAAGTCACCTTTTTGCAACTTATATACACTTTTGTTATTTTCATATAATGTGAGAAGAAAAAAATGGATATACTTCATTGATTAAATTTCACAATTAGAAGTATAAACAATAAAATCATGTTTGTACACTCTAATTTTCAGCAAATAAATGTTAAATGAATGGCTGTGAAACAAAAAAGTTATTATCTGTATGTGTATATATGGGGGTTTTTCCTTAAAATTTTATTTTCATATTTGTAAGGTATATAGAATCTTTTTGATATCGAGCAGCAAATAAATTGCTATATTAATGTTGAAATTAAATTGAAAAGCAAGTGTTCATGTGTTAGGGAATGAAAATTCCTTGCTCTTCTTAAATAAAAAACATACATGAATCTTCCCCAAAGATCCAGGTTAAGTTTGACTGTAACTGTGCATTCAGTTATTGTTTTTTTTTTACTGTGACCAATATACTCCGTTTGGACATAATGACACATGCCTTAGTTAAACCTTGATTGCCCTGCTGAAGCACAATCCATGTGGGATTTATTTATTTGTTGGTTGGTTTTTCAAATTTTTATGACCGCCCATCTCCCCCAAAAGGTTGCATTGAACTGAAGTCTGTGCATGCAACTAAATTTTCTGACCTTCTCTTCCTACTGCAAAGCTAATGGATCCTCCAGAACAGCATGCAATGTGTTGCAGGGAATGCAACTAGCGCAGAGAGAACTGTAATTCAGAAAGTGCTGAACTACAACCTGCAGCATCCATTATCATCAGTCATGCTGGCTGGGGATGCTGAGAATAGTAATACAGCAAGATCAAGTAGGCTGTGAGTTACCCATGAGTTCAGGGAAAGGAAAAAGATCAAAAGCATGTACAGCATGATATATGACCATTTGCAAATTGGGATATTTGGATCCAAGCCAACATATGCATATATAGTATAAATGAAATTATAACCATTATTTTGTGATCAAGAGCTAGAAACAAACAAACCTTTGAAACTATAGTTTATTTATTTGTCAGCCCTGGGACTGGCTGTAAGACCTCCCTGCACTGAAAATAGGGCTAAAAAACCAGGCTCAACTTCCTTGCTTTTTGACAATTAATTTACTTTGCGTCTAAAATTCTGAGTTTTCTTGGCTATTCCACACTGTTCTTACAGTGTAAATTAAAATCATCCCAGTTCTTATGCCTACAATTTGAAACTTGTATCACATGTGTAAATAAAATGCCTCTGCCTCATTCCAATGCTGGCTGAAACATTCCTGTTCTGCTGCAGCAAATAATATACAATGTAATCCCACCAAAAAAAAAGGGAGGGGGGACCCAACCCTTCCCTTACCTGACAATTCTTGTTCATCCATTCTGAAGCACGCAGGCTTCATTGTCATTTCTAGCACTCTGATGCAACCATCATCTGAAGCTAAGATCACTTTATCTGAGGTACACCAGTCAACATCAAGTACTCGGAAATTGACATTTCTGCCACTTCTTAAACTGCTTACCATCTGCACCTAAAGGATACAGCAAATCTTAGCTTTAAAATTATTATCAGAATTGGGACACCAGAAATGTTCCTGGTGGTACTTGTCATGTACCACCATTATTTTAAACAGAAATGTAAAAGAATTTCACAGATTACTCATTATTCTGCATACAAATTAATACTAGTATTAATTTCTGCTTCCATAATTGACAGAAATATATTTCATCTCTACAGCACAGCTTATCTTTTAAAGCCACTTACTAATATCTTGAATTCCACAGTAATCCTGTGGAGATTTCCTGAACTGAAAAATCACAAAAAAATTAATGTTTTCTTCTTTCCTAGTGTGAATCTTAATTTCAAATACTGATGTGATTATTCCATTTATTACTTTTAAAGAAAACATATTGTAATCAGTATTATTTGGTGGGTGTTCTTCCCTTTTATAACAAATTCCCCATTTAAAAAGAATACAGTTTTGGATAAAATGTGATCATCTTACATATCAAAATATATTTGAAAAATATTAAGTAATTTTAATTACAAAAATATCCTTCATTCATTGTGTTGGTTGATTTATTTCATTGGTTTATTCTCCAGGAGTTCAAAGCAGCTTACAGTGATTCATTTTATTTTTCCCCACAACAACCTTGTGAGTGTGGACTAAGAGTGTGTGATTGGCCAAAAGCCATCTAGTGAGCTTCCATGGCCAAGGATGGGCTTGAATTTGGGTTTCCCCAATCCTAGTCCAACACTTTAACCACCGGAAAGAATGATGTAATAATCTGAATATAAGTGTATTATCCCTAATTTGGCCTCTACGTAGAATCAATAATTCTAAACAGGTTTACTGAATTAAAGGAGCCCTTTCTGTATAAATAAGCATTTAATGATTATTTCCTAAGGATTTACACTTACCTATTACAGTAAGTAAACACAGACCCTTGATTTTATAATGTCATAATTCTAATCTTATTAGCTATTAGGCTTGCTTTAACCTTGTGGGTTAAATTGTGGGTATCTAATATATCCCTTACTTAGTTTTAAATATGGGGAATCAGAGCAGAAAGAGCAACACTGAAAAGAAAAAAAACGTCTAGTTCATATAGTCCCTTGCTTAACTATAATGGTGCCAGGTCCTAAAATGTTTGGATGTGGAATTAGTTTACATTTTCTGTCTATGTAAAAAAGAAAAGCATGCTGCAACAAAGAAAGGAAAGGCCCAGTTTGAAGGATGAAGCTACTATTTTGCTATGAAATAACCAGGTTTTGTAGTCAAATCTGTGCTGTTGTTTAGGAAATACATAAAGATGCATCAGTGGAAAACTTGGATTTAAACGAATTTATATAAATTGGACTTCATCATTCACTGACTTAAATCCACTCTGAAAGAACATGGTGGTATTTATATGCTACTACTTCTTTCAACTAGCCACTTGCAGCCTGTATTCCATGAAGGGAATAACAGCAGAATAAGATTTAGGTATTTTCAATACTGCACAATATCTGCTAAGCAACCTTCTACTCAGTAACTATAGATTGATCAGGATGTGAAGCTTCTGGGGTATTGTGGGTCACAACTCTTGCTTCCTCAACTTCCAGAAGGCTGCAGGGGGTCATCTAGTAATGTGATGTCATCAGAAAGAGCCAACATTTTTCAGAATTTAATGATGGGAATTTAAAAAAAAAAATCTGAGATGCAAGCCATTCTGATTCTCTCTTTTAACCCTTCTTCCCAAATGATTCCCAATTTCTGGTTAATTTTGGGGCCGTCTTTCTGGGTTTTATTCCCATTCTAATAATACCTGAAAACAAATTCAAGCAGGCTGAAACTGGTGTGAAAAAACTGTCCACTAACACAACAAGGATGGGGATCCCTTCTATAACAGTTCAAATGCCTGATAAAATTCTCTAAGTGATACTTAGACTTCCCCCCGCCCCTGAAAATTGTGATTAAAAATAATCTTAGTATGTTTTAAGTACCAAAAAGAAAAAAAAAATCAGTAATTGACATCAGGCTAAAGCACCTGGAAAAAGTATAGATCTTAATTTGTTTAACTCAAAAAAGATATTAGTTAATTAAAAAAATAATTTTACTATATAGAACAAATTCAGAGGAAAAAAAAAACCCCAGTCAAGCTGATACCTTACCTCCTTTGTATCCCAAACTTCAGCCCCATCATTGTATATTGCTATCAGCTTTTGATTTCCTTTCCCAGGAGCAAAGCGTATCTTCCTCACCCAGCCTCGGTGGGTGGGGATGCCCCTGGAAGAACATGAAGAAGGTACAGATGGGAAGCAGTGCTTATTGTATACCATCTAGATGGATATAATTGATTAAAAGCAAACAAACAAATGAAGAATTGTAAGTTAACACCTCCTATCACCCTGACCATATTCTTGTTCCAATTAAATACAATGTTACAAGTTCTAATTAGAGGACAAATCACAATAGGGCATAAGAAAAAATATAATTAAATGTTGTATCAAATTATTATGGTTAACTTTGTCAGACTTTTATTGTGTACATATGTTCAGAAACAAGAGTCTATGATTGACTCTTACAGGCAACAATTTCAAAATGATGTGTTATGAGTTTGGCCCAAATTGTATATAGATTAGAAAGAGGGATTGGTTTGGGGGACTTTTACGCCTTTGAGTCAGTGTTGACTCTGGATGGCTGCCTGGACAAGTTCCTGCCATACTCTTGGCAACATTTTTGGAAGTGGTTGGCTACTGCTGTGAGAGAGTGATTGGCCTCAGCTGCCTTTAATCACTACACCAAACTTACACTAAACTTAAACTTACACTCTTAGTGTGATTACCATCAAAAAGTGAAAAACAATGCTCATGTTCCATTTAGATGGTAAATGATTTTGTGAAACACTTTCCATACAGCCTAAGAGGTTTTAAGAAATGGCAGTGTACTTCTACTTACATGCACATTTAATAATTTGTTTATTTAACAAACTGTTCCATTATTATGGTCTAGTAATCTGAAATATACATAATGTATAGAATCAAACTAAACACTTACCAGCCATTACTCTAACCAATTTTCAGTTACTACCAAATCACACGAGTGTTGATTTATGTAAAGCAACATACTACATAAATCGCCATCAAGAAGTCAAATATTGGACTTCAGTCACAAGATACAAATCATTTTTGATTTTGGTCTTACTGAATTTTAAGCAGATTACCTGGATACCCTAGCTTTTAAATCCCAGAAGTTCAAATTTCCATCAACATCTCCCAGAACCAAGGTATCACCTTTCCATGCAATGCATGTAATACTGCCCATACTTCCCTACAAAAATTTAAAAAGATTAAAAATCAGCTAAATAGTAATTTGAAATATACATAAACTTAGATGAGGTAATTGCCTCTTACTACCCCCAACTCCATCATTATCTGTGAACATATAAATCAGTAGGGCATTCATTTAATAACATTAATCTTACCCTACCAACATTGGAATTTTAATCCATCTATTACTATCCATATCTGAAGGAATGTATGGGAAAGCAGTTGCTCTTTTCAGAGTAGCATGAGGCATTAATTCAAGTTTAATATTATCTATGGATCTCAAATGCATTCAACACAACACAAACACCTGCTACAGAATTGTAGTGAGATTCTATAAACTTGAAATTGACAAAGAGAGAGTAACTGATGTAATAACATGGCAAATGTACTGCACAGTATCAGATTGCCCAATGATGCAACCTTTCTGGATTACTAAAGGCATAAATATTCTGGCTCAATTCAGATTTACTTTCAAAATCTTGCAACTGGCTTTGGAACTGCACTCTGTAACGTGGGTAAAATGGGCAAATTAAGACAAATTCATGGAAGCCAATTATTTATATTTGTATGTCAAGAACCAGATACTGCAGAACTTTCCTTCATTTTCTATGTCATCAGAAGAAAGATGGAAGATAGAGGAAGTAGAAGTGTGAACAGACACAGAAGTTTCACTGTATCTATTGCAAACTTTTTAGATCTATAGAAATTCAGTGATGAACTTACATCAGGAGGAATTCTTGCACCGTCTTTGACAGAATTCCCCTCCACTGTTAAGTGATAAACTTGTCCATCAGTATCTGTAAAAACAAAGTGCTCCCGAGCAGAAATGTTCTGGCTTAATTCAGATTTACTCTCTGCTTCCTGCAACAAGCTTCAAAATAAAAAGCAGCAAGGGTTTAATTCAGTCTACATTTGTACTATGTGTGCATGTGCACAAATGCTTAAAATATATGTAACAGGAAAGAAATCCTGTATTAATGAACTTATAGTAAGCCTTACTATAATAGTACTATTGCTGTGACCCACCTAGGACTATCATGTGTAAGATAGGTAGTCATATTTAGTTGAAATAAATAACTACGTGAAAATATATCAAATACAATCTATAGTATTGAAAGAAAATGGATTGATAAAATCGTATTTCAATATTAAGTCGTTCTTTTATAATGTATGATATAGGCAAAGGATATATTTCACTGCAGCATTGTACATCAGATTTTGACATTTAATTAATTCTTTCTGTTGCTGTCAAAATGCTGCAACATTATCAAGAGGTAAGCGGATTTAAATCACAACCCATCTGAATTTTTTATCTTCATAGTCTGGAAGTGGTGGCAGCAAAGCTAATGGAGAATAATCTTGGGCAGATGACTTCTCAGAGAAATACTTCATGTGGGTTTTCATTCAGACTGGTATTGATACCTGATCACTGAAGACTCCAAACTGCTCTGCTCTGTATCCGAGACCACTGTTTGCCGCACCATCGCCTCACGAGCTGCAAGCTGCTTCTTTCTTAAACTCTTCAGATTATGAGAAGGGGACCACTCCTAAGAGGAAAAAAAGCCAGAACTTTTCACATGTCAAGATTTGCCAACACACATTTCACTCAAATGTATTCAGATAAAAAAAAATAACATACAAGTCACTTCCATAGTTACTCTATTAATTTGCGCGCGCGCGCACACACACACAAATAATAAAGGATATGTATCTACCTAAATGAATTTTAAGAATTCTTCAAGCAAACAGTTGAATTTCAAGTCATGCAATAATAAGTTAATGTTTATATACTGTATATCAGGGGAAGCTAGCAAAAATTTATTTCTTACCAAAGCAGTAATTGTAGGGAAGCTTTTTGACATTTCTCTGAGAAGAGTACATGTCCTGATATCCCATAATTCCAAAGGTTTATCTTTGAATACAATTGCCAAATACTGCCTAAAATTGGGGAAAAAATCCAAGTTAAGAAATACAGAGGAAAATTTCCCAGCAGTCTCCAGTTACTATTGACCTGACTGAAAGCTGCAAAAGCCATAACCATCACTTCAAATTCTAACTGCATATCACTTCATCCTCTCCTCTTCCATTAATCTTTACTAGGGTAAAACGTGGTACAATAACATCGTTGAAAATTGCATCCATCCACTGTTAAATTGGGGGGGGGAGGATTCCTGAAATACATTTAATTTTATTTTTATGGGGAAGATGGTGATGACTGATAGATCGAAACAAAACACGAATACATTAAAAAAATCATATGAGAAACTGAAATACATTTAGCTGTTCCTTGGAAAAGGCAAATTTGAAAGAGTGAATTTGGAAAGGTCTTAATCTTAACTTACAAAAAAAGGATTTTTTTTAATCTTAAGCATACATGAATTCAGACTGATTCTGTACAGTTAACATGATGCTAAGAGCATTTCCCAATGGCAAAGCCATGTTCATAAATATGTCTCACTACAGAACAGAAAGTTTGATTTTCTGATGTTCTGCAAAAAAGTTTCCATTTTCCAATGCCTTTAAATATATGAAGGAATTTGATAAATATGTTCGTTTTACTTGTAATTCATCTTTTTTTGTGAACTGTCCTAGAATATCCGTTTAAAGGCTGTATAGAACTCCTTATAAAAATATTTTACCAACACAGCATTGTTCCTAATAAATAAGCCCTGTGAAACTCTGCCTTTACTTCCTCAAGAAGCTTAAATTTACTAGTTTAATGAGATGAAATGGACAATAACATAGCATTTATAATTAATTTATGAAACTCTATGTCTAATACATGTTAACATGGAAAATGAAGACAAGACATAGGTTTCTTGATCAACTGCAGTATAATATTACTTTGAAATAGCATTTTTAAAGTGTCCTATTATTGAAGAAAGCATCCCAAATATAGGAAATGGTTCTGAAGAAGGGGAACAGGAGAGTAAGAATAATTCTATATCCTTTTTCACCAGTAAAGCACTGAGCATATTTGAATGATAGGCAGCCCTATCATGTGCACTAGTTTTTCATCTGAACATTCAAATTTATTTGCTTTAATTTTCAAAGATGTTTACACAATAGATTCCATATAAAGAAACATGTACACAATTAGTGTAACTTTTTAAAGGAGTCTTAACATATCCCAGTACAGAGAACACACTGGTGAGATCTGCTTACTTCAGGTGAGACACCTTTATCATTTCAATGGCTGGTTCATCACTGCCTCGCTCCCCACGAAAGGCAATGCTTCTACCTAAGAAGATGGTGCACAAAATATGTAAGCTATCCAACACAAGCAAAGCTGTAGTGACTGATCTTTCAAATGCTCTGACTTTAATCATGTTACATTTTCCATGCTTAACTTCTTAGTCTCCAAGTCCCATAACATTACCTTTTCTGTATTATAAATAAACCCCTCACTGAGATACCGAACGTGAGATAAGCCATCCCATTTTTCACATTTCTTTTCCTCTAATTTTGATAAGGGTCAGAGCTCAGTGTAAAATACAGTAAATGCAAACAATTTCTCTGTGATCTTGGATTAATACTATCTGTTCAATCTAAGCAGTACCCAATGCTGAAATTCTTTTGTGTGTCTTATTCATAAAAGCTACTTTTGTTACAGATTCAAGACATAATAGCTTCTTTAATCTAAAGGTATCCCAGAGGGCTGAGAGTGGTTCTTTTCATGTGAAAGTTGCTGCATCCATTATATTCATTACACTGAAGAGCAACCATTGCTCCCTACACTCTCATAGATACAGGAACCTATTCTTATACAACCCAATTTACAGTTAGTTTAGATCACTTCCAGGGAAGCCATTCCTTTATCTCGCAAATCAGATCATTCTGCAGGGAGCTCAATATTAATAGCCATTGTTTAATACACTGATACAACCCCTCCACCATGTTAATTTATGAGAAAATGGATATTCCAAACTAGGATTTTTCTTTTTGTCCTCCACCAGTATTACATAATATAAAATTGTGTTTAAAATATTGTGGGGAAGCTATTTCAGAAAATACAAAGTCAGTTTCTATTTCATCAGCTGTTTCAAAAACTATTTCCTTTTTTTAGCAGTTTACTTAGTGAGATCATCATAGAAAACAGCAGTTGCAGATTATGGAAGAAAATTAAATTTCAGCCAAACAAATTTAAAACTCACCCAAATGAATTTAAAACTCAATCCTTTTGAAAACTATGCTGAATATGTGACATTTCTTAGCATTTGCTTCTTGCTTATTAAAAAATGTAAAAATGAAATGCATTATACCTATGTAAGGCTAAGCTAATACTATAATATGAAAACCATTGTGGCATAGTGTAAAAGTCAGATCATTCAAGTATAAGATCAAGGTCTGAATCCTAATTTAGCCACAAAGACCAATGGTGCAGATACACTGAGCAAACCAAACATTTCAGAGTTAGAGCACTGATCCTCCTACTGCTAAGGTCCAAGCAATTAGATACTTCCATGTGTGCACGCATGCAAGTAAATGCTCATCTGTTAATCAGTGGGAGATATAAAGCTGAGCAGAAGCAATAGCAACAATGCTAATATGTACAGTGAAGAATTTGGGTGTAAAAATGTTATAAGATTAGAATGATACATTCATTAAGTCTAAGAAGTGCTGAATTAGCAAACTTTTAAAATTAGTTTTGAACTTGTATTCTTAGAGGAAGCCAAAATGCATTCCATGTTAACAGTGCTCAACAGTTTGGCAGATAATAGCAAAACCTTCGTATTTATGTCTTGAAGACAAATTATGGATTTAAAATATATTAGACTTAGTCATCCTATTCATTTATTTCATACATGCCATTCTAATGGCTTCATATCCAACAGACAAAATTCAGTTCAAACCCACTCTGCACAGGTAGTGCATGCCCCTATCTTATCAAGTGTTATATTTTGCAGTGAAGTTACCTGTGGGAAGATCAACCATTTGCAGTTCGTTTCTCACTAATCCCAGATTATTAGGTGTAGATGTAGCAAATGAAAGAAAGCCATTTAAGCCTGTCCATTCAATACCCCTATCAAGAAATAATATTTAAGTATATTATACAGGCATTTGGATTTATAGGAAATACTGTAGGTTAATGGGACAGGGAACAAAAATGCTCAATATGCATTATGGTGGGGGGGAGTGAAAATACGTCAGAGCATTCAATGCTTCCCTTGAAGAAAAAAAAATGACCATCTTACCATGACATGGAACATAAAGGTAGACTCACCATACAAAAATCTTAATATACTGTATACAGAAGTTATATGGATAACTGCAATACAGAATATTTATACCAGTTTAATTACAAAAAATCACCAAAAATTTGACCAAAATTCTAAGAAAGGAACAAAAAAATCCCCTATTCCTTAAAGTTGTTCTATATAAATTGAAAATAGAGAATGATATTAAAAGTGTACTTATAAAAATGTTGCTAAACCATGGGACTTGATACCTGCATAATTACACTGCCTTACTTTAGATAATCTGCATTATTACGAGCAGCAACACAGCAGCTAACTTAGCAATCATTCAAAGAATATAGTACTGTAAGAAGATATAAGCAAGGCAAGGATTATTAATGTTACCCTATATTCAACATGGTTGTAGATATTTTCTATTAAAAATATGAAATCTCAGCAATATACTACAGATGGAAGCAAACTACTATTTGCATATGTATAATTTTATTACAAAAATAAATGCTGTTGTTCATGTACAATTTTGAAAAAAACAACCCAGTAGTACAGTCAGGACCAAAAATATTGAACAAGGATAAGTGTTTTGGCATTTGGCCTTTGTACACCACCACACTGAAGTTGAAAGGAAACATGCCCAGATGGGAGCGAAGTCAGGACTCTCAGCTGTAATTCCAGGGGTTTAACAAAACTGGGGCACTTGCCAAATGCCAAAACAGTTATCCTTGTTCCAATATTTCTGGTCCTGACTGTATTTCCAGTAAATTTTAAAAAATCTGCAAAGTATTCAAGGCTAGAGTACAAGGCAAGCACTTTGTACTCTCTAGCTCTTTTGTAAGTACCTTCTTTTCAGAGGCCCACAGATCTAATTTGATTAAAAGTTAAACATGCAGCATGCACCATTGAAAGCCAATCTGCATTTTCATGTAAATGGAGAATGCAACAACTAAAGAGAATGCAACAACTAAATTTGAAACTTTGTATCAGGATAAGTATTCTAGTTATAAGGGAAGTGTTCAGAAGCAGTCAATTTTCAATTTCCAAATTTCAAGTACACTGTCATAAAAAATGACATTTAATGCAATTAAGGGTTACGCTACACTTGTTTTATGGATTACAACTCTGCGCTTAAAATGTAACACTCATGGACTTTAATAATAGCCTTTGAGGTGGATTTATAGTATCGAAAAATGCAGAGTCTCAGAGCTTTAAAATCTCTGAATAATTCAAGGCAACCTATTTCATGAGTTTATTTCTAGCTTCAGTAAGGAAACAGTGATGAAATCAAGTTCCTTTGTTATATTCACCCATCAGCCCAAAACTGCTAAGTCATTTTAGTACGTGCATGCATGTAACAGGTCAGGAAGCTTCTGCAAATGACGAGCATCAAAGTGAATGTTACCACAGAATGTAATACAATACAACAAATCTTCCACTTTCGTATTGCAATCCTCCATTCCTAACCTAGAGCCAATTAAAAACATTACGTATTTTTTCTAGGCAGTTATTTAATGTAGCTTTAAAACAAAAATGTCTTTACTGGAATCCCATAATTCAAATTCTGTGGAACCCAACGAAGAGCTTTTCCTAGTGATGAAATCTAACTTCAATTTTACCTTTAAGAGTATTTGAGAGTACCTTAATTTATTGTGTGAGAAGGGTTACAATGGAGTAATACTGCTGTATATATACAAATCTCCTCCTTATACTAGAAACCTAGAAAAATAATCCCGTAGTAAGATGATACAGATCTTTTTGATCTTGCAAATTATGTTTTGGAAAAAGGAATCAATTTGTTGAACAGCTATATCTGAAATACTGGATTTTTAAAAAGTGCAGAATTCCCTTCAGCTATAAAGCTCACCGGGCAGCCCTGAGCCAGTCCTACTTTGCAAGATTGTAGCCAGGATAAAAACTAATATATGGAATCATGAACCACATACACCGCCTTGCCCTTTAAAAGTTAAATCAATCAATCAATCGCACTAAGGTGGTGGTTTTAAATCAGTTCCTATTTTTTTCTTACTGATCCTATAGGACTTCATACAGAACGTAAACTAATGACTCATTAGTACATTAGTCCTACAATGGTTACATGTAGAAGTTAATGAAGACACTCCAAAGTATCTCTAGTTTCAGAAACTACTGAAAAGAAACAGAAATTCTTCTCAAAAGCATTTTCATTAATCTCCTGCACAAAACAGGGAAGAGCAAAGCATGAATACATTATATATTCTTTGTAATTAGGAAATTTTACATGTACTTCCATTAGCTCATTGGTTTTTACAAAAATACTTTTCTTTCCATATGCTATCAAAGAGCTTCAGTAGGTAAGGGTCATATGGGGGCTTCAATTTTGTTTTATTAAAACCTAAACAGTTTTAAAATACTTTGATATCCCAGATTTTACAAAAGGAAAATCTCAAGTTAGAGTACCAGTTGTAAAATGGAAGGAAGAAACTATGAAAATATAAATGTTTAAACTTACATATATGTAAAATGTACCAATTGAATTTTTAATAAAATTTGCCATTTTAAATAGTTTTATAATTAGCATTTGTGAAGTCTTGTAACTGCTATTTAAATGTTAAATGTTATAATATTAATATGAAAATACGACAGGCTTTAGAAGACTGAATATATCCAACATACAATGCTGACAACAGCTGCAAGATGGTGGAGGACAGAAATTATGTAAAAATTAAAAGCAACATAGAATGGCTACTTTCCGCAATGACTGAGGAATGCAATGAGCAATGCAAATCCTCTCTGTATGGATCTCTGAGCTTGGCTGTTTGTTTGCAGACATTTCATTACCTAAGCAGGTAACATCCTCAGTGCGAGTGAATGTGGGGTTTGCTCCCTGTTTATATACAGTTGCTTGCCCCGCCAGTGTTGGTGGGGGTGTGGTTTTCTCCTTGGCAGTTCTTTGATTAGGGTATTGTTTTCTGCTTGATTGTTTGTTTGTCTGGTGTTAATCCCTGCTGATCTGGGTATAGGCTGCTGGAGAGGATGTGTTCCGGTCTTTTTTTTTTCCCCCTTCTTAGCTCAGAGTTCACCAAGGACTCAATAGTTCAACCCTGAGCTACATATATTCTCTTCTATAGGAATCCTCTATATGTTCTTGGCAACACAGCACATATCAGTTTTCATCCACTTCTTGCAATTTTGTCATCTTTAGTACTTAAATAAGCCAAACTCTGATTTGGCCTGCCATGTGCTACAGATAAATGTAATGTATTACATTATATAAAATCCTCTTAGACTTGCTTGAAGATTTAAAAAAAATTGGAACAAACTGTAATATCTCTGTGCAGACATAGATGTCTAAAATAATATTTATCATAACCATATTCAAAGAATAACATAAAATGAAAGATTATGGTAAGTCCCAAATCATATAATCAGCCCACTGGAAAAGACAGTGATTCAAATAGCTTTGCACAGCTATGAAGGATTTTAGGCTCATCTGACATTGTTCTTCAACAAGAAAAAAACTCTAGGAGCAGTTACAAGAATTGTTAAGATTCTGCCATGCATGGTACAATTTATGGACAAAAGAAAAAGGGATTAGGAGGGATGGAAAGAAGGAAGGAGGGTTTCAAATCTTATTTAAGTTAATAGCATTTATTATTATGGTCCACTGGAAAAGAACCAGATGGGGAAATGAGGACAAAAAATGGCTGATTCCTTCATAAAGCTAATAACTTTGTTTCCCTTCTCTTTCTCCTCTCATGCTAACTGACCCAATGCCTGAAGAGAGCAAATAGGCAATTTTATGTTCAAGATCACAGTGCTGTTTATGTATGTAAAGTGTTTCTTAGTTCAGATATTTTTAAAGGTTTATAATCTGACAGGCAGTGAGACTGCATTTTCTTAATTAAAGAACTAGCTACTATCTAAGACATAATAGCAGCAACTTCTCAAAAAGAAATCACAATGAACAAAATAATTTTGAATGAATCAGGCTTTTTGGAACAACAGCCAAGCTAGATATGATTTCATTACTGTACCTGTTTTTTTTAAAAAATGAACAAATAAGGAATAGCAGAAACCCCAAACAGGACTAGGATGTTATCATCTGGGTTTGATGTATTGTGTATTCCTGATCTATTCTTTTAAATGAGAAAAATTGGCACTGCGTTTTCTCCTACAGGAAAATCAGAGTGATTTTGACCAAACAAACAGTGGGATATGTTAAGCAGCCTCCCGCCCCCAATACTGAGTGATCCCCTATTTATGATCCCAAGCTCTGCTGGCTATTGGGGGTGGGGGGGACATTTTTCAATGAGAGAAATTAAGAACTGCCTCTCACGTATGGTTTGAATTTGTCTAATTTGAATTAGGCAGAACTGTCTATGCTGCAACATACTAAAAAAAGCAAAAGTTTATGTTCAGCTCCAATCAATATGCACATTAGTTACTAATCCAAATATTTATTATGCAAAACCATGTTCACAATGAATCAACCATGGTTCTATTCAAGAAGTAAAATTATTTTACTGAAGGAATATCGTCTCAGAAAAAGCCAAAAGTTTAAAGATATTTTATTTTCTCTGCCCACTCCCTGCCAGGATCAACAACAATTAAAAGCAACTCACTTAACTTCACAGGAATGAATGCTTAATTCTTTATATAGGAATCCACTAGTAAGATTATACACCAAGACTGACCCATTGCTTGTTCCTGCAAAGAGTATAAAAATGTATATGTATAAAAATGACAGATTTATATTAATGTATTACATTCAACTTTGTGAAATAAAAATGAGTCTGTTGATTTAATTTTCCTGTCTCTTCTACTCTATGTTTCTATGCTGACTATTGGAACAGGGCTGCCTTCCACAGCAAGAATGAAAATGTAGGCTACCACAGCAAATCCATAGCCAATTAGCAATGTGGGTTTACGAAGTTGATGTAAGCCCTCTATATCGAGAGACAGACAGGCAGCTACTGAAGAAGGAAACATCCTTAATGCTCCAAATTTCTACTTAATCAAGGATCAGTAAAGTATTCAAAGATAAAGAATACGTTAGACCAGTTCTAACTTCCCCAGGAAGATGGATAATTTATTCAAACGTTCTAACACATTATTACACAAGATGAATTGTCCTTATTTATAAACAGTAGCTTCCTTAACATGATACAGAGTAATCAGGGTAATTGTCCTCTTTCACTTGAATAAGAAGAAAATTCACTCTATAGTCAATGGACAGGGATGATGGGAGTCAGATGGTAACAGTGGGAAGATAACAAGCCCCTCATCACAGCTTCCAGTAAACCTTTTTAGCACTGACTCTAAATTCTGAAGTGCCACCTGGCATCCATTATTGCTACTGCTGCTGTGTTGTTGTTGTTGTTACCTAATATTCCTGACTCCTATTTTCCCCACATCTGGTGTATGTTCACAGTACTTTTTAATTATGTTATTTTAGAAGCTGTTATACTGCTTTTCAGTGTCTGTGGAATGCTTCTTACACATTTGGATTTTAATAGACTATTTTAGTATTTGTTCAATTATACAGAATTTTATTTATGAGGACAATTCTGTTGCATTTAAGTATTTTTATATATAACCTAGAGAATTCTTATTGGGTGACAAATAATATTTTTTAGGAAAATATAGCCAAAATTGTACGTTCAAGAAACCTATTGCATTGTTAAAGGCAACAAAATACTAAGCAGTAATTAATATACACTACATGTATGTATGTAAGTATATGTATATATATGAATTGCTGATTAGTTTTTTGTTGCCTTTAAGAATGCAATAGGTTTGTACCCACACACACACACAGAGAAGATGGAATCAGGTTGGCCATCATCTACTGAATTTTATAACTGCTTGGGTAGATGAATCACTGAAGTATTTTTAAAGCAGATTACATGAAAATATTGGTACATCTTTCTGAGACTGTGTGTTATAGCTAAAATTAAAGAGATAATTGGTTGGACTCATTTTAGAACATTGCATTTTCAGCATTTTATATTCTGATCAAATTGAAAAATATGTTATCAGCTGCAATTTCTAAAATATATGAGGCAGGAATATCTAAAATCAAGAAGAAGTAAGATATGTATTTTCATGAAGTTTTGAAAACAACATTCTCTTAAAAAAATTTAAGGACTAAAGCAGGTTAGTGACATGCTATTTCCTAGAGAAATATTTCCTGAAACTGCATTGAATTTATTACACAAAACTATTATTGCAGTGTCAATAATAAGCAACATGTTGAACTTTACTGTTTAAGCAATACTTACCAACAGCAAGCAGGGGCTGATATTGCTTAATATTTTTGGTGGTAAGAGGTGGACACATGCGAATAGCAAATGGAGGCAAAGGAAGTCCTGAAAGTAGTCCTGTTAAAAGGAACTTCAAATGCACTTCTTGCAAACAATAACTTTTTAGTTGCTCTTCGGTAGACAGTGCACGTTGGCCTTTTTATTGTAGGAAAGAACACACAAAAGACACTTCTGGCATTATGTAGCAATATGTGTGCGTCTAATATATATGAAATAATACAGAAGAATATTTAAATTACTGTAATGGTTCTAATAGGTAATTGCTAATGCAGTCAACAAGCATCAATTCAATCGAACTGAAAGGTTACTTTCTTCACATTGGCATTATCTAAAAATAACCTGAATTAATTTCTGTGGGAATTGTGCATTCTTCTGTGTAATAATGCACATGTTTAATCAAAACCAAAACCACTCACACAGTATAATTCATGTTTTATTTCCTGATAATTTAACCTTGAATACACACAACTTTTAATTCTCTCACTTCTTCATTTTATTACCATGACCCAACTTTCTGTTATTAAAGGGAAAGATGGAGAGGGACCTGAATATAATTGAGAGTTGAATTAAAATTCAGAAACATTACTGCTTAGGAAATCCAAGAGAAGCAACACCTTTCAACAGTCGTGTGATACTGTAAACGTAAGAAAGCATTTACCATGGCACAAGTTTTTCTGGACTGTTTTCCGAATATTTGTGTATGGGTGCCAATCTGCATTTCCACCACCCAAGGGTAATTTGCCCTTGTGGGCTTTACCCCATAAATGATTTTGCATGCCACAAAAGTCTTTATAATTATTATTGCTTAATAATAATTGAAACTATTCCATTTGGGCAAGACAAGGTGTCGAATTTTTCAAACGTATACAGAAGAGGTTATTTATATATATGAGTATACCTGCCCTTCATAGAGGTATACACCACTTTAGTGACTAAAGTAAATCAGCTTATTTCAAATGAGTTATTAGTAATCACAAAATAATTATTTGACTGTTAGTTCATGCATTAAATAGTAAACAATTCAATCATACTTCACAATCACATCATGAAACACACCGTACAAATATAGGTACTGTCTTTCAGGAAAAAAGTTGTGTATTTTTCTATTTTTTAAAATAATAATTTCAATCAAAAATATTTTTGTGAGCATGTGAGCAAAGCTAAAGATATGTGAGCATACATACATGTGTGTCAGCTGTTTTGGTCATAGTTCTATGGGGGGTTTTTTCCTCCAGAAGTTGATAAATGTCTTACATGTATATACTTACCTATCATATTATCTAGTGACAGGTCTGGAAGCTTGTTCTGAAATGTTCCAACAGGAATTCCACAGAACGAGATAGGTGAATATAAGGGTGATATGCTGGAATGCCAAAAAATAGCAACAAGAAGTTTTCAGTATGCAACACTGAATTATCTTCTAGTACAGAAACTAATAGTATGCAACAAATAGAACCCAGAAGGAATTATATAGGAGGACTGGTACCAAACAGGCTGAAGCAGCCTTGATTTCCACTGGTTACAATGTAAGTGTCAGGGAATAGATTTAACCTCTTCTCTAACAGACCCCTGTATGTATTCTTTTAAATTTTCCCATAAAAGTGTCTGAATGAGTATTATTCATAGCTGTGGTAAAGTAATTCATCTACTGTTGAAGACTCTTCTTTCCTTAATCAATTGACCAAAGTTCATATATAATATTTCATGTATTATCTACTCCAACATCTGTTAAGAGTAACAGTGACTGGTTTAGCTAGCGTTAATTACATTTCAGTTGATATGTAATATATTGAGGAGATAAACAAAATGCAGTTAAAATCTGATAAAATTTGTCATTTAAAATGTTCATAGAATATGCAGATACATAAAATGCATTAATTCCTTTCTAATATGTTAGCTTAGTTTAATACTGTGCTAGCTAAAACAGTATGTTGCTAGATGGTAGAAGCTACCAGCTTATTAATGATAAACCAATTCACCATCTTTTGATGACTATAACTAGTCACCCTCTTTGGATGACTGTAACTAGTAATCCCCAAATAGTTCTGTATAACTATTCGGGGATTACTGTTACAAATTCAGCACTGAATGACTGACTGACTATGTGCCACCAAGTCATTGTCGACTCTTGGTACATACATTCTCAGCATACAGCAAGCTATGTCCAAAATGCTGCCATTGCCTTTAAACATGATTTGTTTAATGTTACTTATATTATTTGGCTCTAAGTATCTGTCATCTTACATAGCCTAAAACCCCAATGGAGTAAGCAATTTCTCCTTTAAATATTAAGATCATCCCTGAAGTGGAAGGACAAAGACAAACAGGTATGTAAAGCTCTGACTTAGGTAAGTGGGAGCGCACATGTAGAAAGAGGACAATCTTTATTCATAGCACTGTACTGTTCCTTAAAAAGTGAAGTGAAGTGAAGTGAAGTGAAGTGAAGTGAAGTGAAGTGAAGTGGAGTGAAATAAAGTACTGGGATTCAAGTAGCATCAAGTGACAATGGAACTATTAACGTTGGTACAGCTATTGTCCATGTAAATCATACACAAGCTTTGTCATGCATTATCTTTATGTGGTTGTTAGCTGCAAACTATGGTTTGTACTACTTTTTGAAGATGGTGTTTGTATTAAACTTCATTCTTCCTGGTTCTAAAAAGGTGTAACACAAATGGACTATGATTTTGGTTATTTTATGTTAGAAATACAGCATAACAATTATCTTTAAGCATTCCCTGTATGCATATATAATGTAATAAAAATGAGACTAAGTTACCTGGTACGTATACCTTGGCCTGAAAGAGTGGACTTCAGCTCCGATATCATTACCCTTCCATCACTGACTATAAGAGCTACAGAATTTTCATTCACTGGACAGCTCACCATACTAAATGGGCGAACAGTCTTGGTAACCCTGATGGCATCACACTGACTTCGTAAATCATAGACGAGTTCCTGAATGGGGTCAGGATCTGTAAATGTTAAAAGGTAAGATACCAGGCATTTGCAGCTGTCAGTCCTTGGAGTTCAGTGCTCTCTTGTTAGTCTTTTGTCTTTCACTACAATGTCATTAATATGATATGAACTCAAACTAGTTTGCAATATTGATGTAAAAGAGGTTGCAAGTTTTCTAGCAGAGACAGTTAATCTGCCATATGCCATACCGTGGAGAGTAAGTGAACATAATATAAGACACAGTAAATGGTTGTTAGAGCCTTAAATATATGAACATATAATGTACACTATCACAGTATATAATTACTATCCAAGTCCAACTATTTCTATATCTGTAGTCACACAAAGCTTTATCATACTGCATTATCAGCATGTTATCTTCATTAAATAATAAAATATTATTTTTATTATTTAATGAATTTTTATTATTGTAATTTTTTTTTAATTTTAGCTGTAAACTAAACAATCATGCAATCTGAATTACAGTAAAACCATGTTTTAGTTAAAACATAAATTCCTAGTTTCAGATGCAAGGCATAAGAGCAGTCAACTCACCTGATTCTTCATTTGGTGCAATGCTTAAATTACTGGTAGGTCTACGAACTCTCAGAGTTATACAGCCATTTTCATGCAGGCAGAACAATCCATCACGCTGACAACAAGGGATTACCTGGATAAATGTATAAAAAAGTGATGGAGATTAACATTCTCAATATAAATTTCATGGACATCAATGAGTAGGAATTGTTACAGTTGCATCAAGTGTTCCTATATTGGATCTTGAAACAGAATGGTCCAGGCTCACCTAAAGCATGTTTTTAAAGTCTTCTTGACTTATTTATTTATTTATTCGATTTATATAGACGCCCATCTCAAACCAGTGACTCTGGGTGGCAAACAATAATAAAAACAATAAAACAATAAAAATAAAAACAATACCAAAAGTTAAATATAAATATAACTACAAATACAGCCAAGAGATCTTAAAAGCCTGTGTGTTAGCACAGCCATGAAACAGGGCCCTTCACACATTTGGGGCCCCAGGCCCGGGCACAAAGCCAGGTCTTCAAGGCCTTTCAAAAAGCCAACAGGGTCGGGGCCATCCTAATCAGAGGACAGGCGCCATAGAACAAAAGGCACGTCTCCTGGTCCCCGCCAGCCGACATTCCTTGGCTGACAGGACCCAGAGCATGCCCATTCTGCTGGACTAGATTGGATGGGTAGAAACAACTGGGAAAAGACGGTCCCTAAAGTAACCTGGTCCCAATCCATGGAGGGCTTTAAAGATGACAACCAGCACCTTGAATTGCACCCAGAAGCACACCAGCAACCAATGCAGCTCCCGAAGCAGTGGTGTTACATGTGTGGAGTAACTGACACTATTTACAATTCTGGCAGCTGCATTCTGCACCAGCTGAAGCTTCCGAATGCTCTTCAAGGGCAGCCCCACGTACAGCAAATTACAATAGTCCAAACGGAGGTCACGAGGGCATGAGTGACAGCGAGTAGTGCCTCCCAGTCCCGGAATGGGTGCAACTGACACACAACCTGACTGACAGCTGCAAATGCCTGGTATCTTACATTTTAATGCACAACTTAACTTTACAGCATTAAGGAATGTTCAGCCTACTTTTCCAATAGTTCATGTGTTCTTATATATCATTTGAGCAATACTTTTACAGGTTATTTATAAAAAAATAAATTACAGAAAGAACAGTGAATTGTTAATGTTTACAAATAGCACATTATTTGAATTGTATATTGTTTATCATCAATGCTAGAATGAAAGGGTATCAAGTGGTAATATTTTATCAGGTTAGGATATTTCCCTTAATGGTAGAAACACTTGATACACAGATCAGGAGTTAAAAAGAGTGGCAAAGGGTGAAAATCCTTTTAATGTGAATGTAATAGTATTAACTTAAAATGCTAACACTAACACACTATACAACTAAATTACATATTCATTTAAACAATAAGGATATTTAGTGTAAGGAAATTCTATATTATACAGCACCAAGGAATTCACCCAGTTCTCTTCTGTGAAAATTTGTCCAACTTTTTTCCCACTATAGGAAACAGAACACAACAAAAGCACAACGCATACTGTAACTATTAAATTTGTTTTTAGATTTCAAAACTAAATGGGCTGACTGGGCACCCAATTTATAAATTAGATATAGATATATATATATGCCAGTTTGTTGTATTGGTTAACGCACCAGGATAGAGAGTGTGAGTTCTAGTCATGCCTTCGGCACAAAGCCAACTGGGTGACCTTGGGCCAGCCACTCTCTCTCAGCCCTAGGAAGGAGGCAATGGCAAACCACTTCTGAAAAACTTACCAAGAAAACTGCAGGGACTAGTCCAGGCAATTGCCAGGAGTCAGTACTGACTTGAGGGCATGTGCATTCCATACAAAATACAAAGCAAGTAACATGGCAAATGTTTTTGGAACATGCTTTCTGAAAAGAAGTTAGGTTGTGCCTGATATATCAAACCAAAATCAGTTGATGAAGCCAGATTTTTTTTATCTAGAATTTCCATTGTGTTAAAAAAAGAAGAGAATGAAGTTTAACTTTTTTCTAAAGCATGCTTAACAGTAAGTTGTGTTTATTACCTGTAGAAAAGGCACTCCTGTTCTTTCAATCGCTATTACACCTACTGTCTGATTGACTTCAAGATCCAGAATCAAGATTTCTCTTGGGTACAGTAATAACATGTAGTTTCGCTTGGAAGGTAGGTAGGATAGCTGAAGGCACTCATTCAATGTTACTGATTCAGCACTAAACAGATCACAAATTCACTTATGAAATACTTTTAACTGAAATTGGGCTAAGTTTTTTCAAGCAATTGATAATCAAACAGCTAAAATGAAATCCATAAACAAATTACACATATGCATATATAATTGTACATAAAACAGCTTTGCAGACAGCTCCCAGGACTGTTTTATATTCTCGTCCGTTTACTAATTGATAGTGCAAGTAGAGGACACTGTATCAACACATACTGCAGAGCTGTTACATTCATTTCTGAAGTGATGAAAGGAATTTTTTATTCCATTTTGTTCATGAGTTTTAACTAGGCCAATATGAATCTATCGTTTTATGTGTTGACTGCTGGCCAGTGATATTCACTTTACAACGTCCAGTTGAAGTATACATCTCACTTGTGGATTAATATTATAGTAAATATGGGCTGATATATGCTTGCAGATTAGAACCAGGTAACGTCTATTTTGTTTGATTGCCTTGTATTTGTCCTGACAAAGCAAGAACCATGCCGAGACGAGGAAGAAGTCTCTAGTGTTTTATTACTGCTACAGTAGACAGAAAATCCTACCAAACTGAAGAAGCGTGGGAAAACCCAGACAGATAAACCCCAAAAGTCAAGGTGGGTCTGATCTGTGTCTCTTTGAATGGCTGCTTAACTCCTCAGTACTACGCATGCGTTTTCCTCCCTGGATAGGGGCCCCCTCCTGCTCACCATCAGTACTCATGACAGTATTGGTGGATTAGAAGTTGGAAGGGGACAAGTTCCTCATTTCCTAATATTTCCCTCTAGTATATCATTTTTCTCTACCTTAACCAATCAAAAAAGGTATCTAATAAATCAACTGGAGGAGGATACAGAATAAGACAAGTACACATTTCTCACATCAGATGAAGGGCTTAAAACCATCTGCTGCAATTATTGAAAGTTTAGTTTGAATTTTAAAATACCACAAAAATTGCCTGCACCACTTATTAAGCTACAAAGAATGCACTGATATCCCCAGTTTCATTTTTGACAATTTTGTGGGTTATAAGCTTTAGAATTTAAAAAGACATAAGAATGTAAGAAGTTGACATAAAAGATATTGCAAAATGAAGCAATATTACAAGTATCGATCCTACTTTGGCATTAACATTTGCGGTTAAGAACACATTACAATACAAACGGGTACATTTATTTAGATATTTGAAGAAAGGTATTTGGTGTGAGAAAAATAAAATTGTAACATATATTTCAATGTTTGCTAGGAAAAAAAATGCAATAACCAAGTTTATGGGTGTTAACAATATGATTATTAAGTCAGTCAGTTTGCATAGAATAACTCTTGGGAACATTAGGAGAAAACATTGGGTCAATACATACCTTGGTTTTTCATTAGTGATAAGAATTTTTACTTTGTCCAGAGCCTTTTTAGCTCCTGTGGCAGATACCAACTTGTTATGAACGGGACTAGAATGGGGACTGGAAATGTACACCTTTTTTCCTGAACTGATAGGAGCTTTAGAAGGAGAGAAGTCTGAAATAAACACTATTCCCTCACTTGTAAGCACTGTATGAAGAAAAGATAATTGTAGTAAATGCACAGAGTAGTTCAATCATATAATTTCATGGTTACTGTCATGTTCACTGATTCAATGTAGTTTATACATCGGAACGTTTCACATACCATGGCGCTGACGCGCATTTCTGTTTGGGAGGGAGCTGCTGTGAGACCTTGTACCAAGCTCTGTATGTGAAATCAGTACAATGGAATGTGTTTGGGTTATGTTATCTGTTCAAGGCCTTTTCCCACAGACCATCAGAGACCGTTAGGAGCACCTGGGATTGTGAACTTGAGAAGATTTTATGGGGGGAGGGATTTCATTTGCACCGAGGGTTTTTAGTTTGAATTTGGCACGCTTTCATCGTTCTCAGCTTTCTCTGTGATCTGGCATACTATTCTTTAATAAATCAGATATCTTTGAATTCCTACTCATGAGTCTGATGGTTTTAGAATAGGCAACCATTACAGTTACTATACCAATACAGTTCAAAGTACAAATAACTTCATGCCTGCTGAAATAGATGGCAGAAAGCTGAAAGGCGTGTTGTTGGAAAACAAGAGATGACCATTTTGTTTTCATTCATTAGAAGCCAAACAGCTTTAATAGTTAAATTTACAGGGTTTTATTGTATAGCGTATGACTACTGACAAAATATTTTTTTTGTACATTGTAGTTGTCACTTCAAAGTGAAGCATTCTAAATATAGCATTATCCTCTCAAAACCTTCAGGTGTTTTTAACTGCCTAAGTTTCAATATACTTACAGCTATAAGTACACTACATACTTGGAACTGAGTACTAGTGGATTCAGGTGGAGGTACTAAATAGTGATCTCTACTGCATGTACTTTCTCACTTACACTTTTATATTCTGTTTTGTTTTTTAAAAGTTAGCAACTTTGAGTGCTCTCCAAAGCAGAAAGACAGGGTATGAATCAAATAAATAAATAAATGCTTCTTTTGTATTACAGAATAATGCATCTCTACAGAAAACTGAACTACACAGTATAAATGGACATTAGCTAAGCAGTTTGGAAGCTTCTTTACACTGTCATGTTCTGATGTCAGGTTACAAAACAGCATAGCACAATATACATTTGTTTTGATACATCACTGCAAACTCAAAGTTCTTGTTCTTATCCTTTTTTTGTCTGGTTCAGAATCTGAAAACATCCTTTTGTTTAACAAAAATCTGTCAAATAATTGAGACAACCAGAGTAGTTAGCGTTAGCTATATTAAGTTCCAAACTAGCAACCTTCAAATCACAATTACTTTCCCAGCTATTTCTAAAAATATCATACTAGGTTAATTAAGTTATCCTACACTGCTTTCTGCCTCATTGTGATTGTATTTTTCTGCAACTGGCAGTTATGATCTAATAGCAAATACCTGATTAATAGCAATAGTCATTATTGTGGACTAGAATAGTACTAGTTCTCTGATATCATACTTACATGTTAAATTTGAAGGATCAAAAGGATCAAATGAAAAAGAAAGAATGTTTTCTGCATAACTTTTCTTCCACAGTTTGGTGCCAGTATCAGCATTCCATAACACAATATAATTGGGAGGATGAACTGCAAGGAGCAAGTCTCGAGATGCATCCTGATTCCATAACCACTGCATGTCTGTCAAAAAGGAAGGAGGATCTATCAGTCATTAAATTAAAAAAATACATTTTCTCAGATTTTTAAGAAAATCGTATCACTAAATATTTCATTATTTCTATCAATTAAACAGTGTTTCGCTTAAATAAAAATACAATGCATTCTTTAACATCACTGTTTACAATGCATGGTAAACTGCTGTTATATATAGTTGTTATTGCTTTTTCTGTGAATAGGCCTTTCAATGATAAACCCACTAACCTACCCTTGCAATGATGCCAGCATTGTTTATGTGCAAACCCAAGAATTTGCCAAGCTCTGTAATATTTTGCCAACACACCTTGATGATACACATTGCACAAGGATATCCCCAAATATTCCAAGCAGCAATGTAAAAGGTTCTGCATTATTTGGCAGAGATATGAAGTGTGGTCCCTTGGAGTTCTGTCTTTGGGTGACTATTATCCAGGGAATGGAATAGAAAGGACACTTTATCGAATTTGCAGATGACAACAAGGTAGGGAGTTTGGCTAACATTTCAGAAGACAAAATTACATTATAAACTGAAGCTGAACATTGGGCCAAATCCAGTAATTTGGGTGTTCAACTGTGGTAACAGTAAGATCTTCCTCATTAACAGGAAAAATCAAATGCACAGATACAGGATTGACTACTTTGTGTGAGAAGAATCTAAAAATACTAGTAGATCACCAACTGAAAAGGGTACCATCATCCATTTCAAACTTTAGCCTTTCTGACTCTATCCTACAGCTAGAACTACCAGTTAGCACTCTTCCTTAGTTATCAGATTCCATTTTCTATATATCTCCATTTTGTTTCTCTGTGGGTCAGTGAGCTCATGACTCACAACTCTTTAAAGCTTTTTGCATTCTTCTTTCTCATTGGAATAGTTTCTGACTCTGGTTTAACTAACTCATTTTTCATTCTCTTCCATGCCTAGCCTTCAACTTGTTTATCAGTTAGGATTTCAAATCTTAGCTTTTGCCTGAATTCTTTAAAATCTGTCTTCCGGAAGCTGTAGATGATTTGAAGAAAACATCTTGCTATATTGTTACTTGTTCAGTACTATCTAAATGCTACTTGTGGAAGCATGACTCTTAATAGTCCCACCTTAGGCATGAAAGCTGGCTGGGTGACCTTGGGCCAGTCACTCTTTCTTAGCCCAACTCACCTCACAGGGTTGTTGTGGGGAAAATAGGAGGAGGAAGGAGTATTAAGGATTTTTGCTGCCTTGAGTTATTTATAAAAATAATAAAGGTGGGATAGAAAATAAATAATGAATACAACCAACATAGGCTAATTCCACCTCAAGCTCATTTGAGAGTGGGATAAGGTGACTGAACAACTAACAAAAAGAATGATGAAGACAGGTTTATCAGCCAGCTTTGGTAGATGAAATTCATTTTCACACAAGCTTAAATGATGGAATTGATTAAAGAAGGTTAAAAAGAAGGGCATGAGCCCTTGCTTAACTCTTGTTGAAATAGGCATTAAAGTAGACAAGACTTCTGAATGGGTGTATCTAACCTACAGGTTTTTCTACACAGTACCTTAACTATCAAAGACAGTGACAATATTGAGTTATTTCTGATGATTTAGCTCATAGCCGCTTCCTAGACATTGTTAAGATATAAACTTAAAATCAATTATGGCAGTGTAGAGTTCCTTCTGGTTAATAATGCTGAAAAAGAATATTTACTAGAAGCCATATATAATACAATCTTGTGATTTTGCCAAATGTTGATGGAAAGCAAACACCTACTTTACATATTACGTACTTTACAGATGACATAATTGTTCTGCCATCTTGCTTGGGGCAGGAGGGGGAGTAATCAACCTAGGGGTGGTTAGTGCCCTAAAGAGGCCCCCATGTACTGTATCTATGAATTTAAATTAAGAACTTTTCATATCACCATCCTGGATTTTATATTTGAATTGAAGAGGTACTGTTTTTATTGTATTTTAATCTGTATTTAGTTTTAGTTTTATTGTAAACCACCCAGAGTCCCTCTTTTGAGGGAGGTGGGCAGTGACGAAATTTGAAATATAAATATAAATAAATAAATAATTGAATTAGCAACCAGAGGTTTGGAACTAAGTGACAGCAACATAAAAATGAATCCAGATTTAAAAACTTGACACCCAATTCCTCAGTATTTTGTATTTAAGTTATGAATTGTAACCATATCATTTCCACTTTATCATAGGGAGAAATCAAGATCAATTTCAAACTGCAATTACAGCATCTTATGCAATGTCATTAAAGGAAAATATACTTGGGTCATTCCAGGTCATGAAAAGTTTCATGAAACTACTTAGCAACTGAATGATCAATTATTCATGAAGCTCATCTTGAAAATTTCATTTCACCCAGATGCTGTGAATTTTACTTCAGGAATAAAACACATTTATAACTGTGAGGCTAATGAGGAATGTGGATAGCACTGAAAACAGCAGGAGATGCACAGCTTGCAACAGGAAAAAACTGTCACAAGAGAGCTGACAGATATTAGAGGGCATTAACATGGAAACTTACTTTTAAAGAAAATAATATACAATTATACAATTGCATTGCATTGCAATATACAATGCAAGTATTTATTTTTATTCAAGCTGCTATCAACCTCTACTTTAAAAGACAGTTCCAAAAGATCATCTCTTATCTAAAAGCATATAAACTGGGTAGTTGTTATTAATGGGTTGAGGGAGAATTTAGTTATTATTTAAATTTAAATTCCCATCACTCTACCCAAACAACACTTAAGGCAGCTAACAATCAAATATGAAATATTAAACATTAAATCTGATTAAAACATCTAAAGTCATGATTATTAGTAGTAATTCAGTTCAAAAGATCTGGCTGAAAATAAATGTCTTAATTCTGTTCCTGAAGGTGAAAGGAATATATAGCCTGTAACTTCTCTTGGCTGCTTAACAAAGATGTTTTGGCATCTTTATGATAAGTGTGAGATAAATGAAGGTATTTTCCAGGTGTTCTGTTACTGAGCTAGAGTTCCACCCTAATCACTGTTTTCAATAATTAATTTCACTAATTTAACAATGAAGTAGCTGGATCTGCTAGAAAACACAAATATAATGAAAATACAAAGTAAGTTTTAAATGTACAAGTTACAATTCTGGTTACCTGAATCTTCCGCCACACATCAGAATAGCCCAAATGAGAGGCAAGTCAGCATATGAAATTATCATCAAATGAAGAGGCTGCCATAATTGTATGCATGTATGCATTTAATTTATATTCAGGAGCCAAGATGGCATACATAACATTTTATCTTCAATTTTCCCCCCACAAATGACAGCCTTGTGAGGTAGATTAGACTGAGAAAACATGACTGGCCCAAAGTTACCCAGTGAGCTTCCAGGTCTGATGGTAGATTAAAACATGGATCTCATTATTTCTAGTCCAGCACCTTAATCACCAAATCATACTGACTCTCATTTTATTTATAATTCTACACTGACTCTCATCAGAATCAGTTCCCGTCCCCTCAAGACAGGAATCAAAACCACCCAGAGTCGTTTGCCGAGATAGCGGGTAGAGAAATGTGATAGATAGATAGATAGATAGATAGATAGATAGATAGATAGATAGATAGATAGATAGATAGATAGATAAAATTATCTAAGCACTATCTGTCAGCCCTATAAGGTATACCAGACCAAGAAACCAATGCCATATAGGTCTAAAACTACTTTTACTAGAACAGCTGTGATAACAAAACCTTGCAAGTGTGAATGTGCTTCTCCCCTCCCTCACTTTATTTTCTGTAAATTGGAGAGAGGCTTGTCTGAGACATTTTCTCAAATTAGTTTCTTGGGATGGGCTCAAACCCTGTTTTTCTGATTGTTGCCTTGGTAGCAGCTCTTCCTCCTGTCCTTCGAGGCTATTCTCTATGTCCTCTATACTATCTATATGACAGCAGTTGTTTACTTGGGGGCAGAGAGAAAACTTTTCTTCCAGCTTCAGTGCACATGTTCTCCTTATCCCCATCCTGGGGACTACCAGGGTTGATCTATGATGTAATGATGTCAGCAGCAAGAATGGGGACAAAATGTTCAGAGCTTTTTCTGTTATTGGAAGGAGCATGTAACTATTTAAAACCTAAGAAAAAGCAATGATCAGCCAGATTTGGGGGGAGACTGTTTATTCTGGGAGGCACTTATGACCTTTTACATAACATAAGGTCCCTAAATTTTCATTTCTTCAGGAATTATAATGAAGCTGCTACTACTACCACTTCGTTTAGTTTACTTTAATCACTATAATGCATGCAGCCTTTTAATAATTGTTATATTATTTTTTTTGTTTTACGCTTCACTATTTTTTTTTCTAAAAACACTAATAATAGTTGTTATTATTATCACCAGATCTGGACTGCAACAATCCAGACAACCACTAGAAGGGATCAGTGAGACACAGAAAGCTCTATTTGCAGCCATCTACTGGTTATTGTTGCAGTCCATATCTGGTAGCAAGGAGAGGGGAATAGGATGTAATGCAAACATAAGTGGTTGGCTATTAATGTTAGCACTATTTATTTACAACACCAACTGAAAAGTAATCGCCTTAGTACTCAGGTAATTCAATGGTGCTTAAAAACTAAGCAGCCTTATGGAAACACTAACATGTTTAGATTGCCCAAAACAATGTGGCATTACTTGCCATACAAAAAGGAGTAAGGATCATTATGATCATCTCTGCGCATTTTGTGTCACTTTCCTTAATATAAATAGTGAAGAATACCAGGTCGTTAATCAATGTACTAAAGTATATTCAAAAGCCAATAAACACAGGCTAGCTTACATATATTATACTGTCCCCAGATTTTGAATTATTTGGGACATTAACAGAAGCTATGAGAACACAGCCAAGAGTAATATTGGAAGGAGAGAAATTATTAAGTATAGAGGTGATAGGTTCAAGATAAACTCATAACCTTGACCATAATCTAGTCATTATGTAAACGGTTCTTAGAAACTAGCATTTATTTCTATACACATTTCCAGTATGTTTTATAATTTAAAGTTACGCTTACAAGTATAATTTCAGAAGTAAATCTGTTAATTTCTGTGGGCATTATTTCTGGATAAAAGTGTTCAAGATTGCAACTTTAATAAGATACTATTCACTGTGAAGATAATTATCTTCCAACCATATTTTATATAAAGTTTTAAAAACTTTTCACAGTATGAAATAACACCACAAAAAACTATGATGCATGAATGGTTTCCAATTTTTTTTAAAGTTTCTAGAACAACAAAAATTAATCATTAAAACAGGGTAATTATACCCAGTATATCTCCTATGCTAGAAATAATTTACATGTATAAACATTATTTTAATGAAAATGAGAGTTTAAAAATCAACTTCTTGTTGTTGTTTATTCGTTTAGTCGCTTCCGACTCTTCGTGACTTCATGGACCAGCCCACGCCAGAGCTTCCTGTCAGTCGTCAACACCCCCAGCTCCCTCAGGGATGAGTCCGTCACCTCTAGAATATCATCCATCCATCTTGCCCTTGGTCGGCCCCTCTTCCTTTTGCCTTCCACTCTCCCTAGCATCAGCATCTTCTCCAGGGTGTCCTGTCTTCTCATTATGTGGCCAAAGTATTTCAGTTTGGCCTTTAATATCATTCCCTCAAGTGAGCAGTCTGGCTTGATTTCCTGGAGTACGGACTGGTTTGATCTTCTTGCAGTCCAAGGCACTCTCAGAATTTTCCTCCAACACCACAGTTCCAAAGCATCGATCTTCCTTCGCCCAGCCTTCCTTATGGTCCAGCTCTTGCAGCCATATGTTACTACAGGGAACACCATTGCTTTAACTATGCGGGCCTTTGTTGTCAGTGTGATGTCTCTGCTCTTAACTATTTTATCGAGATTTGTCATTGCTCTTCTCCAAGGATTAAGCATCTTCTGATTTCCTGACTGCAGTCAGCATCTGCAGTAATCTTTGCACCTAGGAATACAAAGTCTTTCACTGCTTCTACATTTTCTCCCTCTATTTGCCAGTTATCAATCAAGCTGGTTGCCATAATCTTGGTTTTTTTGAGGTTTAGCTGCAAGCCAGCTTTTGCACTTCCTTCTTTCACCTTCATCATAAGGCTCCTCAGTTCCTCTTCGCTTTCAGCCATCAAAGTGGTATCATCTGCATATCTGAGATTGTTAATGTTTCTTCCAGCGATTTTAACTCCAGCCTTGGATTCCTCAAGCCCAGCATTCGCATGATGTGTTCTGCGTACAAGTTGAATAGGTAGGGTGAGAGTATACAGCCCTGCCATACTCCTTTCCCAATCCGTTGTTCCGTGGTCTGTTCTTACTGTTGCTACTTGGTCGTTATACAGATTCTTCAGGAGGCATATGAGATGACTTGGTATCCCCGTACCACTAAGAACTTGCCACAGTTTGTTATGGTCTTCATAGTCAAAGGCTTTAGAATAGTCAATAAAACAGAAATAGATGTTTTTCTGAAACTCCCTGGCTTTTTCCATTATCCAGCGGATATTGGCAATTTGGTCCCTAGTTCCTCTGCCTTTTCTAAACCCAGCTTGTACATCTGGCAATTCTCGCTCCATGAATTGCTGAAGTCTACCTTGCAGGATCTTGAGCATTACCTTACTGGCATGTGAAATGAGTGCCACTGTTCGATAGTTTGAACATTCTTTAGTGTTTCCCTTTTTTGGTATGGGGATGTAAGTTGATTTTTTCCAATCTGATGGCCATTCCTGTGTTTTCCAAATTTGCTGGCATATAGCATGCATTACCTTGACAGCATCATCTTGCAAGAAAAAATCAACTATTTTGCACAATTTATTCTTCTAACTCGTACAATTATGTATTACTGGAACATGATGCAATATGGAAGTTTTCTTACCTTGAATTGGTTTTGTATGCTCTTGGATTTCACAGCGAGCAGTTCCTGTAGCTACATCCCAAACAATTATCTTTCCAGTGGCATCAGCAGTAGCCAGACGCAAAGAATAAGGTGATCCAATGTTGTGATGGTAGTTTTCCTTAGCCCATTTAACCTTAAGACAGGTAAGTGAAGCTAGTAGTCATTTAAAACACTTAGAAGCATTAAACAGTTTTTGGATCTCAGATAATGAAGTGCATCAGAAATTGAAATAGACTGGTTTATGACATTTATAGATCAATAATACAGCATATGTAATAAGCAAATTGAAAAATAAAGTAGCTGCAACAGAAAAAATGTAGCTGTCTTAAAAAATTAACTAGCCACAAATCTGGTCTATATCAGTCAACTCAGAAGACCTGTGTCTGCTGAAATGGAATTTTTTAAAGAATTTAGATTACTAAACCAAGGGAAGTATCAAGTTTTGTAGAAATGCAATACAACTTATTCCCTTTGCCCATTGCCAAACAGTCCACAGAGGATTAGATATGTTGTAAAAAAGTCAACTTGCAAGATTCCATTTATTTATTATAGGCCCACTTGTTAAATAGTAAAAGGCAAGTATGGTTTAAACATCATAAATTAGTGCCATTTTTTAATAAGGAATCTTATCTAATTTCATTAGCATAAGAACAGTTCTTTTACAGCATTCTAATGATTCTTTTTAATGTACCTTGACTACAGTAGCCTTGTGCTTTTCCAAAACCTGCAAGGTCTGAGCTGTTTTGGAGTCAATCACCAGAATGAGAGAGTGGCATCCATATGCAATCAGTCCTTGCCAACCCCTACAAAAATAGTAATTGTAATATCAAGCACAAAACGATCATTCTGGTGAATCTGTATAGAAATTTATGCTGCTGGAATGATAGAAAGACAAAGAAAAGAAATGTACTTATTTGTTATTAAAATGTTGACTCATGAGTCATTTAGTTCTTGGATAATTCTAACATGCTTCAAAATAAATCTTTTCCAGCCTCAGAAAATCTCCTAGTAAATTCACTATATCACTGGAAAAGGATATTAACCATAGTTCTTAAACCCCAACATTCTTCTCTTTATTGCAGTGATACTAATCTTATGCCATTTGCTTCATAGTGATTTATCTGAATTCCTTCCTTCTCCAGCAACTAAGTTTCATTATACTTAAAACTAACAAGTTTAACCAATTGTTGCAATATCCTATCCAAAAGCATCCTTCCCCTTTTCATTTTTAATTGCAGGACTTACAAACTTAAAGGTACAGTTGTTCTTATTCAAAACTATGTTGCTGTTGTTTTTTAAGGTATTTTAAATTCTAGAACAACTGCTGGTTTGTGTGTGAAGCATACCAAAAAAGGACCATAACATATAGATATGCGTCTAAATAAATGTGTCTTGAAGCATTTATATTTGTTCATCAGTATTAAGAACAAACCTATAGGATAACCATGGAGTTGTTTTGGGTTGAGATAATTTTTTGGTTTTTCTTTTGTTCTTATCCTCATTGTGCAGTTCCCAAAGTCTGGACTTGGGATAATATAAAATATTGTAAATAAATAAGTAAAAACTATACATTATCATATCCATTTTACATAACACTAGCTTTCACCAAGAACTTCAAGCCCATCTCATGGTCTTCATTATTAGCCTGTGATATAAAAGTATGAGACAAAAATGAAACAAAATCTTCACATCTCCCCCCCGCTTTTTAAATTTCAACCAGAAAGTACTATATACTACTGCAAATAACAAAACTATGGTGGGAGGCAATATCACTCTACCCTAGATTTGGATCTAACTCTCAGCTGCCATTCCACACTTCACTTCTTTCTGTTTTCACTCCAGTTTAGAAACACCCTGGTTTAAGTTTCTTTTTCCTACACATGGAAAGCTTCTATAGCACTAATGTCCCTGTTTATGGTGTTCCCCACTCTGTCTCCTCATATCTTAGCACAAATATCTGTGCCCTGTTGCTTAAGCATATGTCTGACATGAAAGCCTCAAACAGGCTTATGAAATCATTTTATTACATTGCCATATCCCCTTCAGGTGGCAATCTTCCTTCTACCTTAAAACAAATCACCTTCGTACAGTAACCACAATACTCAACATCTTGGTCACATTTCCAACACCTCATGTCTCCACTCTATTACAGTTACAATAACCTCTAAACACAGGCACACCCTTGGAGTACATCCCACTAAACTCTACAGGACTTCGATGATGATGATGACTCATAATCTGCCTCTAACTCTCGAAAGCATCACCTTCTACCCAGTCTCGCTCACAGATCGTCCACATGCTACATAAAATTACTTCCCCCCACCGCCGCCTATTTTTTCTACTTACCAGTCGGCCGCCCCTCTATTCTGAGCGTTAAGTGCCCCAGTGAGGGTCCGAGCCGAAAGTTTGATGTTTACCATGTAAGGCTGCATGGCCAAGAAGAAAACAAAAGGACGAGCGAACTAAAACGGCCGACAGGTCAGAACCAGGAAACGCTCTCCTCGGCCGGGGCGCCACCAATCCTTGCCCCTAACTGGTCCGACTTGCCCTGCTCGCTCCAGAACTTTGGTTCCGCTGGCGCTTACAAAAACGAAACGAAACGAAACCTGCGAGAGGCGATTCGTTCGCGCATGCTCAGTAGCAGAAACAGTTATTCCTAAGGCTTCAGCTTGTGTTTCGCTTCCTTCTGTTGATGGATTGAGCTTGTTCGGTCACAGCCACCGAAGGCTTTAGGATAAACCTTGCCTCCCGTTACTCAAGGGGGAAAGGAATGCATAATTTGCAACACCTCTACAGTTAAGATTGTTGTTATTATCCCTGTGTAATGAGATAGGAAAACCCAGGGAGGCAAACTCAGACTGAAATCGTATCATGCACAAATTAGAGTAAATTTCATTGAACATATTTGGAAATAAGTACATAGGACTGTGTTGTTAATTCTTTTCCTGGCAGAGAAGCAGTGGATTTGCTAGCTATTTGACTAATCCAAACTAATAAACACAAATTTGTCTTCAACAAGTTTATGTAAAAAGATGTGTTTACAGGGTTTCAACTCGATTTTTTTCTCCCAAAGGAGAAATAAGTATCACTCTATTGCAAATATTAATGCGAATTTGAGAACAGTGGAAGTCACTCCCTTTCTACAAAGGAGTGTACTTAGCACCAATTGAAAGGTCCAGGTCTGGGGGAATGCTTTTTAATTCAACAGCTGGTTATTTCTATGCCATTTGTTGTGGTTTGATCTTTTAATTTTTTTAAAAAATGAGTTTTTATCCCGCCTTTATTATTTTTATAAATAACATACCTAATACTCCTTTCTCCTAATTTCCCCACAACAACCCTGTTGGGGTTGCTGTGAGGTAAGTTTGGCTGAGACAGGGTGACTGGCCCAAAGTCACACAGCCGGCTACTAACGTACATACATACATACATATAAATATATATTATATTATATTATATTATATTATATTATATTATATTATATTATATTATATTATATTATATTATATTATATTATATTATATTATATTATATTATATATATTATTAATAGCAATAATTATTTTTGTAGCATTAAAATAAATGTTTCAAGTAAGTGGTCATAAATTATACAGAAACATAATTTGCGTCTTCATCATGAGTTAAAGCAGATGATGGGGATGGGGGGATGATGTATATTAGGAAGATGATCATGTTTGTTATTTGGGCTCCTTGAATCACAAATCCACTAGATGTCACACTGTTGGTCTATACATTAGGGTTCTTTAAATTTTAATATGTATATATTTTGCAGAAGGAAGTATGAAATAAGAACTGAAATATAGCACATGAGGAAAGAAACAGACTCCAAGAATTTCCCTCTCACAGTGAAAAGAGAGAGGTCTTCACAATAACACCATTATGCAAATGGCTGAAAACGTAAGTCCCTGAAATGATTGCTTGCTGAAGCAAATGTTGTCAGAAATGCTTGTGAATTCCCAGTGGCCTCTAATGCAGCTTGAGGTCCTGGAGTTTCTCAGTGTTGCCAAAGCAAAGACAGATTTTGCTAACATGAAAACAAATACATTGGTGGTGTGGGCTGAACACATATCCATGTTTTTTAAACAGAATGTGTGTTAAAATCCATTCTTCTACATGAGCTGTTTACAGTTTGCAGCCTCAAGACCACATGCAGTTCCCAAAGTCCCTTTTCACAATCCCTACAATATCCTTAATTATGCCACCAAATCTTGATGGTGTACTTTTATGTCATGAAAACTGTCATGACCGTAAGATTTATGGGCATTAAAAAATAAAGGTTTTTAAAAGTTGAAAATGTTTTTAAAAAGCCTATGACAGTTTAACGTCATGGGCAATTCTGCATGGCATCCTTAAGCTGCTTGACTTAAGAGGCCACCTAGCTCTCTGAATTTCAACTCTGGTTTGGCCACAGTGATGGGCAGAAGCTCTGTCTGGAGTGCATTACTATGGCCATGAATTGGTAGATCTCTCTGCTTCTTCAGCTGTCCACCTGTGCCAGGAAAGCAAGTGTCCATCAAATTCCTTTCGTGGGTGAATCTTTGAAGAGATGTGATTTCTACTTGAGTATGAAAGCAACACCCAGCAGTCATCAAATCATTATGTTAGAAGGAGTTTTAAAGGTTATTTAGTCCAAGCCAATGCGTAGTTGCAGGAGAGGCTTGCTTGTAATGAGCATTTCACCAGTCCATGGGGAGACCTGTGAGGGTGAAAAAAAAAATCACTAGTTCACTGGTCTGGCTGTCATTGGAACCAGAAGGGAAAACTGGCAAACTCTTGTCAATTTCCTTCCAGCCTTTGCTGAGTCCAAAGAGATGTCCTGTGCCAGAACTTGTCTTTGCAAATTCCATTAGGAAAGCTTCAGCAAGTCAAAAATGCAGTATTCCAGGCCAGGAAAAAGGTGGAGGAGCATTCATGCTGGGAGAGATGGTGGGGGATCCCTCCTGCTTTGTTTATGATTCTCAGGAAACAGCTTGGAGTTTACTTACTTCCTTGCTGCCCTTGCCCAAAAAAGTGTGTATATACACACATACACACACATACATAACCAGATCCTTCCTTCCTTCCTTCCTTATGCTCTTTCTCCTTGTATCCCTCTCTTCCCCCCTATTGACCACCTCAGCCTCCCATCCCTACACATTTCTCTGCTTTTAGGTCAGCTTCCTTGCAGCTGCTAATTCAGACATTTAACTATGCCAGCACCCTGAAGCCAAGAGCCACTCTGCCCCCACTGCAGCTGCCTGGGGGAAAGAATATCCCCCTCAAGCATAGGCTTTCCACTATCCCCCCACCCCCATGTATTTGCCTGGATTTTGTGCAACAGAAACAAGTACAGTTTTCTATTAGCCATTATGGCTGAATACTTGTTTGATATACAGAATACAGTACTGTGTATCTGTAATGATCAGTACACTCTCAGATGCCTCTTACTGTCTTCCCTCTTCTCCTGCCACCCATAGATTTGTAAGAGAATGGGCGCAGGAGGCAATTTTTTCTATGGGACCTTTTTTATTTGTTTTTGTTTTAAAGAAAGGCACACCAATTCACTATTCCACTAGTTGACTGGTAAAAAAAAATAGTTTATTGTTTCTCTGGTCCAGCAGCAAATTAAAGAAACAAAGAAAACCTACGCCAAAAAAACTGTAGAAAAATTGAAATCCTAGTTCTGCCCACAAGTGTGGTGAAGTTCTACCCACATTGTGTTATTGCCTCATCTGCTGTGGGCTTCCACAACAATTATTAAGTGTGACCCATGGCCACCAAAAGATTGTCCACCCTGTGCAACTCTTTTTTGTCTGCTTTTATTCAAAGCATGCAAGCAAAAAAATAGGCAATTCTGATTCATATATTAAAAGACATTTAATCTAATTATCCAAATCTTATTTATCCCAAACCATCTCCCTATCATAATGCCGTTTCATATTTTTTAATGGAAGTAAGTTGTATTCCATTCATCTAAATTATCCAGGTTATTGATGTCATTTTTGTTGTTTCCACTGATTTCATCATTAGCTTAGCTTGATATGAAGATTTGAAAGCACTGTAGGAAAAAAATTATCATATACAGTATCATCATATCATATATCATATCATCATATCATATCATATCTCTACCTACTGCTTTCAATAGATTCTCTCCCTGTTCCCCCAAAGGTCATGTTTCTTTTCATGGTATGCAGAACTTTTATAATAGACAATATTATCAAACTTATCATATCCTATGCTTATTACAAATTGCAGATTTTGAGTACCTTGTTTAGCAGGAGAAGAAATACTTGACCAGTTTTAAGAGTACTCCACTATGCAAAGTAGCAGAAATAAAAGGATTGAATGATTGTGCTTGTCTCCTATCTTAAACAGTCATTTAAGCTTTCCCAATCAATTTTCCACTTAACCTTGGCATCTTCCATGGAACTCCTGTGCATTTTAAGGTTTGCTGGACATATCCTAAGATGCACTGTCAGTTCACAGTTGAATCTTACCAGTACTCTGATGAAACTGAGAGCATTTTACATATGTGCCATTCTTCTGTGATTGGCATTGGAGGACTGAGGGATTATCAACAATGGTTTGTCAGCTTCCATTATTATCACTTCTCAGCTTTTGTGCTAAGATCAAGTGTAGTGTGAGTTGGCTGCCATTACTGACTTTGGGTTTGATAGAAAAAAAGAAGCAAGAATCACATATATAGATAAACTCTAAAAAAAACAGTTTTCTGCTTAGTCTCTGCCAGGTTTTTTTTTTTAAATCTTAACAAGGTTTCTATGGTTGAAAAGCCAGTAGTCTTGAACTTTAGGCCATCTCTTTCAAATAGGAAAAGGCTGCAATAGTTCGGTCATTGGCTGAAGATCATGAAAAGATCAGACGGATGAAAAGCGCAGCAGCTTCATGGAAGAGCAGAGGTCTCCTGCTTCTGCGTGATTCTTGGCAATACTTGATCAGTGCTTTGAATAATTAGTGGAGGGTCAGACTCTGCTCTTCTGTCTGTGGCCTTATTTTAATAAACTGTTTACAGAGGTGACTGGTCTGTTTTGTTGGGCTCAAACAGACTGGTGTAAAACAAGGTGACAGCAATTTTGTAAGATTCAAACTTGTACATTTGGGGGATTATTCTGCACTGTAATAATTGACAGATTTAATCCTTTAGATGGAAAAAAAACAAACACATTTTCAAAATGTTGCTTTGGAAAAAATATAGGATAATTCTGTTTCCTAGACAACATGCTTTTGGCTAAAGATACACAGCCCTTTGTATTGACTTTGTTATATGAGCTTCTGAGAAGTGTTACTGTATATACTGTATGCACCTGGACATTTGTTTTGTGCAAGGCGACTTTCTTCTTCTAAGACAGGTGTGCAGCCATAGCAATGAAAGGCAATTCAAAAAGAGAGTAATCAGGGTTAACTTAAAATCCTTCTTCAAAGGTAAGAATTTGATTTCCCCATGAAAGAGTATTAAACAAGAGGCTTCTAGAAAGCAAAGGACAGAGATGCAGAAATATTTTCCAAGTTATTCCAACCATATGGAAGAAGAATATTGCTAACATTCACAGGATAATCAGTTATTCTATGGACAGAGAACTAGCCTCATAGGAAGAAACCGTTATTGCTGTCACAACCCTTTTCTTTTTTTAACATGGAAGCTCTAAGTCTATATGAAAGATGGTAAGATACCAATAAATCAGCTCTCAGCTGACATGATGGGTTGTATGATGTATTAGGAGACTTTCTCATGGTGCAGCATATAACTTCTTCCACGTGTCACTGTTAAGCTGGATGGGAATTTGCATGTTGTGGCAAGAGAGAGACTTTCACTGCATTGCACGATGGGAGGTGGGCTTCTTTAGATTAGTCCAGATATACTGTATGGGGAAAAAAAACAAACCCAGATTGTCGTAACTCCCAGTATACCCACTCAGTTCAAGATGACTATAGTATCACTGCAGGGTCTACAAAATGTCTATATCCAAGGATGTGGTTTAGGGTAGGAGTGCTAGGTTGGCTGCTAAGAACTAAGAAATAAGGAGGATACAAATATAACAAATTAAAAAATGGCACATATCCATTTCTGGAAAATTTTCAGTAGTTTCCAATAATTAGATATTCATGAAAATTCTTGTATGGTTTTTAAACTTACGTTAAAAAGAATCAAAATGTTCAGCTTGTATAAATTGAGCCATTTTGTCATTAGGTGAACCATAACAATATATTAAGGTGAATTATGTGCAGAGAAATTAGTCGGCAAAATGTTTTCCCTGCAGGAATTTATAACCTTATGGTGTAACTTCCAATCTGTCTAACTATCTTCTTTATGTTTCTTTATGTGCCACACATGTTTGGAAAACAATTCACAGAATAAAACTGACCTTCAATTGTGGTAGGGGTTTTTCTGGAACATGGCAAGGAATTTATAATATTGTTAATAGCACACCACCTAGTAATACCAGCCTTTAAATGACTATGGAATTGATCACAGGAGTGAAAAAAAAAAAGTAATGTGCAGTTCTGGTAGATGGCTTAAAGCCATGTTTATTGCTTAGTAAAAAAAGTGTTTCCAGCACAATTTCCAGTGCAAGATCCAGCATAAACTATGCCAGCTTGAAGAATTGGTGACTTTAAAAAAAGGTCCTTCCAATCCTATTTTTCCCCAGCAATAATAAAGCAAAATGGGGGTTCTATCTGCACAGGAAATAGGGGGAAGAAAGAAGTAGGGTGGGGAACCTCTCCTTTCTGTGGTACCACAGAACTGGTACCAAAAAGCCATTCCCTTTATTCTCTCCCACCCGCCCCCCCACTTTTCCTGACATCCATGACAAGGGAGCTGGGGAAGGGGAGGAGAGACCTATTCCTCTCTTTTTCCCCTGCTTCCTCTGCCACCTATGGCAAGATTCCCCAGCTTTCCACATCCAGTGTCTGCTACCAGTGGGAAACCACCAACAATTGCTCTCCTTAAAGTATAGTGGGGATGTCTTGAGGAAGTACCTTGGATGGAGGCTTAAGGCATGCTTCATGTTTCCCAAGTGATCAGCCCCCTTGGTGGTGCTCCACATCAGTAATCTGTCACTTGGCAACTTCTGAACACAAGCCTGCTGGTCTTCTAAAAGCTCAAGTGACAACAAAAAATTGTAAACCAGTCTACCAGTATTCTGTAAGACAATAAACTTTTGTCCCAAAATAGTCCAGGTAACAGATCAGGGGGGTAGAAGAAGGGTCTAGAGTAAAGTCCTCCAGCAAAGGTTACCAAGCCTACTCACTGACAGATTTACTATTCCTGTCATGTAGGCTTGAAGGGAGAAACTGGCAGAACTCTTTCCATTTTTACTCCAGCTCCTAAATATCCCAAACTGCTAAGCACTGCAAGAGAATGCTGTTAGCAAATAGGTGCAGCACCATTGATTATGTACCATGAAATCATTGTCAACTCTTAGCAATCACATAGATAGATTTTCTCCATGAGAAGTATCTCAAAAATAGTGTTAGGGTAGACAAAACGGCACTACCTCACTGCATTTACATGGGATGCTCCTCTCTAACATCACAATGCTGAAGGCAATCATCTTACTGCTCACACATAACAAGGTTATACTGATGCCTTGCCTATAGCAGTGTTCCTAAAAGCCAGTGTTTTCAAGTATGTAAGGAACCCACGTAAGGCCTGTGGCTGGCCTCACAAAATGAAGTGTGGCTATGCATTATGTGAGAAGGTTCCTTCTGAAGAGAACAGGCAGCCCAGAAGCCTAAGATGAATGACCATGGATGGCAGCTATCAGTGGTTGTAGAGGAGGAGGAGCACCTACAACATCATACACTAGCTAATTAGAGTGGATGAATTGCCTGTAATAAAATGAAGCACTGCAAACAGATCACAGATCATCACTTGCCAAAATCAGGAAAAAACTCTTTTGACATACAGTAGATCAAATAAAGATGGGCTGGGGATGGATTTGGGACCTTTATACTTACGTTTGGTTTATGGCTGGGTGTTTTGTTCTTCCAGTCAGCCATGATCTCTTTTTATATGTATTGTTTTTCTTTTAATCTGTAAGCTGTCCAGAGTCATCAACAGGTCAGAAGGCCTAAAAATTGGGTGGATGGGCGAGCGGGCAGGCAGGCAGGCAGGCAAGCATCATGTGCTTATGTCCTTGGCAAAAGATGAATGGTTTGCAAGCAGGATATGCCAATGAGCTTAGTAATAATATCAGTCTAACACCTTTGTAAATGGCACAATAATTCATGTTTTCGTCTTCTAGGTAGAAGTCACAGGTTTGTAGAACTGCTATCAAGGTAGAACTGGACAAACATGGTCAGAGATAAGGAGGAGGATATAACCCTTTATACCTTTGGAAATATCCCACTTGACCAGATTGTATTTTTGAAAGCTCTCTGATTCTTAAAACAAACTCTGGCCTCATGATCAGTCTGCAAGTAAGGATGAATTCTTAATCTACTAGAGTGGGACAAGGAATCTGCTGGAAAAGAGCATGTTCCAAGGAGGACAAAAGGTACATGTACTTGATCAGCAGAGGGAGCAGAAACATTGTTTTGTACTGCTGAAAAAGAATTTACAGAGTTATAATAATACAATCTGTATGAATTGGAAAGAGTGCAGGGTCATCTATCATACACACATAGATCACTCACACTTAACTGACGAATTAGCTCCCATCCTACACAGTATGCAATAAGCAAAAGTTCAAGACTGAACAATATGCATCAGGTAGGTGGTTCCTATAAGCCCATGAATTAGACAATTGCCTTAAAGAAAGCAGAGACAATTTACATCTTAAACCCAAATGTGGCCATTGTCAGCAACCAGCCATATCTACAGAATCTAAGCAACATGCTTCTTTGTAGATGTGTGTATCTGTATGCCTGTGTGTATTTGCATATGCATAGAGACATCTAAATTCTGTGTCAAGGGAAACTGAATTCTCTCCTTCATGCTCATTTTTTAGGTATGTTACATGTTTTGCATGTTTGTTTGTTTTTTGCTGGCTATGGCTACACATAGCAAAGTATAGACCCTTGCTTCTTGCCCTTTGAAAACCTGTTCAGGATGTACTGATTGAGCCCTGTTATCTGGGAGGAATTTCTGCTGGTTGAACTGAGGAATTAAACAGGGTCCTCATGGCTGTGAGCTCGGCCACCTGTGTTCTGGAGCCATGCCCCTCTTGGTTGGAAGGCCTCCTGGGAGGTGGCATGTGGCTGGTCCAAGGGGTGGTACTGCCTGCCTTGAAGGAGGCAGTGGTGTGACCCCTTCTCAAGAAACCATCCTTGGACCCAGCTGTGTTAGACAACTTCTGTCCAGTCTCTAGAGGGTAATTGGCACACAGCTTCAGAGGGCCCTGGATGAAGTGGGCTATCTGAACCCGTTTCAGTCTGGGTTCAGGCCAGGGTATAGCACTGAGACGGCACTGGCCACGCTTGCTGAGGACCTTTGGAGGGCTCAGGACAGGGGTGGTGCAACTGTCCTGGCTCTCCTGGATCTCTTGGTGGCTTTCGATACCATCAACCATGGTATCTTTCTGGACCAGCTCCAGGGGTTGGGAGTGGGAGTGTGGTGGTTCTCCTTTCTCTTTGGATGGTTCCAGTCGGTGTTGGTAGGCGAGGAGAGGTGAAGCCCTAGGCCCCTACAGCGTAGGGTGCCTCAGGGCTCGGGTCTCTCCCCTCTCCTTTTTAACATCTACATGAAACCTCTGGGTCAGGTCATCTGATGGCACCAGGTAAGGTATCATCAGTACACTAATGATACACAGCTATACATCTCTACCCCTGGCCAGCCAGGTGATGCTGTTGTGCTGCCGAAGTGCCTGGAGGCTGTCAGGATGAGGATGAGGATGAGGATGAACTGACTTTGGCTCAACCTTGCCAAGATGGAGTGGCTCTGGGTTTTTGTTCCCCTGGGATCTGTTGACTTGTCATCTTTGACTCTTGGTGGAGTTGCACTCCCCTGGACTGAGCTGGTACACAATTTGGGAGTCCTCTGGACTCATGGCTCCTACTTGATGAGCAGGTGGCAGCTGTGGCTAGGAGGTGCCTTTGCACAGATCCATCTTGTGTGCCAATTGTGCCCTTTCCTGGACCCGGAGGCCTTGCTCACAGTCACTCATGCCTTAGTCACTTTTTGTTTGAATTACTGCAATGCATTTTACATGGGGCTGCCATTGAAGACCACTTGGAAGTTACAACTGGTCCAGAATGCAGTGGTGTGCACAATTTTGGGTGTTCATAGGTTTGCCCAGGTTACACCTCTATTGCACGAGCTGCGCTGGCTCCCAGTTCCCTTCTGAGTGCAATTCAAAGTGCTGGTTATCACCTGTAAGGCCCTACATGGCACTGGACCTGGTTATTTGTGGGACCACCACTCCCTAAGTATATCTGCCTGTCCCACTAGATCAGATAGGATAGGCACACTCCAGATCCCTTCCCTGAAATCCTGCCACCCAGTGGGGCCTTGGAAGAGTGCCTTTTCCGTGGCTGCCCCTACATTATGGAACACCCTCCCCCTAGCAATCCATCAGGCCACCACCCTTTTAGCTTTTCGGAAGGCCATCAAGATCTGTTTTTTACCAAGGCACTGGGATGGGATGGGATGAGGGTAATTAGAGCTTGCTGAGGGGCATCCTAAGGGGATGATTAAGGTGCAGGTTTTTTTGCTTTTGTTTGTTTTATGGTTGTTTTATAGTTACTGGTTTTACTGTTGGTGTGAACTACCTAGAGTTGTTTAAGATGGGTGGCCATATACATATTTTAAATAAATAAATAAAATGTATTGATTTATCCTGCATTGCCTGTAAATCTTTACACCTGCCTTGATTGCCCTGATCTGTGTTCAGTTCAAAGGCCTTATTTTGATCTTTAAAGCTTTTTTTTTTGCTTAAAGTCAGGGTACTTGAAAGACCAGCTGACTTCATTTGTATTCAGTAAGATACCTCTGAAAGTGGCCCTTGCTGAAGTGAGCAAGATGGCTAGGAGAGGGGCAGGCTTCTCTGCATTTATGAACAACTTTTCTTTAGAGTAGTTTGCCTGGTGCTGGGTAACTTCTTTCATGTCTCTGACATTCCTGGCAAATACTTCTTCCATCACCACCCCCCAAAACCATCCAGTTTTAGATGTAATTTTAATATTGTTTTATGGTGCTTTTATAATTCTAGGCTTGCTTCATTTTTGTAGATGAAGTGGCTGAAAGCCGGTATAAAAATTAATGATAGATAGATAGATAGATAGATAGATAGATAGATAGATAGATAGATAGATAGATAGATAGATAGATAGATATTGGCCTTTAAAAAAATAAAAAGGAAGTTGAAATTGTCTGTTTAGTAAATTCAGCATGCAGCCCTTGACTCCATGCAGATACACTGCAATTACAGACCTAAGCAACACTTAATTATCTATTTACAGCTCCACAGAAAAGCTACAGTTAGGAAAGGGTGGAACTGAACTGTCTGAGTGGTTGGGTGAATTTATAGCAATAGTTTATATTCCTATATATAAGACTGTACTCACTTCTGTCAGCATGCATAATATAATTTCTTTGCTCTACCCCAAGGAACAACCTGCACATTTTGCACAAACAGAATATTTTCTGAACTATCTTGAAAGGTTCAGTAGTCCCATGTACAATCTGGAGGGTATATTGTGCCTAGGCTGGCTAGAGATTAGCATACAGTGGCTATCTCTGATTAGAAATAATTGTAGTTGGTGAGCCAAGACTTTAGTGGAAAGGTATCTGAGATAACTTGGTTCCCTAGGGATAAAGCTGAAAATCTAGGAATCTCTCTCCTTTTTTTAGGAAGTATGAAGCCATATCTAGAATGCATTGATAGCAATATTCTGTCAAATCAGGTATAAAGCTTCAATTTATTGAGACTTATCCTGTTCACCTAAATCAGATACAAAAGGCATGCTTCTGAGTGCCATCAATTTATACCCAACTCCCATACCAGAAAGTATTGCATAGAAATTAGAAAGGCCAAGATATAATTACATCTTGAAATATCATATAAGATACTGTATGTAATGAGTTCTATCTTAATACCTGGAATTATTTTATATTTATAACAAATATAAAAGGAGGGTTTAATTCTTTTAGTATAAAATTGGTAAATTGCAACTACTCCTGAATTGAATACCATTGCCATCTGCTGAATTTAGCAGACCTCTTTGTAAATGAGTTTAGACAGAATGAAAAAACAGAACTTCAGCAATTATTCCATCAACATATAAGAGTCATTATCAGAGCAATATAAAACTACTGCTTGTTACTTGTCAGTGCAGCCTTCCTCCCCTAAACATAAAAAACTAGAAGCAATGCTTTTCTTTTAAAAACAGTTGAAGGGAACATGCGAAATAAACCATAGATAATTTACAAATGTACAACTGACTTTTGCTTCTAGCATATGTGATAGCCTTAGGGCAGATTAGGCTCATTTGTAGAATGTTATTCAGCTCTTATAAAATAAGCATCCTGCTGTTCAGGTTGCATTAGCTACAATTTTCTCCTGGACTAATTATGTCCCAGTTGGCTGGTCTGTGAATAGTCATGTATGGCTGCAATCTGTTGTGAGGCAGCCAGGAATCCAGGAACAACAGAGCTTCAGGGACCATATACTACAAGATCTAGGGCTGGAAACCCTCAGAAGACTTGATAGTCAAAAAAACAGAGCAAAAAAACTTGAACAGGCTAAATAAACTATAAATAAACTGCTATCCATGCATTACATAGCTGTCACACAGTGCTCATGTACATACAATGTACTTAATCCAGTCAACTACTAATTAAATCAAACTGCAGGCTGCAGGCTTGATGAGAACAAATTCTACAGGAGCTGGAAAAGACTGAACCAGGCAAATTTCTGGGGGATTCAGCTCCAGAATCTGAAACTGGTTTCACGTTATAACTGGGGCTACAGTCTGATGTACATATGCTGGTTCCTCCCTGTTTTTAAATGTACATAAAAATCCAAGCATATTAGTCTGTGGAGTCCTTGGTGCTCTCTGAGCTTGGTTGTTTGCTTGCAGATGTTTCATTACCCCAGTAGTTAATATCATCAGTGTAAGTTAGTGTGGGTTTTGCTTCCTGTTTATACACAGTAGCTTGCCTTACCAGTGTTGGTGGGGGTATGGTTTTCTCCTTGGTAGTTCCTTGATTAGGGGATTGTTTTCTGCTTGTCCATCTGGTGTTAATCCGTCTTATCTGAGGATAGGCTGCTGGATAGGATGTGTACTGGTCTGTTTCCTTCTTAGCTTTTGTATTGTCTCTCTTGAATAGTGTGTAAATCCAAAAGGCTCGGGAATTGTGAGGTTGCCCTCTCTCTTCTCATGCTTCATGTGCCTCCCTTGGGGTCGGGTTCACTGCTTCTTCAGGGCCTTGGGCCATCTCCCCCAAGGTGGGTAATCCTCCTTTTCTAAGCATCTCTACCCTAGATGTCTGACTGGGTTGCACCCCTCTCCCTATTGCTGCCACGCCATTCGCTTCAGCTCCGTTCCTTAATTCAAATCTCCCGCCTTCGGTTAGCTCCGTCCTCTCCTGCCTTCCCTTCGCTCGAGCATTCCCTCACCCGAGGCTTGGGGCCCTCAAATCTCGTGTACTCTGCCATCCAGGGCTCGAGGTCCATGGGTCCCAGGGGTCCATTGCCACCCTCTCTCTAGCCATGGGCCCCCCAACTTGCCTGCAATCGCTCCTCGCGCCGCTCCCTCTCCTGTTGCTACTGGATTACACGTTCTGGCCTCAAACCTCTGGAGCAGGCATTCTACTGCCCCGCATAGGGCCGCCATATCTTGTTCCAGCCTCGTCACCCTGCTCTCCGATCCCACTGGTAAGCCTCTCGTTTTGGGGCCATGGCTTTCTGCTCTTTCTCCCTCTATGCTCACCGGCAATGGAGTTTCTGGGGTAGGCAGGTTGCTCGGGAACTACGTTTCACGCAGTGGGGGTATGGAGTTTCTAATCGTCTCAGAATTTGCTCTGGGTAGGCCTCTGCGGTTCTGTAGTTTGGCCTCCTCCGTTCTCCCCCCGTTTAAGGTGATCGGCCTTCCGGGGTATCCGCGGTGTCTCCCCATGTCGTTGCCTCATGTGGGTCAGCGTTGGGGCATTCCGTTCCCTCCGGTAAGGCCTCCATGCTGTCAGTTGTGGCTTTCTGTGAGGTTTTTATTTTAAGGCCTAATTTCAGAAACTCACAGCACAAGCCACGATGGATGTGCGAAGTCCTTTATTAGGTCTTTACCTCAGACTGTCAAAGCCACAACTGGCTCCACTTCCTCCCCCCTCCCTCCTTTGTCTTCCTGCCTTTTCTTTGTCCCACCCCTTCCTCTGTGTTGACAGCTTGTGTGATGGTGGCCTCTCAGTCTCTCAGTTGTGAATGGAGTTGCTGCCACCTGCTCTCTTCTTATCCCTTGCCCCTTCATTGCTTGTAGTCTCTCCTCTATCCTTCCTTCCCTTTGATATGTAAGGTTAGAGCACCCAGGTGCAATTAACCATTGCCCCTGGGTTCTCCATCCTTACATGAATTTCTGGAAACTTGGCAATCAGACAAATCAGCCATCAATAGACACATAGAGATAAACCACATTTACACACCATTCAAAAGAGAATCAGAATGTTTATAGAAACATTTTTTTTAATCCATTCAGTTGTGTCCAATTCTCGGAGACTGCCTGGGCAAGTCCCTGAAGTTTTATAGGGAAGGTTTTTCAGAAGTGTTTTTGCCATTGCCTGCTTCCTAGGACTGAGGGAAAGTGACTGGCCCAAGATCACCGAGCTGGCTTTGTGCCTAAGGCAGAACTAGAATTCATGGTCTCCCGGTTTCTAGCCTGATGCCTTAATCACTGCACCAAGCTGGATTCTCTATAGAAACAATAATCACCACTGAATCCATAGGAACGGGACTCTGTCCTTCCTCCCTTAAACATGACTTGTTGCTGCATTTTGTATTATCTGAAGGGCTAGGCATATATTCAGCTGAACATGTGAGCACCAAAGCTGTTTAGAAAAGCAAGAATGTGTGCATAATCTTCACTCTAAATATTTTTGGGACTGCAGCCTTGCCATGTAGAAAACGGATTACTCCTCACATTCTGCTGGTTAGAAACCTCCATGTGACTGCAGCATGTTCTTAATCACAGGGAGACTTTTAACAGTCATCACCTGAATGGTGATAAGATTTTTTTTTTTTGCAAAGCTTTCTGTTCACCATGAGAAAGTTGCCTCTTTTTCCCTCTACATAATTTTTACCCTCCCAAGAGCAAGTGAACACCTGGTGAGGACTCCAGTTTACAGACTGAGATATAGTAACTGCACATGATTACAGAATCAGACATTTTGCTCCTTGAGACGATAGATAAGATAGTACCTCTCTCAATGTCATATGTAGAAGTGGTGGAGGGAAAACATCTTCCATCACACCTGAAGGCAGGTGGTTAGTTTAGGGTGTCAGAGGATTTTTCATGGAGTCCTCTGAGGGCTTGAATAGTTTCTGTGGGAATCAGGGGAAAGAAATATTCTCTTCAAGAGTTTCCCCCCTCCTCCTCTCCTTTCCCCCTTAGCCACTTAGAAAAATTGCTGTGGATGTCCCTGAAAAGCAGCATTGAGGCAGGAGCATATGGCTGGATATATTCAACCTTTTTTTCCCCCTTAGTCCCTTGAGGAAAGGGTGGGGCTTGTCAGCTAACATTCAGAAGCTCCACCTTCTTGATCAAGGGGTCCAGGAAGTTGGGTGGGGTTACAAACAGGTTCTGAGACTTGAAAAAGTTTGAAAACCCCTGCTGTATAGCACACAATATATCCTCCACTGCCCTGCTTCTCTCTCCCCACTCAGCCTAAGCCATCCAAGACTGTTGTTCCATTCCATCTAATGGTAGGGCTATCCATGATTTTGAAACTGTAAGGACAATGGTGAATGGAGATTTGCCATATATAATTAGCATTGCTATTGTAGTTGTACAGTTGCTATTTGTTATGGCCACCACGAAGAGTAAAAATGCTGTGAGGCAAAACAGATACTGTAATGATCCCATTTCTATCCATTTTTAATAAGTAGGACAGTTAAAATTATGGCGTCTCTGGGATTAGGGCTGCCTTAGCTATGCTTTGTCTCATTTTTTTACCACAAATGTTCCTATCTTAAATCAGCCATGCCTCAAATGCAGGACACCTTGTCACAGTCTTCCAGGCCCTAAAACAGGACATGTTTTGATGTAACCAATTCACCAGAGATAGCCAACATCAACAACTTTGAAATAAATTTTGTATATATTGATACACCTTTTTCTTTTTGAGAAAGAAAGGTTAAAATGATAAGATGTATCACTAACATAGTACATTATAGATATGTAGAAATGTATGTTGATTTTTTCGTTATTTTGTTTTGTTGAAAAATCTTTTTGTATATATGTCTTGTAGAATTTTTTTTGTAGAAATGTTTAATGAATAAAATTATGTTTAATAAAAACAACAACTTTGAAATTTATGTTTCTCCAGCTTCCAAACTCTGGAGTTTTAATGTGGGACAAGTTAAGGAAAGCTACTAATAGATTCCCCTACTTCATTTGCCGTCCCAGCAAACCTCACCAGCTGATGGAGAAACATCCTCCGCTCATGGCAGCAGCTGCATACAATGACTTTGCTTCTTGGGGATTCTGGGAGTTGCACTTTAATACCCTTTGAAGCTGGGGAAAACCGCTATGTATCATCATATTAAGGGCAAATCATATCACATGCATACTTTCAGCTCTTCCTGAGTGAGCCACAAGAGCTGCAATTTTCCCAGAACTCATTTTCCAGCACTTTTTCTGATTGATTTGCAGCCCTCCAACCAGTATTTCAGGCATGGAAGCCAACCAACCTGACGTCTCCTGATTGCAACCAACCAAGCTTTCTCTGCCTCTCTATTTTTTCACATCTCCATTGAGGGAAAATGGCACAGAAGATTTGTCTGGAATGCCACCCTAACCTTCTTTTCTTTCATCTTTCACCCTTTCTATTTCTTTTCCCTAATTGTTCAGTACCTTCAAAAACCTTGTTTGTCCTGATGGCTATTTATCCTGAACTTGGAGCATTTTTGAGCAAGTTCTGAATAGGAAAACTGTAAACACAGCCAAATAAAAAGCTTTTACTTGATTTAATTAGTGAGGATAAGCTTGCAGTTTGATTCTCTGCTTCATTTCCCTCCTGCTTATCTTTTTATTTTGTACCTAGAAAACTCTCATTTTCTGACCACAATCGGTGAAACCTTCCTCTGGGTTCCTCCTTTTCTCAGGCAGATTTTTCTTCCCTCTTAGCTGAGCTGTTACTATTTCTCCAAGCTTTTAGTACAAAACTAATGTGGATGTTAATTACATTGTAGGCAACCAGCTGAGATGTATTAGCAAATCGCTCAAGGGAACAAAGGAAAGCTTGTGTGTGTGAGACAGAGCATGAATGTGTGTGAGACAAATCTAAAGCATTTTCACACCATCCCTAGCCAATCTAATTAAGAATTTGCAAATATTAAACAGTCCATATCCCAGTGAAGGCAAAATGTTTGCTTTTAGTCAGGCCTCATTCAGGATGGCTTCCTGCAAGTGTTGGGTGACTGGCTGAATTTTCCAGGGCCCTTCTGTTGGTGAAATGTGGTCAGCCCTGAGTGGACCCTGTGTAAGCAGATTCAAGGCCTCAGCCTCTGGCTGCCAGTATCCAGCCTGACTCTTGCTGTGTTGTTACTGGAGAGCCAGAGGGCATCTGCCTACTAGTGAGGCTCAGCCATGCTTTTCAAGATACACGCATAGCCTCATTGCTAGCCCAGGGCAAAACAAGCCCAGCTAACTCTACTGCATGTCGGCTGTCCAGCCCATATGATCTCTGTTTGGTAGCAAAGAGTGAAAATTTTCTGCATCTCTTTGCTGCCTTGTAGTATCATCCAGACTTTTGCAGCCCATATCTGGTAGCCGTAGCCATGACCAAAGAAATAATCCTTGGCCCTTTAGCTGAGAAACAGCATGGCTATAAAGAAAGGCAGTTTTAAATGAGTACTAAAAAAAAACCCAGCACACTCTCACAAGTCCAAGCTTACTTCACAAGTGTTTCATGCTCCTTCAACCAAATGCCAGATTTGATTGGTTGCTGGGACAGCTGTGTCCTAAAGTGTGAGATGTGGCTCTGGAAAAGGCAGGTTTTAAAAGAATTCATGCTCCTGCTTTACGGTGTGGCTTGACTGCTGCTGATCGGTTATCTGTCAGGTTCCTGGGAGTTTCCAGTAGAGTGGCACTGGCACTCCATGGCCTGAACCACTAAGTGAAAAAGAAATGGCAGCAGCCAAGAATGCACTGGAACCAAGGGAAGGGGCATAGCTCACCTAAAGAGACCCATAAGCACCAGGCTGACAGGACTGTCATCAAAGGGTGTCAAATGTTATATATTCTGAAACTATCAGAGTTTGCTTTCACAAGGTAAATATACCATTCCCAAATCAGAATAGCTAAGGACAACTTAACTCTTTCTCACTTATTGTGTAGAGATGAGATGAAGACCACATCATGAGGATATGGAGCAAAAAGAGGTTACCAGGAACAATTGTCCTATAGTTACCCATATAGGGGAAAGGTACTGAGTAAAATGCCAGCTTATCATATGTACCAACGCTTTAGTTTAAAAACAAAAACAAACAGAATCTGGAAGCCTGAAGTTTGTGTATATCTGGATAAACACTCCCAAGAGCAGCCCATAATACCAATTGCTTCCAGTAGTTACCTAACTGTCCAAACAGAGGTCTACTACCAGAGGCAATACATAAGGAAATATACAATATGATTTAGACTTATGACTTCAGTGCAATTTTGGTAATACAATTTTTTCAGTTGAATACTTCTTTTCTGAAGAATGGTCTGGAAAACAGACACTGATTTCCTGGAATGTTCATGCATCACAACTATCTTTAACCATTCATATTTCATAGTATTGAGAAGCTCTCAGTATATACAGTACAGCTGTACCAATTTTCTAAGAAACAAAGATAGGATTTAGCACTGGATTGCTCTCTAAAAGGTAACAAACATAATATTCCCAAGAGATATATTTCAAGAAATATATGTAAATAAGGTTGAAGTCGTGATTCTTAGGCATAGCAGGGAATGACCCAGTGATGCAGGTATCTGGTATGTTTCTTGAAAGAAGTAAAAGCATTATGAAAGAATTCCAGCAACTGTTTATAGTAAATTCAAGGTTTAACGTTTGTGCTTTTTCTCCTGCCCATATGGTAAAAAGGGCAGAGGTTCCCACTTATAGGCATAAGTAAGAGTTTCCACCTATCCGTTGTTATGGTAAAAGATACTGTTTCAGATGATTTACTTCTGACCTTGACAGAAGGAGCTCTTACATGATTTCTAAGATCATAGCTCACAGTACAGTGTGTACTTTGAAATGAGAAGATTCCAGATCCAATTTCCCGTTTCTTCTAACTGGGATCTTGAAAAACATTGGAAACGATAAAATTCTAGATTTGATATAACGGCAGCATAACTTAGTATTTCATGTTCAACAAACTAACAAAACAAGAACACCTTTGCATTTTAGAAGAATGGTGTGCAGAGGCTACCCAGTCTGGTCTGTAGGATTGATTTAGAGCTTTGGAATGTCCCAAGCCTAGGCAGGTCGCTCTAGAGATAATCTGTGCCTAGATCCAGAAAACCAGAATGGAAGAAACAGAGAGTAGTGTGAGATATAGTTTGAGGATACAGTAGAATCTTTCATGAGAATAAATCACAAGTGCAGAAGGTTAGGGCTTTTATTATTTCAATGTCTATAATTTTGTTGCCCTGAGACAGAATGTGATGAGATTTATAGCAGTAATAGCATGAGTGTTAATCTTTGTGGCTAATATTTCCACAAAATATTAGCCACAAATATTAAAAAATGCTAGAATCTCTATGTAATTTCATTAGGCACTCTGTATCTGGACTAGATGACCATTAGATGGTAGCCAACAGAGTTTCCCTTTGCTCCCATATTCTGATTATCCAAAGTTTTGCAACCCAGACTGTCATGGTTCCTGTTTCAATGTTCCTGTGAACATCATAACTAGTTTCCATGCCATGCTGGTGTTGACACATGTTACTGTTTGGGAGGGGGCTGCTCTTGTTCTTCGTACCAGGCACTGATGTAGAGGCTTTGGAATGTCTATCTGGGTTATCTCGCCTGTTCAAGGACACTTTCCCGAAGACCAGCAGGAACTGTTAGGAACACCTGCAGGCTGTGGGGAGTGGACTCTTTATGACTCTGGGGGGAGGGATTGGAACTGTTTAAGCTTTAATTGTTTGAAAGACCCACACTTTTGCCATTCTCAGCTTTGCTCTTGAACTTGCATACTATCCAGTAATAAATCAGATATCCATAAGCTTCTTGTGTGAGTCTGGTTGGAAACTTGGGTAGGTGTTCATCACACAGACATGGTATGCCTACATTTCATATGCAATGCCTGAATTGAGCTTCATTCTTCAGGCCTCCCACCATCCTTTTGCTACTAGAATTTACCAGTAAGTATACAGTAGGAGTTCGAAAACATGCAAATGTGAGCAGATTAATAGGTACCACTTTGGCGGGCAGGTAACGGCGTTCTGTTTAGTCATGCTGGCCACGTGACCACAGAAGTGTCTACGGGCAAACGCTGGCTCTTCGGCTTTGAAACGGAGATGAGCACCGCCCCCTAGAGTCGGACACAACTGGACTTAATGTCAAGGGAAACCTTTACCTTTACCTATACAGTAGGAAGAATATTAGCACCATCATCTCAGGGTCAGCAGCAATATTAGAGAAATATTTATTCATATTATTCAATTTCTGTGGCCACCTATCTCACTAGTTACAAACCTTTGGAGATTAGAATAGCTTGACTGAGAATCAGATGATCTCCCCTTCCTCAAAAATCACAACACAGCAACATCTCCATTTGCTTCTAGTGTATATCTAATAGGTAGATCCAACTTGTTATCTGATGTATGACATATAGGTTTCTTGTATCTCTGATTGAGGTACTCCCACTGCTTTTGTTAGCTGTACCATTAAAAAAAAACACCTAGAAGTATATCTATAAATAGGTAATATATACTGAAGGACTTAGATTGAGACTAGGTGGTGTACCTATTGCATGGCTCTCTGTCTCATCCTTTGTCCTCTCTAAAATTTCATAGCCTGCCATTAGTAGAGACAAAAACACTCTCAGTATGAGATATAATGTTATCTGTTTTGCATCACTTTTGATACAATCTTCATTCCTTAGACAGTAAACCCCATTGACCTTAGAGGAATTTCCACTGGAGAAAATGTATTTAGGATTCTCCTGTAAATGAAAGGAAAAGCAAAACGGAGCCAAAGAGAAGACCCCAAAATTTAATGACAAGTAAATCAATCTATATCATTTTTTGCATGTTGTTTCTGCCATATTTTCCCATTGATCTGGGAATTTTATTGTTCAATGATTCATTTAAAATTCACCTGTCATGTTTCAATACACTTACCTTTAGATATTTCTTCTTTATAACATACATTTCTCAACATAGTTTTCTCTTAAAATAAGTACTTCTAAAATATTACCTCTGGACATATGAATTTTTAATATATGTTTTTCCAACAAAAAACTGCACTGGGACATTTAGAAACATGGAAACCAGAAGATAACTAAGATCCAATCACACATTTGTGGAAGAAATGTTAGTCAGGTTAGGACAGGATCCACACACTGATTTTAATGCATGGTTCAAAATACAGAACTTTAAGCAAATTACATTATTCACGTATAATTGCAAAATATGTGGCCATGGGCAGAAAACTTGTTGTGAGAGCCACCCAGAGCTGTTTGCAGTCAGGCAGCATAAAATTAAATAGAACAATAAAAATAAAATAATAATGTATGGGGAATGTACTTTTATTTTTTTTAAAGTGGGGTTTTGTTTTTGTTTTGGTAGCTGGGGTATGGTTGATAACAAAACATGGATGTGGATTGTAGGAAGTTTAATACATTAATTTATTTTCATCATCCCCTCCATTGAAGAACCCATTTGCCAGTAATTAGTGTTTTGCAACTTTTGACTTCACAATCTGGGGATGACCTGAGAGCTGAAAAAAGAGTCTAGGGTCTATTTTTTTTTTTGCTCAAGCCATTTAGATTGACATCCAAATTTGACTAAAGCTGGACAAAGACTTTAAACTGTTCAGTGTTCTATATGCAACATACAATATACAATAAATCATTTTCAAAGTGTCTGTCTAGGACATGTGGTTTTTAACTATAATCAGCAAGTGTTAGGGTCTTTGTTTTTCCCTGGCTTCATGAACAGCAAATTGTTAGCTAGGATAATGTTGCCATAAATCTATCAACCTCATCTTGTGGTTGTCAGACAAGTCCAAGTTCAGAAAACAAAAGCAAGGTCCCTGGAAGAACAGCATCCGCAGCAGTAAACAAATTGTGACATTAAGAGACAAGCCAAAGTAAACACCAGGTATTTATTTGTAGCAAGTATCCAGTTGAATTGGAATTCTAAGCTAACCTCCTTGGAACAAAGCCGTTCAGTAGCTTTTTGCCATGCTTAGATTGCTCCCTAACTATGAGAAGGCCTTGACCCACTTGAACACTGCTGTGGTCCTGGTCAGGCTTGGTTTCCTTCAGGAAATTACTCTTGACTAGCTCTGCTTGCTTCAGCTGTTTGTTAGCACAGGCAAGCACTCCGACATCTCTTTGTCTTCTGACTTTCGATGCACTGGGATCTTGAGGATAGGTGGAGTTGGCTTCTAGCCTATGTGAAAATTTGCTGGGTTCAGAGAGGGATGATGGGGTTTGCTGATGGCTCAGCATAGTTGCTAAGTGTGCATACTGGAATCGGGGTGCTTCCTTCTTAGCCTTTTCCTCATCTGAGGGGTCTCTTAAGGCATGACATGTTTTCCATTTTTCTCTTAGCCAAACAGATTAATAGGTAATAGGTGGCTCTTTTAATTCTGTGAAATTTTAGTATATACTCTTACAAGTAGCCACTGAGAATAGTTAATGCAATAACTGACAGAGAGTGGCTGAATCCAGCTAATGACCAAAGGGAAGAGAAGGCAAATCTGCTCAGAAAACATAGTCCACAGTCACTAACCATTTATTGTACACTAATTTACATCATATGTAGCAACTCAGTCCTCCATATGTTTACTTGCAGTTGATCTCTCCGAGTTCAGTGGGACTTGCATTTGCAGTCTTAAGATCAGCTTACACATTGTAAGGGGTTCTTATAACAGTTCTGCAGTATTTTTGGAACTGAATGTAGCCTTGTATTTGAGCAGGAAAAAACAGGCTCTCCGCCCACCTCCATCTCTCACTTCTATCCTCAGTTGGATACCAATTTCACTAATTGGTTAATCAATATCAGTTTTACCTGGATACCAATTTAACTAATTGGCTAATCAATATCAGTGGCTTCAAACACTGAACAAACTCTCTATGCCTTGAGAAAATACTCTGAAAAATTCTTTGAAGAGAATAAATCTTTCCAGCTATCAAACAGAGAACTAGGTATGTCTAATTGTCTAGGAAAAAAGCATCTATATTTCATATGTCCTGAAAATAATTTCATGCCAGCTTGCAATATGAATTTTCTGCAGGAATTCAGGTTGCATGCTTTAAATGTCCTGTGATGAGAATGCATATGCACACAATGCCTCTGTTACTTCTGCAGACCTTTGTTAAACACTAAGATCTGACAAGAGTTTGAAGATCTGAATGTGCGTATAAGCTTCACTGTGACCACACCTGTAACCTCTCTGTACACCTTAATGCTCAGTCCACAAAGATTGCAGAGGAGCTGGCATGCAGGGATGTTGTGTTTCAAAGACCAAGACTTGATCTCCATATCAGATTAATTGCTCCACTTGGTAAAACCGTTAGCATTCACCTCAATCTTACTTCTGTACTGGAGCAAACTGTCATATCAAATATCTAGATATTCATTTACATCATAGACAAATGGAGATCCTGGGCAGTATTGCTCAGCTAAGTTGAAACAGAGATGAAACCGTAGCAGAGGCAAAGTACACCCTTGTTTTACACATCTCACTGTTGGCATAGGGCAGACATCTTGCTCTGAGACAATGGTTGTGATAGACATTTTTCATTAATGCAATCAGACAAAGGTCAATAGTCAAGTATCCTGATTTCTCCAAAACTTAGACCTTGAAAATGAATAGAAAGTGTTTTAAAACCAATAAATGCCATGCAAAAATTGCTTCTGGGATACTGGTATAATTTCCAGTTAGATGTTGGAGGACTGCACAGTGATCTATAGTGGATTGGAATCCTGCCTGTTCTTTAGCAATTAGCTTTTTCATTTCAATCCATTCCTGTAATTTCCAGTACAGATTTTTTTTTTTTTAAAAGTACAATTTACTGATGGTGTTTAAGCACCTGATAGGTTCTGATTTATTATCTTTTTAAAAATATTGATACAAATATGGCTAAGCACTAATCGATTAGGTTGTTTGTTTAATACAGGTAAAGAGAAAAGCCGAAATTGATAGCTACTATTCTAGCTTTGATTTAAGGAATTCTGGATCATGATCATAAAATCTTGATCTAGGGACTTAACCATCTTATTAGATATCACAGCCTCAATTTCCATAGGAGATAATAGTGAGTAGGAGTCAATAAAGTAAAAACTTTGTTAAGCTTTGTATCACAAAGTCTATTATATAAATAAAAATAAGTGTGACTATTTTTTAAAATCATATTTTACAAGTTCTTCATTAAACTCATGATATTTTTCAATATACTAATAGATACATTATTTCAGAAATGTCATATTGCCTTTCTCCCCACATCCTCCTGGCAGATATTTGTAAGTTTGGGACATTTTTGTTTGTGGCAGTTGTGATGGTTCTTGAGAGGTTCTTTATTTCTACATTAATTTTTAGCAGTAAACATAAAACTTGCTTTTTCAGCACCATTTCAGTGTTGAATCAAACCATGAGTGTACTAGAGGGAAACATTTACATAAATTCTTTCAGACCTAACATTCAAACAGGGAACAGACATAAGAAAGAAAAATGTTTCATACATGATAAGCATCACTGAAACTAATAAAATGTGAACCGAATTGGCTCCATCTACATATATAAACCAGAAAACTGGCAACTGAATCTTACTTCAAAACTGGCAGGACAACATTCTTCACTGCACCTGAGGGTGGTTGGTTAGGCACAGAGGAGGCCCTGTGGCAAACAAAGTTCTGACTTCTAAAACCTTGATATTACTCTGCCCACACATCCCAAAATATCACACATAACACAACCTCAAGAGAAGGGCAACTCTAAATGTGAAAATTGTTTCTATCTGTCACTGCACATAAAAAGTAAAGACTCTCAAGTCAAGCTCCATTCCTCATAACTTTATGGGCAACTCCATAGGCTTTCTTGGCAATAAAACAGTTTACCATTGCTCTCTTCTGGGATATTTTTTGACTTCCCAGTTTAGTCTACAGCCCTGAGGTTTCCCATCCATGAACACTGCCATGGCTTAGCTGTTTTCAGGTCAGCCAAAGTCAAATACAGTACATGCTGCCATATAGTTGGCCACTGCAAATAGCAGATGATAAATTATCGTTAATGAAACACAGCAGAGTAATACATATTTCTCCTTCAGCATCTATTGGTTGGGAAAGTTTGGTTAAAGTAGTTTTTAAGGACATTTATCTAGTATTTGCAACTTCAGACTTCTTTTAATACTGTGTACTGTCATAAAATCTTTCATAAAGAAGTTCAATATCTCTAACAGGGCTTAGTTATAACATATTTTCAAGGATTAGAATTTACTGTATAGCTATAGTTGAGACCTAGGTTAACAAACAGTTGGCTGATGTCAAGATTAAGAGTTTTCCTGGACTCTAGCTTTGTGTGTGCATAACTACATTGCACATGTGGGTATTCCTGCACATAGATATTAAATCTCAGACAGAATAAATTAAACAAACTAGTCTTTTCCATGAATTTCTATGTATCTCAGACTAGGAATCTTTCTTTTCAATATTCCTCTGCATATTAAAATTATAAGACACTTTTTTTAATAATATGTTCCTAGACTGGACCTCAGTTACAGCTACTCCTTGTTTAGTTACTACCTTGGTTAGTGGCCATTCATAAATATGGTAATAAATGGTAATAAAAAAATCATTTTCCAACCAATGCGTGCATTTATGCCACATGCACCTGACAGCAAAAGTCTTTTAGTGTGAAACTGATTAAGGTCTGGTCAGTTTCAGGCCACAATGCTAGCTGGGAGGATTCTAATATACTAATTAAGATCACAGAGCTGAGCTTGTTAACTTGCTGTGAGCACTTTTTTAAAATATAATTTTTATGACAGATTTTTACACAAGTAAAAGATAAACATGACAAATACAGAAAATGAGATTGAGAAAGAAAAGACAGAGAAAAAGTGCAGAAAATAAAGAAGAAAAAAGAAAAAGCTATTTAAAGAAGCAACTTCTGTTCTTCTTTACAGCAGTTGCAAACAAACTTAGTATCGCTCAGCGCCTTTTAAGATTACATTATATAGTTTGCTTCTTTCCATATTCAACCCTTTTCAATTGGCAGATCTAGAAATCATCAACTCATTTCTGTCCATTTTCAGCAAAAAGTCCATAAAGCATTTCTGATATTTTATAGAAGTGCTTGTTATCTTATCCCTGATCAGACAAGTCAATTTTATATTTTCTCTTACACAGTATTCTGGTATTATTAATCCTTAGCTTAGTGTTAAAATGTTGTTGTAGAACCTCGTTTCTCGTCTTCTTCCTGGCAAAGGGCACAAGTATGTTTCTTAGTACATTTCTTAACTTTTCATTCTTGTGTTAATTCTGTTCACCTTGTCCTCTTCTACATCCATGTCTTCTTTCTCCCATTCTATAAATTAAAATAATAATAATAATAATGCTTCAAAACCCTCTCCTTACTGCCTTCACCAAGTTGTTCTGTAGCTGCTGTCAATCTCAGGCAAAATTCTTTCTTTTAAATCTGGTAGTGTAGTGTCACATTATATAAACCTTTTTTCATCTCTTGACTTATTGTTTCTGTCTCATTTGTATTGTAGATTCTTCAAATTTTTTATTCATCTTTTTTTCCATATTTGCAAACCTTTCTTCCATTCTTCCTTCAAATTAAATCAAATTTAATTGGTCCCTTAATCAATTTTAAATCTTCATAATTCAAACTCTTAATAAGCTTTTTGCTTTCAATTAGTTTTAAATGCTTATAATTATTTCTTTACATTTCATTCTGATCTTGTCCTAGGTTGAAGGAACACTCACCAGGTGATCGAGTTGCTCTCCTGTTTAGAAGATCTCTGTAGCTGGCAAAATAATTACTGTATATTCCAAACATGTGCTAGAAAGTGGGGTTTGGGTTGAGCCCAGTGTCCTTAACGCAGGCTCTACCTGAGGCTGAGAGTTTCATGTTTCTTTCTCAGTTCCCAGCGCTCTACTTGCAGTTCGCCTGCAGATTCTCTAGATACTGTGGGTTTCTTTGCAAGAAGCAGCCTTCCTTGGGCAATCTCTTGGCTTCTCCTTGTCCAGAGACGCTCCACTGGTCCAGGCTCACCGTTCTGTCATAAATCTTCACCTTGGTGGTGTCTTCACTCTTCAGAGCCATGCCAACTTGCTATTTTGGAAGTCCTGCAGTTAGCACTTTTTAGGGAAGTACTGTACTGCAGACAAAAGCAGCTCAAGAAGAGATAGCTTGTTTAAGCAATCTCTTCACCCTGTGGGGGGGGGGAGGAAGTGAGTATGGCACAGGACACTGTACAAGAGAACTTTATCTGAATGAGACAGCAGCAACCGGTGATCTTCACAGCATCTCACTCTCAGTCACGTGTTCACTTAATGAACACTTCACTTAATAGCCAAGTTATTGGAACTGAATACGGTCACTAAACAAGGAAATGGTGTAAAGCATAAAATATGAACTGTTATCCAAGGATAGGTGTTAATGAGCTGAGATTGCACATTTCACCTGTTAAAACAAACTTTACTCATTGTAGTAAGCCAATCCAGGAATTGTTTATTAGAGAAAAAACAATAAAAACTAACTGGAAAAAGAAAGTACTGTAAGATATGGGCTTACAAACTGAACTAGCTGCTAGCTGATTTTTTGTTTTTAATCACAATCTAAATGGCTAGAATCTAACCTTTAAAGGGTTACATATAGATCAATGTCCATTTTAATCTGTCTGGTGCTGCAGAATAGTCTGGAGTCTGAAAAAGATACAATGGGCAGAAACAGGACAAGGCCTTCTTAGTGCTCCCACCTACCCTGGCTATGTAACTCTTTCTAGGCCGTGTTTTCTGGGACCCATGTTGTCTTCCCAGCACCTACAAAGATCATTTCACATCTAATGAGATGCTGAATTATATGATGTTTTAAAATTTATGAATATTTCAATATGTACTGTATTTATACCCTTCTCTAGTCATTTATGTTGAATTATGATATGTAAGTTGAATCAGGCAAGCTAACATTAAATAAATGTTAATTTGCACACAACCACTTGCGCCCCAGGCTATTTCAACTTATAATTCATTCTTGTACATGGTTAGCTATCTATGTATTTACTAGGACTTATTTGCAGGAAAGTAGGCAAAGAGATGCAGCCTAAAATAGGTAACAGAAAGAACATTTCCTATCCCTTCCTCTTTCAGGTACCTATCATCCCTGGAGGAAGTGCTAGAAGTAGTAGTGCAGGAATTCTATTTCCATGAATGTCCAATTTTGGTCAAGTTCTCCCCTCCTTCCATGGCTTACTTCTCCATACTTCAGTGGTATGGCTTCTCCCTCATTGGTCTGACTTTTCATGGGGCAGCACGAAAAGGAGGAGAAAGAAGATAGGGACTCTTTTGTTAACTGCCTTAACTTAGGATCCATGTTGAGACTGGAACACTAATCTTTTATTACGGAGCAAAAAAAAAAGTCACTTTTTTCTTCATTTTCAAGTTTTGGTAAATATGGATAAAGTACATTAAAAACAACCTACAAAGAAAACACAGTACAAAACATTTAATTCATGGAAATTTAAAGAGAGTACTTACCAAAACAAAATTTACTCCCACATAAAGGCATTTTGGTACACAATTTATTTTTGCATCTCTGCATCTTTATCAATTAAGGGAAGAAAGGGGGATGTCTTTGCCTTATCCAGTATTTCATAACAGGATCGTCTTCATAAAGGTGACTGAAACAAAGCAAATGTTTTGTTACTGCAGCCGTACATAATTCTTTTTCAGTATCACAATTCCAAGTCTTAATATTTTTTCTCAGAGTTTTCTCAGTTGTGTCAGCGTTTATCTCCTTCAGATTGGATCTCTAATACTTTCATAGCTCTTAGAGCTTAAGAAACTGGCTATGGTTAAATGACTTAAATTATTTGTCAGTTGCAGCCTTCTTTACATATGGATTGACTTCAATTCCCAGATTAATTCCATTTTCATTATTAATGCAAGGATATAACCTGCCATATTCTAATATATAGAAATACCAAGAGAGGCTTTGGCTATGCTATGATTTCCATAATTCCTATGCTAAGAGATGATATTATATGCCCTAATAATTCAAACATGTACAATGGGACCAGAGACTTGAGCAAACTTGTATTTTTCTTTCACAGTCTAACTTTGTAAGCACACATCTCAAGTTTTATAAATTATTTTTAATTTTTAATTTATAAATTAAATCAATTAAATTATATAATTAATTTATAAATTATAAATTATTCTACATGCAAATTGTTTTTTTTTCCCAAATGAAGCCTCTTCATGCAGTATGGAATTTACCAGGAGAAGAATAGAAGAAAAGCTGCTTTATTTTGGTGCTTGACGCTGACAGCAAAATCATTGTTGATAGAGCTGTGCAGAGCTCTGAAGAGGCATGTTACTTTGATGAAGTTTCAACTGAAGCACCTTTCACCCCAAATTGTCTCATCAAAGTGAATCTTTACACCCCAAATTGCTAGTATATTACAGATTTATTATTATAAGAGATGCTTCACTGACTGAAAAGGAGCTACAGAAGTGGTAGAAGGATTGTGAAGAATAAGAACAGGTCTGTAAGAATAATTTTTAAAAGGGTAATGTAATGGTTGCCTACCCCAAACACTCAGACTCACAAGAGGTTACTTAAATGAAATCTGATTTATTAGGGAAATTATGGCAGATACAGAGAAAGCTGAGAATGACTAAAAGCGCGCCAAATACAAACTAAAAACCCTCGGCTCCAAACGTAATCCCTCCCCCCTGCCGGCCATAGCAACCACCCCCCTCCCAGGTGCTGGTAACCGTTTTCCACACATCCTGGGAAAGCAACCTTGAACACATGAGATAACCCAAACACATTCCAACCCAGCAGCCAACAGATAACAACTCCCTAAAGAGGAATCTTCCTCTCTCCCGAGACCAAACACATATCAGGCAAATGACATGCGAAACGTTACGATGTACCAAGCACATTGAAATGGTGAACATGACAGGTAAATAGCAGGGATGGGCATTTAAGAAAAGTGTTTTATTTTTAATTTTGATGGCCTCCAAAGGTCATGGAGGTGTGGCAGTAAAGTGGTAAACATAAAGTACTGGATTTACTTTTTTTGTAACCTTTAAGGTTGTTATTTTAAAAAAAAACCTGCAGTACATATGATGCTTAACAACCCCATTTTAGGGCTTAACCCTCCCATTTTAGAATTTAACACACTTATTTTAAGTCTTTAATTGTAAGACAATTGCACCACTGAAAATCACTATTTGTGGGCTGAATGTCAGTGTGGCAGTTCTGGAGAAGTGGATTTGGGAGCCATGGTATATGGAGGAACAATCTAAAGATGACAGGAGTTCCAGCAACTTGTACTTAAAAAGTACATGGTGACATTTATTCCAGTTTAATGGGAGGCTTCCAATTTTAACACATAGCATTTTTTCATCATTCTGTCCAGACAAGAGATGTCATGATATCAAAGAGGAGAAAATATAGTTCACAGAAATTTGAAAAGATCAGATGCAGTCCACATAAGTAAACAATGTCCTTCTATTTCTTCTACATTAATGTGTATGCATTAACCCCACCCTCTTTCTAGGAAGAGCAAGTTCAGGACACTGGCTGGTACTTCTTTCCTTTTAAAAGCTTCAGAGAATAACTTAATTTCACTTTGCCCATCTGAGTCTTGTATTAGGTCTTGGCACATAGTTAAAATCTTGCATTTCATCAGTATCAAGGTGACTGGCTTCTAGTTCTGGAATCTGCTGATTAGCAGATTTATTAAAATTTGCTTGCTGAGAGGCTATTGGCTTCCCCAAAATGAGCTGACAGTCCATCACATTCCTGCCTTCTTCTTCTGATTTTTATAAATCCATTACAATCTCTGATATCTTTTTTTTAAATTAAATCAACATCACAAAGGAACTCCTTCCATAAGGCCTTTCAAACTAGGGAATATGGGCAGCTGAGGAAAGTGCAGAGAGGTGGAGATACATGCAAGAGGGGGGAAAAGCAGCAAACTCAAAATAATAATTAAAAAAACCCTCTGATAACTCAAACAAAATTCTCTTGGTAATAATACTTATGAAAACCATCTTGGAATGCTAGCTGATTGCAAATAAACATGAGCCAGCAGCGTGATATGGCAGCAGGAAAGATAATTGCAAATTTAGACTGAAGTACAGTAGAGTTTTCAAATCACAGGACATAATCATTCCATGTAATTCTGTATTGGACAGGTCCATCCTCAAGTACTATCTCCAATACCAGGTGTCATGTTTTAGGAAGAATCCAGAGAAACTGAACCAAGGGTCGAGAAGGGTAACAGAGAAGATCAGGGGGCTAGAAATGAAGTCCTAAGAAAGAGCTGTATTGCTTGTTATCCCAGAAAGCTTGGGTCCTTTTACCTGGCGTGTGGGTCCAATGAACACACAATATGGTGGAAAGGATTAAGACTTTTATTTTCAAATAAAAGGTTGCCCAGAAGTAAGTTCCAAAATGGGCACACCCCTGCTTGGAGTGAACCCTCATTTATATAATTTTGAATAGCATACAAAACTACAAACCAATTAAAAAAAAACATATATTACTGCAAACCAATCATGAAAAGCAATGTCATGCATACATTTTCAGTTGTCACAGTAACATAGTTCAACTAAAGTTAAAAGGATACACCAAGGTATAACATCCCTACACATTCCTGAGCAACTGGGTCCAGGGTCTTATCTATTCCCCTAAGAAGCAGGCATTCCCAAGGAAAAGGCAGATGCTCTGGTTTTCATTCATTGCTGAGATCTCTGCCTAACAAGCAGGTCCACCACTGGTCAAGGCACTTCTAACTGGTACAAAACATAATGGCTATTTCTATGTGCTCAATCAATACATGGATAAAATACCTGAATTAAAGTGGGTTAAAATAGGATGGCTTATTATGCTTAGCCTTAAGAAAAGACCAAGGACTGGAGGCTGGACTCAATGGCCCTTTCCAACACCATGATATTATAATATAGTGCAAAAGCATGATCTGAAGAAATAAGGTAGCACTCCTCAAATATCTGAAAAGGGAAACACAGAAAATTAAGACCAGTTCTTCATCATTCCAGATTGCGGTTCATGGAATAAAAGAATTAAGTTACCAGAAGGAGTTTCTGACTGAACCTTAAAAAAAAATCCTAACAATAAGAGCAGTTCAACAGTGCAACAAATTACCCAGAGCCTTGGTGGGGTCCTGTTTCTGCATGCATTCAAGTGGCAATAGACAGCCATTTATCATGGATGCTTTAATTTAGATTTCTAAGCTGAGCAGGAGGCTGGACTCAATGGCCCTTTCCAACTCCATGATATTATAATATAGCTCAAAAGCATGACCTAGAGAAATTATCAAGGAACCTGAGACTAAAGTAGAAAACAGAAGTATCTTTCACAAGGGAAAATAACTTTTACAAAATCGTAAGGCATGTTCCTCTGCCCTGCTACTAATGAAATGTATTTAAGATGCTTTATTGATCTGATCTGTGGAGTTAAGAAAGAAAAAAAATACTGGCCAGCTACTTCTATGTTTTTTTTTAAGAGAGGATTTCTTTCTCCATATATTGATCAGTATACTATACATCTGTCTTCCAGTTCTTTGTTAATTCATGCAGCATTACTCAGCTCTTTTTCATCTTTCACCCACTCTGAACGAAGAACTCTACCTCTTATCTTTTACAGAAGTTTACATGCTACCTTTTTAGAGAATTAAGGCAAGAACTGTGAAGGACTGTAGGATTAGTGCTGTAAAATATTAGCTGAGGCCCCACTGGCAAATGAAGAGCAATAGCTGAACAATCCCTGAGTATGGTACCTAACAAGGCAAAAACTGCCTGAGCTACAGCTAGCAACACTTTTTCCCTTCCTAAACAGCATATTATTCAATTCATATTGAATCAGAAAATGGTGTGGTGGTTAAGGTGTTGGACTAGGATTGGAGAGAACCAGGTTCCAGGCCACCCTCAGCCACAGTAACTGCCTGGGTGATTGTATCAGTCCATCTCTCTCAATCTAACCAATCTCACAGTGTTCTTGTTATGGGGAAAAAATAGAGGCAGGAAGAAAGGCAAGGTATAAATATAACAAATAAACAATGGTTAAGCTCTTCATCTGAATTCAGAAATAATAGAGAATACTGGAGGTAAATATGAAAAGAAATCAGAAAACTGGGAATCTGTTAGAGCCAGTTTGGTCTAGTGGTTAAGGTTCTGAGCTAGAAACCAGGAAGCTGTGAGTTCTAGTTCCGCCTTAGGCATGAAAGCCAGCTGGGTGACCTTGGGCCAGTTGCTCTCTCTCAGCCCTACTCACCTCACAGGGTTGCTGTTGTGGGGAAAATAAGAGGAGGAAGGAGTATTAGGCATGTTCACCATCTTGGGTTATTTATAAAAATAATAAAGGCGGGATAAAAATTAAATAAATAAAATAAATAAATAAATCTACATTTTTAGTAGGTAAAGGTAAAGGTTTCCCTTGACATTAAGTCCAGTCGCGTCTGACTCTAGGGGGCGGTGCTCATCTCCATTTCAAAGCCGAAGAGCCGGCATTTGTCCGTAGACACTTCCGTGGTCATGTGTCCGGCATGACTAAACGGAATGCCGTTACCTGCCCGCCGAAGCGGTACATATTATTTATAATATTTATATTATAAATATTATGTTATATTATAATAAATATTATATTATATTATAAATATTATTTATAATATTTATAAATGTTATTATATAACATTTTTAGTACTATTGTTAAAAATAACAAATTCTGTATCTACTTCCTAAGAGTTAAATTACACATGAACTGAGAGATCTGAAAATGGAACTCTCTATTTCTTGCTATTTCCCACACACACACACATGTACACACACATGCAAACACATGTGTGTGTGCGCACACACAAACACACACACACAAATAGTCCCAGGAGATAGGGAATGTGATTTCAGTCAGGATGCAGCAGTCTTGATCCAGGATGTTTCTGTTGCCCAAAGTTGCTATTAGGTATGAAGAAGAAACCAGAACCTGTATCGTGGTGGGAGTGAGACTCAATCTCCAATGTGAGAATCAAGGTTATATTCCCCATCCCATTCCTAACTCAGATGCAATGAACTGGGCGAGGCAATTTCATTCAAAGTTGGTTTGCAGAAGCCCTTTCATACTTTCATACAAATGTGAGAGCTAATGGTTTCTACCCTTCCAATCCCCAAAGTGTATGCACAATCAGTTTTCACAACCACCACCAAGAAGAAATACTTAATCTGATTATTTTATCAATTCTGGAAAGTGCATATACAGTATATAGAGGATTTCACGCCTGTTCTTATCAAGAAATGCTTTTGTTCATTCCACAAAGACATTGATAATTGGCTTTTTTTTCATGGAGGGCACAGTAATTGCCGAATTGTCACTTGCACTCATGGAAATATGTTACATTTCGGGGCCCAAAGGGTCTTTTGTTTTAATTCTGTCTGTAGAAGAGAAAAAAACAGATATACTATCAAAAACTCTGATGGAACAAAACTGGATTGAATGCTTAGTGATCCTAATTTGATGCTTATTTCTTGCATTCTGTAGCATTTTGGCAGGCAAAGGGAAGGTACTCTTCTTAAATTAGTTTAATTTTTAAAAATGGCGAAAATTGATATGTTTATTGTTGTGCAGTAATGGGTTATGTTCCTCTGAGATTCTTGAATAAATTGTTCTGTTAACAAATTGTTTCAAAAATCCTTATTTTAGTAAAGTTCATATAGCAGAATGGCTGTGTCCTTGTGCTCCTGTATTTTGTTGACTGACCAATTTAAATATTTATTTATTGGCTAGTTTAAACAAACAACAAGAAGATTTTAAAATAATTGTTTCATATGTGGCAGGAAATGCTAATTTAATATAAAAATAAATAAAACATGACATTTAATGGGCTACCATCCCAAGACTAAGTCAAGTTTTTCTAACAGATATTGCTAAATATTATTTATATTAACAAATATAACTGTAGTACTACTAAGCAAAAAATATTAACATACAGGTAGTCCTTTAGAGCTGTCTCTTTTAGCAACCGTTTGCAGTTATAACAGTGATGAAAAAGTAATTTTACAACCAATGGTCACATTTATGACCTTCGCAGGTCTCTAAAGCAGAGGAAAACTGAAGTAAGACCGTAAGCACAGTCGCAGTTTCACTTAGCAACCACTTTGCTTAATGACTGAGTTGCCAGTCCCAGTTGTGGTTGCTAAATGAGGACTATCTGTAAATGTTTTACAAGTAAGATGTTACTGTGAGAGGAATGCAAATAATTAACATGCTACTTATGGAGAAATAAAGCTGTATTTTATGTCATGAGTGTAAGAGTTAGAGGAGGTACTTTAACAGTGGGAAACCTTGCATTGGGAGACTCCATTCTGAAACCTTGTACAGTACTAAATTAGAGGGAACAATAGTCTGTTTTTAGACATTGCAGTTTCCTATGTTTATACATTCCCTTTTGTGCCATGACTTAAATCTTGTTTAAATCAAGTTTAATTCTGTACTACTTGGCAGTGCTATCTAAAGTGTTTCTAGAACTATCTTTCTTCAGGTTTGGGGTCTCCCCTTCATATCTCTGAAACTTACTTCTGAATGCTGGCAGACATCTATGCCACTCTTAAATCTTTTCTTCCATCCCTGGCCTCCAAAGCTCTTCCAGTTGTCCCACAAATATACTGACAGCAACTCTCTCCTCCAGGACATGGAGGGCAAGGCATGGAGTTGTAGCAGGAACGGATGGATCAGGAGGTGTGACTTCGCTGGCTTCCTTTACACCAGTGCTTCCCAAACTTTTTCCTCCATTACCCAAAACCGCTTATCAGAAAGTTCTTTTTACCCAAAGTAGGTAGAACACTTTAAGTCAATTTAATGGGTTATTATGCCATTACCTAAAGAAAAAACAATTTAGGATAATTTACCCAGGTTTGGGAAGCACTGCTCTACACAGTGCAATTCTTTTTAGGAAGAAAGGTAGGAAACAATGGGAACCATTTTAACATGTCCAGGGTGACTCCAACAAATTGCAGTGCATGCTCCCAAACTCCGATGTTCCAACTGAGTGAAGTTTTGTTTCTCAGTTAAGACCTCATTTGTCACACTGGACTTCAATGCTGTGTGAAGTATGCTTTATGCTTTTAATCCTTGGTTGGGAAAGCTGTGAAACTACTGTTCAGTAGAGATTTTCTCTCGATGTAAACAGCTAAATACGTCTAACTGCAGAATTTGAGACCTACTGGCCTCATTTAAAAGGGCTTGGCCTCTGTCAGATGCTGTTTCCCAATTTTTATTAACTGAAGGAAAAATAGAATTTTCTCCTCAGTGTACCAGCCTATTGGAAATGTTGCCATGCTGTGGCCTAAATGCTTAAGCTTTCATTTTCCTGAAGGGACAGTCTGAAAGGACAGCTGACAGATTTCTTCAGGTTATACGTCATGCCCTTTTTACACTGAAGGTAAACAGCATGAATGATGGTGAGGCCTTGCAGTTTTTAGGCAGCCCTTGCTCTCTAACAAGATAGTCTGCAGTCCTTTGTGCAAACTGAAAACCAACAAAAAAACACCACCATGCCTATGGAGGGTGAAGTGGCATTTTCCCCACTGCCCCAGTTTAAAATCTCCATGAGCTAATTGTTAGAAAATGCCACCCCATCTGAATCACATGATACAGAAAATCTATGTAATCCTTGGACAGCATTAGGAGAGCCAGTCTAAGTAATCCTGCTCCTCCAAAGTTAGCACCAGGTTGATATATTTTATTCTGCTACACAACTGGAATTAGGTTGTATTTCCCTTGGGGCCTGATTAAGACTTCGCCATCTTAGATTTTGGCCAAAGCATGTCTGTTGGGGAACTTCCTTAGTCCCTCTCACCTTGCTAGAGAGATTCCCTTCCACTCTAAGAAGACAAATTAAGAATGATTTGGCACACTGCAATCTCACCTTGTCAGCACTACCAGCTTTGGGACTTGAGAAAACCCTGGCTGAACAGATTTAGATATCCAAAGTCTCCCTTCCCTTTTATAGTACAATCGCTCCTCCTCCCTGGATTGTCCCTAGAGATTTCTTTACCATCTTATATGCTCCTCATAGGAGACTGTTTAATCTGACCCGAACTGGGGTGCTACATATCAGGGCAACAGTTGGTAGATATATAAGTCTTCCATATGAAAGCTAAAATGTTTATGTTCAGACCTGAAGGTAGAATATGTCTCACATATGCTATTAAAATGTCTGTTGTATATCCAATGTCAGTCAAACATAATACTTCCAATTGTTAACAACAGTAATTGTCATTGTGACCAGGAGGCCGTTACCCTTCTCCTGGGTGACCATTCTTCTGAAGCCTCTAAGAAGATTGCAACATTTTTATCAATAGCTATAACTATTACAAGCCATCTGCTTCCCCATATTCTTAATTGTTAGCTGTTAATTGTTTTAGGATTTTCTTGCAAGTTTTTAAAATTACTTTTTATACTTACTGGTCCTTTTCTGGTGTTTGGTCTTGGACTATAAATAAATTTTGATTTGATTTGATTCTATTATGTGTTTGTTTGCAATTTCAATTTATATTCTACCTTTGTGTATACAGGGCACTCAAGCCAGCTAACCACCTCAGTTTCCTGAGCCCTGATGCATGAGTCATGTAAGTGAAATGGATGACTAGATGGTTGGAGAAATTAACAAATATAGTGTTTTACCGTTTTATATTTTTATTTATGTTTTATTGTAAACCTCCCAGAGTCCCTTTTGGGAGATAGGTGGTGATAAATTTGATTAATAAATAAATAAATAAAATCAGCATGCCTCAGTTAGCATGTAAATTGAGTTGGTCCCATGATGCAACTCTCCATGCTTGTTAGAGGAAGTTGTTCGTTGCTACTCCCACTTCCTCTCTCTCTTTCTTCCTCCTTCACCATCTGAGAAGAAGCATGTTTTGCTTCTCTCTCCATCTTGGGCCTAAAGCCATGTGGCTGCCCCTTTCTTCCATGCAGCTCTTAGCTGCTATAGGGCTAAGAGATCACTAAGTATAGAGAAAGGACAGAAGAAACAAGGAATTTCATTTTTCCACCAAAGAGAAATGTAACTGGACCAAGAATAAAATGAGTAAGATATTCTTTTACTTACTTTTGAACCTACTCTGTCTAAGCATGTGATTCTTTATGCTTGGGAGGACTAAGTGTGTAAGATCAATTGTGTTTCTCTGACATGCTCATTAAAGCGAGCTAAGATAATATTCTTTTTCTGTGTACAGCTTCTCCACTGTGTTAAACTCTGCTCCATTCAGTGGTCCTAGCTGTCCACTAATGGCTTCATAGATAAATTTATTTAAATAAATAAATATGTCTTAGGCATTATTCTACCTGGAATAGATCACACTGGTGCATGACTTGGGATTAGATTGTGGCTGTGCAAACTCTGTGTGTGGTCCCAGATAGCCCCTAGTTCCCAGAGGAACTCAGGGAGATGAACTGGCAGAACAGACTAAGTAACCCCAAGGTTACAATTGCAAATCTGGCAGCCATGTAAATTGATCTAACAAACAAACTGGATATTCAGCTGAAAGTAAAAACAAAAAAAGCAGAAAAACCTTTGATTTGTCTATATTAGACTGTTTGGGTTGCTGTCATTCCTCTGAAGGAGTTGAACTAAATCTGTCTTGTCCTGGGAGCACTCCTTATCCTTTCATCAGAGACATATACTGTTTCTTGGACTTTTATCAATTTTATCATAAATTTAGTCCAAAATTTGCAGCATGGCCATACCATTGGCTCATCTCACCAAGAAGAGCAACAAACCCTTTAAGTAGGATTCTGAAGTCCATCAAAATGTTCTTTGCATCAAATAGGCATTCAATTCTGAACCCATTCTCTTTCACCTACTTCCCGCCCACTTCTTTCTTCATTACTTTTCAAATTTATCTCCTGCCTTTCTTCTGAGAGCTCAAGGCAGCTTACATGGATATCAACCTTCATATAATCCCCACAACAGTAACCCTGTAATGCAAGTTGGGTTGAGAGAGAGACTGTCCCAAAATTACCCACTGAGTTTCCATGGCTAGGGTGCTCTTGATCATAGGTTATATTTGGAAACCAAATCATAAACGTTATTGGGATGTTTACATTATACAAAACTATAAAGAACTTCCAGTGAATCAGAACTTACCCTTTCTGAGAAATAGCTGAGAACGCAGAACTGTCAGCCAATCTGTGATTATTTCACCAGTAATGGAGTGCTTCATCCTGCCTCCTCAATCTGTGCCTTAAAGACACATCACTTCATCCTCTTCACACAAATAGATTGCTAGTGTTTCCCCATTTTTTTGTACTCACCATGGTACCAAATTCTCTTGCCTTCAAAATTCTTAATGGCAGCAAGTTGGTAGTTTTGCAATTGGGCTTCTATATCCAAAGACACTTTATTCTTTACCTAATCATACCAGCACAGGATTGTGATAGGATGCCAGGAAGGGGCAGGCAGGGCAAGCCAAGAATTCCCTTCAGTGAGTGCTCAGACTGCTCCTTCAAACACAAGAGGGAGGTGTACTGTTGTTACTCAAACAGCTTGAAACAGAGTATCTCAACCACAGATACAGTAGTACTAGTCCTGAGATATACTGAAATTGTTTGCAATGGTAAATTCCTGACCATAATGTTATGTGATCAACAGGAAGCTCATTTTGTTGATATTCCAGGGCTGTGCCTTTATTGGGAAGATCCAAGGCATCTTTTCCTTTCTGTCATTGAGAAAGTTGTAGCAGTAGCAGTCTATATGCAAATCTATGTGTGTGCATTTGAGTCAATAGAGACTCCTGGTGATTGTCTGGAAAAGTCCCTGCAGTTATGTTGCCAAGATTTTCAGAAGTGATGTGCTATTGCCTTCTTCTTCCTAGGGCTAAGAGAGAGTGACTGGTCCAAGGTCACCCAGATGGCTTTGTGCCTAAGGCAGGGCTAGAACTCACAGTCCAGCTGTTCTACACAAGACAAATAGCCCAAACTATGAAATCAGAATACCTAAAAAATTCCATTCCCAAGAACTTCTTCTGGCTGGGCCATAATGATGTCGCATCATTACAGAACCCCCAAAAAGGGGGAAAAAGGGGGGGGGAGTAGACAGACAGCTAGAGACTGCCATCACCAAGAAAGTTTGGGAAGAAAGAATGGAAGAAGGCTGGTGATGTCTAGAAGTTTGTATGGCTTGGGGAACTACACTGAAAAAGTTGAGGGTAGGAAGATCAGCTAATCCAGTTATAATATTTTACAGTCCATTGTGATCACTCAGACACACCTGAGCTGTCTTTTCTCAGAAGCAAATCTTGCAAAATGAGTAGAAAGTAAGGGAAGCAGGAATAATTTGTCTATCAGTATAACCTGTAGCATTAAATTGTAATCAAGATGTATTGGATTACAATTCTCACAATCTTAAAGAGCAGCAGTGTAATTTCATCCCTTCACCTTACTCCAGAACTCTATGAAATATGTAGTCAATCAACACCACTACACATTTTGTTAGTGTTCAGACATGCAGTGGTGTTCTTTTTCTAACCTGCTGACCATGAAAGGGAAGTATCCTACTCCAAGTTAGCATTTTTAATGTGGCATAATTATTTTTATAGGAACTAATATAATAAAAATCTAAAATACTTTTGCCTGCGATGTTTCAATATCTGTTGCAGGAGGAGTAATGGTAAAAGGATATGTTGGAGGTAAATGAAATATAGAATATGGATACAATGGCAATTTTCTATAGATAGCAATGATTAACAAAACAAAAACTTCTGCCATATATTTATTGGTTTTAAGAAGCCACAAAACTCCTTATTGTTTTTGTTGCAAGATGTTGAGACAACTACCCCTCTAAGAGTGGCTTAGATGTTTTTTGGGTACAGCAAGCCTTTCTTAGGATACTGTAGAACTTTTGATTAAATTCTGAAAAGGTACTTCAGAGCTTGAGAGGATACAAACATAGCACCTCACTGCAACTCTTTGAAAATCTCTGTATCTTTTCCTACAGTTGCCTTGTTGAGTGATCCTGGAAAATGACTCAGGCTGCTTTAAAGAGTTTTCAACAGGTGTCACATTCCACACACTCCAAAGAACTTTTCTGGAATCATACCCAAAGGGCTGCACATCCTTAGTCTTTGCAGGGTTTTTTTTTCCAGCAGCTCTCTAGTTACATTCACAAACAGAATATTTATGGTTTATATATAAATGAATGGTGTTTAAGGTTTTCATAACCTGAAAATAATTTAAAGTCTTTTAAAGCATTTTTAACTCATTTTCCTTTGTCAGAAATATTTATTTGTGCTCTTTAGAAGGCTTAGCATAATTAATAAATTAATTCTATTCTCTGCCCCTGGAGTTTTTATGCTGCATTTTTAATGTTTTAATTTATCCCCTGCAGTTATACTGTTATTTTTTTAAGCTACAGTAAACTGCCCAGAGAACCTTGCTCTGGGGCAATAAATAATTACATTTAGTAAACACACACATACATAATACCTTCTATGAATGAATCCAAGATTACATCCCATAGTTCGGGAGCGATCAAAGAATGATTCCAAAAGTTGCCCTTAAATTATGGAATGTACTCTCAAGAAGAGCAGAAAAGAAAGAGTGTACCTTCCTCTTTATCCAGGCCTAATAATAATTTTAGCAGGTTTTTTAAAAATCATTTTATTAATTTTATTAATTACTTGAATCATTGTAGATAGCTGCACATCTCACATCTGCAACTCTGGCTGGCTAACGCAGTCTCTTCTGCTGCTTCATTTCCTGGAATTCCTCTGAAAACAAGGGGATCTCTGGGATCCATGCATGAAGTCCACATAGGCACAATCCAATCCAAGACTGTTGCCCCCCTCTCATTGCAAGCAGGGATTAAGGTCTCAGACAAACTGTGCATCAGAGCCTAAAGAAATGAAACAGTTTCCCTCAGACACATGGAGTGCACCAATCAAATAAGTCCTTCCTTTTTGCAGTGAGGAATGGCTACAGAGATCACCAGGACTAACAGAGAGACATATGAGTAATGGATTCTTCCCCCAACTCATAGAGAGCAGATAGGTACTGGGAGATGTCAAGGTAGGTAGGCCAGGTCAAGAAACAGATACCACATGAATTCCAGGAATGCTACTTTATTGCTTTAGGTATAATAACTGAATCCTGAAAGCCTGTCAGAGTTTCTCTCTGTCTCATCTTATACTAAACAAAATCAAGCATAGATTTCTCTAATAACTTTGGGCAGTTCAAACTGATGCCTTGTAGACTCATCTATGAAATTGGCTGTTGCACCAGAGTCTAAAGAGCCTCGTGTGGCGCAAAGTGGAAGGTGGCAGTATTGCAACCGAAACTCTCCCCACAACCCGAGTTCGATCACAGTGGAAGCTGGATTCTCGAGTAGCCGGCTCAGGTTGACTCAGCTTTCCTTTACAAGGGAGGAGGATGGCAAGATAAGGCCTTTCATAAGTTGCCATAGATAAATTCCTTTAAGGTGCAAATTTTGTACAAATTTAGGCATCAGGAAAAAGATTGAGCAACCACAGAACAAATTATACAAGGTCTGTGATTCTCTCTTTCCAAAACTATCTGCTTAGGCTAAATGTTTAGAAGACAAAATTGAAGGATTATTTCCTGTGAAACTCTGAGTGGAAGGGTCCTGATGGTTGCCAAGGGAGAATTGTGAGGTTCATTTCACAGTATGGTGGGCCCTGAATGTAAAAGTTGGTCATCAACAGTCCCAAGAACAACAGGTAGTTAGACAAGCTGAGTAGGGAAGCATATTTGCATGTGATGGATTATTCAATTAAGTTTCCATTTGCTCCTGAATCTATCAAGACTGGTAGGTGTATTCTGCTGCCAGCCCGTGTTTTCAAGGTGACAGAAATGACTAAATGCCAATGCCCTTAGACAATCAGTGAAGCCCTGCTGGCTCCCAGTTGCATAAAATCAACTTCTGAAGTCTTTGATGTGAGGGGACAAGGGGAGGGAGGAGAAAATGGAACTGAATAGTGGCAAGTTCCCTTGCTGCCTGTACAGTCCCACAGTTCTTCCAGTCTTCCATCAATGCTCAAGCAGGCATGGATTAGTCATTGTGCTTGGGGTGCTTTGATGAATTAGACAATTTTGTATTTCATCTGAAATGGACTCTATGACTTTCTCATTCCAGTCCACATCCTAATCTGACAGCTGAAATTCTACAGCATATTCAAGTACTGAATGATTTCACAGTTGGCTATTGCTTAGGAGATCCTCAGAATTAGCCCTCAGATATGCCACAAAATTAGTATAAGTGTCCAAGCCATGGCTGGCTTAAATCAGAAGAGGTATTAGTCATAGTTCTCAGTCATTAGGCTTATCACAAATCTTACATGGCCTTGGTCTGAGGGGATGTCTTCTGGCTCAGGGAGATGTATAGTTCACAGAGTAAGAAAGGCAGTAAATTTGCTTGGAATTCTACCATACACATATGGCAGATAGATGGGCACTATGAATCAGATAACTGGCACCAGCTGCAGGTTTAGACTGGGCTTCTACTGAGAAAGGATTAATTTGTGGTAGTGTTGATTCTGATTCTGTCCCACCTGTTGGATTAGCTTGTTTATGGTCTGGGCTAGCTGGTCCATCTGGACAGCTGGACAGCCATTTGGTTCTGATACAGGAGCAAGGCATTGGCTATCTGATCATTGGTTGGCAGCCATTATGCTAATCTTTGATCTGTGGGCAACAGCATTCCTTCCATAATGGTGGGATAATGAGATAGCAACCAAGCTATTAGGCTACCCTACCCAAGACTCAGCAGTATATCTTCATATGGATTAACTTGGATACAATAAATGTACTTGGCTGAAGTGCTGTAGATACAGTACACAGCATGTCTAGGTAAGAATCCTTACTGCAAACTAAAATGAAGACACATTGAGCGGTTGACTGTCTTCTCTCAGCATGAGTAGTCAGTTCTTCTCTTATATCCATGACAGTTTAAACCCATTGCTGCTGCTTCCTCCTTTTACATATTTCAACAGATTATTTGCCGTACACTTCATAAGCTTGTTTTTGATTGTTGGTTATTGATATCACCTCTATCCTGAGAATGGCTAGCTTGGCTTATTCATATCAGTGTAGAGGAGTAGATAAAGAAAGAGATGGTAGCAAATTGGTGTGATTGGTGAATACATGCCAGCAGTGAGAACAAATTTGTTGTGAAGCAAATTATGAAATTTGTATTCTGAAGCCTCCAATTCAAATTTTGCCCAAACACTTTTCAGTACCCATACCTAAGTTTGCAGAATTCTTATATAAAGTTTAAGGTGATAATGTATCATTTATTTTCCCTTGCTCAGGAAATTGCTATATCTGCAGAAAAGATATACTACTTTGTTGAAGTCTATTGATTATTGAGATGTCATATATTGATCTATCGATCTATCTTTATTTATTTAATTTCCTATCCCACCTTTATTATTTTTATAAATAACTCAAGGTGGCAAACATACCTAATACTCCTTCCTCCTCCTATTTTCCACACAGCAACCCTGTGAGGTGAGTTCGGCTGAGAGAGAGAGTGGCCATGCCATACAATCAAACTTGCTGGAAAAGGCAGTTATGCTCAGAATGGTCAGTGGTAAAAGGAAACAAGGCCGTCAAAAAACAGCTAGACACCTTCAAAGCTGACACCAGCAGAGCATAAAATAACTAAAAGAAGCTGTACAAGATCAAAAAAAATGTGGACACTATTGAATGGATAGCATCATTATATCTATATGATTTTTATTGAAACTTTTTAAAAAGATTAAAAACTAATACAAACTTATATAAAGTAAGAAAGAAAAAAGAAAGAAAGAAAGCAAAGAGAAAGCAAAAAGTTCGAGAAAAGAAAAAAAGTTGAAGAAAAATAGAAAAGAAAGAAAAAAGATATAAAGAAGTGGCTTCCGATATTCTTTACAGCTGTTAAAATTACTGTGATGTCAACACAAAGTGTAGCAGGATAAAAATCCCAAATAATAGGAAGAGCAAGGTAGTTAAATCCCACTTTTTCCCCCAGTTCCTGCTCTCTGTGTTAAGTTTTATGATGGCTTTTTGGCAAATAATAAAACAATTAATTGATGCAGAAACTGCTTTGACAATCTTACGTATTTCTCATAAGTGAAAAATACTGTCATAGGTGAGAGATACTCAGATCCTAACAGATGCTACTGAAAATCAACATTAATCCCCTCAAAAAGCATTTCAGTTAATTTAGTAGCTGCCAACAAAATCTGCCAACAAAAGCCTTCTAAACTGATGTTCCAAAATTGTAACAAAAACAGGAAACCTACAGAAATTCTCCGTGAGAAGAATGAGTAACACTGATTTATAAGCGGCATGCAGGCATTCAAATGTAATCATGGGATATGAGGCGTTAAGTCAGTTTAGACTATTCAACCTAAGAGTTGCTTAAGAATGCTTAAAGTTCTAGGCTTTGGGGTAGGGCCAGTTTACGATATCTTGTGTGTGGTATAGAACATACACAATGTTCTTTAGGGCTCCTTCCTTTTGCAGAAAATGATAAGCCAATCCCCACCTTGGAAATCACCACCTTGCTTCTATTCATCAGTTATACTTGGCTCCAAGAGCTTTTTATTCGTTTATTCAGTCTGTCTCAAATATGCCCAACTCATCTGTGCCTCCTTTCGAGGCCATCCCATCCTGTCAGTGCTGATAGATTACTTATTTACATAGAAAATGAAATGGATTTTATTACAGATGTATATTCCAGGTAATGAAACTATAGTTCATTAAATTTGTCTTCCAACTTCCCACCAGTTCAGCCATGAATCCATATGGCATAATAAAAGTGCTGCACTTCTTGAAGAAGCCTAGACTCTGGTACCTTTCCAAATGGAGGGAATCCCATAACTGTAAATAGATACTAGGCATATCACTGTGTGACTTTGCTACTTGAAAATGGGACTCATAAGGTATTGTTAAAGAGAGCATTTTGACTTGCTGGCAACCACAATGAAAAATAATGGGTGAATGGGCTCAGTAGCTGGGCTAAAGCCATTTAAGAAATTAAAGGTCAAAAGCAGAAATGTTGCCCTTGAAGAAAATAGGACACCTTTTAGATCTAGGGCAATGGCACATTATATTATAGGTGCAAAAGAAATAGCAGAAGCTAATGCACATATAAGGAGACCTAAGAGGATGGAAGCCAAAAGTGCAAAAATTAAAAATTAAAAATTAAATTGACTTCAGCCCAGAATCCCAGCTGCGGTAGTGAATCCAGCAGTACTGTTTAAATGAAAAGCTATCATGGAACCCCAGGAGACTGTTCCCAGTGCTTCAAGAGAAAAATAGTTATTCTCTGCACAATCTTATCTATATCTATCAAGCTATCGAGCTCTCTCAGGCCATTTGTTAATTACAGTATTCTTCATGCCACTGTAAGTGACTATGCTAACTACAAATGTGATGTTTTTGGACAATAACTAGTTGCCAAGGAGAAATGTCAACCATCGAATTCCATCCGTTATTTACTACTCTAGGATACAATGGGCCCAATTCACCTTTTGGCACCAATCAACATGTAAATAATCTGTCTCTCGCATGCATACCCCATCATTATTTCAAAATATCTTTATTGGTTTTCCATATATTCACATTGCCACTAGAAGAAATATTGTGAACTATCAGATGAATAATACTGAAATATAATAAAACCTAAAACCCATACAATTTTATGTAAGTTCATTAAAAACCATCTGTTTGAGTTGGAAAAACATACCTACAGATGCCTGGAAACAGTCATTTTTCTGAAACAGTAGATGGTAAAGATAATCTTGTTGTATATATTACACTTAGATGGTAAAGATGATCTTGTTGTATATATATTTTTAAAAAACAGTTCGGACAATACAAAAGGTGAATCAAGGACAATTTCAGAACTGACAGCAGTTATTTGACTCTTGAGGAATGATACTTCAGTTATTAAAAAGAAAAGAATGAGCAACTTTCAAAGCATTTTCTTTAGACAGCAATATATGAACAATAACTTTTCATTTGTTGGCTGATTTCACTAAGCATCCCCTATGAAGAAAACACTTATTTTTGAGGGTTGGGGTGGGTGTGGTTGGTTTCATTTTTTCTATAGTTGTTTAGGAATTCTAGCAGGACTTGTTTGCACAACTAGAAGTTCTCTCACATTATCCATTTAGATTTGCAGTAACGTAGTCATCAATCAAATCAGGCTATCATGGAATAGTTGATCATCTCAGCAATAGCAAAATGTGAATCCACACTAAAAAGAGAATCTAAAAAGTAGGGTGTACCTTCCATGTAGGCAAGGATATATTTGGACTGAAGTCAACTATTTTGCTTAGAAAGAAGCTTTGGATCCTATCATTGGTCATTCATCTAAGATGCAATTTTCTATTTTGGGTGGGTGAAGTCCCATATAAGCCCTACTCCATTAATCACCATCTCTAGAAGCCAAAGTCCATGCCAGATTTAATTGGCAAGGAGGGGGAGAGAAAGATAAATGCCATGTTGCTGTAGTCACAGCACACTTATGGCAGGATGTAATCCAGAAATTATCTCCTGCCATAAGCAAGTGAGACATGGGTGTGCCCGAGCAAAGGCAGACCTGAAGCCTACAGATATCATTCTGGTCTGCTGTAGATTTTAAAGTCAGGGTTATCTACCCATCTAGTCTTTTATTTTTGGTGGTTAAAATGTGCTGTATCCTGTAAACTTCAGCTCTATCAACACTGAAGTATCACAGCCCAGTTGGCATTTGGATGCTGGATCAAATCCAGAGTTTGAGGAAGCATGTATGAGATACTGAGTGACATAGGAAAATCATAGTTCCATAAGGAACTACATCAGTTGTGACACTGGCAGAAATATTCCCCAGGTAGGAAGGAAATAGCAAGTCTTCGCTCAGGTTGAAGCAAAATTCTTTGGCCAAGGGATGGGCTGCAGAAAATAGATCTTGAATGTACTGTATGTTGCAGCAGCAAAGAGCTTGCAAAGCTGTAAATAACAAGTCCATGGACAATATTTTCTCATTAAGGCCACCACAGTGACAAGCATCCTTTTGTCCCCAGTCTGTCCTTGCCCCCACCTTTTTATTGTACCACAATCAGTACCACTAAAGGAAAGCTTTAGTGTCAAATTTCATTTCTGCTGCAGCACTGAAGCAGATTAAAGACTGATAGAAGTATTTTGTGACCTTGGATAAATGCCTAAATCCAGTACATATTGGGGATATGAATCTCAGTTCCAACCAAAATACAACTCACTGGACTACACCAGCATACAGCCTAACTACATAACAAATTATTAGCACAAGTATATAAATAGATGAATCAATAACTCTACCACATTATCTCTCAGACTGAAAATGAATGTTCTAATATACTTTTTCTGGTCCCAAAATGGGTGGAGACCAATTTTACAGGGCTTTAAGGGATAGTTTAATGCCTTAGGAGTTTTAAGGAGCAAAGCAAGTACCTCAAGAAAGCATTGATCCTCTTTGAAGAAAAATTGACCCTTTGGAGAGCAAAGATTAATAAAAGGACAGTTACGATTGGAGACAGGCTTAATGAAAATGGAGGCTAGACTGTGGGTGGCCATACTCAATTATTGGCTCAAACTATCTTTCTTTCGCCTTGGCTTTGCCCCACTAACTATGAACAATGACTTCCAGTCTGCAGAAAAACAGACAGTGGCAACTAAAATGTTATCCTTGGGCTTCTCCTCAGGTCTTCTCCTCAGCATGGGATATGATCAGGCTAAAGCACTTATTAAACAGCACATAACAAAAACAAAGCATCAGTTGGACTTAGCCAGGACCCAGACTTTATTGCCAGTGAATCCAACAGCCACTCTGCCTCTCTTATGGCATACCTAACCAAACCTGGAGTACCTAAACAAAGAAAGGCTTTTATCCTGCCACAATGACATGCCCTCACCATAGCTGTCCTTGAAGTCCATACAGGAAGATTCTGTACTGGGGTGACAATCCCCCCTGACTCTGGACATACACAAATAACAGGGCATGTGCTTCTCCAGTGCTTGTACTACAGAGACATTTGCACTAGCCTCTTCTAACTATTACTACATAAATATCCAGGGTGCAAAGCACAATTTTACACCACCTTGTTGTTTTCAGGAACCAACTCTGCTACAATATATAGTGTTGCCAGGTTCTTGCATCAAAATTCATCAGATGATGATGTGCTTGGGGCTCAACTTTGTAAACTAGATCTGGCTTCCAATGGGAATGGTGGCTTGAACAGCATCTCTTTGCGATTTCAGCTTCGCAAGTAGAGCTGGCAGCACAGTGTTTTAGGGCTTAGGCAGGATTCCTTGAAGCCCAGAAGTGTTCCCTGGACAAAGGAGAACCCTAGGAATTATCCCCTGTGTCCTCCGGACAGCTGGTCATAGCCAGAAGATTGTAAACAGAGTTTACAGATTGAGCAGTAAGTGATCAGCTGGGAGGTGATTGTCATCCTTTCCCAAGCTGTGCTGCAGCTGATTAAGTGGACTTTAAAACTGAACACCCCATTTCTTAATGCACCAATTTATTTGCCCATTTTTTGTTTAAAAAAGGCTTTTTCCAACACAGAAATGAGATTTCTCTTGGTAACGTTTACATTATTTTTGAAATTTAACTGTTGAGCATTTGAACTTGGTTTTATACTTTATGTTTTGGGCAAAAAGAACTGAAAGCTGAACTGTGGATTTATTTTATAGAAGCAAAGAAGGAAGATGAAGTAGAGGAAGTGCCATGGCAAGACAAGACCCTGCATGGGATGTACCATTGACAGCTGAGGTGGCTGACCTAGGGAACTCCTATCAGTGGCTGTAAAGGGCTGGACTAAACGACAGGACTGAGGCCTGTTCAGCACAAGAACAGGCACTAAGCACCAGATCCATAGAAGCAGGGTCTACCACACTAGACAGATATTTGGGTGTGACATTATCAAACACGAATTGTGTTGTTTCAGAATAACTATGTTAAATTGTGGAGTGATGTTAAGAAAGACTTGTTAAGGAGGGAAAAATTAAGCTGTCAAGTGATGGGTCAGATATCTGTAATTAAGATGAATGTTTTGCCTAGAATGTTGTTTTTGTTCCAGACATTACCGATTTTGACAACAGATTTACCATTTAAACAATGGCAGAAAGATACCTCTAAGTTCATCTGGCAAGGGAAGAAACCAAGAATCAAGGATAAATTATTACAAGATGCCAAAGAACGAGGAGGTCTAGGTTTGCCTGATTTGAAATTGTATTTTGTTAACTGCTGTTTGTATGGATGAAGGATTGGGTGACTTTGAAGGACAAGTCATTATTGGAATTAGAAGGACATGATCTCCAATTTGGGTGGCATGCCTACTTGTGGTATGATAAAGCTAAAGTTAATAAAGATTTTAAAAATCATTTTGTTAGGTGTGCCATACAGAGGGTTTGGAATAAATATAAACCAATATTGTCTCCTAATGTACCTATGGGGTTGTCCCCTCAAGAAGCTTTTTTTAGAAGAGAGATGGCAGGCAAACCAAGCTGGTTGAGATATGAAGATTTGCTGAATTTTGAAGAAGGGATACCTAAATTTAAAACAAGGGAACAACTAGAATTGGAAGGTCATATTTGCCACTGGTTCAGAACGGTTTAATTTGGATAAGGAGGTATATAATTTTGTTAATTAAAAAACATAATTTGAAATGGAACTTTGTACAATGATGAGCATCTTATTAAGAAAATGTATAAAATGTTGTTGCAATTGAATTTAGAAGATGAATATGTTAAAGGTTGTATGATTAAATGGGTTAAGAATTTTGTGTATAATATTGTGCTTGAACAATGGGAGAATATGTGGAACAAAGATATGAAATTTACTTTGAATTATAATTTGAAAGAGAATTTTTATAAAGTGATGTACTGTTGGTATTTAACTCCTGATAAGCTGTCCAAAATGTATAATGGGGTATCAAATGTTTGTTGGAGATGTTAACAGGGTGAAGGAACTTTCTATAATTTATGGTGGACTTGTGGAAAAGCTAAGAAATTCTGCAATCAAATATGTATTATTATTCAAAAGATTCTCAAAGTGGACTTAGAATTGAAACTGGAGCTGTTTCTCTTGGGTTTGATGGATCAACAGCTTGAGAAGCAACATGGAGCTCTGTTCTTATATAAGATAACAGCAGCAAGACTCTTATATGCCCAAAGATGGAAGGATGCACGAATTCCCTCAACGGAGGAGTGGATGATTAAGTTAATGGAATTGGTGGAAATGGCTACACTGACAGCATTGATAAGAGAAAATACTGTAACTGGATTTGCTTCTCTTTGGAAGCTGCTTTTGGACTATTTGCTTGTAACGGAAAAAAATGAAGTTCTGATTTGGGATTTTGATGATTAAATAGTTTGATTTTAGAGAAAGAATGTTACTAAATGTTTAATTAATAGCAAGAAATTAACTTTTATGTGCTTTTCGATCTGTGCTGGAGAAGGTTGGAAGTGACCTGTCTTTTATGTTTTTCTGTCTATTCTTGCACTGTTTTCTTTTTTACACTTGTATTCTATCTGTTCTATATTCTGTATTTTGTGTTTTACTTATATTCTGAAAAATTAATAAAGCTTTAAAAAAACTTTATAAACTAGATTTAATGAGCACCTAGTTTGCCACATTAGGGTGCTTTATAACTTGATAGACATAGTGTTCCACATACTGCACAGGTAGTCCTCTTTTAGCAACTGCCTCATTTAGCGACCATTCGCAGTTACAATGGTAATGCAAAAGAGTTATAGAATGTATCTCTGAAGGGGAGGTGATGTGGTAGATTTTGGCAGTGCCCTTGGTTCTCAGGAAAGAGGAAGCACATTCCAAGGAGGTGAAGGCACAGTCCAGGAGACAATGGTGGGAAAACAAGGAGGTTCAGGATAGCCCTGCCCTATAGTCTCCCAGGTTATTTTTCCTTAGGTTAGGTAGAGTAGCTTTAGTTTGGCAAGATTCTGTCTATATGGTGTGAGCAAATAAAGAAGTGGAGTTTGAATGGACTGACTCTTCGTTGTTCTTGGGCTAGGCCTGAGAAAAGTTAATTTATGACCAATCCTCGGATTTATGACCTTTGCAGGTCTGTAAAGCAAAAGAAAGCCAAAGTAAGATTTTAAGCACAGTCACAGTTTCACTTAGCAACCACTTCACTTAATGACTGAATTGCCAGTCCCAGTTGTGGTTGCTAAACTGTACTGATTTCTTTATGATCCCCCACACTCATGTAATGTTCCTCCCCTTCCTTATATGTAGAAATATTGTATATATACTTTTAAGTTTTTACTTATATTTTCTAGCTTTTTATAATTCTGTTTAGATTTTAATTCTCTCTCTCTCTCTCTCTCTCTCTATATATATATATATATATATATATATATATATATATATATATTAGATCAATTGTACTTCTTTTTAATGACTGTAGCCCACGTTATGCTGGTCTATGACCATAATAAAAAGTTGATTTGAAAAAGTAGTAAAGCACTCATGCATATGTGAATGATAATTAAAAGTGTTTCATTTCTTTTATGTTTTTATCTAAGTGACAAAGATCTTGAGGGACACATTATACAGAACTGTCAAAATATTACCCCTGAATAAACCATTAAATTTTGCATATTAATGGTATAATATTATAGGTGTTCTAGATAAACATGAAATCTCATATCACTAGAGGGCAGGCAACAGAGCTGGGAGAAGATGTAAAAAGTTTGCCTAAACATCTATATCCAATGTAGAAGAACATCAGGACAATAAAGTGACTATTTAGTGAAACAATAAATTAATGCTGAAGACAATGGAAGATGTAAAAATGTAGAATATGTCACCACAAGCCAGACCTTGTCCCACTGTGTCTCAGTGAGGGAATATTCTCTGGCCTTGGGAGTCATGACCTCATTCACTGCTGCCAAACACCACCTGCTATTTAAATGTTGTAGGGAAAATGCTATCCAGGAGAGAATGCTGAGAAAAATTACATTTGTGGTTTCCTAGCAACACAGCAGACTATTCCATATCTAGATGGTCCTAGACAACTATGAATAGGTGGAACACAGTGCACATGGAGATCAAGAAGGAATTTTTCAGTTCATTAGCCAAGATGCCTGCCTGCCTTCCTTTTCTTCTTTCTTTTTTAACCTACTTACCTACCCAGCTCACCTATTAATTAGAGCTGGGCAACATTTTTGGATTTTGCAAGCAGTAGCAGTCTTGGGTAGGACTACAATACACATCACACAGAGCCCATAAATTTATCTAGAATCATGCAATGCAAACTATACATATGAATTCCAAACACACACACATGCACAAACACACAAAGAGAGAGAGAGAGAGAGGTGGAATAAGATTGGGGAGAATGACTAATCTAATCTAATCTGGATCCAATGCATTATTTCTAAAACATATTCCAAATAAAATTAATAAATAGAATAAGCTAATGAAAGGGAAGGAATCACAGGAAAGGAAATGGAGAATTAAGTGATGAATAAAATGTAAGGTGAAAAATACCTCAATAATTGTTGTTTAAAACACACAAGGATGTCTGATGATTTAGTTTAAGATGAAAACTATTAGTGAGAAGTATTGTATTATTAGGATTTTAAACTTTTGTGGAGGAATGCATATGTACTGTTACCAAACTACTCTAATTTCCCATCATGCGGTTTTGGGATTAGAAAGTTATTATTAACCCAACTTTTCCTATTGATCAGCCTTACCCATGCTGAAACCATCCAGTTGTGCTGGGATTGCAATCCTCAAATTCCAAGTTTCTATAGCCATATTAGCTGAGGAATTCTGGGAGTTGTGGTTTTAGCACTTTTGGAGGCAGTCAGGTTGGAGCAGGGTTTCTCAACCAGGGTTCCGTGGCACCCTAGGGTTCCATGAGAGGTCACTAGGGGTTCCCAGGGAGATCACGATTTATTTTAAAAAATTATTTCAAATTCAGGCAGCTTCACATTAAAGAGGTAAGTTTCATTCTTTATTTTCAGTATAAGAACACTGTTAATGCATATATACAGGCCTACACGTGAAACAAATATAATAATTTTGTAACTTATGGCCTATAATTGAGCCTGAATGTGCAGGGGTTCCCCAGGCCTGAAAAATATTTGAAGGGTTCCTCCAGGGTCAAAAAATTGAGAAAGGCTGGGTTGGAGGGTCTACCATAGACTTTTCCTTTCATTTAATGCATTGATGAATGCAACTTGTAAAAAATATTTTTTTTATCGTATGGCATAGCAGTTTGGTATTCATGCTGCTTTTTCTTGCTGGGAAATCCTTGTGAGGTCCAGCAGCCAGATGTGTAGACTATTTAGCCGTGACAAGTCATGTTGCCCGGGGTGGACCATGAGGAGGCTAGTCTACATTGCACCGAGTTGGGCTGAGAGAAAGTGACTGGCTCAAGGTCACCCAGCTGGCTTTCATGCCTAAGGCAGGAGTAGAACTCACAGACTCCTGCTTTCTAGCCCAGAACCTTAACCACTAGACCAAACTGGCACTCATCTTGTAAATGTTGTTGTTGTTGTTTATTCGTTTAGTCACTTCCGACTCTTCGTGACTTCATGGACCAGCCCACGCCAGAGCTTCCTGTCGGTCGTCAACACACCCAGCTCCCCCAGGGACAAGTCCGTCACCTCTAGAATATCATCCATCCACCTTGCCCTTGGTCGGCCCCTCTTCCTTTTGCCCTCCACTCTCCTTAGCATCAGCATCTTCTCCAGGCTGTCCTGTCTTCTCATTATGTGGCCAAAGTATTTCAGTTTTGCCTTTAATATCATTCCCTCAAGTGAGCAGTCTGGCTTGATTTCCTGCAGATTGGACTGGTTGGATCTTCTTGCAGTCCAAGGCACTCTCAGAATTTTCCTCCAACACCACAGTTCAAAAGCATCGATCTTCCTTCGCTCAGACTTCCTTATGGTCCTTCTCTCGCAGCCATATGTTACTATGGGGAACACCATTGCTTTAACTATGAGAGCCTTTGTTGTCAGTGTGATGTCTCTGCTCTTAACTATTTTATTGAGATTGATCATTGCTCTTCTCCCAAGGATTAAGCGTCTTCTGTTTTCCTGACTGCAGTCAGCATCTGCAGTAATCTTTGCACCTAGGAATACAAAGTCTTTCACTGCTTCTACATTTTCTCCCTCTATTTGCCAGTTATCAATCAAGCTGGTTGCCATAATCTTGGTTTTTTTGAGGTTTAGCTGCAAACCAGCTTTCTTCTTTCACCTTCATCATAAGGCTCCTCAGTTCCTCTTCACTTTCAGCCATCAAAGTGGTATCACCTGCATATCTGAGATTGTTAATGTTTCTTCCAGCGATTTTAACTCCAGCCTTGGATTCCTCAAGCCCAGCTTGTTGCATGATGTGTTCTGCATACAAGTTGAATAGGTAGGGTGAGAGTATACAGCCCTGCCGTACTCCTTTCCCAATCTTAAACCAGTCCGTTGTTCTTGCCTTGTTATTAGCAATGCTTCTTAAGGGCCACTCAACCTCACTCTTCAGGATGTCTGGCTCTAGCTCACTGACCACACCGTCAAAGCTATCCCCGATATTGTTATCCTTCCTATACAGGTCTTCTGTATATTCTTGCCACCTTTTCTTGATCTCTTCTTCTTTTGTTAGGTCCTTGCCATCTTTGTTTTTGATCATACCCATTTTTGCCTGGAATTTACCTCCAATGTTTCTAATTTTCTGGAAGAGGTCTCTTGTCCTTCCTATTCTATTGTCTTCTTCCACTTCCGCGCATTGCTTGTTTAAAAATAATTCCTTATCTCTTCTGGCTAACTTCTGGAATTTTGCATTTAATTGGGCATATCTCCCCCTATCACTGTTGCCTTTTGCTTTCCTTCTTTCTTGGGCTACTTCTAGTGTCTCAGCAGACAGCCATTTTGCCTTCTTGGTTTTCTCTTTCTTTGGGATGTATTTTGTTGCCGCCTCCTGAACAATGCTGCGAACTTCTGTAAAGAGTTTTTCCGGGAACCTATCTACTAAGTCCAGTCCCTTAAATCTATTCTTCACCTCCACTGCATATTCCTTAGGAATATTAGTGAGTTCATATCTAGCTGATCTGTGGGTCTTCCCTAATCTCTTTAGTCTGATCCTAAATTGTGGAAGAAGAAGTTCGTGATTGGAACTACAGTCAGATCCACGTCTTGTTTTTACCGACTGTACCTTGGCTGCAAAGGATGTAGTCAATCTGATTTCGGTGTTGTCCATCTGGTGAAGTTGATGTATAAAGCCATCTCTTAGGTTGTTGGAAGAGAGTGTTTGTTATGCAGAGTGAGTTGTCTTGGCAAAATTCTATCAGCCTATGTCCTGCTTCGTTTTGTTCTCCCAGGCCATACTTACCTGTAATTCCAGGTGTCATTTGACTGCCCACCTTAGCATTCCAGTCTCCTGTGATGAAAATAACATCTCTTTTAGGCATGTTGTCCAGTAGGTGCTGCAGATCCTCATAGAACTGCTCTACTTCAACTTCTTCAGCATTTGTGGTTGGGGTGTATATTTGGATCACTGTGATGTTAGATGGCTTGCCCTGAATTTGAATTGAGATCATTCTGTCGTTTTTTGGATTGTATCCAAGCACTGCTTTCATCACTTTACTATTAATTATGAAGGCTACTCCATTTCTTCTGTGGTCCTCTTGTCCACAGTAGAAGATCTGGTGGTCATTTGATGTGAAGTGGCCCATTCCAGTCCATTTCAGTTCACTGACACCCAGAATGTCTATCTTTAATCTTGACATCTCACCAATAACCACATCCAATTTGCCCTGGCTCATAGATCTTACATTCCAGGTTCCAATGGTGTGTTGATCCTTAGAACATCGGATTCGCCGTTCACCACCAGTGCCATCGGCCGCTAGCCATCCTTTCGGCTTTGAGCTAGCTGCGTCATCATGTCTGGGGCTAGTTGAACTCATCCTCTGTTCCTCCCCAGTAGCATTTTGACCATCTTCTGACCTGGGGGTCTCATCTTCCGATGGTATACCAACATATCTCTGGTTGTACTGATCCATTGAGTTTTCACGGCAAGAATACTGGGGTGGGTTGCCATTACCTTCCCCAGGGATCGCATTTAGTCTGACCTCTCTGTCATGACCTTCCTGTCTTGGGTGGCCCTTCATGGTTTAGCTCATGGCATCATTGAGGTGCTCAAGCTCCAGCACCCCAACAAGGTAACGATCCTTTGCTGAAGCTTGTAAATGTAGCTACAAGATTATCTATATTTAAAACAATTATTTCCCATCCATGTAGGAAATAGGCAGGAAATAAATCTTTTAAATACATACATACAAACATACCTGTAGTTCGGTGCCATCTGTGGACTGTGTGGAAGAAGTGCTGACATGCAACAGTCTTTTCTATCTCTGTCTCTCTGTCTTATCTCTGTCTTCCTCTGTCTTTCTCTCCCTCCCTCCCTGAAGGTACATTTTGGTTTTGCTATGTAAATGTGATGTAGGGGTAGGAATGTTTAAAGAGAGCCAGTTTGGTCTAGTGGTTAAGGTTCTGGGCTAGAAACCAGGAATCTGTGAGTTCTACTCCTGCCTTAGGCATGAAAGCCGGCTGGGTGACCTTGGGCCAGTCACTCTCTCTCAGCCCAACTCGGTGCAATGTAGACTAGCCTCCTCATGGTGCACCCCAGGCAATGTGACTTGTCACAGCTAAATAGTCTACACATCTGGCTGCTGGACCACACAAGGATTTCCCAGCAAGAAAAAGCAGCATGAACACCAAACTGCTATGCCATATGATTTTTTTTTTTAAAGGAATGTTTAAAGCACCTGTTCAAGGAGATCAGAAATAAAATGATCTAACAACTTATGATATTAGACCTAAATTAAGGTTGCTTAAATATGAGCACAGGCAAATACTGGTTTTGCTCAGTTGAGCTCCCAAATTAAAAAAAATTCAGGCAGAGTGTCTGCAAATGCCAGGTTCTTGACCCCCACTTCTGTTCAAGCTTTGCTACTGCTTATAGTTAATTTTGACTACTCATTCGTGATCCAAATTTCATGCAACAAATATTAGCTGGTCATCTCTGTCTGGCTGCCACTTAAAAATGCTTGTTGATTTGTTAAACTAATGCATTTTCTGCATGGAAGAAAGTGGAAACAACATGTTGATGATGATCCATGAGGCACGCTGTAGACAGCAACAAACTGCTCATTACAGTTTGCCATCTTCTTCTCCATAATATAAAAAGACAAAGTGTTTCCTGAGGAAGACAGAGATGACAACACGTATTGTTATACTGACAATTTCAAATTGTTGCTGACATGGATTAGTGTAGCTCAACATTTCTACTTCACATTTTGAAACAAAAGCAAACAAAATTAATTGAATATGGAAGAGCAACTGAAATTAGCACTCTGCCCTTTTTAACAAATATGCTGTCCTAAAAATAATAGACGTTTATATAGCTGATTCCTGAAGTGGGTTGGCTTAGAGGAAGTAGAGATTGAAGACAGGTAGAAGAGCACACATGAACATGGAATGGGTCAAGCACCATGATGTTCATCATCTCAGAAATGACCTGAGCCAGTTCTACATTAATGGGAAATAACACATTTTATGATAATAGTGGTGCATATATAGGCAAAATAAATGTTTCCAGCCACTCTTGCATTTCATTATGTCTTTAAGAATGAGTTGGGTAGATGTGTGGGTAAGCTCTCCATTTTCCTTTAATACAATGATCTTCTCTTTGATTACAAAATTACTTCCATCAGGATGAATCACAATTGGGTCATATCATTTAATTTGCAATGTCCTTGCCAACAGTTTGATCTTTTCATAAAGCACTAGGCCACTGTTTCAACATGGGCAACTTTGCAGTGTGCAAGCCAGGAAGAACACTGTGCATTTAGGACCACAGTTTAATTGCGTAATGTTTATGTGCCTGATGTCAGAAGCCTCTTAATGTTTCTTAAAATCAGATTTTGACAAGATTTTATTGGACACTTCTGGCATTTATATGGCCCCAAAAAGTCTATATTCCATTACTCTTATTGAGAAATAATAAAAGGGAGAGCACAAAATATGCTATTAAGACAGAACAAATAATTTCTAAGGGCTGCTTCACATATAATGTTTCCCAAGGGGGAAATAGGTCCACTTAACATTTGTGATTAATATCTGCTTCACTGTACCAGGGGTTTGTAACAATACAAAGTAGTCAGAGAATTGTTTTATATTCCCTTTTTTAACAAATGCTATCTAGGTACACTTAAGGCGGTGAAATTGTTATGCCAAACACATAAGCAACAATCCTTTAAGTATAACTAGAAGAACAGATACTTTCTACATACAGTTTTCACTACTAGGTTATTTAAAAGCTTAAAGAAATCACAGAACTTTGGATATTTTCCCCAAGAATTGCTAAAATTAGGGAGTGGGATTGTAATTAATCCATTTATTATTACAGACCTCATACTAAATTCTGAAACAAGTGTGTTAAATCAAATTTCTGTTCTTCATAAGCAGGGAAATAGAGGTGGTGATAAATTCTTCTTAATGTTTCTACACCATTGCTTAGAAGCCTAGAAACCACAGTAGCAGAATATATATATTCTAGTAAATCTAATTTGTTGGAATTTTAAAAAATAGAGACAGTTATGAACCTATATGGAATATACATGTGTGTTTAGGTGCACACACACATATATACACTTAGGCTACCTCATTGCCCTTGGAATAAACTGTAAGATTTGTAAGAAAGTAGGATAACAAAATAAAAATTAACACACATGCCCCAGCAAAAATATCTCCATCAGCTTTATAATGTCAAAAAGTCTAAAAGATTGGTATCCATAGGTGACTTGTATACATGACTGTACCATAACAGATAAAATATTACAGACAGAATCTGCTAAAATCAAACATAAACATCAGCTAATTTTATTTGGACACCAAAGGATGTATACATAAAGAGAACCATAAAGAGCCTACTTTTCTTGCTAGACTAAGTGACTTTATGTAAAAAAAAAATCTAGTTATGTTGTACAATCCCAACCACTGGAGCTTGCAAACCATGTTTTATGACTGAGCATGTCATGCAGACCAAGTCAGTTGTGAGACAACACAAACTTGGAGAGTTTATATTCTTCTGGTGGCCCCAAAGATATGAAGCTATCTTTGAAAGAAAGAACGGTTCTATCAATATTAGACTTCTGCTTCTGGCAGTCTATCCATATGCTTTAACTTCTCAAGCCAACTTCAAAGGAGAACAAATTTTATTTCATAGTGGAATTTCGGTATTCCTAGTCATCTAGATTAATACATTACTTCTAAAGAAGTTCAAAACATGGAATTTCTTAACAGTCTGCTGCTGGCATAAATATAGGGGATAAAGTCTGGGCAGCAAAAGCTTCAAACCAACTTGAAGGCGATTAATTGCAAATCTGAAAACAGGATTTTCTTCATCACATACTGTACAATAATAGTTTACAGATTGCCACATGGATTTTTCCAATAACAGCTAGAAATGTAACCTATGTATTTATAATGCAAACTAGGTTTAGTAGAGTGCTAATAACAATGCTATGCACATCTAGATGCACATCTACACAAAGGGGACTTCAAGATGTCCTGTCAACCTATTCACCTGTCTTACCTGTTTCATTTTTTGTGGTAATCAATATAGTAAGTACACATCCCATTTTTAAAAAAAAAATTGCTATGGCAACAATGGGAACAGAAAAAAAAACTTTCTATTTTTCTTAACCACCTCCATGCCCATCCTAATTTATATAAACATGTCCTTATTTCCTGCTACCCAAGTAAGGAATTTCTGAATTGAGTACATTCCCTTCTGGAAGGCCATCACATTACTACACAGAGAAGGGCAATTGCAGTGTATTGGCTGTCAATCTTCCTGCAATGAGATCAAGAAGATATTTGCAGTTTGCAATCCACAGTTAGTGAAATAGTTCTAGAAGCCTATGTTGCTACTGAACAGGTCCTTGTAATAAAGTTGAAGTGCTTGGGAGACTGAGAGGCAACTAGCTGCCAGATTTCCTTCAGGCAACGCTGGGTAATTGAAAAGTGCCATCTTTTATTCTACTACAAATTCTCTCTTCAGTTTAGTGAATGCATTTCTCCTTGGACTTGCATAGTTTCATGTTGCCTTGCTATTGCTGTGACATTAATAGTATGTGTACATTTCTTTTACCAGAATGTTTTACTTACACTCTGAGAACAGCCAGATGGCCATGCTTAAGTGCAATCCACCAGCCAGTGAGCTGCAGAAACTTATGCCAGCATAAAATTTGCTGCCCTGATGATCATGCCCTTTTCTACCTCAGAATTCTGTCCTTAAGTTTTAATTTTATTTATTTTTATTTGATTAAATTTATGTCACCTCCCATCTCCCCCCAACGGGGGACTCTGGGCAGTTTACAATAAAATAAAGGTAAAAACATATCCACCTAAGTTATAGTTAAAAATATAGATATGTTAAAAATATAGATAATGTTGAACAAGTTAACAAAAACAATCCCCCTGGCTTTGGGTCTCCTCCCATAAAGCATCACTTGCCAGTGGGAACATAACCCCCAATTATTCTCCTTAACCTGTAGTGGGGTGTGGCTGGGTGAGCAGATACTTTGAACAGCTAGTTTAGCCCTTTGTCAATGACCCAAGTCATAAATCATAACTCTGACCTCCCATCTCCATCTTAATTCTCCAGTACCTGCTTCACCTCCTTCCCATTATCTGTGCTTGCAACCTGTCTGATTTAGCATTGTTTCAAAAAAGGAAGTAACCAAGGAGATCAGAAAAAGCAAAATGGCACTGGTAAAATGCTTCCCCCACAAAGCAATAGAAAGAGTAAAAAAAGCATGGGTATGGAAAACCCTTTGTTGGTAGAAGCAGGAGAAAGCTCCCAGTGCATTCTCTGCTAACAGAACCAACAATGCACAGTTAACAGAGCCTGGCTCTCTTTCTAAATTTAAATTGATCTTCTGCAAAGCACAGGACTAGAACGTTCTGAAGACAGCATTAAACACATGTATTTAAGGGCCCTGTGTAAGTCTGGACAAGTGCACTGAAGCACTGATCACTCACTACAGAGGCAGATGCCTTGCAGAAGCCCAGGTCCCATTCTTTCCAGCAACCAGAACCAAAAAGGCCGTAGAAGACAGAGCGAAACATCAAAGGACAAGGCACATGTTCCCAGCAGCCTAATGTGGGCTAGATCTTAGGCAGATCTTAGGCCCCGACTGTATTGTCAGTCACACTGATCATGTCCACCATAAAAATTTGGTCAGAAGAAGATGGAAAACCTATTTAAAACTAGAACAGCCAAAGATAACGCTAAGCTATTTTCCTGGTGAACTCGAAATGAACCAAAAGCAATGCCATGAGGATATAACATATAAATGATATAGTTTTACCAGGGCAAGTTCATGATGCTGTTAGGGGAAAGTGAGGATGAACTCTTTGATTCCTGTATTTTGGAAAGGTTTGCTATAGCTTAAATAACAGATGTGATACCTGCTAGAGAGGGTGAAAATATAAGCCTCCAACTAGGGCATAAAACTGAATAGGGATTTTATATCATGCTGCCTGGGAGAGTTTATTGGCATGTTTTGTTAGCCAATGCTGATTTGAAGGTCCTGAAAAGTGTGATACCTCTTCCACTTACAGGCCTTCTGGAATAAGTTTGTGTTTTTAGAAAATGTCAAGATAACTGTTGGACATATGGGGCCTTATTGAGATGCTGGCATTACATCAGGAAATGGAGAGGTTACCGGAAGTATTCCACCTCAGCTGCCAACATCTACAAAAACATTTCAAGGGCACGGTCCCCGGCAAAAACATTAGCAGAACATCCAGACAGTACAAGTCAAACTTCATATGAACTGTATCTTACGTGGTTTCCCATCTCTACACAAGGGGTATTCAAGATTTTTATGTTCAGATGAAAAGAATAAGGAAAACTGCCAGAAAGTCCAACTGGTTAGAGAAAAAAAATCAACTCTGAGTCCAAATGTTAAGTTGATTGATGTTCATCTCATTTAAATAAAGGGTGCTGTATATTGTTTGGAATTAAGTGTGTTGCCTTTGACATGGTACTACATTTCTGGTCTGTGCTATCAAGCCAATCTTTATTGCTTTGGCAGTTTCACATTACTTGGTACTTCCTTCCAGTCTGCTTTAAGTGTATCTCATCACCCTTCTGTCATCTCAAGTATAAGTCTCATCTCCACCTCTCAATATCATATTTAATTAATTATAATTTCATTTCAGGCCTTCAGATCACTGAAGCATTGTTGAAAAATTAGCAGTTGGAGAAGAGAAAAAAGGAGAACAAGGACAAACTCAAGGAAGGTTGTGAATAGTATTTCAAGGAGCTCAGTGCTGCTGATGGGATGGGTTCACAGGTCTTCATTGACGAGCTGCATTCAATAAAGCATGATGATGAATCACACTCAGGATATTTCTTGAGAAGATCATATATCCCATAAGAGTGCAGGTGACTGCAAGGAAGAACTGCTTTAGATTCTTCCAGGTCTCAACCTCCCTCCTGTATTTTAGGATCCAAAGCACCCATCACAATTTTAAGCAGTCAAACATTCCTACTTCGCTCCTTTCTTAAATCTGCATTTCCTCAGTTCACAAGGCACTATAACCAAGATCATAGATGGAAGGAACAAATGGGAAGCCTTAGATGTTATACAAACAACATTAGATAACATTCCAAAAATAATTTTAAAAAATCTAATGGAGATATAGAAAGGAGCTATGAATTCCAAATTCTGGTTCTAAGCTGAAACACACAAATTACTACAATGGTTTCACATACTAACTCTGTAGCATGTAAAACATAACAGCATTCAAATCTTATTGTGATGCCTGAAATAAATTATATGGCTTCAAATATTGATGCAGAAATTGAAGATTTTGACTGTTTCCTACATAATTAGGAAATAATATATCTTATCCTTTTGTCCTGCTTGTACAAGGTTGGGATATATTTAGAGAAGGATTCATCTCATCATAAGTTCTATCATGGTCATATGATTTCTATTATTTGCAATGACAAAATCACAACCAAAAATGTTAAATAAGGTAGGTGTTCAGTACTGAGGTATGAAAACTGCCTTGCACTGATGTTACAATATAAATCACAATATTGTGATGGTGAGAGCATGGTCGCAATGTTACTCCACAATCTTAACAAGGTGATGAATTTATGTGGACTATGCAATGACTGAATCAATAGCTCTGTTGAGGCATTGGCTCAAATCCATGTGCAAGGTCTAAAGGAAATCTGTACTCGCATTTCATTAAAAGTGAATATAGTTCTCTGCATGATCCAGAACTTCGCTGGGGGGAGAGTCTTTTCCTCCCATTGCTAGGAAAGAGGACAATTGGACATAAAAAGGAGGACAAATTATGGGTCTTCAATGTATATGCACACACCATGATAATGCAGGGGACATGTACAAGCACAGTCTAAAGCAGAGATTAAATGATAGATTTGCACATGTGCACCTACCATTGCTAAATGCTAAAAATCATTTAATACACTTTGTCTGGTATATGCCTTATTTTTTTAAATAATGAATGCATCATATAAAAATAATAAAGGTGGGATAAAAATAAAAGAAAGAAAGAAATAATAACAACAACATTTTCAAATATTCCAGCCATTGCTGGTCTTACAGTCCTGGGTAAGATAGTCCAAAATTTGCAGGTTTCTGTGGTCAGTGGAATTTTTGAAGTAGGGGTCAGTGCATGTGAGTCAGAATCCAATTTTTCTAACTCAGTTTCAATACTTGGAGCTACACATCTAATTAGTGTGGTAATAGACTTGCATTCCTAAAGATGTACTGTTGTTAATGACAGAAAGCATATCATCCAGGAATATTCTTTTCCTTCTCCTTCTCATTATGAACAATTTCTTTTTTTTTGTACTGTAAAGATTTTTAGTTCTAACTGTATACTCCAAAGCAATGCATTTGTAGCCTTGAGCAATTCTCTGGCTATATATCCATATCCATTTATGTTTGGATGGCTGCTATGAAGCTGGTCCTCCTTTCTTCCATAATTCTGCAAAATAAACTGTCTTTTGGTCCCATCATAAAACTCCATGCCCTGCCTCAACATTTCTTGTAACCCCAAAAGTCTTAACTATTCTGACATCATTCTCAAAATTAGATCAGAGAAGAGAAAAATGGAAGTGAATGGGTGGGGCTAGTGATTTCACATTTCACATTTTGAGAGAAACCCTTTCCTGTTTGACAAAAAGAAAGCGTGTTAGAAGTGACATTATGGTTTCAAAAACTCCAGATAAAATCCAAACACAACAAAGCCCATAAATAGGACCATGATTGTATCATCAAACAGAAACAGAGCACTACAAAAAGGTACGGTATCTTATAGGAGTTTTGATCTATAGAGTGGAAAATCTAGACTACTGATTTCCTGTTGGGATTTTGGGACCATAGAAAGGAAACTGGATTATTCTTTATCTACGTAAACAGAGCCATTTTATTCTTTTGAGAATCAAATTTGTGTTTTTCTGAAATGTCAGGGGTGCTGGAAATAGCCAGCGTATTTTGTTGATGGGATGTTGATGGGATTGTGGATTGTTGATGGGATTGTGGATTGTTGATGGGATGCACATGTCCTTAACTGATAATGGTAATGCGATTTCGCCTAGTTATACCATTGCCTTTCCCTGATCAAGTCTGCCTTAGGCAATTGCATGGGCTGAGTCTCGGTTGTCTTTTATTAGTTTCATTCCTCTTATGTTAAGAAGAGTAATTCCTTTCTCTTCAGCCAGACAGAATTAAGGAGGCTTTGATTAGGAGCAGGAATACCTGTAGTTCCTTTAGGCCTGACAAGTTTATGTAAAGTGGAGAACCGAATCTGGTACTTGTCACATTTACAGGGTCAAGGGAAAATATCTTAGAAGTAGGCTTTCATTTGGTTTTTGCCACAACTTATGTTTTAGTTTTGTGTGTGTGTGTGTGTGTGTGTGTGTCTGTGTATTCCTTCTTTCAAGGAAGAGATAGCAGAGTTGAGGAAAGTCACCATAACAGCCCCAAAACTGTCTAATGAAGAGTCAATACAGAAGTAGGCTGGAGAAGTATCATGCTCCAATTAAAAAGAGAAACTTAAAAAAATAAACTTTTACCTTTCTTCTTGCTTTTCAGTAATTCTACAGGCCTGTCTTTTGCTGCCTTGAATTGCTGGGTTTTCTGGAGTCCTGTGAAGTTTGTCATAGCTGATTGGCAAGCTTGGCCCCTCTTTGGAGGGAACCGCCCTATTACTGGCGTCAATGTGATGCCAGGCTGAGCAGGCATGTTGGCAAGCTTGACTTCTTCTGGGCAGTGACCCCTAACTTGCGTTGTGGCAGAATGTAGCTGTGTTGTTTTTAATCCCTGGATTTTCTGGGGAGCTATGTTGGCTTAGCTGAGTAGCAAATTTGGACCCTCCTTGAAAGGAGTATAATTGGCAAAGATTGATTAGTTTTGTGACACAGTACTGGCAATACTGTATGCTACTTAGCCAGGTGAGACAGCATAAGCAGAAAGCCAATGAGATAACAATAGCACAGAGTTAGGCAAGCTACAGAAAAAAATGCTGGCATAGAGAAAGTCGCAGCTATAGCCTTTTCACCTCCTTGTCATCTCTATTTTTACAGTAGTAAAAAATTGGGACAGTGCCTCTAAGTCTTAGGCTGGTAACCATGCATTCAGTGTCAAAAGATCTAAACCTGCCACAATACTGCAGATTATAAAAGTAAAGTCAACCATGAGCTCATATTTAGAGTGCTGAAAGTTAAGCTGACTTCCCAGCTGGGATGGCAGGATTGCAGCAGAAATGTAAAATTTCATTTGCACAAGACAGAACAAAGTTAGGTGTATGGATGGCCACTTTAAAGAAGTTGAGTGCCAAGAAAATGAATATATTCCAAAGTAATGCCATCCCATAAGAGCCCAGACTGGTGGACAGTTTAATGAAGTGATAAATCCCATTGACTGGCTGTTCACATCACTGTCAGCAAGCCAATCATATTGCTCATCCCTGTGTAGCATTCTCCATATAGGGAACTAAAATTGCAGCTTTGCATATAGAAGAATCCCAAAAGCAGCAGAAAAGCCATTGAATCAGCACTGATCTGAATTATTATTTTGAAGCAGGTTGCTGCTTTGATCTGCAAATCTGCTATGAATGGGTGATTAGACTGAAGTTTTATTGAATCAACTCATCCATTTTAGTGTTTTACACAGCTCTAATGAAGACTGCCAGGATTGGATATAAATACAAGGGAGGCTGAGTATGATGATTATTCATTACATTCAATTAGTAGCATTTGCATTTATTCCAAATTGGAAATAGACATTACTTGCCACAGGTTACATCTGTCACAGTATACTTCTCAAACTAGGTGTACCCTACAGATAGTACGTACCACACTGATTTGGCAAACGTATGGGAAAAGAAGGCCTAGCTCTCTATCTCTGTCCATCATTTCACCTCTGAAATTAGTGCCTGTGCATTAAAAGCGTTTCTGGAAACAAAATTACAATCAAAGTTAAGCATTATTATCATGCCACAGTTGTGCTATCAGGCAACCAATACCCTTGTTAAATGCACATTTGCAAAGCAGTTCTATCAGTCTCCCCACTCCTCATCACAAATTAAGTAAAAATTAACTACAGAACTAAATTCTTGTCAGAACAGATGCAGCTTTTAAAGCTATTCAAATGGTAAGATCATCGTACAGTACAGAGAAAGTGAGTTATTAGATAAGCTGAAGTTTGTTCTAATGCATTTCTTTTTAAATACTGCATGAGAGGAGCACAAATTAACTTTCTGATTCTCCTGTATAATAATTAAGTATAACAACATCAGCATGGCTTGGAATGCTTATACATCCAATATTTGGGGGGACGCAGAAGTTATTTCCTTTGTAGTCAACGACCAAAGAACTAGGATTTGTTTGTCTTAGATGGAGTTGAAACCCTTCTCCTCTTTTGAAAGCTCTACGCCAAAAATAGAAGTTACCTATAGAGCCCAGAACAGCCAGTAGCTGCTGGTGAAATACCAGAAGCTCGCTATGTAATGGTCTTGATTCATATAGTGAGGATTTTAAGTATGTGAAAATGTCAAGAATGTTACCAACAGATCTTGACATTTTCAAAACACTGAATATATGTTATGCTCTTCAATATTGTAATAGATGATGGGACATAGCTTTGTTAACAAAATAATTGGTTGGCAGCACACTGTACCTCCAGACTTGGATAGATGTTGGTGTTCCACATCTCACTCTTTTTCTGTGAAAATTATTGTTGCTTTTTTGGCAAGAGGACCACCATGTACCTTTTGTTAGATTATATTTTATCTCCACAACAGTAGAAGCAGAGCTTGCCAGACAGCCAACAGCAGTAGAATGATGGTTCCTGCTATTATCTCACGGTGGACTGCTTTGCCAGTGAACCCATATGGCGTGAGAAAAGGGGAGGGCTCGCCCATGCCAAAACTCCGGCTGATCATACATGTTTCATCACACTGGTTTATACCTTCATTTGCTTTAAGGAAACTTTACTTGTCAACAGGATTTATTTATTTTTATTGTTTATAACACTTAGATATTGTTGACTAGGGGGGTCTATCAGCAGTTTATAATAAAAAGAGAACATCAGCAAAATCAGCTGAAAACCCAAAATATTAAAAATGCATTACAAAGTTTAATAATTAAAAGACTTTCCAAAGAGATTTGTCGTAAGGCCTTTTATAAATGGAACAAATGACTTAGGTCCCTGAACTCAACTTTAGGGCATTCCATGGACTTAAGAATGGGACAAACCTGCGGTCCTCCTCAGACAATCTTAATGAGCAGACAAATGGGATGGAACCAAACAGAAGAAGGCATTTCCTCTGGAGCCAAGCTGTATAGAGCTTTAAAGGTAACAAACAGTGCTTTGTATCTCATCCCCAACAATTCACATCCAGTGTACTGTAATGCCATCAGTGGAGGTATAATTTGTTTGCATTCTTCCAGATTTGCTTTACAGTGACCTACTTAGGAACTTTACTGCAACATAAGTATGCCTAGGATTTCAGCCTAACGCTGCTAATTTATACATTTCTATTGGTTCACTGAATTCAATGGAAGTTTACTCCCAAGTGGGTATAGGATTGCATCTAATAATATCATTGTATACTCTACATATCTAATCAAAAAGAAATCACACTGAGTTCAATAGCTCTTATTTAAGGCAAAGTATAGACTGTAACACAAGTATATTAAAAATAGTCTGTTTAAGTGTTTTCTGCCCCACTTGAATTTTTTTTTCTCACCATGGCTTTCCATATTTGTTTATCTAACAAACTGAGATTAGCAAATCAGCCTATAATTTCCTACATCCTGACAGGGGCTGTGCAGCAGCCATAGATGCATGTTGATACTCCAGGAAAACCCAGGAATAATTACAATAATTCTCACTCAAGTAACCATTTGCAGAATGAGGCAAAAAGAGGGATTGTTTCCCTTTGTCTGACTGGAAAATGTTTGCCAGCATATGAAGGAGTCAAGAGAGTTTTCTTGTCTTTGTATGCATACAGCAGATTACTTCAGCTCTTACATTTGAGCTCTTTTGTGGTATGTAAGCCACATTTGTTGTAGACCCCAAACAGAATAAGGAAGGAACTTTTGGAATGGCAGCCTAAGACATTTTGCTTCCTTACGTATAGCAGCTAATGGAGCGTCCACCTAAGTAAGGGTGGAAATGAGCAGATATAGGGGGAAAAGTGTTGCTGCTGCTAACATCTGAGTGTCAGCCCATTTTATATAATGGTTGTGTCAGTCCCATTCTTACCTGTTACCTGCCTACATATTCTATGAAATGTTCAAAATAATATTTTTTTGTGATACCCAACTCTGAGCAACATCTTAGATGGATATTACATTAAGAATATGAATTTTAAAACAAGGAATGGGATTACGAAGAGAACAGTTGCATCACATGTTCTACATTAGTTCTGCAATCCTATGCAGAGTTATTTGGGAATAAGGATCTGGGATCTGTAGCCCTTGAAGGTTGCCATTTCCAACTCATAGCAAACAGATTAAAGCTTTATTGTTTTGATGGATTTAGATTGTATCATGAATCTGGTGTAAGAAAATGAAAAGGCTTTAAAGCTTTGGCCTTCTGGGATGAGGAATGAAATTGGGAATTAAAAATGTGGCAATAAGCAGAAGAATAGGCTGCGTCTGCAAGACACCAAAGAAGAAACAGAGCAACCTCCAAGGGGAAATGTCAGACAAGGAAGTTAAGCAGAAACTTCGCTCTATGAAGCATGCCTATGAAAAGCATTTTTTTAATGTATTACTCAGTTGTACTGGGGACAAAAGCCCAGGATTCCATTCAGGTGGAAGTCTCTCAAATGCATCAGATTTTAATACATCTAGAAAGGGTCACCTATGAGGGTATTAAATCTAGAGTCTAAAATAATTTAGGCGCATCACTGCTCACTTATGATTAATTTATCATAGGCACATGAAGATGAAAAAGCTATAGAAAGAGATTCATGGTGACATATTAAAGTTTGGATAGCCATCCACTGTTTTCTTATTTCTGGAAACATTAACAAGACCACACATGAACAAAGTCTTTTAAGGCTACAGTGCTAGAAGTGAAGGTGATGCATATGAATTGCCAGCAAAAGTAGAAATATCTTGACTGAATGCCACCATTTTCTCTTCCACAGTACACTGGATGTTACCCAAATGTTGAGGCATACCATCTAGTCTGAACCAGAAAAAGCTCCAGAAACCAGGCTTGTAACCATGATTGTCATACATTACATGTCCCAGTTTTTGCAAATCCAAAAGAGCACCTGTTGTTAGGAGTTTGATCAATATGCTGAGCCACAAACCTCACTTCATGTGCATATACAAGTTGCAGGTGAGGGGTGGGGTAGCATTAAATGACAATGCACATCAGCCAAGGGTTAGGTAAGCAATCAAGGTCATAAACATTTTCAAACTTTGGAAGTTCTGGCTTTGTTTTATCTCCAGGCTGAGAAAAGCCTGTTGTAGGGTTACCAGACATTCAGCAAAAGGAGATGTCTTTCTTTTTGTCCTCATGTCCTCTGTCCAGCAGGCGTAGCATTAAAATCAAATATTGTCCAACTTTTTGAGTATCTTTTTAAAATTTTGGACTGTCTTCACAGCAGTAATTCAAACTTCCATGTATTGTGACCTTGTAAATTGTCTGCTTCTTTCTTCCCTTGTTGATTGATAGACTTGACAGCCTAGATTTATGTTATTTCAGAATATTGGTTTTCTGATTTTTCTGAGTTCATTATTACTTATATTAATAAAAGTGATATATCTTAAAATTATTTTTAAAATTACATGTAAGTATTGTTTCCAGGGTATACTATATTACAATCTATGAGAGAGATCAAGCCAGCCAAATGATAAATATGTAATCAGTAAATGCATTTGTTTGAAAATAATTCGTATTTTTCACTTAAATAACTTGCTATTGAATTATTTATTTATTTATTAAACAGATATATAAGGCCGCCCAACTCACATACGGTGACTCCAGGTGGCTTAATTAAAAGGCATATATATATATATATTCAATTTTTTTGTGGTGAGCCAAGGTCCTGCTTTGGTATGCACCTTAGTGAGACCTTCTGGTGTAACTTTTTAAGAAGGGGCCTCCAAGCTTTATATCGTTTAGGGCCATACCAAGTCTAAACCTGGCACTGACTGGAAGCACTAATAATGAAGTTAAACCATAAATATTTTGGACCCGTAATGCAAACACAAGAGTCAGTGGAGAAGACTGTGAAGCTAAGACTGAAGCTTGGAATAAAAAGAATTGTTATTCTTTTAAAATTTTATTTAAATACACACACACACTGTATATACAGTATATTCTTAAAAGAATAAAAACAATGCAAATTCTGAAAAAGTAGGAAAGTAAAGTAATAAGTGAGAAAAAAAGTACAAAGAAAGAAATAGAAAAGAAAAGAGGCTTTCAGTCATAACAGTCGTTACAAGTCCATTTATATTTTACTCTTCTATAGACCTATTGAAAACAAAGTAGTTAGATATTCTCACTGAGAATAACAAGCATGAATTTACAAGTACTCAAAGAATACTGGTAGACAATCCTGGAAAATTTTTGCCCATTGGTTCACATAGGGTCAGAAGTGATTGAATGTCTGAATAACAATCTGATAATTTAAATCATAATATCTTTCGTTTAGGATTTATCTTCCTTCAATTACAGTGGGAATTAGAAGTTTGCACCATTTAAACTTTGTTTGTAAACTAGTTAGAACTGTTGCCAGGGTAAATTATTTTGGGCTGTCACGAGGAAGCTACAAATACTGAGATTTGAGACAGTGGCACTACATGCCTACAGAAGTAATACCCAGGAGTAGGAGTGTGTCTGTTGCTGCTTTTCAATGAAAAATTAATTTGGGAGTTGATATAAGGGGTAGCCACCTCCTTTTGTTTTTGTTTTGCTTACCCAAGAAGACAACTGATTTATATCAGCTATTATTAAATTTATTTTTGTAAGAAAAATATGCATGTTGCCCTTTCAGTTTGCAACTGTTTAATATAGCATCCTCCCAAATTGTAGGGGAGGATAAATAACTTGAACTATAAATAATTTGAAGAGCAATCTCATCAGAACTCCAATAGAGGTTATATTATGTATCACAGAATATCTTTTAGTCTCAATTTATGTATGAACATATTACATTATCAATGATGCTTGTCTAAAGTTTGGCCTAGTGGTTAAGGCAATGGGCTAGAAACCAGGAGTCTGTGAGTTCTAGTCCTGCCATAGGCATGAAAGCCAGCTGGGTGACCTTGGGCCAGTCACTCTCTCTCAGCCCAAAGCACCTCACAGGGTTGTTGTTGTGGGGAAAATAGGAGGAGGAAGGAGTATTAAGTATGTTCCCTGCCTTGAGTTATTTATAAAAATAATAAAGGCTGGATAGAAAATAAATAAAATAAAAAATAAAATAAAATAAAATAAAATAAAATAAAATAAAATAAAATAAATAAAAATAAAAATAAAAATAAAGTTCACCCAGTTAAAGATTTGGCTGATGATCCAATAGCAGTATCTAAAGTGGAAATGAATAACACAGAGCTTAAGCCAAGCCATTAAGGTTTAAGCATTCTTAAAGCTTTTGTGAATTTTAGTTATTGCAACATAAGAGGACAGAGAAGAAATACAAGTATGGTAGCTCAGCAACCTCTATCACCATTTTCTTCGCCCTATTCATGTTTAAGACAAACATCTGAGAAAGGGATTTTTTTTCTATCTATCCCTAGGTGTTTTTCACACAATATAAAACCTCCATGGATGAAAGAAATTGCCACAAGTAAAGATGGTCCTCACTTGTCATCATCGTGAGAGTCAACAGAAATACAGAGGGAAGAGCTTCCAAGTTGGTCTCTTCTTCCTTGCATAATGTCCTATGATTTATAACACTAGTCAGGGTTTCTCCCTGGGGTTCTGGAGAGACCTTAAAGCCTGGCTGTGGTCTCATGGTGGGGCTGATGTGTTTGTGGGAACCCTGCTGTGTTTTCTGTCATTGTTATGGTTGTTTTAGCCAAGGTTGTCTGTGTTGTATGTTTTTAATTATTTTTATTGTTCTGGAGTTTGCAAGCTGCCCAGAGTCTATTGGAGTTGGCGGCTATCATAATAGTAATAATAATAAAAAATAAGGGGGCTTCAAACAAACAACTACACAAGTAAAATCCTACAAAGATTAATAGCAGCAGTGCAATGGCAAAACACAAAGTAATACAAAGAAATGAAAACAACTCGACAAATAAAAAGATGATTCTTTCTCCATTTCCTTTCCTCATTTGCTCCATCTCAAGAAGAAGAGAAACTCTGCAAAGAGTCTTCCCGTTTGATCTCTGTATGCTTAGGGACTCAGATGGTAGCAGATAGTTTGTGAGATTCCCTGGTCCCAAGCCATACAGGGCTTTAGGAAATCAGCCTCTTGGCTTTCTTCCAGAAGCATTGGAAACAGATTAAATTGTTTCAAAGCCAGTTAGATGTATTAAACACAATATCTTCCAGTAAATAGCCTATCTGTGGAATTCTTGGTGCTCTCTGAGCTTGGTCGTTTGCTTGAAGACATTTCATTACCAACTGAGTAACATTATCGGTGTGAGCAGAGCCTATTTGTTACATTTTCAGACAACTGAGCTTTGTCAAAGGACTTCAGAAGCAGCCCATATAAATTATATATTCCAATAGGCTAATCTAAATAAGGCTAGATAATCTTTGTCCAATAGAGGTCACCAAGTAAAGCTAGTGAAAAATGTACTACAGTATGCTGCAGATGCTGGTACATTGTACAAAACAAGGGCTATATTTATTTACTTACTTAATTAAATGTGTTATGACTGCCCACTCCAGCAGATCTTTTGGCTCTCTCAGTCTGTCATACTAATCCTTCTGGGGGATGACAGCCTTATCCAGAAAATGCTGAACCTCTCTTCCTATTAGACCGATCACCTGCCAAAACGTCCATTCTGTTTAGCCTGAGTTTTAGTTTATTATCATCATCAATCTCACTTCCAATCACAGTTGCTATTCGGCATTCCCACCATTTCAATTAACTCAGTTAGTTAGAAAAATAATGAGCAAGATCATCCACGGACATACTGATGACCCCACTTTCCAAATCTCAGTGTCTCACTCAGTGGTATATAGATGCACACACATGCATACATACACACACACACACACAGTATATACATACATACATACATACATATATATATATAGTATATAAATATATTCTGTCTGTCTGTCTGTCTCTCTCTCTCTCTCTCTCTATATATATATATATAGTAGTTAAAACTAGAGCTTATAGCATATATTCTATGGAGCAGGGCTGGGTTACAGGTAGTCCTTACCTACCAACCACTAACTGATCTGGTCATAAAGTGAAAAATCATGTGACTGTGCCCGATTTATGACAGCAGTTCATTAGTTCCAATGAATTACTCAAAAATGTTTTCATTTTGTACTTGAAATGAAAAGGAAATAGGAAGGTCGATGAAAGATAACTTGCAATAAATGTATTCTTTGGTTATTTTATTTATTTATTTATTTTCTATCCCGCCTTTATTATTATTTTTAAGTAAATAACTCAAAGCAGTGAACATACCTAATACTCCTTCCTCCTCCTATTTTCCCCACAACAACCACCCTGTGAGGTGAGTTGGGCTGAGAGGGAGTGACTGGCCCAAAGTCACCCAGCTGGCTCTCATGCCTAAGGCGGGACTAGAACTCTATCAGTCTCCTGGTTTCTAGCCTGTTACCTTAACCACTAGACCAGAAAAACATCTAAATATGACATGTATGTGTTTGTACTACTTATAGAGATTTGTGAATTATTTGTTTACGTATTTGTGAATATGGATAGACAGACAGATAGGTAGGTAGATAGTTATAGGCATTACTAAAGCAGCTCTCCATCCAAATTGGTAGAGTTCCACATGATATACGTGATCATCAATCTTAATTTATGGTTTGCCCCAACTTCCTACTTCTTCACTGAACCTTTTTCTGCTCTTCAAAATCATCTGTGTCAACACTTTACGGCTCAGTTCATTGCTGCTACCTATTTCATGCCACCCACCTCCAGGGTGATTATAATTATCTCAGATGGAGGGCGTTGTGTACATGGAGTGCTGGAATTATTTCCTATGGGTGTTCACAATGTCAGACCATCATCCCTCCGCAGACACGTACATTGGCCTCCAGTTTATGTTATCTCTAATGACTCATCTTAGACGGTACAAAAGTGGTTTTCAAGCCTGGGTTATTGTTTTCAGACAAGGGAAAGAATGCATCTAAATCCAACTGCTATCAACCTTTCTTTTAACTGTGTGTAATATATACATTCACCTTGATATAAAAGCAGCACGATGAAGAGCCTAATCCTGAGAATGAGCTTCTGGGGGGTCTATATTTTTATGCAAAGGATGGTAGGGTAGGTGGAGGAGAGAATGTAGATTTCCTGATATTCCCAGAACATGAACATACTATTCTGATATTTACATTAGGGTTGCTTCAGGATTATATCTGCAGCTTAAGCAAATTTACCTGGCTAATTTTGGTTAATAAACAGAATAAAAAATTATTAGAATGCAGTTACACTTCCGTTTTCCATGTTTCCCGGTTTTGTGATACAGTTATTAACTCCCAAAACATATCACACACAAAGTTTAGGGAGTAAATCTTACAAAAAGGAATATTTTAGGAAAATATTCTAAAATAATCTATTATACTAAATTGGGTTAAAAAAAAATTACCCCCCCTCAGATTAATGTGGAACTCAAAAGGAATAGAGTTATGAAAGAATGCTTGCAAAATAGAGAATTAGAAATAGCCTTTGATTTCCTTTGTCTCAAACTTCTATGTAAGCAATCTGTAGGTTTTCAATAACAATTATTGGGACAAGTATAATGCAGTGTTTAAGGTACTAGACCAGGACCGAGAAAATCCAGGGTCAAGTCTATACTTATGAGTTCATCGGGTGATCTGGGATGAGCCATACTCTCTCAGCTCATACTGCTTTATCAGGGGTAAAATTATCAAGGGATAAAATCCCTTGCCAGTGTATACCACCTTAAGTTCCCAAAGAAAAAGCAGGATATAAATGCAATAATAATTATCAAATATTCAGAAGACAAAAATGCAATAGTAATTATCAAATATTCACAAGGCAAGGAATAAAACACAGTGGCTGTGTTCACATGACAAGCTTGAATATGGTTATTAGATGAACTGTGTGGATTAAGGACTAAATGGTTATGTTCACATCACATTTGCTGGCTACAGTACCATTTCTGGGGTTTGCACGATACTCTGAATCATCAAATAACTCCACAACTTGAGTCTGCATAACACACTAAGATAACAACAACAACAACCAAAGTTAATGAGAACAAAACTTAGCATGTTCTATGAATGCACTGACAGAACTTTATCTCCCAAGTAAAACTCAGTTATGGATCAGCAGGAGACAGGCAACTCCCATCGGGGAAAAGAAATAATAATAATAATAATAATAATAATAATAATAATAATAATAATAATTTATTGCATCACCAAGTCCATTCAGATTCATGACAGCTTACAGACTTTTAAAATATCCACAGTATAATTATAAGCAGTAACAAAATGGCCACCATGAATAAACCAACAAACCAAAATATTAACATCCCAAAACACAATTAACTAGAAAGATAAATATGTATGACAATCGCAAGATGAGCACAGAACACTTCACAGGTAGCATTCCCCAGCAGACACCATTTGGCCACTGAAGGCCCTTTAGAATAAATCTGTCTTTAGAGCCTTCTGGGCCATCACAAAACAAACCTTGATTTCTCTCAAACCAAAGTGTGATTTATTACTGCTAGAATATTTCTCTTTTTCTATGTAGTTGCCCTTGTCTATTTTCTATTGTATATGTTATTCATATTCCTATAGTTCTTATCCTAGTTTCGATTGTTACTTCCTTATGCCTATGTTTCAATATGTATTATCTTATTTCTATACTCTAATAATAATAGCTCCAAGGTTCCTATTTTTGATCTAAAACTTTTATTTCCCTAGTGTATACTTATATCCTATCTTTACTTTCCTGTAACATATTATCAGTTGTTTGTCTTCCTCTGCCAGGCCCAGCCCAAGTACGACAAAGAATCAATCCGGTCAAACTTCAGTTCTTTATTTGCTCACACCTTATAGACAGAATCTTGCCAGACTAAAGCTACTCTGCCTAACCTAAGGGAAAACAACCCGGGAAGGCTCTACGGTGGGGCTATTCTGAACCTCTTAGACTTCTTACATTCCATCTCTGGACTGTGTTTTCTCTTATCTTGCTCCCCTCCTTGGAATTTGCTCTCTCCTTCCTGAGAACCAGCAGCATTGCTAAAGTCCATCACATCCTCTGTTCTCTTCTGGGCAGCCAGCCTTTCATTCGAGTCACCTGCCGGCAATCTCAACTGCTGCCCTTGATCTTACAAACTTTGGTGTGAGGATGAACCAAATTTCTGATTGCCCTGTCAAAGTCCCAGGCAACTCATTTTAACTGCTGGTCATTGCTGGTGTGGCTGACCCCTATTGCCTGTTGGCATTGCTAGTGTTACTAGTGCTGCTGACCTCCCAGGCCCCTCACTACAAATGCCAATTGTCTTAGGTCTTGCAAAGTCTCTTATTCTGGACCACCAGCAGCCAATGCTACAGTTTGTCACCATACCTATGATGCTTCTTCCAGATGCTGCCACATCTTTTCTTGATGTCCCCACCTTCCATCCCAAGGTCTTCCTTATTGGATTGCACCTGCATACATGCGCAGTCCTGCAGACTCCTCTCTTCTGGTGATGAATTTCAAAGCTGAATGTCAGATCTTGAATGTTGATCCTCCAGCATACGCTTACACACTGTTCCCCAATTTCACCATCTTTTCTCCATTGCTAACAAACCAACCTACCCTGGTGGGTAGCCATACCACCATTTAAAGGGCCTGGTGCCTTTCTTTCTTGGCAGGTTCTTATAATGTGAGCATATATGAGAAAAAGGTGCAATAATTTAAGTTGGTGTAAAATACCAGTACCCACTGGGTTTTTCAGTAACTCAATTTCTTTTACTTTAATTTGATCCAAGGTAGTTTGCATTTTTTGTCAATGCTTCTTTTTTATATTACAGTTATGGTAAATAAAATGACCTTTCATAACTGCTTTACTGGTGTCCCAAACAGTTTTTAGGTCAGTCCCTTTGTCCAAATTGATGTGAAAAAAATATTTTAAACTCCTCTTGCAATCAACCACAATGATTTCTCTTTGTAAAATAGCTTCATTCAATCTCCATCGAAAAGCCATAGATAGATAGATAGATAGATAGATAGATAGATAGATAGATAGATAGATAGAGTATATGTATGTATGTATGTATGTATGTATGTATACATATATACATAGTCAGACAGACAGACACATCAAAAAACTATCTCAAACCAATGACTCTGGGCAGCTAAAAATCGTATTTCACCCAGTTCCAAAGCAATTTTTTATTTCCCTCAAAATCATTCTGCATTTTCTCTGCCTCTTTTAATCTTGACAATCTGTTCATTCATTGCAACTGTCTTTCTATATACATTACAAAGTATCTATGATTTCTGTAGCATTCTCTTCCTCTCTTCCAAGGCTTTTTTATTTCATCATTCCATCAAGGATCCTTTTTCAAGCTTCCTATTACCATAAGTCCAGATACTTCTGTGGCACTTTGAAACACAATTCTTTTCCCTTTATTCTTTCTCTTTCCTTATGTCCTCTTTCCATTTATTTTGTTGGGAGATTAATCTCTCTTTTAGTGCTTTTTCATACAGGACTTGTACTTTGTCTTCCTGTAGTCATTCCACTTTCACTCTCACTCATTTCATATCTTTCCTTTTTCTATATGTATTTTTCCTCAAAATTCATTTAGGCATTCTGGTAAAGAATAGTAAAATATAGTGGAGACTAGGTGGGATGGCTATCCCTATAGAAAAGCCCATTGTTTGGAAAGGGGCAGTGGCTTTGAAGAAGCAGCCAGGATTCCTTCCTGGGCTAACTCTGATGAATCGTATAAACCACCTATCATCAGAGGTCTCCTAAGGATATGATGAAAGTTGTGTTGGCCCATCACCATATGTGCTACTACATCCCTTTCATACATTCATGTGATGTCACAATGCACATACAAAAAGGGCAGAGCTCATGGTTTCATGAAGCTTTCATCATTTGCCCCTTTGACTGCCCCCCTCCCCAAAGGCACCTCATTCTTTCCTAGTTGCTGTAAGGAATACTGGGATTTTGTATTCTGTATGCACTGAGCACTTTATATATCGTATAGGCTATCTAAACTCTTGTTACTCACAAAACTATAGAGAAAACAAATACTCCGCTGAAATGCTCTTTCCCCCCTCAATATATTTTAGAATTTTAAAAAGAATTGCTTGTTTCTGAACATTAGTGTTGTAACAGGACAGAGAGGGCAGCTGTTCCTTCTTTTTCTGTTCCTTCCTGGTCTGGGAAAAAAAAGAAAGAAAGGAAAGCAGAGTGGATGAAAGCTCTTAGAGAGTCCATATAGTCACCAAGAGTAAACTCCCTTGGTAAACTCAAGGGAGATTTAAGAAATACCCTAGAATGAGAAATCTGCCCAATTTTTTCATATGCATATACATATACATATACAGTTTCTTTCCATGAAGCTCCATTCTAAAAGAAATGCAGAAGAAAGTTTTGGATAGCGTTAATCTTACTGCTAAATCCATCTACCACCATGCCACCCAATTAGGATGTTAAATCAATGTTTCTCCATTATTCTTCTCATTACACTCACAAAGCCCTTTGCAAAAAATATGAGTAATTAATAGTAATAAAACATTCAATTAGCTAATTCTAAACTATCCTTTAATCTAACTATAACATTAGTCAAATTTCTGCACACAACAGATAATATAACAAGACATAAATGAGAGTCATTCTTTCCTAATAACAAATATGGAATGAAAATACTACTCATATCTGTAAAACAGTATAGAAAATTAAACATGCCTGTGTATAGGAAATGTAATACTTGGCATTGTTCTGCCACTTCAATCCCATAAAAATAAAAGGAACAAGTTTTATTTGGTATAGAACACATATTCTGTAGGTTAATTTTTCGAATTATAACTGGATTTATGTTTTTCTTAAAAGTTGATCTCATACACACTTGAAAAACCATTTTATTGTTTTTATATTATTTTTAATGAAACATTTCAAGAGAAGATAAAAACTAATGCAAACTAATATAAAGTAAGGGAGCGGAAAAAAGAAAGCAAAGAAAAAGCAAAAAGTCCAAGAAAAGAAAAGAAAAGTTGAAGATAAAGAGAGAAGAAAGAAAGAAGATACAAAGAAGTAGCTTCCAATATTCTTCACAGCAGTTATAAGTAGAACAGCCATTTTATTGTTCTGATACATTAGCCTGAACTGGAGAAATATGGAGAAAAGCTTCAAATGCTTGTTCTCTACTAGAAGTAATCTCCTTTTGTTAAATTGGCTTTGGATATTGTTTGTTATTTATAAACTGGCAGAGGGGCATCTGTTGGAGAGACAAAAAAATTAAGATGACCGCTGCAACCATATGATTGCAGCCTTTTTATATGCACATTCAATGCTCGTAAGAAATAAAAGGAACTTCAGTTGTGGTTACAGCTGCCATATTGACATTTTTTTTAAGCCCCCAGATAAAAATGGCCCCAAATTGGCCTTAGCCTACACGATAGCATATGAAAAGCACATTACATTTATGCCAATTAACTGAATACCTTACTAGTTCACAAAACTGTTGGATTCTATTAATGAAATTTGGTAGAGAACAGTTCTGATTATCTGTAAGATATAATAACTCTTCAGCATATAGTAATTTGTACTTTTATTCCACAATGTCCTTCAGTTTCTTGATAAAACAGACTAACGGCTTCAGTATCAAATTAAACATAACAGGAAATAAAGGGTAACCTTAATGAGTTCCACAAGACCTCTTGATAGATGAAGAAATAATTCAATCTGTAAATAATCCTGGCAGAAATCCTAAAATATCACATTTTAATTCAATCAATTAAAAAAAGGAAATCCATATTGGGCCAAAATTTGCTTCAAGAATTTCCACTGCACCCGCCATGTAAAACGTATTTTATGCATCCAATGCCAATTGCAGTCTTTCTGAATATAAATCTACAATATTATCCTTGACTTGTCAGCGTTTTAGGAAACCAGATTGTGTAGGACAGACAATAGAAGGCAATATTCTATGCACCTGTGCTGCTGACAAAACTTCAGCTTCATTTAACAAAGAACTCAGATGATTGCTTGCATCATCCACAGAATCTTTATCAGGCTTCAGGATTATGGTTAGTAAAGGTAAAGCTTTCCCTTGACATAAAGTCCAGTCGAATCCGACTCTAGGGGGCGGTGCTCATCTCCGTTTCTAAGCCTTGGAGCCGGCGTTGTCATAGACACTTCTGGGTCATGTGGCCAGCATGACGACTCGGAACGCCGCAGAATTATGGTTATATAAGGCTTATTAGTGGAAGTTGGAAAATTTGGAAAAGCTATCTTATTTTTTAAGAAGTAATTTCTTCCTCACTTTTGAATTCCTTTGACTATGTGTTACACGGTCAAATATAATTTTTAAAAATGCTGATTCATTATGTTAAAGTCATTATATACTTTGCCTGAAGCACACATAATAGCAGAAACAATGTTCTTTTATTGTTGCTATTTCAATCTCGAGGTCAATAATTTATTAAGCCTTTCTCTTTGCACCCAATATCTTTGCTTTATTTGATTTAATGAAATGACCCATTTATAGTGTCCATTTCTTTGAAATAATGTGTTATTTTAAAGTATTTTTATAATGTCAGCAAGATCAACCCACAGCAGTCTGTATATAAAATTGTAAGATTTTTTTTTTATTGCAGCTGAAATCAAAACTGTTTCATCTTGAACATCTTCATTTACTTGCAAAATTGTTCCTACATCTGTGGGATATTGTTGATTAGAATTTTCAGGCACTAGTTTCTTTTACTTCCTTCCTTTTTTTTCCTGTGGCCATTTCCCCCCAAAAGTCCTCTTTAATACTACCAGATAATGGTCTGCCTCACATTCATCAAACCTTCACTATAAAAAAAACTTGAGCACATGGTCTGGAGATATCCAACAAGTAACTGGGCAGGATGAACACAAATCAACTGGACACAGTATTCCCAAGTTTGGTGAGGGGTTTTTGTGTGTGTGTATGTGTGTGCCCACGCACCTTCAAGTCAGTGTTGACTCCTGGTGACTGCTTGGATAAGTCCCTTCAGATTTCTTAGCAAGATTTCAGAGGTGGTTTGCCATTCCTTCCTTCCTAGGGCTGAGAGAAAGTGACTGGCCCAGGGTCATCCAGCTGGCTTTGTGCCTTAGGCAGGACTAGAACTCACAGTATCCTGGTTTCTAGCCTGGTACCTTAACCACTACACCAAACTGGCTATTGGTGAATTGTATTGTTGTTTATATCATATGAACCTACATCAATAACTTCTTCTTCCCTGTCTCTATTCTCATTTTGGGTTGTCAGGCAAATATTCATCACAAAGGTTTTATTTGTTTTAGTGTCTGGATTGCAGACATTTCTCCCTGGTCACAGAATAATATTATTTTTGTCTGAGTTCTGCGTATTGTTTAAGCTACTGAGTCTTGTTACTCTTGTATTTTAATTGACTGCTTTTATTTTGATAGATTCCCAGAGACTTCTTTTTTATACAAGTGGCCTTTGAATAATATTAGAAAACTATGTCTGTACAGAGAAAAGAAAGTTATATCAATCCAAGCTGAAGTTCCCACAAAGTAAAAATGAACAAAACAAAAATTAAAACAAACACATACACACAAACACATGCACACATACAAACACAAGATTTTTAAATAATATGAAGCCTTACTGGCAAACTTTCTATGGGGCAGTTCTGCAGAGAGTGGTGTCACTATGGTGAAGCCCTACTCCTTATTTCCATTCATCCAGATCTATAAGCTACTTAGAGTAGACCATCTTAATTGGCCCATCCAGATGAAATTCACATCAAAGTCCATACAATTACTATGCTTGTTCCTTCAGATCTACACATTTTTATGTATGTTTTTCCTAGTATATGTTTTTCCTATTGGTTTATGCTTCACCAATACATTTTCACCAATACATGCATTTCTGTATGCCTAATATTTTTCATTTTTGTAGCTGATTTTTTCCAGGCATCTGCATCAGGACAGTATTTGTATTTTAGTTTGGACTTCAGTTCAAGAAATAAATATTAGGTAAGCTTTTATTAAAATATTAACCACATCAATCTCTCAGCAATCCCTCATCCTAATACCTTACAGGAAAGAATTACATATTGCTAGTTAGATGAAAAAGTGTTTCCTTTAGTTTGTTTTAACCTCATGCCAATCACAAAATGGAAAATAGTCTTTGATGCTACATGATTATGTTAAAAATCTCTAACACAGCAATTTTAATCAACATCTTTCCCCATGCTGAAACTTTCAATTGATTTTTCCTCGCAGGAGTGATAGTCTAGCTGTTGTTTATTCATTTAGTCGCTTCCGACTCTTCGTGACTTCATGGACCACCCCACACCAGAGCTTCCTGTTGGTCGTCAACACCCCCAGCTCCCCCAGGGATGAATCCATCACCTCTAGAATAACATCCATCCATCTTGCCCTTGGTCGGCCCCTCTTCCTTTTGCCCTCCACTCTCCCTAGCATCAGCATCTTCTCCAGGGTGTCCTGTCTTCTCATTATGTGGCCAAAGTATTTCAGTTTTGCCTTGAATATCATTCCCTCAAGTGAGCAGTCTGGCTTGATTTCCTGGAGGATGGACTGGTTTGATCTTCTTGCAGTCCAAGGCACTCTCAGAATTTTCCTCCAACACCACAGTTCAAAAGCATCGATCTTCCTTCTCTCAGCCTTCCTTATGGTCCAGCTCTCGCAGCCATATGTTACTACAGGGAATACCATTGCTTTAACTATGCGGACCTTTGTTGTCAGTGTGATGTCTCTGCTCTTAACTATTTTATCGAGATTTGTCATTGCTCTTCTCCCAAGGATTAAGTGTCTTCTGATTTCCTGACTGCAGTCAGCATCTGCAGTAATCTTCGCACCTAGAAATACAAAGTCTTTCACTGCTTCTACATTTTCTCCCTCTATTTGCCAGTTATCAATCAAGCTGGTTGCCATAATCTTGGTTTTTTTGAGGTTTAGCTGCAAGCCAGCTTTTGCACTTTCTTCTTTCACCTTCATCATAAGGCTCCTCAGTTCCTCTTCGCTTTCAGCCATCAAAGTGGTATCATCTGCATATCTGAGATTGTTAATGTTTCTTCCAGCAATTTTAACCCCAGCCTTGGATTCCTCAAGCCCAGCATGTCACATGATGTGTTCTGCATACAAGTTGAATAGGTAGGGTGACAGTATATAGCCCTGCCATACTCCTTTCCCAATCTTAAGCCAGTCTGTTGTTCTGTGGTCTGTTCTTACTGTTGCTACTTGGTCGTTATACAGATTCTTCAGGAGGCATACAAGATGACTTGGTATCCCCATACCACTAAGAACTTGCCACAATTTGTTATGGTCCACACAGTCAAAGGCTTTAGAATAGTCAATAAAACAGAAATAGATGTTTTTCTGAAACTCCCTGGCTTTTTCCATTGCAAATATTGGCAATTTGGTCCCTAGTTCCTCTGCCTTTTCTAAACCCAGCTTGTACATCTGGCAATTCTCGCTCCATGAATTGCTGAAGTCTACCTTGCAGGATCTTGAGCATTACCTTACTGGCATGTGAAATGAGTGCCACTGTTCAATAGTTTGAACATTCTTTACTGTTCCCCTTTTTTGGTATGAGGATATAAGTTGATTTTTTCCAATCTGATGGCCATTCTTGTGTTTTCCAAATTCGCTGGCATATAGCATGCATTACCTTGACAGCATCATCTTGCAAGATTTTGAACAGTTCAGCTGGGATGCCATCATCTCCTGTTGCCTTGTTATTAGCAATGCTTCTTAAGGCCCATTCAACCTCACTCTTCAGGATGTCTGGCTCTAGCTCACTGACCACACCGTCAAAGCTATCCCCAATATTGTTATCCTTCCTATACAGGTCTTCTGTATATTCTTGCCACCTTTTCCTGATCTCTTCTTCTGTTAGGTCCTTGCCATCTTTGTTTTTGATCATACCCGTTTTTGCCTGGAATTTACCTCCGATGTTTCTAATTTTCTGGAAGAGGTCTCTTGTCCTTCCTATTCTATTGTCTTCTTCCATTTCCGCGCATTGCTTGTTTAAAAATAATTCCTTATCTCTTCTGGCTAACCTCTGGAATTTTGCATTTAATTGGACATATCTCCCCCTATCACTGTTGCCTTTTGCTTTCCTTCTTTCTTGGGCTACTTCTAGTGTCTCAGCAGATAGCCATTTTGCCTTCTTGGTTTTCTCTCTCTTTGGGATGTATTTTGTTGCCGCCTCCTGAACAATGTTGCGAACTTCTGTCCATAGTTCTTCTGGGACCCTATCTACTAAGTCCAGTCTCTTAAATCTATTCTTCACCTCCACTGCATATTCCTTAGGAATATTAGTGAGCTCATATCTAGCTGATCTGTGGGTCTTCCCTAATCTCTTTAGTCTGATCCTAAATTGTGCAATAAGAAGTTTGTGATCTGAACTACAGCCAGCTCCAGGTCTTGTTTTTACCAACTGCATAGATGTCCGCCACCTTTGGCTGCAAAGGATGTAGTCAATCTGATTTCGGTGTTGTCCATCTGGTGAAGTTGATGCATAAAGCCGTCTCTTAGGTTGTTGGAAGAGAGTGTTTGTTATGCAGAATGAGTTGTCTTGGCAAAATTCTATCAGCCTATGTCCTGCTTCGTTTTGTTCTCCCAGGCCATGCTTACCTGTAATTCCAGGTGTCATTTGACTGCCCATCTTATCATTCCAGTCTCCTGTGATGAAAATAACATCTCTTTTAGGCATGTTGTCCAGTAGGTGCTGCAGATCCTCATAGAACTGCTCTACTTCAGCTTCTTCAGCATCTGTGGTTGGGGCATATATTTGGATCACTGTGATGTTAGATGGCTTGCCCTGAATTCAAATTGAGGTCAAACATGACACTATCGTTATTTGGATTGTATCCAAGCACTGCTTTAGCCACTTGACTATTAATTATGAAGGCTACTCCATTTCTTCTGTGGTCCTCTTGTCCACAGTAGTAGATCTGGTGGTCATTTGATGTGAAGTGGCCCGTTCCAGTCCATTTCAGTTCACTGACACCCAAAATGTCTATCTTTAATCTTGACATCTCACCAATAACCACATCCAATTTGCCCTGGCTCATAGATATTACATTCCAGGTTCCAATGGTGTGTTGATACTTAGAACATCGGATTCGCCGTTCACCACCAGCACCGTCGGCCGCTAGCCATCCTTTCGGCTTTGAGCTAGCTGCGTCATCACATCTGGGGCTAGTTGAACTCATCCTCTGTTCCTCCCCAGTAGCATTTTGACCATCTTCCGACCTGGGGGTCTCATCTTCCAATGGTATACCGACATATCTCTGGTTGTACTGATCCATTGAGTTTTCACGGCAAGAATACTGGGGTGGGTTGCCATTACCTTCCCCAGGGATCACATTTAGTCTGACCTCTCTGTCATGACCTTCCCGTCTTGGGTGGCCCTTCACGGTTTAGCTCATGGCATGACTGAGGTGCTCAAGCTCCAGCACCACGACAAGGTAACGATCCTTTGCTGAATGATAGTCTAGTAGCACAGTCATTTTAGTTAACAAATCTCTTAAACTTTATCCTTCATCATTTTTTGAGTATGGATGGATATCATTTCAATACTGCCAATAGTGAAGTCAAGACCAAGAAAGTAACTTTCTTCTTGCCAGCTTCCTTTCTAAAACCAAAGGAAGAAATTAATTTCTTAGTTTGTTGTTAGAGATGTAAGTATCAGGATGGTTAGCAGCCTGTTAGGAGGGGATAGCTAGACTGGACTCACTCTACCATCAAGCATACTCATAATGTAGAATTCCTTGGTTTTGACTTAGTGCAGTAATTAACCCAGATCTCTGGTTTCTAAATGTTGGTTTAATAGTTAATAATAGAGGAATCAATTCCTTAGCTTCTTCAGCAAGCCATAGTTAAAACAAACCATGGCTTAACATGAGTAAATCCAGTTCAATGCTTTCCTAAGTTTATTTGATGTACCAGAGATGCTATTCAGTCCTTGTAGATTTAACTTTGACCCAGAAGTTAATACACTCCCAGAAGAAAGATTTGAGAAGATTAATACAATGAAGTACATTATTCAAATATTTTGAAGGGACAGCCATTTTCTCATACAAAAGCCTATAAAATTCGAGAACACATTATTGATTCTTTAGGCTTAGCTAGCTTTGAACCTTTGCACACTGCTGACAGCTGCAAGAGTGGCAGCACTGTGTTTGGATTTTATTAACCTTGCAAGGCAAGTATTCGTTTTGTGTGGAAGGCAATATACTGAAAGAGCCATATAAGTAACAGTCATGTATAAAGGACTTGGTACTCTGCCCAGATAGGCAGATTAAAAAAAAAAAGCAAAATAAATCTGGATTTGAAGTGACACTGAAAACAAATCTCTAAGTGTAACATGTTTAATGATAAGAAGGGAGCAAGGGTACATATTGCCAATAGCAATATACAGTTTATATAGTGTAGTTAGAAAATGAGGTGACCCTTAGCTATCTAGAGTAGATCACATGTATGTGCATGAATGAGCTGACATTATTGGTTGTGATTTAGGCGGTCTTGAGCAATGTACCCTCTAATTTTTGGTAAGCTGGGTGCACAAAAATATTTTGTGCAACTTTTTGAATCTGAGTTCAGATGTGCGTGCCCTGAGATGATCACATTCAAGCAAGCATAATGCAAAGAATATACAGTTTTTTCTTAATTTTCAGTGAAAGTAATTTTAATAAATGCACATGAAACTACACTAAGGTATATTAAATGCATTAGTATGTCAGATAGGACATTTAGTGGGTTAGACCCTAGTAGACCAGAACTATTTTTTCTTAATCTTTGGCATTGCCCACATAGTATACACTCTGTCTGGATCTATCAGTCCTCCATTGAGTTAGTAACTCTTAACACACTTCAGGGTGTCCAGATGATCTAGTTTTAAACAATTTAAAGTGTTCATTAAGCTGAAGTTCTGCTCACAGTCTGCAGTAGATGCTAAGAATGTTCTGTAGTTCTGATGTACAAATGGAGCAGATAGGTAGGAAGAATCCTACTGACCGCAAAATCCAAGCATCAAGTTGCAGGGAGGAAGAAATGCTTGGACTTGCCCAGCAGGTTCTCCTCAGTCTTGCCTGCAAAAAAATTTCTTGAGACAAAAGAGTAGCTGGGAGGTGTGAAAGGAGGAGAAAAAAAGACCTGAAAGGTAAGCAGGATGGAGACTGAAGACATCATCAAAAGTGAGGAACTAAGCAATCGAAAGTAGCTCATCAAAAGTGAGGAGCTAAGGAATGTTCAAGTGGGACAAACCATGCTAGAAATGAAGCTGATTTTCCCTGGAACTAGAGCTGGGAGAAGATACATCTTGGAGCCAAGAAAATCTTTAGGAAGAAAAGCAAAAGCATACTTTATTTTCTGTAAAAAAAAAAGTAGGCAATTGATGATGATGATGATGATGATGATGATGATGATGATGCCTACTTGGGTGTGGAGGAGGCAGACATTTTAGGTGGGTGGAGTCAACTGTCTGAAGCCTGTTGTAAGAGCAGAGATAAGTGTCTCTGGGCTAAAGTGAGAGAAGGTGCAGAATCAAGCAAGTTCTAGGACAGTGTTTCTCAACCTCAAAGACTTTAAGATGTGCGGACATCAATTCCCAGAATTCCCCAGAGAGAATGGCTAGCTGGGGAATTCTGGGAGTTGAAGTCCACACAACTTAAAGTCTCTGAGGTTGAGAAACACTGCTCTAGGGAGAGCCCTAGTCAGAGTCTAGGGAGGAAATGCTCCTAAAATTTAGATTGAAGTTGGTGGTCTACAGCTATCTGGATAAGTGAGCTGGGGATAAGTGAGCTTTTACCTATTGAAGGTAAAATAAAGGTTATAGGTCAAAGCTTGCATTCAGATTCCTTTGTTTTAAGGTAGGCTAATCTGTTGTATGAGAGCCAGTTTGGTGTAGTGATTAAAGGTTCTAGGATGGAAACATGAATCCATGAGTTCCAGTCCTGCCTTAGGCAAAGTTACACAACTTTGAACCAGTGATTCTCTCTCAGCCCTAGAAAGAAGGAAATGGCAATTCACTTCTGAAAATGTTGCCAAGAAAACTGTGTGGACTTGTCTACGTAGTCACCAATACTTATGATTGACTTGAAGGCACAAAAATAAAATCTGCTCTGTGGCCTGATATTTAAATGTGTCTGCTAATTGTTTCAAGGTACCTGCCTCTGATTTCTGTACCAGAAGTCTTGTTTTCTTTAGTGCTAAGTCTAGTCTTGTAAATGCTGCACCACCTTAAGCTATTTGGACCTCAGATCCCATCTATCTGGGTCTGTGTCCAGTGTCCCCACAGCAGTCTATGAGATACTGATGTTTGAATTGCCAATTGTGATCTCAGTGCTAAAAGCTTTATTTCACCCATTTTAATGGTTGGGGTATTTGACCACCAAACACGGTCAGACTGTAGTGATTCTATTATAGCCTATATTAATAGAATAGAGTTCTAGTATTTCTTGGGATGTCTGTTTCCTGACATGGACTTCCTTCCTTGAAGAGCTGACATGGCCATTATATTTTCAGGAGTTTTTTTTGTATAGGCTATGTAATGGTTTTCTTCTCCAATTTTCTGAATGGTTTTCCAAAAGTTCCCTTTTATAATTACTTTTTGCTCCTGCTACTTTCAGGATATTTTGTTTCTTGCAAATTTCAGGGAGTATTTTCTCTTTGCTTGCCTGCATGTAATCATTTAATCTACATTTTTTCTTCCTCAATCATCTATTTATACCCTCCAATTTTTCATTCTAAGTATAGTTGATCAGGAAACTTCATGGATGCTATAAGAGTTGTATTGTCATTAATTTTCAGATTTTCTGAACTAAATTGGCTGTGTCCAGTCTAATATACCAGTAACATAACTGATTACTAGTATCACCGATAAGCTTTTGTTTATGCCTATTTCTACCATTTAACTTTGAATTTTGAATTTCTTGTACTTGTTTAATCTATTATGTATTGGTTTCTTTTTAATTTCACCATGTAAAATGTTATGTGTTTTGAATATTCCAAGATATTTGTAGCTTTCTTCTATGAGTAAAGATTTTGTGAGATTCCCATTTTCAAATTGCATCCCTTCATTCTGTTGAATTTTTCCTTTCATTATGCGGAGCACCACACATTTATCAAATCCAAACTCCATTTTGATATTGTCACGATATTGTTGCAGTATTAAATAAGGGTTAAGTTTCATTTTTCAATTTTCTTTTTTTAAAATTATGTTTATTGAAATTTTTTATATAATAATATCACACCAAAAGAAAAAAGAAAAAAAAAAAGTTAAGAAACTTATAGATGACTTCCGACCTTCTCTTCAACAATTAATTACATTTTAATTGTCCCTCATTCTTCTTAAGTATTTCACAGGTCCCTTCACCCCTTCATTTAGTCCTCATCTTTCTTAGTCTTCAAATTCTTAAATCATCAATTCATTTTTTTCTTCTTTCAGAAAAAGTCCATATAAGGCTTCCAATCTTTCAGAAGCATTTTTGTTGTTTGTTCTTTGACCAAACAGGTCAGTTTCACCATTTCTGCAAATTCTGACATTTTCACAATCCTTCCTCCACTTTGGGAATTTCATTATTCTTCCATCATTGTGCATACAGTAATTTTTATGCAGCATTTTTAAATTTTCCATATACTGTACCTTCAGATTATCCATATATATGAGGTGGGATATTTTTCCATTTTGCTTTGATGGTACATATCTGAGCCTTGTTTTATTTAAGATATGAATGAGGGGTATCATTGAAATGGTAAAGAGCAATGGAGACAGTGTGTTACCTTGAAAAAATTCTCTCTTGATGTTTACATTTCCAATTTCATCACCATTTACTATCAAAGTTTTTCTTCCATTTTTTATAGCTTCTTTTACCAAATTCTGGATGTTTGCACTAATATCAAATATTTCCAAATATTTCTGTATCCAGCTATGTGGGAATATCAAACACCTTTTTTATAATCAATTCAAGCCATTTATCATTTGGTTTTTCTTCGCTTAGAGGTTTTCAGTATCATTTTAACAATCAGCAATTGATCTTTTGTTTCTCATGAATTTTGGCAGTTATCTTTCTGTTCAGGTGGATACAATGAATTTTTGAATATGTAACTTGAAATCATATTTGCTAACAAATCATTTAGCAGTTTGAACATTGTTAGCAAGCAAGTAATCGGTCTGTAAATTTATTTATTTATTTAATTAATTAATTTCTATAAATGCTTGCAATTATACCTTTCTCTGCCTTCTATCATTAAAAATGTTCTGCTGTTTGTCATCTATTCTTCAGTTTTTCCAATTTGTAATATTTCATTAAACTGAGTAGCCAATCTTTCATGGAGTGTCATCAGATGTTTAAGTCAAAATCTATGTACTTAATCTTTTTTCAGTGCACTACAATTTCTAAATATCTTTGGTTGTTAATTTCATATATTCAATACCTTTTCCTTTCAGTTCCATCTTCCGCCAGAGACCTGATATTCATTATTCTTTTAGTCAGTCTTTTGATGCCTTTTATCATCTTTGTTATCTAACTCAGAAGTTAATAAAATTTGATGTTGTTCTTCAAAAATTATATTCAGTTTATGATCTTCAGTTTCATTTATGTTCTTATTATCAATACAATTAGCATTCTCAACTTGTTTTTCCAATTCTTGCAATTCAATATCCATGAAAGCTTTTGTTCTAAGGATAAATCTTGGTTGAGCCATCAATTACTGTTCATCAGTGTCTGAATCTGAGTATTTACATTTCCAAATATCAAACATTCTCTTTTGAGTTTTAGGGTGTAATTTGTTTATTGTAATTTATTTCACAATTGCTCTGAGGCACACAAGTCTCCGCTATACTAGCAGTCCACTTCTGCTCCATAATTTTATTTAATTTATTTATTTAAAAGACTATAGATGCCCACATTATGTACCTTAAACCTGGGTGGCTCAGGGAACATCATCATCTCTTGCGCAAACTGATATTAAGAATAACCTGGTCAAGGCATTTCCTTCCTCCAGGAATATAGGTGGTGGCAGTGGGAAAGTACTGCCTAGCACATAACCAGAAGTTGCACCATATACCTGGACGGGAAGGAAGCAGGGTTGAAGGGAGCAGCCAGGAACACCAAGACCTTCCCACTACCATGTGCCCCTCACTGACCATCCCCGAGTCATCATATCTAGATAACTTCAGACCAATTTGCTTTTTATTTTTTCACCTACTATAAACTTGAAGTCATTGCACCTACTATAAACTTGAAGTCATTGTACCAGTGAAATTTAGCTACCATATTTTGTACCAATGGAAAATTCAGATGTGCTGAAACATTATGGCCTAGATATTATTATCACGGGCATCATCATTGGCCAAGCCATTTCCCACCCAGAAGTTATAAACCTGCATATATTCCATTGTTAATTTTAAGCTACAGATGTCCCTTGTGCATTCATCAAGAATGCTGAATCTAAAAACATTAAAACTGCAAATTTAATCTTTAAATGAGAATTCAGCCCCATTCAGAACAGTTTGAAACCCATTTCCATGGTCTGATTAGCCATTAATGAACATCTTGTCTAAATTGAGCATCAATTTATTAGCCCTCATGAGGTGCATTACTGTCTCTGTTTACTTACTTAGGATATTCACAGCTACAACTGAATTAGATGAGAGACAGAGCTAGGTATTATCTGTACTGATTGATATAATTCCAGATGAATTCTCCCAGTGATTTTATATAGACATCAAAGTGTTCTGATATCAGGTTCTGGAATTTGTCCATCTGAAACAAGTATAAACCCCTAGTTCTGATTATCCATCTTCCTTTATACCCAGATGATCCGGTATGCTGTGGTTAATGATATCAGAAATAATGTAATGGTCCAAGTTATTAACAAAACTGTTGTGACCCAACAAACAGGGTAAGCAAAGCTGTTTGTTTTCCTTTTTTGGTCCCCAAACTAAGCCAGTCTAAGCTGAAAGAAATTCATCAAGCATACTGTCCATTTAAGTCTTTTATTAAAACAAGAACATTCTGACTTACTAGATTATATATTCTTTAATAAGCACAACTGCATACAAGCTTTTCCTCATGCCCTTTTTTCCAATAGCATATCTACAAAATGTCATGAAGCAGAATTAAAACAGTGTTGTTATCCATTGATGTGAATACATTTTGGGGCGTCACATGTCAGCAGTCTGCACACATTTTGGGACTGGCATGGAATCAGTAATATATGTCATGTATACATACCATATCATGGAATCAGTAATACAGGCCATGTATTACAAGTCATGTAGCCATGTTTTTAAACTATTCTGGCTTTGCCCCCTATATACATCCACTCCTTCCATTTCACCTCTTTCTCTCCCTGACTTTCCCATTGTGAGGATTCTGACTGAACACAATACAATTATGGACCCTGCTTAAATTGTCCATTTTAGCCATGTTAAAACAAATCTGGGTACAACACTTTTTTGACTTCCTTCTTATATCTGACAATTTACAGTATTTATACATTTATTTATAAATCAAATGTATAGGCTGCCCAATCATAGCAACTCTGGGTGGCATGTAAGGTAAAAACAATCCAATACAATGCCAACAAAAGAAAATAATAATGCAGAAATTAGCATGCCAAACACAATAAAATTTCCATAGTGGCACACATTTCCTAACCTAGAACTGGGGAGGAGGGGCTTTTTAAGGCCCATTTACAACATGGCTGGGTTGGGGCAATTCAAACCTCCAGAGATCAAACACTGAAACAGAGAGGGCACACCACTAGGTCCCATCAGATGACACTGCTTTAAAGATAGGATCCACTCTATCAAAACTTACTGGATTGGCAGAAATAATTGAAGACAGGTGATAGCCCCAGCCCAATGCCATGGAGGGCTTTATAACTATAGGTAACACCTTGAGTTCCGCCTGGAACCAGTACAGCTTGGGTTACATGGCCATACTGAGCTGGGCCCATCATTCCCATGCCACCACATTCTGGACCAGCTGCATCTTCTGTGTGGTCTTCAGTAATGCAAACATGGGCCATATGGTTCCATCTTTGTACCATGTTTAAACCTAAATCATTCAGTGGAATACAGAAACAAGGTTAATACATGAAGGAAGTTCACAGCCGCTCAAAAGAAAAATAACATTTAATCAAAAATATAACATAACTATATGTCATAATATTTAAATGACCAATCTGTTTCGATCCTTTACTATGGACTTATAAAAAGCTGCCCACATCTTCCAACATATATTTAACTGAAGCAAAGCATTTGAAGACATATCCAGTTTATTTCTATCAAGAGCACTGGCTCCAGGTAAATTTATATACAGTACAAAATTTATTTTACTGATAAGTCAATATCATTTTATGACCATTTTTGTTGTTTGTAAGCTTACTGATGAATTAAATGTTTTGAATAAATCAAGTCACCAGCACAGTCATTCAAACAGAAACCCCTATGCTGTTCAATGTCTAAAAGGTGGCAGCAGTGTGGATCCCTTGTGGAATGAGAGCCCCCAGAGATCTGTACTGCTCCCACCCTTTTGAATTTTCACCTGGTTGTTCTCCCAGGCTTTAGGCTAGGTGGTGGCTGAGCCCCTTTGTTTTGGGTTTTGTTTTTGGTCTGTCTTCTGGTCAGCTGTGTTCTTTTTCTCTGATATACGTACAGTATGTTGTTGTTGAGTTTTGTTGTTTTTTTACATTTCTTTTAAATATTTCATTGTAAGCCAACCAGAGTCTCAGTGGAGTCAGGTAGCCTTGAAATTGAAATAACAACAGTAAGGAGTGTAATCAGGGAAAAAAATCAAGTTCTTTATCTTTTCTAATCAAAAAAGGCAGAAGGGATAAAGTATGTAAATTGTTGGGGGGGGGATTATTTTACCACTGATTTGTGTGTCTTCCCACAGGCACTTTGGCCATATTTATATTGATTTCTACTGAGAACAAGGAGCCAGATAATATTTTCTGTCTTTGTTCACCAGTAAACTACTTTTTAGAAGGAATCTTATTCTTTTGTGAGCCTTTATAACTAGCTCAGACATCTTTAAACTGATGAATCTCCAGAATCAACATAAATCTCTACATAAGAAGACAACATCTGATCCTCCAGGTGCTGCTAAACTACAGTTCCCAACATCTCATTAACCAAGCTGGCTGCATTTAGAGGGTCAAAGGCTCTATATATCCCTGTTCTACATACTCTCCAACTGTGTCTTTTGTTGACTGTGTTGGTATCATTTCTGCCTATGGTTCTGAATTCCCAGTAGGGTTCTTGCATCTCACAACCCCAGAACTCAATGGTTTCATAAGCTATCTTATTATCACAAGCATAGCCTGGCTTAGCTAGATACCTCACTGTTAGTGCTCTTGTATTTCTAATCTACTTTTAATGCATTTTGTGTACTAAAGTTGTCCTATAATGTAGTGATGGCTGCACATTCTTTTTGAATTTGCCATACCTTTTTTGGATTCCTTTCATGACTAAATATTCCATTACACTCCATCATTTGGACAGAAAAAAAGGAGTAAGAGCCAGTTTGGTGTAGCAGTTAAGGCACCAAGCTAGAAACTGGGAGAACGTGAGTTCTAGTCCCACCTTAGGCATGAAGACAGCTGGGTGACCTTGGGCCAGTCACTATATCTCAGACCTAGGAAGCGGGCAATAGCAAGTCACTTCTGAAATATTGCCAAGAATACTGCAGGGACTAGTCCAGGCAGTTGCCAGGAGTCAGCTCTGACTTGAAGGCACATAGACAAAAAAAGAAGGAATGTTTCATAGGGGACTCCACTATCTATAACAAAGTTGTTGATGTGTTGTGTTCCTGTGGCTTATTTATTTTTGTTTACTTATTACAATGATTTGTATGCTGCTTGATTTGCAGAACTGTTGATTTGCAGTGCCTTTTGATAACTATTGTAGTTCCTGAGCCAGTTTTACCAGACAGAATTCAGTTCTTTCCACCAGCAGAACAGAGGAAAAGTTGCAGTGACTAATGGCTTCCCTAATACATTTGAGATAAATCCTACTTCCCCTTACCAGTAATTTGTGTTCTGGAAGGTTTTATTCCCTGTACGTGGCAGATATGTAGAGCTAAGGTATGTTGGGCAAGCACTGTAGCAAAACAGCACAGATGATCAAGCAGAATGTACACTTTAAAAAAAGAAAGAAAAATAATAAAAAACATAATAAAGATTACCTATGCATAACTGTGTTAAGAATGAATATGCAGGGATGTTAAAAAATATCTTTCTTTAAAGATACAGTTACAAGGGGTTTTTTTTGGAAAACATCACCATATTATTTATTTTAGTACATCTAAAACATTTATATTGGGCTTTCCTATCCAAAAATATTCAGGGCTATGGTGGGGGAAAAAAATGTGCAAAGTGAGGTGAGAAGAATGCAGTAGGATTTTAGTTTGAGAAAACACATCCCTTTGAAAGACTAGACTGTTCAACAGTCCTTTTGTCTCCAGACCTTAATTTAAACCATTTGAGCTTCGTGTGAGGTGGGCGGTGACAAAATTTGAAATATAAATAAATAAAATACATAAATAATGAAATCATAATCACTCCATTTCAGAATTCCTGCTTTCAGCACAAATGTTATTGAAGCCCTTTCTGTAGATCGTTATAGATACTGTGAGATCAAATCCTTGCTGCTTGCCGCTCTTGTTGCATTCCTAGTCTCTGCAGATTATATTGATCTGCCTACATTAGCAAGAGTGCTACTCTTGATCTTGAATTGACAGTTCAGACAGAATCCCCTCCCAATACTTCTATCTGGGTTGCTATATCAGTGATCTGATTTCTCCTGTCATCAGTCTTACTGCAGTCTTACTGCAGTGACAATACGACAAACGGCTGCCAGTTGCTAATAGAGTTGGCAGGCTCTTTATGTACCGATTGGCTTTGTGCAGTGAGATTCTTGATGTTGAATGCTTGTATTCTTTGAAAAAATGGGATCAATCTAGATGAGTAGTTATGTGGTTAAACCCCACATGTTCCTACGGAAGGATGGCCCACATAATCCCATATTAGCCTAAGTAACTGCAACTCTGATATATTCACCCATTACTAAAGCCTTCAGTTAATGTAGCACTTAAAATTTTAGTCATCAACAACCATGCAAACAGTTCCCAGAATCAGGCTTGCCCAGGTAGAACTTATTCATTTATGAGCCTTTTTAAAATTGTTCTCCCTTTCCAAGCTTATTAAATATTTCATTGCTGTTCTAACTTCTCAAGTCCATAGTGGAGAAACACTTACCTTCAATCTTTTTGGCATTCACTACCAAGATTCTCTCCCTCCTCCTTTTCTATTTTCCTTACCTCCCCTGTTTCCTTTGACAGGTATATCAGATAATTCTAGATATTGAGAGCACACCCTCACTCAGAAATTTGGGAGCAATTTTTCAGCAAAGACCAGATTCAATGCCCCATCTAAGATTAAATCAACAAGCATTTTGCATTCACAAATTGGAAGGTTGCATGATTTGACTGGAGGGAGAACAGTAAATTGATTTCTAATCCATTCCTTGGTTACCTCTGGTTCTAAAAGGTGTTCTTTAATGTTCTGTTACAACATATTTGGAATGTTCCTATTAATCGGACTTCCAGGGAAGAAATGGCGAACTGAGGATGGCTCTGGCGGAATGAAGAGCCAGCGAGTAGACCGGCTCTTTGTAATTCCTCTGTGGACAAGGACAGGACTTGAGATCACCCACAAATGCACCAGACATTGCACCTTGTGAGGAGACTGCAAGACAGCGGTCTCTGGCTGGTTTAGAGCTCTGGAAGACAAGGGAATAGCTATCTTGCTCAACTCACAGTCGGCACCTTTAAGGACACTGGGTTCGCATACTTCCTTTTCAAAACACTTGAGGAAATTGTTTATTAACCACTTTTAAGCCATTAGGATCCTTTGGATCAACAGGTTTTACAGCACCGGGTGAGTTTCTTTCAATCCTTAGTGAAAGGAGTTTTAAGTGCAAATTACAAATGGACTAAGGATCCAGATAAATTTGAAATAAGATTTTGGAATTAATTATAATAATCATTCCCATGGGAAAATTCTTTTGTTCTGAATTCTTAAAAAAAAAATGATAGGATGGGACTTTGAAAGGTTGGACACTAGAGAGAACTAGAAGGAACTGAAGATTACAATTAAAGGAGATGAACACTTACATTTGACTTACTAATACAGAATGGAGCAAAATATTTGAACATTTGACATAATGATGGATATTTTTGAACAGTGGACCCAGAAGTTAATTTTAAGAGTGTCTGCCTCCATAGATTGTGTTTAAACGATGTTATGGAAGAACAAGTTTTAACAGACAAGACTGAAACTGATCTAAAAGATTTAAAAATGACAGGCTACAAGAATGACATGGAAAAAGATGCTACACTGGACATACAAAAGAAACTGGCTGATGTTTTAATAATTGAAAGGGATATACAAATAACAAACCAAGAGAGTGACCTGGATAATTTTCCTATATTGGATTTACAAAAGAGGCTTGTTAAACCTTTGAAGAATTTTGTGAGAAGAAAAAGTTCAACTTTTTTCCTGTGTTTAGTAGCATCCTTTTTTTATCTGTACATAACTAATCCTTATCCCAAGTCACATGTTCTAATCCACATCATGGCTCATTAAATAGTTGTTAACAAAGCAAATAACCTCTTTGCCTGAAATCTGCATTTTCAGTGATTAACACACTTCACAGCAATTGTCCCTATACATCGTCTGTCATGGATTTGTATGACATTGCACAGTATCAGTCAACAAGGAAATTTTATCAATAGTTTGTCCTGACTTCTCTCTGAGCAGAATATTTTTCAACAATCTGGCAGCTGGTTTGACAAGCTTTTCACCTCTGGCATGACTTTTACCCACTTTTGCTAAGAGGAGTGCAATTCTGATTGATGCTTTGTTTCATCCCCATCCTTAGCAACAAATGTCATTCTTTCTGACTGGAAAGCATTGCTTTGCAATTGTTCTAAAAACAATCTCTGTTGGTTTACTGGTGAATTCATTGTACTTGGTCTGAAATGTTGCAAAATCTTTGAAGTCTTCATGGCATCATTTAACAAAGTTTCATAACATAAAACATTCAGAGGGCTAGAGAGAAATTGATCCCCAGTTCAATGATATTCCATTTTTAGATACTCATTGTCATATTTCCATTTTTCACTTTTCTTTGTGGGTTGCCCGTGTAAAACCACAGTTCCACACAGTGGACTCTCAGCAATAAATGCACCTAGCACTGTTTGCTATGGTTAGTTTGCAGAATTTTAATATTCACTCCACTTCCCCTTGTATACTTCAATGAATCAGTTTTCATCCACTGATCTATTTTTACAAACCAGTAGCAACAATGCCCAGTTTTTGGTCTGGCCATCTGATCTTTAGTGCATACAGGGAAATGGGGGTACAGCAGCAAGCTGAGGTGGACTGGTAGGTAGACTTCTTCAGACCACCATTTGCTCTATGTCTTATTCTTAGCAGTGTAGTCTCCTTGATGTGTAGGGTCCTGCCATTTCCTAAAACTGTAGTTCTCTTCAGATAATGCAGTACTAACAACAGAGCTTCCATTAATCTGCCATGTCTCTTAACAGCATAATTTTTCAGTGAAAAAATAATAATTCTAGAAGGCCAAAGGCAAATCTGTGGTAAGTAATGGGAGCTAATGCTTTACTTGGCAGAGTTGCTTTAATTGTGTAGGTTGTCCCATGTTTGTGCCAAACACCCTGTCATACTCACAATGGGTATCTACCTTTCTTACTCTCAGTAATTTTGAAGCCTGGGATTTTTCAGGTGCTGTTCCATTTCAGCTACTGATATGCTGAAGGAATCTTTCCATTCATAGATGTGTCTGCAATCCAGAGGGGATTCCTGTATCTGGAAATGGGAGAGGTGTCTTTCACAAATTTCATCCTCTCCCTGCTGCTGCTCTGCTATTTTTCATACCTTCTTGAATGTTCTGTCAACTTTCTGAAACAAATTAGACAACAGTTTATGCAAAACCATGTTCTTCTCCTTCTATTAACAGTTGGATGAGAATTATGACAAGGTGTGCATAGGTATACAGTATATGTTAGACACATCCTAAACATGCTCAGTATGTGCATCCAAAGCATTTGAGAGACAGGCTATCACTTAGTGGCAAAACATAAGCTTTGCACCCTGGATCCAAAAATGGTTGAAAATGGTTTTGGTCTGAAACCTTGAATTGCTAGTGTAGAGTCTGTACTAGAATGTCAACCTTTCTTTTGTGCCAAAGGCTGCTGTCAGGCCCAGCCCAAGAACAACGAAGAGTCAGTCCATTCAAACTCCAGTTCTTTATTTGCTCACACCGTACAGACAGAATCTTGCCAGACTAAAGCTACTCTACCTAACCTAAGGGGAAATAACCTGGGAGACTCTAGGACAGGGCTATCCTGAATCACTTCATTGTCCCACCATTGCCTCCCGGACTGCACCTCCACTTATCTCCTCCACCTCCTTGGAATGTGCACCCTCCGTTCTGAGAACCAGCAGCACCACCAAAATCCACTACATCATACACACACCCCTTTAAAGACACATTCCATAACAGCTGCACTTGTTATTTGAGTAGTATGTTGAAGACAGTACCCTCACAAACAAACAGACAAAAGGTAGGAAAAAGGCAAAATATTAAATTGATCTAATTTTGTTCAGATGGTAAATGGGAGTGTACTAATTAACTCACTTAGTCCCCATAACTTTTCCTGTATCATATTAAAGAATACATAATATATTGGAAACATTTGGGTAGCTCTGGGGCAACACAAGGCTTTTAAGGTGAGGCATATAGTCCTGATGTCACAGGTTGTAAACATGATATGTGACAAGGGTAGACTCCCTATTGCCCTCCCAACATTTGCGGCTTCTCTTCCTATAAACTCCAGCCAGAAGAGATAATGGCAATGGATGATATGAGTTGAAGTTTATCTACCTTATCTGTCCCTGATTTCAATACTAAGTTAAATGGATCAGTTCCCATGTACCTGGTAAGTATCTAAAAATGTTTATATAGAATAGGAATATATTAAAGAAAAAGAAAAGCAATACATAAAGAAATGACTTCCCCATTCATAAAGCAAGTCTAAAAAAAATTTATACTTTTCCTGGAGAGATTTCACTGGCCAGAATTCACCATCTGGTCACTGATTTCCACTGTAATGCCGTCCCCATTCCTTCAAGGATGTCTAGTTCACCATGAGTCCTTAGAGGAAGTCAAGAATTTTCTTTTTAAAGAAAAGGACTTTCAGAAACATTGATTAGGCAGAAGAAAACGCAGCGGATGATTCTGTAGGTGAAAGTACTACAAGTACATTTTTGTTTCCTTTTTGTTTTCCTTTGTTCCTAAAAGCACTAGAAGAGTTTTTGGTTTAGAAAGATGAATGGCACTACATCTACCCAGATGTTAATGATTTTGCTACGATGCCCGTTCATGTTAAACATATACCTCTCTCTCCTTCCTAGTGTTACTCGAAGCCTGGGGATGACTCTTAAAATTAATTGAACACAAAAAGGAAGTTGAGAGATTTCACTCCCATCTTAAACAGCAGGCTTGCTACTAGCATGCAGTGAATGTTATGTTCAGTCTGCCTGTGTGCCTAGAGGGGTTTAGATGTTGTTTTTCAATTAGAGAAGAAGAAGCTGGAATTCCAAATCTTTGCTAGCATCAAAGATGTACTTCTTCCACTGTGGCGTGTCAGTCAGGGAAGTTACAGGGGGATAAGGGATGGAACTCAACCCTTGCAATTCCATGTTCCTCTGGTGTTGTTGTGTCACTTGCTGGAAATCAAAGAGTTACCAAATAACTCAAAACATTCACAATCCTTTTGGTTCTGCATATGCATGTATACATGAGAACCTTTGCATATTGAATATAGGATCACTGATAGTTGGTGAACTGTTAAGCTGAGGTTAGTCAGACTGTAATTAAAAGGTATCTCTAATTAAGTGGTGTACACAAGGGTGCAATTGCTGATAAAAGCTGAAGGGAGCAGGAACACAGACCTTGCATATTTGTATCTCTCAAGAAACTTCCCCTACTACTGTCTTCACAACATTATTAAAAGTATACATCACAGTATAGTTTTTAAAATATGTAAAATATGTATGTGTATGGCCTATTCAGAAGTTATCTTACACTTACTTGCAGTAACAACCTTTATTTCTGTAACTTACAGCATCTTTTTTTAATAGAAAGGATGTAGTGATAGGACCTGGAAGGAACTTATCGCTCCTCTACTGCTGTCTCTTTAACAAATATTTCCCTGAGAGCACAGTACAGAGTGAGCCTAGAGAAAGGGGTAACCCCTCAGATCCAAGGCACCCTTTGCTGTTGGAAATGAATATTTTAAATTCTCATGTTACTATATTTGAACAGCTGGAAGCATATGTTCCCATTAATTGGTCTGCCTTCAAATACGGAGTAAGTGGCATCTTATCAGTAACTTGATTGCTGATAATCAAAAAAGGATCCTGACCTCCTGTGTAAATCCTTTTTTACTGGGACATAAAAAAGAAATGATGTTAATGGATTAACAGATTTAATAATGCTTTTCTCAAGACGACATCAGTGTATATTGTATGCTGTTATTTCAGGAGAAGGAGAAGGAGAAGGAGAAGGAGAAGGAGAAGAAGGAGAAGGAGAAGAATTGTCACTGACAAGAATTAAATAGAATTGCAGTTCTTTTATTTAGAATAAGTAATAGTTTTTATCTACATAAATGCTATGTATGTATGTGTGTATGTATGTGTGTGTGTATATGTGTGTATGTATGTGTGTGTGTGTGCGTGTGTGTGTGTATATATATATTCTTGATTATTGTTAATCATGTGTGTGTATCCTTGATTATTGTTAATCATGTGTGTGTATATATATATATATAATATAAGAAAATATTGATCCTTGATTATTGCTTCAACAATATCAGTTGTCATAATGAGCTTGCAGAGATGAAATTAGAAAAGGCTGGAATCCAAAACCTCCAAAAAATTTTACAAGAAATCTAGTCCTGCCTTTGTTGATACAAACAGAGACAAAGAGATACAAACATCAATAAATAGTAAAACTATTGCCATAGAATAAACATTATTGTAGCTGGAAACCAAAGTTTTTAACATCTTTTCAAATAATAATCAAGAAGGGTAACAGACTTACTAGTCCTTTTATGCCTTCCTCTATATCCCACCACCATAACCACAGTCCTAATAATAAACCTACCTTATCAACACTTCATACAAGCAAGCAAGCAACAGCATGTCATATCAGAATGAAATCTTATGCTTCTCAACAGGAAAAAAGTCCCACTTGCTGGTCTTTGCTACTTCATACTTCCTTATTTGTAGGCAGGATACATGGATTCCAGAACTAAACACAGTAAGCAATATTTGGCATGTGCATGTGTGTGAAAGTGAATAGCCAGTTATAATGTTTACATGAATTTAGAAGGGAATACTGTAGTAACAAAGTCTCAGCTCCTGAATATAAATGATGCAGCCATTGTAAAATGTACAGATAGTCCTCACTTAATGACCATTTGTTCAGTGATCAAAGTTATGACGGCACTGAACAAATGGCAGTTATGGCTGGTCCTCAAAGTTACAACCATTGCAGCGCCCCCCAGTCACATTAACAAAATTTGGGTGCTTGGCAGCCTGCCCACATTTATGACTACAGTGTGAATTTCATCTCCACTCCTTTCTATCTCCCCCCCATCTCTGCCCTTTTGGCCACCCTGGACTCTGCCACCACCTATGTCTGCTGCCCCCACCACCTCCAGCTGACCTTTGCTGTCTTCTTTCTCCCACTGCTGATGAGGCATGCCGGGCTGAGGCAGCTGCTGGCCCTTCACAAGGCCATGCAAGGCTTACCTGAGACCTCGTGAAGCACCAGCAGCTGCCTTGGCCAGGCACACCTCAGCAGTGGGAGAAGAAGATGGTGAAGGTCAGCTGGGAGTGGCAGTGGCAGCAGAGTGCAGGGTGCCCAAAAGAGCAGAGATGGGGATCAGATAGGCTGGTGGGGAGAGTTGAAGCAGAAGCAAGCAGGGCAGGGCAGGAGAAGCATGAGGTCCTTGCCTAATGACCACAGTGGGGACTACTGGGACTGCCATCACTAAGCAGTGCAATCACATGATGTTTCGCCTAATGACTGCTTTGCTTAGTGATGGAAATTCTGGTCCTGATAAGGGTCCCAAATACTACCTTTTTTCCATTGTGTTTCCTTAAAACACAAACTTTTTAAAGTATACCCAATCTTAGAAAAGTATGTGTAGAAGTTTCCCATTATTTTAAGCATCTCATAAGCATCCAGCAGGAAAGTGACACAGGCATATACTGTAAATTGTGGGAAGCCTATTACTTTCATGGCTTCTTTATTTCATAATTGAGTACCTTCTGATTTGGGGACCTCTAAACACAAGACATGGGACTTAGCCTCAGCATTTAAAATGTATTAATCTCTGCTTCAGAATAGGTTCCTTTAAGAATGCAGTCAAAAGGAAGGACACTCCCAGTTGGATTCAGCTCAGGCAGAAATGTTGGCTCAGAGACCTTAACATGATATAGATTATTTCTAGGAATCACTGAAATTGTTTTATAGTCTGCTGAGATCTAATTGAATGTGACAAGCACTTTATAGCACATTTATACAGTCTGATCTGGAGCATAAAACTTTTTAAAGGATAGATAATTGCACATGGCAGGTATCATCTTGCTGCTGTGCTGGTACCTAGACAGTGAAATTTCATAAATAAGATAATCAAATGCATCATAAAAACCTGCAGGGGAAATGAATTCCAAAACTTCATATAAACTTATATAGACATCCAGGTGTCCAATGAAACACTAACATTACCCAGTAATATTTTCCTAATATTTAGACTGTTTCAGTAATAACAAACATGGTATTTTCCTAGACTGCTTCTTTTTAAGCTCACCAGAAAGAGCTAAGACGAGTGTAAGAAGCTGGTTTCTTAAACACATCTACAGGTAGTTCTCGCTTAATGACCACAATTGGGACCAGGAGTTTGGTTGCTAAGTGAAGTGGTCATTAAGCAAATCCAACCCAATTTTATGGCCTCTTTGTGGTGGTCATTAAGCGAATCACTGCAGGTATTAAGTGAATCATGTGGTTGTTAAGTGAATCACGTGGTTCCCCATCGCTTTTGTTTGCCAGAAGCTGGCCAGGAAGGTCGAAAATGACGATCATGTGACCACGGGATGCTGTGACAGCCATAAATGTGAACCAGTTGCCAAGTGCCCAAATCATGATCACATAACCCTGGGGACACTGTGATGGTCATAAGTGTGAGGACCAGTCATAAGTTGGGTTTTTTCAGCACCATTGTAAGTCTGAACTGTCACTAAACAACTGGTTGTTAAGCAAGGACTACCTGTAATAGCCCATCATCCAAAACATCTGACATGAGTAAACACAAATATTTTGCCATTTTGTAGTGCAGTAAGGTGGCATAGCAGGGATGCAGTGGTGCTGCAGGTTAAACCGCTGAGCTGCTGAGCTTGCCGATTGGAAGGTCGGCGGTTTGAATCCGCATGACGGGGTGAGTTCCCGTTGCTAGTCCCAGCTCCTGCCAACCTAGCAGTTCAAAAACATGCCAATGTGAGTAGATTAATAGGTACCGCTTCGGCGGGCAGGTAACAGCGTTCCGTGTAGTCATGCCGGCCACATGACCACGGAACTGTCTACGGACAAATGCTGGCTCTTTGGCTTTGAAATGGAGATGAGCACCGCCCCCTAGAGTCTGGACATGACTGGACTTAATGTCAAGGGAAACCTTTACCTTTACCTAGGGTGGCATAGAACAGAATAATATACAGCAGAAGGTTGGAAAGCATTTGTTTAAAAATAGTGTTATATATATTTTTCTTTGCTTAGGCCAAAGAGATGGATGTTGCTCCAGGTATGCAGCACCACTCTATCAATTTGTCTAAGACTCAATCACTCTCCAGCTGTTGCTCAACTGGAAAAATGACATGATATAAGGATAAAAGATCTTGAGAGATAGGATGGCTTCTTTTCTTTTCTTTTTTATTATATCTTTTTTCTTTTCTTTTTTATTATTATATATCTCTTTTTATTATATATTCTTTCTTTTGTTGTCATTTCTGAAAACTGTTATTTTGCCTGGGTTTGAAGAGACTCTGTTATGAAATGACAGCAATTTCTAGCTGCATATAAGAACAGCAGAAAAAGACCCTGTGCTATCTTTGCTATCATTAAAGAATGAAAATATGTATGCATCATAGATCCTTTGAAATCTGAATCCAGGCTCCATTTTGGCCACAACACAGCCTGGCATCTTGACTTGTAAATTCAGAACCATCTGAACATCTTGGTAATAACTACTTGTTTGCACATGGAGGTTTGCTCAGGGAAAATTAGATGTGGATGGTACAAGACAAATAATCTATCCATGTACCTTAATGCTAAACACTTTTCTGAATACTATGTTGTACAGTGTCGTTGCTGAATAAATACAGTAATCAGAATATCATGTGTTACAATCTTATGCATTGCCACAGTACTATGAGATTGAAAAGCACATGACTTAAATTATTCATATCTGATCTTGTAAGTACTACCTCTATGTTTTCTGTTCTTACTTACAATCTCTAAACATTCACCTCGGAATAAAAACTAGAGCTGAGACATGGGATGTGCAAATAATCAGTGGCTTTCCTATATTAAATTCTTTATTAGATGCTTGCTTAAAAATATACATACACTACTTCCCAGTCTTTTTTTCTAGCATATATTGTGATCCGCCTTCTTTCCACCATAGACCCTCATTGGATCTACATATATCCTTGCAGACATCCAGACAAATCAGTTTCTGCTTTGCTTTGCTGGTAAGGAATTAAGGGTAGGGGTTAGTTTCAATTCCTGTAGAAGATCTCTCATAAGGGAGGTTTTAGGTGCCACCTGACTCTGAAATGACTCTGGGTGGCTCACAGTATAAAGCAAATTAAAAACACAATACAATATATATAGCCAACCTCTCAATACAGAACATACATAGAAATTCATCCAACAAGGAGAAGGCCTCTCAGAATGCCATCAGGGTGGGAGCCACACAAATGTCAGGGGGGATCTCATTCTGGAAGGCAGATGCCATGACAGATATGGAACTGGCATACAGGGGGAAATCTTAGAAATTTCCACAGGACATATTAAGAACAGAGATGATTCTGGGGAGAAAATCAATAATGGAGGCTCTGGCTTGAAGCTGAGAGTACTTCAGTGGCCAAATGGGATTAGTCTGCTATAATGGCTGTTGAAGATGGACTATAGTCTACTGGGAAACCACAAATAACTGATCAGTTTCCACTAATTAGGACGGGTAAGACTAGTTTAAGATTCACCAAAGCTCACCAGAGGACTCGCCTTTGGAGAGGGGCAATGGACAATGGTGACAGGAGGAGGAGAGCCATCTGGGGTTGCATGGTGGAGCTTGGAGTCCCGACTGGCCTGGAGATCAACTTGGGTGCTGGGTCCAAAGTGGACAGAGCCCAGTGGACCAGTGCTATGCCAGGTCTCATGCCTAGAGTGGCCAGATCCATGGTGAACCATGCCCTGGGCCAAAGTGCCAAGGTCATCAGGAGGCAGAGGATGCCATGGAAGTGGCTGGAGGCAGCATGCCCCCTAGCTTGGCTAGATGTGGCAGGGTTACTAGTGAAGAGGATGGTGGAGGCGGTGGTGCTGTGGGTCAATGTGTTATGGCAAGGAGCTGATGAAGCAACACAGTGGGACTTGAGGCCAAGGAGGCAAGCCTGCTTCTGTGAAGACTGGTAGCCAAGCAAGGCCTCATACTGTAGAGGACTCAGCAAAGTTCCCCTGGACTTTTTGCGGGTAGATCTGATGTCCCCTGGGGTGCTATTAGCTCTAGGCTGAGGAACTGGGGTGCTGTATGGAGTTGGTGTTGTTGGGAATGCCAGCTTGGTGGATATTCAGTCTAGCTAGAGGCTCTTCTTTCTGCTTTATGCCCTCTAGAGCAGCTATGCTGTGCCCTAAGTCCAAGGGCAAGGACCTGAGAGGGTGACATCCCAGAGCCCAGCCCAGTCAATACGTTGTTTCTACCTGCCCAGTGCATTCAAGAAGAACAGGTGTGCTCCGGGTTCTCTCCCTTCAGTCCCACAATGTCATCTTGTGGGACTGAAGGAGCGTGCCTTCTCTGTCACAGCTCCTGCCCTCTGGAACAGCATCTTCAGAAAAAGAGGTATGGCTCCCATTCTCCAAGGGTTCCAAAAAGCCCTTAAGACTGGCTCTGTTAGGGTATCTGTGGAACCAATCAAGACTTTTTTTTTTTAATGTTGGGGAATGCTGTTTTAGTCCAGGCAGCCATGTTGCCTTAGTTGTGTTTTTTAATTTAATGTGTTGGATATGTTGTAAATCCCACAGAGTCATTCTGGAGTTGGGCAGCCTTAACAAATCAGTTAAATAAAGTATAAAATCAACTATAGGAATCTGCAGGAAGGTTGGACAAATCACTCTTTTTTTTCCTTTAAATTACTTCCAATAAAATAACTCATATAGTCAACAAACATAGTAATAATACATGAAATTAACATTAAATATTTGACCACAGTATTCTATAATCCTGAGGAATTTTATTCTTATTGTCTTTACTAATAAAAATTATGAAAATAATGCCACATATCATAAAAATCTTTGGCATCTCTGTATCCTATAAAACACCTTATTTTATGTGTTATTTTTTCCATGGATATAATATGCCACATTTTATTTAACTGTATGTCAAATGATGGGGGTGGGGGAGAAGGGGGAGTCTGATTTCCAGTATTGAGTTATTGTCAATCTGGCTGGTAATTAACAATTTTTATATAGTTCTTAAATAGATTTGGAACAGATTGTCAACAAACATAATTTTACTTCTCTTACAAATGTTTAGAAATAATATTGCTAATTACCTCATTCTTCTTATTAATCCTCCCCCCCCTCCAAATTATTTTAGGGTATTCCTTTTTTTTTTTAATCCTTTCTGCCCATAGTCTTTCCAATAATTTTGGGAGCACAATTCTGTGAATTTATTAAGCTGTGCTGAGTATGGTGCCACTTATAAATTAACTTCAGAGAGTTCTTGCTACTAAATGTAGGAATAGTGTGGAAAGATTATTACACTGATTGGTCTATGATTTCTTTTAAATCTGTCTCCCAGATTTCTTTAAGGATTTGTTAGGATAGTATACAATCATACTAAGAATAGTATGAATTTTTATTTTTATTTTTATTTATTTTATTTTATTAATTTATTTTTCTGGTGGCAGTTTCTGATTCAGGTTAGACTCACAGTTTGGCATTTATAAAACATGCATGCAAATTCCCACTCACTTTTATATGAGTATTTTTTAACATACACATTTATATGCCTTACACATAACAGGTGCATTTCTGAATGCAATCTTCCTTAATATTCTCATTTTAACTCTTGGTTTATGAAGGGAGAATTACCCTGCAACATTTGGAGAAGTACGGAATGCAAGGAAGACCTGCATGGTGATCTCTGAGTTAATTCAGGATCTATGCATAGATAAGCTGCTTGAAAATTCAGATTAAACACATTTCTTCCATATCTTTTGACCCTTTATCCTAAAAGGCCACTTCTGCAGAAGGCTGCATGCCCACAACATCATTAATCTGGCTACTGAATTAATCTTTTTGCAGAGTTCATTCAAGACAGTGAATCAAAACCTAGCAAAAAAGGCTGGGTTTGCATAACTTTCTAAACCCTCAGCTCAATTATTATTATTATTATTATTATTATTATTATTATTATTATTATTATTATTATTATTATTATTATTATTTTTGAAAAGGAAGGTTAATGCTAACCAAACTTAACATATTGTTGAAATTTAACCACTAGGCTTATAACTAATTTGATTAAGCATGTTGAATAAATTGCCCCAAATCTTGAGGCCTCACACTGTTTATGTAGTTCCTATGCTAGTGATGATGTGGTGAGCTAATGTAACAGCTGACCTCTTTTGGGGAAAATATAGAACTACTTTTCCAACTGATTTAATTTTTTCTGTGATAATAATAAGTTGCATGCATACATAACATGAGCGATCTCTGACAAGAAAGTAAGTTAAAGAATGGTTTTAGTGGATAACAAACTAAGATAGGGCAGATCCTATGCATTTAAAATTCTGATTCTTATCTCCAACCCACAAAATGTTACTGTATGCTTTTAAGAATACTCAATAATTATCAGTAAGATAACTGATTAACATCAACAGTGGTGGATGAATTACTTATTAAACAGATAATCAGCCAAACACTTTCTAAAGTTGACTATTTTCACCACAAAGCATTTAGTAATGTTGTATTTTGCCCATCACCAGAATTTAACAATTGTTGTCAGGAGAATGCTATCCTGGATCATTCATTGGTCTGACCTAGCAAGATTGCTCTGGTGAGTTACACAGTGCCCATAATCAAAGTGATTATGTTTATAATTAAGCTGCAGAAGGGTAGTTAAAATCCCATCTTTTAAAATTTTCCATTAGAACTTTTGCATATTGAACAGCTGGATATATAGCTTCAAAAATAGCAGTTTAAATGAAGTTGCCTAATTTCCAAATATATATTTTCCCTTGAGATATTTGACCTGAACTGATGAAATCAAATGAGCAATTACATTCCCCAATATTATTCCCTCTGATTAATATTTTCCAGCCATATTGCTCATAATCCTTAAATCATTTTTAATTACACCCAGGGAAAAAAGCCTCAACTCCTAGATGATGCTGAACTTTAAAGTCTCCAGCTATGCGGTTAAATTAGGTTTTGTAAGAGCTTTCATTCACATTAGATAAAATAAAATATCAAATATTATTAAATGCATCACAAAAAAGAGGCAGAAATGTGTGACTTTTCTGACTTAAAATGTCCCATGCAGACTTGGTCTGCTAATACCACAAGTAGGTTTCCCATAAACTTTACTTAGTATCTCTAGGTAAACTTCCCAACAGACCCATTTGATAATGAAATGCATAAATATCTCTTGTTTTACAAAGAAAGAATATTAGTTAAAGCTTTAAGCAGTTAATAAAATGCACTTTAGTTAAATCAGTAACAGACATCTAAAAGTAACTTCTTGCTTATTTGTACAGTCATTTACATATAACTTGTATACAAGCTTTTTAAGAAAGAATTATCTTACATGTAAAAGAGAGCCAGTTTGGTGTAGTGGTTAAGGTATCAGTCTAGAAACTGGGATACCGTGAGTTCCAGTCCTGCCTTAGGCACAAAGCCAGCTTGGGTGACCTTGGGCCAGTCACTCTCTCTTAGCCCTAGGAAGGAAGCGATGGTAAACCACCTCTGAAAAACCTTGCCAAGAAAACTGCAGGGACTTGTCCAGGCAGTCTCTGAAAATCAGACATGATTGAACAGATTAAAAAAGAAATCGTATGTGTAGTGCTTTATCTAAACTGGTGGGATATTTGGCATACAACCATACAAAACTATACCATTTTGTAAGTCATTTTGATATTGTGATCAGATAAGAACCAGATGACATTGAACTTATTTAAACATCCCAGAAGCTTTCCCAGGAGAGGCGATATTAATTTTCTTCATGAGTCTTGGTAGAAATCCAGCAGAAAGCATATGCTCAATAGTTCTGATAGCACCCACGCAAGAAACACATTTACATTTGGAATAAGGGTATGTTAAGCATAGCTCCCTTCTAAGACTGCTAATGGGAGGATATCAATTATATCATGCCAGTGGTGGTCCTTCTGCTCCATTGTTTCTTACATTGTTTGAAAATAAGATCATCCCCCAACTCTTAAGTGGGGCACAACTCGAATAACAACATTCTCTACTGAAGTAGCCGAAACAATATGGTTGAAATGGCACAGGTGGTAGGAATGTCTGTGAATAGCAAAGCTGGGTTGTAGAGGCACATATGGCCTATGATCCATAAGTTGGCCATTCCTGTTCTTCCATTCTTAAATCTTGTTCCCATCATCAAATGTTTTGTTGTACATTGCCTGGCTGTCTCTAAAGACAGACATTTAGTAGTTCCATTCTGCAAGTGAGGCATATGAGGAACAGTTGAAAGAACTGGGTGTGCTTAATTTGAAGAAAAGGAGGCTAAAAGAGAGATGATAAAGGCTTTCAAACATATGAAAGGCTGTCACATAATAGATGGAGCAAACTTGTTCTTTGTGTTTTTGGAGGACAAAACTAAAATCAATGTACGGGTATAGTCTCTGTAAGGTGTGAATCCTGGGGACTAAATTAGACTGAAACTTTCAAAACTTTGTTTTAAACTTTATTTAGTTAAAACCACAGTACACTAATCCAATATAAAATCAAGTCCACCTGGTCTAAATTATCCTAATCAGTTCAAACCAAAAAACCTTGTTTTCAGTTTTACCATCAGTCCATTTAAATGCTACTTTGGCTGTTCAGGAAGCAGTTGGCTCAGTTATCTGCATCCTAAATATGCCTCAGGATGAGCTAGCAGGATAACAACAAATGGTAAGTCACTCGAAGTCAGAGCCTGCAATAACAATGCAAATTTTAAAATTGTATTTAATTGTATTTTGTATTACAAAAATTGATTCTCCATCTCATTACAGGCATATTTATTAATTCATTTACCTTACTCAAGGTGATAAAAGCCCATAGCTAGTATACAGCTTCCCAGTAGAAATATATAAATATTTGCATACCAAGCTTCTCTTGTATAGTAACTCCGTCCTTACAAAGATAAACTAAATAGCTCATGGGGGTTGCAGGCCATGGCAAACATGCATATTTCAGAGTGAATTTCTAATTATATAGTCTTATTAAGACTTGAGAAGACTGCTTCAGAATCTGGAGGCATTCTACTCCATAGCCAGTTTGGAAGTATTTCTCTTTGGTTGAAAGATTTAAGTAGAGTTTAGACAAAAATATGCCAAGGATGCTGTAGTGGTGTCTTTCATTCCAGATCTTGCACTGAGTAGCATATTGATGCATTTATCTGTGTAATTATGCTATATTATGTCTCTCAATCTTCCTTCAGATCCTTTTAGACTCTACCAGTTTTTAGAAGGTATCTTTCATTCTCATCCCAACTGGGAAAAAAAAAGCCTAAAAAGCAATGATGGCCATATTGATACAACACAAAAACAAACGACCAATATATATATATATATATATCCAAAATTGGGAATTACCATTACAGTATTACAATTAACCAAAATGACAGAGTGTACAAGTTTTCAAATTCTATAAAACTCTTCATCAGTCAGGATGTTACTAAAAGCAAAAGAGGTGGACAGAGCAAGAACATCTGAAACTTGGGCCAGATGTAACAGTCATGAAGTTTGTAACTCAGATTACATCTCAAGATAATGTTTGTTCATTGAACATGTTTATTAGTGATAGTTGTAACTGGTAGCATGTTTAATGCATTTGTTAGTGATAGGTGTAATTGGTAGCAGGTTTGTCCTAGCCTTAAGAAACAATGCTGGGCATTTCCCCATTGTCACCATCCAGCAGATCACAATAACATCCTGTGCACCCTGACATCACTTATCCCTGGCAGACATTTATGCCCCCAGTCCTGAAAGCACATAAGCCATTATCCCCACCCCAATACCACTATGGCAAAGTTAGCAGAAGCCTGGTTTAGCAGTATGGATCAAAATATGAACATTTTGACCTATACCCTTCTCAGTATGTCCTTTTGTCAGAATTTTGGCAGTAAGCTCCTCAAGCAGTCTTTGCAGCTCCTGTTGCTATTGCTATTCTGTGCCTGCATTATGCTTCTCAGTCACCAAAAATGTTGGTCTTAACATATGGTCAGAGTGGTACAATACTCACAGACACAAGTAGTCATAGAAATGGACATTCAGTAGGATTTACTCATTATGTATGCCAAAGTGGATATCAGTGTGTAGATTAATGCTGCTATGGGAAATCAGGCTTGATCTTTCTCTCTCACTCACACACACACACACACACCTTGTGGTGATTATGTTAACCCTGGGACCTTGCTTACTCCAATAATCAGACAGATGGAATAATGTATCAGCAAAAATTATACAAAGATAGAGAGATAGAGATCATCTTAGAGAACTACTGTGAAAAATCATGGGACAGCATTTTATCCACTTACCCACTTTCATAGCATAAGCAAACCAAGTTCTTTTGATTCTTGTTACTGCTGTTTGTGCGGATATGAGAAGTATTTAGAGAAAGATGCTCCGAGCTTCAGAACACGTGCCACGCTGACTCACTCGAACTATCACTGTGATTCAGCCCATCAGTGCTTACTGCTGACCTTATCGTACCTGCCAGCCATTTGGGTCACAGGGCAATAGTTCTGAGAGGCTGTCTTTTTGTTTTCCATTCAAACTTTATTGACCTCAAGCTGGATGTTATAGGTCTATTGCATTGATCAGTGTGGATGCTGAAAATTTAACAGCCACTCAGGCCTGTAGATTAAAACTTGTGTTTCAAACTATTGTTTATCCAGCTCAGGCTAGATTTGTACAAAATTTTCAAGCTTCTGACAAGGTCAAAAGCCTAATTGGTGTTCATGCATAATTTCTTCGGATGCTGAAAAAGCTTTGGACGTAATTTCTTGGAAATTTTGCAGGTGAGTTTTGATTTATTTGGGTTTTTTCCAAAGTTTTATATTTGGGATTGATATGGTTTATCATATCACCATATATATCTTCTTGATCAAATTTATATCACAGTACAGTCCAAAGATGACCTCTATTTCCTTTTAATATAGCAACAGAACCTCTTATATAAATATATTTTCTTTGTTACAGATAGAACAAAAATTTCTATTCCCAATCTAATTTCATTAATGCATGAGTAAGGATTTAGTTTGTTACTCTACAAAATGGAGTAAATCAGATCGGATGGCACTGGGTGAGAGTAATAATGTAAAACTGCATAAAGATTTTTTTTACTATTTTTTTTCTATTTATTTAATTTATCATATTTCTTTACCATCATTGTATTGCAATGATGCTGGGTGGTTTACAAGTAAAATTAGAAATAAAATATTAAAATAGAGTTAAAACAAATACAGTATAAAATATAAATACACATAACTATAAGAAATATAAAATATAAAGTATAAAGTCCAAGATGGTGGACTTTTCTATCCCGCCTTTATTATTTTTATAATAACTCAAGGTGGTGAACATACCTAATACTCCCTCCTCCTCCTATTTTCCCCACAACAACCCTCTGAGGTGAGTTGGGCTGAGAGAGAGAGACTGGCCCAAGGTCACCCAGCCAGCTTTCATGCCTAAGGCAGGGCAAGAACTCTCAGTCTCCTGGTTTCTAGCCTTTTACCTTAACCACTAGACAAAACTGCTTTAAGAATTTTTTTTTTTTAATCTTGATGTAAGAATTCTCAGGAAACTTTCTTAACTGGAAATTTTGAACATGTATTTTGATACAAATTTAACAAATATCTACAATCTAGAATCCTTTGAATATTTGGGCTAAAATAAATGTGATTAACATGAATTTAATTCCAAATCTGAATCACATTTTGAGAGTTCCTCCAACATTTGCTCCATAATATTATTTTAAATGAATTTACAGGACACTGCATAAATGACAGCTATCAGTTCAAAACGGTTTATCATTGGGTATTAAGATTTAGTACTAGCTGGAATAAGGAACTTCAGACTTCAGTTTCTTTTTGTGCTGTACTATTTAAATCCTAGCAAGTATTATTTTAATAATGGAGACTGACACCCATCTGCTGAAGGAAAAATTGTTTTATTACAGTACTAGAGATATTAGAGGAAATACCTAAAGAGTAGTGAGTATCCCTATATATCTATACCTTTATGCTAATTAAAATATGTATCTGATTGGATAGTGTGGTTATGGTGGTACTACAGAGACAATCATGTATCTTCTTAGGAATAAAGGCTATTGTTGATTTGTTATTTCCCCCTGTATGTTATTTTCTTATCTTGCTTTCCAGATCTTTGCTTCCCAGAGCTTTTCTCACCTCTCAGTATCCTTTTACAGTTTAATCAACATTCTTATGTCTAAAGGTTTTTTGGCTGCTCTGACAGTTTTATTTTCCCTGGGAAAGGTGATTTGAGGAGGAGTGATTTATTTATCCTTACTAATGCCATTTTTCTCCTTCAAAAGACATAAATAGAAAATATTGGGTTGCAGATATAATATTGTCCTGAAACCTATGCAAAGCTTCCATTGTGGGATAACCCAAGTTGTAAGATAGTATCCAATCCAGATTTGGGGTAAATTGGATCTCTCACAACACAGTCATGAGGAAGTTATTTTACTCACCTTTGCAGAATTAAAAGGTGAGGTTAAGCTTCTTAATCAGAGCAATTGTTACTCAGTCTGTTTTTTGTCAGGTAGTCCAGAAAAGAAGCACCAGTCATGAATACTGACACTACCTTTATTGTAAGGTTACAGTCACAGAATCTTGCAAGTCTGAAAGTACATCTCTCACCCTTTGCCTTTGCATCCAAGAAACTAACATCCCTTCTGAGACATTTATCATGCTCCTATTCCTTCTGTGGCTAAGCTGCCTCTTATCTGACCGTTGCCTAGTCTGTTCTTCTCCTCATCCTCTCTCCCAAGGACATTCTCATAGATCATTACAGCCTTGTCCAGAAGCTTCTGAAGTTCCAAAGAAGACTGAGTTTCTGGAGAAACTAATTATTGCTCCTAAACTGTTTTTTTTTTAAGGAGGAATAATTTTTTCTCACCCAGCAGAATGTTGGGAGGAAGTTATGTAAAGCAACTCAGGATTCTATCCTTCTGTCTGTCTATCAGCAGCAGGTTAACTTTCTAAAATTGAACAGAATGAGAGCAAATGCCATATAGTGGGAGAAGCCAACAAAAGAAAGACAGAGTTCAAAATTAGGCCACCTCTGATGCAGGCTGGAGGGAAAAAAATCCAGAGAAATAATCCCAAAATGCCTCCCTATAGGAGAGGCAGTTAGGCAGCAACTCCGAATGCTGCCCCATGTTCTTCTTAATGCCCCCCCTTCTTCCTGATTACATAGTCCATGCTGTAGTTGCTGTTAAGGATTTGGAAATAATTTCAGAAGCCTTGTCCTCTGAGATTTTCCTGCTTTGTTAAACACGACAAGTGGTCTTTTAAAAGAGCACTAAACCCATGTATTTAGATTTAGGCTCAGATAATGCCTGGCAAACATTTCAGAATATGTCACTCAGGCATTATGAAGATGCCATTGCAGAAACCATATGTCCAGTCTTTCTTGCAGCTCAAGCCAAAATGGCCATGGAGGGCAGGGACTGTGATCTGCCCAGTATCCAGAGCAGATGGGTGTAGCTCCCAGTAAGAGCTGAGGAGATCCCAACACCTGACCACATCATCAACCACATCACCAGTGTAGTATGCTAAATCATATCCACAGCAAATAAAAAAAAAAAGAAGTGCTAGGAAAAGAGGGGAAAAAAACTTTAAAATTTGATCAGCTACAGATGACGTTACACTGCCTCAAGAAAGAAGGAGTATTTTTATCAAGGAACAAAGGGGAGGTAAGGCATTTCTTTATTTACTTGCTAGAGGTGTATCCACATTTCCTCTAGGCATTCAAGGAGGAATACATAGCACTCGCACCTCCAATTTTACCTCCACATCAATCCTATGAAATAGGTAGGCTGTGAGAGAGTGATTGGCCAAAGTCTTGCAGTAAGTTTTTGTGGACATGATTCTCCTAGTCCAACTCCTTCACCACTATCACTGATATAAACAAGAATGCCTATCCATATATGAATGCAATCATCTGCAGTCCTCTCATGATTCTTCTACCTACAAGGAATCATATACAAGTTATTTTAAAAAACAGAATAGGAACAATTTAACCATTCGGTCCTCTGGTAATCATCTCCCTGACCATAACATTGCCCCTTCTCCTTCAAGCTGAATCATTTGAAAGCTGTCTAATGCCCGATTTACTTTTACTTTTTAATTTGCTATCCTCTATTTTAAACCATGGACTACTGTGAGAAAACCCCTTGCAAGACTTACATGGAAATACAAATGTTTAACAAATTAATCTAAAATTGACAGTGTGCCAGTTTTCCCTCATCAAGATTCTAGTTTTTTAAACAATACTTGACTCACTGTCTGTCATCTGACACCTACACTGCTACTCAGTTATGAAATAACCTTCCTACTCCAGAATTGTCTAAGTGGATCAAGCAGTTGGAACAAACATAATACAAATAGTTTTTTTTTTTCTGTTCTGAAGAAGGATTAAGGTTGTCTCTGATGAATGCTGGACAGATTATTGCTACCACATTGTCACTGATCTCACACTGTTAATGCATTTCAGACATTCTGTCTTTGTAACTGGTATAATGGGTCCCTGGAGAATGAGATGGCTTCCTTTTCTTTGCCTGAAGAATCCATACCTATAAGCTGTACTCTTGTAATCAAGAAAACTTGATTTTATTTTCTTGTTGTTCTTGGCTTGAATAAGAAGCCACAATGTAGGATTTTTGACTCTCCTAATTTCAGTTTGTTCTAATGTGTTCTCATTTAGAATAGGCCATGCCACGGCATTTTTATTAGCTAGAAAATCAGCCTGGGACACAATGACTGCCTTCAAATTAGAGATAATATTTGAAACTCATGAAGCAAACAAATGTGGCTTTGATTTGTGATTCATGGTGATCTCTATAAGCAATATAGAGCAATATAAAATCAAAATCTCCAAGTACCATCCATTTTCAGAATCTCCACTGTCCACTGAGAGACTGGACAAGAGAAAAGGAGATCAAGCTGGCTGAATGCCACTGTAAAATAAATATTAAGCCAGCTTTCCTAGGCTAGTGCCTGTCTGGTAAGATTGGTTCTTCCATCTAATTCAGCAGGATAGAATGTTGTGACTGTATATTAGAATCTGGTAGGCACAGGGTTTTGTATGCAACCCAGAGTTGAATTTTCGGGCAGCCATATAAATGCTATAAACAAGCAAGCAAACAAACAAAACTGTATATTTTCTGCTTATTATTTTGAAGTTGTCGATTTTGTTTATTATTTGTTTACTTTGGGGGGTGCTTTTTATTTCATGCTGTTCTTGACTGTTAGCCATCCAGAGCCTTCAGGAATGAGTGGCATGCAAATAAAGTATAAATAACAATAAAGTTTATACATATACTTGGGAAAGCAAAGGAAAGGCATGGGGACTAGTGAGGAGAGAACAGTTCCTAAAAGGAAAAGGCAGGCACTAGTAGACCAGCCCATATAGGAGCCACCCAGTGAGCCTTCCCTTCCCTACTTGGGTAGGTGGGACAAGAAGCAGGAGAAGACAATTTGGTACCACAGGGCTGCAGTCTAGACCAGTGTTTCTCAACCTTGGGAACTTGAAGACATGTAGACTTCAATTCCCAGAATTTTGGGGAATTCTAGGAGTTGAAGTCCACACATCTTCAAGTTGCCAAGGTTGAGAATCACTTGTCTAGAGTGAGCACCAGCCTAGCTCCAATGGCAATACACTGTAATCCAGACCAGAATTTCTGAAGTTGGCTTAAACAACAGCTGGAAGCAGCACACGAGCAGCTTCAACTATAGACTGGAATTGCCTGTAGACAGAGAGGCTCATTCCCTTATCAACACATCGTTACAGGGGAAAAGCCATCTTAGTTTGGTTATGTGGGCACCTAGCTTTAACCCTGTGGTGCCCTACAGTGAATAGGCAAATTTAATTTGCTCTTTTATACTCTCATTCAATTTAATTTAGTTAAAGTTCCTAAACCAAAACAATGGCATTGAGAGACTCGCTGATAATTAGAAATGTCTTTGTTCTACAACACTGTTATAAAACACACATTTTTTTAATTCTATAGGAATTGCTTTTCAGGCACAAAAACAAGACATCTGAGAACAATAGCTGTGTTTAGAAGTGCCTTTGTTTAAAAGCATCATATTAAAATGATATTTTAAATATATGAGACATATATGAGAATACAAAGCAATCAGTCTTCCTAATGGATTTTGCAATAATTGTAGACATGCAGAAAATAACAAAAGAATTGAAAAAATGTGGAGGCAGCAAAGCTGCATCTTACTAGAAACTTAAAACACAAGTACATTTCTTCAACATCCAGTCCAATCAAATGAGGATAATCCAGACTTGGAAATAATTCCCATGTACACTATAATTGTTTTGGGTAGATCTCATTGTGTGACCCCTTGTTCTGCAAATATATACTCTTGTACAATAACTATGTTTATTTTGAACAAATGTTCATTTTTTGTCTAAACTTACTATACAGAATAACAGCTGATGAATCTACATATACCCATTTATATCTCATTTAACACTCTGGAGTATGGTGATGTCATGGTCACCATTGCGATGTTCACTCCATTGTAACGGTTCGCATGCCAGAGTGTTGATGCATGTTCCTGGCTGGGAGGGTGCTGCTGATAAACCTTGTACGGGGAGATGTGTGGGGCTGTGCCAGGAAGGAATGTGTTTGGGTTATCTCTTAAATGTCAAGGTCTTTTTGCCCGTCGATCAGCAGAGCTCATTAGGAGCACCTGGGAATGTGGGATTGTTCTGTATGCAAAGGGATTGCTGGAAACGATTGTTGGAAACGAAGCTATTTAGTTTGAGTTTAGGCGCGCTTTTCTCATTCTCAGCTTTCTCTCTGTTTGCACTTTATTCTAAATAAAACCAGACCTTAAACCTAGATTTGGAGTCTGAGCATTTTATTTAAGTAAGGCAATCATTACATAAAGCTGAGAATCATTCCACGAACAAACCTCGCTAGTCTCTACCAAGAAATTTTCTTGTGAGAGAAGAAGTTAGCGATGGCAGAATTGGGGAAGGAGTCAACGGGGTTTGGGGAGGCGACCACACAGCTCTTGGAGACGGCGTTCCCGAGCAGGGACTCGAGCCCCCTCCCAACCCACCCCGCACCCCATTCTAGAGATTCAAGCTCCAGCCCGGAGGTGAGGGACCCGATGAATGATGGGCTCGCCGAACACCAACAGTTCCTGTGGGATGCCATGGCAGACCCCCGGCCGGGGATGTCTCGCACCACATGGAAACTACGATGCCCACAGACTCCTGAGAGGGAGTCCACAAAAGTGTCGGGGAGCCAGCAACCTGAAGTGCCGGGGCTGGAGGACTCCACCACGCCGGATAGGATCAGAGTCCTTGAGTCCAAAATTGAATCCATGGAGTACATGCTACGCTCCCTTTCAACCGCAGTGAGTGACCTGGTAAAGGTTGTTACTGGTCCGGGGGCAGCAGGGGGTCCCAGCATCCCACTTACTCCATCGCCGGCTCCGAGGGGAAGGGGCAGGGCACGGGACTTTTTCCCGGCTCTCCGTGGTTCCACTCCGGTGGTAGTTACCCCGGCTCATCCACCAGTTGGGGCGCCTCCGAGTGGTGGGGTAGCTAAGGACTTTTCAGTGAAGTTTGATGGCAACCCCACAAACTTGTCATTCTTCCTTACCAACGTGACGAATTATATGCAACAATATGGACATTTTTTACCTCGGAAGGGGCTAAAATCACAGCTATTGCCACAAAACTGAAGGGCAGAGCTGCTGACTGGTATGTACAGTTATCTGAATCAAGAGCCCCAGCGCTGACTGCCTTCGATACCTTTCTAGCCACTTTGAAACGGTATTTTGAGGATCCCCTTGCTAAGGAAACGGCCAAAGATGCTCTGAAGGAACTGGTTCAGGGACAAAAGTTGGTTGCTGATTATGCCCTAGAATTCAAAGTTTTGGCAGGGAAAGTTCCCAAATGGTCGGAGGCTACCTTGATCGATAGATTTAAGGATGGCCTCAATCAGGAGGTGTTGTGGTGGGCGCTGTGCAGAGACGATCCAGACTCACTGCATGATTGGATCTGTCTGGCTGGGAAGGCTGAGCGTGCCCAGCGCACCTTTATGCAAGCTACAAAAGGAGACAAGCCCCCCTCCAGTGGGAAGGGGCTGAGGATGCAGTTATCAGATATACACCCATATGAATCTGGTGCAGCACAATCATTATAAAAACTGCTGGTAAGTTATAGAAAACAACATTGAAAATGCAGCAAAATAAACACATCTCATAGAGCAAAGCCAACATATTTTTAGGACAAAGAATTTCTATTTGATGAAGTGGACTGTGCTCCACATAAGCTTGCTCCTCTATAAATTTATTGCTCTTTAATATGCCAGAAGACTCAAATGATTTTGTCTTAGTAGTAGCAGTAGCAGTAGTAGTTGCAGGCTATAGAAAGTAATGAATATATGGTGCACAAGGGCTCTCCTGATTGTCTAAATAGAACAATGCATTTTAGTCTGTTTGATATTCTTTTGTTCTTCTCTTTTCCTAACTGCAGTTTATGAAAATATCATAATTTTATATTAAACCCATCTGAAATATTAATGAGCAGGAAAGCAAAACCTATTCTCTTGTAACAATTGGTGATTTGATTGCAAGAATGATTGCGCTGGGCATTTGCATTAGGAAATGGCAAATTAATCTGATATTAGGAAGTATCTCAATGGAAGCATAATTTCTTGCCTTCCATGTGCTTCTTTTTAGAGAAAGATTGGGAGCCATTAGGCATATTAGTACATCTTTAATGAAATAAATCTGTTGGTTTGTTAGCATTCATTATTTATACGAGAATATAGTATGTAGCTATCTTTAGGTGAGAGTAAAACATGACAGAAATATAAACATGCTGACAAGCTTTTAAAAGTTTTTGTCTCTTTCCCTTTCCTTCCCTCCCTCCCTCCCTCCCTGTATATATTCTGTTCAGTCAATGGTTTTTCTCTAGCCCTAAAGCAGTATAAATTATAACACATAATTTCTGAACAATGGTTCAGGAGAAAGTCTGTAAGGTAGAATTCTGTGTGTTTTCAGGGGATGCTTCACTTCAAGGAACATTTGAGGTAAGTGTTTCTTTTAAACTTCTTGCTGAAGGGTGCCCTTCAAAAAAGAGTCCATCAAAGAAGTATAGTAAAGTGGAAAAGATTGGCCCTGCCTCCCCAAATATCATCTCCACAAGGTGCTTTGAAATAACAAGACAAGTGAAGTGCCTCTGTAAGGCAATTCATCCCATCGAGGTGAACCAACCATAATCTATACAGACTTCATACTGTATACTCTTTAAAACAAACATAGGCAAAAGGTAGACTTGTATCTTTTAATGCATGTCTGATTCATTTGCAGAAGATCAGGAAAGCTTTCTGTTTAACAATGGCAGCATACAATGACTGTCTCCACTAAATAATACTGCTGAAATGAGGAAAGTTTGGGATAACCAAGAGTGAACTTTTGTGGAGAATGACAATACGCAAAAGAACATTCTTCCATTCTAAGCATATGATTTTTGAACTCTGACCAATGATCTGTGAGTTCTGGAGGGGAAAATAAATCCTGCAAGGTTAAAGATGGTCCACCATTTGGAACTAAATATTTCCTCAATGTCAGTTCTCTAAATTAGAATCAAATTTGTCATTTACTCCTTTGTTTGATTTATTGAGTCAATAAATATTTGGAGGATAGCTATATTTAAAATACATAAGTGGCTACTGAACCCAGTGTTATTCCAAATTCTAATTTGCTGGATTCTGTGTGGTTTGGGTTATTGTTGTTTTGCTTTGCATAGAATTTTTCTTCTGTCAGCTGAAAGTCTAATGATGACCTCTTGTTCATGTATAAGCCTATTCATTTATGCACAGATTGCTGATTTCTGCCCACAACCTCTAGTATTCTGTAGTGTTTCCTTAAGCTCATACAAGAGAGAAGGAAGTATAGCAGCAAGGAAAAGGCATGTAGGCCTAACAGCTGTATTCTCTCCATGTATTGATTTATTCCTGATCAAGCCACAATGACAGAAAGTGTCTAATTAGATTTAGATTCTATCTTCATTCCAGGACTTCAGAGATAGGTTGGGCTGGGAAAAGAGTGAGTGGCCAAAAGTAATTTTATTGAGCTTCCAAGGCCAAGTGTGGAATTAAACAAGGACTTCTCTTTCTCCCCCACCCTCTCCATACTTCTTAAATAGGATTATGAAAGGGCAACATCCTCTCTTTTCTTGGAAAAGTCTAGCTTTGGAATATTCTGCAATATCCTATATCCTGCTATTAGCAGATTGATCAGAGGAAGACAGGTGGAGAGATTTTATCTTTCTACCTGTTACTGAGAAAATTTTCTAAAAGTTTCCTTCCTGCTGGTGTAAATTTTCTACTGGAGGGGGAGACTGTGGAAAGCTTTTTGGCAGTTAGGGTTATTCAAGGATTCTCTCATCATACTGTTTTCTTTTTGATACTGAAGTTCCCAAAAACTGTGGAGGCTGGTGGGGAGACAGAACAGGTTTCCCTCAAGTCAGAACTGTGGTTTGGAAGGAGAAATGAGAGTAATCTTATCACTCATGAGATAATGTTCCAGGCATCATAACGCTTTGGCTGTAATTGGCGAACACACACACATTAGCTTAGTACGGCTATAATCGCATTCATCTGGATGTGTTTTTCCTTTTAAGGCTGTGCTATGGCTCATTACACACATACACTCGACACACACACAGAGGTGGTGGTGATGATGATGATGATGATGATGATGATGAATACAAAGCCTATCCTTTGTATGACTGAGACCTGTAATCTCTCCTTTGAAGATTCTTTGTACATCAGTTTTTCAGTCTTGATCAGAATTTGGAATGTACACAGTTCCTATTACAAATGGCATTTTTTTCCTTACCTCTGACAAACATGTAACATCAATTTCAGTCTCTAAAAGACTGTCTATTAAATATAATGACACTTATTTTCCTGCTAGGGCTATATGTATTCCTCTTGGTTTTGATGTACGTGATGCTGTAAAATGTTCATCAGAGTATGTAGCTATCAACTCTCTGAAATTATGATGAGGGTTTTTCTGATTTAGCTTTTTGTAACCCATATGCATTTCTTTTGAATTTTTTAGGATGGATGTATCCTCTGGCATTAATGAGACTATTTTCATAATAGATATTATGTGCTTCTTGAAAAGAGATATCCACAAGGGCAGGTTTTACAAAACTATCGAGATGTTTTTATTAGCATTCATATTATTGAAACTGTGGTATAAGTCATATTTTATTGGCTATCTTATTCAGAGCAATAGTTACAAAGATATTTTTGAATAAATTAAAACATTTAAACAAACAAATCTCACTCTAGTCCTCCTTTCTTAAATTAGTTATAAATAATTTACCCAGAACTTTTATATTTTTATGTATGTATTTATTTATTTATTCAGTTTCTATAGCCGCCCATCTCAACAAGTGGGCAGCTTACAACAATAAAAAACTATAAAACAAACAATTACAATTACAACAGTTGAAGTATGAAATAAATATACATGGCTGCCAAGTAAGCAATGTAAGATGTTAAGATAGCCAAGAAACGGGACCATTACTGAGCTCGGGGCCCCAGACTGGGGCACATAACCAGGTCTTCACGACCTTACAAAAGGCCAACAGGGTGGGAGACATCCTGATCTCTGAAGGGAGAATATTCCAGAGGGCAGGTGCTATGGCTGACGGGTAGAAACAACTGGGAGAAGACGGTCCCTTAGGTAACCGGGTCCCAAGCCATGAAGGGCTTTAAAGGTGACAACCAGCACCTTGAATTGCACCCAGAAGCACGCAGGCAACCAATGCAGCTCCCGTAGCAGCAATGTTACATGTGTCAAATATCTGACTTCATTTACTACCCATGCAGCAGCATTCTGCACCAGCTGAAGCTTCTGAATGCTCTTCAATGGCAGCCCCATGTAGACCACATTGCAGTAATCCAGAGGGGAGGTCACAAGGGCATGAGTGACAATGAGTAGTGCCTCCCAGTCCAGGAATGGGTGCATTTATCTTTTTGTGTGTCTGTTCTCATGCTGAATGCTAAAGAGAAGAATTTCCTTAACTGATATGTCATGAGTGCATGGTCATAAAACATATCCAGTCACAGCAGTAGTTTGGAAATACATAGAACATCTGTACATCTAAACAATAGGTTTCCTCAGAACAAAGCTGTTCTGATGTTTACAAAACAAAGGATTAATGTTGTATTTACAGAAGAAGGAAGTTCACAATTCATTGTCTTTCCTGGATCCAAAATTGTAAACCCCCAGAGGAGAGTAATAAGGATGGTAGCAGAGATGGCTCACCTTGGACTAAAGGGAGTTGATAGCGGTTTAGATAATCTTTTGATTCCTTTCTGTTTGTTTAACATCAGGCATAGCATTAGCATTAACATACCTCATGTTTGATCCAGCAGTTTGCATAGCTGCTTATTCTCAGTGTATATTATTGTACCAAAATATATTTCCTTTTTAGTACATGAATTATTGTCAATTGGCAGTTAGTGACATGTATCATTTGACACAGCTTGGCTACTTAGATGTTAGATGTTCATTACAAATGGACTGGTGTCCTAACTTTGACCACAACTTATGAAAATGGAAAGTTTCTAGAGATGATTTTGAAGACCACATGAATTGTTTATTAAAAATAACAAGTGGGAAGGATCATTAATTTAATTATGACATTTAAATGTAATTTGGAATTTAATTGGATCAAAGGATGTCCCATAATTCCAAATACTAGCCTTTTCCACTTGCTACTTTCTAGATGAATTGGGATTACTAGTTCCAAGGAAGCAAGGCATGCAAAAAATGATTATTTAAAAAGAACATATGCACAAAAATACATTACATCAAGGCCAAATCACTTGCTAAACAGTATACTAGGTACCGATATGTATGCATTAGGAGAAATGTGAACAAACCATTAATCTGAATGTGTGTAGGAATGTCCTTTTGTCAAATATACATACTAATGCAGGAATTGATTCAAATTATTTACAGTCAGAAACTGAACAAAATGGAAATTGGTAGCTATCTCCTTGGTAGACATATTTCCATTTTTAGACAGTGATATACAGTATATGGAGAGAATTTGGGTTGAATTTAGACAAAACAGAAACCAATGGACCTTAAGCTTGTCATGATTTACTTTTCTGATTGATTTCACCTGGTTAGTTCTAAGCATGCTTTAGGCTGGATCCAATCTATAGGCCATAATCAGTTCTACTTCGGACCCACTGAGTTCAGTGGACGTTCTGCTGAACATGTATGTACTAGACTGTCCTGTAAGTAAAATATATGACAAAAATAGACTCATCTACAAGTGATGAGAATATGACTGCATATACTGTATTAGAGAAAGATGCATGGCTTCTGAACCTCTGAATTGGTTTTTCATCTCCATTTTTCAAGGTGGCATGGATCTTTTCCATTTTAATTTGTCTCTAAAAGAGGCTGATTTCCTGTCACTAAAATATTTGTTTATCAAGTTGTAAGCCACACAGCTGAATCTGGGAGACTCACAACAACCACCCAGATACAATATATGAGACCCAAGTTGGTTAGGTTTATAGATTTGATTAATTATTTAGTATGTGCATGTGTGAGAAAGAAAGAGATGAAAGAAGCATATATAATTGTGTTTTCAACAGTCTTGACCTCATACTCATTAACAGACATCTTTAAGTTGTGCAAGAGATTTCCAAGAAACAACTGGCCAATTTATTTCTAAGCAATCTATTTTAGCTACTGTTTTCAACAAACAAGTCCACTGGGAGTCCCTCATCAAAGACAATTTTGATGGTTTTGAAAAAATAAATTAGGTTTTCTAGAAGGTAGGTGACTTTTTTAAGCATTTGTTTTGAATTCAGGGTCTTTCTGCCCAAAGCATTTCATTCCTACCAAATAAAGGGACTAAGTGAAGCAAGACTGAGAATTTCTAAGCATATTTGTTAAGCAAATTGTTTTTCATCAAAAGCAATGAGGCACTAAATCCTTCTGTATCAAATCCTTATTAGGTTGCAGTTTGTGAGTGTCATTGTTTAATGCTAAACATACAATCACACATAACTTATCCTCCTTATTCCCCAACTCCTGCAATTCTAAACACGCTCACCATATTTGGTGCTTGCTTACATTAAGAAAATAAGAAGAGCTGTTCTGCCTTAGGTTGATAGACCATCTAGTCGAACATTCTATTTCCCACAAGGAGGGATGAGATGCATTCAGGAAACTCAGAAGCATGGGTAGAAAGATGATAGCCCTGCTTCACTGGGGCTGCCAAACAGGGAATATTTAAGATATACTGCCTTTGACTCAGGAGATTTTAAACAGTTGTGATTAGAAGCCTTTGATAACACGATCCTCCATGAATTTATGTACTTTCCTTTTAAAACTAATTTGGCAGCCATCATACCATCTGACAGCAGCAAATTTTATAGTTCACTTTATATTATGTAAAGAAGAACCTCCTTGTATTGATTGTGAATCTTCTTTCACATAGTTTCAGGAGATGACCCCAAGGTCCAACATTGTGAGAGAAGGAGGGAAACTTCTTTGTATACATTATCTGCAGCATCCATGATTTTACACACACCTATCATATCTCCCCTTGTTATTTTCTTTCCAAACTAAATGTCTTCCACATCTGTAGTTCCTTCCCATAGGACAACAGCTCTAAGTATGTTGATTGATCTTTCTTGCACTCTTTCCTGCTTTAAAACATTATTTTTAACTGTGGTGGTCAGAACAGTACACAGTATTTGAACTGCAGTCTCACCGTAGATTCACAGAAGGACGTTGCTATAGTGGCAGTTAAACCCCGTCCTAATAATTGCAAGTGTTCTTACAATATTGCATGGGAACTATATAAACCAGGGTTTCTCAACCAGGGTTCCACAAGGTCACTAGGGGTTCCCTGGGAGATCATGATTTATTTAAAAAATTATTTCAAATTTGGGCAACTTCACATTAAAGAGGTAAGTTTCATTCTTTATTTTCAGTATAAGAACAGTGTTAATGTATATATACAGGCCTACACACGAAACAAATATAAAAATTTTGTAATTTCTGGCCTATATTTGAGCCTGAATGTGCAGGAGTTCCCTGAGGCCTGAAAAATATTTCAAGGGTTCCTCCAGGGTTGTTGAGAAAGGGTGATATAAACAATTGAAGTGAACTGGCAATTTCAAAGACCTAAACTTTGAACCATAAAAATGCTTTTTCCACCATCCACTCTATTAGCAAATTGCTGTTACACATACAACAGCATTAAGGCTACACTGGGTATAGCAGAGGGAAATGAGAGACAAAGCCATTCTATCAACTCTGCTGACATAAGTAGGTATCATCTATCCCCACTTCTGCATCTCTCCAGAGGGAAGAGATGAAACTTTCCTGATGATTGCTGCATTGAAGCCATGAAAATGAGTGCTTATAATAATGTTCACCTCTAACCACCATTTCTCATCATAACCTCAGAAATTGCTCTTCCTCAGTGGCAGCCCTGAGAAAAGTAGCTTCATGTGGAGAGGGGATGGGTTCAAACTACTTTGCTTTTGATCAGAAAATGAAATCTTAGTACCAGTTGCTGGATATTCTTCCAAGTAGAATAAAGTACCTCATGATGTTAAAAGAGAACAGTTGTAGTGAGGCCCCATGATTATTCCAATCACCATGTTCTTTTAAGAATTACTTTTTCCCGTTCTCCTTTTTTCTCTGCTTTATATTTCTCTGGCTGTTTAATCAAGTCACTGTGCTATAAAGTGACTTTATCCCCAAGCCTGTTACTTTCTTTGTACATAAAACATTTTCCTCTTCTATTTTTCTTTTCTAATAACGTGTTTCCAGTTTCACTGATACTCCCTGTCACAGGGAAGAAAAATGTGATTTGAATATTTCATATATTCCTTTTTGAGTTTTCCCTCTCTTGGTCTATTCTCCCGTGTCTCGTCTCTTCTGTGCATTTGTATAGGAATATGGCACAACCAGAGGAGCATGGCAATAAACCAACTTTTCTCTAGTTTATGTTCCTAATAGTTTTTCAAGAAGAAATGAAGTGTTATCTTTACTTTCTCAATTGTACCCACTGGAACCAAAAGAAGTGTCATGTTGCTATATATTGCACAACCCTAGAGATATTTTTCTCCAAGCCTGAATTTCCATGAGGGCAATATATTTTGAAAGCATCTTACACAGTAGGCAATAATTTATCTGGTCACATGATGGCTTGTGGCTTCTTACTGGAATAAAACTGGATAATTTGTCTCCTTCTTTTGAAGAACTGTTGGATCCAGTTATCAGGGTGTGTTTCCTGAATCCAGCTAATGGGTCTGTTTTGTGTAGTAACACATCCACACCAGCCTGATGGGTCACTATTTGTATGGCCATTGTGAGAAATGTGTCTTGTACATCTATTGGAATATGGATAGATGCTATCATTTTGACAGAGTCAGAGATAGATGCAGTCATGCTACATTAACTATACAGTATATCATTAACATTCCTTTTCTAATTGAAGAACTACCATAGAAGACCAGAGAAAAAGGAATAAACTTAAACTTTTCCCCATTTGCTGCACCAACTGATCCTTTCTAAAACACCTTTTCAAACAAAGGCCACTGTGTTACAGTTCAGTACTCATGCATATAACATGTAATGTGGCTCTGATGTTTTCATTGGCAAGGGTGACAAAGTCCCAGAAGAGGCCAAACATGCATTCTTTTTTAATCAGGATGCTGACTGGTAAATCCAGGAAAGATAAGTGCTTTCTTGGATCTAGACTGTCAAGCAGTCCAGTAAGTCATATTGTTTTTTTAAACGAACTTATCTAATAAAGCCATCCAGGTTAAAAACTGTTACCATAGCCAGGATCTGTTTGACATTTCACAATGCAACTCCTTCCACTTGTAAGTAGCACTTTGAGGTCTTTATTTATTTGGTTGTTTATTTCAGCCACTGGGCAGAAGAATAAAAGCATAGACAACCCACCAAGACATAATGTTACTGATTTCAATGAATTTACAAGCTCATCCTTCCAGTGATCTATTCCTTGGTTGAAAAAAATATGTACCTTGTTGGACCTCACATGCTATTTGATAAAACTGAGCAACAATAAAAGTTACTGTGTCCTTCATATCTGATAATTAATTTATATAAATGTTAACCGGTCTTCCAGGATAACTCTTTAGAAGTAGCAACAAATGACAAGCATGTCTGTTGTTATAGAAATTACAAAGATGAACCATTGTTTTGAGGTCTTCTGTGTTTCATGGGCACCAAAGCTTATCATATGGCAGTTTGGAAAAAATTCTTTCACGCATTGATGTAGGGAATGCATTAAGGGGACCAACAAAAACATCCTACAATCATGTAGTCATTCAAGGCATCTTGTTCATTTAAAGGTATCCATCTGATTTTCAAACATGAAAGAGCTATTTACATAATTCAAATCTATTTGCTGATCCATTTCACAAATAGGCAGTTTAGTCATTGACCTGGCTTTTGTGTATCTTATTTAAATAAATAAATCTGAAAATACCCCCCACAGTTATCTCTCCAAAATATATTTCTAATTATATGGAAATTTATCTAATAATACTAGCCATGGGTACTAAACCAACAGGAAGGAAGTTCAACTTCAGCCATCATTTGAAATTACTTGCTTGCAACTCTTTTCTACTCTGATGTTCTCTGTTTCCAACTAACATAGCATGGGACTTGAAGAAAATTCCTCTAGAACTGTGCTAATGGGACTTTACATTTTACTGGGTTAATATATGCACCAATTTATGTTTCATATGACAGCAGTATCTGGGAGTTACAAGATAACTTTTATTCTAGCAGAAATAAACTGAGCATTTTTAGATCAGAGGAATGGGCAAACATAATTTAAATGTGCATACTTCTGGTTGGTGAAGAGTTGGCCAGCCATAGGGATGGTATAGTCGGGAGGCTTGGTATTTAGAGGTGCAAATACAGGAGTTCCATGTTACCAGAAACCTTGATACTGCCCCAGTAGGCAGGGCTTGCTAGAACCAAATCAGAAATACTAAGAAAAAGGCATGCCTTTCCAGTCAGTCAGGATCCATTGTGATACTATGGAAAGTTAAGGAACTTTCCTTAAAAAGTTTTTTTAAAAAAACAAAATGGCATGAAAAAACAAAATGGCATGGGCACGTTTTTTTGGTATATGTTTGTAATGACTAAAGGTAAAGAAAATATAAAGAAAAAAATTAAAAACTGGAATCTTTAGTAACTGATTGAATAGACAGCATACAAATACATGAAAATAAATTAAACATAATAAATAAAACCCCAAAGGAAGTAAAATTCAGACCAATAGAAGTTCTGATCTTGGATCGGTGCTACTTAAATACTATTATTCAGAACAGTATAATGGAAAAGTTTGCTAATCATACAAAAGTACTCCAGGTAATCAAGGATACTTTATGTAATATTTTAAAGCACCCATTTTAATTTTATTAATATTCTAATTCTGCAACTGTAGCACTGTTGATATGTGTTTTATGGGATGTTCTAAGTACTTGTTACTTACTAGTATTAGTGCGTACTAAATTGATTGCTATAGTCTATATTGGAATAACATTAGTTTTCTGAACAATTATTAGAAGCTTGGAATGTGCAAGTATTAAACAGAAAAGATGTCTAATAGCATTTGGTTCACTAAAATAAAAAGAAAATGTTTCTATATACTTGATAGATAACAGCAGAAGTTAAGAACTAGGGAAAAGGAAAAATAAACCTGCCATTTAGGAGTCAGTGGTAAAACCACTCTGATTAACATTCACCATATGAATACATGTATTTCTCGATAATCATTTAACAATTTAAATGCCTATAATGTAATAAAACTCATTGATGCTGACCTGAAAGTATTCCTTTTCTTTTGGAGATCCTTTCTCTGGCTATAACAAAAGATATACGCTTTGAAAGTTCTACCTTTCGCTGCCTGGAACAATGCTGGTGAAAAATAAAAAGTGAAAATGATTGGACACAGATATAATATCTGGTTCAAGTGTACAAGTGACAGGAAGCATCAATAATTTGCTGTACTTATTGCATCAGCAGAAGTCCATCTGGCAGCCTTGTTTAATGTTACCTGTTCCCTTTTAAGGACTGCTGCATTGGAAGATCTCCTTGCTGCCTTCTATGACCACTTTTCTAGGCATTTTCAGACAAATCCACTCATATCCACTTTGAGTTGGATGCTGAATGGGCAAAGTCTCATGAGAAGATTTGTTTCAAGATGATATGGGGCTCTAAGACTGTGACACCTTAGGAAAAGGACAGGATGAACATTCCCACCTGTGGGCTGGAATCATGTCTTTCCTGGCTGGAAGGTACAAGGGACTGGGTTCAAGAGGTAGTGATCACATCCTTATAAAAGGGGTTCATGTCACTAGACATGAAAGAGGCAGTGGTATGCTACCCCTCTCCAGAAGCCATCATCAACTTGGTCAATATAGATAACCATTGTCCCACCTCTAACCTCCACATTTTAGGAAGGGTATAGAGAAACTGGTAGAGCAGCAATTAAAAAAAGGCATTGTATGAAACAGCCTCATGTGGCGCAGAGTGGAAGGTGGCAGTATTACAACCAAAACTTTCCCCACAACCCGAGTTTGATCCCAGTGGAAGCTGGATTCTCAGGTAGCCGACTCAGGTCAACTCAGACTTCCATCCTTCCAAGGTCAGTAAAATGAGTACCCAGCTTGCTGGGGAAGGTGACGACTGGGGAAGGCAATGGCAAACCACCCCACTATAGTCTGCCAAGAAAATGTCGTGGAAGCAGCCTCCCCACAAAGGGTCAGACATGACTCGGTGCCTGCACAGGGAACCTTTCACCTTTCACATGAATCAGATTATCTGTATCCCTTCCAATTTGGTTTAGGTGTGGCCAAGTCAAGGTGCTGTTTATTACTTATAAGGCCCTTTATTGCTTGGGTCCAGGTAGAATCTGCCAGCCCAGTGTATGGTAGCTGAGAAGTAGTGCTATGGGTTCCAACCCCCTGGGAAATTAGGGTATGGGGGCCTAAGGAATTGCATTCTCAATTGCAACCCCTTCCCTTGGGAACAACTTATATCCAGAGATCCTACCCTGTTAACATTTAGGAAGGCAGTAAAAATTCTGCTCTTCCACAGGGTTGTTAGAGTCAAGAACTCCACTTAAGGCAGTTGGTAGCATTAGGAACCAGTTAAGCAATATCATTTGTTTTTATGTTTTAATTATTATGTTTTGTGACTGCAAGCCACCTAGAATCTATGGAGTGGGTGGCCTACAAATGAATGAATGACAATATTTTGAAGGTACCTTGAGAGTAACAGACAGGACCAAGTACCTGGGCTTTTGAATATGACACAGTAGCACTAGTCTGTTTGCTTGGACTTCTTTAATTCTATATATTTTGTATATCCATATGCATTATGACATCTCAGACAATTTAATTTGGGATGTACTTATAGAGAATTGCATTCTCTATTTTATAGCCAAATTTCTCTTCCTTAGAAATAATGAAAAAAATGTATATGATGCCACAAATCCAGAGATACATATATTTAGACTATTACTCTGCACCCAGCCTGCAAACACACTGTTGGAGCATTCATGGAACTTGATAGGCCAAAATATGAGTCTAAAAGTACATTGGCTAACACAGTATTAGGTTCAACATACCTGGAAACATTCATTAAGATATTTTGTTACATAATATTCCTACCTATAGTTATCCCTGGGGATGAGAGATCTATTGGCCAGCTGTTCACCAAACCCATTGACCTGCTAGAAGAGGGTGGAAATATAACTATTACTATTTCATTTATTTTGTTGGTTGTAGAACAGAGCTAAGTACAACTTTTGTACATGTTGTGCTATCTTGCCAACTATATGATATATTGGAGAATGAGAGAACTATGCATCATGGTTCATCTTATTGCCAATATTCATCTTACTGCCATAGAATGGCCCTTTATATTCACGGACTGATAAGAGAACCGTCAGCCATCTGGATTTTATCACATTTTATATTCTTATTGTTTATATTTGTATTTATTGTATTTATAATTGTATTGAATTTTAACTTTGTTTTTATTGTAAACTGCCAGAAGTCCCTCATTTGGGGGGAGATGGGCAGTGATAAAATTTGATAAATAAATAAAATAAAATATGTCCAGTACCACCGGTAAAACACAATCAAAACCACTCCAAGGGCTAAGCTATAGGACTCTGGCTCTTCAGCTGTTTCCTAAGGCTCTTTAGTTCAACTCCAGGGAAGACAAAGATACCAACCATTATGTATTGATTCTGACAATCAGACAGAACATCTGGACAGAGATTGGGTAGATTCTATCTCAGTGTTGTCCTCAAATGGTTCAATACCTCATTCTAAAAAAGAGATAAGATTCACTTGGCGTTCTCTTCCATCTTCCTGCATAAGCACATTCAGAGCTTTTATAAAACCTTTCAGCCTATGGAATTCCAAATTTAACTACAATGGATAATGTATTTATTAAAGGCAACTCTCTTAAACGTTTGCTGCTAGCAGAGGCATCACTTTATTCCTAGAGGGCAATAAAATGAATCTTTCCATTGCTTAACTTAAAGCAAGTTCATGTGTATTTGGTAGAAAAATGAGGAAGGAATATTGCTTAAAATGGTATTAATTTGACAGTGATAGTTATGTGTTCTTATAGTACAAATTATTTTGCTGCTTTTGTACAGTATTTCCATACCTTGACATTAACACACTGTAGGCCACAGACATGCTTTGCATCTTAAAGATGTTGACAACACCCTTTTTTTCTTAATTATTTTTTTCCAAAATTAAGTGCTCATATATCATTGAAGATTACTAGGCATTGCAGGATTATGGTTACCATAATAAGCTGTCCAGAGAAAATAAACAATAAATGTGATGGCTTACAAGTGTTCCCTTAAGCCACAGCTTTTTCAAAAACTCTTCTGAGAGTTCATTAAGTAAACAAATAGCTTTACCCAGGACATTGTTTGTAAATGGGTGTAAATGACTGAATCATTACAACTTTTAATTCACTTTATATTACAAAGAAGGATGCATAAAAAGAGCTTAACTAAAGATTAGCTATCATGTTTTTTCTAGGAATCCTAGAACAGGTTAGGGATAGATTGTCATGGAGAAAATCTATCTATGTGGTCACTAGGAGTCAAAGACAACCTGATGGCACATAATATCAAGAGAGAATGTCAGAACCAATTGTTTGCTTGCCAAGGGATTTGGCTGGCCAGGTTTGGAAACCAAGTGGTAGATGAAATTACCACGGCCTAATCTAGAGACTGGCTAATCTACAGATTTTCCATAGATTAACTCAGGTTTATCCATCTTTTTCCTAATCAGAAAATATTGGTGATTTGTTTAAATCTAACTGCAGGTTCAGAAGAACTATGAGTAACAGCTGTAGCATTTACGCATCTAGCTGCTTAAATCTGTACCTGCTTATGCTTCTCTTGGGACGGCATTTCCCAGCTCCCAGTGGTTGTGATAGCTCTGAATTCTATTCTTTGATAGCTATGCTGGGGAATTCTGGGAGTTGAAGTCCACACATCTTAAAGTTGCTGAAGTTGAGAAACACTGGTCTGAACTTTAATCACAGTTATCAATATGACAGCTGGCCCCAAAGATTTAGCTGACCTTTTAGAACTTCTTCTCACACCCTGAATTTTCTCCTATATGCATGGAAATCAACCTTTTCCAGATATTTTTGACAGCAAACTAATAAATAATAGGAGAAACATATTTACCATACACAATGAACTCAGGAGCACTTGATTCTGAGGTTTTTATTTTCTACGAAATTGCCAGGCTTTGTCTTTAGATATCCTTGGATAGCCTCAGTCAGGAGGCAGCCTTTGGGAACTGGTAGACACAGCTGAGATTTTGTGAGGATCTCATAAGAATGCTCACAAAATGCTTCCTCACTACTATCCAGGTCTCTGCTTAGCAATCTATCTATCTTTTGCATTTTTCTGCAGCCACTTGCTATGTGTCCTATCCCAGGCCAAACACACACAAGCACACAAGAGAGGTGGTTGCAAGTTTTACTGTTGGCCTTTCACAACAAATGCCCAAGCGGCAGGGAAAGCATGAGCCCAGTGCACATGGGCACACACGTGGGAAAGAAGCTCCAAAAATCAAGCAGGTCTTGCCTTAATAGAGTCCCAAAGCTTCCAAGTCCAAAGAAGCAGGCAAACAAGACATTAAAGGGAGGTCCAAGGGTCAAAGCGCCACAGAAGGTCCAGAGCCAAAAATCAAAGTCACGGGATTCAATACTCAAGATCTGAGGCGCACAGTCTGGGTTAGCAAATGATTGTCCTCAATGGAGAGGCTTGAGTTTGCGCTCTGGTTAAGCAGAGCTAGCACCAGTGGCTGCTCCTTATGGGAGGCTCCTTGCAGAGCACCTCTGTGCTGGGGTGAGGTAGCAGCTCAGACTCCTCATCTTTGGAGAGCGATGGCAGCTGCTCCTGCTGATTACCTGATGGTCCCACCTCAACTGCCTGCAGGTCCTCACACGGTGGCTCATCTGGTAACTCTGGAGCAGGCTGCTCAGTGTACCTCTCCTCATCTGAGTCTGAGCTCATCCTGACGCTATGGAAGCAATGGGCTGCAATCACTCACCACCATTGCTTTTCAAAGAATGCCTGACCATCAGTATTCTGTTAGCCCTGCAAGGTAGTCCAGACAAGAAGCACAGCCACAAGTACTAGCTCTATCTTTATGGTAAGCTTACATTAACAGCATCTTGCAAGACTGAATGTATTTCTCCCCTCCTTTCCTTTTACTCTCTGGAAAACAAGAGAGGGTCCTTCTGAAATTCTATTTTATTTTATTTTATCCCACCTTTATTATTTTTAAAAATAACTCAAGGTGGCAAACATACCTAATACTCCCTCCTCCTCCTATTTTCCCCACAACAACAACACTGTGAGGTGAGTTGGGCTGAGAGAGAGTGACTGGCCCAAGGTCACCTGGCCAGCTTTCATGCCTAAGGCAGGACTAGAACTCTCAGTCTCCTGGCTTCTAACCCGTTGCCTTAACCACTAGACCAAACTGGAAATGCTTCCTGTGCTCCCCCTCCTTTTGTGGGCTATCTTTTACATGCCAGTTGTCCAGTCTGTGACTCTTCCTCTGTCTCCCAAGGTCATTCCCACATAGACTTACACATTCTTGAAAATAAAGAAATGATTGCTTGGGATTTGCTTTGCAACATGCCAGCTTTCAGTTCAGCTGTTGAGTGTGTGTTTTTTAAATCCTTTAAGACAGAATCTATTTTGGGTTCTGAGGAAGTTGTCAGCAGGGACACAGATACCCGTAGGCACCAGATTGCCCTATTGTCTTCCAGAGTATTTTAAATGGTTATGAGGTGTCATGTATACAGAAAAAAAATTAAATTAAACCTGACATGAATAATCCATAATTTTCAGCATAATTTGCAGAACAGAATTTAGCTATTTAACAGTTTTCACACTCCTCCAAATGTTATGATAAAATATTTTGGCCTTTTAAATGTATAGAAATTCAGATATACATGGAGGCAATGTGGATTGATGCAAACATTAATCAGAACTATAATAAAAATCTATATTAAATATAGGTTCAAATTATATAGCTTTTTCTAGCTGTACTAGAATATACTGGTATATTAAATAATTATATCAATTGAACATTTTGTTTGCATTCCCTTCCATTCTTATCCTTAAAAAGCATGATTATTTTATATGATCAATATTTAGCTACAAATTGGTAAATGAACTGGGTGTAGAATTTACTTCAATCGCTTTCATGAACTATTTAGAAGACAATTCTATTTAAAAACTATAATTAATTTTTTTCATACCACCAATCCTTCATCAGCATTGTGATGACACTTCACTGTGCTCTGAAGCTTCTAAAACTTTAAACTGACATGACATTAAAATAGTGCACATCTTTTCTCAATTAACCATGGCAACAGTAATATTATAAGCATTGCTTAATTAAATCTCATAGAATGTCATCAGCCTATGAAATGATACATGATTATCTCCAATGATCAGTTGAGGTGCAGATGAATGCAAAGATTAATTTCCCATTGCTATGATTTTTATGGTCACCGAGAAATTCCTTTTTCACCACTGCTTCACCCTACACTGAATATGACATCAAAATGAGCAATTTAGCTTCAATGTTCGAAAAAGAGTATTTAACAAACTTGAGTGCCACCTACACTTCAACTCACAAATTCAGGCCTGTAGCTGAATAAATTAATATGGATTGGGAGAGAATACAAGGAAAAAAGCCATTGCAATAGAACTGAAATGGAACAAAACAGTCAGGAAGAAATAGATATATTAAGATGCCAAATATGATACTACAAAATATTATTTTGAAAGATATTAACTAATCAGGTATTAAAAAATCTAAGATAAATTAGGTATAAATGTTATCGTAGATTGTGTGAAATATCAGGAATATGGATATAATTTTTAAATATTACAAGATTAAGTTATTGCAAAATAATACACATAATACAGAACTGTCCAGAGTCATTTGTCAAGATGGGCAGGGAAGAAATGTGATAGATAGATAGATAGATAGATAGATAGATAGATAGATAGATAGATAGATATTATGCTAACTTGACTTTTGTGAGTGACAAAAAAACATGTGATATAAATATGGTATCACAGTATATTGTTGGTGTTCTTCAAGTGAAATGGGATTAAATTTTATTATTGTCATATTTTGAAGTTTACCTGTTTGATATTACTTTATTACTTTCTTTAATGTTATTATAGTGTATTAGAATGGTTTTATCATCCTCTTGATATCACTTTGTTAAATGGATTTCATATTTGTTTTATAGTGAATGGGAATCTTAACAACTAGGTTTCAACATTTTTGCTTTTCGTACTTGCATAATCCTCATGTACAACATGTTTTCCCTCTCTTATGTTCTTGAGCCCTTTCCTTGGACTACAGGCATTTACTTCAATTCCATACTGTACTGTGGTTCCTGTAAAGGATTTGTAAAGGAGTGTGTATTTGTACATGCTTGTACACAGCTGTAGGGGGGTTGGCCCCTCTGGTTCTCTCAAGTGGTATCCCTAAGCCTTTCCCAACTTTTGCACCAGCCAGCAATGTGGAAGGACAGTCTGTTTGGACAGTGCCATCACCACCCTTTCCAGAGAACTAAACAATCCTTGACCTGTTGGGTCATTGTTTCAGACATATTTCCTTACCTAAACAGAGAAACAGAATGACCACGGGTGGGCAAAAAAGCAGTGGAAGCGGGAGCAACTTTGACTTCCTGCCAGCTTTCCAATTGATTTTCCTTGTGGGAAGCTATTAGGGAGCATCAGAAATCTCCCTCCCTCCCTCCCTCCCTCCCTCCCTCCCACACCTCTGCACACCCTCCCCAACCTGCACCACACCAAGCTAAATCCAAAAATGCTAGAGAATTCCTGGAAGCTTAGCACTCGAACACATCAGCCATCAATAGACACATAGAGATAAACCACATTTACACACCATTCAAAAGAGGCAATAAAAAAACTAAGAAGGAAACAAAAAGACCAGAATGCGCCCTCTCCAGCAGCCAACACCCAGATAAGGAGGGATTAACACCAACAGACAATCAAACAGAAAACAATACTCCAATCAAGTGACTACCAAGGAGACAAACAATCCAGACAAACAATCAAGCAGAAAACAATACCCTAATCGATGAACTACCAAGGAGGAAACTACACCCCCACCAACACTGGCAGGGCAAGCTACTGTATATAAACAGGGAGCAAACCCCACACTCACTAGCACTTATGATGTTACCTAGTCAGGCAATGAAATGCCTGCAATCAAACAACCAAGCTGAGAGAGAACCAAGGACTCCACAGTTCAACCCTGAGCTATACATATTCTCTTCTACTGAAACCAGACCTTGTCTACTTGGGCAGTCTCAGAAGTTGGATAATAGCACCTAAGGAAGAAGAATGTTTTCAACCATTCAAAATAAAATGGAGGGGAGGGAATGCCTTGGGCTATGGCAGTTGCTGAACAACAGCTTTATATTTGCATGTTAAGGATTACTTTCCCATAATTTCTTTTCATATTTTAAAATACCTAATTTCCTTGTTCCTGCAGTGGGACTTAGAAAATGAAGTCTGAAGCAATGGTCAAAACTTAACAGGCTCATTTCTTTTTAAAAAACCAGAAAGCAAAAAAACCTTGTCATCTTAACAATATTCTGTGTCTGTTTTCCATATTATAACTCTCTTTAGGTTTGTCCATTGTGCATGCAAATCAAACTTGTCTTGTCTTGTACTCTTTTTGTGTTTTTGTCTTGTTCTTTGTTTTAAAATGTTTTTTAACAATTGTAAACTGCCCAGAGTTGCTGGGAGTTGGGTAGCATACAAATTTAATTTATTATTACTATTACTATTATTATTATTCTTATGGTTGGTTGCACAGTCAGCCAGATGTTTAGACTGAATTTTGCATTTTTGCCCACCTATCAAGTCCTTCCAAAGGACCTGGGATAGGCAGATGTTGTTGTTTAATAATATTAAAGGTATCGTCGCAGGATGTAAGCTGTTCCAAGTAAAGCTGCCTTTTGCAATTGATTGATGGTGATTTTGTCAATGCCGGTGGTGTTCAAGTGGTGCTCCAGATGTTTTGGAATTGCACTGAAGGACTTATTACTATGGTACTATTTTTACTTTCTTCTGCCACAGTCGTCCTACTTCTATTCACAGGTCTTTGTATGTTGTTATTTTCTCCAGTTCTTTCTCTTCCATTCTGCTGTCTCCGGGTATTACAATGTCCACTATCTAGATTTTTTTTCTTATCAACAATTGTTAAGTCTGGGGTATTGTGTGGCAGATGCTTGTTTGTTTGAATTCTAAAGTGTCAGAGCACTTTGGCTTCTTCATTTTCTATTACTTTGTCTATTTTGTGGTCCCACCAGTTCTTGCTTGCAGGCAAGTGGTATTTCTTGCAGATATTCCAATGCACCATTGTTGCTACTTTGTCATGCTGTTGTTCGTAGTCAATCTGTGTGATCTTCTTGCAGCAGCTTACTAGGTGGTCCACTGTTTCTTCACCTTCTCTGCAGAGGCAGCACTTGCTGCCTGCTGCTGTCTTCTCAGTTCTGGCTTTATATGCATTTGTTCTTAAGGCTTGGTCTTGAGCAGCCAGAATTCATCCCTCTGTCTCTTTCTTCAACTTTCCAGCTCTTAGCCATTGCCAGGTCTTCTTGTTATCTGCTTTGCCTGCTAGGTGTTTTGTGTACTGGCCATGTAATACTTTGCCTTGCCATGTCTCTTTTCTATTCTTCATTTGGTCTTTCTTGTAGGCCAGTTTGGTCTCTTCAGGATTCAGTACGCCTTCATGGTATACTAGCTTCAGTGCATTTTCTACAATGTCCTTCAGATATTTTTCCAACACCCTTTTTTCTTCTTCAACTATCTGGTGTACTTGAAACATTCCATGCCCACCTATGCTCCTTTGTAAGTAGAGTCTGTCAACGTTGCTGTATGGATGAAGGGCATGATTCACTGTCATTATTTTTCTGGTTTTCCTATCCAGGGCTTCTAGTTCTACTTGAGTCCAGTCCACTATCCCAGCTGTGTATCTAATGACTGGAATTGCCCAGGTGTTAATTGCCTTGATGGTATTTCCTCCACTGAGTTTGGACTTTAAGATCTTCTTCACTCTCATGATGTATTCACTACTAACTTTCTTCTTGACTTCAGGGTGCTTGATGTTGTCAGCCTGAAGGATGCCCAAGTATTTGTAGTGATCTTCTTCATGCTGACTCTATGTTCAGGTTGGTCTTCCTTCTCTTGCAGTTTTCCAAATCATCTTGTCAATTAACAGCTAATCTTTTGTCCCTCTGCTGTTTGTGTGGTTTCCCTTCTTCTCAGATGGAAGTAGCTTGTTTTCAACTAGATGTTGTTGGACTGCATCAGCTACAACACCAGCTAGCAGTTTGAAAGTTGTTGGTAAGCAGGTAATTGACCTGTAATTGCCTGGTGCTGTCCCTTTTGTTGGATCTTTCATTATCATGTAGGTTTTGCCAGATGTTAACCAATCTTCAATTTCACCTCCTTGCAGTATGGTGTTAAACTGCTTGGCTATGAGTGGGTTCAGACCAGTCAGCTATTTCAACCAAAAACCATTTAGTTCATCTTCACCTGGTGCTGGTTAATTCTAGATCTTCCTTGCACTTTTCTCTACCATTTCTGCTGTTATTATACGTTCTTTCATTTCAGCTTCTTTTTTTCCCTTCACCACCTCCTTTATCCAAGCTGCATTCTTCTTGTATTTCTTTGGGCTGTCCCATAGCTGCATCCAGAACATCACTGTTTCTTCTTTGTCAGGTGTTGGCTGGTTCATTGCAGTCTCTCCGTTGATGGATTGGTAGAAACATTTATGATTCCACTGAAATTGAAGATTCTGCCTGTAGTGTGCAATTCGAGCTTCATATCTGCTGATTTTCTTGGCTATGGCTGTTATTTGCTGCTTTATTGTTTCCAGTGTTTCCTTGGTCTTCCTTGTCTCTAGGTGATATTTCTGGATCAGGTATTCTTTGTTCTTCAGCTTCTTCTTTTTTTCATCCCTTCTAGCTTGCTTGCATCTGATCTTAGCATGCTGATCTTATTTTCCAACCTGATCTTCTATTATGGTGATGCACTGTTTGGCCTTTTTTTCTTGTTTGTTAATTATTATTGTTGTTACTGTTGTTGCTGCTGCTGTTGTTGTTATACCAAAGGTAAAGATGAAAAAATGCATACAAACTTGAATTCTCCTTAAAGACAGTTTAAGCTGCATTAACAGTTGGTTGTAAATAGACTGGTTACATAACAAATTAATTCTATGCAGGAGAGGGAATCCTGACACTAAAAATAAATCTATTTCTTAATACAAAGTTGCTGCTTAGTTCAACTACTTCACAGCATTATGGGATACCCTGGCATTTCTTGCAACTATGCAAATATCAATAAAAAAAGGCTAATATGCTATTATAAAGGGGTAATTCATAAGCATCTGATTGGAGGAATAGCTGAATATTCTGCTGCCCTTAATTACTACATTCACTCCTAGAATGATGGCAATATCTCTCCCCGCCCCCCCCCCAAGAAAACCTTGTTCCTGTTTCTCCATTATTTCTATAATTGGTATCTCAGTCTACATGAATGTATTTAGGAGGTTCTGAAAAATGTCAGAAATTTTAAATCTCAAACTATGGCTGAGGACAGGACTGATATAAATGCTCATAGCTGAAATAATAGAGATATTTTAACAACCCATCTTACTTTCCACTACAGCCTTGAGAAGTTACCTATATAAAAAATACCGTTGTCAACATTTATCATAATCAGAATGAGTTTTGTCTTAAGGCAAGTAACCCGGAAAGCCTCTTTAGGTATCTAGTTATAAGATCTGCTCTGAGTGCTCATATTGCTGTCACACAAAGAAGATGAATGGGATGTGTAGAGATGTAACACTGCTGTTAGAAGCATCTCCAGTTAGCATTACTGGGAGATGTAAAGATGAAACAAAATGAAGTAAGAGCCCAGCTACAATATTATAGGCTACCAAACAATGAATGTGTATGACTTGAAGGATGTAAATAGAGCTGCGCAGAATGGAACTGTGGGGCACAATTATAAGCTGGACATAAAGAAGTCATTTCCTTAAAAAATACTTTTGATTTATCTATTTCAGTATTAAATGAAACATTGCATTAGCTATTTTAACTTATGAATTACCAGAAATAAAACCCAAATCCCATTTAGATGCTAATTAAACTAATTAATCATAGTTGGATATAACAATGGGGATTTCCAAAAATGTAAGGTTGTAAGGGCGGCAGACTGGTCCAGCAGCAACTTGTGGTCAATCTATCTCAATTGCCACCTTGGTCTCTGGAATGCAGTCCCTGCTGAGCTGAGAGAACCAACCTCATTGTTGGCATTTAAAAAAAGCCTTAAAATACATTTTTGAACGGGCATTTAATTATTGTAGGCTCTAACTTAATGTGTAACAATTTGCACATTGTAAAGTTTAATATGAATAAATTTAAGAAAATTAATTTTGTTCAACTATTTTCAAAAGAAAAAGTATATGTCATTATCATTGGTAATGTTCAGTCACTTTACACTTTTTGCAATCCAAGGCATATAATTTCACCAGGACTTACTGTTACTAAATGCTTATCTGAATATTTATAGTCTTGTATGAGCAGTAATAATATTAAGCCACCCATCTTCTGTTGGTCTCTTTTTCAATTACCTTCCATTTCTCAAAGCATCAGGATCTTCTCAATTGATTCTTGCTTTATCATTTGTCCAAAATATACAGTATAAGTTTTAACTTCATTATTATTGGTTACACTGAGCTGTCTGATTTTATGATAACCAGTTGATTTACTTGTTCTTCTTGAAATCCAAGGTATTCTCAACCATTTTCTCTCACAGCTTTTCTCTTTTTTTTAATAGTAATTCTATTAAAGATTACAATTTACAACAATAAAAACTAATACAAATTAAAAAAATAAAAGAATAAAAATAAAAAATAGAAGGTGCAGAAAAGGAAAAAAGAAAAAAATGTAAAGAAAAATAGAAAAGAAAGAAAAAATAAGAATATAGTAAATAAAAAGAAAAGAAATATATAAAAAAACAACTTCTCCCTTCATCATAACAAGTATAAACAATTTTAGTAACTTATCACCTTCTCTTAAAATACAACAAATGATCTCTTCTTCCCATATCCCAACTATAAACAAATCCATAAAACCTCATCATTTCAGTCCTGATGTCAGCAAAAGTCCATTAAGGGTTACTAGAGTTAACAACATATCTATTTTAACCTAGATAAAATAAACCAACTTTATACTCTTTGCTTTTACTTCTAACAATCTTGTTCTTTATGTCCTATTCAGACTAAGCACCAGACCGGTTCTCAAACAATATTCTTTATTAATAACTATTTACAGTAAGTAAGTCCTTGATATGCAAGACTGGGTTAAACAAGCCCAACTGGGCCAACTGGAACATGAAAGCTGGAGGCAACAGTTCTCGAACTCGAACAGTACTGGAACAACACTGATGCTGAATCTCTGACTCACTGGACCTGGAACAGGACTACAAACAACAGACAGGGATGAGCTGGAGGCTTGGAGCAGGACTCGAACTCAGAACAGGGTTAAGCTCTGCTGGGGGTTCTTGACTAGGCTGGTTACTCTGAACTAGAGACTTGAAGACGAGGCTTGAAACAGGAACAGGGATGGGCTTGGCTGGAAACCCCGGACTGGACTGGAACCTCTGGGCTGGAGACTTGGAGCAAGACTTGGAACTTGGATCTAGACTGGACTTGGCTGGAAGCCCCAAACTAGGCTGACCTCTCTGGACTGAAGACTTGGAGCAAGGCTTGGGACTAGGAACAGGGCTGGACTCGGCTGGAAGCTCTGGACTAGACTGTATTCTCTGGACTGGAGACTTACAGCATGGCTTGGAACTTGGGACACGGCTGGACTCAGCTGGAAGCCCTGAACTAGGCTGGATTCTCTGGACTAGAGATTTGGAGCAAGACTGTAAACTGGGAACAAGACTGGACTTGACTGGCAGCCTTGAATTAGGCTGGATTCTCTGGATTGGAAAGTTGGAGCAAGACTGGAAACTGGGGATAAGATTGGAACTGGCTGGAAGCCCTAGACTAGGCTGGAACACAGATCCAGGACAAGATAGGGTTGCAGTACCTGAACACAACTGAGCACACAAAGCACGGTTGGACTGGAGCGAGGACACAAGGTGGCACTGGAGTTTCAAGGCACAAAGAAGCTGCTTGGAAGATCACAGAGTTTCAAGGCTGGAAGCAAGACTGAGACTGCTGGGCTCGGTGAGCAAAGGATCCTCAATGGCAGCAGAAGCAGGATGCAAGTCCTCTTCGGAGTGAAGCAAAGGCGCTGATTCCCCTTCCGCAACAGACGCCATCTCTGGTGCTGGTAGGGACTCTTCTGTGGATGCTGCAGGCTTGTATGATCAGTTGTCTCTGGCAGCTCGCTGTCTGCGCGGCTGCCTTCTATACTGTTCTTTGGTGTGCTTGGAGTCTCCTGCAGCCAATCGGGCTGCCTTCTCCTTTGCACGCTTTTCAGCCTGTCTCTGACGTGCGCTGATTGGCATATACAAATCCTCCTCCAGATCTCACCCAATCAGCGTTGTAGGTTCTTCCCACTCTGCTGAGTCATACTGGAGTTTCATTTCTCCAATTCCAGCCCTGTAAGTTTCCAATTCGTCCTCTGACTCAGAAAGTGAAACTAATTCTGAGTCGGGCAAGCTTGGTTGTGACACTTCAGTCCCTTCAAATACCGTCCTAGAACTTGATTTCTTTTCGTTTTGTCTTTATCCCTTTCCACAAAATTCTTCAAAAGTTGTACAAGCCTCTTTTGTAAATCCAATATAGGAAAATTATCCAGGTCACTCTCTTGTTATTTGTATATTCCTTTTGATTATTAAGACATCAGCCAGTTTCTTTTGTATGTCCAGCGTAACATCTTTTTCCATGTCATTTTTGTAGCCTGTCATTTTAAAATCCACTTTCAGTTCAGTACTGGACTATTTGCACTTCAACATATAAATATTTATTTCTGTAATTAGACACAAAATACCAGGAAACAATATAGTTATCATACTAGTTTAATATTCCCAGCAACTAGCCCTAAATAAATGAGTGGCAAAAAGGTGCAAAATATTTTTTCATAAGAAGCAGAAACATATATTCACACATTTCAAAATCCATTGAATTCTCTGAAATATCATTTCTATGTGTGTTTTTTTAAACAAAAGCACACATACCCATTTCATTTCTCATATTTCTGCTTCAAGTAGGTTGACAAAGAGCATAGACGTGCCTGACAATGCTTATGCTTCGCAGAATGCCATAATCACTTGGCAAATCATGAATATAACTAATTTTACAGCAGGTTTCCTGACCCATCAGTCACCCAAATTCTCAAAAACAATGAGCATACTGGCTCATGGACAGTAATGGATGAATTATAAGCCTGCACATTTTTATATCACTAAAAGTATATAAATATACTTTTCTATATTTATATAAAAGTACTATATCAGGAGTCAGCACAAGTGACATCAAGTATAGAGCTCAATCTGATACATGTCTTTTCAGAAGTAAGTCCCATAACAAAGCTAATTTGGGTTGTGTTGCATTTAAATGATTATCTGTCACATTAAAAACTTGTAGTTTGGTAACTATTTCAGTATTCTCACTGAAGACTTTTAGAGGCTGCATGAACTCTTGGGGACCTCAGGTTATGTACCTGTGGTATACCAGATCAGAGCCAACATTTGCCTAAAATGAACCACCTGTAAGCCTATGGGGGGAAGGATGATATGGGAGAGAATGATATGCTCCATTTACATATCATGATAGCCTAGGAACCATGGTTTAATAAACTATATTGGAAACAAAATATACATATAATACATGTATCCCCCTTTGTTGTTTTCATTGCATGTGTAGAAAATAAGTCAGGAAGGAGAAAAGAGATAGGACAAAAACATTATGCATTTTCTAAGTTCTTCCAGGGATCTCTGGTTAATTTTGACCAATATATTGTATTGCTACCTGTGGAGCCATTGACCAAAAGCAAATTTAAATATTTAACAAAGAGATAGCATAACAACAAACTGTTAATTTCCTTCTAAATTCAGATGCAGCCATCTGTTGAATAGGATTTACAATCTGTTTAATGGTCACAGAAGTGCTACATAATAAGCTAAAATGGGAAGAAGACTGAAATATTCTATTAAGTTAAGAATGAAAAGATAGTCATCAACCAGCAAAGGTCCATATGTGCTCAAAATACTTTTGCAAATTGTACAAATGCTTTTTTAAATGCTTCTAAAACTGTACAAATGCTCTTTAAAAGTGACATCATCTGCCAAGCTTATCAAGCTAGCCAGTATGTCAATCAACAGCAGTAAAAAAGAAACTACCAAAGAATCTTATGGCCTTTGCAGATGTACAAATTGCAATAGATAATGTAAAATGCTATTGTTTTGATGTTGATATTATGGTCATGTTGAATTTATATTGACAGTACTTATTGTTGTTGATACTTTTTGATGTTTTAAAATTATTGTAACGTATCATATGTACTGTATGCCTTGCTGTAAGCTGCTTATTGCTGGATGATTGAAGCAGCATAAAAACATTTGTATCTAATAATATAAAATCTTCCAGGTGGCACACAATCCATGACCCAAGGACTGCATAGGATGCTTATCAAGACTGGAGTACAGCCCGAACAGCCTCTCCAGGAATTGCCACTGAACTGTAAGTTTTTTACGGGATAGGAGAGGAAATAATTTAAGATATGAAAATAAATCATATAAGCTATTCAAACATTGAATTTATTTTGAGTTACCTTTTAAATTAAATTAAAATATTTTTTGTCCTGGCTCCACTCAATTATTTGTTCCAGTCCCACACTTTAGGGTGTGGCTTCTGAAACACCACCAAAAGTAAACTTGGCCATTGACTAAAAGCTTTACTGGATGAGAAGCATGGATGAAATTTTGTTCTTAGGTGGCAGGTGCAAAAATGGAAACATTGGCATTAAGTGGGAAAAAATGAAAATAGTATAATATGCTAATTAAAATTTAAACACCTGCCAAGGACATACTGTATAGTAACCATTCACAGTAGAAGTAACTAGTGATAACACAATTTTCCTGGATTTCTTATGTTAATTAATACATGAAATAGATAAGGAAACCATTCCCTTTATTTATACCCATATAGATAGAACCAAACTTCTCATTAAATTCTAATAACCTTGCTGCTTTTTAAATAATTCGTTGTAGAATGGCAAGTTTCAGTAAGCAACAGATTGTAATGTTTGAAAAAGTTACCTATGAAAACCTATTGCAGTATAAAACCACACAGTGAATACAGCTCCAGTCCCTAATCCAGGATCCTACAGTTGTGCTAGACAATAGCGTGATTCCTGACTGAATGATGGGTTGCTGATGTCTAGCACAACTAATGGACAGGAGGGTACCTCATTATATTCCCTTTTCAAAAATCAGTAGTAGCAGCTACAAAAAAGGAAAACATTGTAATTGTTCCTAGAGGAGATCAGATGTGATTCTAGCTTCTCAATTTGTAGATCATTAATATTCATTAATATTATCATTAATAATTTAAAGATTAATATTCAATTGAAGCCAGAACTTTTCCTTTTAGGACTAATGGATAAACAGAAAACAGCCATGGAAGTTTAGTTCAATATATGATTACTGCAGCAAGATTATTATATGCACAGATTTGGAAAGATTCGAGACTATCCACTATGGAGGAATGGTTGGTGAAGTTGACAGGTCTTGCTGAGATGGATAAATTAACTTCCTTGATTAGAGAAAAGACACTATATTTATTTGTGACTGGAAACCTCTTATGGACTTTTTGAGTAAAAATGAAAAAAATGAACTTGTGATTTATGGCTTGGATGATCAGACAGGATAGATCATAGAAAGAAGAGTATCACGATGTAACTTTAGAGAGATTAAAATATAATACTTATAACTCCTGGGAAGAATATAGGAAGCCATTCTTTGGATCTTTTCTCTTTCTTTTTTATTTTTCTTCAACTTTTTTTCTTTTCTTGCACGTTTTGCTTTTCTTTGATTCTTTTCTTTTTTCTTTTTTCAACCTTACTTTATATTAGTTTGTATTAGTTATTATGAGTTTCAATAAAAAAAATCATACAAAGTATGGTCAAAGCCTGTAGCTAGCTAAATATGCCACACAATTAGTATATTAGTAATATCATTTCTCTTCACTCACTAAACCATATCAAGTGAAGATTGAACTGCAACCTTCAACTTAAAAACAGAGCTGTGGTTATTCCCATTAAGTCTGCATATCAATGTAAGTTACACTGAGTCTGACTCATAGTTCAGTGTTACTCTGACATCAACAGTTCTCTAGGGACTTGGCAGAAAACATCAGATCTTGCCATATGATATTCTTTTAAATGAGAGTGCCGAAGACTGAACCTGTAATTCTCTGAAGGTAAAATATTTGCTTTCATTGAAATATGGCTGAGCTTCAGTTTCTGACCATCACCAGAAAATGATTAACAAAAGACAGGCAGATGCACCAATTTAATTTAGCGTAGTCAGTTTGGTATGCTAAGTGCCAAGTATATTGGTGCCAAAATAGCCCTCTTAAGTGCATTTTGTCAAGGAATTTGTCACTGGATTTCAGCTCATATAAAAATCTGTCAGCTTATTTTATTTCAGACCAACATCTACTTCTGCTGGGTTGACCTCATTTTACTTGCAGTTCAGGATGCAAGTCTTAAATTTAAATTCAGTTAAAAAACAGGAATGCTGAAATGTTGTGTCCCTGAAAAGAATCCTCTTGTGTCCCTGTTTTTGGGAGAAAACAGATTAGAAACAACGAACTGGCTCAAGGCCAAAATCACCATTCCAAAGTTCCAGATCTTGCAGTGTTTAGAGTAACCATGGTTCAAGGACTGACACAGGAAAATCTACTGAATTAAAAACTTTCAGGGTCAAGTTTTTGGTTTGAATAGCCTTGGAGGGCTGTCTAGTTCAAGTCCAACTGTAACATAAAGTACTCAAAGAAGCAGACTGGGAGTAGTAAATTGCCCCATCAGCAATTAGCACCTGAACAATAGAATGAACAAGCATATGGTAATCTAATCACAATCTTCTCTACTTAGTGAAATAAGTAGTATTTTTATTTAACTTATAATTTTGGGAGGAGGGTGTTTCTTTTAGAATTTTAGATGTATGCTTAAAGACAAGCTACACATAGATATTAATGAAAATCTGTGTTTTTAACTTTTTTTTAATGAGTTTTTAAAAGCAGCACTAGAAGTCGCTCTAACTGGGCTGCACTGGGGAATGCCCTAGTATAGCAAAAGAACTCTCAGGTCCAATTAGCCTGATGGATGTATGGAAACAAATTTTCATATTCAACTCATTTATGGATCAGAAAGCATTGTCTGACTTGTACTAACATGGACTTCTGGTGGGAGAAAGGGAAGTGCAATGTATTGTTAATATCTATCTTGACAGCTCCCTAAAGAAATAAAGCTGGATATCTTTTGTTAAATTCATTACACAAGCAAACAATAAGAGGAACATAAATTATTAACGAAGTTTACATCCAAAAGAAATGGCACTAAAGATATATTCATTGACATCAAAGGCACAAAACCAGTTTGCCAAAAATGTTGCAGAAACAATGAAAAAATATTCTTCTAAAATGTATGCTGTCCAAAGGAAAGGAAAGAAGAAAGGATAGATGAAAGAAGTCAGAGGAAAATATCTTGAAAAATACTTAAATGGTTTCCCACAAAGAAGATGGAAAGCAATCTTTAAATGGTATTTTGATTTATTCTGATGACAAAATAACAATTAAAATAATCAAGCTTGTGTACAGTGTATTAAGTTGTGCCTGCCTTTCTTTCTTTCTTTCTTTCTTTCTTTCTTTCTTTCTTTCTTTCTTTCTTTCTTTCTCCAGGTAGTTCACAAAAGGGGACTTTTAACAGATCCTCTCTAGATGACCAGACCAGATAAGTAGATTCAGCTCTAGCAAGTCATGGTGTATTCCATTCTGTGCCATGTAGGGCTTTAAAGGTAACAACCAGCACTTTGAACAGGGTCCAGAAGCATACTAACAACCAGTGCAGCAGCTTTAATATGGGTGCTATTCTACACTTGCAAAATTGTTCTTACCACCACGTTTTGTACCCATTATAACTTCTGTGGAGTCTCCAAAGCCAGTCCCACATAGAGCATGTGACAGCAGTCCAATTGAGTTATGAGTGGGATCTTAGTTAGTAAAGGTAAAGGTTTCCCTTGACGTAAAGTCCAGTCATGTCCGACTCTAGGGGGCGGTGCTCATCTCCATTTCTAAGCCTTAGAGCCGGCGTCCGTAGACATTTTCCAGGTCATGTGGCCAGCATGACGACACGGAACGCCGTTACCTTCCCGCCGAAGCGGTACCTATTGATCTACTCACATTGGCATGTTTTCGAACTGCTAGGTTGGCAGGAGCTGGGACTAGCAACGGGAGCTCACCCCGCCGCGTGGTTTCGAACCACCGACCTTCCGATCGGCAGCTCAGCGGTTTAACCCGCAGCGCCACCGCATCCCTGGGATCTTAGTTACTGATGTCCAAATAGAGTCACAGCTCATGCACCAGCTGAAGCTGGCTGAACACCATCTGGCTACAGCTTCCAGCTACTGCTTGAGCTACAGGTCCAGTGGAACCCCTAAATCACAAACTGACTCTTACAGGGGAAGCAATAGAAACTACAGGACTGATATTTAGATTTTCAGATATTTACTAACAACTAGCATTTAATCTGATCTCGTTTCACCTCTTCTGATTCTCACAGCTTGCAGACACTAGTTAAAAATGTCCAGGGCATCTCTTGCACAGTCTGGATGGTGATCTCTGAGTCTCATCATCAGCATTCTGGGGGAACCCACTCCTTTGCTATTTTCCTTACTTTCCCATTGCATCAGGCCCAAGTTTCCTTGGCATGGAGTCACGGATAAGCTTCAGCTAAGAAGCAGAAAAGAGCACTAGGATAAGCCAGTATTCTAGATAGAAGAACACCATATACAAGTAGTAGTTGGGAATGTATTCAATCTACTTGCTTTCTGCTGCAATTTCCTATTCCTTCATCTGGATCTGTTCTAGTGCCTGTTTGTTTTGATAGCGCACTAGCTGATAGATTGTAAAACCTGAGCATCTTTATTCAGGTTTATCCTAGGCAACATAAATGAAGATGTAATAGTGGGTTTTTTTAAAAGTTCCTTTGCTTTTAGCACATCAATAAGTTTAGCAACCTCTTCAAGAAGCTCTGTTTGAATGTCAGCATTTTGTAATGACCCAAGTCATAAAAGGCCCACTTTGTATCAGAAAGATATAATGTGCTTTTAAATTGCCAAGTGAAAGTGCTTCTCCAGATAGTAAAACATCAAACTGCCTGGACAAATCTGGACTTTGATGGGCAAAAATGTATGTGTGTGTATTTCTCCTTTCAGTTCATAATTTTCTCAGGTCAGTGAAGCATTTTATGTTCCTCTTCTTTACCAACTTTCTTCTAACAAAATTTGGAAGGTTAATATGCAGATGCCATCCTCTTCAGAAGCAAAGCAGTTATACCATCTAATGGGAAAGATGATGACAGAAAAAGTTTAAGACAAATCCAACACAAAAGAACATATTTTCTGCATTTTTACAAAGATTGTTTCCTTAATATTACAAAATATCAGTGGTGGAGGAAAATTCTACTAGTTTATTTTCCTTCCCCAAACTGTAGAGCAACTATGAACAAAGCATACTCTTTGTTGAACCGTAATTAATTACTTTAGTGTTACATTTTTGACATTAAAAAGCTAAAATCGCTTTTTTAAAAACTGTTTCTGCATCCAAAGCCCCAGGGGTGGGGTGCTACCAGAATGATGTCACTGGAACTTGAGGCTGATTGTTTGCAACTGATTTTTATATCAACAAATGCACTGAGCTGCCAGGGCTCAGAATAAGTCTTTCTTGCCCCTAATCATCAGGAAATATGGCACCAGTAGCTTGACCTTCTGGGATTCTATAGGATGCAAATAAGGCTCAGTGGCTTAACCTAAAGCAGAGAATGGGACCTAGCAATATTGTATTGCTGGGTTTTACAAATGATCCATTATCCACTACACCATTTCCTTACCAAATAATAATTCTAGGAAAGAATATTGCCCCCAAAGAAGACAACCCTGAATTTAAGGTAATATCTCCAAAAAGGAAGAACGGGGGGAAAAAAACACAACAGAGAAAATCACTGTGAGATGTCCTGTTTCTTCACTTTGTTAAGGCACACAGAGCTAACCTTAAGAGTAGGGAAGGAATGAGAGAGATGTTAAAGGGGCTTGCAAATAAGATTACAGAGTCCTGAGAAAGGGGGAAGCACATGAAGGAAACCCAAAATAACTCTGCCTTGACTTCATTTAGTATAAGATGGTACGGAAGGAAACCTGGATGGGCTTTCAGGATTGATGTCAGCCTTTGAGGCAAGCCAGCAATAAAATCAGGCATGGCAGAGAATCCAGGAATGCTCTTCATTGTTGTAAGATAGAATAACAGAATCTTGAAAGCCTATCCTAACCTATTATAGTTTCTTTCTGTCCCAGCTTATACCAAACATCTGAAAGCTTTAAATCTGGTAGCTTGTTGTTATGTTTTGAGATAAGATATCCAATTAAATTCATCTTTCTGCATTTTACCTAATTCCTCTAATTCTCAAATTATTTTTTCTGTACTAATCTTGTTTATCAGCCAAATCCAATCTAATCTCAGTACTATCTTTTTGAACTTTTCCAATATCAAGCTTGTTTTCCAATAACAAGCTTGTTTTTCATTTAATTTTCAAAGGTAAGTGATGCTTGAAGCTCTTTTCATCTCCTGTGTTCCCTTGTTTTTGACAATATCTTCTTTTCTTTTTAGAAAATGTAAGGTGACCCATCCTCCCTGCATTGACAAATAGTTACTGGGGTACTGGAAACTCATATTCCTGTTAACTCCTGTTACTCAGCAGGAACATCCAACGGTTTCATTCCATCACCCATTCTAATTCTAAACTGAAACAGCTTAGAAAGATCACACTAATATTGTGTCAGGCCTAGCCCAAGAACAATATGGAATCAATTCAGCCAAGTTCAGTTCATTATTTGCTCACACTGTATAGACAGAATCTTGCCAGACTAACCCTACTCTATTCTAACCTAAAGGGAAATAGGAGGGAAGAGGAAAATGGGGGGGTTCCACAGTGTGGCTACTCTGAACCTCTTTCTCTTCTCACAGTCCTGCTCCAGGCTGTGTTGTCTTTTGTCTTGCCTGCCTCCTTGGAACGTTCTCCCTCCTTCCTGAGAACCAACTGCTTAATGCTTAATAGCATTTTAATAGGTCATCATTCAAAGTTTTGGGTGTCTTAATTCTTTTTATATGACTTCATCCCTCAACACACAATCACATACAAAACATAGCATTTCAGTATTATGCTGTTTAATACTACAATTCATCTATACAGATATGTAGACTATCTTTCAGAGAACATTTGCTCTCCAAGAAATTATCCAAAACTAATGTACTTGTGTATAAAATGTAATATAAACCATCTTAAAATTATCTTAAAACTGATCAGTAATTATTAATCCTTCAACATCAGTTAATAACAGTAAAGGCATATAATAAAAAGCAGAATGAAATAAAAATGTTTCATCAGTACCTGGCCACCGTAACGATAACTCTGATTCTACCAACCATCAACCATTCATTCATTCATTCAATCATTCATTCATTCATTCATTCATTCATGCAATCATTCATTCGCCAATGGATGTGAACAGTGTGGATACTTTTAAACTAGATTACAAGTAGAAACTATCACTAAAGATTTGAAGAAATATTTCAGACAATGGCAAAATGAAGGCATTACTGAAATGCCTCTAGTTAGACAAATCTGTGGAAAAAGATTTGATGACAATGAATAAATGAAAAATTAATCTGAATACAATGTAAGCAATGGTTCTTTTTTAGGTGTACCTTCTAATATTATTGCATTTTATTTTATTTACATTCTTGTCATTGCTGAGTTTTGCTGGGGGGGGGGGGGGTCCTGCTTTGGATAAATGGATTGTGGCTTTCTTTGTAAAGTTGTCATGGTATTTCTACCTGTTCAGCTGCAATGTGGGGTTAAGAATTCAGTATTTCGCTATTTACTGAAACTGTCCTGTGACTTTTAGTTTTGATGACATTTTTTGTAATTGACTTAATTGTTATGCCATTGCTTCTGGATTTGTTGTAAATCTATGCTGAGTGCAGTGCTTACAGATGAAGTAAAAAACAAAACAAAACCATACTCAGCAAATAATGTCCATGAGGAAATAATTTTTTAAAAGGCAATGTTGGATCAGCTACAGAATCTAACTGTGAGGGCCACCAGCAATGGCTGAGTACTGAATTAATATCAACTTTAAAATGCCATGCATTGATTTCTTTAAATTGTGTAACAGCTGGATAATGCTGAGAATATGTTTTTTAAATGAGAATACAAGTTATGGATGCCACCCTTTTGTTAGTCTTTGGCTGTTTATTTTCTCCGATGAACTTCTGGCCTATTCATACAAGGGGCCAGTGTTGTCATTCCCCGACCTCCTATTAATTAATTTCACAACTGACCATGACTGTCCTCTTTAAAGCCTCCAACAACTCTGCATTAGCCAACCAGTGTTCCATCTAGATGAGCAATGCTGGAACACAATATTCTGCATCCAGCCAGTGCTACAATTGTGGCTGCTTTGTTTCATCATGCCTTTACCATCATCCATTTTCAAAGGAAATTATCTGTCAATCATACTGGCAAAGGAATAGATCTACCATGAGATGTCACTTTTGTGGGCACTTTGTTGTATATCCTGTCCTGCAAAACCAGAATCATCTTGCACATGAGATGTAATCACATAGTGATTACAGTACACACACATGTACACACACACACACACATCGTGTGATTAAATTTATCACATCCATTAACAGGTTGCTGGAGTATAATAAATTAGTTATTACTAGTGACTTATTTCTCAGCATCCTATTTATTTAACCAGGAGAATGTATTTATTGGATAGCCTGGTATTCCAACACCATCAAGTGTAAATCTACTCCAGAACCTAATTTCTTTAAAAAAAAAAAAAACTGCTTCATAGACTGAATTGCCATTTTAGCCTTTACGCTAGATTCTGGAATCTAACATAGATTAGCTGGATGCTAAGCCATCCAGCTAACATCCGAAAGACCAGACTGGCAAATGGCACAAAAACTACAATTCTTGGAATACCAGGATGGTATTTAAGCTCAACAATTACAGTTCCCGCTGTTTTATCATAAAGATACAAAACTTGGTGTATTTGGAAAAATACTCAATTACAAGATGAAAAGAAGCCAAATGATTTTCAAAAAAATACCTATGCCAAATATTTCCCATGGGAATTCAGGAAGATCTTACGATTTAATAGACTTTTTTTTATTTCTAGAGGCATTCTGAGCACGCACAGAACAATTACCAACCATCCTTTCTGTATCGGCAGACTTGCCAGGACAATACATTATGCTTTTTGCCCTAGCTGTAATCCTATGAATATCTTAATGAGGCTCATGAAGCTGAGAAAGAAATAACTACTTCATCCTCTGGAAAGGGAATACTATCATGACAATGTAACAAATCTTTTTCAGACCGAAGAGGTTCTGCAACAAAAGAAATACCTGTAGCGATTCATTTCTTACAAGTGTCATTAACAACCAGGAGTCCTGCTTCATAACTGCTTGTATGGTAGCTTTTCTACCTGGTTCCATAGACAAAGTGCTAAATGCATGTGCTACTCTTTCCCCTTCACACAAATCATTATTTGAAGGAGGATCTAAATAATGTGCCATCAAAATACATCAATTTACCTAGAGTATACACTGCAATAAGTTGGTACCTCTGCAGTTGTAAAAGCATATGTTGTAAGTGAGGAGGTTACCACAAATAGATTTATTTAAAAATGGCTTCCAAGGGCTTATGATCAATTTCCACAAAAACATCTTGGCCAAATACATAATTATGGAACATCCTCAGATGTTGTCTCTTTCACTTAAAAAATTTGTTCATGCTGTTCAGGGGCCTCTGCTGCATTTAACATATAATCTAATGTCATAAACGTTCCTTTTATACAGCCAATTTTTTATTTTTTTTTTATTTTTTTTTGTTGGCACATCTTCACTGGAAGATTAAAGTTGAAACAGCAAATGATTAAAATCATATCACCACTGGGGTGTATTAAATGTACATAAGCATGATGAAATTATTGCATAAAAGTTTCAGCTCTGTTTACGGTACCTACTGATGAACCAAAGCTTCCCATGCTGTTTCGCCCGATATTGGAAGAGAAGAAATACCTCCTACATAAAACAACAATTTGGTTCAAGCGATGAAGAAAATTTCATTTCACTGAAGCACAATCTGATTTAAAGAAATACACATTGTACACATCTTAAAGCTCATAGTCTACACAGAAACAGACTAGATATTTAGAAAGAAGGGAAAGAAATGGAAACCTGCAGTTCTTCCTCACATTTCTCTTTAGGAACTTCTTGCTTCCTAGTCCTGCTAATCATAAGTGCTAAGTGTAAAAGCAACATGCCTCATCCCTCTGGCAGGCTGGTTACAGTTGCATTGCATATTAGGGATCACATCTAAATATGCTTAAACCACATTCCAAGATTAATCTTCAGTCTTTGCCATGTCCTTTCTACATAGTGTACCCTAGGACAGCGAGGTGGTGCAGCATCTAACAAGGAAGGGCTAACTTATAGATAGCTTGCATGTGTGTTGATATTTAATGTGTAACATTGACATTTCCAGAACAAATCTCACTTTACAAACCTTTTCTGTGCCTGTATTCTTTATGATGCTCTGTGACTCAGCTTGAGAGGTATTGCTTACTCTTGAAGCAAACATTTTGTTTTTCCCAAACACCACTTATCCTAAATGCTTGCCAAGGGCAATGACACTATCAGTTCTTCCCTGATGTCTCCTTACAGATCCTGTTTATCATCAATATTGGGGAAACCGTGTTCAAGCTCCAATGCACAGGCTATCAATCTATTCAGGTGTGGATGTCTGTGTGTAGGTGTCTGTGTGAGACTCTCTTTGTGTATGTGTATGTACTGAGAAGGAGGGTGTGATGTAGCTGAACTGCATGAAAGTAATACTACTAAATTAACAGCAGTTTATAATTTAAGAAAAACGCCATTGTCAGTTTCAGCTGTTAGGAATTCTTAGAGGTCTTTCTATGTCACCTTGGATTTCCACTCTTTGCATTCAATCATTCCCACAACTGCCAAAAAAAAAGGGGGGGGGGATGCAGGTAAATGGAATTGGCTTATTACAGCTGCTTAGAGGCACTCACCTTCTGCACCAGACAATCAAAGTGGATGAGCATAGCAATAACACAAACAATGGCATATGGAAGAACAGCAGAGCTAATGATTCCTGATTGTTACCAATGGGCTCTTTTCTGAAGAATTGGGCTTGACAAGCGCTCCAGGGATGCCAACCATAATGCTGGCCTGCCACACAGTTAATTCTGTTAACTACTATGGTACATTACAGATCCAGGTTACCAGGCAAGTGATTAATGCATAAATCGGAGTTCCTATGAGTTCAATCAACCACATCCTTTTATCTCTGCCTAGACATTAGAACAGCAGGTTCATTTCCGTTATAAAAATGGCCATAATTCCAAAATAAAATTGAAGTGGGAGGAAAGAAAAAGTTTGGTATCAGAAATATCCAATTCAAAGCTGATGTAAAGCATTATCCAGAGAGCAGAAAATAGTTTTCAATTAGATATTGGACTGAGCAAGACCAGTGAGATATATTTCTATTTAATTATAGCAATCATTTATCGATTTGCATGTGTATGCTAAAAAATACCATATATACCATGTATGGCCCAACACAGGAGGAGTAACACCACAGGACCAGAATCAGCAGTTTACTTTCATCTAAAAGAAAAAGGACACTCATTTGAGGACAACAATGTTCACATTTTGGACAGAGAAGATAGGTGGTTTGAGAGAGGGGTGAAGGAATCCATTCATGCCAAAGTGGAAAATCCTTCCCTCATTAGAGGCAAAGGCCTCAGACACAACTTGTCCCCCATTTTTCATGCTGCTCTTTCATCAGTCCCCAGGAAGATTAAGACCACCAGGAAGGCCACTCTTAATGATCCACTTGGGGATGGACAAAGGATTTAGGAGTAAGACATGCCAAAGACAATCCACACCTCCATGGCACAATTAACAGCCATTCAGGTGTAGGGACAATGCAGCCACCCTGTAATGGGGTCCCCTTACCAACCTTTGCCCAGACTGAAGAAGCTGCTTGGACAAGCAGCAAAATGTTTCTACCAAAAAGAAAGAAATCCAGTTGCCATGACTCAACCTACAGACCATATATTAAATCTATCCTGTGTCCTACAGTGCTGCTTCTCTTTTTCTCTGATACGTAATTAAGAAGACACAAATCCCAAAATCAGTTACTGCTGTAATGCCAGTAATGTTGTCCAAAATGCACATGTCAGTTCATAAACAATGTGATGATATGCAGAATCTACGCACTGTTCTTTTTAGGCCCATGCATTTATGTAACAGCGGCATTTTCAGAAATCTAGAAGAACTTAATGTGCTGTGTATTTGCAACTGAGCACTATCTTTCCGAAATATTTAAACTATTATCCCAATATGAAAAGTATGCAAACCAAACCCGGTTTCCCCAAAGGATGACTATAGCCCTGAGTCATACTAGTGCCTCAGGAGTTTACTGCATCATAAGCAAGAGAAATGGAAATTGTGATTTGTATGATATAATTCCTAGCTGTCATTGTTTCTGGAGTATCTTTCCTGGGTAATAAATTTTTCAGATCCGAAGGCAGAACGTCATTTATGAGATGGTTTTTATCCAAATTTTGCTTAAGGGTTCTAGACCATTTGCTTTTTCCACTGATCCCCAAAGTCTTCACTGTTTGTCAGAATTAAACTATGACATGTTTTATATAATGTGATAGAGTAAGTCTTTGCCGACTAAGCCAGTGCACAGCAAAACTGGGCCATTTCCATTGAGGCCAATAGCTGGCAAGATTTTAAAATCTTTTATTTGGAAGTGCCTGGGAAAAAAGGAAAAGAAAAAAGCTAGGCATGATATTGTTATTTTGCACCAGTAATAGTTATACTGGAATCTAAAACAAGAAAATACTTTGGAAACTGAAAGGATTTTTAATAACAGTTCATAACATGAGTTTTAGTAAATCCATAGGGCATGCAGAAATAGCCATTCAGAGCCCGGCCACACCTGTACAGATGTTCTTTAAAATTCTTAAGCTCTGTAATTAGTCCATCATATAAATCTAGCTCCCAACTACATAAACTACATGCACATGCATATAGATTTCAAGTCATACTGCATATTGAAGAAGCTGCCATAATATCCTTGTTGCACTCTTTAAAAATTTAAAACAACCTCTCTGTTTATGACAGAATAAATTGGAGACTACCCTTTCTGTCATTTTTCTCCAACTCCTAGATGTCTTGGCAATTCTAGCTGATACATCTAAGAGCATCATGCTGTAGGAAGCTCCTTTTGGCAATACTTAGAAATATGTCAATTTCCCTCTTAAAGAAAAAAAAATCCTGTAGGACTAAAGTAATTGATGTGAATCTATTCCCAGAAGGAAAGCTCTAGAATGATGAATTGTGCTTCATATGTTTCATTCTTTTTGTCCCTTTCTGTCATGTAATGGATACTCATAAAGATGGTGACTCCCTGTGATCAGAAAAATGTCCATAAATAGCTTGTGATGCTGACTAAAATGAGAAACAGGATGAGGGTGGATGGAAAGCAATCAAAAGTGTGAGATAACATCTCACATATGGTATATTTCAAATATAGTGGCAGTAGTTCAGGGATCACCATATGGAATAGGAGTTGCTGAGTTATAAATAAGAATATATTCAGGCATAAACAGAGCGGTTGTTTTAATGTGTTTTTCAATTTGACTAAGTAGGTATGGCAAGAGAAGAAAAAGACCAACTCTATTGTTCCATAGGCCAGATAGTCATATGTTCAACAATATCCAGGTAGGATTATAAATAATGTAAAAGAACGTGTTATTTTAGTCCTTCCCATTAAATTTATCCTGTGACTGATCGAGTTAGCTGGAGAGCTTTCTAAGGAATAACTAGGATTTGGCTCCTTCACTCCAAACAGTTTTCTACAGTCATCATTCCAATACAGTTGGTATTATGTCAACCTTTGTAGTCATGGCACCTGGTTTACATGGTGTCACTAATATTTTATAGCATATAATAGATCTTTAAGTCCAGTTTCTTCTGCCTCCTCCTCCTCCTATTTCTTCCTCCTCCTCTCCTCTCCTCCTCCTCCTCCTCCTTCTCCTTCTTTGTCGTTTTGCACTTCATATGCATTTTTTCCTGAATTGTGACTATATCACAACTTTCTGAAAAGTTTGGATTATAACACAAAAATTGTCTTCAGTTCATATGTAGATTTGGGTGCTGTAAACAGGGGACTTTTATATAATAATTCCAACTAAATATATTTCACATCCATCCTCTGTGGATCTAAACTCAGTTGGTCAAGTTTGGTTCCCAGCACGAACAATATGTGGCTAACTATCATTATACTGATTTCAGTAGAACAAAAGCATAGCTATAATCTGGATTGGACAATGTTCTGTTTGGAGAGCCTTCAAGTGTGAGTATACACCTCATTTAACTTAAAATGCAGCTATGAGACTGTGGTGGTAAAAGGTACCCACCCTCCACATATAAGCTGTATTCGCTACCAACTCTATAAGATCCCACCCATTCTATATGTGAACTGTTTAATGTACCTTTGTAATAAAACATTCATAGCAAGTTGCATTGACTCTGAGTGGCTACTGGCAAGGAATCAGACAGGAACTACTGGCCCAAGAAACCACATTGTTTATATCTCACAGATAGTATTTCTAGCATGCTGACCCAGTAGGAAGGGATAAATGATAAGGTCACCAGATGGGTATATCAAAAACATTCCAGTGCCATGCTGTAATTTCCACTGTGTCTGCCTTTTTCTCTGTCTTGTCTTTGCAATGTAGTGGGCCAAAGATATATACAATGTGATTCTGTTTTTGTTCAGGGCTGCTCAGCAAGCTGCCAATGCTTTGCTTGGACTTCAATGCGCACTGTAGTTGTTTGCATGCTTAATACATTTATGTTGTATCTTCAGAGGTATTTGGTTGTTTTAACTGAGCTAGGCTTTGGCCACCACAACACTTTTGATTGAACTGCTATTTTGGAGCATTAGCTTTTATTCTAGTTTATATCCATAAACAACACAGAACTAATAAATAAATAAACTAATAAAGGGTGTTCTTACCATATGAGCCAAGTATTTGTAACCTAAATATAATTTAGGCAGGTCTTTGGCCTTAAGAGTTTTCCAAAACTTTGGGTGAAGATCTGCAGCAAGGAAAAGAAATTTCTGAAATTCTGATATCAAAAAGTAAAGGAGTAAATGCACAATAAGGACAATTCCAATACAGAACTGTGGTATAAGTATATCAGCCCTCTCTGATTCTTATTTATATCCATTTAAAATGTTTCAGAAAAAGGACTAAAACAATATGATTTGTGGTCTCCTTGTTTTCTAAAAACTTGCTGTGCTGTTTTCATGGTGTCTGTTAAGGAACAGAAAAATAATGTGTCAGGAGCCATACATGGAGATGTCAAGAATGGCACTAAACAGCTTCAAACGAATACTTTGCAGCAAAGAATATCTCTGGATTTAATTCTGTCATCTAATTGGTTAATTGTAATAGCAGGTGCCTCTCTGACTTCTGAATATCAGCCAAGACATGAGGTTGCTTAATTGAAAGATTTGATGAGAGGGGAGGAGAATAATTCTTGATTAACAACCTGAGACCAAAAAGGCACGTCTTAGAAGGAGAAAAACACCCTGTGGCAAGGTCTCCAAGGTCACATGAAATGGAGAGAAATGATTCAAAATTGCTTCAGAAATAAGACATCAACAACCAAATCACTGACAGAATGCAGAGAGATCTGTGGAGAAAATGACCAGGCTTTTGAAAGGTAACGAAACAGCCCCGCAGAGTACAGAACAAAACTGCAGATTGATGCCAATGAAGGAAAAGCCCTTGTCCATTCCAAATGCATTTGCCACCTACAGGAAGGGAAGGAAGCAACAGAAGCAACAAGGTTTCATTTCCTAATTTAAAAAATGCTATACTGGTGGTAATTTTGAGCAGGTGGTATCCAATAAAACTGGCACACTAATTATTGAACTTAAGTCACTGCATTTCATGCTCTAGAAGTGGAGAAGTAATTTCATTACTGCCCTCCAGAAGCTTAGAAATACAGTGCCTTTTCCCTCCTCATCTTCCCTTTGAAATGCCATATTTCATGGTACCTTTAGCAGATGAGAATCAAACAGCTGTAGCAGCTTAATAGGAATTTATGAGATGGTTGCTTGATCAACCATTTCCAAAAGGGACAATGCTGAAATGTTTCAAGGCCTACAGAGTTGAGGGTGGCCTCTGAAGTAAGGGATGTTTTAATGTGTATTGATAGGACTGCAATATTGTGTAACAGCCTTCCCCAACCTGGTGCCTTTGACAGAATAATAAAATGTAGTGTTTGAAGTGATCTCGGTGATCCAGATGGGTTGGACTACAGTTCCCATCATCTTATTGCCAACATGGCCTCTTCAGTTGTATTTAACTGGGGAATGAGGTTGTTGTTGTTTAGTCATTAAGTTGTGTCCTACTCTTTGTGACCTCATGGACCACAACATGCCAGGCCTTCCTGTCCTCCACTGTCTCCCAGAGTTTACTCAAATTCCTGTTCATTGCATCAGTGATGCTATCTAACCATCTCATCCTCTTCTGTCCCCTTCTCCTTTTGCCTTCAGTCTTTCCCAGCATCAGGGGAATGAGGACATTGTGTTAAATAATGGAATAAATACCAAGCTTACACAGTCGAGTCACATTTGAGACTATATAAATGGTAAGCAAGGAGCAGACATACTCCTATCATTCCTGAAGTGACTGGAATAGATGAAGACTATCTTCTCCACAACCAGTTTCATGGAGTCCCAGTTTCATGGAGAACTGAAACTGCATACATAAAATAAAATAATGAAATTCAATAAAAACAAATGCTAAGTTCTCAAATCAAATGCAAAAAAATATGACGAAGGATACCTGGCTTGGTACATATGAAAATGATCTTGAAACTGTGGTTACTCACAAACTGAATCCAGGTCAGCAGTGTAACTTGACTGTCAATAAGGCAAATACAATTTTAGGCTGTAGCAATATAAGTACAGTTTCTAAACCAGGGGAGTAATAGTTCCACTTCATTTTATTTGTTTTATTTTATTTTGTTTTATTTATCATATTTCTACGCTACCCATTTCAAGAAATGACTCTTTTCCACTATTCACACTCTACCTCAAGAACTATGCTTGGTTCCATTCCAATCATCAAACTTTAAGATTCAAACAAATTGGAACAAGTTCAGAAAAAGGACAATGAGAATATTCAAGGAACTTAAAACTAACGTCTGTGCAGAGATAGAAATAACAGAATTTTAGCCTTAAGCATAGATGGCTGCAGGATATAAGATGGCAATCTTCTAATATCTAAAGGGGTGCCACAACAAATGGCCATGGCTATTTTGTATTATCCCAGGATGCAGAATGTAGAATAATGATCTTCAGTTACAGAAAAGCAGATTACACTTCAATATTAGAATAAAAACTTCCTAATATTAAGAGCAATTCAACAGTGGAACCAATTACTGAAGGAGTAATCAGAGAGCAGGGGGTTGGACTTTGTTTGCTTGCTTGCTTGCTTGCTTTGTATACCACCAACTCACAGTAACTGGTTCACAGAGTAAAAACACAGAAAAATAACAATACAACAATAAAGACAAAAGGAACACAGGATGCCAATTGTTTCTACCTGTGCCACCCAGTCCTGCAGAAAGGGCATGATCTAGGTGCCACTGGCTAAGGAATGTCAGCTGCTGGGGCCAGGTGAAGGGCCTTTTCTACTGTGGCATACACCCTGTGGAACATCATTCCACTGGAAACTAGGTTAGCCCTGACCCTGCTGGCTTCTCTCAAGGCCCTAAAAACTTGGTTTTGTGTCCAGGCCTGGAGCCCTGGAGGTGTGATAAAGCCCATCTCTTGGATTTGTTGATGGTTAGTTTATGATGCTCAGCTACTATGTGTTTTTATTTAATGTTATGCATTTTATTTGTTTTTATATATTTCATTGTAAGCCATCCAGAGTCACATATGGATCAAAGTTAGTCAAGCTCAGCTAATGGCAGAATGGTACCTGTTACAGCATTTTTACCATGTATCAGCAAATAATCTGGAGAAGAACAATTCATTAAAGAATGCTGTGTAAAAGAAATGCAACAGCCATCTGTACAAGGCACTGAACATTCTACAACGTATTGAGCATTTAGAAGCAGCAGGCTGTTATAGTTAGTACACACTGTGCATATAATGTAGCCTAGAGAGACCTGAAATGTTCTCTGCTTTAATATTTCACTGGCTGTAAGATAGGATCATCGGCATGTCACCTCCCTTCCCAACCGTTTTCCCTGACCCAAAATGGAGCAAATGTGTGCTACAGCAACTGCTTATGCCAAATAACTCCGAAGGGAAATGATCACATGCTGCCTTAATTTGTCTTCCACACTTCTCTCCTGCATTGCTGATATATACTATAGATTTTGCTTTATAAAACTCTCCTGCATAATGTACAGAAAATGCAACAAAAAACAAAAGAGCCATGTCAAGACTAAAAAAAAAAGATAATCCAAACGCCTATTGGGACAACATGTTAATTAAGTTAACTAATATAAGGTTTATTCATTTATTTATTTCTCATAGTTCTACACTGCCCATCTCACAAGGGACTCTGGGCAGTTTACAATTCAGTTAAAATAACAAGAGATTAAAAACATAAAAACAAGTGCATCATGAAAAATATAAATATGAAATATAAAATATAGAAAAATATTTAAAATTTATATAAAATATAAACTCAGGGCCACATCATGGTGTCAACCACCCCCATGATTGGCTATCCCCCCTCCCACCCCAAGCAAGGTGGCAAAGCCAGGTTTTCACTCCCTTTTGGAAGGCCAGGAGAGTAGGGGCCTACCTCACTTCTGGGGAAAACGTGTTCCACAGAGCGGGGGCCACAGCACAGAAAGCCTTCTTCCTGGACCCTGCCAATTGACAATCTCAAGAATGCCACCCAATGGCCCTGTTTAAAATTAAATAGGTAAGGGGGGGGGTTAGTCTCCCACCTACAGGGCCGTGTGGAGGAGTTTTCTGAGCACCTGCAGGATAAAATCGCTCAGATTTGTTCCAAGTTGGACTCTAAGCATGGGGCAGAGTCTGAAGAGATGCCAAGGGAACGTGCTTACTCTGTTATCTGGGAACAGTTTGATCCTGTTGGGCCAGAGGAAGTGGACAGGATCCTACGGACTGTAAATGCCACCACATGTCATCTAGACCCATGTCCCTCCTGGCTGGTGAAGGCAGTTCAGGATGTGACATGTGGTTGGGTCCAGGCGATGGTTAATGCATCCTTGAGAGAGGGGGTGGTTCCAACTGCCTTTAAGGAGGTGCTCGTGCACCCTCTCCACTGGACCCTACAGTTCTGGACAATTTTTGTCCAGTCTCCCACCTCCCCTTTTTGGGGAAGGTGGTTGAGAAAGTGGTGGTGTTACAACTTCAGAGGATTCTGGATAAAACATATTATCTAGACCCCTTTCAGTCAGGTTTCAGGCTGGGATATGGGACAGAGCCTGCATTGCCCGTGCTTATGGATGATGTCATGAGTACTGATGGTGAGCAGGAGGGGGCCTCTATCCAGGCGGGAAAATGCATGCGTAGTACTGAGGAGTTAAGCAGACATTCAAAGAGACACAGATCAGACCCGCCTTAACCTTTGGGGTTTATCTGTCTGGGTTTTTCCCACACTTCTTCAGTTTGTTAGGATTTTCTGTCTAATGTAGCAGTAATAAAGTACTAGAGACCTATTCCTTGTCTCAGCGTGGTTCCTGGCTGTTAGGACATCAATCCTAACAAACTCACTACTCCCACTGAAAGAGGGAGGAACAAAAAAAAAAAAGGAAGAGACATTTGGGAAAGTGTCTTCAGAAAACCAGGAAATTTGGCAGGCCATCCAACAACTGACAGCAGCATTGCAACAATATCAACAACAAGTAGATCTCCAGATCAACACATTACAGGCAGCCATGCTACAGCAGTTACAACAACCAGCTCCGATTAACTCACAACCGGTGCCAGCAGCAGCAGCTCCGCCAGTAGTCTTGAGATCCCAGGACAGTCTACCAGAGAAGTTTGGAGGAGAAGCAGGACAGTTAAGAAACTTTCTCACACAGTGCACAATGTTTTTCGACAGCAGACCGGCAGAGTTTCCCACAGACAGAACCAGAGTCACCTTCATTTTAAGTCTGCTAAAGGGCCCAGCAGCCAAATGGGCTATTCCCATGGTGGAGAACAATGACCCAATTCTCAACGACTACCAGAATTTTCTGGCAGGGTTCCGAACACACTTTGATGACCCAATCAGAGACGTCACTGCCAGCCAGGAAATTCGGAAGCTCAAGCAAGGCAACAAGAGAGTGGGAATCTACATTGCTGATTTCAAACTGTTAGCAGGAGATCTGGACTGGAATGAGAGTGCCTTGAAAGACCAATTCAAACAGGGGTTGGATGAAGAAATTAAAAATGAATTAGTGCGCCAGGGAACACCAGCTACCCTAGAAGATTTATATCAACTGTCTGTGGTCGTAGACGCCAGGCTAGAAGAGCTCAGACAGATGCAGCCAGGGAGAAACAGGGGCCTCAGAGCGCTTCCAGGATTTCCAGCTCTCTCTGCAGCATCTCTTTACTCAGGACCAGAGGAGCCAATGCAGATTGGGGCGAGCAGGAGGCTTATTTCCGAGGCTGAGAGACAGAGAAGGAGAGAGAGAGCCCTCTGTTTCTACTGCAGAGTCCAGGGGCACATGGTGAGAGCTTGCCCAGCAAGAAGCCAAGCAAATTCTGTAAGAGCCCCAGGGCAAGCAGCAGAACCAAGAGCCACCTCCACCTTGACTTCCAACCAGGGAAACTCCATCGGTCTCCCTCCACAGAGCTCAGCAGGGAGACAATCAATTAAGAAGGGCTCATTCCGAGGATTCCAGGCAATCCTTTTACTACTTACCAGTCATAATGCACGTAAACCCAGAGCACCAGGCCAAGCTAGAGGCCCTCATGGATTCCGGAGCTTCCACCAATTTTATTGATGTACAGACTGTACAAGACCTCAACATCCCGACCATAGAATTGCCACATCCCATAGAAGTGGAGACAATTGACGGCCAGCCCCTCAAGGCAGGGCCAATTAGAAGGTTCACAGAACCTTTGCAACTAACAATGGGAGACCACACTGAGTGGATCCAACTTTATGTTACTGCATCACTTAATGTGCCTATAGTCCTGGGCACACCTTGGCTGAAGATCTACAACCCATTGTTGAACTGGACTACGGGAGCAATCTCCTTCCCAGCTAAGGAAATGCCAGCACCACAAAATTTAAGCCGCTCTCCTCTCTCCAGCAACCAATGCAGCCACGGAAGCAGGGGGGGGGGTGTCCAGTCGCCAGCCAAGTATGCAGATTTTGCAGATGTTTTCAGCGAACAAGAGGCCACAGCACTACTCCCCTCCATAGGGACTGTGATTGCACCATTCAGTTGATACCAGGAGCCAAGATTCCAGCAAGGAAACAATATCCCATGTCCCCCAAGGAACTAGCCACCTTAAAGGATTACTTAGATTCTAATCTCCAAAAGGGTTTCATCCGACCATCTACTTCCCCAGCATCTGCTCCTACCTTCTTCGTACCAAAGAAGCCTGACCTGTTGGCACCGGCAAACCAGGAGGCACCCATGAGAGTGGTACACGATTTCAGTTCCCTCAATAAACTCACAGTCAAAGAAAATTATCCACTCCCCCTAATATCTGATCTGCTGGATTGCTTACAGAAAGCACACATTTTTACTAGGTTGGACCTCAGGAATGTGTACAATCTGATCCAGATGAAAGAGGGGCATGAATATCTGACTGCCTTCAATACCAGGTTTGGTAAATTTGAGTACTTTGTTTTGCCCTTTGGCTTGTCTAATGCAGGAGCCATATTTTCCCAATTTATGAATCAAATTTTCTCTGATTTACTAGATAAGTATCTGGTCATTTATCTAGATGACATATTAATATTCTCTGAGGATGCTACAACTCATGTAACCCATGTACGTAATGTCTTACAAAGACTGAGACAGAACAAGCTGTTCGCCAAGCTGGAGAAGAGTGCCTTCGATTTAACTGAATTACATTTCCTGGGCTATAAAATATCAACAGAAGGCATATCCATGGATCCTTCTAAGGTCCAGGCAATTCTCTCTTGGCAACCCCGCCGAACTGTGAAAGAGGTACAAAGATTTCTAGGGTTTTGCAATTTTTACAGGAGATTCATAAATAAATTTAGTGACAGGGCTAAACCCCTCACACAGCTTTTGAAGAAAGGATCAAAATTCATTTGGGGGGAGAGAAAGCAAGCAGCCTTCCAAGAATTTAAGCAACTCCTTGTATCCCAGCTGCTTTTAAAGCACCCTGATCCCACAAAGCAATTCATAATGCATTCAGATGCTTCAGATATTGCCATTAGTGCGGTTTTATTACAATATACAAACAAAACTGAGAATACATTGCTCCCTTGTGCATTTTTCTTCCGCATGCTCTCACCAGCAGAAAGAAACTATGATGTTTTTAACAAGGAGTTGCTAGCAATTAAAGCAGCATTTCAAGAGTGGAGGCACTGGCTAGAAGGTGCAACCTTTCCTGTGAAAGTTTGCACCGATCACAAGAATTTACAGCTTCTACAAAACACCAGATCCCTCACCCCATGCCAAATCAGATGGAGCCAGTTTTTCTCCCGTTTCAATTTTGTTATTTCTTATGTTCCCGGGGTGCAGAACCGTTTGGCAGATGCCCAGTCTCGGTCTATTCAGGCGACCCCCACTACTCACCAGGAGGTACAGGCTACTATATTACAACCTCACAACATTCAGCAATCTATGAGGGGGAACCAGACAGAGATTTTAGCAGTAGGCAGACAAGCAGAGGACCTATTTACAAGAGTCAGAGCTCAGCAGCAACAGGACCCGTATGCCAGGGCCAGGATGGATGACCTCCAGAGGGGCCCGCAAGACACTGCCTCCCCATTTAATATGGAGGCAGAAATCCTCTGGCATAGTGGCCGATTATACATTCCCCCCTCATTGAGGGAAGAAGTACTGAGACTTTGCCAAGACCATCAAACGGCAGGCCACGGAGGTGTTTTCAAAACTCTCCATAGAGCTCTGAGAGACTACTGGTGGCCTAAGATGACTGCAGACATAAAGGGCTACGTGGCTTCTTGTCATACCTGTAGCTGAGCCAAGCCTCTCCCAGGGAAGCCCACAGGACTCTTGCAACCCCTACCCACCCCCAGTAGGCCTTGGGATACAATTTCCATGGATTTCATCACTGATTTACCCCCGGTCCAGGAGCTGACTTCCATACTAGTGGTGGTGGACCTTTTCACTAAAATGGCACATTTTATTCCTTGCAAGGGCCTCCCATCTGTGCAAGCCACAGTGCAGTCGTTTATGGACCATGTTTTTAGGTATAGAGGCATGATAAATCACTTGGTGAGTGACAGAGGCCCTCAGTTCACTTCCAGGTTCTGGAGGGCCCTTTTCCAGTCATTAGGGGTCCAGATCCACCTATCATCATTGCATCATCCAGCTAGTAATGGGCAAGCTGAGAAAATTAACCAATGGTTACAGCAGTATCTCCGGTGTTACACCACTTATCAGCAAGACAATTGGCCAGCCCTGCTCCCCATGGAAGAATTTACTTATAACAACTCTGTGCAATCCTCTACCAAGATGTCTCCTTTCCAAGCACTCTATGGGGTTAACCCTTGGGTGTTGCCCACCTCCTCCCAGTAGGGAGCTGTTCCAGCCGCGGCTGATTTTCTTAAAGAGCAACAAGCCACACAGGAGTTGTTAAAGGAGCAGCTGAACAGGGCAAAGAGTGCTTACAAGAGAGCTTCAGATGCTCACAGATAAGAGGGGCCAGCGATTGTGGTAGGAGACAAAGTGTGGCTCTCCACCAAGTTTTTGACCTCTACCAGACCCTCCAAGAAGTTGGACTCTTAAGTTTGTGGGCCCTTTCACTGTGGTACAGCAGATAAATCCAGTGGCTTATCGCTTAAAACTGCCAGCATCCATGAAAATCCATCCAGTCTTTCACAGAGACTTGCTAGCCAAAGACCCTCCCCCAAGTACCTTACAATCGCAAATGCCCCCCCCCCCTCCAGTAATTGTGGAGTGGGAGGAGGAATACGAAGTCGAGGAAATTCTGGGCTCTAGGAGGAAGGGAAGGGGCATCCAATATTTAATACACTGGAAAGGGTACACTGAGGAAGAGCGCAAGTGGGAGAATGCCAGAGATGTACATGCTCCAGCACTGGTTCATCGATTCCATCAGCTTTTCCCTCACAAACCCAAGCCTTGCACTCTACCAGAGATTCTTCACTTGACTGAGCAAGCAGAGGAATCCCAAGCAGAGGAGTTCGTAAGTTAGCAATCTCCACCCCTGCCTGAGGCTCTGAGGCCAGAGACAGAGGAGGGAGAGCTGCAGCCCTCCACCTTGGGCTTGCATTTCCCAAGGGGGAGGGGGGAAGAATCTTCTAATTATCTAGCTATTTTCCAGCAGCAGCCACCTGGGCTAGAAGCGTTATCAGACCTGGAGAGCAGCACTGATTCGTCCTCCGAGTTTTCCTTTGAAGAATTTCCATCATTGCCCAGTTCCCATGGGAGCTTAGAGGGGGAAGATGGACTCTTCTGAGACCTCTGGAAGGGAGGGGCCTGAAATGGAATGTGAATCTGGAGGGGAGGGTGATGTCATGAGTACTGATGGTGAGCAGGAGGGGGCCTTTATCCAGGGGGGAAAACGCATGCGTAGTACTGAGGAGTTAAGCAGCCATTCAAAGAGACACAGATCAGACCCACCTTAACCTTTGGGGTTTATCTGTCTGAGTTTTTCCCATGCTTCTTCAGTTTGTTAGGATTTTCTGTCTAATGTAGCAGTAATAAAGTGCTAGAGACCTATTCCTTGACTCAACGTGGTTCCTGGCTGTTAGGACAGATGATCTGTGGTGGGAGTGGGATGGAGGGAGTACATCCATCCTGGCTCTTCTTGACCTCTCAGCGGCTTTCAATACCATCGACCATAGTATCCTTTTGGGTCGGCTCAGGGAGTTGGGGGTGGGTGGCTTGGTTTTGTGCTGGTTCACCTCCTTCCTCCAGGGCCAGTCCCAGTCAGTGGTGATAGGAGATGAGAGATCCAACCCTCGACCTCTGCTGTGGGGGGCGCTGCAGGGTTCAGTTCTCTGTCCACTCCTCTTCAACATCTACATGAAACTGCTGGGTAAGATCATCCATCACATGGGATGAGGTACCATCAAATGCTGATGATACTCGGTAATATATCTCCATCCCGGGTGAAGTAAGTGATGTGGTGGCTGCCCTTTCTCAGTGCCTGGGGGCTGTGGGGGTCTGGATGAGGAACAACAGGCTTTAGCTGAACCCTGGTAAGACAGAGTGGCTGTGGATTGATGGCTCCTCGGTATCTGGGAAGTTGTCATCTCTAGTTCTGGATGGGGTTGCACTGCCCCATTCAGAACTGGTGCGTAACTTGGGGGTCCTCCTGGACTCACAACTCCTGCTCGAAGAGCAGGTGGCAGTCGTGGCCAGGAGGGCCTTTGCACAACTTGATGTTGTGCACCAGGTACACCCTTTCCTGGATCGAGATGCCCTCTGGACAGTCACTCATGCCCTGGTCATCTCCCAAATAGACTATTGCAATGTGCTCTACATGGGGCTACCTTTGAAGAGTATACAGAAGCTTCGGCTGGTCCAGAATGCAGCCACACGGGCAGTGACGAGTGCCCCAAGATCAGCACATGTGACACCACTGCTCCGCGAGTTGCACTGGGTACCAGTTTGCTTCTGGGTCCAATTCAAGGTGTTGGTTATGACCTTTAAACCCCTACATGGCATTGGACCAGGCTACCTGAGGGACCATCTCATCCCCATAACATCGACCCATCCCACCCGGTCATGCAGAGAGGGCATGCTATGGATCCAATTGGCAAGAGAGTTTCTTTTGGCGGGGTCCAGGAGGCGAGCCTTCTCTGCAGTGGTGCCCACCCTTTGGAACGTTCTGTCCCCTGAGGTGAGGCAGGACCCTTCACTCCCGACCTTCCAGAAGGGTTTGAAGACCTGGTTCTGCTGCCTCGCCTGGGATGGGAAGGGCAATAGCTCTTCCTGGGGGTGGCTGGGGGTGTAGAGTTCTCCCTACCGAATGTAATTTCTCCCACTTGGATTTTATATTTATATTTATTATTTTAGTATTTTGGATGCTGACTTTGTAATTTTATATGTTGAGGCTTTTAAAAGGATAATTTTATTGTAAACCACCCAGAGTCCCCCTCTTTGGGGGGAGATGGGTGGTAATAGAAATTTGAATAATAAATCTCTCATGAACAGGGTCTGTAGCATGCCCTCTGTGACTGACTGGGTGGGACGGGTCAATGCAATGGGGGTGAGGTGGTCCCTCACCTTTGGGGGTCCCTTACCAATGGGGCTGAGGAAGTCCCTCACCCTTTAGAATGCTGTTGCAAATGTTCACATTTCCCAGAACTCATCAGGATGATGGTTCATTAAAAATATAATAAAAGGCAGGTGTACAAGTAAACAAGGTAGAGAAAGCATCCAGTACAAGGCTTCTGGGAATTCTTTTTACTCCCTTAATAAAATTCTGATTTGGGTCTGATTTGGGTCATGTGACCAGGAGAGATGGGACTTAGTATGGAGCAGTTACCATTGTTCTGATCCACTAGCCAATTCCTTTTCTCATAAGGATGCATTGGGAAAATTTTTCAGGATCCAGTTTAGACCTGTTGTTGGTTGCCCCCCAATACATATACCACATAAACCACATTTTGTCCCATTCCATTCAGGTTTGGGGGAATTATCCTATTGATGGGCAAAGTCCAGAGCCTATTTGCATAATTTCTTTCTAACATTCCATGCACTGAAAGAATAAACTAATAATAAAATAATTTATATTGTGTATTGGATTAGTCTTAGATGGATGATTTGTTGGAATTCAACTTTGGATGCACTGGCTTTCCACAGATGTAAACCTTCTGACAACTAAAGGCAAAATATGTAGAGGTAATAAGCAGAGTAACACTTCTTTCCTGATTTCAAATACTTATTTTGCGTGTCCCTTTATAACATGTCTCCTCGACAGAGTGATGCTCCCAGGGCTGTTCTCATTTCCTTGCCTTCTTAAATCGGTTCTCATTCTGACTTTAAGCTCACAGTTCAAGTTCTCACCTGGCTGACTCTTCATAATGGAGGAAAATACACAATAGGCTTCTAGCTATAGATACACTTAAAGAACCCAGACTTTCCTATCACTACATTATTTCTTAAATAAAGCTTATCTTTAATTTCTTTTATGAAATCACCAGCTTCAATAGACTCCAAACGCAAGTGTTATAGTATATGTGGGGGGGGGCACACATGGGTATGTGGGTATATGTGTAGGTATTTTATTTATTTATTTATTTATTTTTCAAATTTCTATCACCGCCCATCTCTCCTGAAAAGGGGACTCTGGGCGGTTTACAATAAAATCACAATTAAAACATGTAAATTACAATATAAATAGATCTATAAAAATAAAATAGATATAAAATATAAAATCCAAGCAGCGCAGATCTTGTTTGTTGGGAAGAGATCTATGATACTAACCACCCCCAAGATGAACTGGTGGCCCTCCCACCCCAAGCGAGGTGGCAGAACTAGGTTTTTAGGTTCTTCTGGAAGTCCAGGAGCGAATGGGCCTGTCTTACCTCTGGGATTAGAATATTCCAGAGGGCGGGTGCCACTGCAGAGAAGGCCCGCCTCCTGGACCCTGCCAGGTGGAATTCCTTACCGGAGGGGTTCGTATACAGGTAGTCCTCGCTTAACAACCACAATTCAGACCAGAATTTGGTTGCTAAGTGAAGCAGTCATTAAGTGAAGCTGACCCAATTTTACAACCTGTTTTGCAGTGGCCATTAAATGAATCACAGTTGGTATTAAGCAAGCCATGTGGTTAAGTGAATCACGTGGTTCCCCATTGATTTTGCTTGCCAGAAGCTGGCCAGAAAGGTCGAAAATGGTGATCATGTGACCACAGGACACTGTGATGGTCATAAATGCAAACTGGTTGCCAAGTGCCCAAATCGTGATCACATGACTGCAGAGACACTGCAACAGTCATAAGTGTGAGAACCGTTATAAGTTCCTTTTTTCAACACCATTGTAAGTCTGAACTGTCACTAAACAAATGGGGGTTAAGTGAGGACTGCCTGTACACACACATTCTTTTCATTAAGCAAAGCTATCTACTAACCAGCATGATTACACTACATTATTTCTTAAATAAAGCTTATCTTTAATTTCTTTTATGCAATCATCAGCTTCCATAATTAGACTCCAAACTTTACTGTTATAGTGTATGTGTATGTATGTAGGCATGCACATGAGTATGTGTGTATATGTGTATGTATACATCCACATATACACACACATATTCTTTACACTGAGCAAAGCTATCTATTAACCAGCATGATTTTAAGACATGGATTACATAGGGGACCAGCAATTATTTGCTTTCTTTACTCCAATTGTCAGCAATATTAATTTTATCCATCTTTTTAAAATGCTTCATAAAAGTTACCTGAAGTTCCACTACATCCAAGACTAGTGAATTCTATACTACTACCAGAAGAGACAGCATATGTAAATCAATAAATAATGTATCACTGCAAAAGCCTGTTGAAGAGGTCTCTTTTTAAAATGCACTTATTGATTTAGAGTACTTAAACAGGTGCAACATAAATACATGAGCAATCAAAGGATGACTGGTTGACAATTTGACATATGGCTTGCCTATTTAAAAAAAAAAACCTCTAGGCATATCTTAGAAGTAGAGAAAAAATGAAAATTATTCAGTTATAAATCAATTATGTATTAAATATATGCATGACTCATTAATCCATATCATTCAGTTCCCAGGATCTACTAGTCTCATTTGAGAGCTAAGGAAATAGAATTGTTTCACAATTTTATTACTTATTAAATTGTTTCTCTCAAATAAACATGTATTCTCCCAAATCAGTATCTACTATTAATACAGTATCTACACTGTGCTCAGATAGTTTTGCCTACTGTATCCAGAGATAATTCAACTTGTGATAAGCATTCCACTTATGCCTCCTAGGGAAGGTCTTTATCTTTTCTCCCTATTGCTGGTTTTAATAATCTAGGTGATTTTTTTTTCCTGATCATTTTTTTCTATATATTAAGAACAATTGCACGATAACACAATGTTAAGTTGCTATTATACACACACACACACACACACACAAGAATACAAGATAGATAGTTGTAGTGATGTTTTATGCCAATTTTCTGTATTTTCTAGTTTGGCATTGCTGAGTTCTAAAATTCTACTGCATCATTTCTACATTGTGTAAAATACTACAATAACATATGCTCATCTTTATGGCACAAAGCTGAAATAATATTGGAGAAAGAAAACTGAGATAGAACTGAAACATCTGTGGAAAGAAGTATTTTTTTGTTTAGACAATATAGCTGGCAAGACTCCTGGGAACAAAATAATAAATTATTGGTGCTGAATTCTCCAGTAAGCAAATATTTTCTCAGCGAGGGAGATTTACAAAAGCTGGGACATATGTTCGTAGAGATATTTCTTTCTCAAAGTAAGTGAGCTTCATTATCCAAAGGGAAACAAGGTGGATCCACAATCTTAGCTTGATTAGAACACATTCTGCTAATGTGTATGAAGAAAAACGCCCCACCAGTACCTTGCTTGCACCTATATTCCATGCACCTATAAAACACCAAAAAGGAAGTTATCAGATCTATGGGTAAGAAATATTTTCCTAACCTCCCTGGATAGTGATATCTCTTAGCTTCTGCTGTTTTCACACAGAGTATTTCATAGCACTGAAGTGCATTCAGTCATATGGAAGAAGCTTCTGAACTATGAATCAGTCAAAACAAAGTTCTGGTTTAACAGTTTATTGCTGAGATCTGCCAGCAAATGTCACACCACAGCAAGTTCTTCTTCACTTCCATCATCTCCAGGAAATTCCATTCCATTCTACTTCCTAATTCAATTTTCTAATCTCCCCTCTTACATGTTAGCATTCTCTAGCCTTTAAACATATGCATTCTTGGTGACAACCCAATAGCTTTGCTAGATTTCTACAATGTTTGTATTCTGCCAAAAGTGCTGACAGCTGTTTTTATATGTGGATGGTGCCATTCTGACTATCATAAATATAAGAATTCATTGTAGTTAAAATGATCCATGCTATTTCACCTCGAAAAAAGAAATGTAAACCAGCTCTAAGTGAGGACAGTTAGATGTGTGGATCAGTATAAATCATGCTAATTTTGTCTTATTAATGCCTGCATTTATAAGACAGTCCTTCTGGTCTGTCAGTTTTTAAGAGTAAAAAAGAAAAGAATGGAGATCTCTTAAAATCCACATCTATTTGCTGTCCATAATTTTCCCTAAGTTTTTGTACCCCATTTACCCTAAAATACAGTTCATATTTTCTTTAACAGAAGGCTCGACCATCACAGATGCTGAAAGACCTTGCTAAAGGCATTGTCAGAATAACCACCAGAAAGATTTCTTTAGATTGCTTGATACACAAGGTCATTAATGGGGGAAACATTGTTATCCACAGGAAAACCCCAGGAATGGAGATTATAGTTTACTGGGATTGGATAGGGAGATTGTTAAAGAGACAGGTATGGCATGTCCAGCTGTTTTCACCATAGCAATTGAAGTGGAAATGCATCAAGATAGTTCTCCCCAACCTGGTGCCTTGTCAGTGACTGTCAGGTAGACCAGACCAGGAAATCAACTCCACAGGAAAGCTAAAACTACTTTTATTGGGAGTGGCTATAATAACAGAATCTTGCAAGTCTGATTGTGCTATACCTCCTCCCTCCTTCTTACACTCCTGTGTCAGCACTAGACCATTTGAGCATTCACACAATGACAGTCAGGAGCCTGGGATCCTTTAACTGTTTAATGAAGCGAAATGACTAGGACAGAGGTAAAGCTGCGAATGGAGAATTCCCACTAAAACATACATTTAAAACTACATTCCCTTGTTTGCCTCCCTTTCCCATGAAAGTTTGCCACCCCCCTTCCCATCCAGGTAGTGTTGCTGGTGTATCTCTAACAGCTGGCCTTGATGTGAACCATCATAAATCTGTAGCCATAATAATGCAATTCACACTCCAACTTAACACCCCCTCCCATCTGGCAACAGAGTGTCTAACCCCTTGATAAGGAAGTGATGGAAGATGCTCCGATAAGGGGTTCTGTGAACCCTTTGATTGGAGGAATCTGACACTCTGAATTATATGAGCTCCTTCTGCATATATTATGTCTTTTACTGGACTTAATATGTTTTTCCCCTTGTCACATTAGTAACAGAGCTTGCATATCACCATCAAGGTCATCTTTCTACAGTCTCTACAGTCACCATATTTATAGTGCTCTTGAGATAATTCCAGTACTTCTGGAAAGCAACAGATTGGAAGGCAGCTTCAAGGTTAGTAAAACTTTATTGAGTTGTGTAACACTAACAATATATCTTGACAAGGTGCCTTATGGAAATAGAAGTATCTATCAAGAATAAGACTTTGACCTATATATAATTATAATATCTGTTGCTAAAGCCTAGCTAGGTGGAAGTACCTACATGACTTTGACTGATCTAAAACTAAGAAAGAAAACTAAGCATGGTAGATCCTAGTTAATTCTCAGATGGAACACCACCAGTAAATACCTAGTAGCTAGACTGGGAAATTAAAAAAAAAAAAAGTCCTGAAGACAATGGCAAGCCACTTTCTTACTGTCCCCCCACCCCCAAACCCAACTCTCTATAGATGTTTGCATGGAGTCACTTGGAATCAAACTTGGTCAAAAAAACTTTACCTCTATTCATCTGCTATTAATTACATCATCATAAAACAGACATCATGTTGTTTTTAAAAAGCTTTTCACTTTGCTTTTACACTATTACATTAAGTGTGACAGGACCATAAGTTTCTCAACAGTTCATTTAGTGGGCAAAGGCTGTGGGGCCAGAGTTCAACTGGATCTGACTTATGTTAGCCTGGCTTCTGCTTTCAGTCATTACTAATAAAGTTACCTAGGGGGGATTCTGGTAACTGGAGAAGAATTAACTGTTCTGAATATATTCTTTCAATTCTTGAGAATTCTCAAAAAGGTATACCTTCATAACTGACATTTTAATATATATTTTTCTAAGGAGATTATTATTTTTCAATTTTTTTAATAGTAATTTTATTAAAGATTACAATTTACAACAATAAAAATTAATACAAACTAAAAAACATCAATGGTGTAATCACCCTTTTGCTGTTTATTCCAGAAAATAATTAAGTCCCTAAATGTGTATTTAAAATTCCTGTCCTATCTTAGAGCAAAGAACCACACTGAGACAATATCTTGGTCTCTAGTGTTTATTGGACTACTCTAGTAGACAAAAAATCCTGCCTAACGGAAAGACCATGGGAAACCCACACAGATAAACCCAAAACTCAAGGTGGGTCTTCTCTGAGTTTCTCTGAAGGAAAGTTCAAAGCCTCTAAATGATGTATGCATTTTTCCCCCTGGATAGGGGCCCCCTCCTGCTCACCATCAGTACTCATGACATCTCCTTTCTCTAAGGATTGAAGGAAACTCACCTGGTGCTATAAAACTTGTTGATCCAAAGGTTCCTAATAGCTGAAAAGCAGTTAGCAAATAATTTCTGAAAGTGATTAGAAAAGGAAGTATGCGAACCCAGCGTCCTTTTAAAGGCACCGACCAGTTTGAGCAAAATGGCTATTCTGTCTCCCAGAGCTCTAAACCCACCAGAGACCACTGTCTTGCAGTCTTCGTGCAGGGAGCAACTGTCTGGAGCACTTGTGGGCAATCTCAAGTCCTCTCCTTGTCCACAGAGGAATTACAAAAAGCCGGTCTACTCATCGGCTCTTCATTCCGCCATGGTCATTGGCCCCGCTTTTCACAGAGCCATCTTCAGTTTGCCATTTCCCCCCCAGAAGTCTCCATTTTTCAAGATTTGATGATCTGTATAACATATGATTATATGGGGTTTCAATCACTTGGCAGAACCATTACCCTGTATTGAAAAGTAATTTGGGTGGGGGCCAATTAGACAGTGCATTCAACACTTATATGTAGTTTTGTTATTTAAGTGGCATGTGCTTATACAAAAGAGAGTAAGAGAGGAAAATTAGGACCACTGTATGCATGAAGCAGAAAAGCCCATGTGTGATCTTAATAAAAATTCTCCCTGAAATTGCCATTGAAGTTGGGAGAAAACTTTCCACTCTTGAGATTCAATATTCCCCTATTTGCAAATGCTATTTAAAAACCAAGAATTAATCTACCTAGTTTGGTCTTTGCTTTTTGCAATAATTAATTCAGTAGGATATGCTTAAGATTGTGCTGATAAAACTGCTTCATTTTAAATATTCACAATTATGAATTAATTACCCAAAACATTGACTTTTTTCTCCTTCTCAGATTGCTTTATATTCTCTGGATACTGTTCAAGACATAACTCTACCCCAATACTTAGATTTAGGCATAAAGTGAGTCCCAGAGCTCATTTTTATACTTCTACTTGGTTTCTTCATTTTTGGGATATCCTTGCTATGAAAGCCTATTCTCTCCTCTGACAGTGACTCCAGTTGATATTGGAAACGCTCAAATCAGCTGCCAATTCTCCCACTCTCCTTCCAAAGCCTTTGCCTCTTTAATCTCTTCTTCATATTTTTGTACCTATACTGTATTTACATTTTATTGTTTTCACTTCACCTCTGTGAACAACTGCTCCAGACAATATATTGTTTTCAAACATTCATCTGCTTAGGAAATATGATACAAGTTACCCAATCACTACTATTTCATCCCAACTTTTCAATTCAAGCAATATAAGAAAACTATTCATCCGTTACAGGGAGACTCTAACCAAATGGGAGCAAAACAGATATTACATACCAATGGTATTGTATTAGTATTTAATGTCTTGCCTCTTCAGAATGACAAATTTATTTGTACAGAGGACCTTTGTGGAAAGTCAACTCTTGATAAAAGTAGTTCCATTATTCACGAGGGTGGAGGGCATGAACCTATACACTTTATGTTGGTGGCACAACTGGTAAGTGAATTCCTTATCTGACAACTGTACTTGAAAGTTTTACATTAATGTAAAACAAACAGCTATAAAAAGACTACAGTGGGGGATTAATTGATTGTCCAGATCTGGTCCCTATTTATTAGGCTGTTAACAAGGTAACAAATGCAGTTCTAGGCTGCATCAACAGAAGTGTAGTGTCACGATCAAGAGAAGTCATCATTCCTTAATTCTTTTCTATTCATCAAAGTGAACCTAGAATAATGTATCCAGTTCTGGGCACCAGATTTAGGAACGACATTGACAGACTAGAATATGTTCACTGGAAAGCAACAAAGATGGGAAGGGAAAACTTAGGTTGGAGATATTGTATATGTTTAACTGGAGAAAAGAAGATTGTGGTTAGACATGATAGCTGTATTCTGAAGAGCTGTTATATAGATGGAGAACTGTTTAGAACTCTTCTGAAGACATGACAAGAAACAGTGATTTCAAATTACAAGGAGGTAGATTTTGGTTAGATATTAAGAAAAATTTCCTAATGGAAATTTGGTAATGTATCTGGTAACTGTCTCAGGACATGTCAGATAGACATCTACAGTAGTGTATTCCTGCAGTAGGCGGAGAATTGGACTACATGATCATCAACTTCCCATCCAACTCTATAATTCTATGATTCTATGTATTTTCTATTCAGCAAAGGATTGTTACCTTGCCGTGGTGCTGGAGCTTGAGCACCTCAATGATGCCATGAGCTAAACCGTGAAGGGCCACCCAAGACGGGAAGATCATGACAGAGAGGTCAGAGTAATTCCAATCCCTGGGGAAGGTAATGGCAACCCACCCCAGTATTCTTGCCGTGAAAACTAAATGGATCAGTACAACCAGAGATATGTCGGTATACCATCGGAAGATGAGACCCCCAGGTCGGAAGATGGTCAAAATGCTACTGGGGAGGAACAGAGGATGAGCTCAACTAGCCCCAGACGTGATGACACAGCTAGTTTAAAGCTGAAAGGACGGCTAGCGGCCGACGGTGCTGGTGGTGAACGGCGAATCCGATGTTCTAAGGATCAACACACCATTGGAACCTGGAATGTAAGATCTATGAGCCAGGGCAAATTGGATGTGGTTATTGGTGAGATGTCAAGATTAAAGATAGACATTCTGGGCATCAGTGAACTGAAATGGACTGGAATGGGCCACTTCACATCAAATGACCACCAGATCTACTACTGTGGACAAGAGGACCACAGAAGAAATGGAGTAGCCTTCATAATTAATAGTAAAGTGGCTAAAGCAGTGCTTGGATACAACCCAAAAAACGACAGAATGATCTCAATTCGAATTCAGGGCAAGCCATCTAACATCACAGTGATCCAAATATACGCCCCAACCACAAATGCTGAAGAAGCTGAAGTAGAGCAGTTCTATGAGGATCTGCAGCACCTACTGGACAACACGCCTAAAAGAGATGTTATTTTCATCACAGGAGACTGGAATGCTAAGGTGGGCAGTCAAATGACACCTGTAATTACAGGGAAGCATGGCCTGGGAGAACAAAATGAAGCAGGACATAGGCTGATAGAATTTTGCCAAGAAAACTCACTCTGCATAACAAACACTCTCTTCCAACAACCTAAGAGACGGCTTTATACATGGACTTCACCAGATGGACAACACCGAAATCAGATTGACTACATCCTTTGCAGCCAAAGGTGGCAGACATCTATACAGTCGGTAAAAACAAGACCTGGAGCTGACTGTAGTTCAGATCATGAACTTCTTATTGCACAATTTAGGATCAGACTAAAGAGATTAGGGAAGACCCACAGATCAGCCAGATATGAGCTCACTAATATCCCTAAGGAATATGCAGTGGAGGTGAAGAATAGATTTAAGGGACTGGACTTAGTAGATAGGGTCCCGGAAGAACTATGGACAGAAGTTCACAACATTGTTCAGGAGGCAGCAACAAAATACATCCCAAAGAGAGAGAAAACCAAGAAGGCAAAGTGGCTGTCTGCTGAGATACTAGAAGTAGCCCAAGAGAGAAGGAAAGCAAAAGGCAACAGTGATAGGGGGAGATATGCCCAATTAAATGCAAAATTCCAGAGGTTAGCCAGAAGAAATAAGGAATTATTTTTTTAAACAAGCAATGTGCGGAAGTGGAAGAAGACAATAGAATAGGAAGGACAAGAGACCTCTTCCAGAAAATTAGAAACATCGGAGGTAAATTCCAGGCAAAAATGGGTATGATCAAAAACAAAGATGGCAAGGACCTAACAGAAGAAGAAGAGATCAAGAAAAGGTGGCAAGAATATACAGAAGACCTGTATAGGAAGGATAACAATATCGGGGATAGCTTTGACAGTGTGGTCAGTGAGCTAGAGCCAGACATCCTGAAGAGTGAGGTTGAATGGGCCTTAAGAAGCATTGCTAATAACAAGGCAGCAGGAGATGATGGCATCCCAGCTGAACTGTTCAAAATCTTGCAAGATGATGCTGTCAAGGTAATGCATGCTATATGCCAACAAATTTGGAAAACACAGGAATGGCCATCAGATTGGAAAAAATCAACTTATATCCCCATACCAAAAAAGGGAAACACTAAAGAATGTTCAAACTATTGAACAGCGGCACTCATTTCACATGCCAGTAAGGTAATGCTCAAGATCCTGCAAGGTAGACTTCAGCAATTCATGGAGCGAGAATTGCCAGATGCACAAGCTGGGTTTAGAAAAGGCAGGGGAACTAGGGACCAAATTGCCAATTTCTGCTGGATAATGGAAAAAGCCAGGGAGTTTCAGAAAAACATCTATTTCTGTTTTATTGACTATTCTAAAGCCTTTGACTGTGTGGACCATAACAAATTGTGGCAAGTTCTTAGTGGTATGGGGATACCAAGTCATCTTGTCTGCCTCCTGAAGAATCTGTATAACGACCAAGTAGCAACAGTAAGAACAGACCACAGAACAACAGACTGGCTTAAGATTGGGAAAGGAGTACGGCAGGGCTGTATACTCTCACCCTACCTATTCAACTTGTACGCAGAATACATCATGCGACATGCTGGGCTTGAGGAATCCAAGGTTGGGGTTAAAATTGCTGGAAGAAACATTAACAATCTCAGATATGCAGATGATACCACTTTGATGGCTGAAAGTGAAGAGGAACTGAGGAGCCTTATGATGAAGGTGAAAGAAGAAAGTGCAAAAGCTGGCTTGCAGCTAAACCTCAAAAAAACCAAGATTATGGCAACCAGCTTGATTGATAACTGGCAAATAGAGGGAGAAAATGTAGAAGCAATGAAAGACTTTGTATTTCTAGGTGCGAAGATTACTGCAGATGCTGACTGCAGTCAGGAAATCAGAAGACGCTTAATCCTTGGGAGAAGAGAAATGACAAATCTCGATAAAATAGTTAAGAGCAGAGACATCACACTGACAACAAAGGTCCACATAGTTAAAGCAATGGTGTTCCCCGTAGTAACATATGGCTGTGAGAGCTGGACCATAAGGAAGGCTGAGAGAAGGAAGATAGATGCTTTGGAACTGTGGTGTTGGAGGCAAATTCTGAGAGTGCCTTGGACTGCAAGAAGATCAAACCAGTTCATCCTCCAGGAAATAAAGCCAGACTGCTCACTTGAGGGAATGCTATTCAAGGCCAAACTGAAATACTTTGGCCACATAATGAGAAGACAGGACACCCTGGAGAAGTTGCTGATGCTAGGGAGAGTGGAGGGCAAAAGGAAGAGGGGCCGACCAAGGGCAAGATGGATAGATGATATTCTAGAGGTGACGGACTCGTCCCTGGGGGAGCTGGGGGTGTTGACGACCGACAGGAAGCTCTGGCGTGGGCTGGTCCATGAAGTCACGAAGAGTCAGAAGCAACTGAACGAATAAACAACAACAATGTATTTTCTATTGGGTTGCCTTTATCTATGTAAGACTGGGTGGATAAATAGTAGAAATAATAAATGCAGATGTTCGAGATGTCAGTATTTTCCTTAAGCTCATATTGTGTGCATGTGCATGCGCATGCTCCAAGTTCTTATTTCTTCTCCTCCTCTTTGGTATATTTTTCTTTTTAACTTCATTTTTTTTTTAGTTTTTATCTTGGTGTTTAATTTCTTTAGACCCTGCCCTTCCCCCCAAGGATTGGCTCAGAAATATACTATTTGTCCTTCCTCCCCAGAAAAAGTGTTAAAAGCAGTTCACTTTATTTGTGATCCAATTTATGTGCACAGAGTTTATTTATACCCACCTGGGCTCATAAACCCCCTACTTCAAATCCACTGACCCATCCACTCATCTTTGAAATCCTCTCCCTATTTATTATCACAACCACTTATCTAATTGGTACTGTAGCCATAGTAAGATCTGGAAAGGGGCATCTCAATCCCATCAGTGGTTGAGATGACGCAAAAACTGAACAGAAATGTGGACTTCAAAAGAATTGTGCTCTCCAGTGATGCGCCAGGCACCAAGATAAGGTGAGAAATGTTTCCATCCCTTCTTTCTATTCACCACCACTCGTCCCTGCTATTTGTATACAGCAGTATCACACTGTGCACTGGGCAAGAGTAGTTTAGGAGACTTTCCAGTGGAAGATGGATTGGTGGGAGTAAAGAATGGGAGGAAGGGTGTTGAAAAGTTTGCCTTCTATACAAGATACTATGACATTTTTCTCCCACAAATATGACTGTCAGTGATATTGGCAAATAAGACCTCAGTAACAATTTGTATCTTGATTAAATATCCCAGGGGTTGATTACTACCATTGGAAATTACAGCAATAACAAGTGCAGTATAGCAATTAAGGTGTTAAAAGTTCCTATTCAGCCATGGAGCTTACTGGGTGTCTCTGTCACCCAACCAATCTCACAGTGTGACTGTTGGGATAAAATCTGGAGAGGCCCCTACGCATGCTGCCTTGAGATTTCAGAGAAAAGATGGGACAGAAACCCAAGTAACACAAAATAAATCAATACTTGTCAGAGTTCCAAAAAGCTATCTGGCAGCATTGAGCTGCAATTTTCTTTGCTTGCATGAAAGCAAGTACCTTGGTGTGTATTGCTAGCTGGTAATAATAAAAATGGAGTGATTTTGTTCGTTGAAGTACTATTGTGCGTTAGGAGCTAGAAGAAAGAACATAATAAATGCTCCGATAATGTACTTACAGAGGGTTGTGTGTGAATAGAAAGTGAGCTTGGCATGCATATTTCTAAGCCTATGAAAAAATACATCACACGAAAGGTCTGTAAACTTAATCTTTAACTTCTTCGAGTTTATAAAATTACCAGATGGGTTACAAAGAAAAAAAAACAGAGACTGACATCTTTCTGCTCTAACTTACCTTTCACTGCAATATAAAGTCACCCAAGAATGTTCTTCTCTGAAGTGCTCTGATTTAGAAAATTTAATACTAGCTGTTTTGGGCATCAGAAATTATACCATCTCTATTCAAGGCCTTTTCATTATGCACAGAATTTCCATACAGCACAAGCCAAAAGTCACTAATAGGTTCTGCTGATGATAAAAATGAATGGAATACAAGATCTGATCTGAACATTGGAGCCTAAAAGCTAGATCCAATAAACATTATGGAAGAGTGCTGCTTTTGTTTGGAGGGAGATGACATCAGCAGATAATTCCTGTTGATTCTAGTTGAGAAGAATTATTGCATTGTCACATTCAAGTCAATAGATCAAGCCTATTGACATTTCAGAGTCACCTAAACCACCTTATCCAAAGTCCAGTTGGGTTTAAAACAGCAGGCAGTTTTCTTCTACTTTCATGTTTCCAAGTTTTTTCCCCCTCCTATTTAACGTGGGAAAGAACAGAATAAATGCTCCGATAATGTACTTACAGAGGGTTGGAGGGAAATTAAGTACACGGTCAGCTAGATTTCCACATTTTGTGTTTATGTTAAAGACTAGGAAAGTCTGGATCCTGTGAACGCACAGCCTGAAACATGTTTTCTGTAACACCCTGTAACAGCATTACAGCTTGTGAAACATAATTTCTATGGGGGCAAGGAGAGGACATTGATATGGTCCCATCAATGCCCTCCAGTAGCCCGCAGCCCTGCACCTTAAGACCCAAATTGCCTTACAAGAAAGTAAAAATTACAATGCAATGAAGTAAAAATCCTACATTCATGTTTGTTTTTATTGGCGGATTACAGCATTTACATGTCCTTCACATTAAGATCACAAAATTAAAAAGACGTAGATCCAAAACAATGCTTTCTTCACCAACCTGAGCCAATAATTGCACCTTTCCCAGAATCTTCTATCAGTTTTACATCATTACATCCTGTGTAAGATTTAATTATATTAGAATCAACAGGTTTACAAGGTATATTTTTTTTACATTCAATGTAATTACTTAGAATAAAAAGGCTTTTATTCTTTTGCTGTATTGCAAAATCCCTTCAACTATTTATCAAACACTGTATGTATATTTTGTAGCACTAAATACCAGATGCTGGGATTTTATTAGTGGAAATCATTTGTTAATACATTTTCTAATTACATTCAAAATAAATGTATGGAATCTGCTGAGGCTAAAGGAAAGAACTGGCAGCATACTGTACCAATCCCATTTTTTGCAAGATATAACTATACAGTATTTTGAAGGAAAACCTTTAAGAACTAGGCAGTGTGACATGATGACACCAGAGGTGCACATATGCCTCAATAAGAAGCTTCAATCATCCATATAAAGATAGAAAATTGTGAAGGCAATTTTATTCAGAAAAGAGATCATGACTGTGTGGAAAAAACAAACAATCAAATCAGGGTCCAAATGCAGACAAGCACAGTGGTTAACTTCAAACCTGTACATAAAAGCTACTCTACATGGTAATAACATTGCCCTATTTTTTGTGTGTAGCACTATCAGCCAGGGAGGGAGGGAGAAGGGAAAGAAGGAAAAAAGTTTGAAAACATATGGTGAAAGGTGTTTCTGTATAGTGGGCAGTGGGCCACAACTAATATGTTCTTGTTTTTCTTACTTTTGAACTGGAACCATATGACCTTATGTACTGGACCAGCAAGGAAGAGGGATTAAATCTTATAGGATGTTTCTTTGAAATGAGGTCCACTGTATATTGGAATATTCTTTTTGACAAGGACTCTCTCAAGAGGGCTCAGTTTTCCTATTCTGTTTTCTATTTGAATAATAATAATAATAATAATTCTTCAAATATGTGATTTGGCTAATGAAATAATTAAATCACCCAAGAGGCTAAAAATCTTGGTTATATGGAGTCCTTATATGGAGTCCTCCCATTTAAGAAACATGACTAGTTTCTTATGAACTAGGCTACTGTGAAAAGTTTTGACTACGCTTAAACTGAGCCACCTGTGCCTGTAAATGGTATGCCCCCACCCCCCACAAAGTGAAGGGAGTTACAGCAAAGAAATAGATGCCACCAAGGCAAATATGAAATGAATTAAATAAATTTGGGAACTGTCTCTCTTCTGTCACATTAAAATTATAACTTGCAGATACACTGATATTGAAGAGAGACACATCTAAGGCTTTGGGACGGGTGACTATGTTAAGATGACTATGAGGAAAGGTGATTTTTTGGAAGGGGACTATGAGGTATTCATCTGGCTCAAACCATCCATTCATTTTCATTAGGATATGTTTTCTTAATAGCACCCAAACTCTTACCATAGATTTGAGAGCTTCATCAAAAATAACCTGTTATAAATTAAGAATTTCTAGTTTTATTCTAAAAATGCTCACAGGTGGGGCACAAATAGTAGGAATAATGTCACATCAATATTACAGCCACTCAGAAAGGAAATAAACATGGATAAAGAAAGGCATGACCTTGGGATAAAACCCTGCACCTGTTCAACTAATCATACGGGAATACCGGAAGGCACAGGAACAGGTGAGCTTCTAGGAAAACTGAAACCCCAAGACCTCACTACCTACCTCCACAGCTAATGGTTGCTCATTGCAAAGGCTTTGGGTGTTCTGTAGTGACAGCCAAAAATAAGTAAAGCCATGGAGTTTCTCACAACCCCATTCTACTTTTTGTTTCTACATATCACACTGAACATTTATCAGTGTTTCATTTAAGCACAGAAGATGTCACAATAAAAATGTTGAGCACCTTTTAAACAGAACTCCTTATATACCATTCTGAAAATGTATACAGAACATGCAAGTGATTTACAGTATATGTAAATATCTGGCCATTAGGGATAATCACTGCAAATCTTTTCAAACTACATCTATAGGCAAAATTTATGCCATTGCATATTTATTGAATAAAGGCAAATAATCCTGATGTTATGCTGGTGTTATATCTATTCATAATTTCTCCCATCATTTATATATTCAAAGATGTAGGGTCATCCAATATATTTACCTATGAAGTACACAAAACCCCAAAATTCTTGCCCTTACTAAATTGCAGGAAGTTTTTTTTCCAAAAATTACTTTCTAATATACTGTATGATTTAAATGTATGATTTTTGCATCCTTTCTTTGCTTATGATTTTTTAAAAACAAATTCTCCAATGGATTTCTTTTAAAAGGGCTTATCTATTCCAACTTTTACTGAAAGATCACAGTTGTCAATCAACAATGAAGAAAGAAAAAGAAAGAAAGGGAGGGAGGGAGGGAGGGAGGGATGGAGGGAGGAAGGAAGGAAGGAAGGAAGACACTGACAAAGACAGCGGTAATATTTTACAGAAAGATGCTTGTTAAATCTACAGAACTGGCCAATGCACAGGCCATGAGACAAGAAGAGCATTGCTGTAATGTCTTCCAGTCTAAAGCAAAATCACAGATCGCTTTGATCAAAAGAGCTTCCATTAGTCTAGCTACCTGATAAAGAAGAAAAAAAAAGTGTAACCCATTGTCAGATTACAATTCAGAATATCTTCTTCCATAACACTGTGCCAACATTTCTTAAAAGTTGCAAATTATATCATTTTTCCTTTCCTGCTTCAAAAGATATATATTTTCAGTGCAGTGTAAGATGGTGGCAGGTCCCCATATTGCAGTCAGAAATTAAGTGTGTATCACAATCTCTCTGATCCTGCAAAGATCTCCAGCTGAGCATCCTTAGCCCCCTTAGAAACAACATATTTTACTTTAATGGCCAGTGATTTTAGACAGTGTTACAGAGAACTTCCAAAACCAAGAAAGGAATTTGTAGAAAAACACTCAACAGGATGCAAATCTTTTTTTAACAATGTATTTTAGTGAATTCCTGTGAAATATCATAGCAGGATCATAAAATGGAAGTGTGCTTTTTTCCCCTTACAGAAACAAAGAAAACATACCCAACCCTTTCCTTATTATAAGACAGGCTTCCAACCTTTAAGGCAATCTAGCATTACTGTTTATGAGTCAAAGGGTATCCAGGGACGATGCAGAGTTCATCTATTGTAGCATGCTCTTCTTAGAAATTTCCCTTTTGCCACAGACGTGGGAAGAATGGGGCCTACGGATATTAGCAGCTATGCTATCAAATAACTCCCTTCATGCATGCACATATTGTCATAGAAAAACCCTTCAAATATGGTGCTTGAGAAAGATACAAAAACTGCAAATGCAGCAGACACATTCTGAAACAGATTTACTAAGTGCGTATTGTGCAGAAGAAACATTAAGCATTCCCAAACCAATTGCCAGTGTTTCAGCAAGGCAACAGAAACTATTAAGCAAGTATGACAGTAGCTCACAAAATCACTTTCACCAAATATTTGGCAAAGGATAGTTGTGATCCAAAGGACTGTAGTGTGTCCTTTTAAAATAACTCTTTGAGCTCCAAACTAAATGACTATATGCTCAAGGGCGACACACACACATGTGCGCACACAAACAGTATTGTGTTATTCCAGAGTGTCCAGATGATTTTTGCAGTACATATTATTGCCAGCTAACAGTTTCAGCAGCTTTGCATAATTGTGCTGTCTATTATATCAGGAAGGGCTTATGCCTGAATATTTGGCTCTCATATTTTTGAATGTTCAAGACTTTTATTTCATTGTAGCCAGTTCAGATGGATTTGCAAAACTTCATGGGCAACACTCAAACACACACACATACACGCACACACATGCACACACATGCACACACCATATTCATACTTTTGTTCTCTAGACCACGAGGAGATAAACAGAAGAAGATAAACATGCAGTTGTAACTGCATACAGAACTGTGAGATAAACAAAATTGCTTTTGTACATGTTGAATGTCTCTACAAAAAGTAAGTAAAGAGTCAGTCACAGTTGAGCATGTTTATCAATTCTTAGCAGAAGGCATTGATAACCCCTTTGCAGCCAGTATGGTCCACTGGAGTAAGAACTGGGCATGTCACTCTCTTCTAGCCTCACGGGGCTGTTATGAATATGAATGCGCTATGGTTTGCAAAGCAACATACACATGAAGGCGCTGCATAAGTAATGATTAGTAATAATTAATAATATTTCAGAACTTTCAGTTCTGTCTTAATCCCTTTAACTAATAATTGCTTTCTTGGAGCAATCTTCTTATTGGAACAATTTTTTAAAATGTAGGAAACAGAACAGGAAAAATACAACAGAGGACATACATGAGTGCAAAGAAAAGCATCAGTAAAAGTAAGAGGACAAAAATGGCAGAATCACAGCTGTTAAAAGACACTGATTATGCAAAGATATCATTTTTGTCTGGTGGAATGTATGAAAGAGCTACAAGTTCATCCTGCACATGTATTAGTCATACTGGACCTTCTGTTATCCCTTCTAGAGGAAGATTGGTAGCATTATCCACTGCAGGTGTCTCTTCTTTCTTCATCGATGTCTGAATTAGCAGGCTGACATACGGTTTGTGACAAGCCATGTTGCCCAGTGGAGGGTAGTGCTGTCTGTAGCAAATATAAGCAAATACAAGGCCAATGACCCCTCCAACAAAAGCATCTACGTGTGGGGAAAGAAAAAGAAAAGAATCATATATTACTATTGAAATAATAACTTAGGAGTGCTCCAAAGTTAGGTATGAGTTTCCTACTTTAGGATTATTTTTTTATGATATCTTCAGAAAAACATCTGAAGAATAGACAAAAAAACCTGTTACCAAATTCCCAACAAGTAATGGATTTGGGGCAAATTTTCACAAAAGTGGGCATAATGGAGTTTGCAAGAATCTGATGCCAAAATCGAGATTTTAGTGGAGTTCAGCCTGCACTGTTATTCCTACAGCCTATATTTACCCAGATGTGTAGATAAAAGTTTGCATCAGTAGCCAACTCCCCTAAACAGCTATTTCCCCTCCAGTTACATACAGTACATACACATTCTGTACTTTTTCCAGAATCACACAGCTGTTTCAAAGAGTTATAGTATGTACTATGTGGAATTCAAAACACTACACAGTTGTAATATTTACCTTGGCTCTCTCTATGCTGTCTAGACACCATTTTAATATTCCATTCTCTACTGCAAAAACCCCATGTAGCAGTACTCCAAAGAAAATGGGAACCAAAATGGCAGCTAACCCAAGATGTCCAATACAGCTTGGATTACTATGAATGACTCTTCAAATGCTATCTAAGGAATCTTAGCATTGAAAATAGCATTCAAATAAATCAAACAAATTTAACACAGGCAACCATAAAGATCATCTTATGCTCAAGTAATCTATATGCACCCCATTTAGACATGACAACCATGTGTGTATATGAAGTAGTGAGCTGACTGGAAGGAGATTTAGCACAGACCTAGGAAAGTATTTCTTAACATAATATATAGTTAACCTGTAAAATTCATTAAGACAGAGGCCTCAACCTTGGATGACTTTAAAAGGGGATAACCTAATTTCATGGATGGCTGGTCTATAAAGGCTTAGTTCTGAAGACTCATTGTTATCTCCAGATTGGGGGCAGTGTATCTCCAAGGACTGGGTGCTGGGGAACAAGCACATCATAGGACGGTGTCTTAATTTCTTGCTGGTGAGCATCTCTAAGATTGGTTGGCTGCTGTGAGAATAGAAATACTGAATTAGATGGGCTCTTGCTTGACCAGAGTGCTGCTGATGACCTCAGTATGCTTTTCAGAAGTATTTCTTGTTCATCTAGGAGGCTAACTTTGGAATACATTTCTAGAGCACTTAGACAACCAATAAATCACTAAAAATTTGTGTATTACTATGTCTGGAAAGGGGAAATTACTAATAATAGACCTCAAATAAAAGGAGCAGATTCAGGGAGGAATACCAATAAGAGTCTTTATGATCATGTTACATGGTTTACCTAAGACAGAAACCCCCAACTCTGCAAAAATATGCCAGTTATATGAAACACCACATCTGATATGGAGCACTAAGCACCACTTAAAGTAAGGTCATTCTGTGGTAAAAAAAATGAGCTGTTCTGGCATTCCTTCACTCTGCCATCAGGGGCAGCACTGCTTACATGGTGTGGTTTAATTATCATCTGTATTCCACAAATCATTTTGCATTCCAATTCTTTCCATTTCTCCCAAGAGTAAAATCTTAGAAATGGAAACATCCCAAACCACCCAGAGTGGCTGGAAGTCAGGCAGCATATACATTTAATCAATAACAACAACAATATAAGTACAGGCTCATGTGAAGCTTCTAGAATGCTCTACCACCAGTAATAAGGTAACCATACTTGACACAAAGGGACTGCAACATAAAAACTACAAATTTAATTTCATCAGAATGTTCACTTCTATCACTTTTTGCATGGCATGAATCAGTATTAAAGGTGTATAGTAGTTTCTATATGGCACCACAGTGCCATCCGATATATTAACCCCAGGCTGAGACACCTGGCTCAGCTTCTGTTTTCCAAAATAACCTGTGCCATGTAATCCCATTTATACAAAGATGGGATAGTTAAAAGCCACCATGGATCTTTACAATTCTATCAAGCGTCATTAAGAAAGTGGATTTAAGCCCCCTAGATTATTTCTGATGTTCTGGTTAGACCCATGGCATCAGAGATTGGACAAAGCAACAGTCACTGAAAGAGTCTGGCTTCCACTAATCCTCCACATTCTATAAAATACAAGCATAAATGTTCAAAGGAAGCATCTACCATAATAACAACAATAACAATAGTGGGCCTGCTTATTAACATCCAAGCTGGAAACCCAGATGATCTATCCCCAACCATGTATAAATTGACTTATAGACATCAAAATATGTATCTTTTAAAACTTTATGACTACCGTGTTTGAATTCATAATACATAACATAGGCTTTATAAGTAATCATTTTGTAATTTTCATTTTTAGCTTTTAAAACTATTTTACACAAATGCTGGATCTAATGAGGCCCTTAATATTTTTCTAGCATTGATTCAATAGTCTATCAAGGAAAAAATACTGTATGTTAAGGAGCTGGCTTGGTTTTAAGGTAAAATATTTTGCTTAGGTTCAAAGAAATTTGGTTAGATTCAGCAGCTAAAAAACCTACTTAAGCAAAATAATTCAAGACTTTCAAGAGCAGGGATATCTTTTTTCTGTTTGTGATCTTGATATTATACGATAAGATAATGAATTAAAGAGTTAACAAATGGTGGTAATTGCTGCAAATTAAACCATGAAACTAATTAAATTATAATTTTCAGCTCAAATTATTTTAATGCATATACAACTTCATTATCTCAATGAAGTGATGCATTAGGATCTTGAAATATCTGAAATAAGTTTTAAAACAAGCAGCATTTTTAACGGCATGAAAAGTTATTTTCTATCTTTTTTAAAATTTTAAAAAATAATAAAATGAGAGCATTGCTATTGCAAAGAAGTGCAATGTCTAGAGTATTAACACAATGTCTTTTACATTTCATTGCTAGGGAGGTCAAATAAAAATAATCTAGTGATCTGAATGTTTAAAGCAAAAGAATGATTTACATGATTATGCCTCTCCCTATTAATATTCTCCTGTTGCAAAAATTTGTGGGGTTTCCCACATTTGTCAAACAGATATAATTTTGTCAAGAATGCTGTTTTCCAACTTTTGTTTGCAACCCTTACACTTCTAACTTATGCTTGTGCTCAAGTTATATAAATGGAACTATGGCAAATACTGAACCAAAACCCTCCCCACCTCAAATAGCACAACCTTCTTTTGATGTGATTAAAATGTAAATCTCCTCCTCCTCCTCCTCCTCCTCCTCCTCCTCTTGTGCTGTGCTTGATCATTTATGCCTGCTGTATACTATAAACTATGCCTTGTTCTTGAAATGGAGACTTTATCAGAACTACTGTGCCTCAGACAAGTATCTCCTATAGTTTCTTTCTCTGACTGGATTTTCTTTTGTTTTGCTTTACTTTGTGTTTATTAATCCTAGATGTAACTTTACATAGGTAAAGGTAAAGATTTCCCTTGACCAGTCGTGTCCGACTCTAGGGGGCGGTGCTCATCTCTGTTTCAAAGCTGTTTGAAATAGAGCCGGCGTTTGTCCATAGACACTTCCGTGGTCATGTGGCCAGCATGACTAAATGGAACGCCGTTACCTGCCCGCCGAAGCGGCACCTATTAATCTACTCACATTTGCATGTTTTCGAACTGCTAGGTTGGCAGGAGCTGGGACTAGCAACGGGAGCTCACCCCGTCATGCGGATTCGAACTGCCGACCTTCTGATCGGAAAGCTCAGCAGCTCAGCGGTTTAACCTGCAGCACCATCGTGTCCCTAACTTTACATAGCTTACCATAAATGGGGGATCCAGTGCATTTCTGCTTTACAAATACTCTGTATAATCAATTACAGCCTAAGAGAATTCAAAAGTTTGCATGTCCTACCTCTTCAGGGTGCTTAGGGACAAAGTAAGTATCTTGTCCAGAGGTCCCCAAATCCTGGACCCAGCAGAGAGCCCCAGGGACTTCAAAAACAATATCCTATTTGTGAAAACCTCTTCCCTTCAGATCAATCTGACCCCCTGATATTTTAATGTACCAAGCAGATTCTTTTTATTTACTATGGACTTTCAGTTTTTGTTAGATGGTCTATGCACATCTGTTCATTATAAAAAAAAAAGACAACTTATAGGTTTAAAAAAAATCCTAAACATTAATAATTCCAGCAGGATTGAGACACTATTAGTAGTAGTGGCAGTAGTAGTAGTAAACTGTAACTCTGAGCAGTTTATAAATTATTTAAAACATGAAAAACATGACAATGAAAACAGCAGGGACAAAAAAGGGTACAGATGGCAGGATAACGGACTAGCTGGAAACAAAAGGAATCAACTTAAAAGGAGGCTTCGGTCATCCGCCCCCAAAGGCCTGGGTGAAGAGCCAGGTCTTCAGGCCCTTTCAAAACACCAGGTGGGAGCCGTTGAGATCTTGAGGGGAACCTCATTTGAGAGGGCAGGGGCTGTGACAAAGAAGCAGTGCTTCCGGGATCCTGATTGATGGCATTGCTTAATTGAAGGAATCAGGAGCACACCAACCCTGCCAGATTGAATTGGTCAGGCAGATACTATGGGAGACAGGCGGTCCCTCAAGTAACCAGACCCTATGCCATCTAGGGCTTTATAGGTAATAACAAGCACCTTGAATCATATCCGGAAGCAAACCGGCAACCAGTGCAGCTCCCAAAGCAGAGGTGGAGGTGTCATATGGGCATACTGAAGGATGCCTATCACTGCTCACGCCACTGCATTCTGTACCAGTTGAAGCTTCTTGGTGGTCTTCAAGGGCAGCCCCATGTGATATGATATGTCAACTTAGATATAACTAATTCTGAGCATTCAACGGGGGGAAACCCTGCCTCTGAGGACTTCCTGGGTGCACTTAGGGCAGGGTAAGAATATTTTTGTGGCTAGGACCACATACAACCCTTTTCACTGTAATCTCAGGAAGCTAGGCAGTGACATCATGAGTCACACAAACCAGGCTTAACACATCTTATATATTTGCTTGCCTGCCAAACACAGCAATTGTGCTGTCTCTGGCAGATTTAGTTGGCATCATTTGGGGTGAGGCTCTGGAGACCACAAACACTGAAAGGTCTATATGTGTCCCAGGAGCCTATCTATGTCAGCTTATCTTCAGTTATAATAATTTAATACATGTAATCATCTACAGAGTGGTTTCTTTAAAATTTTCCTTTCCCTAAAGCTTAAGACATAAAAAAAAAAATTAGAAAACAACAAAATCTTCATTTTCTATCTGATGTTAAGGTTTTGTTCTTTATCTCTAGAGATACTTACTATAATTATTCCCATCAGCACATCAGTCCCATTTGGAAAATTGCAACCAGATCAACATGCTGGATATGCAGGCATCTCTCTGTAAAGTTTAGCTCCTACAATAGCCAGTAATTGTTAAAGCAACTCCTCTCATATAAAAAGGCCTATACCTATATATTTGAAAGATCTATCCCAATACTATTTTACTTTTAGAATTGTGAAGGCCACCATCCCAGATTCAATTTGTCAAAAAGAATCTTTCCTTTATCATTATAATTTCCGCGCACTCTTATAACAAAATAAAGTGGACTTTTTTCCAGAAATAAATAAAAGTACACATCATTAAAATACAATTACCTGTGTGTTAGAATTCCTAATGGAGCAAATCCATCTGTTTTGTTCACTAATATCCATGACAAATCTATAACATCTGCATTTTTCCCCATTAAACCTGAAAACAAATCTTTCCAGTTGTTAAGATTGGCAGGAGGGACCCTGCCAATCAGGGTCTTCAAGATGTCTTTGCTGTCAGAGTCTGGTCTTTTTGGTCTGCAGGATTGATCTTGCTTCTTGGCTATGGAACATCCTCCCTTGGAGATTGCTTTTGGTCCCACTTGATCAATTTCAGAAATCTGAAAAGATGCATCCCTCTGACCATTTTTTTTAAATTTTAAGATGATTTTTTCTTTAGTTTTTAGTTCATTTGAATCTGATTTTTTTTAATTGCACTGACTGCTCACCAGAGCAGAAAGATGACATGACAATCCATGTATCCAATAAATAAATAGAAGTATTAATTCATTCATATTTATGTAAGACATTTAAATTTATGGTTGGAAATCTTGCTTTGGCTTTCAGTAACTATGCCCTATATACTGCATTTTCCTATAGGTGCTTGTTCGTTCCCTAAGTGCTGCTTTCCCACTTCTGCCAGCATAGGCCATGGCAAATGGTTTGTCTGTTTGACTTCATGGAGATTTGTTTTCTACCACAGGTAACAGGAATAATGTAATACTGTGAGGGCTATGAGTCATTGAGAGTCAGGCAGCATACAAGTTTTTAAAAATTATTATTATTTCTTTTTTTTCCCATTTGTGAATCAGCCTGACCAGGCAACAACCTCCCTAGGACACTGCATGTTGTTGCTCATATGCCAAGTTCAAAGCTGTCAAGTATAAGGGAGAGTCAATGAAGGGGCCCCATACCAAAAGTCTATCAATGGAATCTATATGCTACTGAAGATCCAATCATGGCAAAGAAAGTTACTAGCACTTGTTTTCCAAGGATACGTGGAAAACAGGTAAAGAAGCAGGAGAATCTACCAATCAGGGTAACTATCCAAACAGAAGACCTGGTCAACATCACTGTCAATGCTGGAAATCTAGATAGCAATTTGTTAAGCCAGCTTCATTTCTAGCTGGTTTCAGCATGAAGACAAGCAGCTTAAGGCTACTAAATAGAATTGCTCTTGGTCCCACCATTCATTCAGGATGTGATCCATTTGGATAAGCGTTAAGATCTTCTGCAGAAAAACATGTTGTTAATAATGTCTCTGCCATTCCCCTCCCCCTAATACACATTCAGAAAAAAATGCAGCTAGTTGAATTATTCCAGTTCTATCTCTTTGAACTTCAAAGACAAGCATATGCAGCTGTAATGGACACATAGTTGTCCCCTTGGGTGCAGTCTATTCCCAATATATAGAAATTGTAATTGCACAGTACTTATTTCATCCTGTGAATAATTATAGCTCTTAGTGGAATACATTTCTTAAAACCATTCTTCAATATGTACTGATCCAGCAAACTCTGGAATAGCCGTATTATTTTTACACTGAATATCTGTGTGCATAAGAACACCTACATATTTACTTCTCTAAATTTTGCTAAATCAACCAATATATAAGTGTTGGACAACCAGCAGTCTCCAAGCCTCTATTTACAAATCCTGGAGCCTCCCAGAATTGTTTAAGATTGTTAGCATAAAAACTAAAGAAACAAGGTAGGCTATGGCATTGGGTAGGCTCAGCATATTAAAGGGCCAAAATAGAAAAACAGAAATAGAAATCCTTGATAATTGAACTCCCATGAAAAAATGCCCCCATCCATTTGTATCATGATGTTATAGCCTCACATTTCTGTGGGCCATAGCTACCAGAAATTATTCAAGAATACTATGTTTACCTATCTCTGTAATATGTGAGTAAAGCTTGAATATGCAAGTCAATGTACAGTTATTTTCAGTGGAACCTAACACAAAAGTAGTAAGAATTATGCTTAATATTTCTCCTGTAACTCATATTATCTGCTCAATATCTTTCAATGGCTTTTCTTAACTTGGTTCTCTGCAGTTGTGTTGAGACTACAATAACCATGCTGGCCAATTCTGGGAGTTGCAATTCAAACACATCTGGGGGGCATGTTGGGAAAGGCTGTTATGCATCAATGTTAGGTGACTTCTATTCAGTGAATCAAATTTGATTTGGTAAAACACCACATACCCTAACATAAATGACATACTGTACATAAATTATTTAAAAATTATTTGAAAAGGAATAAAATCAGTTTCTTCTTCTCTTTTTCATCAGGATGATATGTTGATCTGGAATGTTTAGTCCTGACTAACTAGTGGTCAGTGAAATAACACATGGGAACAGATTTAAACCTTGGTAATTCAGATGTGTTTTATAGTGGCCAACTTAATTGCTAATGATTGCAACACAAGCTTCTGGATTTAATCCAGAGCTTTCACATGTGGTTTTTCACTCAGGTAATGCTCCCATCGTTGAAGGGCAAAGGAAAATATCCCTGGTGATCCCTCCCTTTTCAAACTTCTGAAGATCTTCTCAAGAACTCTGGGAGCTCTTCAAAACTGCTTTGTGAAGTTTTTTTTCCCCTTGTTTTTAAATATATGAAGCTTAGTCCAGGACTTACAGTACAGTTTTAATTAGTTTTCTAGTTGGCATCATATATGGAACCAAGAACTTTTGGCCAACATGATTGAAGCTCCAAAGATCACAAATAAGGAAACTGAGGGGCCAAGGGCTATCCTGTGAAAGCACATTGAACTCGTGGATTAGAGGAAGCAACCTGGATCTCTTTGTCTATAATCCTGTTATCTAGGAGTAGCCCCATTGGACAGAGTAAAAAGTTACTCTCATGAACAGTTAGGCTGTGCTGAACACTACATACCTGCATATCTACAGAAAAGAACAAAAATGGTTCCTCACCAGCATCTCATTTCATTTTCATCCGATCTCATCACTCTTTCAGTGATTTAATTAGAAATTTTCAGGACACATAAAGCAGCTGCCCTATGCTGAATCAAGTAAAATCTTGATTTCATCTTGTTCCTCAGAGCCTGCATAAATCATATTCACTAAAGCACAGAAAGAGCAAGGACAATTAATAGAAGGCAGGGATTACCATGACTCACCTTGCCAATGATGCTTGTAATCGCACATGCGTGATAGAGCAATCATCATGGCACAATACAGAGGTAGAATTGCCGCACAGAGCCGCCAGCTTTTCCCACGACCTTGTTCAGTGAAGCAGTGTAACTTGCCAGCCAAGTAGAAAGTGGTAAAGCCAAGGCCTGAAAATGCAACTGCCAAAGGAAGAAGAGAACCAGGAGGTGAACTAGCACCAGCAGAATGCCACAATGCCAGAGAACGCATCTCATTGTTGTAGGAAACAGGCTTTACTAGTGACATAGACAATTATTCTACGCCATTAACTAGAACTCTAACTAGGCATTTCTCTGTAACTTTGACCTAAAATGGAAAGGCATGAGTTCTGTTCTTTTTCAGCTACTATCTTGCACTCCTGTAATTTAATTTTTTTTAAAAATCCCATTCGGTTCAAGTTTAGCTCCTATCACTTGCCCACTTCTTTTTGTCAATGTATTGCAATTAAGACCATTTAGATTATATTGTCATTTTGTAACCCAAAGCCTGCAAGCTATTGTGTGCAATTATCAAAGAAGTGCTTTTTACTTTCATACACCCAAAATAGATTATCTGTTTGCAAGAAAAACAAGAAAGTGAGATGAAACTCATATTCTGTATTAAATTATGACTGAATCCTCCTCTGGCTAATATTTGATTTAACTATGATGCAATTATGGTTTAATTATGTTGTTCCAAAATATTCCAGTTATACTTTGTTGTGGGGGGGATTTAGAAAGAAACAGCAATAAGGACAGATCCCATTTCTGAAAGGGAAATGACAGGAACCTTTTTTAAAATCAGCCTACAACGAATCAGTGACGAATCAACTGTGATGTTGTCCTGCTATATGTGCAGAAGGTGCTAGCTTCTGGGATCCCTATTAGGGCACAGAATGAGAACATTTTGCAACTTCTATAATGTCAAACTTGTGCTATAGAGATTTAATTGACCTGGAACTAAGGTTGGCCAGTCATACTTTCCCAAACCCTAATTTACTAATTTAAATTAGCATAGTACCCCTATATAAATATACACATATACACTGCCCAATGCTTTTTTGGAACAAGGCAGGGCATAAGCAATTGAGAAGGTTTATAACCTGGCAACTGACATAGGAAATAGTTTTTTAAAGCAACCATGATTTAGAAATGACATGCAAAATCCAAATATTTCTTCTGATTATGATTTTCAATTTGCCGAATTCACTAAAATATTAGCCTTAAAACAGGCATACATTTTCATTTTTCATGAGATTTCTGCTCCAGATATCCATAAAAAAGTAATATCCATTAGGAAGTGTGGCACAGAAATTATTGGCTAATGACCTCTGTAGAGCAGCTAACACATTTATTATTTTCTTATGGACCATGTAAGAAATTGTTGATAGATAACTAAATATAAGGAATTGAATCGTGTCTTTTTTAATAGTTCAGTGAATTTTCTATAAAAAAACTTAAGATATTTCTGCCAAATTTGTCATGGACATCTGTCAGTAGGAAAGAATCCAATGATCAAAATGCAGAAGAATACAAAGTTTAGGGGCTGGTGAGCAAATGTCAGAAATAATAGTCTTTGGGGGAAAGACTATTTAATGAATTACTGCCATAGTAGTTGTGGTGTGTCACAGAATCCATCTACCAAATGCAAACTGGTATGGATAGTTTCCCCCAGATGTGCCCTGCCACTCCAGATTATTTTAGTTATTGTTAAGGGTTAATGGCTGCACTTCCAAACATGGCATTAGGCGGAAGTACCTATTACTTTGATTTTCTAGATACGCCATGGAACAAAGGTAGGCACTCAAGGCATTCTGATAAATATATCCTATCCTGTCCTATGCCATCATCCACACTGAGGAGTACTACAGTACTCTGAAAAACCTAACGCTCACAACATGCAAGGGGGAGACACCACCTCTCTTCTGTGTCCCCAAAGTCTTCCAGATATAGCCAGATCTTAACAGCTTTTGCAAACACCAACAGAGTTGATGCTGATCCAATCTTAGAGCACTGTTCCAAACAGAATGGCAGCAATGGAAAAGACCCAAATGGAAGAGATAACACTGCAGACTGTTTATACACCCACCCATACCCGCACTGTATATTACATTTCAAGGCCACCCAACTCCAATGACTCTGGCCAGCTTACATATTAGAAGTTATGAACAATAAAAACAAAATAAAAAGATAATGAACATCTAGAATAACACAACACAGCACCCCCAAAACTGGCAGGGGTTGAGCAACCATTGTATCCCCAGGCCTGGGAGGAAAGGCAAGACTTACAGAACACCCTCAGAGTGGAAGACATGGATCTCTGGGGGAACGCTGTTCCAGACAACAGGAAATGGAGAAACACCTTTGCTCTTTGCAGCTTTTCATTTAAAAGCTGGTATCTGATGGGCACCAAGGCAGTGCCTACAGACACACTGGTGCTTTATGAGTACCATGTTGATTAAGCCTGTTCTGATAATATAGACAGAATCCTGGTGATAGGAGTCATCCATGAGGCTTGCCTTCAGCAGATTCCAATCCCAAAATCTTGGCTCATTTTAGAGCAATTATATGGATCCCTGATTTTTAAAAATACATTTTGTTTAGAATAACTGTACATGAGGGATGCTTTGACTGGAATTCCCCTGCGTGAAGGGAAGTGGTGTTTGAAGCAGCTACAAGTAACAACATCTAGTGAAGCATATTATTCAGCCAAAGTAAATTTGTAAGCACAGACTGTTTAGGTTAATGGATTTACTCAAAGTCTTGCTTCTGACCCACTCTATTTCAGGAAGTTCTTTTTTAAAAAGTGCAGGCTGATAACTTTTCAGCAAGCCAGAAGCATAAACGTCAACACATAAGCCTATTCCTTAGTAACTCATAAGTATGTCCAAAGTACATGAATCTTGCAGTTAACCAGCCTCAAGTACTTCTGATGTACTGCTACTTTTTCCCACATAGACAAAAGCTGCAAAGCGTTACTATCCTCATGTTTCCTTTTGTGTGTCATCAACAAATGTCCATTTGACACAGAAAAAGAATTGACAAATGCAGTTTGGGACTTTTTACAACCTAGTGTCCCTCTATATGAGGTGGCTAAAATAACCGTGGCTATTAATCAGTCTTTTGATCAGTACAGTACTGGTTGTTGGAGAAGGGATGGAACCTGGGAATGTGAAAGAAATTTGCAGCAGGTTTTTTTCTACATAAACAGCCTCAATAGATTCCACCAGACTACAGATGGCCACAATAATCAGAGACCACTGGCATTCTTCATTTTTTGCAGGAACTATTAAAAGCAACATTAGGGAGATGTATTCAGGACTAGTTACACTGAAATTAGAGTCATATCAGAGGGAAAAAAATAGTATAAGTGTAGTATAAACACAAAGCATACATTACAAGTACAATAACTATACAAGTTAGCTACCCACACTGATCTCAAAAAAAGCTAAGGATGCACCCAGTTACTAAGTTGCAGGGCAACAGACTAGAATGAAAAGAAAAAAAAATCAGGAACAAAGCAATTACAAATTACTTCTGGGAGTAATTACTCCCAGATTTTTGCCAAGAAATCAACAACAGAAAAGTGCTTATGTTGCTACCAAGAGCTGAGCTCAACTCAGGGGAGACTTTATCTTATTAAACACCTATGTATTTAAAACAGTTAGTATTAGGAAATGTACATCAAAATCTACACAGCATCTCCTACTGATGTGGAGGCATTTTTAAAACAACAGAAAATAATCTTAGAAAGAATAAAATAAAAGAACAATCCAGGCCATGTTTTCATTGATTCACATATCCTGAACCTGTTATTGCAGACTTACAAAAGTGCAAAAGTGTTCATGAGCTTCTTTATTTATGTATTTTCTTATAGCAGAGCTGATGTCCATTTCCCACTGGCCTGTTTGTGCATAGGAATTTTTTAAAAGCTAGCAGGTTCTTTCTTTCCAGGTCAGGAATTTTTCTGGCTTTTTTTTTTAAACAATACAGAATGTTTTGCTGCTCTCAGCATTAGTCCAGCATCAATGATAATGGAATAACAAGATATCCTTCCTTATCTGGAAGGAGAAACAGGAATTTTCTGTGTGTGCAAGTGTGAATGTGGAAGTTGTGATCACCATGTCAAGAGCATATGCTCTAGAGACGTATTCCGAGATGTATACTGAAATGATGAGAAAAGTGATTGAAAAGTCATTCTGACAAACTAAATTGGATTTTAGAAAGAAAGAGAATGAATAAACCATTTCGTTTTTTTAAAAGAGAATTATGACTGTCCCCATGCTGCACTTCAAGGAAGTCAATTATAAGTACAGAACTTCCTTGAGATTTAACTTTTCTGAAAAGTATCCTCTCAGAAGCGTTTATAAAGTATAATAAGTACTTCTTTTTTTCCTTTCAACAAAAACAAAAGATGACATGAAGGAAGAACAAATTAGCTCATCCAATCTAGCCCCTCTGGGATAGATTTCAATGTTTAGGGGAGAATTCTCCTGTGGGAAAGAGTTTGAAACAAAATAGACTGAATTGTATTAATACTGAATTAAAACTGACAAAGTGGTCTTGGCTCAGGTATCTTAGGGCCATATCTCGGATGTGTTGATTTTTTTTCTTTTTTCTCTCACTGGAATAAATTTTAAGGAAACCGGTTAACAGAACATCTAAAGTGGGAAGTCCAAAGGATTCAGTTCCTTTCCACAACATGTGTTGAGAAGCTGACCCAAGCAACTTAAACTTCTTCTTAAAATGTTTATTGGGAAGGATTAAGAAAGAGGCTTAAATGTTTCAGTCTTAGCCCAAGAATACTGGCTGGGTTCACACTGCCAGTTGATTTTGCCTTAGCCAGTTTGGGGCACAGCAGATTTCATTTTAAACCAGCATAATATCTGGCACAACTTACAAAGAGTAAACTTTGGAGGGCTTTTACACTATTGTGGTTTAGTATGTTACCAACAGCAGTGTTGGAGAGTACATACTGCAAATTCCCTTATGGTGAGAGGCTTTGTCCTGCAAAAATGGTAGCACTGAATCACCAAAGTTATGAGTTAGCAACTTATTAACCACAATGAGTTACTAACACCTTTTTAGCCCACCTCCAGGTCAGACAGAAGAATTCTATGTGTAGCTTCTTCTGGCAGATAAAGATCCCTAGATAACTCTTGCTATTGTAAAGTTTATATTTGTAGCCTGTAGTATATGCATCCTCTTGACAGCAAAGTAGGCTATGCATGACTGCAGGCCTTTTTCTTATGCATGTTACATTGTCATTTATATTACGTGCTGGGTTTTTTTTAATGAAGTCAATGACCCACAAAAAAGTTTGACTGACCTGTTGTGTAAAATCAACCATTGTTGTGATTTGCAAACCATAATTTATAGCTTAGTGTTATTAACCAAAAGGCCACTGTGGATTGTTCTACAGACCATGTTTAAAATATGTAGCACAGTGAATTAACTCGGTTATTCTGCATGTTATATGTTTAGGTTTTCTGAAAACTAAAAGTTATGTCAAAGATTAGCAAAGACTAGGTATGAGGCTAGGGGATCCACATTTGGGGGTTAAGACAAATGCAGTTAATGCCAGGAAGCAGAAATTTCATTAGGGCTGGGATAACACACTGCTTCTTACTTTTTGACTATAGGGAGTGCAGCAGTTCAATGGAAGAAACGCACATACACACATGCACGGTGTCAGAAGTCCTTATCTGAATCTTTCAATCCCTAATTCCTGGCTGTATTTATGCAGACATAAATGAAATGAAATAATTTCTTAGAAAACTGGTATACACTTCTAACTTAGTAAACTGCAAATAAAATCACAGTATAAATGTCAGTGTGAACATTGGTTGAAACTGATTTTTATGTGTTCAGCTCTAAGTGTAAAAGCCCTTTGCAAAGTATGAAAGTGTAAAAGCATTATGCAAACCACATCTACAGGATTCTGGCTCCTAGAGAGATTTCTTCATATCTAATTGCATTTGCCAATATATTCTCCCTGCAGCCCTCTGTAGAGGTGGGTGAGTCCAGCTAGATCAGGAACAGGAAACCTTCTTATGGCCAAGTAACCATGTTTAACCTTTTCTGAAGAGCACCAAGCTAGAGCAGGTGAGGTGATGAAACAAAACGAGTGGAGCCAGGATTTTCTTGATTGGGGGTGGGAGAGCTTTGGCAGTAGTGCTTACAACAAAATGGTGCTGTATAATGGTGATATCATAATATAAATGCCACATTTATGTCCTTATATTCTGCCACCTGATACAACTATGAAACTCACAGGATAGTATATAACTTTTAGGATATGATTTTTAGGATATGATAGAGAACTCTAGGTCTCTGCTTGGGGTTTGTAAATTTTAATTTTAATAATATTTCATTTTTAATACTGATTTTTTATATTTTTATAATTATTGTTTTATATATGTGCCATTTTTATCTGGTTGTATGCCACCCAGAGTCACTTTCTGTGAGATGGGCAGCCATATAAATTTGATTAATAAAGAAATAAACAAATAAATTTGGTTCATGGCATCATGACACACATTTCATCATTTGCCTACCTCCCCTCTCACTTTGGGAATTTTCTTGATTTTTTGAAAGAAAACTTGCCTATCTAAGGGCATATACTACAGTTTGGGGAATTCTTCATCTCAGAATACTTTTCAGGAACCATGGTCAAAGGTACCTCTAGGGGACACAAAAGGAGGTCTTGGGGAAGCAAGCTGTCTATCTGAGCTACACAATAGGTGTGATTTCCTCAGAATGCAGCTACTTCCTGCTCATAGGTTGGATGCTTCAGAAGCTGCCTGGAAAGAACTATTAAGATTTGTTTGATCTTAACATGTGAGGCACTTTAGTCCAGGCTAGAGGTGAAACATATGTTAACATCTATATATGTTAGAGAGCCAGTTTGGTGTAGTTGTTAAGGCAATGGGCTAGAAACCGGGAGACTGTGAGATCTAGTCCCACCTTGGGCACGAAGCCAGCTGGGTGACCTTGGGCCAGTCTCTCTCTCTCAGCCCTAGGAAGGAGGCAATGGCAAACCACTTCTGAAAAACCTTGCCAAGAAAACTGCAGGGACTAGTCCAGGCAGTCTCTGAGAACTGGACATGATTGAACAGAAAGTGATGTTCTCCACTTATGAAAGTCAAGTCCAGCCCAGCCTTTGCAATCAATATAAAATGTCCATCTTCTTTGTATTAACTACGGCTGCTGGACTTTGTGAAAACCAATAATTTACAGAGAATATTATGTGATCACACTGGAGCAACAAAAAGTCTTGACTCCTTAAAGGCTAATCAATTGATAATCATATAACCATTAATGGATCACATTTGCAGTACAGCAGAAGGGTGTTTCTTTCTGTAAGATACTATGTGGAACTTCAACTCTGCACACAATACCTACTGAGAGAACACTGCTGTGACTTGCAGCTAAGGAACTAATATATTTTTTCCCCTAAGCCTAGTCTTCCTTATAAAATATTTATTGTAATATTGATTTTCCCAGTCATGTAGCCATGCAGAATAGGGTTGTTTACTCCAACAATAAGTGCATGAAGTGTTAGCCAGAGATTTAAAAAACAACAACAACAACAGTCACAATGTGAATACTCCCTATTGTCTGTGTCTATATTGTGAAAATGTCCACTTAACAGTGCATTATTTATGGAATCCTCCCAGTTTAATTGCTATTTGCTAAAACTTAAGTGTCTCTGTGTGTCTCTCTCTATGTGTAATATATATCTTTAAGTACAGCACTATGCAATAAGTTTTAGGGAATACAGTCTTCCTCCTCAAAATAAGCCTTGTTTATACACTACTTTTTCCATTTCTCCATACTGGCACATCTGATCAGGAGAAGAATGTCTCATGGGATAAGTGAAGCCTGCTGTCCTATCTTCTTCTCACTTTCAACACGTTCCCTGACTTACTAGACTGGAGCTAAATCCACACCTAGAATGAAAATTAAATTTTGTATACTAAGTTTATATTTATATAGTATAACTGTGCCTAATTTTTGGACAATACTAAATAAATATACTGTATATAGATAGATGTCACTTTATTCTATTTTATTTTAACCTACTTCTATCTTAGAATTTTAGCTTTAGGCTAAAATTAGTTGTAGACAAATAACATTCTGGTTTATGGTCCTAGAGACATAGCTTATAGTGGTAATAATAGTGATAATAAAATTCTGTATTATTACAGAATATTAGCTTGTGCCTTATGTTTGGTCTTCCTCTTTTACTTATAAACAGTTTGTTAATTGTTTTGTTCTATACTGGTCTTTGACCGAAATAAAGTTTGACTGCCTGACTACTAAATGTTTAGTATGTTAAGGTATACTAAACTTTGTATACCTAAGTTGCTTCTAACTTGGTGCCAGTTTTTGTTGGCCACCACTACTAACAAGTCAGCATGTCAACTGAAGAAAGCAGTTCCTCTCTCCAATTCTATTTTTATTTATTATGCTGCCCAGTCAAATGATCTTTGAGTGACTGCACTGTACTACTACAGTGGCTTACTTTGTACAGACAACCAGAAGCAGGTTTTCTTCAGAGAAACAAGTCACTTGTGAATGTGTCAGTTATCCTGGGAAGATAAAACAGTTCTCTCCTTGAAAGAAACAGAAAGGAGCAAGCGCAAGAGTCAGTATTCTGTCAGCAGCTCTGACAGGGGCTGCCTTTGTTCCAATGTCAGCTGGAGCAGTTTCCAGATCAGAAGCATTTTACAGAGCCTGGCCAGTTAAACTAAAGATTCTCTGAAATAATCTCTTTAACTTCTTTTTTTGTGGGGGGGGGGCAAAAATTCTAGGCTGGAAGAATGATGCGGGGCATAATTTTACAAATCTAAAAAGATCTAACATCATGCCTATTTGTTACCATTTGTCAACTTATGCAGAAGATCGAACAAGATTGTCTCCAGGATGTAGATACTGATCAAAAAATGTTTATTGCAAAAAAAAAATTGTCATAGAGACAAGTAAGAAAGACTTCCAGACTGGGAATATTCTCCTTGAAGTGTCTGTTCTCATGGCTTTTAGGTATTACTGATCCCTTCATACAGAACTTCCTTGAGTAAATGCTGTTGTTGTTGTTGTTGTTATTTTCTTCACTACTACTCCCTTTTTAATACATTTAGCAATTTGATTGTTACATTTTAATTATTTTTATTTTTTCTTATTTGAACATCACTTTGAGAGGACTACGTGGGAAGAGGAATAAAAATATATTAAATTATACATTTTATCGGGAAAGGGTCTCCAAATTTGTTTACTTTCTGCTGGAAAGATGGTAATTATTTTAGGATTTACTTCACATATACTTCTTTAGACTAACAAACAGAATTCAAGTTTTGAGGGATGTCATCTTTCTCCATTATTAGTTGTGATTTTTAACTGCACTTTAAAACAACTCCAATGGGTAAATACACTCAAAGAAATTACCTCTGAAATAATACCTCAGAAATAGTTTGCTCCAATCCTTTCTAAAAGTGGAAAAATAATGCAAATTGAATTATACTTTTGGTATTTGTGTGAGCTGCATTGGGTGCCGGTTTGCTTCCGGGTCCAATTCAAGGTGTTGGTTATCCCCTTTAAAGCCCTACATGTCATGGGTCCAGGTTACCCGAGGAACCGCCTCACCCCCGCTACATCGACCTGTCCCGCCTGGTCAGGCAGAGAGGGCATGTTACGGACCCTGTCCACGAGGGATTGCCGATTGGCAGGGCACAGGAGGGGGGCCTTCTCTGCTGTGGCCCCCACCCTTTGGAATAATTTACCCCCAGAGGTGAGGCAGGCCCCCACTCTCCCAGCCTTTAGAAAGGAAGTTAAGACCTGGCTATGCCACCTCGCTTGGGGCGAGAGGGGGGATAGTCGATCATGGAGGTGGCTGGTACCGTGATGCGGCCCCGGTAAATGTCATTAAGACCATCTTGGACTTCATATTTTATATTTTACATTTTATATTTTTATATTTATCCATATTTACTGTATATTTTATAATGAATTCTTATTCTTTTATTCACTGTAAACCACCCAGAGTTGTCATTGCACACGATGGGCGGCAGAGAAATTTAATAAATAAATAAATAAATAAGTTCCTTGGGTAGGTTACTGTTCAAAATATTAGGATCTGTAACGTAAGACAGTTGTATATTTTCAGAGAATAAATTCAATCCTGTAATTTAGTATGCTATTACTTTTATCTTTATTTTATTCCTGGCATCCGTGTATTCCATATTAGTAATAAATAGACCCAGTAGAATTATGAACAATGGGTTGCATTTCTGAATAAATACATTTATGCTATTGAAGTGTCTACCTTCTGTGTGTGTGTGTGTGTGTGTGTGTGTGTGTGTGTGTTTTAAATAGCCTATAATTTCCAAGAAAAATCAGCGGGGTTCAATTTATTTAGTCTGCCTCTTCATTAAAAGTACAAAACATGACCCATTAACTAATCTGCACCTTATGGAGGACCAAAGCCATTTGTTTTCCTTAAAGGCCTCTTTCTCTCTCTTCTTACAATACACCAAAGCATTAAATCAACTTGCCAATGGCAGAGGTGAACCAACACTCATTTACTTGGTATAGTGTCCTATGCTTATGCAATGCAAAACATTATGTATCAACTACTTTCTAATAGCTGAGGAGGCAAAGAATTATTAAAGTAATTCACTGCTATCTCCACTTAGGGAGTCAATAGTACGATGGTGCCATGATGCCAGCTGTTTATGAGGCTGACAAGCTACAGGAATATTGTCAGTCTGCTACTCATTAAGCCTTTCATGCAAGAAACAGAGAGAAAGAAGGGGCAGGGAGCAAAGCTGTTGGAACAGATAATTACATTCCAGCTATCCTGTGATGAAAATATAAACTGGAGGTGAATTTGTTTTCAAAGTCAAATTTCTTTTCAAAGTCTAACTTGGCAGGTACAATATTTGATATTAAAAGCTAGAAATAGGGGATTGACTTTGCTTACTGAGTTCTAGAATAGTAGCTTTGGAGTTAGTTCCTGTCAGATTCATCTCATTCTTGCTCGATGAAGCTATCATCCATGGCACAAGTGCCCACTACAAATAGCAAGGATGGAAACAATGATGACATGGGCAACACAATGCAAACCCTGGTTTTTCAGACCAAATCAAATTCTTTATCACAGATCAATGACCCAGACTAAATAAAACTTACTAAATGAAACCTACAGAGTAGAGCTACAAAAGAGAACACTTATTTATTTTATTTATTTATAAATTTATTTACCGCCCATCTCCACTTCATGGGGGACTCTGGGTGGTTTACAATAAAATGAAGTTAAGATTTAAAACCATTCCAATACAACGATAAAATAAAATAAAAATATAATAAAATCTAAGTGGGAAAAAATTTTAATCAGTCCATGTGTGTAACAGGACCCTCAAAATCACTTAGGGCGCTAGCCATCCCCAGGTATAACTATTCCCCCTCCCATTCCAAGCCTGCTGACAAAACCAGGTCTTTAATCTTTTTCGGAAGTCCAGGGGCAAGGGGGCCTGTCTCACCTCTGGGGGGAGGATGTTCTAAAGGGCAGGAGCTACAGCAGAGAAGGCACACTTCCGAGACCCCGCTAGATGAAATTTTTTTATAGATGGGGTCCGTAACATGCCCTCCCTGCATGACCAGGTGGGGCGAGTCGATGCGATAGGGATGAGACGGTCCCTCAGATATCCTGGTCCCATGCCATGTAGGGCTTTAAAGGTAATGACCAACACCTTGAATTGGACCCAGAAGCAAACTGGAACCCAGTGCAGCTCATGCAACAAAGGTGTTACATGTGCAAATCTTGGAACGCCCAAGATTGTCCACATGGCTGCATTCTGGACCAGCTGAAGCTTCTGGATATTCTTCAAGGTAGCCCCATGTAGAGTGCATTACAGTAGTCTATATGGGAGATGACCAGGGCATGAGTGACTGTCCGGAGGGCATCTCGGTCCAGGAAAGGGCGTAACTGGAGCACAACATGAAGTTGCGCAAAGGCCCTCCTGGCCATGACTGCCACCTGCTCTTCGAGCAGGAATCGTGAGTCCAGGAGGACCCCCAAGTTACGCATCAGGTCTGTCTGGGGCAGTGCAACCCCATCCAGCACTAAAGATAAGAAGTTCTTGGCACACGAGGTGCCGTTAATCCACAGCCACTAGGTCTTACTAGGGTTCAGTTGAAGCCTGTTGTTCCCCATCCAGGCCCCCACAGCCCCCAGGCACTCGGAAAGGATGGTCACGGCATCACTTATTTCACCTGGGATGGAGATATACAATTGAGTATCATCAGCATACTGATGATAGCTCATCCCGTGGTGACGGATGATCTCGCCCAGCGGTTTCATGTAGATGTTAAAAAGGAGAGGGGAGAGTACTGGTCCCTGCTGCACCCCACAAAGAAGGGGCTGTGGGGCCGATCTCTCATCCCCTATCAACACCACTTGGGACTGGCCCTGGAGGAAGGTGAACCAGCGCAAAACTACGTCACCCACCCCCAACTCCCTGAGCCAACCCAAAAGGATACCATGGTCGATGGTATCGAAAGTCGCTGAGAGGTCAAGAAGAGCCAGGATGGATGCACTCCCTCCATCCTGCTCCCACCAGAGATCATCCATAAGTGCGACCAATGCCATTTCCATCCCATAACCGGGCCTGAAACCTGACTGAAAGGGGTCTAGATAATCCATTTCATCCAAGATTCTCTGGAGCTGCAGCGCCACCACTTTCTCAACCACTTTCCCCAAAAAGGGGAGGTGGGAGACTGAGCAAAAGTTATCCAGTACGCTAGGGTCCAGTGATGGTTTCTTGAGGAGGGGGCACACCAGCACCTCTCTGAAGGCTGACGGGAATACCCCCTCTCTCAAGGAAGTATTTACCATTGCTTGGACCCAACCACATGTCCCCTCCTGAGCTGCCTTCACCAGGAGGGGCATGGGTCTAGTTGACAAGTGGTGGCATTTACAGTCCAGAGGATCCTGTCCACTTCCTCGGGCTCAACAGGCTCAAACCATTCCCAGATAACAGAGTAAGAACGCCCCCCAGGTATCTCCCCAGACACTGCCTCACCTCAGAGTCCAGAGGAATGGATCTGAGTGATTTTATCCTGCAGATGCCCAGACAACTCCTCAGCCCTGTAGATGGATCTCTGGATCCCCTTTCCCCAGAAGGGAATGGGTAATCTTAAACAGGGCAGCCAGGCGGCATTCTGTGGATAAACTAAGAGTGGAGAAATGCTGATGTTTCACTGCTCTTACCGCCACAAGGTAGGCCTTAATAGTGGCTCTAGCTTGTGTTCAGTCAGGTTCGGTCTTTGTCTTCCTCCAGAGGCACTCTAGGGCATCTCTTAATCCTCTTCAGAACCCTCAGCTCCTCCATAAACCACGGGGAGTGTCAGGTTCGATGGGATAAGAGAGGCCGCACAGGCGCAATCTTGTCCAAGGCCCTAGCCACTTCCCTATTCCAGGCTGCTGCCAGGGCCTCTGCTGGACTGTGCAGCAGATCCTCAGGTATAACCCCCAGCTCCCTCTGAAACCCTAACGGGTCCATTAATCACTGGAGGTGGACCAATCGAATAGGTTCTGCCTCCCTGTGGAGGGGAGCGGTATAAGAGAATCTCAGGCTTCCGGGCGTGATCTGACCATGACAAAGGGGAGAGATGTACTTCTCCCCTCAGATCACATTGCCATTGCTCCGACAAGAAAACTAAGTCTGGGGTGAGGCCACTGTCCCCAGTTGGGTCTCGGATAATATGAATCAGGTCCATGGCCGGCATGGTGGTCATGAACTCCCGAGTTGCCTCCGAGGCCCACCCCAGGGATGGCAGGTTGAAGTGTCCCAGAACCATAAGCCTGGGGAACTCCACCGCCAACCCCGAGATGGCCTCCAGCAGCCCAGGCAGGGAGGTTGCTATGCAGCAGCGAGGCTGGTACACTAGCAACACCCACAACTGTTCCCGAGAAACCAACTTGAAAAACAGGGTCTCACACCCAGTCACTTGTGGAGCATGGCCCCTGAAAGCCACAAGGGATTCCCTTGACAGCCACCCCTCCTCCCCTTCCCTGACGTCTCGGCTGATGCCATACTCAAAACCGAGCCGGGCACATCTCCGAAAGAGGAACACCTCCTTCCATGCCCAGCCAGGTTTCAGTAACGCACACCAGGTCGGCCTCCTCCTCCGTGATCAAGTCGCAAATGTGGGGGGCCTTGTTGTTAACAGACCTGGCGTTGCAGAGCAGCAGCCAAAGCCCAGGGCCTCCATGGTCTGCTGACCAGGGTCTGGGTTTGAGCACAGAGGGCCGGAACACGCCACTGGTAATAAACACCAGGGGCGTCGTCCCCGTAGATGGCCTGCCCTCCAGCTCCCATCATAACATCCCTGACCCATCACCAACTTAATCCTCTGTCCTGCCCTACAGTCCTCAGAGTCTCGCCGTCCATTAGCCCCCAATCCTGGACTTCGAAGACCCCTGGTTAAAAATAGAGATTCTTCCATCCAGGCACACACTCACTCACGCCCTCACACACTCAATCATAATGCGATGGTGGGCCCTTTGAGTGCACCAGCTCCCGCTCTCAGTGTTGTCAGGGCCTCACCATCACCTATCCACTCATTCACTGCCCCCACTCGGCTTCTCTCACTAATCCAGAGGGGGCACACCAGCCACAACATACAAAATAAAATAAATAAAATAAAATAAGGCATATAAGTTAAAAAATATATTCAATCATGCTTGCACTATTTTGCTATCAGCAATATATGAGTTTTACAAGTTGCAAAAACAAACTTTGCTATGGCAAGAGTTACCTTAGAATCCTTATCTGCTAGTAAAAATTGCACATAAAATTCTTCAGTCACTCCCAGAAATGGAGAAAGAAGAGGTATTAGGAGTGCTCTGCATATGTCTCAATAGAAATTACAATGCAGTATAACAGATTGTGAGTTTGTGTTTCAATATTACTACCTTTACAAGGACACAGCCTTTCCACATATGGAATTTTACATTTTCCCTCCAGCTCTGCTGATGGTATAGTACTGAACTGTAGTAATATAAATGCTCACCAAAATTCACTGTTTGTATGCTGTCTAGGTACAATGCTGCTTTGAGTGGTGCATTGCTATGGCCCAGTTGTACCCTAGGTGAGAGTTTACTATATTCTGACTGTAATTCTCTATCAAGGATCCTTTGCTTAAGCACTGCCATTGCCTGATCTTGTCCCATGGGCATGAGCATCTCCCTTGAAAAACCCTGTTTGTTTGTTTCTCAAATAGGAATTTCCAGGAGGAATCATATTTATCATCAATTAATATTAGCTATGCCAGACCTTGAGGTTGGAAATGAACCTTTAGTCAATATTTTAAAAAGTATAGCCATGCCCTTGTTTCGGATTTTGTAAGTCCTGCCTCCAGCCACAGGGCAGCATTAGGCACAAATTTTGCCCCTTGGAATAGCTTTCTTAGGAATTTTGACTATAACCTTTCCAAGTTCTGATAATTAATTCCTGGGTTTAATTGGGCTCCGTATAACAACTGGGATAATGGCTTGACTTCAAAAAGCTTGAGGGCAGCTGGCATATATTGGGCACCTCTGGAGAAGAAGAATTGCTGCTGAATCTTCTGGTCTTTCATATTTGCATCTCAACATTGGACACAAGTATGCAAGTCATGGGTTTGCATTATGACATCACAATGCAAGTTTTGTCCCTTGCTCCCACCTGAGGATGCTTATGATGCAAGGTACTCTCAACCATAGTAAAATAAAAGCGTATGTACATTGTCGAATACACAATTTAGCTTAGATAGTTCACTTAAGCAGGACTGTTGGGCCTGAGAGTTGTCCCCGGTAGATGAACAGTGCAACTAACACACCCTTCAAATTGTTTTTATAGGGAACAGAAGCCAAAGATTCCAGGAACATTGCTTCCATTGTGTCCTGAAACTGAGGTAGGATGACACGTGAAAATTATACTGTCCTCCCTAAAAAGGCTTAACATAGCCCAAAGATTCAGAAAAACAAAATGCTGGCCTTGCTTTTTATATGAAGATATGCTCTTTCCTCACCTGCCGTGGCTTTTGGCTTCCTCTTAGAAGTATGATTATTGGCCAGCAAAATGTACCTGCCTCTGTTCCAGGGGTTCACACTTTACTGTCTAAACTGCCCGTATTAGGATAGAAGCCACACAGGAGAAGGCCCTGTCCCACATAGGAGATAACTAGGCTTTCCGCAGCAGGGGCATATTCAGACGGGCATCTCCTGCAGATCTGAGTAACTGGGCTGGCTCACAGTGGGAGACGCAGTCTCTCAGATAGTCAGTTCCTAGACCATTTAAGGTTTATCAATTTCTATAAACTGTGTGACAGAATTATTATTTTAGAAGGGACTGTCACTGGATTCTCCTGTGAGGTCTCTGCTCCAGCCTGTAGTGCAGAATAGACTCTACTCAGCAATCTGTACTGCTGCTCTTATCAGCCATCATTATCATCACCATCACCCTTGCTGTCTAGACTTCTTCCCAGCAGGTGACAGTGAATTGAAACGTCAAGTGATCTTTCATCTTTAGTACATTACCGTCTTCAATCGGCTCAAATGAAATTGTTGATAAGGAAGGGAAGACCAATGTGAAGTCCAAGAAAGCTACTGAGATGATGTCCTGGTAACAGTTTGGTCTAGTGGTTAAGGCAGTGGGCTAGAAACCAGGAGACTGAGAGTTCTAGTCCTGCCTTAGGCATGAAAGCCGGCTGGGAGACCTTGGGCCAGTCACTCTCTCTCAGCCCAACTCAACTCACAGGGTTGCTGTTTTGGGGAAAAGAGGAGGAGGAGTAAGTATTAGCTATGTTTGCCACCTTGAGTTATTTATAAAAATAATAAGGCGGGATAGTAAGTAAGTAAGTAAGTGAATAAATAAATAAGTAACAGTGCCTAAACACACCAAGCTCTGATTCCAGTCTTGATTGTAAGAAGTCCAGTGTATCATCCAAATAACAATGTCATCTTTCTGAAATCTTTGTTCAGGATGTAATAACGAAAGCTTCAAATACTCTGGTCCTTAGAGTTTTCTACTGATTCACATAGGAATCCCACTGCTGCCTGGGAAATTCCTCAACGTATCACAGGTAATAGGAAGATTAAAGGCTTTGGGGCAGGGGTGGTTTTAGATTGTAGATTCATGTTTATCTGATTTTTATTTTTTATTTTTAGCAAACAAATAAGTTGCTTACTCCCTGAACAGCTCTAGGTAGTTTGATATATAGTGTAAACTGCCCTAGGAGAAAGGCATGTCTACAGTTTTGTAATCAAATTACTCACAGGACACTGAGAAATTAAAATGAGTTAATTAAGTATGGTCAATGTGCAGGGTCAGGGTTTAAAAAAGAAATGACACAAACCTTAACAGTGGGGCTATAGCCCTGGAAAAACATGTAGTTTGGACTCTTGAGTCTCAGCTTGATCCCTGCCACAACAAGGGAAGGCTCAGGAAGATCCCTCCCTTAAACTCTGTAGGGCTATTGTTAATTTACTTTTGATAATACCAGCAAACAAACCAATTATCTGACCTAGTATGGCAATTATCTATTTTACAGGATTATCCAAAGAGAAAAAGCTAGGAAGGAAAGTTTCTTTCCTCCAAATTTTCACTGACTTGTGTAGCTTTTTCTATATTCAGAAAATTAAAGTGAAAACATATTTAATGCATTAAAACCACCAGTATGCAACAATTATGGCACATGTATTCAATTTTACTCTTTTCTTTTTAATATGGCAGAGGGACATCTATGGAAAAGTCATTTTGTTGTATACAGTTGTGATGTTATATCTGAGTTGGAGGCAGCAGATGGTTAATATTTATGTGTGAATTTGGTTGTGAAATAGAGAAGTCTCCATGGAGGTCTTTAACTGTGAGCAGAGCTCTGCTGGCTGTTCCAGTTAACATGTCGTTTTTTAGATCACTGATCCCAGTAGACATAAGCAAGTCTGGGAAAGTTAAAGAAGCCATAGACTATTTTGGAATAAACAATCTTTTCCTCCTTCCCACATCCATGTATGCATCCCCATATATAGCTCTAGGGATGCAGACTGTACACCTCTGATCTAAGAGGAAAGAAGGATAAATTATTCAGGTAACTCAGCGGACACAAAACGTCCCAAACCATGGCTTATTAGGATGTAGTACCAAACCATAGTTTGATAAAGCTTCAAACTGTGATTTCAAGTCCTTGCTTACTAGATGTTCACATAGGCTCAAAATGCATTTTATCTGTACTGGGTAAAAATATTCAACAAAGGAATTAATTGCTCCCGACCTTCTGGAAGAGTTTCAAGACCTGGTTCTGCCACCTCACCTGGGATGGGAAGGGCAATATATCCAACCTTTCCAGAATGGCTGCACCAACCGCTTTTTTTGCAGCTCCTGAGGCTGAAATTCACTGGCAAAGTATGCCTTAAAAACCACTTTGAGGCCTCCACGTATATCTCATTTGGTCAAGAATGTACAAAGAAAATAATTAATTATTCATGTTTTAGCCTGGATCCTATATTTAATACAGCAGTGAGGATATACCTAACCAGCACCTATTTTAAAAAATGGGGCTAATAATGATTCGTGCAGTCTTGTCTTTAATAATGAGCCTAGTACGACCATTATTAATAACAAATTACTTGTAGACTGATGACTTAAGTTTAATGGTATTTCTATTGTTTTTAATTTATAAAAAGCATAAGGAAAAATGGCAGACCTTATCTTACAGCCATTCTGAAAACCTTTCATATCTCTTACCTAAAATGAAAAACCTTATATCCCTTCCCATAATCCCACATTGTTGATTTTTGTACAATCATACAAAATGACTGTCCTTCTCTGTCGCTTGTCTGACCGTTGTCTAGCCTGTGGCTCTTCCTCTTGTCTCCCAAGGTCATTCTCGCATACAATTACTTTTGTGTGTGTGTGTGTGTGTGTGTGTATCAATTTACTTCAGGTTTATGAATTCACAAACCAAAAATCTAGAAAAAAATTCTGTATCAGAAAATCATTTTAAATATTGAATAAATGATTTCCCCTCCCATGGGGCTGATTGTCTGTTGTATTAGATTAAATCAAACTAAATTATATTTAACTTTGATGAAGCTAAGACCCCTGCACTTGCACCAGACATTTCAGGATACAGTAACTGCTAAATCTACTCTTGGCTCTTATCACAGAGTAGCTGTGACCTTTTGCCTTCAATTTCCCATGAAGGCAATCCAAGAGGGCCTCTCAGACTACCCTCAGGGGAAATTCATGGGGCAGGCCCCAAACAAGGTTCTGTTACCACCATTGCTAAGTTAGCCCACCTCGGCGTAAGACACAGTAGATCTTTGCCCAATGTTATGTGTATGGAGTCAAATAAGTTAGCCAATAAAACCTTTCATGCTACAGTTTTGAAGTAGTTATTGGATTTGGATGTCTTTGTGTGAGGATTACACACAACCAATCAACCCAAATAAAAAGTTTATCTTCCTCCTGAACAATCCTTTTGATGCCTTATAGCTCTCCAAGAAGTAAAATCTATATTTAATTGAAAGATGAGCAAAAGTGGAATATGTTTGTAAACTCCTTAGGATTGGTCTTTTATTGGACTTCTCTGACTCATTTTACTTATACCAAGCTTTCCCCCAATCCTTTAAATGTATGATAGAAAGGTGGAATTACCTTTTGGATCAATACAGTAATTTGCTCAGCTTACTTATTTAAACAATAACTAAACTGGGTTATAACTTCATACTTATATGGATATTACATTAGCCAACAGTGGGACATTTGTCATGTTTTCTTATAGACTGATATTAAATTTGGCTTTCTGACAAAAATTGCAATGGTTCTATTCAATCCTGCTTTCTTTTCTTTAACAGAATGTTTTTACTCCCTTTTTCTATCTTGCTTCCCAGAAGCCAAATCAATGATTAATTTTCCTCATTAGATTCCTATATTTCAAGTGTCTTTTTTCACTTTCTTGAATAATCAAAATCTAATAATACTGAGTCAGGAGTAACTCTCCCAGTTAGTCTCAGCATTTCTCTAAGCTGTGGCTAATAGCAGGTTATTGGACTTTCTAATTAATAGAAGATTCTAGAAGAAAAAAAATGGAAAGCTGCAATTCTTAGGATATATACTATACCACCTTTCACAACTTGGTGCTCTCCTAAATGTGTTGGAACTCTGAGAATGCCAGACAGCCAATAGTGTAGTGGTTTAAGGTATTGAACTGGCAATGGAGAGATCCAGGTTCAAGTTCACCCTCAGCCACTGAAGCTCACTGTGTTTGAGCCAAGCATACTCTCTCAGCCTACTAGATATCAATGGATTGGTATGTCATGGAGAAATCAGAGTAGGATGTATCTGAGTTCCCAAAGACAGGGTGAGATATAAACCTAACAAATAAATAAAATAAATACTAGCACTGAAACTCACTGAGAATTTCTGATCTACTGTATTTCTATAGATCTAGAGGGTACCAGACTGAAAATTACTGTACATCAAATTTAGGCTGCAATCTGGGAATAAATCTCATAGAACAAAATTATGAACCTTTCTGAGTCAACATATAGACTCTCTGCTCAAATGGTAGGCACACCATAGTTTATTGTTTGTGGTGAGTTTATCCAGTCTTGTGTTCTGGTTTGTTCCTCATCAATGTCTCTGCTAGCTTGTTTGTGTTAACTGGTTGGTTATTATTTCTCAGGTTGTTTGCTAGCATTTTCCACCAGTTGCTAACCAGAGAAACTTGAAATGACTCAGTAGCAGCCACTAGCAAGCCACTGATAGCATCAGGGACAAGCCAATGTGTACGAATAGCTGCATTAACAACAAACCATAAATTATGGGGAGCAGGTTGATTAAATATACTTGTAGAATGGCATTACATTTGAAGAAGCCTTTTATCAACAAAGGTGTAAGAAAGAAGAATATTGAGTAATTTGGTCAATATTTTTAGCCTTTTTTAATATTATTAGGTATATTGATGGTCCTTTTTCTTTTTTTTTACAAAAACAGTCAAGAAAACTGAAGAAGTGGAAAAGCCAATAGATTATACTTCCTCTCCTGCAGTGCCTCTTCTACTAAAAATGCTTCTCACCCAGCTGCTTTTTATCTAATGCTGAACATTATCAATTGCCCCAGAATAATAATAATAATTATTATTATTATTATTATTTGTCCACATGGAAGACAATCAAGATTGGAAAGGAATTTTATAATATATAACATGACTTCTTCTAGTTACACACCACTCTGCAATGACTTTCAGCAAAGGAAAAAAGAAACTAGATGCAAATGACCCATGATTTAATATCTCATTCAGTGTGGCCCTAAATGTGAAGATGTTTCAAGTTCCCTGCAAAGTCTTGACTGTCCCAAGTGATTTGCAGTGTTTTAAATATTCATCAGGCATTTGACCTGTTGTTTAGAATCTTCTTTCACAGCTGACCCCTTTGGTCTTCCTAGACTGGTTTCACGTGCTGTTTTTTTTTTTTCATTGCCATTTCTTTTTGCTGTTGGCAATTGCTGGTTATTACCTATAAAACCTTCATGGCATAGGCCTGGTTACTTGAGTGACTGCCTATCTCCATATGTTTCTGCCCAGCCAGTAAGGTCAGCTAGAGTGGGCAGTCTCCAGGTCTTGCAATTAAGCAATGTCACCTTGTGGGACCCAGGAAACGTTCCTTCTCAGTGATGGTTACTGCTCTGTGGAAGGAGATTCATGCTCCTCCCACACTTTTGCTTTTATTTGTTAAAGCAAATAAAAGATCTGGTTGATGTCCCAGGCGTTGAGCCCTTTCAGTGTTTGGTTCTGTCTACCGGTCAACTGTATTCTTTTTCTTTAATATATGTCATTTTCTTTTAATTTTTTAAATTGTTGCTGTGGAGTCAGGCAGCTTTGAAATTGAAATAATAAATACATAAATTTTATTGGCTATTATTACTCTTATTACTATTAAATTGATGCAAGCCCTCCTGGGAGCTACAAGTGCAATGAAAGGGCATACTGTAAGTATTTCAAATAAATAAAATATTTTGTGATAGAATATTTTGTGTCAGCTCTGAACATTTTGAAAAAAGAAAAAGAAATAGAAGTCATCTGTAACTTTTATACATGCTCTTGCTGTTTATTTTTCTGGCCCAGTGATTACACATCAATGTTTTTCCTCTACAAATAAATGCTATATATCCTTTCCAATACAAAGATGGCAATTAACTTTTATAAAAGTAATATGAACTTCATTTGAGGTGCAAATGTTATGCAGATTTTTTTGAGGCTCATGAAATATACTCTTTTTGGCACTGCTGCTGCCATTGGAGGTTGGAGAAAATAAAGTTGGACAATAGCTAAGTAAGTTGGTTGTCCTTGGATTGGTTTACAAAATATGCAACTTTCAAGAATCTCATCAAGCAAAGAGGATATAGGTTTCTAGAGGCTAGAAACTGAAGTATTTTGCCTTGCAGAAACTAAACATGCCTTGATATTATTTTATGGCTAGTGTTGTAGCACTTCTACAAAGCTAACTGCAAAGTCATAAAACATGCAGTGGTCAAAAAGGAAAACAAAATACAGGTCCAATCATTCAAATACAAAGGATCACACAAGGAACATTCAAAAACAGCTTGAAGAGTCAACATCCAGGAAAGGTTCAGATAACTGAGTTACATAGCAAAACTTTCTTTGGCTTGAAGCACTAGAATTTAGTGGAAAAAAATGACAGAGAGTCTCCTTAGTAGTACAGATGCTGCTAATGTATGAGTCTGTAGAAAAGACTTACAAAGTGGGTTTTTTTTGTCTTAAATAGGTATTGTCCTCACGGCTTCAGTTCTCAGTTACTTTCTTTCTTTAGGGTCTGGGGAGGGTCCATGTTAAATTTTCTCCAGCACTGTTTGGCCCAGCTTCTAGAATATGTGCACCTACAGATTGTTCCTGGACTTAAATCATGCAATTCCTCTTTTTGGGATGGAGAGTTCTGCTCAATAAGCATGACACAACTATTTCCAGAAAACTTGGGGATTTCAAGGGGTGATAATGATTGGGCCTTAGCATATCCATTTCCAGTCCTTGAAATGTTTGTGCTAATAATTACAAGGCCAAATTTGGAAACTACAAACTTGGGTCCTTCAGATGTAAATGGAATATTTTGGGGTCACCTGCACCCAATGGAGTACAGGTTACCCATTCTTGAGCTAGATATTATTTATATTAACAAAACTGGCCATTATTATTTTTTATAAAAGAGCAGAATCTGTTGGGATTATCTCCTAAAGACAGGAGAGAGTGTATCCTCAAAGAATATACAGTAGCCATAGTCCAGATACTATAAATCCTGTTCCTGCCTGTGAGAAATCTTACTGTTGCTCACTACAGATTAATTTTTCTATTCACAGAAGACATTTCCTGAATTATGGTAAAATAAAACCTTCCAAACTAATCCAACTCTTAGATAATTGGAAGACAAAAGCAGAATAATAGGAATTACCCAATCAAATAAAACCTGAGTATATTATCTAAACAACAATTAATAAACTGATCAAGTCTGCAGGAAGCCTTTTGTATCAGCTATTGCTATGGCTTCTTAAGGGGTGAAATATTTCAGACATAGCGTCCTACAGAACTGTTAATTAACAGATTTATCTTAAAAATAGAAAAATTATTGTAATTATGGGCAAAGACTTGGTGCTTGTAGCTCATCAAATACTTTAACTGTTCATTCCGTACTGAAGGAAATATAGTCATTCTCCATAAAATAAATGAAAACAATTACGCCTCAGATTCCCATACCAAAGTATAATGAAAGGGTTAGGAATCATGCACAATGTAAATTCATGTCTCTGTCTGTCCGTCTGTCTATCGTAGATATACACAGACATAGACACACCCTAGCTACTGAAACTAGGTTATTACTCCACTACATTATGTATACTGTTTCAATTTTACAGCTAATGAATAGCTTCAGGAAAAATAAGACTATTCTGCAATTCATTCATATACCAGTCTGTGTAAACAGACTATCATAGAAATAATTTATTTCATGTCATATTATTATCATAATCTTCCCACTTTGATTCTAGCGAAAATAATACAGTCATTCATATTTAATATACAGTTTTGGTTGGTTGATCTTGAAAAAAGTTAAGGAGCCCTGGTTAGTACTTGTGTAAGAACCAGAAAATCTCAGAGCCGCAGTCTAAATGTTGAAGTCAAAACAGAAGACAATGACAGACCACTTTTGTATCATGCTAAGAAAACTGCATGGCCATGGCCATGAAATAACCAGAAGTTAAGCTGGACTCAAGGGATACTTTACCAATGCACAATTGTAGATATGTGCTTCGAATTTAAGAGATAGTTTACAGACGAAAAAAGTGTCACTTCATCAGAAATCACCCACAGATACATTTTATTATCTCACCTTGCCTTGTATTGTGTTCTTTCTTAGGGGGTTCTTAAGAAAGAACCCAGAGTATGTTATAACTGAGAACTCTGTTACATAACAGTTGTAGAGACAGCATTTTTGTCCTTCTTCATTTTATATCTTTTCCCTCTCATAATTCCTTCCTCTCCTGTCTGCGGCAGTGTCTCCTGGGACTTGTGGTACTATATTATATCCCTCCCTTTCTTATGTTGAAACTAACCATGATAAAACAACTCTTCGAATATTAGAAAATACAATTTCAAAGGCAAATTGGAGTCTCAAACATATATATAAAAGACCCTTTCCTAAACAACATAAGCATATCATAAAATGTAGAAGATTTTTTAATAAGCCTGTGACTTCTCCTTATCATCCTCTGGGTAAAGTACACCCCAGGATTTCCAGGTAGAGCTGCCCTCTTTGATCCCATTTTCCCGTGATTTAGGATGCAGCAGTCACATCAGAAGTAGAAAGAGATATCTCTCACTGCATTCAAATTGAGATGGAAACTTTCTGAGATGCCTGATATTTTTAATTCAAACACTACCACTTTTAGCATTAACTAGTTCAAAGGAAGACTAAGAAATGCTTCAAAGGAAACACAGAGAACATTTTTTTATGTTGACTGACATTTATCACCAGCAAATTGTTAGCAACATACACTGAATTCCCAGATTTTGAGGTGGGGGAGAATGTCTTCAAGTCAGTCTTGACCCCTAGGGACTGCCTGGACAAGTCCCTGCAGTTTTCTTGGCAAGATTTCAGAAGTGGTTTGCCATTGCCTGCTTCCTCAGACTGAAACAGAGTGACTGGCCCAAGGGCACCCAGCTGGTTTTGTGCCTAAGGCAGGACTAGAACTCACAGTCTCTCGGTTTCTAGCCTGGTTCCTTAACCACTACACCAGACTGGCTCTCATTAAATTCTTTTTTACCAGCTCTTTCCTTCCCTGCTATTCTTGGGATAGTAAAGAGAAGCACAGATACATTTAATATCACAAAACTGGAAAAAAGTTGAAGCTGTTGCATGGTATGAGTTGTTCTGTGCAGCAAAACTGTGGAAAAGAATAGAAATTACTGGATAATCTTGTGATTGCTTCTTTAACTGGTCTCAGCTCTGCTTTTTGTCTTAATTCCTCTCCTCTTCTTTCTGCTTCCCTTCTTGAGTCAATTACAATTCTCTTTAAAGAATTACACTATCTTCATATAAACAAATATGTATTTTACTTTCAGTTCAAATAATGTTCACATGGAGGTAAGACAAAAGACGTTATTCTATATCCCCATACCATGAGAGAAAAAGACGGAACAACAACAGGGGAAACAACAAGGGTGAGGTTAAGGAAATTTTCCAGAACCTCACAACCACCCAGGTATTGCCCAATTTATACATATTGAAAAGGTACTAGCTGCTGTAAAATGATTGCCTAAGCATGTACATTGCTTAGCCCAACAGAAGCAAGGTGACCCATAAACTGTAGGGCATTATCAGTAAATACTTCATAAGGATATCCAAAATTAGCAGAAATGTCCTGCAATGCACTGACAGTAGCATCAGCTGAATATGTGGCAATGCAACTGCTTCCAAGCAAGGAGAGGGATCGGTGATTGTAAGCATACACATTCTTTGTATGGGTTCAACAATATCAATGCCCAGTTTGGTCCAAGGATGAGATGATTATGGAAGATGGCACAGTGGCTGATTATCATGTACAGAAACATAGTTCTTGATAAAATATTCCACACATAAGTCTGAATTAAGCCAGTAAAACTTAACATGCGGAATCTGTTTGGTTTGCTCCATACCTTAATGTGTCTCATGAGCCAATTTTAACAATTTGCACACTTTAGATTCAGGTATAATAACCCATTCACCTTGCAGTAAGAGATCATCTTATACAGAACATTCAACAGTAAAGTGATTAAATGGTCACAGTGGAATAGAAATTATTTTGGCCATATGTTGGATGGAACAATATGATGAAATATTGTGAGCAAAGTATCTTGAATCATGTAAGATGCAAGTAAGAATTGGCTACATTTTTTTCCAGAAAAGTGCTCAACAACAGAATAAGATGGCAAAATAATAAGATGTTCATGTTGGCAGATTGCTAGGAAAGCCTTTGGCCCAGGAGAGATCAGAAAAGTCACACAACAGGCATTTCTATAAAAATAATTTTATTTACAGAAAGCAAAACATATTTAAAAGCTTCTGCATTCTTACAGGCTCTCAGTGAGAGCTGCTCTACATGCCTATACAGAAGGGAAACTGAAACTAAAACAAGTCCAGGCAAGTTCTTTCCCCCCAGGTGCAAAAATTAACATCCGAAAAGGGGACAGTTGAATTCAACCTCTTCACCCAGCCAAAATGATTAGTTACCATAGTAACCTTAATCTGTAGTAGAAAACAATATATTAACACTCCCCTTTTTATACTACAGAATAAGATGCCAACCAATTTTCTTTGACAACTCTGTCTTTCCATTCACATTATTTTAACATTATCTCCCCTTTGGTTTAACAGAAAGCTACCATCCTTCTTCCTGTGTATTGCTAAACCTAGGTTGTTATAATTCCAAGGCTTTTTAATGTGAAATGGCTTTTCATGCAGGCTTCAAAATCAAGCCTTTGTTTTTTTTGGTGTGAACAGCAGCAAATCATCAACATAAATGCAGAGATACATACAGCCTTGTTTGTCTTTCTTCATATATACACATGGATCTGCTTTTCCTTTTTCAAAACCAAAATTCTGCAGTTTTTCATCTAATTTTTGGTTCCAGGATCTAGCAGCTTGTTTTAACCCATAGATTGACTTCTGCAGTTCACAGACTAGATTCTCCCCTTTTGCATAGCCAGGGGGTTGCTGCATGTATAATTTGTGGTCTAAATCACCATAGAGAAATGCAGTTTGAATGTTATAGTGGTGAACTGACATTCCTTTGAGTGCAGCGATTTTTAACAGTAATCTAATTGATTCACCTTTAGTAACTGGTGCAAAGGTCTTGTCAAAGTCTAAATCTTTCCTTTGAGTGAACCCTTTTGCAACTAACCTTGCTTTATATTTTTGGATTTTGCCATCAGCATCCCTTTTCAGTTTGAAAACCACCTGCAACCTAGACAGCGTTCATTGGGAGGTAGATTTACCAGTTTCCATGTTTTATTTTCTTTCAAGGATGCTAACTCCTGTTGCATGGCAGAATGCCAATTTTGTGCAACCTCAGGTGGTAAAGCATGCACTTGTTCTAAAGACTCAGGTTCTGTGAATATGTGAAAAGCCTTTACTGTTTCAGCCTGAAAACATGATGGAGGAACGCCTTTATTACTCCTCTGAGATCTGTGAGGTAATACAGGGCTTAAATTTTGACTCCTATCACTTTCCTGAGAAGCATCTCTCTCATCAAACAGATCTTCAGTTTGCTTTTCTGGTTTAATGTCCTCATCAGGCAAAAGATCACCATCAGCAAGTCCTTGCTGTTCTCTTGTGGTGGTCAGATCAACTGGAGAGCTAGAGTTTAGTCTCCCCCAGTTTTGTTCAGCAAAAGAAGAGCTTTTGCTAATTATTAATTTCTCTCCCATTATGAACCTGTAGCTCCTTTGGCTTTGTTCATAGCCAACAAAGATGGCTTTCTTTGTTGTGGGGCCTCCTTTCCTTCTCTGTTGTTTTGGAATATGAACCCATGCAGTGCTACCAAACACTCTAAGATGGTTTACCTTTGGTTTCACACCATAAAACAAATGGAATGGAGTGTCCTGAATCACAGAGTTGTACAATCTGTTTTGTACATAACAGGCAGTAGATATTGCCTCTCCCCAATACTTAAAAGATAAATGTGAATCTTTAAGCATGCATTCCATCGTATTTTGCAAGGTTTTGCCCTTTCTTTCAGCAACACCAGTTTGCTGAGGGGTGTAAGGGTTAGAAAGAATTTGTTCTATCCCCTTTTCCACTAGGAACCTTCTGAATTTGTGAGAAAGGTACTCTCCTCCTCTATCACATTGGAGTGCAGATACAGGCCTAGGGAATTTTCTATTTGCCCATGTCACAAAACTTTTAAATTTCTCAAATGCCTCATCTTTATGTTTTAAGATGTAGATAAATGTGTATCTTGAGAAATCATCAATGATGGTCATTGCATACCTTGCTTGTCCAAGACTTGGAGCAAAAGGACCAATAATGTCAGAGTGTACAATTTCCAAAGGTCTAGTTGTAACTCTGTCACTGTGCTTACTCACAGGAGCTTTTAGTGTTTTGCATTCTTTGCAAACTACACAATCTCAGTATTTATCACAGGGTTTTACCTTTAGGTCAGCACACAGCTGTGGCATTTGTGCTATATACTTGAAATTAGCATGACCAAATCTCCTGTGCATCAGGTGTACACATTGGTCATGATATGGAGTGTTGCCAACTGCAGCCTTGCAGCTTGGCTTCCTTGCATTTTGCACAATGTACAAGGAGTCTTTTAATATACCAGTAGCACACAATTTTCCATTTTTACGTATCTCACAACCATTTTTCTTAAATGTTATTACATACCCTGTTGCAGCCAATTGTGCCACAGATAAAAGGTTTGATTGTAAATTTGGCACATACAGTTTTACAGTTTCTCCCAAGCAGGATAAATACAAGTCACCTTGTCCCATAATTTTGGTCACAGACCCATCAGCCAAAGATACACTTTGTCTTTCAGTTTTAGACAGTGACACAAAAGAGCTTTTACAATTACATAAATGACAGTTGGCCCCAGAATCTAACACCCATACATCAGAATTACCCTTCTCAGCAACCTGTGCAATTTGGCTTGTCTGAAGAGCCTTCTTCTGTGTTGCCCTTGTGTTCTTCTTCTCTGTCTTTCTAGTCTTGGGTCTCAAGGCACAGTCTTTCTGCAAATGTCCAGCTGAACCACAGGTGAAGCATCACTGGCTGGCTAGTGCTGTGGCCTCAGCTTCCTTTCCCTTCTTTTCCCTTGTTTTCTGGTATTGCAGCTTTCCAGAAGAGATGGGGGGGGGGATCTTTCCTCTCTCTTCTCCCATTCAGCAAGTAAGCGCTGTGTAACATACGATGGGGTGAGGTCTGCTTCAGGCATAGCCTCCAGGGTACAAATCAGTGTGTCCCACGTTTCATTTAGTGAGGACAGGAGGATATAGGATTTTGTGACAGGTATAAATTTCATTCCTGTCTCCTGCAACTCAACAAACAGCTGCTGAATATAATGCAGGTGCTCAGGAAGGCTATCTCCTTCTGCAAGGTAGGCTTGGTACAGCTTTTTTGTCAGGGTAACTTTACTCCCTGCTGTTGCCTTTATATACAAGTCTCTTAAAGTGTCCCAAAGTTGCTTTGCAGACTGCATACCTCGCACGTGGACTAGCTGATTGTCCTCAGCTCCCAGGATAATGGTGTCTCTAGCCCGCTCATCCTGTCTCAGCCATTCAGCACTGGGATTCTGGGGGGTTTGCTCACCAATTGGCAGCCAAAGATTCTCTCTGTGAAGATACATCTCCATCTTCAGGGCCCAATTCAAATAGTTGGTCTCTGATAGGCGCTCCAGGGGCATCGCTGAGGGCTGGGAGGTAGCCATGGCTTCTTCCTTCTTTTGCAAGTCACCTCAGCTGGCTTCTTTGTCCTGTAGACCGGCAGTTGCTGGAAAATCTCCAGGTGGCTCCAAAGAAAATCTTCACAGGTCTTTGCTACCTGCCTTTAAATTGTGCATGAGGTGTGGAGCTGATCTCTCTATTCTCTCTGCGTTTTACTGGGCTTACTGGGCTGTTTACTGGGCCCATAACCTGTTGGCAGATTGCTAGGAAAGCCTTTGGCCCAGGAGAAATCAGAAAAGTCACACACCAGGCATTTCTATAAAAATAATTTTATTTACAGAAAGCAAAACATATTTAAAAGCTTCTGCATTCTTACAGGCTCTCAGTGAGAGCTGCTCTACGTGCCTATACAGAAGGGAAACTGAAACTAAAACAAGTCCAGGCAAGTTCTTTCCCCCTAGGTGCAAAAATTAACATCCGAAAAGGGGACAATTAAATTCAACCTCTTCACCTGGCCAAAATGATTAGTTACCATAGTAACCTTAATCTGTAGTAGAAAACAATATATTAACAGTTCAAGCATGCATATGAGTGGTTTGTGATGCCTTAAGAGAACAAATGGTCATCCCTAAGATAAACATCAAAACATACTGTAGCCCATACACATTCCAAAGTTTCATGCTCAACCTGTGAATACCTCCCCTTAGGAAAAGAAAGTGAACAGCTGGCATTCACAACAGGCCTCTGTCATTTGTCTTCCTGTGAAAAGATGGTACCAACTCCCAACTTAGTTCATGTATATTTCAGCTGCTGAAATGCAGAGTCAACTACTGCAGACCAGTGCCAAGTAACTATTTTTCTGGTCAGCAGCTTCAGTGGTTCTGAAAATTTGCATAATTAAGAATAAAGTTTCATAAACTAACCATAGTAGTTAGAATAGAATGCAGCAAATCCAGATTCCCAAGAATTGGAACCTGCAGAATAGTTTTCCTTTTTTGGAGCAGATGTAATGCCTTCCGTTGAGATATGTTCTAATATAACAATCTCTTCAATACCAAAGTGCATGTGTTTAGTCCTCTTAGTCCTCTTTTACGGAATCTGTCAAATATTGCCATCAGCCTACCATGGAGCTCTTCAATTGTTGCTATAGACAATGATACTATTCATATACCAGACAACTCCAGGTAGACCCTACAAGATAGCTCATCACCTTTTGATAAGCCTCAGGGGCACCTCAAAGTCCATACAGGACACAATGAAACCTAGAGCAACATGATGTCTTATAAAGATAATCAAATAGTGAGATTGTTACCAACTCTACTTGCCCAAAACTGTTGGTGGCATCTAATTTAGTAATAAATTGTATACTTTGCATAGTATGCAAATATAATCTATCTCACACCACGGTCTTGTTTACCACCCACAGAAAGATTTTATTACTATCTTTTTTCAATGCAATCAACATGTTGAATCTTCAATTTGTATCTTCATGTAATTCTTCAAGTTGTTGAATCCTCAGTTTGTATCTTCATGTAATTCCATAGTACCATCCTCCAACATTCTGTCTAATTCAGCATTCACAGTTTCTTCAATGGCATATGGTATATAACTCAGGTTCTATATACTCATCCACTGTAACTTTGTGAGAATATTTAGTAATGTTGTTGGAAGAAATTAAGATTGCTCCCTGCCCTCCATGTTGCCTTCCCCCAGAACACTGTCTCCCTGCAATATTGCCTTCTCCTTGAGCAAGGTAAAAGGTTAAAGGTTACAAAATAGAATGAGTTTGATGCAAAAAGGAGCTGCCAGAGGTTAATATGTAAAAGGAAGCCTAACTGTTTAAAAAAAGAATTTCCTTCCAATTCAATCAGAAACCTTGGAACACAAAAGGCTACTCATTCACAGACATTAGCAGAGCCCATTCAGGTAAATGTTCTTCCCCAGCCAACCAGATCTCAATAATCCATTCACAACAGATTCCTCATTCCAAGCTAGTAGACAAAGCCACAGCCCTGCAGGGAACTCAGACGACCAGGACATGAAACACCAACAGCAGGGGGCCCTGTCACAGAGCACCTCTTCTCTGAAATCAGGTAAACTGCACTTTTCTCAAGTTCCTAGGGTGCAGGAACACCTCTGCATAGCAACAGCCAAGTTCTCCTATATAAAGGAGTGATTTCCCTTGTGAGGGAAATACAGGTGTGGCCACCTTCCAACCAGCATACTCTGTACTCTATACATGTTCTTGGGAAATAAATCTTCAACCTCTGTTCCAGCAACTGCCTGCATCTTTTCATTCCCGGCTCGGGATGAACCCTGGTAAGAATTCCTTCTAACAATGTAATCAAGACCTTTAAACAATGTTCCACTGTTCCACCAGTGATCAAGCAGGTCCTGAGAATGAGCACCAACATTTGTAACATGGTTTACCGAGTCTCTTTTCTGAAGTATTTGAGTGGCAACGGTAATTTATCAGCCAATCTTGATTCTAGATCTCATTTGATTAGCATAAAAAATCATCAGTCACATTATTGTTCCAAGCAGATTAGGTTGTAAAGTAAAGCAAACTTAAGTGGGGCTAATCATATGGCAAAAAAAGTCTTTTTTGTCAGCAACAAATGTAACTACTGGCTTGCAAATATTGCATAATAAAGTTTGCTGCAAATAAGTTCTGATTGTTCCCTGTATTAATCACCATCTCTAGTTCTCATTAATAGTCACAATTTATTTTTCTTTAGCATTCATAAAATAAGCTCTTCATTCTCATCATCTTCACTTTTGGTTGTTCCTACAGCCCTTACAAACTTTTTCCTTGTATGCAGGTATTCTCTGTTCTGGTTATGAGATGGATCCATGGCTTGTAACAAGTTCAACTAATGCTAGCTAATTGTCCATTTTTAAATTTAAATTTTAATTTAATTTAATTTTTGTGTGTGTGCCCATGTATGGAATAAACAGGTGGGATTCAGGGCACCACACAGTTCTCTGCAATGGAGCAATATGCCACAGTGATAAAATGGAAGTTCTTCTGCGACATGCTTGAATTCTGAAACACCTTGTCCCCAGACACTTTTTCTCTGCATTTTGCTGACCTTTTCACCACCTTTTGTTGATGGAACCCAATTAATGGAAGTGTCTACAGTTATGTCACCCCTTGCTGCCATTAGGCAAATTTCTTCTTGAGCATTGTTGTATAATCAGTAACTGCTTTATCCAAATGTCAATTCTGTGGCAGTAATTTCATAGAATGTAAAATGGTCTATCCATGGCTTATACTCTGTGTACAGGTCATCTGCACTAATATTTAAAGTCTGGGGAACAACAAGGCTATAGTGAGTCGTGCTTATGTAATGCTCCAGGATCCCAGCTTCATCATCAACTCTTGCAATCTTTCTTAGAGGGGTGTTAAGAAAGATTCCAGAGTAAGTTGTGACTTAGAACTCTTTATTACGGAGCATCATTAGACATAGCGCTATCAGTTCTCCATTTTGTTTTCTTCTCTCCTCCTCTTTTAAAATCTTCCTCTCCTGTCTGCTGCAGTGTTCCTGTAACTTATAGTACTATACTACACTTTTAATGCAGGAGAAAATTCATGCATTCAGATATGAAACACCAAGAAATTTAAAAATAAATTGCCCAAACCAATGCAATTTTTACTCTCTCTCTCTACACACACACACACACACACAAACTCAATATATATATATATATATATATATATATATATTCATTCATACACACACACACACACGCATATATATATATATATATAATTGTATATCAGATATACTTCAGTCTATTACCTCAGAATTATTAAATGAAAGGAAGGAAAAACAAAAGCCAGTTTACATGTATGATTCAGTCCTAAAACCTATGCAGTTAACAGATTGAGTTCTTTAGTAAACTGAAAGTAGTATTCTCAATTTTAATAACAATATTTTCATAATGTAATATGGCAAACATGAACAGCTTGTTAAAAGAAATCACCAGAACGTTCTAAGCACTCATTCATTTATATGGGAATATCACAGGATGTCATTAAAAGAGATTGGTTTTCTGTATGAGATAAGGGAATAATAATTTGAAGGTGAGAAGTCAGTAATGACTTGGATACAGTTAATTTTACTGAAATACACATTTAAGAAAGATGGTAGCTTCAAATGTTGGCTTTCATAGCCTTTTCACGGACACAAATGGACAATTAAGGTACCAATTTTTTAATGATACCATCATGGTTGGCACCATTTCCATTCCATTTTCTTCCTGAAAAGGACAAAAAGCAGACAGAAGAGGTTTCTGCAAGTTATAAAATATCAGAGGAAAAATGAAGCTTCCTATTTACTAGAATGGTATTTTTCCAATAGATATTGGATATGAAGAATGTATTAATTCAGTGAATTATGTTATATAAAGCCTTTTCCCCACTGAAATGTAAAATATATAAGTCAAGAAGAAAAAAAGGTAACAGATGGCAACCTGGTTGTATGGAGCATTTTATTTCATTCTTTTCTTAATTATTCCAGCTATTGCCTGTTTCTGCAAAGACAATCATATTCCAAAACTTATTTCCATTTTGTTGTTGCTGAAGAAAAATATTCACAATTTCACGCTGGGCATCTGCCATAGAGACAAGTACTTGTGCAGGGAAGTCCGCATATTCTATACTGCACTCACCATATTTAAAAAGCCTGCAGCTTCCTTAGTTTTTACGCAGTTTAGAATCACTCACCATGGACCACTGTTGGAAGAAATTTAGAGGGATAGCCAAAGTAAATAGCCAATGACCTCTCTGCTATATGGAATGTCTTACCTCTAAGTTCTTTATATTACAAACTTCACATGGGGTGTACATTTTCTTTTTTTATTTCATACTTATTACATAACGCTTGTCCTCCAGGGTTTCAAGTTCTATTGCAGTTAGAAAACAAGTTAGACTGGAACCAACTGATAAAGCTCAGGTTAATCTCTGGACCTTAGGATGCTGGAAAAAAGAATATTTTCTTAAACCTAAACATTGTCCACCCCTGCTATGGCAAACACTGTTATGTAACTCAGGGATGTGGAACCTCCAAATTATGGATTGTTTTCCAAGGATAGCCTTGTCCCTCCTTGGATTGGAAACATGAGGGTTAAATGAAGCTGGCTCACTATGGATTCACAGGGACTGAAGCCAATTTGCTGGGAAACACTTGAGGTAAGTGGGTACAGTTTTAAAGGATATATAATGAGCCCTATAGGGAAGAGTCCTATCACAAAGCGAACTAGTTTTGTGGATCAAAGGAGGCTCTCTGGCCCTGGACTGCCTAGTTCCTGTCTCACCTTCCATTCCACATCTAGCATTTAATATCCATATTAAATGGACATCCCCTGTTAGTGCTTCTTGGCAGCTCACAAACGGTGTTTACATACTGTCTGTAAAACTGTCCATGCCTTGATGCTAGATGATTATTCTCTTCCTCTCACTAATTGCACGTTCCAATCCAAGGATGAAATTAACAAAGGCCCAGATAAACAAAGAATAGCATGAAGTTACAAATTACTTGCAAGGAAACAATTTATTGATCCAAGCAAACAAGCTGGGGCAATCTAACAAGAAAACACTTCCTCCTGTCTCAGTTACTTTAATCTTTGGACAGAACATAACAAACTGCATATTACACTGTAGGGAACCAAACAAGGCGGATACAATCTTTTTCTTTCCTTTGATTGAGATAAAATAACATAACAGTCTGAAAAACCAAAAAGGGCAGAATTCATTGGCTACAACCCAACAGAGACATAAATGCTTTAACTGTGTTAGTATCGGTGCTTAACTCTTGTGTTATATGATGGTAATGTGCTTTTCATTTAACTACTGTTTAAATGTACTTATTCCATTAAAAGTTTCTACGTGCACGCACACACACGAATTTGACAGGTAAAAGGACTTCCGACTATTGAATTGTTTACTGTTGAAAAGTAATCTAAAACATTTGGAGTCATTTTATAGGCTATTAATTGGCAGTGGCATCATGCATTTGTGCATTTAATAAAGTGTAGGAAAAGACAAGAGTCCCATGAGAGATGGATATGTCTCTGTAAGATAACCTGTTCAGCCAGAGGTGGGAGTACTTTCTTGCAATCATGAACATCTTCAGGACACAGCTTTCTTCTTCCACAGTTTAGAACCACATCGTTGCTTCAACTCATTCAATAATTCCCAATGGTTACGCTGGCAGGACACACACATTTTAAATATGTTTCATACAGTTTTGCTATTGGGTGTGGTTGTTATAAATTGTTACAATAATACCTACAAAATGGGGAACTTAAGGGTTGAACTCTGGTCTGCCTTTCAGCACTAGCTGGGACCAAAGCTCTATATGAATGAATTTGCCATTATAAATCTCACCTTTATTTAATATCCTATGGGGAGAGGGATGCATCCAGGCATTCTGCTTCCTCAACTGGTGCAAAATGTCCTCTACCAAATTGATGGGTTTATTTTTATTTATTTACTAGATCTATAAGGCTGTCCAACTCAAACAATGTGACTCTAGGCAGTCTACAACAAAAAAAGGAGAAAGCAGAACCCGACATAAACCCCACACAACATTAAAACATATGCAACATACAAATATAAGGCACAAAAGATAAAATGGCAACCAATCACCATAACAAAACAACAAAAAGGAGACTCCAATCACCTGGCCCCTAATGCCTGGGGGAAAAGCCACATCTTAATATCTTTCCTAAAGGCAAGTAGGGCCTATGGTATATCTGGGGGGGAGATTGTTCCAGGCAGTTGAGACCAAGCAAGATAACACTAATTAGTTGTTACAGGACAGCGAGGGGCAAAGCCTGAGAAAAGGTCTGGAGGTCTGTATTATAGCTGCTGTAGTGTAGATTGTGTGACCGTGATCCATGTGGCATCAAAGAAATAGATATGCTTATAGTTTGCTGATCCTTAATTGCCAGGACTGTTACAGAGGGACTAAGAAATAAAACAAGCATAAATGCATCCATCTGTAGCTCCTTTCTGATTAGAAAAGTCCCAGATAAGATAATCCTATTTGTTTCCACTCTTCTAAGTGATTATAGGGTTAATGATTAAAGTTCATCTTGGATAAGATACAGAAATAACATTCCAAAGATTTCAATTACTCCCTGCTGTTTTGTCAGCCTTGGCAACAGAAATAGTAAACAGCATAGAATGGGATCACTAAACCTCCTTACTAAACTAAATGAGAAGGTAGCAACAGATAAAGCAACCCTATTAAAGCACCGATTTTCAATTTTACATTAATACGAGCATCATGAACTGAAGAAAGAAAAAGACAGTGAGCTTCTTTGCACAGGAATATAATTTTTTGGAGTCTAAAGAAGAATCCCTTTAAAAAAATCAGACAGGAGCTGCTTCTGAAAGCAAAGAACACAATAACTACTGTCATTGTAGTTATAACCAAATATATTGATTACATGCTGTATCTTAGAATGTTCTTCTAATGAAGCCTCTGCAACAGCAGTAGTTAACGATAATAATAATGACTGCATCAAACACAGCATATACAGCGGCTTAATAAAAGTGAACAGAAACACTCAAGGTTAAGCTCTACAGTTCAGAATGAAAGAAATACACAGTGCACAAAGACAAGACCTCTAGCTATCTGGGTGGCTGATCCTGGCTAAGGATGTCTGCCTAGCTGGGTTGCAAGAACCTCAATAACAAAACCATCTGCTGACGCTCCTTATGGTATTTCTTTCCTCTTGCATACGATCCTAAACTTTTTTGAGCATGGAATGATTCTCTGAATGAGCAGTTAACCAATGTAGCTAAATCTGCAGGCCAAGTTCAAAGATTCTGAGTTGAAATTGGCTGGCCTTTTTAGGATCATGCCAGTGGCATCTGCCGTAAACTGTGATGATGCCAAAATGTTAGGTGTGCAATGATGTCATCATGCAAATGCCAACATTATGTACTTCCTTCCTAATATCTGACACAAGTATGTACACTGTGGCATTTGCATGGTGATGTTGGCATACACAGGTCACTTGTCTTATCTTGTTTCCATTTCAGAAACTTACAGATTACCCAGTGTTCAAATGAACTGTCCAAGGACATGCTTTATATCATGGGGGCACAGCCTATTCTCTCAAAATTGTCTAAGCAATTAAAACTGTCACCTTTCTGCTTTGTTTTCTGCCTCAGATCCCTCCCCGTTGTTTCTCCACTACTGGACTCCTAGCCTGAACTTTGTCCTCCCTCTCTCAGCTGCCGTGCAAAGTACACAACACCAAAACTTTATTGTGGTCTTAGACCAAGTAAAACATCTAATTCAAATATATCCTGATCACACTGCATATATCCACAAGGAGACATACATTATACAGTGTGGTTGATCAAATCCATCCCACAGCAGTGACTTTTATATATAACACACAAAATTTTGTAGCTAAATATGTGACTTTAGGGTTTATATCTGCTAAATGATAATTTGTATACAATCCATCAGGATGACAGGTAACATTTTAATGAAAGAGCAAAACAGCCTTAGCCTCAAATCATGTGCCAGACATTGCATTTTATCTGTTGCACATGAACACGGTCTCTGTAATATTGGAACTTTATTGAATCTATCCTCCAAGATTACTGAGGGTAAGGCAAGAAAGGGTTCTACAGAAATACCACTGATTCTTAAAGTAGGTAAGAAATTGTAAGTACTGTATTTTGCAGGGGCAACTCTTTGTGCATCCTTGAATGGGTGGTGGATTCTTGTTTTACAACATTGTGAAGTTCAACATTCTCAATCCATCATCTGATGGCAATGCTCAGATGAGAGGCCACATAAGCCTGATTCCTAGATATTTACATTTTACATACTCAGTGACTTCACTGATTATATGCCATTTGTGGCTGTTGTCACTATTAGAACATATCAGAGTTTGTTGTTGTTGGTTTATAACCAACTACTCTTCCTTGTAGTGTCAGACCAAGGTCCCAAGTATTCTCCTAAAATTGACCTGGGTTAATGCTTCCCCACTATATCCCTACCACTGTCTCCCAAAATGACCTTGTCCCTCCCTTTCTCAGCTGCCATGACAAGATAGTTCAGTCATAATTAGGTGGCCAAGCCTGGGATACACAATGATAGAGCAGCTTCTTGGCACCCTGGCTAGCTGTCAGCCTGCTCCATGCCTCTACACAGGGGGAGCAGGGGAAGCATGGCCCTTCCCTGATTGACTCCAACACTTTTAAATATTTAGCCTTGTTCATTTAATTCCCTTTGTATCTGTGAATTTTCTACTAACATATTGTGTATCTTAAAGACTAACATCCACTGTTGGAGGGAACAAAAATTCAAGTATATTGGTAATTATTACAGAGTAGCATAGCAGCTCCAAAAGGGCAGTCTTTTAACTTTTCACACTCTCAGGATAAATCAGATCATAAGAAGAAGCCAAAGACAAGTGATAACAAAACATAGATTAATACAACTGGCTGGCTGTGCAGCGACTTAAAATCCATCTGTGTGTAGCCAGTTTCCTATAAAGAGTTTCTTCTGTTTAGCAGGGTTTCCAAGTCTTACACTGCATGGAGCTTGCAGCAGTGTGCTAAGAACTAGAAGTACTTTACACACATACCATTGTACACAACCAGATCCCATCACTGGAAGGCCTTCAACAGTGAGACTGGCGAATGCATAATTGCTGTAAGAATTAATTTCTCCTTCACTTGCTATGTTTTTGAGAAAGAAGAGTACAGGATGATGCAGCATTGAACATCTGAGTAAAAATACTGTACATATGCAGACTCTGTGTGCATTATTCACCAGGTTTGCAGTACTGAAATGAAAGAACAAATGTAACTCCATGTTAGAGTGCACGTCTTGCGTTCAGATTCTTCGCTCAATAACTGACTATTCCAGGTATGTGTGTGAAAGATTCCTGTCTGGAAATCAGGACTGTCCTTCAGTGTGGACAGTACTGAGCTAGAGGGGCCAATGGTTTGACTGAAAGGCCTCTTAGCCTCAGCTGCAAGCCAAAACTGAGCATAACACAAAGCAGTCAGCTGTACATCACCCCAAGATAAAAGCAACCAACTACTTGAATGTTTAAAGCAGCTAGGCAACATAGATAAAGCATTTTTCTCCCTCTTTTCTGTCTCTAGGTTTCTTTATTAGCAGTAAAGAATATTTCTGTACTGCTGACTTCTGGAGGCTCCCTGCAAGTAGCCAAATTGTAAGACAGAAATATTCAGTGTAAAACCTAATTCCATGCTAAACCCAACATAGCATAAAACTAACTCTTCCTCAACCATTAAAAGCTCTGCAAGAGTTCAGTCTTCACTAAATCATCTTGGGCTGCCCCATTCAAATCTCAGGCAGCAGAGTGGTCTATCATGTACAGACATATCTAGAGAAGCAGCATGTTCTCCCATCTCTTCCTCCTCTGAGTTCATTCAGGGGTGGCATTCTTAACCTCCCCATTCTGGCTGAATGCACTAAATGATCAGTTCGTTTTAGAAGAGGTATTCTTCGTATTTGTTATTTACCTTGTGAACGTAGATCTTTCCTGCGTTACCACTGGAAAGGACTAATAAAGCTAAGAATATGGCTGTTAGGCTCTACCAGACACCAAAAGTAATTCCTTTTCTAAGCCTGGTTCTCACAGTCTCTTTAGCAAGAATTTATTAGAAAGAAAGGGATTGTAAGAACTCCACCGAATGAAACATTTCCCAGGATACAGCCCATACTTCCCCAGCACAAATTAAGGCAGTATTTCCTTCATATTGTTTTTTTTTACTGCCTTTCTGTGAACTGGAGACTGGAGGGTCTTGCATAGATAGGAAGGAGTTTGCAGGGGGCTGTTCATAGAACCACCTCCTTATTAGTCTGGGAAGCAGTCATTTCATTGGCTAAGTTCACACTTCATGCTAAGCCATACTGGTTTTAGTTTAGCTCCACGGGATTAAAACTGTGTTCCCCAGAACCCCAGGGTTCCATGAGAATCATGAAGGGGTTCAATATGATAGTTTCAGTTTATATGGCATGAAATGTATTATTGCAACATTAACTGTAACATTTTGTTCAATGTAATGAACCTAGCCATAATAATTTGTAAAGCATAGTTTATGGTTTCTTGGTGTTCATGTTTTTCCTCAACCACCTCACTGAAAGTCATTTCATTGGCATGACCTCAAGCTGTCAACTAATTCTGCAGGGGGAAAGAAATCCATTTCTACTTGAACAGCTTTCAGTGAGGGAACTGAGGGATCCATTTCAAGTGAAGGATCTGACACACACATCCATACCAGAAAAAAAAAGTGTTCTGACAGTCAATGGGCTAGAAGATTACATTAAGAAGAAAATATAAGCAACTCAAAATCTACCAAGAATTCATTTTAAGGGATTTTGTAGCCCCTATATGGAAACTACCAGTGCTGTTTCCAGTGTTGCTTTCAAACAGGAAAATGGATCTAGTTCCACGGAAAAGAAAGGAACATTTATCATTCACGTAACAGCTGTTCCATTCAGGTAGTGTGTGCATTTGGCAAAACCCTTCTTATTGGAAGACTATGGTATATAAGCCTTCTAATTTCCATATAACTTTTTATTAAGGATTTTGATTACAATAGTAAAAACTAATACAAGCTAAACTTAAAGACAAAAAAAAGAATATTAAGAAAGAATAACAAATGCAAGAGAAAAGAAAGAATATGATAAAGAAAAGAACTAATAAAGAAGTGACTCCCAGCCTCCATTACAAGTATAGGCAAATTTAGTAACTCTTCACCCCCTATAAGGTTACATACAGATATCTTTTCATCCCATATCTCATCCTTTATCTATTAGCAAATTCACAGAACATGAAATTTTCAATCCTGGTGTCAGAAAAAAAGTCCATAAAGGGTTGCCAAAACTCTGCAAATAAATGTCTTATTTTAACCTTGATCAAATAAACCAACTTTATATTCCGTCCTTTTATTCCTAACAGTCTTAATCTTCAGTTCATTCAAATATTGTTGTAGGATTTGATTTCTCTTCAATTCTTCTTTATCAATTGCACAGATTTCCTCAAGGGTTTAACAAGCCTCTTTTGTAGATCAAATAAGAAAACTTTTTCCGGGTCATTCTCTTGGTTTGTCATGTATTTCCCCTTTAATTTTTAAAACTTCAGCCAGTTTCTTTTGTATATCCAGTAAAGCATCCTTTTCCAAATCATTCTCTTGGCCTGTCATTTGTAGTTCCTCTTTCAGTATTTTCTCTGTCTTGTCAGACAAAATTCGCTCCACATCTTTTGGACATAATCTATCCAAGAATCAGACATCATTACTGACACTGTTGATATTGTAGCTACTATTTCTGGCTCCATTCTTCAAAGACCTCCTTCAATATTTCCAATGTTGTGACATTTTGTGTCATTTTTTAAGTCCCAGTACTAACTGACACTAGAACCAGGCATGCATTTTTTTCCTTCTACTTAGAATCTTTAGTCCCTTCTAGTGTCCAGTTTCTAAAATCATAGTCGCTTGTCTTTGTTATGACATACAGTAACCTAAGATAGCCAAAATAAATCTGGTTCCCACGAGAAGCTATTTATGTTTATAGTTAATTCCAAAATCTTATAGTAAAAGTCAATATTCCAAATTTAACAGGACCCTTAATCCATCTATATCTTTCTTAGATTAAAATCTTATTTAGTTTTTTGCTGTTTATTTCAATTTCTTTAAGTTCTTAAGCTTGTAATTAATTTTTCTTTTGTGCATAGTTGAAGTTAAACTCACCCAGTGGCTTTTCAGATTTGTCATCTGAAGGTCTCTAATAGCTTTAAGCTGGTTAATAGGCAACTTCCAAAAATGATTAGAAAGTCAGGCTTGCACACTCAGTGTCCTTTAAAAGGCTCTACAGCAGTTGTGAGCAAGATGACTAATCCCTTCATCTCCCAGTGCTCAAACCTGCAGAAGACCACTGTCCTGCAGTCTCCTCACAAGGAGCAGCTGTCTGGAGCACATGTGGGTGATCTCCCATCCTCTCCAGATAAAAAACTGGTCTACTAATAGTTCTTTGGTCTTTGCCGCGGTTGTTAGCTCCACTTTCATGGAGACGCCTTCAGTTTACCATACCTCCCCAGAAGTCTAAGCCTTCTAATTTCCAAAAATATGCAGGGATTCTCTTATAGATCTCATTTGTTACAAAGGCCATGGCTATCACTGACTTAAAGTGGAATTACCATTGCTAGTGGAGTCTGCAACAAACTATGGTGACACCTATATGATGTTACAGGAGTGATGATGCCATGATGCAAATGCTTGCCTCATTTGCATTTTGATGTCTGATACAAGTATGCGTGTCAGTAACAGCCCTTGTGTAATTATGCCATCGTGCACATGTTGTCATTTACTTCCTATCCATCTCCTCACTCCACCAGTGGACACTCAAGACCATTTAGCAAAACATAGGAGAATAGCTTGAAAAGAAGGAAAGAATTAGTGTAGTCCTTGCTTAACGGCCATTTAGTAATAGTTCAAACTTACAATGGAGCTAAAAAAACCGACTTATGACTGGTCCTTGCACTTACAACTGCCACAGCATCCTCGTGGTCACATGATCACAATTTGGGTGCTTGACAACCAGTTCACATTTATAACCATCACAGCATCCTGCACTCATGTGTTTGCCATTTTTTACCTCCCCAGCCGGTTTCTGGCAAGCAGAATCAATGAGGAACTGTGTGATTTGCTTAATGAGCACGTGGTTCACTTAATGACCATGTGATTCTCTTAATGACCACTGTGATTCACGTAATGGCTGCCACAGAAATGGTCACAAATTCAGGTTGGATTCACTTAATGGTCACATCACTTAGTGACCGAAATTCCAGTCCCAATTGTGGTTGTTAAGCAAGGACTACCTGTATGTGAAAAAGCACCACCTTCAGGGGCAATGTAGTCAGTTCAGAAATGACTTGCTAGGGCTTATTAACACTTATCAAATGGACACTAAACCCAGGAGAAAATTGCAATACATTCTAGAATATTGTTTTCTGATTACTTGTAATAGAAAGATAAGCTGCAGAGAAATTCAAATTATTGCTAGCATTTTTTAAATGACAGAAGTTAATTAAAAGGTTTAGAAAATGAGTTTTGTATACTATTAGAACATTTTCACTAACTCAGACAGAAGATTTCCTTGTGGTCTATCAGCTTCTGATAGAACCTGGGAAAGCTGTGCATGTCTCTACCTGGTGAAAATTTTTCATTTTCCCTCTGTAAATGAAAGCAAAGTTAAATTTCATCATCTTTCCAATCCATTTTTGCAGACTATCACAGGCTTCTCTTTAGACTGTATGATCAAACCCCCTACTGGGTTTTCAGATCGTCTCATCTAAAATAGCTGTGAGATATCCAGAAATGAAAGTATCTATAATGCCAAGACTTAGAAACTGTGTCATATTTTATTAATGGGTGCAAACAAATAAAATGGGGTGAATTCAAATGTGAAAATGGCCTCTGGCTTTGACAGATTGAAAAGAGAATTAAACAGATTAATGGAGGCTAAGGATAGTAATCACTTTTAACTATAGTACCTGGGGCCTGAAATAATATGTTGCACTATGGATTACTCTGCTTAGCTATAAGTTGTTTTAGGATATTCCATGCCATACCTTTCAATATGCTTTTTGGTTTTGCAACTAAATATCAATCAATATTCTGTGTTTAACAAGTATGCCCATTTCTCATTCCCCTCAGTGGAAAAGGCTATAACCTTTCACGCCCTGCTTTTGCATTTCCCAGAAAATCTAAAAAGATATGTCTTTTTTTTTCTGACCAAGTAGAAGTCTTATACTTAAAAAAAGAAAACAAAAATTCAGCAGCACTTTCAGTTTACAAAGAATTTGGGAATCATTCAAATAGCAACTCCAAGTAGATGCAATGTTTCTTTATTGTTAATAATTTGACAATCTTTTTCTTTATTGCCATTTATTTGCTTCATTAAAACATTTGTACATTGCATCCCATTTTAAAAAACCTAAAGTGGTTTACAATGAATGTTTAGATTGCTCGTTTTCTCCAACACCTTAAACAATTAAAAGCAAATCAATCATCCTAGAAGTCATCATTATAAACACTGGTTTAACTGAATGTTATACAGAAATAAGTGGGTTTAAATGTGTGGGCTAAAACAACTAAATGTAGTTTTAGGTCACCTTCAACTCTTTCTTTTGCATTTGGAAATAAATGTTGTTTCTGCGACCTTCACAAATAGCAGCTGGTGCCTGAAATCAAGCATTCATTACAAGTAGGAAATTCAGAAATGATGCACTGACAAATTGTTCTTCAATTGCTCAGAACACTAATCTATTTACAGTAACAAAGAGCAGGATGACGTTAAGAAAAATAGCTTCTCTGATTTAATTTCCAATCTTTTATCAACGGGCATCTGGTTGGACTGAATTTGCTTTATACATGGAAAAAAAAAACACTTTGGAAGAATTTATTTCCCATGCACCCTTTCTGCCTGCCACTGTTTAAAACCAAGATTATATTTAACAACGGACTTTTGTCCAATGGAAATGCTTTAGTAACTATTCAAAGGGCAAGACATTTTTGAAGATAAATTTCCCTGCAGGACTCAAGCCACACATCTCTCATACGGAAACATCTTCTTGGCCTGGCACTGATATAATGTCATTGATTTCTTGAACCTGCCATTGGGGAAGACACTGGGTAAGAGATCATTTAATTATTTTGCTAAGGAACACTGAAAGGCTGCCAACTCCTTGTGAGTGTCCTGTTTAATTTAAATCATGTATAGGAAACTAGACAATAATTCAGATAATTAAATAGTTAACTCTGTTACTTCTGTTTTGTTAACATGAAATCAATCTCAATTTGAAATGCCTCAAACTTAATACAACCTCTCATCATATTTTGAACAGACTTAACACCACACCCTATATATGTCAATTCAGTTCTGATAATTTCTGGCATATCTTGGAGAAGCCCAACCACTCCCTCTTGGCTGTTCTTGCAACAAACCACAGAAGCTCTTTAATGATTCATTTCATATATGGATGGACAATTTACAGATTATTTTCATGTAGGCCTTGGCCTAATTTAAAAATCCCTCTTCAATAGTTAAATTTAGACTCCTGGTAAAAGCTAACTGTCCCTTCCCTTTCCTCTGCTCTGTTGCTTAGAAGAGAAAGAAGATATCTTCAGAAAGAGAACTAACCACATTTGCTCTACACACTGCCTGCCTTTGCTCTACTGCAACAACCCAGAGTACCTGTCTGCATGTCACTCTAAACAAACCACAGGAGTGCCCATGATTTATTGTTTAGTTTCAAACACTGGTTGGAAAAGGCAACCAGTTGGGCAACAGGCAGCAGCACATTGCTCATTCATACATGGTAAGGGAGAATTCTGAAAACAAAATTAGCGTAGGGCGATATGAGAAGATGGACGTTGTGGAAGCTGAAGTGAGGTCCTTTTTTGATATGGGAAGTTCCAAACAAGCACCTGCAGCAGAATGTTTTAAGTGTCCAAAAAAAAATCTTCTAGTCCTAGAAGCCTAATTTATTATGGCTTAGAGGTTTGTCTGCTACAACCTACTCCTAGCAGGTATATAACACGTGTACTGACGTTAGCCAGGTATTGCTCAAAAGTAATGACAGGCATCCTGGAAGACAAATGCCAGGGGGCCATAGGTCTTCTATGCCAAGAGTTCACAGGCACCTACATACACATACAAAAGAAATCTACAGACATGAGATTTGCATTAGAAAATGCTGGGCATCAAAGAGCCAAAGGGCTGTAATACGTAAACTGCGATTAAGAGATTAAATGTACATCTACTCCCAACCACAAAAAGCTTGCTTAATGGATTATACCAGGTGGTTGGGAGGTTCAAAGAATTGGTGAGAGAACCATATTCACTTTGAAACACAGAAACCCTCTTTTTTATTCCTAACTGTTGTTTCCTTTCATTTTTGTCTTGCAGCCAACAGAACTGATACCAGCAACTGTGAAATGACTGACAATACAAAATTAGGTCTTTTGTCATGCATTGCACACTTCTGTCAGCTGTTGTTCACCACTTTATTTCAAGTCTAGTCTGCTCATTGTCTTCCTATTCATTTGAGCAATATATAAAAAAAATAGAGGGCATAAAAATACAAAATTGAGAGTATTTTCTGTGGCAGCAAGAACATAGGAACAAGCTGACAAAATAAAACAGAGTGCGCTTTAATATTGTCATAATTAGCCTGCAAAAGAATCACTGTGAGTTGGTGCCAAGAATAAATGGCATGATTTAGTGCAGGTTTTCATCCCGTAGCTCATTTACCATTTGGTTGATCAGAAGGCATGTGGTTTATTGGACAATAAGCTAGCATAATTCTCATTAATAAAGTGGAAGAAGAGCACAGTTTTTCAAGAAGTTTGGGTGATGCATGCCTGAACATATCTAAAGAGATGGACTATAAATCTGCATCAGCTGTTCAGCAACTTTTTCCCTTAAGAAGCAAGTTTTTCCCCAAAGAAGATTCAGGTGGGAATGGGGATAGTTAGTACCTTCTCCAAGACATAAAGAAGAGAAGGAAATGAAGGAATTTTGTAATCATCATCGGTTAAATGTGTCTCTCAATCTACAAAAAGAACACAAGTTTATTCTTCTGGTGGGTGAAGATGTACAAATGGACAATCAAACAATTAACTGGTTGGAATAACTACCTATGATGAAAGTGTATAACATTTGGGATTAATTGATTTAGAAAAAAGACTAAGTAGTTAAATACTATGCATTGCTTTTGGAAAGCCTATCAAACATATTCCCAAACACTGACTAGAAGATGCAACCTCACATTGCAACTATGCAATTGACAACCACAGCACAGAAGACACACACTTTCAATTGATCATCTTAAAATTTTCTTTGCCAGTAACCTGACATCATGTTACATATCAGATGCTTCATACATTCCAACTTCAGAGAAAAATAACCAGGCTTAATACTGAACTGCAGCAGGCTGTCTTTAACTCATTTAAGAAATGGACCGTGAATGGGGTCAACTTTTATTCTTTTGTGAGATAGCTAATGCATTTTCTAAAGCAAAGAAAGGAAGAAACAACAGCAACAACAAACTTTTTATTATTATTATGCTACAAAGGAAATAGTGTTCCTTAATTGGGAGGGAGGTACACCCCATGGGTTGCCTTTGGATGCATACACAAAAAAAGTGGGGCTGTGGAGTCATAGGGACCTTTACCCTCTTTTATACTGGCCAGATGATAACGTGACTAGGAATTGTGTCAGTTTTCCCCTACCATAAAGCAGAGGGCATGACCCCCCATTTTCTGCTAGCTATCTGATCTCATTAAATCCAAGATTATGGCAACCAGCTTGATTGATAACTGGCAAATAGAGGGAGAAAATGTAGAAGCAGTGAAAGACTTTGTATTTCTAGGTGCGAAGATTACTGCAGATGCTGACTGCAGTCAGGAAATCAGAAGACGCTTAATCCTTGGGAGAAGAGCAATGACAAATCTCGATAAAATAGTTAAGAGCAGAGACATCACACTGACAACAAAGGTCCGCATAGTTAAAGCAATGGTGTTCCCCGTAGTAACATATGGCTGCGAGAGCTGGACCATAAGGAAGGCTGAGCAAAGGAAGATCGATGCTTTTGAACTGTGGTGTTGGAGGAAAATTCTGAGAGTGCCTTGGACTGCAAGAAGATCAAACCAGTCCATCCTCCAGGAAATAAAGCCAGACTGCTCACTTGAGGGAATGATAGTAAAGGCAAAACTGAAATACTTTGGCCACATAATGAGAAGACAGGACACCCTGGAGAAGATGCTGATGCTAAGGAGAGTGGAAGGCAAAAGGAAGAGGGGCCGACCAAGGGCAAGATGGATGGATGATATTCTAGAGGTGACAGACTCGTCCCTGGGGGAGCTGGGGGTGTTGACGACCGACAGGAAGCTCTGGCGTGGGCTGGTCCATGAAGTCACGAAGAGTCGGAAGCGACTGAACAAATAAACAACAACAACATCTGATCTCATTAACAGCAGTGGAAAACCACTGATCTGGAGCAAGTTCAGTGAGAGGAACGGACACTGCTCAAGGTCCTTGAGACAGCAAAGTGGCAGGGAATGGAAACTACCCTTCCAAGTCTTTCCCCAAATCTCTAGCTCAGGGTTTCTCAACCTTGGCAACTTTAAGATGTGTGGACTGGCTGGCTGGGGAATTCTGAGAGTTGAAGTCCACACAACTTAAAGTTGCCAAGGTTGAGAAACCCTGCTCTAGCTTAATGTAGTGAGGATTTGCAAGCAGGGTGCCCTAGGATAACTGTCACGTTGTGCTTTTACATAACTATCACACCCCCTCACAATATAACAGAGAATTTACTCCTTCATTTGATGACATATACATACATATGTGCATATGTAAATCAACTATTACAGGCAATCCTATTCACTGAAAAGGAAATTCCATTGCATTATGCAGGATTTCATCTTTCACATGTGCATGTAGGAGTGCAAACGTACCAGGCAGACTCAGTTTTATACAAACTTGCATGATGGTGAGATTTTGTTAATTTGTTTGTTGGTAGGGAAAATCAGAGCAGAGTGGACTGTAGCAGAGAGAGACAACTTGTTTTGAGAATTTAAAGTAATTTACATAGAACCTTTGGTAAATCTGGACAGCAGCCATCTCAACAATAGTTTTACTCTTTTCTGAAAAGTGGATCATTACTCATTCATATGCCATACACTTAGAGAACTGACATTTTCTTAAGAGTGGGACAGCATCAACATACAATAACAATATTCATTTGCATTGTTCAGTTTATCATTTGTCATCTATCTATCTTGGGCATCTGCCCACAGTGTGTGTTCCTCTCTCTCTCTCTGTATATGAATATGTGTTAATATATATACATATATGTGTGTGTGTACACACAGAGAGAGAATAATACACATATATTACTGTAGTTCTTACATATACCTTTTTCATCAAGAACAGCAGTGATCATTTCTTTGACACAATATATCTTCTGACTTCAAATAACAACATTCAAATAAAATAGAATTAAAGTGCAAGTAGTTGACATAAATGCTCCCATGTATTTAATTAAATTTCTCTTCTGTTATCTTAAAAGTTGTCCTTCATAGACATTATATTCAGAGGAATTCTGGGAAAGTGCACCCATGTAAAAAAAATCCTGCACAACCTGTGATACACTGTATTCACTGCAACTGACCAACAGTGCTTGATGATCTAAAAAGGCTTAATAACCAAAATGCTATTAAACAAGGGCTAGATAAGCACATCAGCATTAGATTTGTTGCCTCACATTATTGTGCAGGTAGTTGTCTTGCAGATTTTTTCTTTAGAGGCTGACCAACTCCAAATGACTCTGGGTAACTTATACTTGAAAATCAAGAAACAACAAACCATTGAGAGTCAGCACACAGGGGATCAAAAACCACTATCAACCAGCCTGGGAGAACATCCAGGTTTTTGAGGACTTTTAGAACATCACCAACATAGGAACCATACAGACCTCTAGGGGGACAGCATTCCAGAGGGCCAAGGTACCCACACAAAAGGCACACTTCATAGATCCCAATAAATGACATTGACCTAGGGACTTGGAGGGCACCCACTCTACCTGATCTTACCAGACAGGCAGAAATGATAGGAAATAAGCAGTCCCTCAAATAACCAGGCCCTATGCATTAAGAGCTTTATAGGTGATAATCAGCATCTTAAATTGCACCTGGAAGCCAACTGGTAACCAGTGCAGCTTCCAGAACAACAGTATCACATGGGCATGCCATGGCATGTCCACACCACTGCATTACGGACCACTGCTGTAGCTTCTGAATAGTCTCCAAGGGCAGTCCCATGTAGAAATCATTGCAATAGTCCAACCATGGGGTGGCTAGGACACAAGGAACCATCTGAAGGACTTCCTGATCTAAGAATAGGTGCAACTAGCACACTATATGGGTCTGTGTGAAGGCTCTCTTGGCCACAGCTGCTACCTACTTTTTCAGCAGGGACTGTGAGTCCAATCTGTCCCCCAGGATGCATACCAGTCTCATCCAACACTAAGAATGGACAGTCCCCAGAACCAGAGAGCTCAGATGGTTGAGTCTGAGCCTGTTATTCCTGATCCAGACCCACATATAAGATGATTTATCACTTCACAATATTTATACTTTTCCTCTAGATTAGGATAGAATTTGTGGCCAAAGACTGATGCACAGTCTTTTTCTTCTTCTTTCTAATATCCCCAGAGTCTTCTCTGACTATGCTGAGTTTAACCCACTTTTAAAAACAACAACAAAATCATGCCCAGCAGACAGTCAGAAAAATACAAGCCCTGTCCACTGTGTCATTGCCCCATCCAGTGCTCCCAATGTTCAGTTTTCTGGCACTCTCTTTCTCTATCAGATTCTCTATCTATCATGGCAAAGAACAACATCCGAAAGAACTTACAGGAGGAGTGGATGCTAGGAAAGCTTTTTCTCCCTTCAGACACAACATTTGGATCACCAGTGCAGTGCATTTCAGAATTCATTATTCCATCCGGAAAACAGCGGTAAAAGAAATCGGGACGAGGTCTGCAAGAAACACCAGGAACATTTGATATGGAAGAGCAGTAGTTAGTAAAGCCTCCAAGTGATCATTACATTAAGCTGACTATTTCTGCTGGGGAAGCTCAATTTTTTCTGCTTTCCACTGAGCAAAGTGCTGAGGGAAATTAATTAGTTATTTTTATCCAGAGCATTCTGACCATGAAAGCAGTTAAGAATTCTAACCGCTTAGAGTTAAACAGGAGGGCTTATATCAGAAGAGTATTTTCAAAACTTAATTGGCTTTCTCAATCTCCTGGAAAAGACCACATGAGGCACTTTTAATAGGGGAAGAAAACAGAGGTTTCATGCTGGTGTCATGCAATGAACTGATTTCAACAGAGCTAGGTTTATGGGAGTGGGCAACTAAATTTAGTTCCCTCTACATTTTCCCATACAAGATTTCATTTCACCAAGTAAAGCAAATGGGAAAGTAAACCTATAACCTATAAACCTAAACACTATTGTGGAGTTTCCTGTTCTGCCCTCTACCTACAGGGGACAAATCCTGTTTATGTTTCCTTTTCCAGGGAAAAGGCACATTTTCATTAAGGTATTGCAGACCGGTGCTAGGTTTGTGTTCCTAGATGCTCCAAAGTGATCTAATCTGAAGCACTGCAGAGCTCTAATAATTTCTAGATGTCTTTGTTGTTGTTTATTCGTTTAGTCGCTTCCGACTCTTCGTGACTTCATGGACCAGCCCACGCCAGAGCTTCCTGTCGGTCGTCAACACCCCCAGCTCCCTCAGGGACGATTCCGTCACCTCTAGAATATCATCCATCCACCTTGCCCTTGGTCGGCCCCTCTTCCTTTTGCCTTCCACTCTCCCTAGCATCAGCATCTTCTCCAGGGTGTCCTGTCTTCTCATTATGTGGCCAAAGTATTTCAGTTTGGCCTTTAATATCATTCCCTCAAGTGAGCAGTCTGGCTTTATTTCCTGGAGGATGGACTGGTTTGATCTTCTTGCAGTCCAAGGCACTCTCAGAATTTTCCTCCAACACCACAGTTCAAAAGCATCGATCTTCCTTTGCTCAGCCTTCCTTATGGTCCAGCTCTCGCAGCCATATGTTACTACGGGGAACACCATTGCTTTAACTATGCGGACCTTTGTTGTCAGTGTGATGTCTCTGCTCTTAACTATTTTATCGAGATTTGTCATTGCTCTTCTTCCAAGGATTAAGCGTCTTCTGATTTCCTGACTGCAGTCAGCATCTGCAGTAATCTTCGCACCTAGGAATACAAAGTCTTTCACTGCTTCTACATTTTCTCCCTCTATTTGCCAGTTATCAATCAAGCTGGTTGCCATAATCTTGGTTTTTTTGAGGTTTAGCTGCAAACCAGCTTTTGCACTTTCTTCTTTCACCTTCATCATAAGGCTCCTCAGTTCCTCTTCGCTTTCAGCCATCAAAGTGGTATCATCTGCATATCTGAGATTGTTAATGTTTCTTCCAGAGATTTTAACTCCAGCCTTGGATTCCTCAAGGCCAGCTTGTCGCATGATGTGTTCTGCGTACAAGTTGAATAGGTAGGGTGAGAGGATACAGCCCTGCCGTACTCTAGATGTCTAAGCAATAGCAATACTTCTACAAGGTATTAGTTTTATCAATTTTTCATTTAACCACCCATCAGTTTCTCTGTCATTACAAGAACATGTAATAGGAATGATGAAAAGCCACCCAATGTCTTTGGGGAGTCAGGCATTCTCCAAATCTAGTATTTTTTTTTTTTTTGCTGTTCAATGATGTCTGATCCTCAGAAACTGCCTGGACTAGTCCCTGCAGTTTTCTTGGCAAGATTTCAGAAGTGGGTTTGCCATTGCCTCCTTCCTAGGGTTGAGAGAGAGTGACTGGCCCAAAGTCACCCAGCTGGCTTTCATGCCTAAGGCAGGACTAGAACTCCCAGTCTCCTAGGTTTCTTAACCTCTAGGCCAAACTGGCTCTCAATAATAAATACTACAAGTTAAATAGTTATGATTAGAAACATTATACTAAATTTTATTTATACAAACTTCTTGCTTGTCATTTCCATCCAGAATCATTATGGCTACCTTGGTGTATATTGAACAGTTACTCAGGACTTACCTCCCCACTATTAATTTAATAGTGTTTGTGCAGAGTCCATTTAAAGCAAGAGCCAAGGAAACAGCTAAAAACAAACAAAAAAAGCATATAAAACTACAACATATACTTTATATTTGCAATGAGAACTCAGAAATAGGCTGTTACAAACATTTTCAGAAAGCTTAATTGATAGTTTGATAACATCAAATATTTTCCATGGGTTTTTTTCTGTGATTTTTTGGCACAGTGAGTATATCATGCCTCTGGAACCCACAAATTCCTTCTTCATGTCCGATTCCATTACATCAACAACCAATCAAAAAACCTTTCCTTCATGCTCAATTTACTGCCAATGAGAAGAGTTATACAAATAGCTAACAAGTGTTGATATTCTCCACTCCATATGTTAGAACAAGTTTCTCCTCCTCTACAATTGAGCTACCAAGATTTGCAGTCTTGAAATGCTTTTATAATTTTTTTGAAGGGGATGTCTGTTTCTGAGCTGTCTGTTTATCACCTGGCTTTTTATTGACTTTTTAATGTGTGCTGTGTGCCTTCAGGTCAGTGCTGACTCCTGGTGACTCTCTGGACTAGTTGCTACAGTTTTCTTGCCAACGTTTTCAGAAGTGGCTTGCTATTTCTTTCTTGCTAGGGCTGAGAGAAAGTGAATGGCCCAAGGTCACCCAGCTTGGTTTGTGCCAAAGATAGGACTAGAACTCACAGTCTCCCAGTTCCTACCCTGGTGCCTTAACCACTACACCAAACTGGCACTCTTTATTGACATAAGCAAGTATTTTATCAGATGTAAAGACCTGCTCACTTTTCAAAAAACAGTAAGTCCTCCATTACCAGAAGAAATCTTCACAACTCTGTGGATTACAGAATATCAGTGCAAAACTAGACTGGCAAGGCAATACTGCATCATTCAATAATTGCTTCAGATCTTTCCAGAGGTCCAAGAAGACTTAAGTTCTTCCATCAATGGTTTTTCAGGACCCCCATAAAATGTGTTGGAAATGCAAATAATCATATTTACCTGAAAGGAAGACAAGAGTTTCTCTTCTCAAAAAATAATTACCTTTGAAATGGGGAAGTTGTGTTTTAATCATTAAACATAGGTAGGCATTGCTGAAAGCAAGGGGATAGATGAAAAGTGGAGGTCTGTAGTTATAATAACAAGCTAGTGGCTGTAAGACAAAAAAGAGTTTGCTTTTCCTTCTGCATCAATGAGGCTTAGAACTAAAAAAATGAATGTTTTGAGCTAATTGACTGAAAGCCCTGCTCCATCAATGGACTCCATGCAGTTTTCTACAGTTTGCTCAGTCAGTGAGGCCAAAGCAATAACACTGACTTCTTCCCTCTTTTGTCTCATAACAGAAACTCACTTTCTAGAATAGAGTAATAAGAGCCATTGAATTCTGCTAAACTATTGTAAGATTTCATAATGACTAACAGGATTAGAAGTCCAAAGCATTCTTGCTGGGAATAAGGTCTCTGAACTATTGTCTCACCCTTTTTCCCCCTTTCCTTCCCTGTCCAGTTAATAGAGAACTCAATTTAATTTTTTTTTTGGGGGGGGAGTGGCCTTTGATTGTTTTGTATAGGAACATATTGTTTGCATATTGCTCTATCAGTACTTTGTGATAACTTGAGAAGAATTGATGGAAGGGGGGAAACCCTCTTAAATGTAAAAAGTAGTGGGTGGGGGCATCCCTGAAGGGCATAAGAATATTTGAGAGATGATGATGTTGGTGGTGGTGATGATGATGATGATGATTTTCAGTTATTGACCAGTACAGATATCATACACTTGAAAGGAAGATTTTTAATTTCCCAACATTTCTGGAAATAACAATTTCCCATCTTTTAAAACAGAAATTAATATTATTCTTGCCATACCTAGCAAAGCTTCTTTAATTTCAGTCTTGTCTGTGCGTCGAATTATTTTCACCACAAAAATGACAGCCAGGGGTGTCAGGAATGAAATGGCCTATGACAGACACAACAACATATTAATTGTTACTGCTGTGTCTCTCCATCAGAAATAATAATTTCCAGTTTGCTTCATTTAGATGGGCTGATGAGCTGTTATTAGTGATCTCCTTGGCTCCATGCAAAGCTGCATGAACCCAAGAGCAGATATACTTTTTAATTACTATTATTATGAAAGGAGAGACTAAATTCTGAGTCTTAACTGATACAAACAAATTAGAGCTGCAGCTTAACAATTATCTGCTTTCAAAATGAAAGCCGAGCTCTAACATTACAAAACATCAGGACACAGATTTTCCAGAAATACTTACGGCTTTAGTATATCCTATATATTTTGTAAATGAAGCATGTGCATACTGCATGTTCAGATTTTTCAAAATCAGGCTATCCTGTCTAATCCATTTTCTCCCATAAGAATTTCCATTCCAGAAAGTATACTTCACAATTCAGCCCCATTCAACTTCAAAAAGAACTCTAGATAACTTATATGACTCTGCAGCTGATCTGTGTATAGTTTTCCCCTCCACTACTTTTAAAATTGTCACCCTAAACAAGTCTCTGATTGTTCCTTTAAAATTTACAAAATTGATCTGGGAGGTCTGCACAGATGTGCTAAACATGCACAGTTGTCCGACTTATCTGAGATAAATTTTTCAGAACCTCAGTGGTCCAAATACTCATGGATTCATGATATGGTTATATGTGTAATTTCCTTGCTATCTGGCATGAAGACTTCACATTCAAAAAATCCCGGTACTTAAAGCCTTAAAACAGGAAACAAGCAAGCAAGAATAATGTTATGTTGGCATGGGTGGTTTTATGCAGAAAACTACATCTTTTCTATTAATACTTTGTATAAATACTTCCACTTTTTTAAGAATCTTAGTTCACACTACCACCACCATAAAAGATCACTGGAAAAGCTGACCATGTAATGATATACCAACATAATACCAACAGTGATAACACAGAGTATTAGGAATAATACCATTCAGTGTGCAGAAGAACCTTCTATAAACCTGCATATAATGCCAGATTTTTTCAAATTTTTGATTTGTTCAATTTTTCATTTTTTTTAAGCCCCATTCCATTTTCACAATCAGTCCCCAAGAATTTTGTGTGTACCTATTTTACTGCACATTTCTCATAATAAACAGTACTGTACATATTTTGCATAGTTTTTCCCTTAAATGATCCTACTTTTTAACATTTTTATTTTGGATAAATAAAATATTAAAATATTTTTAATATTTTATTGTGGATTTCTCTGCCTTAGTGTATAGATTTGGGATATACACGCAGGGTAAGCTTATATAAATTTCATACTGAATTTCTCTTCCATCTTTAGGAATGAACAATCCTACAAGATATCATTAAGGTGAGAGCATTTCTAGTTGTCCTGTGTGATAGTGCTTGTATGTAAACCAGCTGTTATTAAGGGAATATTTCAATAAATAGGATTAGGATAAAAATGAATGAATCCCCAGCGGTGGGAATAGGCTGGGATCCAAAAGCAAAGCACTATCCCTCTCAAGGGCTGAGAGAATTTCAGATTCTTATAAAAGTCCACAGAACACACTAAAAAGCTATTCTTGAAATATAAGGGATATCAAATTTAATGTGGCATAAAGACATACATGCTGGCTCAGAATCCCACAGCCTCACATCCATGGTTATAAGTGTGTTTGAATCCTCACTAAGCAATTGTATTGCCCTGTATGTTTCCAGCACCAACGTCCACTTTCATAAACTGAACACTGTGGAAAAGTATACTGGAAAGTGAAAACAGTAAACGAATCCATATCATTATTTATTTATTTATTTATTTATGTTATTTTGTTTTGTTTTCTATCCTGCTTTTATTACCTTTCATAAATAACTCAAGGTGGCGAACATGCCCAATACTCCCTCCTCCTCCTATTTCCCCACAACAGCAACCCTGTGAGGCGAGTTGGGCTGAGAGAGAGCGACTGGCCCAGGGTCATTGTGAGTTGTCGTACACTAAGATTTGGCACAAACTCTTCTTGTTCATCTGGCTGTGGACAGATTTTCTGTCCTAGTGAGGCACTCATAATAAACCAAAATGCAAACTAGTTTTGAAAAATAAACATCCACTGTGCTTTTTTTAACCAAGGGTTTGAGCTTATTTTTCTAATTAAGGCATGAGGCTTTCTAATTAGACTGCTTGCCAGAATTGACCATATTCCTACTCAAGCTTACAGCAGCAACAAGGCTACATGCTCATTTACAATCCAAAGGTCAGGTAAAATGGAAACACGCGGGGCTTTGTGTGCTAAGAAATATGCCATTCTCCACAGATTCTCCTGCAAGCTTCATAAGCTTCATTAGTGCTGGAATACTGACACCATTCATCATTTCAACTTGCTTGTGCTGCTTTCAAAGAAAGGACTGTCTCAGAGTTGTGGCAGGATTAAGCTATAAATTGTACAGCCAACTTCAAAAGGCCAGTTAGGCTTAATTTGGTTGAACAATACTTATGTGCCAAAAAAAAAAAAAAAACTAGGAACAGGGTACAAGGCTTTCCTTTCTTTTGAAAGCCTCCCCCTTTGCTGCAGCTAGAGTTGAAGAATATTATCATTCTAGAGTAACTGTGTGCTATTTCAGTATTATGCTTAGGTTTACTCTGGATGTCCACACATAACATGAAGGGCAATGACCAACATTGATACATAAATAGATGCAGATTGCATGTCCACGTGTGCCCGATTGAGTTTCCAAATGTGCACATGTCTATCCAATACACTTGTGAGACAATAAATTAATAAACACCAGTGTTTCCTATAAGAATCATACTTATTAAACTCTGCCCACTGGGAAGAGAAGCAAAATGTATTCTCACTTTGTATTTCCAGGTACAATAAAGCAGGATTCATAGCCACATGGAATCATGCATCATAATCTTATAATTGCATGCTTGTTACCATTTTTGAAAACTCAGAATCTTTTCTCATGTTGCATGTTAACTGCTCGAGGACCAAATGCTAGATGATGTACTTGATGTATGACTAGATATCTAAATACATAGTGTGTTTGTTGGTTTCTATTTTTAATGCAATTGTATTGCTAGAAGCAGGTTAGCTGGTTTTTGTTGTTGTTTTAAGAACAGCTAATCCTTTTGATAATTTTGATGAAATGTGGGAAGCCCGTCTCAACTGCATTTTCAAGGTCATGTGACTTTTCAACAGACCTGTGGTAAGAGAGTTCAGTTAAAAAAGAAAATGAAAAGAAAGACAGACAGAGAGCAGGGCTGTCAGTTCATTGGGGACAATGGAGGGTTTAATCTTTCCTGTCTATCTCATTCAAAATAATCACCAAGTTGCCATTTCCCCTACAGAGGGGGAATGGAGACAAAAATCATTCCGGCCAATTCTTATAAATTGTGTTAGTTTGAATTTCTAAAATGTATAATTGTTTCTGGCACACCAATACCTGCCTTTTCATACAAGTGTAAAAATCTATGTATCAGGGTAACTTTGCCTGAAATAATACTCTTAACGAATGTTATTTATGCACACTAGATAAGCTATGTACAAAAATGTGTATCATAAGGAAAATGTATTCAAAAATGTGTATGAATTTTCTTTACCAAATTATTTGTTTGTTTGGATGCTTATTTTTTATAAATATTGCAAGTAGTCCAGAATTTGGTAATAAATACATGGTAAATATAATAGAACTACTAAAAAAGAAAAGCTAAGCAAATCAAACCTTCTAAAACAGGACACTATTGCTGTCAGCTAGACTTTCTTTATTTGTTTGCTTATTTATTTATTTAATTTATAGGCTGCCCAACTCCCAATGACTCTGGCTGGCTTACAATTAAAAAGTTTTTAAAAACTATTTTAAAAAGACAAAAAGAAATCATGAGTGTTCTCCAAAACATCATATAACCAAAAACAAAACTCCAAATAACCATCCAGCAGGGGCTCAACCTTCATTCTGCCCAAAGCCTGGGAAAATATCCAGGTCTTAACCACTTCCTGAATGTTATCAGGTTTGGAGCCATCCTGAACTCTGGGGGGATATCATTCCAGAGGGCAGGTGCTGTGACGAGGAAGGCAATTCATGGATTCCTCAAGCAAATAGTACCCAAAGTGGTGGGACACCAGAGACAGAGTTCCATAAGTCACCAACTGATGTGTAAACAAGGTTAAACCAAATGCATTATTAGGAACGTAAGACTGAAACTAGAAGTGTTATATTTAGCCATTTTTCATACCGGGAGCACTTAAGAGGATGCTGACCAAAGAAAATGATCCAAGAAAGACACATGTAGTTTGCCCCAAAAAATGAGAAGGGAAGGGAAGGGAAGGGAAGGGAAGGGAAGGGAAGGTCCAAGCTAAGTCAGGAACTCATACTCAATATGTACAGATAGTCCTCAACTTACACCCATTCGTTCAGTGACCATTCAAAGTTACAATGGTGCTGAAAAAAATGGACTTATGACTGGTCCCTGAAGTTATGGCCATTGCCTGTGCAATCATGTGATCAAAATTTGGTCACCTGGCAGCCTGCCCAAACTTACAACTGCAGCACACCAAGAAGTCCCTGAGCCGCAGCGTGGCAAGCAGCCTCAGAGCCGTACAGTTCTGGGGCTGCTTGATGCCATGCAAGGCAGGGTGCAGGGTGGCCAAAAGGGCAGAGATGGAGGAAAGGTAGGTGGAGGGGAGTTGGAGGCAGTCCCTTACCTTACTGAGGCTCGAGGCTAGGAGGGACCAAGCCCAGAATGGTGGTCCTTGGCTAACGACCAGTGGAATTCACTTAATGACAGCAATGGGGAGTGCTGGGATTGCCATTGCTAAGCGATACAGTCACGTGACATCGTGCTTTATGACCACATTGCTTAGCGACAGAAAATTCAAGTCCCAATAGTGGTCATAAATCAAGGACTACCTGTGGTACAGCCCTGACATTTCTTATAAGTGGAGCCAGCCTGGAGGCCTGTGAATTGCATGGCACCATACTTGAACCACCTTATGGTCTGAAAAAGAGCAAAGTGGACAATTCTTTCATTTTTCTGAAGATCATTAAAAACTATGAAATGACAAGAAAGTTTATATTGGAACTACCAAGCACAGTGGTTCACATATTCTTGCAAAAATCCTCTTCCAGATACTGAAAAATCAGAAGCGATAGAGGGAAGACCAGAAACTGAAAGAGCAGAAGGCATCTTTTGGCCACCTTTACACAACATCTTGATTAGATGTTAAATCATCCTGGGCTTGTTTTAAAGATTTGAAAAATGGTCTAATGAAGTTTCCCTCTTTCCCCTATTAATTTTCTGATCTGTCCTTGCAGATTCATATTCTCTAAGGCCTGCTGGTTTGCTGCTGCTGCTGCTGCTGCTGCTGCTATTACTGTAGTTTTGATAACAGACATGTATACATTCTGACAGCTCAACATGGGGGGAGAAAACAATTCATTAGGTGCTATAGTAAAAATACCATGCTTATTAAATGCTGTTCAAGGTTCTACCATTGCATTATATTAATGTAGTAAAGTATGGAGGGGCACTGTCTTTCAACACAACATACTGAAAAACGCTTGTGTGTATAATTTAATTTTCCTATGAGCCAGGGATATCCTGTACTATCATCCAGTTGCCTCTTGAACAGCCAAAAGGCACAAAGTCTTGCAAATCCTCCAAAAAAGGCATTTCAGAACTGTTCTTTCATTGCTTTTTAGGAAAATTCACTGACAAATAACATTTAATAGTTATGCTGAAAAATACTGATTTTCATTTAGATATGTTTGAGCCTTGACGGTATTTTTCATGCCCAGTTTTCAGTACTGAATTATACCTGTTTTATTTTTCTTTTTTTAAAAATCAATGGATAACTAGCCTACCTTGCTGTCAGCAAATGAAAGAAAGCCAAATTTTCCTCCTGAGAAATATGAATAACATGTAGATATCCTACAACATTGACCTTCCTATTAGTCACCTCTTCAAAAGCAGTATTTTATAACATAGCACTCAAGTTGAAAGTGTTCGGGTGCCATTCCAAGGTTTTCAGGGTGTACACACCAAGAAGCCCCTTTACACTGTTCATAGAGATGAAGAGGCAAGAATCCTTCCCCAATAATCACTTTATACATTTATGGGAGATAAGTGCCAAAACAGTACAAAGTATCTGTCTGTCCATCCATCCATCCATCCTTTTAAGACATTCATAGCTGGATCTATGCCCCACAAATGTAGGGATCATAAAAGTGAACAGTTTAAATTATATTTTGCTGAGCATAAAAAGCCAAAAGTTTGCATATCTGTTCAAAATGTCTACTACTATTCAAAGCAATTATGTATTCCATATGGACCAACTGATACGAAACACAGAGCAGTCCCACTGCTTATTCAGCCAGCCTGACCACTGTGCCAGGGGAGGGATAAATAACTTCCCAGCACCATCATTTATCCTGACCGGCTGTAATACTGTTTTGCTATCAGCTCCAGGAAAGCCAGACGGCATCATGGCATGGATTCCATGAACAGCACTCTGGCACAATCTCTATGAGGTTTATACAAGCTGCCTTCTGAACTGGGAAAGGAACAGAGAACTATGCTGTGCAGATCATTAACCGCTGTGTGGGTGTTTCTCTGAGCATATGTGATCATGATAGGGGGGGAAAGGTCAGCTACAATGGAGAGTGAAAAAAATAGGCTTAGATAGCAAGTACTGGTAGTCTCCAAAACCCCAATTTGATTTACAGTCACTTTAACCTTAGCTTTCTTTACGAACCATGATACGCCCAACAATTTATAAAAAGCAAACATAATTGTAATAACACTGCTTAACAAGCTGTCATCACCTTTCATATCCATCTGCAAACAAATTATTTTACAGTTTTAAAATTACTATATACACTGTTAGCAATGCAATAATGCATCTCCCTGCTTATGAATCTGTTATTTTAAAAACATGCTTTTCCATTTTATGTTAGCTCACAGCCATCAAATGAGTCTCAGTCACCCATTGAATGATCATTAAATTCTAGTACTTACAAACATGAGGCGTGTAGGTATGTTGTCAGATTCTACCAAAGGATTTTTATATAGCCAGATCTCTTCTGGCTGAATAATTCTCTGGAATGGATCCAAAAACTCTGTAAAACTAAACAAACAATTAAAAAAAAACTTTTACCATGCATTTGAATGAATTACAAGACATTCAAAAAGTATTTCAAAAAGAGATTTTCCCCTTGTCAAAATTGAACACAGGAAATGGTTCAACTTCTCCTCATGTAATCAAAGGTATGTATAGAAAGTGCCATTTATTTTCCTTGCTTTCTTTCCATATTTCTAGGGCCCAGAGTGAGTTACATGTGTGTGTGTGTATGTGTGTGTGTGTGCGCGTGTATCTATCAAATCAACCCAACAATCTGACATGATATCCCTCACCATACTGGTTAGAGATGTTTTGTCTCTATTACCACTGCCCAAAAACCCATCTTTGAAGGATGAGTATAATTAACATTTCAGTATTCAAATTACCTGACTTTATTATTTGTTGACTAGGCAGTGAATAGCATCTACAAGATGAGAGCCTTTTCAGTTATAGCCACTGGAACAATTTATAAACACAAAAGCAGCAAAACCATGAAAACACAAAGACAGTTATAAATCTGGCATAATAATTTGGGGAAGAACATTGTGTGTGCCTGGATATGTTCCTGAACCTTTTGCACCCTCTGACAAGGACACATCATATGATTTCTGTCAGTGGTATATTGTATTTTAAATAAAATGCGGAATGTATTTTTGTACTGATTCAAGCAGGGTTCAGCCATCTCCAATATAAATAAAAATAAAATAAAGTTCTGAAATCTAAGCCGTCTTTAGTGTGTGATCTTGGTGATCATAAAATCTTGCAAGGAAGAAAAATCTAGCCATTTGGTTCCCAGACTATTATGCAAGATCATGGATGGCATGCAGGGCAAGTATAAGATATAAGAATGTATATCAATTACATCAGTGAATCTTAAGATAATGAATGTGCCAACTTCAGTTTCACTCCACAGATTTATACTATTCGCACTTTTTAGACAGTGTACTTAATTTGCCACTTATATTCTGAATCTATTGGGTTCCTATCCACACTTGTAGCAGGTCCTCACTAGCAGGACTTCTTTCTTATAAAAAACATGTTTCTCCTGCTTTTGCAATTTGCCCCAAAAGTGCTCTTTTCCATGAGCAAAAGGTTCTTCTGCTACTGTAGGGGCATGTTTGGATATAAGCAATTTTGTTTAAAAAACAAGCAAAGAGCAATCAGAAATTAGTAAAGCTAATACTTTTTCCTTTTTTAAAAAAAAATCTGAATATCTGAACCTTGGATGAATGAATTAGAGCATCAAAGGAGGAAGAGAAAGAGAGTACAGAGGAAAATGGAACTGTCAAATTAAGCAATACCTATTCAGAGATTTAATTTAATGTAGAATTTGCTTGAAAACACTACATTTAGCTCACTATCAAATTGCACACTATATTTTATATATATTGAGCAGTTGGTGCTTTCACTTTTATATTTTTTTTAAATTTACCATTAAGAATAGAGTCTCTAACCAGTACCACTAGTTATGGGTTGGGGAAGCTTAAATTTTTACTCTGGAATTGTTCCTCTGTTCTGTGAGTTAAAAGATCTTTTTCTGAAAATCTCCCCTGATTTTTATTCTTAATGTTGAAAAAGGAAAAAATCATCTGCACACTATACAATGCGTAAACACCAAGAGTCTTTTTGACTGTAGATGAGTACCAATCCAATCAATCAATCACCTATAGTTTGACTTCTATAGTTAGTGTTGATGATTTTTTTGTAACTTCATCTCTTGGTCACAGTACAATTTAAAATCTTTGTATACAATATAGTATGAAAGTAACAAATGCCATTGTACATCAAGAAAATATTATATACTGCAAGCTACAGAGCTGACCTAAGACATCTGTGGTCTCAAATAAAAGGAAATAGAAAGTAGGCACCAAGAGTGAGGATCTATGACTCTCCAGGAGATCTTCCAGATGAAGGTACAGTACACCTAATGGCATAAGACAGCCTCCCATTAATCACATGACGTTGTTACTATGGCCTGCAATTGCAGGCTGTTTTAATATTTCCCTGTACCAGTGGCATCCATGAGACAGAAATGTCATTTCAAGGCAATGACCTTCAGTAAATGAAATGTCTTTCTACCTTATGTTCAAAGGGGCAGTGTGCTCTCACTGAAAATAGCATTACTAAGTAAAGCAGCTCAAATGCAGAATTGCCAGCATTAAGATTATGGAATGCAATTGAAGACTGCTAGCATGAGCAGTATAAAATATAGGAAAAACTAGCAATTTATTGTCCTTTGTTTCTGTGAAGAGAAGAAACATGTGTTTAGACACAGACCTGGGGTAAAGCATTACTGGTTGACAAGCAACCACTAATTGGCTGATGGTTCTCTATGCTCAGTTACTGGCCAGAAAGGGCAAACACTAATTGGCAGGCATTCTTTGCAAGCTCTAGACTTGTAAATAATATAAACATGTCTTGTGCTTGTAGTAGCCTGATGTCCTAATAGAACTGAAGTGGGAAAAAAGCCCAGAACAATCTTTTTTGTGTTTGAACTGGATTCTTGAATTGTTTAGATTAGATTCAGTTGTTTAAATTAGATTCAGGAAAGCTGAGAGAGAAAAAGGCTGATCATCTTGAAGACCCAGATGTTGCTGAAATCCAACCTCCAGCAAACCCACACAGCATAGCCAATAGTAAGAGATGCTGGGAATTACAGTTCAACAATGTCTGGAAAGTCTAGATTCCCTATCCTATTCACAAAAGCACCCAGGTGCAGAAATTGAACATACCGGCAGTTGAAAATTCAATGGTACAGCAATGGAACCATATTCTCACTATTTCTAAAGCCAGGCCACATGGCATACTCACAGCCTTATTCTCCCACATCTCCCAATCACTACCTCATTACCAGTTTCCTAGGGGTGAGAGCAGTTGGGTGGGAACGGTGATATTACCACTCTCCCTGGGCTTTTGCTGATGCTTTTCTCTGCTTCATGATAGTATAAACTCTGCTTATTCAAATAAAGTAATTAAATAAGGAGCTTCTGTCCCAGTGCCTGGAAGCTGTGAGGGCCTGGATGTGGCACAACAAGCTTCAGCAAAATCCAAGCAAGACCAAGTAGCTTTGGGCCTTTTTGGACCTCCTGGATCCAGGGACTTGCCATCTTTGGTTCTGGATGGGGTTACACTGCCTCAGACAGAACTGGAGTGCAATCTGGGGTCATCTTGGACCCACAGCTCCTGTTCAAGGTAGTAGGGCCAATGCACAGCTTTGAGCTATGTGCCAGTTGCACCTGTTCCTGGATTGGGAGGCCCTACTCATAGTCACTCATGCACTAGTGACCTCTACATTGGACTATTGCAACACACTGTACATGGGGCTGCCCTTGAAGAGCACTCAGAAGCTGCAGCTGGTGTAGAATGCATAAGGCCCTGACGACTTGGATCGGTGCTTGAGCCTGGGGCTCCAGATGTGTGAGGGAGCCTTTTTCCTGATTATGTTGACTTGAACAATTATGTTTTATATGTTTTTATTATTTTAAAGCAAGCTACCCAGAGTCATATTTTTGAGATTGGCAACTATATAAACCTATAAATAATACATACGTACATACATACATACATACATACATCAATTTGACCATAGAATATATTCTTTATTTCAACTGGAAAAGAAGAATTATTTGTCCTAGGGCAAACACTCATTCCCATAAATTCCAGGCAGTCTCTTCTCTCCCAGCCTGCACTGACCAGACTTGACAGCTTGCGAAGCAGTAAGTAATTTTACAGCATTAAAGGCTGGCATCTTTAGCAATGTAGCTGCAATGTAATAAGGCTGAGTTAAGAATATAGGTATTAAAATATAAATACAGAGTCACCCGATTATGTTTCCAATGCAGTAAGCAATCCCTGAAAACCTTATGTTTCCTACTTGACTTGGCAGGGATATCTTCTCTTTGCCCTTGTATCTTTGATATAGCAGAACATGCCTCTGAGACTGTCTTTTTCATCTTTAAGTAGTCATATATATCCCATGTCAATGTATATAATTACAGAAGGGTTTTTCCAGTCAGAGCTCACAGCTTCCCAAACTCTGTAGCCCTAACTTCTCTCATTTTACATTCTAAAAGCACTTCACACATTATACAGAATGAATATAGGTCTGTACTGAGTAGATATTTCATCCAATCTGACATTCCTGTAAAACTTACTGTGCAATTATGGTGTTTGCAAATACATTAGTCACATTCAAGGATGAGGTCAGGGTTCTATATCATGGTGTCTGATTATCTCTAAATTTAAAGGAAAATACATACTTACATGCATTAGATGACCAAGATCTAAATCACACAATATTTCTAAATCATACAATATTTCTTGGTTCTCACATGAACTTTCTCAAGATTAATCATTTTATATTGTTATTTTTTATTCTCACATCAGCATGTCTGCCATGTGAAAAGGCTGATGACCTCTGTTTTTGGTATACACTGAAAAAGGTACACTACATAGGTTTAAATTTTATCTCCTGGAAATGGAAGGTTCTGGTGTCAGACCACACCTGAAATCCTACAAATCACTTTCATGATAGTTATTTTTGGAAAACTGTGGGAAAAGCCCTGGAATGGCTGAAGAATGAATTGAATGTTTCTGAGTTGTCTGGAACACTCAATTTCCTGAAAGTGACATTTCATACGAATCTAATATTTACTTTGGCCCTTAGGAGTTTTGTTGTGCTGCCACAGGATGCACATACTGTCTTTTCCACTGCAAATGTTATGAAATAAAAACCCATAAAGCAAGAAATATCCCTTAAAAGATCAGGTAAAGCATTCAGTGTCTCTCTAGTATACAAATAACTTGCATTGTTCATTTCTGATTAATAGCACGGCAGACACATACACTTTAAAATCATATTGACTTGTCACACTTGCGTCTGACAGGGCAATTTATATTGATAGCATTAACATTACCATTCTTGAAGATAAGACAAATAACAGTGAAAAACACTGTGTGCATCTGTTTTGGCAAAGACACAACACTCAATGCAACCACACTGAAATGAGTGGGATCTCTACTGTGCATCCATTTAAATTAGATACACTGAAATGTATCTGATTGCAAATCTATACAAGCCTACTTGGAAATGAGCACTATTGGGCTCAATAGAGTTTCCAAGTTGGTTTGGAAGGGGCTAGTATCAGTTTAATATCATTTTGCTCAATATCACTCTGCAAAAATATGTTAAGGCACACATCTCAAAGGCTACAGACGGCAGATCAAGAAAGAATCACTGTACATTTGAAAGGTTTCAGCAATCAAATAGAGCGTGCTCTCAAACTGTCACTGGAATTAATTGAAACCCAAACCTCAGATCAAATCAAGCCACCAAGGTCCAGTCATGTCTCCACATGCCTAAAAATCCTCCCAAATTGACTAGAACCAAATTTGGCAGCCACAACTTTAATGTGTGACTCCGTGTTCAAGAGAGCGGCAGAAAGGATAAGACATCTATAGCCAACCCCCATCCTATTTTAGCTTATGAAGAGAAAGGTCTCTTAGGAGGAAGAGGAAGAGTAATAATGCTGGGAAAGTAAGCATGACAGGAAATTCCGGGAGTTGAAGTCCACACATCTAAAAGTTGCCAAGTTTGAAAAACATTGTTCTACCTGTTTACAAGCCCCTTAACCATTAAGATAAATTTATTGGAAATTGCAAGTAGCTTCTGGAAGAAAAAAGAGAATAGAAACAAATCATTCTTTGAATTTCTTAAATTAATTGTTCTATGTATCCAAGTCACTGATGCTAGAAAAACACAATTACATTTTGCAATATTTTAATCAATCTTTGCAATAAACAAGAAGTTACTTCACTGATAATTGAGAAGGTAACAGAGTTTGCAATCTGAAGCTAATGGAACAGTACACCTTGTTACAGAAGATTCAATTTAGTAACATCCCTTGTTGTATAAACATACTTGACTGCTTTCTTTTGACCAAGCAGAAGCTGCTGCAGAGATTATAGAAGGAATATAAGGCAGGCAGTTTCCAGAATGTGAGTGAAGTAAGAGTGAACAGGCAAGTTCAGTGGGGAGTTAAAAGGAAAATTCCCTAACAAATTTTCTTGCCAAATCAACAGGCAGCACTTGACTAAACGATAGCCTGAGGAGACAACAAGAAGAAATAAAAGCTTTTCTACTGCATTTTTTTCTTAAGCAAAATAAGTGATAGGTGGCCATGATCCACAAAGACATTAGCATGTTTGTATTTTTAGTTAAAAAAAAAAACCTAACATATTTTTACAGCAAATGAAAGCTTGTAGCAATGTTTGAAGAAAAAGATGATCAGAATGGTGGATAACCACCCTTCAACTCACAGGAGAGGATGCGGATTTATCAGATTAATCGATCTGGCAGAAGAATGGGATCTGACAGAGGAAGAAACTGTCCATAAAGAAGAGAAACAAAGGAGCCAAACCAGTTATGAGAATGACAACCTGAAGCAAGAAATGTACACATTTTGCACTGCTGGAACTGAGAAATAATTCTGCAGTCTTCATGGAAGAAACAGGGCAAGACTCCTCATGGGGAGAAAACTATGCATTCAGGAACAGGAAATAAAAGAGTAGATCCCTGAAGAACACAGGGATCCACTGCACCTTGCAAGAAAACAAAGGAACACATGCATGCTGACCAGAGCCATCAGCTTATGAAATATGAGAAGCGAAGATCAGGGATATAACAGAACAATTTCCAAGACTTATCAGGTCCACTGACAATTACAAGATCATTGGCTGCACTTAGTCTTGCTCTGTCTGGAAAAGCCAACAGCAAAGTCAGGATGATTATCATTTGCTGATAAAAAAGCAAACATCGATCCAAAATCAATGTCAAACAAGAAATGAGAACAGCTGTCTCACAATTAAAACCCAGATTTCTGAAATTATGCAGAACTAGGCAAGCTCGTTGTTCTCCTTAAAAATACAGTTTTAAATCTGACCGTGCAGTATATTTCCAATGAAAAGGCATCACTTTATAAAATCACAAGGTTACATCATTGCCTCATTACACAAATAGATTAATATATTGTTAAAAGTGGTACATGGATATTTATTTCTTGCCCGGCCCTAACCCCAAGGAATTCACTGAGGGGAGGGGGCACACAAGTTCGTTTAGTATCTTAGGCCTTAGGTAAAGGTAAAGGTTTCCCTTGACGTAAAGTCCAGTCGTGTCCGACTCTAGGGGGCGGTGCTCATCTCCGTTTCAAAGCCTTGGAGCCGGCGTTGTCCATAGGACACTTCCGTGGTCAGGTGGCCAGCATGACTACACGGAACGCCATTACCTGCCCGCCGAAGCGGTACCTATTAATCTACTCACATTTGCATGTTTTCGAACTGCTTGGTGTGCAGGAGCTGGGATTAGCAACGGGAGCTCACCCCGTCACGCAGATTCGAACCGCCAACCTTCCGATCGGCAAGCTCAGCAGCTCAGCGGTTTAACCCGCAGCACCACCGCGTCCCTATATTTCATTTCATACTCTATCAAAATATATAGAGTTTCCATTTGTATGGATACAATGCTTCCCAAATGCCTTTTATTTAGATATTTTGATTCTGCAACTTCCTTAAAAATTTTCCTATTAGTGTAACTTGAGTAAGTGCAAGCCAATTGTTATATTCTCAGGGGCTGCATCTTCTAGTAAAAGAGGAAGGAGGGCTGTCATGATATTTATTTATTCAATTTCTATAGCCGCCCATCTCAATAAGTGACTCTGGGCAGCGTACAGTCATAAAAAAATAGAACAATTAAAACAATACAAAATAAATGTATGTGGTTGCCAAGTAAACAATTGCCATAGATGTTAATACAGCCAAGAAACTGGGCCCTTAACACACACAGGGGCCCAGGCACATAGCCAGGTCTTCAGGTCCTTATGGAAGTCCAACAAGGTCAGGGTCATCCTGATCTCTGGAGAGAGAATGTTCCAGAGGGCAGGTGCTATGGCAGAGAAGGCACGTCTCCTAGTCCCCCCCAGCCAACATTCTTTCGCTGACGGGACCCGTAGCATGCCGTAGATATGGGAAGTTTCTGCAACGCCAATGCAAACAGTAGAAACCACTGACTGAGTTTCTTCCTAGATTGGTGCTAGGCTCTCTAATCCAGCTTGCATCATTTGGCAACATTCAAATTTACTGGAACCCACCACAGGTCTAGCAATATGGCTGCAGTGATGGCAGATGTAATTCAACATATTAGAAGGCCAGATTGTGGAAAGCTGATCAAGTTTCCCAATTTAAACAACCACCATATTGTTTTGTCTAGTTGAGAAATATATGAGCAGTAGTAGTCAGACAGTATGAAGAATGAAGCATAAAAAATAACAGCAATAAAAATGTTGGCCAAAACTACCTTTAAGAAACAATCCCTGCCAATCTTTGTTCTTAATTACCTTTTCATTGTCATGCATCAAGGGACTTAATTATTGTTCTCCCTAAATCTTATCTTTGGCAGGAGAATCTAAGTTTTCAAATATTTTGCATTCCATTTCCAATTTACTATGTTAAGAGATAACTCAAAACCCATATAAACTCACTTTGTGACTCTGGATCAGAACATATTCCCCAAAAAACACTGAAATAGTTCAAACTTTTTCCACATTGTAATCAATGATAACTCACTTTTTAATGCAATTCTTTAAAAAAAGAACATTAGCCATTCCAAGTCTTTATTCAGAAGAATTAGATTTGGAACATAAGCAAAGAATGTATATATCATGTTAAACAAAGATGTACACATGCCAACCCATCAAGATTATATTCAGAGATCAAATTCATAGCCTATTTTAAGAACAAATGGGATCTCATGTATTTTCTACTTATTTTATTCCTGCATTCAGAGTGAATATGTGCCCTACCATCTAATTCTGGGTATAATGAAAGGGCAGAAAATTGTCGTTTGGTTTTTCATCGGTGTGTTGTTAATGTCAGAGATAATTTTCTGCTTCAAGTGCCCAATTCCTTGTCTGGCTTTATGTCTCATACACCATGATACAAACATGGCAGGATGGCACCATTTGCACAGGTTGACTCAAGATAATTTATAGCATAAGACAAAGGACAAGACAGTAATGCTCCCTGCAGAAGCCAAATGGATCTTATTTCAACACCAGTGCAAGGAAAGTGTTCTTCATTGCTTCAGATTAGTATACAAATCTCTGTCCTCAGAGAAATAATTTTAATTACAAAAAATATTTAACAAATTAAACTCTGAACAAGCAGCAGCAAAGGGAGAGAAGTCAAAAGTTTCTCTCTTTGGGACTATCTAGCCGTTGAGACTCATTGCAAGGCACTCTGGGAGGCATCCTAAAGTCAAGCCAAGAGACTGACTGACTCAGAGGAGCTAAGATCAGATTTCGTATGGCTGTAAGTTATGACAGTTTGCTTTAAGGAGAAAAATCATCTACAGTGTTTTGACAAAATCCCATTTAAGGATCCAGGCATGAAACCACTTGCATGTCTTACTAACTACAACATTTATTCTCTAGAAAACGTAACCACCATGTTCTGAACTTCAACTTTCACAGACTCATCCATCTTACCATGCTACCTAGGGCTGATGGGGCATGATACCCAACACTTCTGGAGGACACAGGTATTTACCCCAGCTTTAATGTTAATTACTGTTCTTTGTAGAGTTGGTTATTCAGATGGTGAGTTACTTCTAATTCTTCATGACGTCATGGACATGATTTCACCACAATTGTCACCACACCTGCCCTTTGTAATACCATATCATATTGCTTTCCTTTTTCTGTCTGTTGGGGGGGGGCACTGTTATTTATATGGATATTTTTAGAATTATATTCTCTGTCCAGGGTCATATTGCAAGATGGATGGCTATATAACTAGAATTAAATAAATACATCATAAATAAAATTGTCTGTTAACTACTTCCTTGAGTTTCTGTAAGCTCACACTTACTGTATGACTTTAATGATGTTATCTAGTGACCTTATCCTCTGTTGGATTTTATTACTATTGCCTTCCATCTTTCCAAGTATCAGGGTCTTTTCCAATAACTTTTGGCTTCATGTCGTGTCCAAAATATTTAGTTTTTAGTGCATCCAGTAAGCAGTCTGCTTCACATCATCCAGTTTTGAATGATTGTTTATTCTGGATTGTTTAAAACTGTATTCTCAACAGTTTTCTCCAGCATCATAATTCAAAGGCATCCTTTTTTCTTCATCCAGTCTTTCTGATGGTCCAGCTTTCATAGCCATATGTTACAACTGGAAAACCATAAGAGGGTAAAACAAGAACAGCAGCATCTCTACACTTACATATAAATTAAGTTTTGGCTTCTCTGCTGAATAATGTGTTTGTGAACAAAACAATACTCAGTTTTTACTCTTGGGATTAACTATCTATAAAATTAGCAAAAGCTTTTGTTGCCTTTGATTGTCCTAAGGGACAGAGAGTTTTTAATGTTCACCAAATACATTATTAAGAAAAAAAACTTCCCAGAAATCAGGAGTCCTCATTTTTACCGTCATTCTTAGCAATTCTATAATTATAAGATGCTTTAAAATACAAGTAGTTTTATATGTAATATGAAGGGTCTAGATCAGGAATGAATGTATTCTGAGTTTGTGGGATCTATTTTTTTTAAAAAAAATACTAATGCAAACCATTAGTCAGAGTGAGGTCAAAATAATGGGAGGCAATAGGGAGAAAATCACAGTAGAGTCATTTGCCTTCTTCATACTGAAGGTACTCTAAAATGCACATCCACACCTAAATTACAACAGGTCAGGCATTCTTGGATGAATTTCTTAAGCTGCCAACAGACTTGTACAAAGACCTGCTCAAAGGCAATTAATGCTCACATTTTATAAGTGATTAACACTGAAACTAAAATCAGCACAAGACCTGAATGTAGCTGATTTTTTAAAAATGACATTTTTACTTATTGTTAAATCTTACTAAGTCAAAAGCCACTGCCATTGTACAAAACAACCAGTTTTAGTTTTAGATTCTAATCAATGTTCTTTCTGCAACTCCTACCCCAAATCAAGAGGATTAAATTAGTAGCAGAAAAATCAGAAAGCTCAGTCAAAATAATGAAACAGAAAGACAAATCAATTTCAAAATATAAAAGGGTATTCCATGAAGAGTTCAAAGCTCAAATGATTCATGAGTTCCTATGCACAAACAGCAGCTGCATCAATGTTATCTTCCAAATAACAAATCCTAAGTATGCATTTCAATAGGCAAAATCATACATTTATTTAGAAACAAGACTTACTGTTTCAATGGAACTTACTAAAAAGAAAATAGTTTAGAATTGCCCACTTAAAATTTCTGTCCCTTTTTTGTTTCCTGTTCACTTTGGCCAGAGGATTACTGAGCCAGTTCTTTAATTCTTCAATTAAAGAATTGAAGGACCTTCCTGAGTGGTGGGCTAGTAAGCTGTTCATTTTCTTTTTGCAGATAACAGTTCCCCAAATGGATTCCTTAAATGTATCCCAAAGGATTAATGTATTGGTAAACCCCAAATGTCCTTTTTATTATATTCCACAAAGACTCTTCCAAAAGAAAATTAGTGTGAGACAATTTCTAACCAAAAGGTTCCATTATTATACAAGCCTGTACCATGTGAACCACAATTCTGCAACCATTAGCTAAATTTGTCTCTTCTTGAAAAAATGCATGTGTCCGATAATAATTTTTGTAGAATTGCTCAATCTGAGATTCACAGCTCTGGTTGCTTTGTTGTTGTTTATTCGTTTAGTCGCTTCCGACTCTTCGTGACTTCATGGACCAGCCCATGCCAGAGCTTCCTGTCGGCCGTCAACACCCCCAGCTCCCCCAGGGACGAGTCCGTCACCTCTAGAATGCCATCCATCCACCTTGCCCTTGGTCGGCCCCTCTTCCTTTTGCCCTCCACTCTCCCTAGCATCAGCATCTTCTCCAGGGTGTCCTGTCTTCTCATTATGTGGCCAAAGTATTTCAGTTTTGCCTTTAATATCATTCCCTCAAGTGAGCAGTCTGGCTTTATTTCCTGGAGGATGGACTGGTTGGATCTTCTTGCAGTCCAAGGCACTCTCAGAATTTTCCTCCAACACCACAGTTCAAAAGCATCGATCTTCCTTCGCTCGGCCTTCCTTATGGTCCAGCTCTCGCAGCCATATGTTACTACAGGGAACACCATTGCTTTAACTATGCGGGCCTTTGTTGTCAGTGTGATGTCTCTGCTCTTAACTATTTTATCGAGATTTGTCATTGCTCTTCTCCCAAGGATTAAGCGTCTTCTGATTTCCTGACTGCAGTCAGCATCTGCAGTAATCTTTGCACCTAGGAATACAAAGTCTTTCACTGCCTCTACATTTTCTCCCTCTATTTGCCAGTTATCAATCAAGCTGGTTGCCATAATCTTGGTTTTTTTGAGGTTTAGCTGCAAACCAGCTTTTGCAATTTCTTCTTACACCTTCATCATAAGGCTCCTCAGTTCCTCTTCACTTTCAGCCATCAAAGTGGTATCATCTGCATATCTGAGATTGTTAATGTTTCTTCCAGAGATTTTAACTCCAGCCTTGGATTCCTCAAGGCCAGCTTGTCGCATGATGTGTTCTGCATACAAGTTGAATAGGTAGGGTGAGAGTATACAGCCCTGCCGTACTCCTTTCCCAATCTTAAACCAGTCTGTTGTTCCGTGGTCTGTTCTTACTGTTGCTACTTGGTCGTTATACAGATTCTTCAGGAGGCAGACAAGATGACTTGGTATCCCCATACCACTAAGAACTTGCCACAATTTGTTATGGTCCACACAGTCAAAGGCTTTAGAATAGTCAATAAAACAGAAATAGATGTTTTTCTGAAACTCCCTGGCTTTTTCCATTATCCAGCGGATATTGGCAATTTGGTCTCTAGTTCCTCTGCCTTTTCTAAACCCAGCTTGTACGTCTGGCAATTCTCGCTCCATGAACTGCTGAAGTCTACCTTGCAGGATCTTGAGCATTACCTTACTGGCATGTGAAATGAGTGCCACTGTTCGATAGTTTGAACATTCTTTAGTGTTTCCCTTTTTTGGTATGGGGATATAAGTTGATTTTTTCCAGTCTGATGGCCATTCTTGTGTTTTCCAAATTTGCTGGCATATAGCATGCATTACCTTGACAGCATCATCTTGCAGGATTTTGAACAGTTCAGCTGAGATGCCGTCGTCTCCTGTTGCCTTGTTGTTATCTGGTTGCTAGTGATTAACAAATACAAAATTAATAGCCTTTAGAAGAGAAATATTCAGAAACCATCTAGAATTAGCTGCTTTGATTTTATGGATGCTCATATGATTGTCCTGTGCCTTCCTGCTGATATACAAGACATAAACTGTGTACCAGTGCCATGGAATCTTATGAAGAGGCAAAATAAATAGGCATTGTGCATTCTTACAATCACAAAAAGATTAATATAAGAAAGAGGGAACCATCTATTCTCTGTCTGTTGTACAAGGTTTTGAAGACATTACCTCTATATATTTAAACAACAATTCTGTCACTGGGAATCTTCACTGATAAACTAGTCAAATTCGTAGGTCGCACATAAAGTAGTATGTACTTAATCTTTGTGCTTTAAGTTGGCCAAATTAATCTAAACTTGGATTAATAGTACAATGTGAACATATTTTTTCTTTTCCTTCTATTATTATTTTTCTGTTTCTGTTTGCAAAGTAATTAATTAATGTTTTGTCATTTTTAAGTTTCACAGAGTCGCTGGAGCACAGTCTATATGGTCTTCATGGGCAACAAGCCAGTCAGTCAATATCTGTTGCAACCAACTACAGGTATACTCAATTGATCTGAAAAAGCAGACCCAGCACCTGCAGGAAAAACGCTAGGAAGAAAAAAGAAAAAGAACTGGAGAATGGTCTAAGACTGATTGGTACAGTTCTTTAACTCATCACGGTACAATGTGAAAGAACAGTGACTGCATTCCTAGGCTGGGAGCCAAAAAAATTTCTCTTCTCAGTTTTCTCGAAGTTATGACGGTACTGAAAAAGTAGCTTGACAACCAGTTCTCACACTTACAACCGTGACAGCATCCCTGCAGTTATGTCATCAAAATTCAGGCATTTTGCAACCAGCAGGCATTTACAGCCATCGGCAGTGTCTCTCAGTCATGGGATCACCATTTGCATGCTTCACAGCCGGCTTCCAATAAGCAGTCAATAGAGAAGCCAGCAGTAAAATTGCAAGTTGTGGTCACATGAAGTCTTGTTTAACGACCATGGGTGATTTGCTTAACAACTGCAGCAGAAATTAGGTTGTAAGCCTGTCACAGTCACATAATGTCTCACTTAACGACAGAGTTGTCAGTCCCAATTGTGGTTATTAAGTGAGGACTACCTGTACAGTGTGTTTTATTTTCTAATTTCCATTGAAAGGATGTGTTGTTGCAAAGTCTTATTTCTTCTTCCATCTTAATATGACAGTGTTCAATAACTCAGTTTCAGTGATTAATTTCCTTTGAATATGTATACTGAAATTTGACCTTTCACACTCTTCAACAAACTTTTGACTGATTTTCACTTCCTAATTTATATGTCTTTATTACTGGAGTCTTGGGGGGGAAGTAATTTAATTAGTTTGGTATGAGGATGAAGTTAAATATAAGATTACAATAAATTCTGAAGCGCAAAAGTAGCATGTTATTAGATATAAACAGTGGTTGTGTTCAACCAGCAGCATTTTTAATCGACTGCTTCTCAAAGGCTTTTCATATGAAGCTTCAAACTGTGGTGAAAATTAGAATTCCATTTTCTTTTAACCACAACTGATCTTCCTTGGCATTAATGATGGAATTAATCAGGTAATGATCTGTGTTTTTCCAAAATATTATGATTCTGGAAACCTCTGCATTCTGGGGCTCCTTAATCATTACTCTTTAATGCATATGTGAATTTTTTTTTCACTGCATGTGATATTTGTGTGTTTTCAGCTTTCTGTCTAAATTATGCATGTTTCAATCATGCTTTTGAAATCTGTATGAACTGAGCCAGTGACGATGCTATTTTATGGGGGAAGCATTTGCAGATCATGTGAGTATGTTAGAAACCCTTTTTTACTATATATGACTGCAATATTAACTAAAATTGCCTAGAACATTCTGAACTTCAGTTCTTGATCCTATATGGGTCATCTAGGATCAGATCCTGCTAAATACAAATCACTGTATACAAATCACTGTTTGGATTCTTGTGAATACAGACTGTGCTTAAAGTTGATTTGATTTCTTAAACTAACTTTTTATCCATTGCCACAAATTACCTACAGGCATATATTTATAAAAGCATTGGGGAACCATACAGGCAGTGACGTAAGTGTCTGGTGGACAAGAAAAGCCAAGTGATGAAATATCTGCCCCTTACATACTTGCATGCAATGTCACAATGCAAGTATCAAAGTGTAAAGCTGGCATCATGAGGTAACAAAACATTTGGTATCACTGTGGCTAGGAATGTTTGCCTATGAGCACTGAGTCTGCCTGATGAGCCACAGTGAATTTGCAGCCCAGATTAGGTTTAGCATATTAGGTTTCAAATAACCTCTTTATTGCTATCTATAGCTGATCTATCTATCTATCTATCTATCTTTATTGCTATCTATAGTTTAACACAATTTGGATAGTTTCAAAGTAGCTTGCTCATGGGCTGCAAATTCATTACATGATTACCACTGTCCAGAAGCACCAACAAATTAATTTAATATAATTTAAGCCTGTCTTAATGACTGAACCATCCACCATCCTCTGACCACTTGCTTTTCTGAACTGGTAGGTTAGTCACCATCAGTCATTGGCCAGCTACTCATCTCACTATCAGAGAACCAATCCCACCATTCAAGCCTGCCCTCAACTTTGTCAGTATATAAAAGAAAAGCTGGAATAGCTAGAAAACCAGCAGAAAGTCTACTGAAACTTTCAACTCTCTCTGAAAAAAAATTGATTAGTCTTAAATTGCCCTTGAGATTCAATCTGAAAGGGAGAATCAATCAAATCTTGAAACTGAATCAACCTTTCAAAGTTTCACACAGCCCCAGCAGCCAATAAACAAACAACTGTTAAAAGTTTTTAGTTAAAAGTTTTTAAAAGATATAGAATTATGCTTATCAAGTTAGAGAATATAGACCAGCCTTTATTTAGGTCTAATAGCAATATGACTCCTTGTATTTCTGTTCTTCTTTGCACATGCATATATAACATAAATGTTTAAAGTTTATAAATTAAACAGGAAAAGAGGACCATGCTAATTATATCCTATTTTTCTTTTTACTAATTCACATTCAGTCTGATGAAAGAGAATCTGATTTTCACATTTATTTCAGAGAGGAGAAATCCTCACGGGTGGAATGTGATGTCTATACATTTATTTAGATGCAAGGTACTCAAAAATGTGTGTGAATTTTCTGTCCTTCATTATGCAATTATCTCTCCCAATAGTCTGCAGCCTCTCCACACTTCAGTTAAACCCACAGGAAGATATAAAGCATGACCTACTTCATATTTTGTTTAGTTTTTCAGAATGAGAATTGTGAACAGCTAGGGAAGCTTCAGAGGGGTGGGAAGCCAGCTTACAAAAGGAAAGAACCCCAACAGTAACACCCTCTGACACTTCCAACAATCAAGCTCAAAACTTTTGGCGAGAGGTTTTTTTTCCCCCATGACCTCCAGAATTATTGGATACATCATTCCCATCCACCAAATCGTTTCTTTCATGGTACAGAATACAGGAATGGTCACCTACTGTCCTGCTGCTGTGAAGATAAAAGGATTTAAGCTGGACTCTCTTTGGGACTGCCCATGCTAATTACCCACAATGTTATTTCCAGTGGTTCTAGATATTTCTGTTCCCTTTTGATTTATGACGGATAGATAATGTAGATTGCTGATATTAAGCCCTCTGCCCTTTTTATCTCTTGCCTGCTGTTCATGTCTCTCTCCCTGCTTTGCATGGTTTTTGTCCTGGTTTTGCCAGTAAGCTGTTTTTGAGGCTTGATGATATTAAATGCATAAAATCAAGCAATATTTTTGCCAGCTGAACTGAGTGGCCTGCATGCTTGCTCTGATCTGGATACAGGGATTGCCTGGGAGTGTGTTGGGTGCAAACTAAACTGGAAATTAATCACAGTAATTTTCCAACAAGAATAAGGGAGAAAAAGGAAGATTAGGCAAAAATGTGATACAATTTGTCTCAACAATTGGTATTAATGTAGTTTTTAACTAGCATGAATGTGGCAGATACTCTAGTTCCCTATTCTGTTTCCCTATTTAGGGCTGTGCTGTGTTTGGATCTGAAAGCAAAAAGGGGCACTGGAATGTGCAGGGGTATATACAGTGCATCTGTCTCCTCCTTAAACCAAACTTATAATTTTGCAGGACCTGCAAAGCCTCTTTTTACTTTGAATCCAAAGAGCTACAAAGCTCTATTCCTTACATTCTTGAAGGTCTAACTTAACATAATTTAACAAATGCTTGTAAATAACAGCTATGTGTTTATTATTTTGTACAGAGTCTGTTATATCATCCATAAATAAAAAGTTCTGAAGCATTTAGGCATATATAATGTCAAGAAGTATTTTAAGTTATTGCTACTCTGCATTTTTTTTTGCAAATGAAACTAACGCTGCAGTTCCTTAAATGGCAATAATTCATGTTCTGATTCAATTAATTGACTCAAAGTATGCATTCCACATTGTACCAGGTTCTCCAGCAAAAATAATATTCTGCTATTATCAAATTTGCATTATTTCACTTTGTTAAAATGGCACAATCATAAGGTTCAAACCAAAGTTGGCATATTACTGCATACCATATTTATCTGGTAGCTAATATAGAAGGAAGAATTCCATATTTTCCATAGTTGAATCCTACACAATTTGTATTTTCAATTTATGTCAGATATTCCAATTCTAAGATTGTACATTAGGGGAAGCATCTAGTGGACAAAACTTGCCATTCATTGATCTGAAACAGAATATAAACAGTTTATGCCATAACTGAAGTCAGAAAAATAAAAACCTCTTCTTTTAACTAGCATCTCAAGATACCTGAATGGAAAATGAGGTGGAAATTTTTCCCCAATAATCCTCCAAAACAGTATATTCAATTTCTGGAGATACATTTTAGTAATAAAGAAAGCAGCGTTACTCAAATGCTCTAAAATTGTGACTCACTAAATAAAAATTCAGAAAATGTCAGGACCATCCAGTCAAATAAACACACATTTCTTATATTTTCATCTTTAATACCTTGAGAGTTCACAGTGCAGTTACAGTTAATGTATGTATGCCCATCTTCTGAATCATTCCCAGAGCCACACTGGCTCAGGATAAGTGATAGAGTCCTAAAAAAAAAGTCACAAAAAGAAAAACTGCAAACAAATCCATTTAGGGCAATATTATGGAAAAAACAAAAGAAGCCAATGCGTTTGCACAAAGGCACAGTGTAGCGAACATCAAAAAACGAAATTGAACACATATCGGAGGGGGAACAGACATGCCACTAGAGGTGTAGAGATGGTGTTAGGAAAGCAAAACACTAGAATAAGCGGAATTTGGTGAAGCATGCTAAGAATAACAAAAAATACCTTCTATAGAAATGTAGGGTAGAGAAAAGAATCAAAATACTATTGTCTCAGTGAAGGTGGAAAAATGTTAGGGCAACAAAAATAAAACAGAACTATTCCAATTTGTTTGGTTCATTCTTTTCCAACAAGAGGGTTTTTTCTATCAGACAATGGTGAAGTGGGATGAAGGGGTAGGAAAGAAGCTTGTTATTGATAGAAATATGGTCAGATAATGTGGCTCCACAAAAAAAGTAAGTTAAGACCTAAAAGCAAAAAAGACACATATAGGGGACAGAAAGAGGGACAGGTCATGGAGAGGAGTATTATAATGTCCAGTTCTATAATATTAGAATGTTATAGGTGCTGTCAAAAAGCTAAAGCCCAGAATGAGTGGAAATTGGCAAAGGATGCCAAAAACAGTCTACCATGCAACTGTGAAGAACAGGATTAAAGGACAGAATTGAAACTTGAGTTTGATGGATCATGATATACTCCTTTACTTTGAATGAGTTTACATATCTACGGACAGATGAATTGCATTCTAGGAAGGGACTTGCTCTCAGCCTTATGAGATTGCCCAGATAAGAGGCACACTCCGAAGTACTAGCTCTAACTGTATTGTAAGGTTACATTAACAGAATCTTGCAAGTCTGAAAGTACATCTTTCCCCCTGCCTCGCCTTTACAGTCCAAGAAACTAGGGACAGTCCCTTCTGATATGTTTGCCATGCCTCCATTCCTTCTGCAGACTCAGCTGCTGCTTGTCTGACCATTGTCTAGTCTGCAGCTCTTCCTTTTGTCTCCCAAGGTTATTCCCACATACCATTACACTTGCTGATGGTTTGGCTGATCTTGTATGCATTATCTCTGAGGAATCCTGGAGCACTAGTGGAGTGTCAGCTGATGTTCAGATGTCTTCCCTACTTTAAAAATACTTAAAAATGAGGAGCCAGGAAACTAACCCAGTCAACCCAAAATTCATGTCTAGGAAGTTTCAACAGAAGATCCTCAAGAATTCAATCTGTAAACACCAAGGAAAAAATGTGGCAATTACCACATATCAGGATAGATTTGACAAGTACAAGTCTTGCCAAACTAGCTCATTTTTTGATCCAATACCTTTCTTGTACTGGATTACTGTAGGTATAATATATCTTTATTTCAGCAAAGTGTTTGACAAAGAACCCCATGAAATTCTAATTACCATGCTAGATGCATTTGGCTGGATGGCATGAAGTAAAGTGGATACATAGCTAGCTATAGATTCAATTAACCAGAGGTGGTTGCCTCTGATTTACTGGATATGCTCAAGTGGAAGCTACACAGCCATCTGCCTGAATGTAGATTCCTACATTGAATAGAGGGTTGGAAGTTTACAGCCTAAAAGACCTCTTCCAAATCTTAGATTCTATGATTCTATTGCCAGCTCTGCTAATAGATCAAATAACAGCTACCTCAAGGAGCAGATGCTACAAGGCAGGATGTAACACAAGATACTACAAGGAAAATGTACTTCTATCCCTTCAATTTTTCTCTTTATGCTGTCTAAACTAGCTGCTGCTCTTTGATTTCTGCACATGGAATAGGAGATTTCAGGAAGTAAGATGGCCACAGAAAGAAGCATATTTAATTAGAAAACATGTTACTAAAACCAGTGTATAGGGTTTCCCCCCCGCCCCCACTTTTCTTCCTGCATAGAGGTGTAGTTTTAACAAACAAAGGAAATAAACATGCTCAGTCTCAATAACCAGAACCTCAGTAACTATCATAAGTGTCTCAGGTCTGCACATACTTAAAACCAAGATCCCAGAACCATTTCTGTAAGCTCAATTAAAAGTACTCAACTGTAATCCTTGTTCCTACCACAGGGATATATAAGTAATACAATATTACTTACATAATTAAAAAAAAAAACTTATGCCGTATTGACTACAGTTCTCAGTGAAACTTAGGAAAGTTTAAATTTCCATGAATAGCTAAAATTTTAACACCTGAAAACCATGGAGAATGCAACAGACAGTTGGAATCACACAAGAAACACAAAGGCTTATGTGGAGATTCCTTCTGTAATCGTTGTCCTTCTGTTCTGTGACAATGAATTCCAACCAGGACAACCTTAATGTGTTAATCTGATCTCCAGTGGAATACTATAATGTTATCTCCCTGACATATGAAGTGGAGCTGTATTGTAACGCTCCATAGAAAGACTGTACTTATGCAAAACAAGGCACAGACTTCATAGAAGGTTGTTACAAACATGGTTGGCACTATTGGCTCTATTTGATCTTTGAGTAGTACGTCAGGAGAGGCTTTCTGAAAAGTATATGAACTTAGGATAAAGAATCGAACAAGCCAAGCAAATGTGTTAGTTCTTACAGTCAGTGAAAAACAGTGTAATAGCAAATCTGACCAAAGAAGGTGGGAAAGAAAATGAAATGCAAAAGGGTTTAAACATTCTTTCTCTGTATAGTGTTTGTTCTTGAATCACTGCAATTGCTGAAAAACATTAAGAACTTATTCTATAAATATAACTTAGCTGAGTTATATTGGATTCTTGGGAGCTTTTCTAAATTGTTCATTCCTGTCTGTGGAGGAAATCCTGACAGGAAAAATTTAAGAAAACTGATTTGAAATTATGATTAAAATTAATTAAATACAGGTAATATATTTATGTACCATGTATTTCATAATGCACCCCTTCCATCATGTTAAGAATGACAATGGAGCAGCAACTTTTTAACAGGCTTCGTAGAGGCCCATGTGACTCTGAAACTACAGGTTATACACTAAACAATTTAGCAGTAATTTCATCCCAACTTTCTTGCTTGTCCCTACAATCAAACTTCCAAATGATATTTTCTCTATTTTTTCTGCTCTACTTTCTTTCTTATTTTACCTCTTGTTCAATGATGGATTTGGGTCCTTTCTTTCAGTCTGCTTGTTTGGGTTTCTTCTCAGAGGCTCGCTTTCATATGGATCTGAACTGGTGACTTCAATCCATCTTTTAGGTAATAGTTTCCTCCTTTCTAAATTTTACATTTCATCTTCCTAATCCCCCCCTTCCATCCCTGATTCCTATTTCTCTAGCCCTGGCTCCACTCCTCTAGCCACTGCAATGCCAACCGCTCTGACTGTTTCAATCAGTACCACCACTTAGTTCCTTCAAGCTCTTGGAGTTGGAAGGGACCATTAAAGATATCTAGACCAAGCCCTTGCTCAGTTCAGGAATCCTGTTTAAAGCAATTATGACTAATAGCTGACTATGCTTGAACACAACCAGTGGAAGAAAGCTCACCATCTGTCTTGGTAATTAGTTCATTGTTGACCTGCTTTCGCTCTTAAGAAGGTTGTTTTCCTCTTAATATTCACTTGCACTTGCCTTCCTATAACTTAAACCAGCATTCTGGATCCTGCATTCTGGAATCAAAGACAACAGATGTTAACCTTCTTCTATGTGACATTTTTTCAAATATTGGAAAGAATTCTACCATATTCTGCCACCTTTAGTCTTCACTTTTCAAGTACAATTTTCTGAGTTCCACCATTTTCTCTTTATTGGGCTTGGATTGTGATCATCCTCATTGACTTTCTATGATCTTCAGTTTCTGTTAAACTTTTCTGAACTGTGGTACCAAAAACAGGACAAGATGGATGTTGGACCAAAGCTTCTTATGATTTGAAAACTATACTTCTAGTTGATAACAGTCCAAAATTCTGGTGGTGCAGGCCTTCATTTCCCAAACTTCCCTCCAGCCAACTCACCCTCAAAAAAAAAAAAAAAAACACCCTTTCCTTTCTGCTAATCTTCCTGAGCCATGCAATTGACCATCTTTATTCTCTGCAGCGTTCACCTAGAATGAGCCCTGGTTACTGTGAGATTCTTGTTTATATTTCACCTGCAGAAGGGCAAAGACATAAGTGTGATTCTCTTTGAAGTGGCCACCCTGGCTTTCAGTTGTACCATTTCTAATTGCTTGCTTACTTGCTTGAATGCTGCTCCATAAAGAAATCTAGCATATCACAGAGTAGTTGTTCAAAGGTACATTCAATCATCTGAGACCACCTGAAGTTCAAACAGTATAATCCTGACCCACCTTTGCCATAATAAGAAGAGATCAGAAAGATGTCAGAAGAGACAGCACGTAAAGGCTATGCTCATTGTCTGCTTGGAAGAATAACCAAGCATTTTAAGCATGTAGAGGAAAACTCCATGTGTCAAGCAAAAAAGGGCACCTACACATGCCTGGGTAAAAGTATATGTGAACAATTTATGCACGTACACCCATATGTGCATTTAATATCCCTTACCAGTGCCCCATTCATCTCCAGGAGAATGTCTATCTGTAGGACAACAAATCCATTTTAGTAGGACATTGAAAAATTGTTATAATACCAGAGTTCCAACCCACCACCACAAGTTCAGAGTTTCATAGATAAATAACTGAAGAAAACTATAATAGGAAGAGGCAGTGTATTAGAACAATGGATGTTCAACAAACCTCAACTTATTCTGAAAGGTGAATTAAGCTACTTTTCTACACAAACAAAAGACAATGAGTATCAAATGAATTACTTAAAAGCAAGTCTGACACAGAGAATAGAACAATTCTTCCCACCTTAATTTAACTTTTGTTTTACCTGTGCCAAAGGATGTCCTAAAGCCTAATAAAGTGGCTTCTCTTTTTTTTAATTAACTAATGTTTGAAGAGTTCTCTGGAATGGGAAAAGCTCAGTAGCACTGCTAAGGATCATTATTTCAGATGAGAATAAAGTAAACAAAGTGAGTAAATGAACCAAGAAAATTCACAACTAGGGAAAAAACACTCAGAAAACAAGGGCCCTTTTTTCCCTTTAATCATCAGCTTTCTTTAAGAATGTTGCAAAAATGGAGGCAAAGTAATGCCTTTCAATGCTAGATAGATGGTGCATTTGAATGTCTTCCTAATCATAGGAGCAGGATACATTTGCAAGGTAGCCACTGGAAATGTGTAAGTCTTTGGAGTACTGACTCCTGATCTGCTCACGTCATGTACAGACATACGTTTAGCTCCTATAATAAAAGACAGTCATAGCAGGTGGTAACACCTAGCTATGGACAATTTAAATATATATATATATATATATATATATATATATATATATATATGCATGCATGCATGCATGCATGCATGCATGCATGCAAGATTGGACCAGATTTCTACTTGGATCAGAGACCACCAGGGAATCCCAGGGCTGTAGGAAAGATTGGGGGTAAAAAAAAAGAACTCCCAGAAGACAGTGACAAGCCACTTCCATACTGTTCCCGATAAAACTTCTTCATATAGTCATCTACATTCATTTATTGTCTTAATAAAAGACTATGTTAGAGCAGCAAGCCATATTCTACCACATCTAGGATCCTGGTGTTGCACATTACTTGCAAGTGAGCAGCTCCAACAATTTAGATGATAACTCAATAACCTGAGTTCTCTAATATTCCAAACAGGTTGGCCAACCCAAGACATGATCAATCTGAAGCTTTAAAACTCCTGCAAAAGCAGGATTTCAGCTTCCCTTTTCAAAGCAAATGCTCAGGCCCATTTCTATTTTCCTGTTCCTGTTCTCTTCTCTAATTTGGCTGGCATTGCCTACTAACTTTTGGGAAATTGCTTTAAGAATCATGTCAGCTTACTAAATGGAAATGTTTCTGGGGATCCATTGATTAAATTTATCCAGGATTCTTATTTGCAAGAAACCAAACTTTGCATTAACACCAGTCTGGCCCAGCCCTGTTTCACAGTTTATGAACATAGAGACAGTAGGGAGCATGCCATCTTATGTGTCAGCAGCTGATCAAGGGACAATCCATTCTCATTTGCATGTAATATTTGAGAGGGATCATCCACACAGAGTAATCAGCCTAATTATTATCCCGTCACATCCATTAGCAGTCTCTAGGTAACCTTGGCTGACCTTGAAAAAGTTGAGTGGACCTGATTAGTGCTTGGATAGGAGACTACCTGAAAATCTCAGAGTACCATAAAACTAGAAAGAACTGAGTCCCTACCTTCAACCCCTCCTCTCATCTTCCTCTCACCTGACTTCAAGAAATAACTAACATGCCATGAGAGGCAACTAAAATCTTATTCCAATGTATAATAATTTCAGAAATTGTAACATACATTTTAACACACATTAGTAGGTCATACCTCTAATCCTAAGTATACTTACCAGAACATCAACAAATCCTACTAGATCTATTTAGAAGTCCCACTGTTTGTTCCCTTACCTAATGATTAAAGGATTGTACATTAAATACAATTTAAATCTTTATAACTTACTTCCAAGCAAATACACATACAGTCATTCTGTTTTATAACAACTGTTCTACCAGGTCTTTATCTGTAACCAAAACAGAATGAAAATTCTGAGAAGCATTAGAAAACTTGTAATCCATATTCTTTCTTCTGTGGATTAATTCAAAGCAGCTGGTTTTCTCCTTAATGGAATTAAATGAAAATCATTTTTTTACTAGTTCAAATTACAGAAAGCCCAAAAGGTGATTAATTAAAATGCGCTGATGGAAAGGCAAATACAAAGCTTCAGTCTTACTGTTTATAAGCATTTAGTTAGATCTAAAAGGATCTTAAAATTCTCAGAATTATCCAGAAAATTGGTTTCATCTTCAAAGATAATATAATGCAGCTCAGCAAATTTGCAGTGACTTTAACTGTTAATATAAAACACAGGGAGTCCCTGGAGATTTTGACTGGATATACACCAAGTAAATAAATAAACAAATAAACTGATACCCAGAAGGCATAGAAATACTTTCTGATGATGGGTGGCTTCTTTCATAACTGTCTCATTATCTTTCCCCTGTGTTTTCCCTGTCAGAATATTTATTTCAGGCTGTAGACCTACCTCCACTTAAACATTTTTCATTCCCTGAGTTGTATCTTTCATTGCATATGTGGCATTTTTGATAGGAGAGGAACAGAATGATTTCTGACAAAGCTGTTATTGACTAAAACCTGTATCCTGCAGTTTATACATTTCAGTGCATGCTGTTGAATACAGAAGGGAGCTATTAAATGAAAAACTTTTTCCAGGTCTCACACCATATTTTTCCAAGTTCACCATATGGGCTTTCATTCTGTTATTAGATATCTCAGGATGGATGATATAAAAACAAACACTTTGGTGGCAGTGCCAAAAAGCTGCCACCAAGCCAATATAATTTTATTTATCTTGAGAAAAAGGCACTGATGCTGTTGTGCAACATCATTTGTTGTTGTTGTTGTTGTTGTTATTTTTATTATTATTGCAAGTAAAAACACATTTGAAGATACTATGGCTTCTGAACAATAACTAATGCAATGAAAACCAGTCGTAACATATACAGTAACTGTGATATTCAGACCCTAAAATGGGACAATGTCTACCTAAAGGTATTCCATTGTAATACTTGTATTTGCAGAATCTACTACACAGTCTTGCCACATCAATACCCCTTGATGGTTACTAACAATGGATGAGAAGAAGCACCAGCAGTACCAAATGATGACAACAACAATGAAGATGATCACCACCTCTGGTGACCTACTCACAGTATATGATTCAGGATAAGAATCATAGAATTCTGTTGCCTTCAAAAGGCAAACAGAATAGCCTCAAAAGCAAGACACAATGTAGCACAATCTAATAACATTCTCCATTAGAAGAACAGGAGCAACAAAGTTGCTGGTATGTAATCATATCTATATTTAGAATACCCACATTATGAAATTATTGAAAGACCCAACAAAGATAAAGCACTGATATTACATGTAAATTAGATGAGACATAGGGCACATGTTCAGGGGTGGTAATTTTTATATCTAAAGCAAAGGGGAGTAGGAGAGAGAAAACATTTTTGCACCACTATTTATGTTAGAAATTTAAAAGTAAGATTTAACTATAATCATCAATGCATGTACATAATATGCCACCCATGCAGGATAGGTTTAGATTGAAGAAAGATGGGAAAAAATAATTCAGACTTAACTTACATAGGCACAAAAAGTTTAATAAAATAAATATTCAATAATAATAATCATAATCATAATCATAATCATAATAATGTCTCAACAAATTACAACCACAACACCCCATAGATAAACACAACAGATGCTGTTAACAAGATCCTGCTTCTAAGGAACAATCCAATTATCTCTAAAGACATTTCTATTACAAATTATTTCACAGTCAGGGATGATCTCAAGCTGTAGTACAACAGCTCTGAAAGTCTTTATTTTAATCCTAATCAACATGAAAGATTTTTAACTAATAGCAAATGCCACTTTAACCAACACTAAATTCCAGACATGATAGCAATAGCCTATGTGAAGAGCCGCAACGTAACATTTTAAAGATTTGAAACATCTGGCTCAGACGGCCCCATTATAAGGATCTCCCTCCCAAAAGTTACTCTCATAATGGGGGAGGGGGAGGGGAGTGCTGGCAGTCTTTCAGGCTGCCAGAGGTCAGTGCCTTGTCTACCAAGAGGGGTGAAGGTTTTGAGGAGCCTTCAAGTTTTGCTGCATTGCAGGTAGACTTGAAGCTACTGTTACTGCTCACCTCCTTTATTATTCTGCCATCTCCGGAGGCCTGACTGGCTTTTTTCCCTGATGTTCCTTCCTCCTAGCTCAGCCATGTAATTGTCTCATCTGCAGCTTTCTGCTGGTATATGACCAGTTAGTGTGTGTCTTCCAGGAGGTGCTTTCACCTTATGGAGGGAACACTGTTCTTATACTTCTGTTCCCTCTCTTTTATTCTCAGCATCCAAGATGAACCAATGAAAAGCCATTACTTCTCCTAGAAGACACGGCATAAGAATGAAAGGAGAGATTTCCCCAAGGGGCAAGAAGAAACCTTAAGCCCTCCTTCTAACTGGAAGGATTGGTATTAGCCCTTCCCTCTCAGATTCCACCTGCAGTGATCAAGAAAAAATAAATACAGCTATGCTTCTCTTGACCACTCCTGCGTTCCCAGTAAATGACAGTAAACTGGGGAACTTTCCCAATTCTTTCTCGAAAGTATATCTGACTGCCATATAAAATAAAAATCCTTTATTCAGCATGATTATTCGTTATTTATTAGATTTATATCCTATCTTTCTTTTGGGATATCATGACAGTGTACCGCCCTTTTCTTACAGTAATAATGCTGCAAGATAGGTTGGGCAGAAAGACAGTACCTGGTCTAAAGGCATCCAGTGAGTGTCTGTGGCTAATGATGGACTTGTTCTCCTGGATCTGAGTCTACCACCTGTCTGTACGAACTGCTGCAACACATTGGCTCTCGCTAACCATTAAATTTAAACTGAAACATTCAAATACCACAAAGCTCCATCAGTGAATGTCACAAAGCTCTGTAATTAAGAACGGACCTTGAGTCTCACTCTCTCTTCTTTCACTGGAAGAAGTGTATAAAACAACAATCCTGCTTAAATGTTTACTTTGAAGAACAGAACTAATTAATGAGATATCAAAACTTTTTACACATTTGCAAATGTTGTATCATGGCATATAGATAATGAAGAGGAAAAGGACTGTTATAACCTTTGAAAGTTGGGGTTTTTTTTCAGTCCTACTTATATCTCCAGCATATGAGCTTGGTAGCTTAAGGACACAGAGTCTAGTTTCTTGTCAAAAGCTAGTACTTCCCATCCTAATATTTCATCTGCTGCCCAGAGTCCCTCCTTGAGGGGGAGATGGGTGGTGCTAAATTTGACAAATAAATAAATCTGGCATATTTCAATATATTACAAGCAAAAATAATGAAACAGACAGAAAAGATTCAAATAAAGTCACCAGACAACAGCAAGCTGCTTCATGCCATGTCGACTTGTTAATCCATCCAGCCTGACTTACATACAAACTGAAACTGTAACATTGTGTCTTCAAAGCCATATTCATATGAAACTTTTACTTGCTTGCCTCATTCACAGAACTTGACATGGATCCAGACGTTACATTTTGAAAATTTCTATCATCTTTTCCATCCTTTTTCCTTTCCAGAAATATATTCCATACACATATATGGAAGAAAAGTTAAGAGTTGAATAATGTCTTTTCACTGGTAATGCTAGAAAATTCCATATATATTTTAAGTTGGTATCAGTGTGAAATAAGTAAATATAATCACCATGTTCAGTAAAGGTGATCTATATATAGTAACTGATATATTTATCTGCATAAATAATTCTTCTATAATGCTTACTTATGCTCAGAAAAATTTTCACCCATGCTCATGTGCCATAAACATGTGCTATGAAAAGCTGGTAAAAGTCCAATGTTTTGGCCTTTTTTGCCATTTATATATTTGGGAGGCTGTTAAAGGGTAAATGTGGTCCTGGCTCAGGTCAGACTTGAACTGTGTTGAGATAGTAATCATGTGAATTACTACCCCAACACATCTAAAGGTGGCAGGAATTTGGGAAAATTTATATCTAGACATTGGCTTTTCTCTTCAAATAAGTTATCATCAGCACTATCACACTGGACAGCTCCTGTCCTTGATTGCACAAAACAGAGACGATAAAGGACATCTTCCTACAAAACAGCCCACTGGTGAATAACATTTGAGTTACTAAGAGAAAATGGGACCAAGGTTCTGCACATGAAAGAGACAATTTGTCCCCCACAATGTGATGCGCAATTCAATTCCCATCATGGATGCTTATGAGAGAGTCCATTTTTCTACTTACATCTTATACCATTTGTCATGCAATACACTGAGAACAATTAATGAAGGTGTCCTACACTGTGTGGCTGGAGTGTCAGAATCTGGAAGCATATTAGAAAAATGGCTATCGTTTGCAAATCTTTTCTTGTTAAAATCAGCAAAGGTGTAATACATTAAATAGATAAATAGATCAAGAACCCTATTTTTTTTCTTCCTACATCAGTATTCTAATAAAAGTAAAATTCTTATAGATGCAGATCCACTCCCAAAATTTATTGAACATGGGAAATGGTAACTAAAATGTATCTGTGGTCTATGGATGCAGAATACAAATAGCTTTTACATTCTATAGTATAATAGTATGTTATGTTGTTATGTTATGTTATGTTATGTTATGTTATGTTATGTTATGTTATGTTATGTTATGTTATGTTATGTTATGTTACGTTATGTTATAAATTATATTTAGGAAATAGTATAATATAATAGATAATAGCTATGCTGATCTACCAGCAACTAAGTTGGAGTGTATCATCATAGCTAATAGTTCATAGGAATATTCTGGGCTTTTACCAACAACAAACTAACAAGATACCTCCTCACTGTGTCCCATACAGAGAAGCCCACTGGTCTGGCAATTGAATCTTAAACACTGCTTTAAAGACATAGCTAGTAGCTACCTGCTTTTGTTTGTTTGTTTGTTCCATAGTTCATTTTCAGTGGATCCTAAATTGGAAATGCAGAATGCAGGAATGGTAAGAGGAAAATCTGTAATAGGACTGTAGTGGACACAACTGGGCAAAATACTATAAAAATTGGAGCCAGCATACACATCACTGAAAGAAGGTGACATGGAGTTATGTCTTAAAGTAATACATAATTTGGCAATAGGACAGTACACCTAAAGATACAGCAGGCTTGCTTAAGAAATCTAAGCCATGCCACTTAGGAGAAACAGCCCTGTTCTTCAAAAACTGTTCCTCACTACTACCTGCTGCCACAGGTAGCTATGGCTGCTGTTTGACAGAGCTGGCCCTACTCTCCCAAAGATCTCTCAAAGCCAGATATAATCCCATCATGTTGAGAAAATGTTCCAATATCTGCAGTCTTGAAAAAGTAATTAGAATTGTGGCCCAGGGACTCGTTCATTGTTATTGGTACATTTGTTTTTCAAATAAAGCAGCTGATATATGATAATATTTAAAGAAAATGTGGAAGAAACAGAATTATCATAGAGGTTTCTTTCTTAATCGCTTGCCTTTTTAGCTGTGCAAGCAGATGAGATGAAAACATCCTAGAAATTCACAGGCTCATATAAAATGCAATTTGAAATTTGCCAGGAGATGGCTGCAACAGCAGCTATTGGATGATTCACATCTTTAAAAATCAAAACAGTGGTGCATAATATGAAAACAATTAAGAATATATGCTACTTGGGATTCCCACTGAGAATGTATTGGCTGGGAGCTAATTCCTAAAGGTGATTTATAGCCAGGACACTGACTCCTATTATTCCTGGAATGTTCACTGTAGGACATCTTTTCTGATAGCTATGCCTTCAGCTCCTATCTTTTCACTTCTAATCTAATTACTTTTGGTCTTTTGCATTTTTCCTTGCTGTCAGACCATTGTTCTTTGCCAGCATCTGTACACCAGGTTAATTTGGCTGGTAGCAGCTAATGGATGAACTTCCACAAGTGATGACACAACACAAAAGCAAATACAATTGCAATATTCTTTGGTAATTGTCTAATTCTTTTAATCCTCCTTCGAGGAGGGGGGGGGCGGCAGCACAGGAAATGGCAATTAGAGGTATCATAGCTTGTTCTACCTTTAGTGGTGTTTATTTACCCTTTGCAAAATCAGCTACCATTGATCCCTTAGCCAGTCAGCCACAGGTAGTTCACAATATCTGAATTTAGTAGATGAAGGCATTTAATAGAAAACCCTCCATTTAATGTACAAAATCTGCCTATATTCCGTAGCTTCCTGCATATGTATAAATCCCATTTGCCATTTCATGCATGTGTAAAATACATAAAATGTACCATTGAAAAACTGTACTCCCATTTTGCATATGCATAAAATCCATAAAGTAGCTTAGCATAAAATTCACTTGGAATTTAACAGACATTTCCCTTTAACAGATAGCCCTCCCCACATTAGTTCATCAAACTGAGTTATAGTATTTAGCATTTATATAGCACTTCAAGCATTCACATTTGTTTAACTATAATGACTGCTGTTTATTATAACAAGAAGGATCCTAGGCAACCCTCAAATTGCAAGGATGACACTGGATGCCCCCAATCAACTACAGTTTAATATTATACCTGAAACAAAACCTATGATTAATGTTAACCATGTTATATTAAATCAAGTGAGCTTGATACTCAATGCCCTGAAGTTGCCTTATTGGCATATTTCTACAAAAGTGTGGTTAAGATTAATCAACTAGTTGAGTTCAGTCAAAACATGCAATACAGAAAAAAAAGAAGCACTAATTCCTCCTCACAACATGTGAAGCCAAGCTCTGCTCACCTAGGACTCAATCCTCTCACAGTTATTAAATGCAAACACAACCTTTAGGCCAGAAACCCAGATGGGGTGCCAAAGTGTGTTAGCATTACCCGACACCTGCAGTAGAAGTGTCAAGGCATCATGACAGAACATGTTGTTAGATTTCCTAGAATACAGTTGTTGCACAGGCACTGTGTTGCATTAACTCATTAAACAGCTTTCCACATTCACACAGATAAATCCTACATACAGTTCATAGTTTAACAGAAATTCTTCTAGTAGCATGAATCTATGAGTACTTCCCATTGTGGCTAGCACATGAAAAGAATTACTTGCCAATGTAAGTGCCCCTGAAACTATATCTAACAAATACAGTTCTCTCTCTGTTTGACTGACTTAGCTTCACACATCAGCCCATAACCAGGGCTGTGCATCATCTAATTGCCATTAAAATCATGCAGCCTGAACCCATGGCTCGCAATGTGTTGTTTCTATAATGAGGGCACCCAAGTATGAATTCTGGCAGTGTGTTGCATTTTATTAGCCTCACCAGATTACAGGAGGCAATTTTTATGGATCAACTCACTAACTGGCCTAACAAAAATATGACATGTTTATCAAGCATTATGTGTTTCTCATTGAAGCTTGACGCAGCTTGCAATTGATCCATTAGCAATAATACAAATCAATATGAGCTTTATAAAGTAGCAGGTAAGATGGGACGCCATCACTTTATCAGCACTCGGTATGGTATTTTTCCCTCTACATAGTCCTAGCTACAAATGTGCTGGAACTCCCAGCACCCAGAAAAAGATGAAGTTATTAGGAATAATGTTTTCAGTTATTCCATGAGAATGCATAGTTCCAATGTTTTCAAATGAATGAAGGACTAAGGGGCCACTATAACCCTTTATGATGGCAAGATAGCAGAGATATATGGAGTTTTTATTTTAACTGTTCAGGATGTTTAATATAATGGAACAACTAACTACAAGGTAGAAGAGTTCATGCTTTGTGTGAAATAGGTCCCAGGTTCAATACCTGATTTTTTTCAAACTGGGGAAAAAACTTCCATCTTCTAATCAACAGAACTTCTGCTAGACAGTGTAATGGGACTTGTTTCAGCCTGTAAGATATAGTGTACTACAAATCCCAAAATTCCCAGCCAAATGCTGGAGGGTTCACAGTTGAGGGAGGCCTTGTTAGGCAATAAGAACAATGATAGCCTTATAAGATGATCTGATAAAAGACAGCTTTCTGCCTACAAGGCTCAGTTCCCTAAAAAGCAAATGTATCCATTTGCAGGTAGCCCTCCCAAACCCTGCTTTTTCCAAGAAGATACAAAACTTGCAATCTTACTTTCATTGACTGCCCTGCATCTCCCAGCTGCTTCTCCAATTTACAGCGAACCATATAAGAACAATAGAACCTACCAACTTCAGGGCTCATTGAAGAATTAATTTATAGCTATCAAAAGCCAATCAACAAGTGTCTTCAGTTAGATGATTAAGTGACCTAGCTATCAATGCAAATCCAAAAGCAACAGAATTAGAAAAAAATCTAATCCCTTCACTTGGCACTAAAGGATAACTTTCTATTAAGCTTTCCTATTACATAGCAGACCAATATATTTTATATTCAGATTAATATATCAAGAATAAACACCATCTTCCCTTCCAGCTTGAGAAATGCAGAGGGGCATTAAATTATGGCTGTGTCTCATCACACCCATGTTATACCTTTACTTTGTGAGATGCACTGGCTCCCAGTAGGCTTCCGGGTACAGTTCAGGGTGCAGATTATTACTTATCAAGCCCTTCATAGCATGCGCCAGGTTACCTGAGAGACCACCACTCTCCAACTGACTCTACTCATCCCCCTCTGGCAGAAGGGACATGCTCCAGGTCCCATAGATTAAAGAATGTCATCAGGTAGGACCCAGGAAGCATGACTTTTTAGTTGCAACACTTGCCTCCTGGAACACCATTCCTCCAAAGATTAGATTAGCTCCTATCCTGATGGCCTTTTGTAAAGCTTAGGCCTGGCTTTTCTTTCAAGCATCAGGGCCAAGCCCATGAGTTGAATGTATTTGTTGTTGACTGGCTTATTCTTAGTTGCCATTCTGTTTACTTTTATATGTTTTATTTAGTGTATCCTTCACTGTATTATGTTTTTATTGTGTTAGCACCCAGAGTTGCTTATATGAGTTGGGCGGCCATATACCTCTAGTAAGTAAGTAAGTAAGTAAATAAGTAAGTATGTTTTCTGTTCACTATTATACAGCACTGAAAACTCAAAAATATATTGATATATGTGGAACAGCATGTAGTTTCTGACACACACACCCCAATAAAGTAGTAATTGTTCTGGTGATCTAACTGAATAACTTGTTCAGAGGGATAAACATGGTGACTGTGGAAACTGCAACCTTACTGATTCTCCTAAACCTCTCAGCAGCATATGAGACACTGAACAATGGTATCCTATCTCGAGTGGATGAGGATTTCTTCTACTGTGCCCAGTGGTCTATGGGATTCCATTTTGTCCCCCTTGCTGTTGCTGGGAGATGTAATCTGGGTTCATTTCTCTTTCCATTGTGCCATTTTTATCAACTCAAGAAATAGGAGAATTTTACATTGCTTTTTGGCAGCCTTGAGCAAAACCTAATTTTTACACATTGGAAGTGCTAATGGTAGGCAGATTATTTGATTCAGAATTAGGTGTGCAACTTGCTTCTGGATCAGCCTGCATTTCCTATCTATTAGTAATTTGAGAAAGCTCCTTGATCTTATAAATTGTATCTGTGCAAGGGGTGACATTTTTCAAATTCAGCTGCTTCATCAATTAAGACTGCCTTAACTAAAGCAGATTTTGCCACTGTCCGATGAGATTACTGCAATCTCTTGCATGTAGGATTGCCCTTGAAAAATATTCAGAAACTGCAATCAATGAAAAATGTAGAGGCAAAATACCTTGTAAACTCTAGGCATTAAGTCACTGGTGGAAATTCGGTCTTTAGACTGTGTATGTGAACTGTACTGATGGCTGGTTTCTTTCTGGTTAAATTCAAGGTGCTATTGTAAACAGTTAAAACTTTAAATTGCATGGGATCTGGCTATACAAAAGGCCGCGTCATTCCACATATTGCTCCCCATGTTCTAGGCATCATCTGAGGTGCTACTTCTGATCCCTTGGCCCATGAAACTAGGCATGCAGCCCCAAGTTCTAGTGCCTTTACAGAGGTTTAATTCATCTTGTGGAAAGTACTGCCAAAAGAGATTTGTCAGGACCTGACAAGTGGTTGCAGACAGATTGCCTAAACTGAGTATGGTGACTTTCCCATTTAACGTGGGAAAATCTATATATCTATTCAATTACTGATCTCATTAGCACCGAGTTCGGTGGATGCCTCTGATCTATCGAGGGCCAGTAACTGCACACAAAACAAATACTGTAACTGTATCCCAGAAATAGACCAAATTAGACTGGCAACACAGCCATGGCAGAAATGTAGGCTGCAGTGAATAAAGGCTTACTTTCATGAAGCACATTAACAAGAGCGGTAGGACACTGACAAGAGCAGTCCAGGGTGGTGAACATCCGAAGTACATATTCAATTTTTGCTTTTGTTTTATTCTCATCATTTAATCTACAGTAAAGTTTGTGAAATGTTCTCTGCGTTGTGTACTTTGGTGGGGCATTTTCCATACAACCTGGTTAAGACACAATCCTGGGCATACTGATTGGAAAATCTCCAGTTCTGGACTAACCAAACATACTGTGCTGCCTGAGACAACAATAAAATAGCATCAGTTCTCCATGATATATAGAGAAGCCAAGCCAAAAGATAATCGAACAATGAAAGAATGCTCTTCCTTCAAAGCTAGTGATGGGATGGTGTCCTCCACTCATCTGGGGATTACAAGATAGCTCAGTGGATGAACAACAGACTGTAAAACACTCTAGCTCTGCCTATTGGCAAATTAAGGCTGTCTATTCATCAAAACAGTAACCAATTTTGGTTATGTTATATAACACAGTCAAGAAGAAAGAGAACACAAGACATCACTAGACCCTTCCTTTTACACACCACACTTGAGTTGTGAAGGGGAGGGGAGGGGAGGGGAGGCATCAGGAACAGTTTTCCATTACTTTGAAGCTACAGTGTGCACTATAAAAGCCACATGCCAGGAGGAAATTACCTTGCACAAAAACACAAGTTCTTTTACAGTTATAAAACCATAATCCTTAACATAAAGATTTGCAGCCAATTAAAAAGCAGCAGTGGTGCAGGGAGACTGTATGCAGCAGAAGGACAATATTTTTTTCCCTTCTTCCCCCCTCCCCACCCCCAGCCATTTTTTCTCCCCTTTGTCAGTTTCCAGCAAAAGGCAGGATAAACCATCCAGGAGAATCCGGGCACAGTCAAGGAGAGAAAGAAGCAGAGATGCCAAGTCCTCCTGCAGCATCACTTGCACTCCTGAGTCAAGAATGTGTGCAGGGAAAGCCCACACACATTGAACTCTACAGTACATCTCATGACATGTGGACCAGCCTTCTCCCAGAAGCTGTTACATGAAGAGGAGAAGGGATAGACACCCTGAAGGATACAGCAGAGCTGAGGGAGGCGTCAGCCTTAGATGGCAGATGATGAAGTCTCTGGAATGGCAGTGTGCCCTGTGGCCAACTGCCTGGCTTCACCCACTAAGAGAGCCTCTTGACTTCGGGGCAGTGGAAGACACTGGCCATAGACTAGTGTTAAAATAAGACCAGTACCTGAAAAGGTTGGCGTACCTTGTATTTCACCCTGGGCAATCTAGTGCTTGGGCTTGCTCTAAGTAGACTGAGGGAGATGGCAAAGGATGCCACTCAAAGTGGACAAGAATAACTCTGCAATCCTAGGCACAGGGCTTCTTTTGGGGAGGCATGTTTAGGATTACTCCAGAAGTTAAACAAATGCAGAACAACAGAAACATTGAGGAGCAGAACGATTTTTCTGGTCTTTACTTAGATCTAAACCATTTCTAGGAAATAAAGGATGATGGCTGGGGTACTGAATTTTGTAGTCCAGTGCATCCTGAGATTGCTAGTTTGGGGGGAAAGAAACTTGTAATAGACACAATACTGTACAGAAAGCCTCCTTTACTTTTATAGGTATTACTAGGAACCCTTGGTGTTTTAAAAAGAAAATACAAGACAAAGGCATTTCCAGTGCTTCTTTCTTCATCCCACCTCCACATTTTTCCAGATGGCCAAACCTCATCAACCTCTGCCTGAGTTCTTGCTATGTGACTTTGGCATCCTGAGTACAGTTGCAATCCTAAACATTTAGATGCACCTTCAAACAGCTTTAGGTCAGGGAAAAGCTCACCAGTACCAGCAGCCTGTTGGGGGTTGGCTTATGCCAGGGCTCTAGCGGAGCCGATGAAATTACAATGGCAAAATATGCCTCTGAGCATGTGCAAAAGGCACCTCTCTGGACATCACGATCAGCGATCCAGTACAGAGGAAAGTAGAGGGAGGGGTTTGAAAGAGGTAACTTCTTTGATTTTGAACTTCTCCCCTTAAATCACCATCCCCACCATCTTAAAATACACCTAACATCTGACCCGGGGCACAGGTGGGGCTTCGGGCAGCAGTCCCGCAGGCCGCTTTGCCCTTTTTCTTCCCAGCTCCAACTCGCCCCGGCCCCCGCCTTCCAACGCAAATCTGCGTTTTGCAACAGACCCGAAAGCGCGCGCAGGTGGGCCGAGGGCGTCTCGAGCTTGGCGGCAAACAGGAAAAGAAACACGAAAGTTGCTCCAGCACTTACACGAAGACGCCGAAAAGCAGGACTCGAATCCCGATCTCGATGGCTAGATCCCGCATGGTTTGGTCCAAGACGAGCGGCAGGAGCAGGCGGGGGCTCGATCCGAGCGGCAGGCTGGCTGGCTGACGGCGGCTTCACAGCCTCGGCTGGAATGCCATGGACCCGGGCACGGCCGAGGGGGCGATGGGAAGAAGCGCTGCCTGGCTCCGGAGCCGCTCTTCTGGAGAGCCGCCTTCCCCCCTCCCGCCTAAGTGCCGCGCGGCGCCCAGAGCCAGCGCCTCCGAGTCCATTCCCCAGGCCGGCAGGAGCGCGGGATGATTCAGGCCATTGCCTGGGCTCCCAAAGCGGGAGGCAGGACGGAGCCACTGGCCGCGCAGAGAAGCAGCCGACTGCGTTCAGCAGAGCGGCGGCGCTGAGCCGATCTCTCCTCCGCGCACTCGGGGCGCCTGCTCGCTTCGTTGGTTGGCGGGCGAGCGGGCGAGCTGGCTGGCTGACCGACAGGGGCTTCCCTCCTCGGGTGCCAGAGAGCGGAGGCGGAGGCGGAGGCTCCCGTCGCTTTCTAGCGCAGGCTGGGCTGCGGGGATCCTGGGGGATTTCCATGCCCCTCCCCATCTAAAGACTATCTGTTGCTTGCCTGGAGTTATTCGAAGCTCCGGCACATTTGCTCTTATTCCGGCTGCGATTGCGGATTCCCTGCTGGTTTTCCTCCACATTCCCTATTAAAAAAAAAAAAGCCAGAACTAATTTTCAAAAACGAAGACCAGCTGACAAGGGTTGTTCACTTGGTTGTGGTTTTTTTAATTTTCTTTTTTTTTCTTTTTCTTTTCTTTTTTTTCTAAAAGCTAAAATTGCAGTGCTAGTCTGCTAACCTGGACATACCCCGCTTATACTCCTGGGGTACCTGACTTTTGAGATAAGAGCAAAGGTCAGTGTTTCTCAGCCTTGGAAACTTTAAGATGTGTGGACTTCAACACATCTTAAATCCACACATCTTAAAGTTCCCAAGGTTGAGAAACACTGGCAAAGACAGCCATTCCTTCCTGTCTGTTGCAGGATGCTTGTTCCCTAACAACCAGGTTAGAGGCAAAGAGAGCAGATGAAACAGTTTTCGCATTCAACTGCTACTGCTGCGGGGGGGGGGGGGGACTTCATAACTTCCAAGGCTATTTTACCCAACCCATTTTAGTAACCCAGCTATTATGAGTTCTGAAAAACAATTTTTAAAAAGGGGGGGATGTTATATTTTAAAAAAACACCCAAATACTGTATATTTAATATTCTGTTTCTATAAAAAGATTTTAATAACATTTTGATCATCCAAAACCACCTCTGAGATTTCAAGTGATGCACATCATTTTCTATATGGAACAAGGGTTCTCTTTCAAAAACAGGCCCAGTCAAGATACCGGCTGAACTGCCTTAACATTTATAGAGCACTTTATGATGGCTAAAACCCTTTTCATTGCCAGACTAGGCAACATCTTCAGTGCGAAGAGGGAGTGGGCCTTGCTCTCTGTTTATATACCACAATTTGTCCAGCTTGTGTTGGTGGGGGTGTTGTTCTCTCCTTAGGAGTTCCTTGATTGGGCTGTTGTTTGCTGTTTGGTTGGTTGACTATGTTACTAGTTCTTTGATTAGGGTATATTGTGCTGTTTGATTGTTCATCTGGTGTTAATCCTAGTGTTAATCTTTGCATATGTGGGTGTTGTTTGCTGGCGAGGAGGTGTTCAGGTCTTTTGGCTTTTCTATTGTCTCTTTTGAATGGTATGTAAATGTGGTTTACCTCTGTGTGTCTGTTGATGGCTGCTTTGTCTGAGTGCCAGGCTTCCAGGAATTCTCTAGCATTTTTGGATTGGTTTAGGATGCTCACAGTTTCTCAGCTGAATGTATGGTTAAATTTGTCCATGTGTGGTGAGATTAAGGAGTTTTCATCGTGTCTTCTGACTGCCAGTTAGTGTTTGTGGATGCGCTCTGCTAGTCTTCTGCCTGTCTGTCCTACATAGTGGCTGCTACAGTCCTTACACTGTATCTTGTAGATAACTCCTGGTTTTTCTTCTTGGGTTATTGGGTCTTTTGGGTTACTTAATATGTTTTGAAGAGTTTTAGTTGGTTTATGTGCTACAGTGATGCCTTGTGGTTGTAACAGTCTGTTGGTGGTTTCTGAGATGTTTCTGATGTATGGCAGAGTTATCCTTTTCATAGCTTCGGTTGGTTGGCTTGTAGTGGGTTGAGTTGTCAGGCACTTTTTGATAAAGTTGAGGGGGTATCCATTTTGCTGGAAGATGCTGTACAGATGATTTTTTTCCTTTTTCTGGTGTTCTGGGTTGCTGCAGTGTGTTAGTGCTAGTCTGAATAATGTTCCTACACAGCTTCTCTTGTGGGAGTTCGGGTTGTTGCTTTGGTAATGGAGCACTTGGTTAGCATGGGTAGATTTCCAGTAGACTTGTGTTTCTAGCTTGCCATCATTTTCTCTACTGATGAGGATGTCCAAGAAGGGTAGTGCGAAATCATGCAGTTTTCTTCTTCCCTTGTGAATTTTATTCCAGTGAAGATGTTGTTGATGGTTTCATGTGTTTCCTCTAGTTGTCCCTTTTTTATTATGATGAAGGTGTCATCCACAGACCGGATCCATACTTTGGGTTGTATACATGGGAGTGCTCTCCTTTCTAGATGCTGCATTACGATATCTGCTATGAGTCCTGAAATAGGTGATCCCATGGGTGTTCCTTTATGCACATACAGTCATGACTGGGAGAGAGTGTAATGATTGCCTAAACCCAAATACTCAGTCTCACAAGCTCGGGCTTGAAGATAACTGATTTATTAAAGGAATAGTATGCAAATACAGAGAAAGCTGAGAATGAGCAAAAGCGCGCCAAATACAAACTTAAAAGCCTTGCTTGTGGGCAGGTCCCGCCCGGTCGCCCGTCAGGACGCTCCCCCTCCCAGGTGCTGAATGCCGTTAGATGCGCCTGGGAAAGTAACCTTGAACAGGAGCGCAAACCCAAACATGCATTCCAAGCCCTCAAAACAAGGGAGGGCAACAGAATGGAAAAACCCCGGGTGAAGGGATACGGAACAGAGAATGACAGGTGAAACGTTACAATGTTAACCAGACATTAGAATGTGAACATGACATATTGCCCCCCTAAAAGAAATTAGGGAGCCGGTTTGTCAGGATAGGCAGAGTGAAATTGGGCTACGAGACGAGGAGAATGCACGTCTGGAGCAGCAACCCATTCAGGATGAGGGAAATGTTTCCAGCGGACGAGGTATTGTAGAGTAGAGCGCTGGCGTCTGGAATCGAGAATAGATGCCACCTCGAAGTGTTGCTGGTTGTCGATCATGAGGGGAGGTGGAGGAGTGGGTTGTGGATGCCAACGGTCCGATGACAGGCAGGGTTTGAGTAAGCTACAATGGAAAACAGGATGTAAACGTTTAAGGTTGTGAGGTAAATCGAGTTTAAACGTAACAGGGTTGAGCTGAGCAACAATTGAAAAAGGACCGACAAATTTAGGACCAAGTTTCTTAGAGGGTTGTGGGGACTTGATAAACTTAGTTGATAAGTAGACTTTATCCCCGACTGCAAAGGATGGTTCTGGGGAACGCTTTGCATCAGCATGGCGTTTATAGGCAGCTTGGGCATGTTGGAGGGCAAGTAGAATATTAGACCATGAGTCTTTGAGAGAGTCCGCCCAGCCAGCGAGGGTGGCTGGGAGCGGTTGAGGATGAGGAAGTTCAGGAATGGGAACAAATTCGCGTCCAAAAACTGTTTTAAAGGGAACTTGACCAGTGGTTTGATGAATGGAATTGTTGTAAGCGACCTCAGCAAATGGGAGTAGATCGACCCAGTTGTCTTGCTGGTAGTTAACAAAAGCTCTGAGGTATTGCTCTAAGGTAGAATTAACAGCCTCTGTAGATCCGTCCGTTTCTGGATGCCAAGCAGTAGAAAGGGATTGTTTCGTACCCAGAAGTTTCAAAAATGCGCGCCAAAATTGTGACGTAAATTGTGTGCCTCTGTCACTCACCAAACGGGCGGGGATACCGTGGAGGCGGTACACGTGGATGAGGAAGAGGCGTGCCAGCTGTTGTGCGGTAGGGATAGAAGTGCATGGGATAAAGTGGGCTTGTTTGGAGAAAAAGTCTTTGACGACCCAAATGACAGTTTTGCGTTGACTAGGGGGTAGATCAACGATAAAATCCATGGAGATATCCTGCCAAGGGACCGACGGAGTGGCTACGGGTTGAAGGAGACCCTGGGGTTTGCCCGGTTTGCGCTTTATCGCCGCACATACAGGGCACGCAGTGACATATTCTTTTAAGTCTTTGAGTAAAGTTGGCCACCAGAATTGCCGGCGAACGAGGTGCAAAGTTTTCACGTAGCCGAAATGCCCAGCTAGCTTGTCATCGTGGCAGCGCTGGAGTATGGTTTTTCGCATAGCTGCGGGTACATAGAGACGATCGTTGCGCCAGGCAAGATCATCGGTGAAAGTTAACATGTGTCTGTTGGCTTGCAACCAAGTATCTGTTTTAAGGTGGGAGAGCAACTGTTGCTGCAAATCGGAGGGAATTGACAAGGGAGGTGAGCTGCTGGAAGGCTGAGCGGCTGGAGGAGGAGTCGATTGTGCTCGAGTCTGGCTGCGAGTCACTGCTGCCAGACTTAATTGTTTGTCGGTCCAGACGGTGCCTTGGACCGTTGGCCCTGGGCCATCATCTTGGGGTCTGCGCGAGAGTGCATCAGCCAAAAAGTTTTTCTTGCCTGGTATAAATTTAAGAGTGAAGTCAAAGCGGCTGAAGAACTCAGCCCAGCGCAGCTGTTTGGGACTGAGTTTTCGGCTGGTGCTTAGAGCTTCCAGGTTTTTATGGTCAGTCCAGACTTCAAAAGGGTTGGAAGTACCTTCCAATAGGTGTCGCCATGTCTCTAAAGCCGTTTTTACAGCAAAAGCCTCCTTTTCCCAAACGTGCCATCGTCTCTCTGTTTCAGTGAATTTGCGAGAGAGGTAGGCACAGGGTTTTAAAGCGCCAGATTGGTCAGATTGTAACAAAATTGCGCCTATGGAAAAATCAGAAGCATCGACTTGTACAACGAAGGGTTTAGAGGGGTTTGGATGCTGTAAAATTGGTTCTGTGGTAAAAAGTTGTTTGAGCGTTTGGAACGCTTGCTGACAGGCTGGAGTCCATTTAAGGAGCGCGCCTGGGTTCTTCGAACGTCGCGTATCCCCCTGTCCTTTGGTTTTTAACAGTTCAGTAAGGGGGAGGGCGATTTCTGCAAAATTTTGGGCGAATGCCCGATAGAAATTAGAGAATCCAAGGAAACTTTGTAATTGTCTCCTGGTACGGGGAGGCTCCCATGCTACAATAGCTTCTACTTTTGCAGGGTCCATTTCAATGCCCTGAGCTGAAATTCGGTAGCCTAGGTAATCAATTTGCGACTGATGAAACGCACATTTTGACAGTTTTGCGTACAACTCTGCTTTTTCCAATTTAGCCAGTACCTGACGCACCAAGTGGATATGTTCTGACATGGTTTCAGTATAAATCAATACATCATCCAAATATACTAGTACCCCCTTAAATAGGTGGTCATGCAAGACCTCATTGATTAACTGCATAAAAACCCCGGGTGCCCCAGATAAACCGAATGGTAAAACTTTATATTGGAAAGCCCCAAGAGGACAGTTGAACGCTGTTTTCCACTCATCCCCCTCTCTTATGCGAATGCGAAAGTAAGCTTCTCTCAAATCCAGTTTTGAGAAAATTTTACCTCTGGCCAGATGTGATAACATATCTTTGATCAGGGGCAAAGGATATTTATTTAATATTGAGACCGCATTGAGCCCGCGGAAATCGGTACAAAGCCTTAATGACCCATCCTTTTTTGGCCTGAATAGGACAGGAGCTCCTACCGGGGAATTAGCAGGCTCAATGAAACCCCTAGCCAGATTTTTGTCAATGAACTCCCTTAGCGTGGTAAGCTCTTTGGGAGACATGGGGTATATTTTTGGGTGAGGCAATTTTACATTTGGTAAAAACTCAATGGCACAGTCCGTTTTTCGGTGGGGTGGCAAGCGATCTGCTTCCTTTTCCCCAAATACTTCAGCAAAATCTTGGTACTGATTGGGTAGCCCCTCAAGAGGTTGAAGCGTTTGTACAGTGGTATACGCTACCCCTCCACCCTCCATGTCCTCCAATAGGTCCTTTTCGGGTACTTTGTAAAATCCATCCGCAAACGTCACAGTTCTATGCAGCCAGTTGATGAAAGGGTTTTGTTGCACAAACCAAGGCATCCCCAAAATTACCAGAGGACCCCCCACTGGAGCTACCACAAATGGCAGCTTTTCCTGATGGGAGCCCATCTGCAAGGCGACCAGTCCCGTGGAAAGATTGACTGCTTTCCCTCCCGCCATAGTTCCATCCAACTGGGTGAAAATCATGGGTCTTGGCAAAGGGAACGTGGGCAGTTCTAGAGCCGCTACGACATCAGGGTGCATTAGAGAACGGGAGCAACCCGAGTCTAGCATGGCCCACACTTCCACCGTTTTGGTTTGTGAGCCCAGCTTAAGTTTAACAGTCAGTGTGGGAAAGTTTCCACTCACCGAATCATGGTTACGCCCGGTTTCTTCCACCTGCCCTAGGGCGCCCTTCAGGGCAGGTGGTAGGCTTTTCCCGCCGGCTGCTCGAATTGCAACTCTTCCTCCTCTTCTCCGAAGGGTAGGTCGGGGGGGTCCAGTTCCGCGAGGGCTGCCTTCAGTTTTCGCGGTGGAGCAGGAGCAGGCGTCTTTATCGCGGGTTTCGTCTGTCGTTCCTCTGGACGGCGTCTCGGGCACGACGTGGCTCGATGCCCTTCTTTCCCACATCGGAGGCACTGACCCTTGGAGAACCGTTGCTCCCTCTCTTCTTCCCAGGTTTTCGGTTTGGGGCGGCTGGCAAGTCCAGATGCGCGCGCTCCTCTAGCGAGACGTGTTTGTCTAAGCTCTTTGGTATGGGCATAGGTTCGTAGGGCATTTTCGGCGCTTCCCGCCAACTGAATCCACCCATATAGCGTTTTGGGATCATCTCTGCCCAGAGCCCATCGAAGGATTTCGGGTTCAAGCCCCTGCTTGAACAATTCGATGATTGTTGGCTCAGACCAGTCTTCCACTTTTCCTGCCAAAGCTTTAAACTCCAACGCATATTTGGCAACTGAGAGGGACCCTTGGTAAAGTTTCCGCAGGTCATTTTTAGCCGTTTCTTGAGCTAGGGGGTCTTCGAAATGCTCTTTAAGTGCCCACAAAAATTCATCGAAGTCCTCTAACTCAGTTGCCTCAGCTTGGCATAGTTGCACATACCAATCCGCTGCCCTTCCTCTCAGCTTGTTGGCAATGAAATTGACCTTGCCGTGTTCAGACCGAAAGTTCCGACCCCAATCTTCCATATAATGCTTGGCATTCGTAATAAAGAAGGAGAGCGTTGCGGGATCCCCATCAAACTTCACTCCAAATGGTGGGAAGGTTCTTGCCGGCTCAGCTGGCTGTGGCGGTGCCGCGAATGACAGCGTACGCCGAGCCCCCACAAGTGGTCGATCCCTAGGAGGTCTTGCCTCTCGCTCTCCCCTTTGATGGGCTGATCGAGTCTTACTTCTCCCCCGGGTCGACAGGGTGCTGTGCCTGGGGTACTGTGACGGCTCTTCCTCCCAATCCTCCGGGGTGGGCTCTGCCTCTCTGGGCTGATCCTCTCTGGGTAGATCCTTGAGGATCGTCACTATTAAATCCATTTTATCTTCCAATGCCCTCATACGGGCCGGAGTGACCGGCTCCTCCGGGGGTTGGTTGGTTATCACCACCTTCGGTGACAGAGGGACTTCGTGCTCCCAGGCCAATTGGGGAGACCCCCTCCCCGTGGTTCTTTCCATAACAGATCTCTGTTCACTCCTGAGACTCTCCTGTATGGATGTCAACAGCTCGTCCAATTGGGTATCTCGCAACTCCCGACGTGCTGCTCTTTGCGCTCTCGAGGTTAGCGCTGGCCGGCTTTTGACCACCTCCCGCTCTTCTTCGCCTCCCTCACTTACGCGAAGTTGAGGTTCTGTCATCGCTAGCGTTCCCTCTTATCCAAGGATTGGATGGGGCCAGCGGAAAATGGAAAAAATGATTCTCAGCTTTATGTAATGATTGCCTAAACCCAAATACTCAGTCTCACAAGCTCGGGCTTGAAGATAACTGATTTATTAAAGGAATAGTATGCAAATACAGAGAAAGCTGAGAATGAGCAAAAGCGCGCCAAATACAAACTTAAAAGCCTTGCTTGTGGGCAGGTCCCGCCCGGTCGCCCGTCAGGACGCTCCCCCTCCCAGGTGCTGAATGCCGTTAGATGCGCCTGGGAAAGTAACCTTGAACAGGAGCGCAAACCCAAACATGCATTCCAAGCCCTCAAAACAAGGGAGGGCAACAGAATGGAAAAACCCCGGGTGAAGGGATACGGAACAGAGAATGACAGGTGAAACGTTACAATGTTAACCAGACATTAGAATGTGAACATGACAGAGAGGAGGGGAAATGCAAATTAATGGAAAGGAGTGAGAATTCAGAAGAAGACACCTGTTGAATCAGGCTGCTAATGGTTGAACTGGTCCAGTATTCTGTATCATACAGCGGCCAATCAACTGCATTCCAGAAGCTCACATACATGACCTGGAAGATGATAGCCTTTTTTCACTGTTGCTTCCTAGCAGCTGATATATAAGACATGTTGCCTCTGATTCCCTGCAAACTCCATTTTCTTCAACCCTAAAATTAATTTTTGAAATTGTCATGTTTCAACTGGAGATAAGGATCTTTAGTAATTTAGAGATCCATGGCTTCTGAGTAGGACAAATTTATGGCACAATAAACAGAAACTTAAGTGGAATCAGAAAATATCACTGATACCTATCAGAAACATTCTGGTTCAGGTTTAATTTGATCCTGTCCTTATAACATGAGAGAGGACATAATATTAAACTTCACTGATGTACAATTTCTTCAAGAAATCCCCAATAAAAGATAAATATGATAGGCTAGTCAACATCCTGATACATCCTAAATATTGTCTAGTTGGAGAGTCCTTTCTCCATCCAGTGAGCTTTAGATAAAATTGAAAGGATGATGCTTTGAATTTTTGTGCCAAAAGCCCAGAAATATCTACCTTAAATCATGAAGCCCAGAAATATCTGCCTTAAATCATGAACAAGGCTTGAATCACAAGGAATAAGTGTGAAATCATGCAGTGTTGCATATGGGAATGATTTAAAGAAAATTTCTTTCTTAAAGCAGTGAAATCAAAGGAAATTGAGAATACAAGAAAGAAACAAGAGAAAGCAACAATCACACACAGAATTCAAAATAATTTCAGCATAGTCAGGATAACTGAAATAGTCACTTATAGCATAAACCTTGGGCTTCTGGGGGAGGTATGGCGAACTGAAGATGGCTCTGTGAAAGTGGAGTTGACAACTGTGGCAAAGACCAAGGAACCAGTGAGTAGACTGGTTCCTTGGGATGTCTCTTGATAAGGAGAAGACGGGTGGTCGCCCACATGTGCTCGGAAGGCTGCTCTGCACAAGCAGACTGCAGGACAGTGGTTTCCTGCAGGTTTGAGCACCAGGAGATGACGGTATTAGCCATTTTGCTCACAACTGCAGTAAAGACTTTTAAAAGACACTAAGTTCGCAAACCTCACTTTCTAATAACTTTCAGAAATTGCTCATCAACTACTTCTAAGCTGTTAGAGACCTTCAGAATGACAAGTTTGGAAATGCCGGGTGACTCTGCCTTTACTCCTGAATGAAAGCAGACTTTAATAATAAGCTTAAGACTTTAAAGAATCTGAAATAAACAGCAGAAAACTAAATAAGAATTTGATCTTAGAAAGTTATAAATGGACTAATGGTCCAGATAAAATTGGGATATTCAAACTCTTACAATAAGATTTTGAAATTAATTATAAAGTACAAACGGCTTCCTATGGGAAATAGATCCTGTTTTTGGTTTTTACAAGACACAACATAGATAAATCATTTCATGATTTCAAAAATGGGAGACTAAAGGGGACTAAAGATTTTAGGCAGAGGAAAGATATACAGCCCTGCAAGATGGTTATGACAATAAAAATACTGAAGGAGACTTTTGAAGAATGGAATCAGAAAATATTAGCCACAGTATCAAATATGTCAGTAATGATGTCTGCTTCTATGGATAGACTATGTCCAAAAGGTACTATTGAAAAAATGACAGATGTAGAACAATTTTTTTCTGACAAAATAGAGATGGTATTGAAAGCGGATTTACAACTGACAGGCCAAGAGAATGATTTAGAAAAGGATGTTTCACTGGATCTACAAAAGAAACTGGCTGAAGTTTTAAAATTTAAAAAGTAAATACAAATGACAAACCAAGAGAGTGACCTAGACGATTTTTTCCTACAAATTTACAAAAGAGGCTTGCTAAAGCCTTGATGAGCTCTGTGCAATGGGACAAAGAAGAAATGAAGAGAAATCAAATCCTGCGATGATATTTGAGTGAACTAAAGATTAAGACTGTTAGAAGTAAAAGGAAGGAATATTTATTTATTTATTTATTTTTCAAATTTCTATTACCACCCATCTCTCCCAAAAGGGGAATATAAAGTTGGTTTATTTGATCAAGGTTAAAATAAGATATATTGTTACTTCTGACCATCCTTGTTGGACTTTCTGCTGACACCAGGACTAAAAAGATGATGTTTTATGGATTTGTTTATAAATAAGAGATGGGATATGGAATGAAGAGGTAAATGTTTTAACTTTAGAGAGGGTGAAGTTGCTTATACTTGTTGTGATGAAGGTTGGAAGTCACTTCTTTATATATTTATTTATTTATACTTTCTTTATTATATTCTTACTTTTCTTTCTTCTCTTTTCCTTTTTTCTTTCTTTTTCCTTGCACTTTTTACTCCTTTTTCCTATTTTTTTCTTTCTTTAAGTTTAGTTTGTATTAGGTTTTACTCATGTATAGTCACTTATTACCTGCTCAATTATGGTTAACACATGTTCAGAGTTCATTGCAGAGAGGATAGCTGGGGAATGATAATCTGAGTCTTCTGCTTGTTTTATTATTACTTATTCCTTGGATTTATATTTCTCCTTGTCATTAAGTATGCTCTCCTTGGTCACTGCTGGCATTGCCAGAGCCAGCAATGCCACAACTATTCTCTTCCTCACCTATCTAAAGCGGCCTGTGGATGAATAACTTAGTTTTCATCAGTTGTGCCACTATATTAAAAAATATACACGTGAGAAGGTTTTGGTGGTGATGGTGGTGAACCAGGATGGCTTAATTTATCAAGTTCTTTAAGAGCACTATTGTGTCTTTCCAAAAGTATGGTTTTGTCACACTGATGGACATCTATATAAGAGTGCATAGGATCACATGTGTAGCAACCTCAAGGAGGATTTTTAAACTTAGTTTTGAAGGGAGGCATGCAAATTTTCAAAATAAAAATAAGATGGGAAAACATAGGGTCAGGCTGTTAGTCTAAGCAATTATAACAATTAATTTGCAGTGTGATCCTACAGAGGTCTCCTCCAAGTTCCAGTTAATTCAAAGGTGCTTCCTCCAAGAAAAGTGAATGGGATCAGTTTTAATCTTTATATCCCATTAGAAGCATGAAGGAGTTATCCAAACACTTCAGTCCCAAAATAAATGTCAGAACAATAAGAAGGTTGATCTTGTCTTTATGCTCTACCTGCTCGTATATGTAGCAATAAAAACTTAGTGAAAGGGGGAAGATAGGAATATTTGATACTTTTTTTCCTATAATTATGGGCTCCTGTTTATACAATGAGATGCTAATGTTAATTATTAGAGAGCTGTAAAGATATAGGCAAAAAGAAGATTGTTGAATATTCTTAGTTCTTGTTTAAATATGTAGTGTTTGTGTGAAGGTATTTTACCTGGTCCTTGCAGGCTAAATGTCCCATATGATACAATATTTTTTTCATGGTAAAAGCCAAATGCCTGATTTCTCTCTTCTTTGGGCAATAGATGTAAATGGAAATGTCAGATGTAAGGTATCTGTTGCCATTCTCATGTTGCAATTAAATATAACAGAGAAGTTTTCAAAGAAATACCTGCCAGATCTCTTTAGCCAAATATTCCCTTTGATGATATGGGGGAATCTCAACATTATAAATAACTTGTTTGCTTATGCTTGTGTTTCCAAGTTCCCAGCATCAGCAAGATTCTGCTTGCATATCATATTCTTTGTAATCTGCATTTTCAAACATAACCTAACTACAGTATCAGAACTGTTACCTGGGATGGCTTCAAAGGCTGACCAGGGATGGGACTTTGAGCCAGAGCCCGTTACCCCCCCCCCCAGCAAAATAAACAAGAGGACAAGATAGGTCTGCCTGAGCGATGTCTCCATTGTCATTGGCTGACACCACCACACTTTGTTTGCAGGTCACTTTGTTGCATCTCAGAATGTCTTCATGGTACCGTGTGGCAGATTGCAATAGTCTGTCCTCCATTAGATGCCTCATTCCCTGGCTTTTGCTGCAAACAGTGCATGCTCAGGATTCCATTCCTGTGAATGGTTCTAATGTTCTAAACAAATCCCCCAGTTTCATTCAAGCTCACTTAAACTAATCAAAACAATGGGCAGGAATTAAAGTCTTTAATTTTTTTTAAAAAATGCTGGTAGCACAGAAGAGCATAGGAACAGTTTTCTATGTGCAAGATACATATCTATAGATACAGATATATAGTAGAAATGTGTGTTTGCGTTGTTCTTTGGGACAGATCACCACCACTTAAAAAATACATGTTCAATTTTGCCGACTCAAAGCCATTATAAGTAAAATTGAAATTGACATATTTTTGTGCTGGCCAATAATTTTACAGATGAAAGCAGTGTATTAGGAAAAATATTAATATAGCTCATAAACGGTGAGCAAATTTGACTGAATTTGCCCATTGCACAGTTTTCCAGAATTCTTTGCTATTATATAAACTTTTTAGCCAAATCTATTTCCCATGTCTTTAAATTCTATTCATCCAATGAAAATTGTAGTTTGATTTTCCAAGTTTATTATAATTATTGAACAGCTAGCCATAAGAACTGATGGATTTCTTGGGACAGAAGTAGCCCAGGTTTGCTCTATATACTTTGCAGTAGTCAGGTTTTCCAGGCCTGGGTAATCAATACCAAGATCAATACCATTTCCAGCACCCAAGTAACTGACACCCTCCCAGAAGCCTCAAATCTCCAGCCAATCCCTCTGAGTTCAAATCTTACAAAGACTCCAAATATTGCTAGGTAACCCCAACTTCTGCACCACTGCACTAAGGAAGCCTTGGTGGAACATGGGATGAAACAACTGAATAAACACACATAACTATGAGGTCATCACAGAAGAAACTGCTCCTAGCCCTCCATCTCCTGCAAGGAATGGGAGCCATGACTAGAACGTGTCTCAGTATCCACACCAGCTCTCTGGAGTAACATCCCAGTTGAAATCAGTTAGGTCCCTCCCATTACTGCATTCAAGCAGATGCAAAAAGAGTGTTATTTCAGAGTGTTCAAGCTGAGATCCTACCATCCATTTATGATCAATACTGAAGTTATTATTATTATATTATTATTATAGTTCCAGGTGTTTTATACTGTACCATGGAAGTTTTGGGGTTGTCCTGTATCATGTAAACCACAGAGTAGGTTTTTATGTGACAGAGTAGACATGGAATAAACAAATGTTTGTGGTGGATTCTGGTGCTGCTGCTGGTTCCGGGAGGTGGGGGGGAACGCATTCCAGACTGATAAGCAGCTTCACAGCCTGGACTCTGTTGCTAGGAGGATTAAGAGGTTCAAGGTAGCTCCGCCCTAAAACCCTTCTGGGTTATTTTCCCTTAGTTGAGTAGCCTTAGTCTGGCAAGATTCTGTCTGTAAGGTGAGAGCAGTAAAGAACTAGAGTTGGAATACCAGCTCAGCGTGGTTCTTGGCCTGATTTCCTGACATCATTACTGGGTTGGATAAAGCACAGTTATAATGGTGAGCTGGTAAGGCTTACATTTGTCAGTGAAAGAGGGAAAATGGGTAACAGCTGTGGCAACTTGGGCATTAGCATGTACTGCATGTAAGGTTTTGGCAAGCTCCATGCTGCATGGCCTGTATTTGCCCACATGTACCTTATTACTTATCTACCAATCTTCCTAATTTGGTATCTTGTAGATGGGTTGGATTGCAATTTCTATAATCACTGTTTTGGGGGAAAGAGTAATAAATCTTGGAACATAAGGAATATTCACTAACATGATCTAACCATATTATAGTGACATTGTATCAATTCTACTGGTTGCCAGTATGCTTCTGTGAAGCTAGGTTGGTTATTTTATCGCCATTAGTTATGGAAACAGGCATTATCATTAAGTTCACATCAACAAAACAAAATTTCCTTTGTGATCCATATTAAGCTTCTGAGCTGTACTCACCACTTTTTTACTGTTGTTATTTATTTATGTAGCCAGAGAATTATAAGTTGATTTTTCAAAGCTAAGTGAAGTTTGATGTGCTGGTTATACTACTGGCTGTTTCAAGTGAGCAAATCTGATTCAAGGACAGAGAGTGGGGAATAAAATTAAGAGCTCTATCATTTGCTGCCAAAGGATTTCTGCTGTGATGTCTGTCATGTGTTCTGCTCCTCAAAGGAACCCCTGCAAGCTCACTCAATGCACATTAAAGAATCCCTTTAATATTTTCCAACTAGAGTGCATAACAGTTCAAAAGCTGGCATTTATCTTTCCGGCCACTTCCTTGTCAGAAGGGCCAACTTAAAATATTTTGCTATCTGTACATCTCTGTCCATGCACCAGATATACCAAGAGCTGATTCTTTCTTCCACAGCACCAAAGGGACAAAGTCCTGTGTCACATCAGAGGAAAGCAGTCTAGTTTGGAGATGTGCAGGGCAGGTCTTAGGGCATATATATAGCATTCTGTCCATCAGGACTTCACTACTGTTCTGTTACCACTCCCTCTGATGTCTCTCTCACACTGTGCCCCCCAAAATAGATCCCAATGTTTATTGCCACTGAATCCAACAGGTAGTTTGCCTCCCCTATGGCATACCTAACTCAAAGTCCCTAAACATTGGAGGGCCTTTACTCTGGGATAATGTCAAGCCTTTCCCTCAGCTGTCCTTGAAGGCTGATACAGGAAGATTCCTTACCTGGAGAGACAATGCCCTGTGACTCTGGACACGCAGAAACAACAGAGCATGTGCTTCCCCAGTGCCTGTATTACAGAGACATTCATATTAGCCTCAACTCACCATTACTGCATAAATACCCAGGGTGCACAGGACAATTCTACACCTCCCTGCTGCTTTCAGATACCAACCCTGCTACAACATACAATGTTGCAGCAGGGTTGGTACAGGTTTTGCGCAGCAGCTCTCAAATTTTGTCAGATGATGACCTCTGCCATAAACTAGACTTAATGAACACCTAGTTTGCCATATTAGAGTGCTCTTAATTTGATTGATGTAGTCTTCCACATACTAAGCTTTTATGCTTCCCTACACCAATCTAATGCTCCTACCCCTTCTTTTAGATTCTTTCAGACTCTTGTTTTTAATATGTACTTTCTATTTTAATATATATATCTTTTATATCTTCTAATTTTTCATAGACAGATAGGTAGATGATAGATTCTGATGTATCTTCTATACTTTTTAATTGACTGTACTCCACCCTCCTTATGCTGTCTATGACTGTAATAAAGATTTGATTTGTGCTCAAACAGTGCTGTATGGCATCCAGTGGTGGCACCTCATGTGAACAGAGAAATATAAATGCATATCCAATAACTGTTGGAGTACACTCCAGCTGCTTCTTTGCTTTCTCACTTAGTTAGAAACTCTTCCCAACGAAACTGCCTATGGGGCATAAGATGAAAGCCAAGCAACAAGCAAGCATTATCATTAGGGTTTTACTGCAAAAACTAACATTTTAGGTATTCATGAGGAGTTGAGAAAGAGACCTGCTACCTTTCCCCTCCCCTAGCCCAGCACTCTACCAAGTAGCACAGCTGGCTACTATAAGGATCGTGAGCTGAATAGACCACATTCGCACATAGCACTAAACCTTCACAAATAATGCAGGTTTTGCTCTATTGTATCCCAGCAAGTTGTGGCTTATTAAGTTTATTAAGTAAAGAGTGGGTTATTATCACTAATCACTAGTAATTGACTATGATCACACAAATCCAGGCCAGGATTTTAACCATTGTTTATTATTCATGATTATCTGGCAAAACATAATGAGTTGCTCATACACCTCACTAAACCCCAAACAACAAAACACATCATTTCAACATATTCAATATTGTTTACTCCTGAATTCTTCCCTGACACTGTTTCCCTTAGTGTGTAAAGGACAATGGGGACATGCCATCCACTTGCACTTCCTCCCCTGACCCAGTGTATCTTTTTTTAAACAGGAAAATGTTAAGTCTATTTATCAAGGTCATTACTTAATTAAACAACTAAATTTACAATTCTAAACCTACTTTTCCAGTAATAAGATCCTTGAATTCAATGGGTTTTGCTTGTAAATAGACTTGCCAATGTAATCTTAACTTCATTCCAAGGATTAGATAGGGTTCTCATCCACACATTGTTTTACTTGCTTCGCTTGGGGCATAACTCACTCATTTTTCAACAATAAAAATTCTTAGACTTAATGTCAAAGTCAAAATAATAAATGCAGTCTAAGAATATTTTATACTAAGATACATAATAACAATAAAACCTCATTAAAAAATGAAGTAACTGGCTAAAACAAATTAAAATAAATCTGGGTGAATAGCATAGATTTGTCTCGTGTCTTGCCTGCAATTGTAATGGCAGTTTTGAAATCCATGAATCCAAAATAAGCTTGTGAACTTGAGATTGCCTCCAATTAAAAAAGGAATATGGTCTTCAACTGTACTGAAGTCTCATGAGCCTAGGTTTAGGTGGGGAGACTTTTATCAAATGAAGTCTTTCAATAGAATCAAACATATTTGAATATTTCTCAGCAAAGAGTTTATAGTTGAAGATAAAGTAGGGCTCAAGTTTCCATTGCCTCATTTTTGCTGCAATTGCAATGTTACTTTGCAGTAATTGAGCTGTACTTTACAATCATTCAGTGCAGACATTCTTTAGCAATATTCTTGATTGCTAAAGGAACAGGGGTTTCATTTTTCTTTTTACCCTAGTGATGGTTCATTTCAAGATTGATTGCTTTTATATGAAAAGCACAATCATCTTTCGGATATGGAATAGCAGGAGTTTGACTATATACTGCTTAAAAGAATACTGATCTCAGAGTTAACAGATGTACTGGTATATTATCAAGTGTAGCCATTTAAATTATTTAAACATGATTTCCTGAATAAAGTACAGTTCACTGTGTGCCCATCACATTAAGCCACAAACCATAGTTTATAAGCAATAATATCATAGTTTGCACTGACAACATAGCTATTCAGCCTTGTCTGTGCCAGGGCTTCCATTATGTATTTTTACTCTTTATTTATATATTTAGGCCCTTATGGCAGGAGGAGTAATCTCCCCATTTTTATCTTCACAAATTCCTGGGAGATACATTGACAGATACATTGACCTGAGAGACATTCGCTGCCCAAATCAACCAGCACGTTTTGGGGCTGAGTAAGCTTGGATCCTGGTTCATTTTGGTCCCCGTTCAATACACTTTTCTCTGATGCAAATTTAGAAGGTTGTTTCAATAGCTGCCTCGTATTTTATTCATTTTAATCAACTTGGGTAGCAGAGATAATAGGAATAGGGACAATAAATAAACTAAAAAGTCCAAGACAAGGAAGGTGCCTGAGGAAAAAGGCCTAGGTTTTACTTCCAACAATTGTGTACATGTAACACAACTGTATAATGTGTACATAATGTGTAAAGGTACATAGACACGCATATATATTACAAACACACAAAATGGCCAGAGATCACACTCAAAAAAGGGTAGAGCCAGGATTAAAAACTGAATATTAATATAATCAATGTATATTGTCTTTAAAACAAGGCACTCCATTTATAAAATTAGCTGATCCCACATTAGCTGATCCCACAGCTGCATTTGTGCACATATATGTGCACAAATCACTCTTGTGTAAACACAATACACACAATGTTTATGGGGGGAAAGAGAGAGAAACAACAGAAACATAGACTCAGATTGGCTAAAGAATACAATGGATTGTACATAGGATAAATTCTCTGTCACAGGCATGCACCCTCTACATGCAACCTCTACAGCAAAGCTGGCTGGGGAATTCTGGGAGTTGAAGTTCACACCTCTTCAAGTAGCCAGGTTGAAAAACAGTGTTCTACATGCATAGCGTAACAAAAGAAGGGCAAGGCTAGTGGGCTTGTCTCTGACCCCTTGAAGCAAGGGTAACAGCTTTTCTACCTGAATTACCTCCATTTCAACCACTTGCTTGCAATATTTGCATTCCCTCTCTCTTTCAATGTCTTCCACTATTTATATAGTCCCAGGAACAAGAAGAGGCCAGAATTAGCATGCTTGCCTTTGACACCCTTCAAAACCATGATGCTGGCTTCTCTTTCTTCTGCCACTCACTTTTAGCTACTTACTTTCATAACTGCACCTGTGGCTGATTTGCTTCCTTTCAATAGCATCTTCCTTTGTTACTATACTTTCACTTCATGTAGGAGCTAGCACTCCCCTCCCCATTCATAGGTGATTATTTTGAAGGTGGGGGAGATCTTTTAGTCAGTGTGGTAGCTCTAAATCAAGGCTTGGCTGCTGTATATCTGGGAACCCCAAAGAGGATTTGAGTATTCAGTTATAGTTACTACAGGCCATGGTTTGCACAATGGCAAAATACAGAGTGAGCATAAAGCAAGAGACTGGAAGTTTACTACTGAGTGGAGAATAAGCTTGAGCTCTCTGGAGTTTGAAAACGATGAAGCAAATGGCATGCACTGTAAAATCTGTTCTGGAGGTGGCAGCAGAGGTAAATTGAAGATGTTGAAATGGACATGCCAAGTGATGTGGCAATGGGAAGTAGTCTCCAAGCCAAGGATTGCAAATCCAGATCCAAGTAGTTACCATAGAATTACACTACACTACTCATCCTAGTTGTTATATCAGTTAGGAAAGATGAGCACACATATTTTGTAAGGTTCAGCCTATCAGAATATAGCATAAATTCTCCCTGGCAAAGCCAATCCATTCTCTAGTTCAAGCCTTTAGCTGAGGAGAGTCTGGTTTTTGCAAATCTGGCATCAACAAGATCTATGCACAGGCAATCAACTCTTTAATGTTCATGCTATAAAATATTCCAGAGTTACTTTTTTATTTTTGAATAAGTCTGCTTCTATTCATATCATTCCAAGAACTACTGCTGGTCAGGCTGACCCTGCACTCAGATATGTACTTTCTGCTTCTATTCAGATCATTCCAAGACCTACCGCTGGTCAGACTGACCCTGCACTCAGACATGTACTGGCTGAGGGTTGCTGGTGAGAAGGTACAAATGTCCAAGCACACGTGTCATCTTTACTATGTTCTCACTGTTATAGTAAAAGATGGGTTGCAGCTCCTTCCAACATGCAAACGGGCTGCCTCTCAGAGATAAAGTTTGGGTTTCCTTACATTTATAGCTTATTACTTGCTTTCTCCCTCCTCTGGTACTTACGCTAAATTCTGCATAGCTTTACAGCAGACTATTCTGCTTACAAAGCTTTGCTTACACTTTTGAGGCTACAAGAGAAGAGACAATGAAGTGACAGAAGAAAGTGGCTTCTGCAGCTGTTAAAATCATCCCTCTTTCCCTTCATGACACAGTGACACATGTCTTCCAAGCCTAACCTTCGGAACTGCTACTGTGGTTTCTCCAGAAAACTAAATTCACAACTCCAGTAGATAGGTTTTGTCTTTTGAGACTAAAGAAGGAAACAGCTGTTTTGGATATAAGTTACTATTCACACAGTAACACATCTTCAATGGTGTTTCTCAAGAGTATTCTTTCTGTAGCTTTGGGACTTCTGGGTTCCCCACACTGTCCTGCATAGCTGTATGACCTGTAGTCTTATAGAAACCACAGGGGGGAAATGCCTTCTGACTTCAGCCTCCTTAAGAAGAAAACTGCAGAGATATGCATGATATATCAGAAGACAGGGAATGTCTGTAAGTAATTTTAGTAGGGAAGAAGCAGTATATGGTCCATGATGCAGCAGATGGTTCATACATGGTCTATGGACTACATAACTCTATGGTCTACAAAAATCTATATTCTGGAAATACAAAGAGAATTTCTAGAGGAAGGACAAGAGATAGTAGGTGTGTATGACATAGTGCTGTTCTCCTTTGGTGAGGTGCTTTGCCTTCACATGCTGAGTTAGGATCAGTTAGGGCAGCTGACATCCTAAATTATCGAGAAAGTCCAGATTTTTTAAAAGGTTGTCCTCTGTCCACCTAAATGGTAGCTCCTTTGTCAGCCACAGACCTGGAGGTCCATAGTTAATAGGAACTCTAGGAACAGATTTCACTGATCTATTACTCATTAAGAGCACTATCCCACAGGTAATCAAAACAACACCATCAAGATATTCAATAGTGTTAAATGAAAACTAGAGTTTGGCTCTTCCAAGATACTGCTGTATGTGCCAGTGAAAATTGCCAAAGTAGTTTCACCAGTGATCAAAACAACCCCCCCCAAATCCCTCCCCCATTAATAAATGAGGGCATATACTTCTGGTAATGACAAGTTAATATTGTATGTGAACCATGGACAAGGATATTGAAAAGCACTTGAAATCTTTTTATGGAATGCTGTATATACTGTAGATGGTTCCCTTCAAGAACATATGCATTCCACTGGGCAGTTATGAAGAGCAGGATGAAGGAGGCAGGACTGCAACTTGAAACTGATGAAAATGACGGTCAAGAAATACCTATTTATTTGGAATGAATTGCATCTTAGGGTGCTGCAGGGCCAGATGAATGACCTAGCCAAATCTTTATGTATTACTTTTGTGAACTCTTAGAGTCAGGGGATCTGTCAGATGAGTAGACAAACACAAATGGTGCCCCTGTTTTCCAACAGTGAGGAAAGAAAGATCAAGGGAACTATTAATTAATCAGTTCTGATACGGGCAAGTGCTAAATCTTGGATAAAGGGTGGAGAGAATGCTTTTCAAGTCTATACATGTCACAAAATTGGGTGGGATAGCTAAGATCCTAGATATAGAATGGGAAATATTTTGTTTTGTAAAAGTTCTTATGAAAAAGATCTTGAAGTAATAATGGATTAGAAATCAAAGTGATATGGCTGTTACATTAAAAAAAAAAAAAACAGCAGATACACTTTTAGCCTGAATCCATATAATTATATTTTCAAAATAATGGGAAATAATAATTGGATTATTTCTGTTTTGGAATTTATTGGAATTATTCAAATATTCTTTGCATTCCTGGGCACCACACTTTTCGATGGATTCAGAGATAGGCAATGAGGATAATCAAAGAACCAGAAGCTAATTCCTGTGAATAGAGGTTGAAGGAATTGTGACTGTTTAGCATTAAAGAAAAAATACTGAGCAGATAACTTGCCAGTATTTTACAAATACCTGAAAAGATATCCCACTGAAGGGCAAGCAGTGACATCTGTGGAGAGGATCAAAATGAGCAAGCATTGGGATGCAAGCTTCAACCATTGTGTACATATATGTGACACTGACATATATACAAAAGTGGTGGGGCTTGCATTGCAACAATATGTCTGCCATCTTGCCCATTTTGAGCCTTCTAGAAACAGCACTGAGAGCAAGATCTCTCTTCTTCCAGAATGGAGAATATGGAATAACAAATTCAACTTAGAGAAAGGCAGATTCTACCTGAATGTTATTGGGGGGGGGGGGAATCCTAACTATATTTTTCAGTTCAACAATAATACTGCAGACAACTAGCCAGAGAGGTGGTAGGTTCTCATTTACTGAATATTCAAGCAGAAGTTCACCTGTCATTCTAACCACAGAGCAATCTCCCCTTCTTGATGTCAAGAAAGATGGAGGGAATCTGTGCTCCTCACATGGTACATGTGAGAAAAGCTAATCTATAGGACATGTCTGCAGAAAAAAAAAAAATTGAAGGGCAAGTACTCAAACAACTTACAAACTTTGGTCACATTAATGTAATCAGCCCCATATACTAATTATTTCTGCAGGTTTCATAACCTTCCAAATAAGAGAACAGTTCATGCTTCTATCTGATTTTTATATAACTGTCTGTAAAATTCTTATGTCTGTGTTGAAATAGATAGCTATTGTGGCCTTTAAAGTATCTGTGTTGCTTTGGCAGCGTTAATATAAAGAATTATGGCATTTCACACATTGTACATTTATGAAACCTCTGAATATATGTGCCTGGGGCCCCCTTGTGTCCTCAAACGATACTGCAAAAATGAGAATACAAGCCTACAAGGGTTGTCTTCTTCACCATTGTCATGATACGTCTTACTAGGTGTCATAACAGAATTCTGCAAATATAAGAACATACTTACAAGAAGACAGTTAATGAGGAACCTTTCTTGTAGGATCCTTGAGAGATGGTCACTTACATGCTGAAAGGAGAGGTTGCATTCTGTCCTATCTTCTTCCTTAAAATATGAGTGGAGTTCCCAATCCTACTAATCTACTTGAGAAAACACATTCACCTGGCCCATCTGCATTCATTTGGCTTGACCCCAGCTTTCCTATATATATATATCCTTTTATATATGAAGAAGCAGAAATATGCAGTTTGGAAGTTGGTTAAGAATGGCAAAGACTCATCTCTCATTTTTGAACCATTTTCATGGGATTTGCTTTCAATTTCTTTCAGACAAACTGTATTGCATTTCAGAAACTCTTCCTATCTAGATCTTAGGGACATCTAATGCATTTTTATTTCTACAGTTATCACATTGCTAAGGATACTATGGCACTTACCAGCAATAGAGTAGGCATTCCTGCTGTGCCCAAAGTAACCTGCTTATATCTGGCTTGGTGTTTATGTTTCATTTGGATGATTGACAGTGCTTAAAAGTTTAGGTGGCTTGCTATCTTTATCGCCCCGTCAGTCTATGAGACCCTATATGGGTCTATAAGGAACTATGGATTTATGAGGGGGAGAGGGAACAGAGAATGTATATGCATATGCATATGTATATGTACTGTATATGTACATGTATATGTACAGTATATATATATATTGAGTCACCATGAGTCATGGACGACTCGAGGGCAACTAACAATAACATGTATTTGTATATGTATATGTGTGTGTATCTCCCTTCTGACTCCTATGGGTGGTATGTGTCTTCCTCAACTTCGGGTCCTCTACCAGAGGCCTGGGAGTTTGAGGATTCTGTGCACTATCTTTGCTGTTCCTAGTACTGCACTCTTCTGGACAGAAAGCTCTGATGTTGTTCCTGGGATCGTTGGAGCCATTCTCCCAGCTTAGGAGTCACAGCTCCAAGTGCTCCAGCCATCACTGGGACCACTTTGGCCTCCATCAGTTTACCACTGAGCTATTTGGATTTCATCGTATTTTATATTTATTGATTACTGGTATTATTTATGATTTTTTTGAATTTTAAATTGTTTTTATTGTGAACCGCCTGATCTAAACAATTGCAATATCCTGAATTGCTCTTTATACAGTGTTATCACAAGAGTCTTTTGTGTTGGCAGAAGGGAAGAGATCGAGCCAGAGACCCTTGACATAAGAGGTGCCTCAAGTCTCAACATTTTCAACTCTCCTGTTTAACAACTCCATGATGTTGCTGGATGAGGTCATCCATCAGTTTGAGGTTTTAGGAGGAGTACAGAGATAACCTTGAAGAAGGTATGCAAGAACCACTAAGTAAATGTCAACTTACCCCTCGGAAGGAAGAAGAGCTGAGAAAGAAACTCAAGATAGCCCCTCCTTGATTCTATTTAAGGTAGAGAGAGAGGGCAGAGGGAAACTCTGACAGGCTTTCAAGATTCTGTTTTTATATCCTATAACAATAAAATGAAGTTCCAAAAGTCCTTGCACTGTCTGTTCCCTCACCTGGCTCATCAGAGATCAGGGATCATCAGTACATTGATGATACCCAGTTATGTGACCCTAGTCTATCCAGATGATGCTGTCAAGGTCTTTTCTTTTCTTTTCTTTATTTATTTATCATATTTTTATCACTGCCCTTCTCCCTCACATAGGGGACCCTGGGCGGTTCACAATAAAAACAATTTAAAGTTCAAAAAAATCATAAATAATACCAGTAATCAATAAATATAAAATATGATGAATTCTAAGTAAGGGCAGATCAAATTCAGCCCATAAAGGGGTAAGGCCAGTCCCTGCAGGGCTAGGGAACTAACCAGCCCCAGGAATGGTTCTTCCTCTCCCCACTCCAAGTGTGGTGACAAAACCAGGTTTTCAGCTGTTTTCTGAAGTCCAGAAGAGAGGGGGCTAACCACACTTCTGGGGGAAGGATGTTCCAAAGGGCAGGAGCTGCTGCAGAGAAGGCCTGCCTCCTGGACCCTGCCAGATGGAATTCTCTTGCAGACAGGGTCCTCTCTGCATGACCGGGTGGGACGGGTTGATGTAATGGGGATGAGATGGTTCCTTAGGTAACATGGACCCATGCCATGTAGGCTTTAAAGGTGATAACCAACACCTTGAATTGGACCCGAAGCAAACTGGCACCCAATGCAGCTCACGGAGCAAAGGAGTTATATGTGCTGATCTTGAAGCACCTAAGATTGCCTGCATGGTCGCATTCTGTACCAGCTGTAGCCTCTGGATATTTTCAAGGGTAGCCCCATGTAAAGCGCGTTACAGTAGTCTATAGACCAGGGCATGAGTGACCGTTTAAAGGGCATCTCACTCCAGGAAGGGGCATAACTGGCACACAACACGAAGTTGCACAAAGGCCCTTCTGGCCACGACTGCCACCTGCTCTTCGAGTCCAAGAGGACCCCCAAGTTATGCACCAGGTCTGTCTGGGGTAGTGCAACCCCATCCAGAACTAAAGATGGCAAATTCCTGGGAGCCAAGGGGCCATTAACCCACAGCCACCCTGTCTTACCAGGGTTCAGCTGAAGCCTGTTGTTCCTCATCCAGACCCCAACAGCCCCCAGGCACCTGGAAAGGGCAGCCACAGCATCACTTACTTCCCCCAGGATGGAGATGCACAGCTGAGTATCATCAGCATATTGATGATACCTCACCCCGTGGAGATGGATGGTCTCACCCAGTGGTTTCATGTAGATATTAAAAAGGAGAGGAGAGAGTACTGAACCCTGAGGCACTCCACAAAGGAGGGGCCGTGGGTCCGATCTCTCCTCCCCTATTAACACTGACTGGGATCTGCCCTGGAGAAAGGAAGTGAACCAGCGCAAAACTACGCCACCCACCCCCAACTCCCTGAGCCGACCCAAAAGGATACCATGGTTGATGGTATTGAAAGCCGCTGAGAGGTCAAGGAGAGCCAGGATGGATGCACTGCCATCCCGCTCCCACCAGAGATCATGCATAAGTGCAACCAATGCTGTTTCTGTTCCATATCTGGGCCTGAAACCTGACTGAAAAGGGTCTAGATAATCCACTTCATCCAGGATCCTCTGGAGTTGCAATGCCACCACCTTCTCAACCACCTTCCCCATAAAGGGGAGGTGGGAGACTGGATGGAAATTATCCAGTATAGCATGGTCTAGTGATGGTTTCTTGAGGGCACACCAGTGCCTCCTTAATGGCTGCCAGAAACACCCCCTCCCACAAGGATGTATTTACCACCAACTGGGCCAAACCAGATGTCACCTTCCAAGCTGCCTTCACCAGCCAGGAGGGACATGGATCTAACTGACAGGTGGTGGCATTTACAGTCCAGAGGATCTTGTCCACTTCCTCAGGTCTTGTTCCAGTGTCTGGAGTCTCTGTGGATCTAGATGAGGAGGAATAAGCTCAAGTGAAGCCCTGCCAAGACTGAATGACAAATTGGATATTTGGACCATTCTGATCTGGAGATGTTCCATCTTTAGTCCTGAAGGGGTTGCACTTCCCCCTTTGGGACTGGTGTACAGTTTGGAAGTCATATTGGACTCACAGCTCCTACTCAAGGAGCAGGTGGTAGCTGTGGCCAGGAAGGCCTTCACACAAATTCATCTAGTGTACCAGTTGGGTCATGGCCAGCTCCGACTCAAAAGAGTCTGACACAGAGGAGCCTGCTTCAGGGGAGCGAGTTGGATCTCAGCCTGAGGAAGTTCCAGGCAATCAATCACCTGAGGCTGATCTACCCGGCAATCACCAGAAGCAGCTGGTCTCATTCTCTGAGGATGAGAACTGGAGATGGAAAGACAAACCAATCCCAGAGCATTCAGTGCACCTCCTTGCACACTGGGGTGTTCCCAGCCTTGATTGACATCACCAGGATGGTCTCTATTTAGGAACAACTACTAACCTAGCCTCCTTCATTGGGAACAACTGTTCCCCTTACTGGAGACCCTGCCTGTTTGTACCTTGAAGTCTTGCCAGATGAAACTGTTCTTTTGGACCTAGGCCAGCTGATGACCTACTACAATGCTGAGACCTTTGGACTGTGCTCTGACAATGCTTCTGCCTGCTGTTTTGGACCTGAAATCCCTTATAAGCAGGCTTCCAAGACATTGGGTCTGTTTAAACTGTACACCTGATTGATCACACATCCTGCCTTCTGCTGCTTGTAACTTGCACAAACAAAAGTGCTTGTAACTTTACAAACAAAAGTAAAGCCTTGCACCTGGTTGGGGCTGGGGCTGGGACAGGACAAACTGCATCCATATCTTGACTGAGAGACTCTTAGAGCAGTGACTTGTGCTTTGGTTGCCATGTGTTTGAATTAATGCAGTGTGCTCTGGGACTGTTCTTGAAGACTACTCAGAAACTGCAACTAATCCAGAACACAGTGGCACGAGCACTGACGGGCATGCCACAGTATACCCAAGTAACACTTCTGCTTCATGAACTGCCCTGTCACCAGTAGACACCTCTGTGCAAATTGAGATGTTGATTATCACCTATAAAGCCCTTCATGGCGTAGGGCCTGGCTGTCTGAGGAACTGGCTATCTTCCATTGTTTCTGCCATCCAACATGGTCAGGCAAGCACCATTGTCTGGATCCCATTAATTAAACAGTGTCATCTGATCAGTCCCAGGAAGCAGGCCTTCTCTGTCACATTCCTGCCCTCTGGAACAATATCCTCCTGTGCATTCATATGGCTCCCATCCTGACCTTATTTAAATAGATCCTTAAGACCTGGCTCTTTCCACATGCCTTGGGCCAGAGTGGGTAGTGGACCTCTTGCGGGAGGATTGGTCTGTTAGTGTTTACATTATTCTTTTTTCATATTGTTTTGAATTGCATCCTTTTAAGTTGTCTCATACTGTACACCACCAAGAATTGTGACAGAGTCAGGCAGCCTATAAATTTTGAAAAATAAGTAAATAATATCAAATAGAAATGTAGTGTCTCTTTAGTCTGTACCAAACTGATTATTTCAGAAGGACCTTTACACTGTTGGGTTTGATGTCTTGCTGTCAGCTGTACTGGAGGGCAAGTTCCAGAAAATTCCCTGTGCAGGGAAGATTTGTTCTGGCCAGACTCAGAATACTGAATTACTGGCTCATGTATTACTTTATTGTAGCTTCCATAAAGATATACGTAAGGAAGTTTTAACACCTCTCACTAGGCCATTCTCTGGATGTCCAGATGAATATTATATCAAATTCCTTCTGGCAGGTAAGGACTCTAAAATAACACAAGCAATTTCAAAGTTTGCATTTGTAGCCAGTAGAATAATCTGTGGATTATTAATGGCAAATTAATTTTGGTGTGATCCTTTTGGCTGTATTGGGTAGAGTACTACATAAGTACTAGAACATGATACTGTTTTCACCCTATTTTATTATATAAGATATCCTTTTTTATTTGCTCTTTTATCTTTCTATCTTATTTTATTATATTTAATCTAATTGTTCTGATAAGTAGGCTGGGTCTGTGACCTGCCTGTGACCTGTAATTGAACTGAAATGATAATTTCAGATAAGATTATTTTAAAAGTTCAGAAATGTTTAAATATGCTTCTCACAGGTAGACAATGTTCTAAAATTCCCTTTCCTAAAATCAAAACAGATATCCCATGAACACAATAACGTATGAATCATAAAGTAGATTGCTTCACCTCAGGCCACTTTCACTATATCTCACCTTCCTTTAGATTCCCCAAATCAGCATTCCAAACCTTTTCCTCATTGATTGGGAAAATAAACAAGTGGCTAGAACATTTTTGTTTTCTTTTATGAATACATAAAGCCTGTTTGTTTTATTTTTTTAAAATAATTTTTATTAAATCTTTTATCAATCGTAAAAGGTAATACAAAATAAGATCAAAAGAAAAAAGAAAAATAAAGAGAAGGAAAATGGAAGGAGAAAATGGAAAGCCTGTATGTTTTAGATGAACAGAGACAGGTTTTTTCCACAGAAGGACCTCTATGTCCCCAGCTTGTTTTGTTTTAATGGAAATTAAATCACATTTTTACTAAATGAATTTTGTCAGCAGAATTGCTCTTCCTACAGCAGTGAAACCTGCCAAATTTCAGACTCCAGTGTATGCCTTTTTGTGCAGAGCTTCATTTTTGTTTTGCAGGAAGGGGAGGAATTACAGTAACTTCATTTTTTGGTTGCTGAAAAAAGCTAGCAAGTTCTTGTTTGAACAAAGACCAAATCTATAATCAAAATACATTATCAAATTTTAAAGACTCCACTTTCAGAAAAAAAAAATCTATTCCTAGTTGTCCAAAAGCATGCAGGTTACGTGTTTATGGAATTTTTCATGTTCTCATACTTCCATACAGACTCTATAAGTTCTATAGAGTCCTGCTTCAGTTCTGGTCAGAAACAGATGGACTTACCTAATTAATCCTTTGTTATGTGATGAATGAGTTTTCTGCCATTGACAAAAATGTAGACACATACTGAGTTGGCCTGTTTGATAGCATTCTATCATAAAAGGGAAGAGCTGGATAATACATTGTAAATAGATACAATGAAAAAAAGAGATTCAACTATTCTAGCACTAGAAACATATTTGTGCCAATCTTTGGCTTCATCAATATTTGTGGGTAAGTAAAAGCAGAATTATATTATTTAATTTACCTATCATTCCATCCTATGAAATGAAAAGCCAAAATAAAAGAATATTCTGTATTGTCACAAAAACATAATGTATTTATTCCAGAACTCTCCAAAATTATAATTAGATGACTAATGTATACTGGATGTTGCAAACTTCCACTTGTTTTTAATGTTGTCTTCATTATTTTAAAGAATGCCATACACTTGCGAAACAAAGCATCCCAGTTAATTTACTGCCTTGCACCATTGTACAAGTTCAGCTAATTCTCATGATCAATAATAATAAAACTGTCCACTGTGGTTATGTAGCAGCTAACATGCTCTAGGTTCAAACACAGTCATAAAATATTTTCTTTTTAAATCTTACTAATGGTTATAGCAAACGATTTCTGCTTGCCCTGAATGAGTAGAATGCCCATATAAATTTCTGATTAGTTCTTCAAAAATCTATTTCCATACTACACTCAGAACAATGTAAACGATTAAAATCAAATTATCTGCAAAATGAATTATTTTATACTTGTACTCTATTTAATTGGTTATCACTCTGGGAAAAGCATACTATCTGTTAGTATTATACCCTATTTCTAAAAAATTATAGATAAATATATGTCTTTTAGAACAGCTGCATATGGAACTGACAGTGCAGTGCATTGCAGTGATAGAAAAAAATACATTTTTCATCCATAAACAGCACAGTAGTCTAAATGTAGTATGACCAAAGATGGAGGCAAGAGATATAAGGTACAAAGTATTGTTTAAAAGGGGAACAAAGGATCCAAAAGCACCAAATGTATTAAATGTACTTAAAAATATATATTTGTGCCCCACCCACCCCCAGCCATCCCTCTACTTAAAACAGGAACTATTAGGGAAGACCAAATTATGTATGGAGGGCTGTAATAGTCTCTGAAGCCTCTTCCTGAATTGCACTAATCTAGACTCTTTCTATAGTGGACATATATCAGGAACGCTTTGGAAATTAAAGATGAATCCAGCTGGCAGGCCACGAAATCTGGCCACAAGCCCTGATACTTTAAAATTTGGCATCCATTCTCCCTGCTGCCAGACAAACGCTTGACATGTATATAAGTCTCTGATGCTTTTTTGAAAAGGGCAGACCCTATGCCGGGCACCTATTCAGACAAGAGAGAATTGATAGAATATCATCATAGTCCAATAAATATCCCAGAACCCATGATTGATGGATGCTTCTTGATTTTTTAAATTTGTTTTGTTTCTTGCTTTGTTTTGTTTTTTGCTTGTTTATTGCTTTGTACATTAGACAAGCAAGATTATTGCCTCTCATAGATGCCAAATGAAAGACTTCTATCAATGTGAGAAAGTATGTATTGGTTTGCCTGTAGCTGAATGAACAGCTGCTTCTCTTCGAAGTATGTGTATGTGAAGAAATGAACAATGGCAACACTCACCAATGCCACCAATGCATCCATGTTTCTGTGTGTGTTTTTAGTGCCTTATGAACATTCTCTTGCATCTCTATTACACTTGAAATATAAGAATGCATAACTCCAAAATCAAATTACATGCGTATTACTCCCTTCCAGCTTTCTAGGAATAGACATAGTAGAGAAGACCTTTATTGCTAATGATTTTTTTTAATCCATTCAATCATGTCTGATTCTTGGAGACTGTCTGGACAAGTTCCTGCAGTTTTCTTGGCAAGGTTTTTCAGAAGTGGTTTTCCATTGCCTCCTTCCTAGGGCTGAGAGAGTGACTAGCCCAAGGTCACTCAGCCGGATTTGTGCCTAAGGCAGGACTAGAACTCACAGTCTCCTGGTTTCTAGCCTGACGCCTTAACTACTATACCAAAGTGGCTTTCAATGAGGTGAATAGGTACATAGAAATAAGGCAAATGTATCAGAGATTATCTTAGTGCCCCTGCCACTGCTTTAAAAAATATTTCTGTAACTTTGCAAGTTAAATGTCAAGGAAAGGTACAATAGGTATCCATTTCTATTTCTTGTATCAGTGTAAAAAGAACATCTCTATCTCTCCACCATCCGTCTGTCAGTTTGTCATTCTGTGGTGGCTTGTGTGTTGCTATGATGCTGGAAGCTCTGCCACCAGTAGTTCTACTATCAGAAGGGTCACCCATGGTGGACAGGTTTCATCAGAGCTTCCAGACAAAGAACAGACTAGGGAGCAAGGCCTGGCAATCTACTCCCAAAAACATACCAGTGAAAACCTTATGGATTACAAGAAAAATTGAAGAGGAATGGCGTGGCATTCATCATTAAGAAGAATATTTCAAGATCAATTCTAAAGTACAACGCTGCCAGTGATAGACTAATATCTATACGCCTACAAGGAAGACCAGTTAATACTACTGTTATTCATATTTATGCACCAACCATGAATGCTGAAGATGAAGAAAGTGAAAACCTTTACAAAATGCTGCAATCTGAAATTGATTGAATGTGCAATCAAGATGCTCTGTTAATTATTGGCGACTGGAATGCAAAAGTTGGAAACAAAGAGGAAGGATCAGTAGTTGGAGAATATGGCCTTGGTGACAGAAACAATGCTGGAGATCACATGATAGAATTCTGCAAGACCAATGATTTATTTATTTGCAACACTTTTTTCCAACAACACAGTCGATGACTATATACATGGATCTCTCTAGATGGATTACACAGAAATCAAATTGATTATGTTTCTGGAAGGAGACAATGGAGAAGCTCAATACTATCAGTTAAGACAAAGCCAGGAGCTGACTGCTGGACAGATCCTCAATTGCTCATGTGCAAATTCAGGCTGAAGCTGAAGAAAATTAAAGCAAGTCCAAGAGTGTCAAAGTATGACCTAGAAAACATCCCACCTGAATTTAGAGATCACCTCAAAAATAGATTCGATGCACTGAACACTGATGACCAAAGACCAGAAGAGTTGTGGGAAGACATTAAGAACATAACATGCAAAGAAAGTGAAAGATCATTAAAAAGACAGGAAAGAAAGAAAAGATCCAAATGGATGTCAGATGAGACTCTGGAACTTGCTTTTAAACGGTGAGTAGCTAAAGCTAATGGAAAAAAGAATGAAGTAAGAGAGCTAAACAGAAAATTTCAAAGGGCGGCTTGAAAAGATAAGGAAAAATATGATGAAATATGCAAAGACCTAGAGTTAGAAAATCAAAGAGGAAGAACACAATCAGCATTTCTCAACCTGAAAGAACTGAAGAGAAAATTCAAGCCCCGAGTTGCTATCCTTAAAAATTCTGTGGGCAATACATTAAATGATGTGGGTAGTGTTAAGAGAAGATGGAAGAAATATACAGAATCACTGTATAAAAAAGAGCTAGTTGATGTTCAGTTATTTCAGGAGTAGAATATGATCAAGAACCGTTGGTACTGAAGGAAGAAGTTCAAGCTGCACTGAAGACATTGGCAGAAAACAAGGCTCCAGGAATTGATGGATTACCAATTGAAATATTTCAACAATCAGACACAGCAGTGGAAGCACTTACTCTTCTATGTCAAGAAGTTTGGAAGACAGCGACCTGGCCAATTGACTGGAGGAGATCCATATTCATGCCCATTCCAAAGAAAGGAGATCAAACAGAATGTGGAAATTACCGAACAATTTCATTAATTTCACATGCTAGCAAAATTTTGCTGAAAATAATTTCAACATTTGCAGCCTTACATTGACAGAGAACTACCAGAAGTCCAGGCTGGATTTAGAAGAGGATGCGGTACGAGAGATATCATTGCTGATGTCAGATGGATGTTGGCTGAATGTAAAGAATAACAGAAAGATGTGTACCTCTGTTTCATTGATTGCGCAAAGGTGTTTGACTGTGTGGACCATAACAAGTCATGACTGATATTACGAAGAATACGAATTTCAGAGCACTTAATTGTACTTATGCAGAACCTGTACACGGATCAAGAAGCAGTTGTTGGAACAGAAAACAGTGATACCAAGTGGTTCAAAATTAGAAAAGGTGTGCAGCAAGGTTGTATACTTTCACCCTACTTATTCAATATGTATGCTGAACAAATAATTCGAGAAGCAGGAATGTACAAAGAAGAACGAGGTATCAGAATTGGTGGAAGACTCATTAACAATCTGCAATATGCAGATGATACAACTTTGCTTGCTGGAAATGAAGGAGACTTGAAGTACTTGCTGATGAAGATCAAAGATTGTAGTCAATAATATGGACTACACATGAATGTGAAGAAGATGAAGATTCTCACAAATGGACCAATAAATAATGTCACAATAAATGGAGAAGAAATTGAAGTCATCAATGATTTCATTCTACTCAGATCAACGATCAATGCCAAGGGACGTAGTAATCAAGAAATCAAATGACGTATCACTCTGGGAAAATCTGCCATCAAAGACCTATCTAAAGTTTTCAGAAGTAAAGTGTCAGTTTAAAAACAAAGGTGCATCTGACTCACGCCATGGTCTTCTCAATTGCCACATATGCCTGTGAAAGTTGGACATTAAAAAAGGAAGATAGACGAAGAATTGATGCATTCAAATTGTGGTGTTGGCAATGATTATTGAAAATACCATGGACTGCCAAAAGAACAAACAAATCAGTGTTAGAAGAAATACAACCAGAACGTTCCCTAGAGGCAAAGATAACTAAGCTTAGACTCTCATACTTTGGGCACATTGTCAGGAAAGACCAATCTCTTGAAAAGGACATGTTTGGTAAAGTCAAGGGCCAGCAGAAAAGAGGAAGACCTTCAGTGCAATGGACTGATACAATTACAGCAACAATGGATGCAAGCATTGGAACAGTCAGGCATACGGCGCAAGACCAAACAGCATTTTGTTCTGTTATACATGGGGTCGCCATGAGTCGTAAATGACTCAACGGCAACTAACAACAACATCTCTATCTCTATCTCTATCTCTATCTCTATCTCTATCTCTATCTCTATCTCTATCCCTCCCTCTTGGCTTCTTTGCATCATCCAAAAATTAAAGCCACACAATGCTTTTATGAATCAAGAACCGGAAATTCTGAGCATACTTTTTTCTTTCCTTCTTTCTTTTAAAGCATAGTTCTCTAGCTATCACTGAGATGCTGTTTGGCAACGAATTGGTGAAGAACTGCAAACATCAATAACACATTTTGGAAGCACTTATTTTAAATGGTCAATGGAATTACTATCAATGAATTAAGAAGGCAGATGCAAGTATATGTGCATGCATCATACATAAGTTATGACATTTGTATTCTTAAGTCCAATTTACAGTCATTGTTTAGTGAAAAGGAGACTTGAATTTTTGGGCTAATTCTGTGTATTGTTGACTGCATGAATGTAATTTGCACTGACTTCATTAATGAGGAAGAAGGATAGAATATTCATGGAAGGGTACAAGTACCCCAATTTCTACCTCTGGCAACTCCAGATACAGTGTTAAAAAATGCCACCTGAAATCCTGGAGAGCTTCTAATTATTGTAGATAATTCTGAGCAAGATGGACCAGTAGCCAGCCAAGGATAATGCAGATTCCCATGTGTTTGTCTGGCTTTACAAGTCCCATTTAAGTCGATTTACTTTTAACTGAGCATATTAAGACCCAGGCTATAAATCTTTTTAACCTCCTCAGTAAGTATTCAATAAATCCAATTAACCTTCATTTGACTTTTTCCAATATAGATCTGTTTGTGTTTGCCTAAGCAGAACAATAAAATCGTGTGAGACTCTGAAAATATTTAGCCTTCTAAAGATATTACACAACTGGTCCGATTTGGCCAAATGGTGATGTTATTAACAGTAAAAAGTAAACTTTCCCCAAGTCCAGCTTGACACTTGGTGAGATCATAGCAACAACATGAAAATAATTTGCTACTGCCTTTTGAAGATAATTATTCTTTGATCAGTCATAAGGATTAACTTCCTTCCTGAATAATGTCATATTATTACACACTCAATCACATTTTACACACTCATACACACTCAATCACATTTGGCAATATGATGACATCACTAACAAAAAGTGAAAACAATGGAGAGATCTAAGGTCAATCCAAAAATGACAAATTGTCCATTTTTACAAAGTGGTAAAAAATCAACAAGTAGGCATTGTTTAAAACCTGTGGTTTTAATATTTTCCATTCAAGTTAAATCTGGTCAACTAATCAAATATGATTCTGTAGGAAAAATGCATCATCCTATAATTAAATTAGGTGAGAATAAATACTGAGAATAAGTACTTCACAGACATTCTGGAGCCATTTGTTTATTGACTATGTAAAGGATATCACCTATGAATATACTATAATGGAAATAATATATGAAGAAGAGAACATAATGAATATTGGGGTTATAGAGAAATATCAGGGAGTTAGTGATCACTTGACAGATATGTTATTGGATGACTTCCCATTTGTCCATGTTTTAACTGATCTTTATCTTAAAATGTTTTATATTGCATTTAATGTTGTATTTGCTTTGTAAGATATCCAGACAGCTTATGTTATAGAGAAACTATACACATTTAATCAATTGAATAAATGCTCAGAGCTTCTCAAAGGAAAAGACACAATATTTTTGTTCAAAATGTAATCCATAAACAAATTAGGGGTTCTGTATCTAAATTCCCTGTGTTTACCTACCAAGAAAAAATTCACATAAATTTAAGAAATGCTGGTTATGGTGTAGGGGGGAGGGTTAAAAAGGTATATGATAAGTGTTAAGTTACTCTGAAAGTCACTGTACCATTCTGATGGGCAGTACCTATAAAGAATCACTTTGAAATGGTCCTAATTAGCAAACTAAAGGATCTCTGAATAAGCTAAAACCATCATTGTTCTCCTATCTGTTAACTGTCTATTCTGAAGTGCATTCTTATATTAGTATTTCCAGGCCAGAATTAGGATGAAGAGTACCAGACCTTCCCGTAATAAACAAGGTTGAGAAATATCTCATATTTGAGATACTGTCATCATTTTGTATGCTTAAAATGTTTATTATAGAGTTGGTTTTTATTTTATTGTTCGAAAGTAATATCTATTGATATTTTAGTCATTTATTTTATGAATAAATATAATTCACCTTGATCCATTTATAGGCTATGTTTACTGTATGTCGTTGTAAACTATTGCATGTATATTTTAACTAGATGAGGATTAACAAAATTTGAATAATAAAACAAATAATTAACACTGTTATTGTGTTTTACGAACTCTTGTTAAACTTGCTTGAAAATTCTGAATCAAAGGGTATTGTAAACATGTTTTATGTACAGTAAATAAATACATAAATAAGACATGATTACCTGACAACCCCCACAGAAAAAAAACTACATACCCACTGCTATTACAACTATACAAGGCCAAAGTATTGAATTTTACACTTTATGGTGCACAGATCTTTGCCTACAAACAAGTAGAAGACTTGGAAGTTACTCAGTCTGAGTTTTTAAGAATAATATTTAATGTTCCTTGTTGCATATCAAATGGGATCCTGAGGTTGAAAATCATCTGTAAATCAACAGAGTCATTCATGAAAATCAGTTGGTAGAAATTTTTGGTGAGAGATATCTAATTCATTTAATTCTCATTGATAAGTTTGAGTCCTCATGGGAAAAAAGCTTCTTAGATCAATCTATAGCTTCAAGAAGAAGGCGTTAAACAATGCATTTAGATTTGGAGGACCAGAGTCAAGTTCCTCTCAATTACAACAGCTGCCTTTGGAACAGATGATCTTTTTTTTATTCCTAAGTACTCCTAGAACATCCTCTCCACTCCCCATAGAATAATATTTACACTCATTATGTTTCATGCCTTAGCTGAATGGTTCTGGAAGGATGGCAACATCCTCTTCTAAGATGTTATCTATCCTATCTAGTGGTTAAGGTGCTGGGCTAGAAACCAGGAGACTGAGAGTTCTAGTCCCACCTTAGGCATGAAAGCCAGCTGGGTGACCTTGGGCCAGTCTCTCTCTCAGCCCAACTCACCTCACAGGGTTGTTGTTGTGGGGAAAATAGGAGGAGGAAGGAGTGTTAGGTATGTTTGCCACCTTGAGTTATTTATAAAAATAATAAAGGCAGGATAAAAATAAAAATAAATAAAATGTAATGAAATTTACACTGCACTGATATTTTCTTGACCATACATGGCACTCTGAACTAATTATACCATACATGGCACTCTGAACTAATATCCCTAGTTAATAATTCAGGCAGCTCTCTGAAAGATAATGTGGATAATTCTTCAAAGATTTCTAAAAGGGTTGCAAAATCGTGTCATGATGGCTGTACGAAAACTTTGGGTTTAAGTGGGACTTTATAGATCACCTTTATATTAGAAGACTGTTAGATATTTATTTACTGTGTTAATGCTATGTTTTATTTATATGGTTTACTATATTATGTGTTGTATCGGACTTTGAACAATTACCATATAAATGCATACATACATACATATTGCCCTTCTGGATCCAACAGAAATGAAAGAGAGGGATGGCTTCTTAACTTTGTGAATATCAACAATGGTGTTTTTAATGCTTATGTGTCAACAAGGCACTGCTTGCAAATAACCCTTTGGCACTCACTAGGCTTCCTCACCCATAGCATTCATTTTTAAGATACTTTTTTTTTAAATGGGAAACTAGCATGATAACAACCTCAAGCATCATCATAATTTACAAGAATGCATCAAATTTTTAGCTATAATAACAAAGTACTTCCTAACAGGGTATCCTCATCTATGCCAATTATTTTTCAAAGGGAAATATGGAATATGGCTGTTAAAAATCTTGTATTTTCCCTTATGATTACAAATGTATTTGCATATATCCAAAATGCCATTCTGAAAGCATTTGTTCTTGCGTAGGTTTTTTTGGTAGCCCTAAGCAACATGGCCGAGCAAGAGAAGGAATAAATGAGATATCATGTTTTCTTAAAAGGAACAACATGAGTAGATAGACTATAACTCTGTAGATTACAACCAGGGACGTTTTTAGGCTAAGGCCAAGTAGGGACTGGCTTATAGTGCCAAAACTTAGGGGGTGCCAATGCGACTTCTCTTTACAAATTATTCTAAAAATGCAAATATTCACATTGGCAGGAGTTCGCACTATCAATCAGTGTAGCTTAGGGTCACAGGTATACCCTTAACCCAGCACTGATTACAAAGCTACAAAGATTACTACAAAGCTTAGGGCATGGATTTATTCTTTGGCCATCCAACTGGCCAAATGCTCCCCAACTTATCTGCTGGGCACTTCAAAATTGGCAGAGCTCCAGATTCAACCTGGCATGAGCCATTCATTTGCTTTGCCCTATGGAGATGAGGCCTTTCCAGAACTCCCCAAACTGGATTAAAAAAAGATGTTTCAGATCCAAATCCCATCTCTTGAATCACAGGATGCGTACCACCTGTTTTTCAAAACATGGATCTAGCCAATGTGCAAAAAGAAAAAAGAAAAGAAAAGAAACAGTTAAAATTGTAATTACAAGATGTCTGGCATGGGTTTTTCTTTCTAAGGAATGGGGGCAACTGGGCAGGATATTTGGCTTTAATTCCAAAAAAATGTTTTATTATACAAGTATATACCAAATAAGCTTGATGCTTATCGAAAAAAAGGACGTATGCTCTTATTTATGGTAATTTTACACTTTCTTCTCTTTATTTATAGGAGTTTGCTCTTCCCTATCTTATTAGAGGTTGTTTTGCTTAACTCTTAAACTCTCTTACCTAAATATGTCTAAAAATTTAACAACAGCATCTTCTAAGTGTTCAGTTATTTCCTTATTCTGATTTTTATTGTATTTTATCCATATTTTATCTTAAACTGCTAGTGTAAGAACTGGCACCCTTAGTCCCAATATTGACCCAACTCATGCACAATTGGAATATGCAGAATTCAGATTTATTGAAGGCAAGTGCACGGAACAAAAGAAAGCTGCGATTAAAATATTCCTGCCTAAACTCAGTCATTAAAACATTCCAAAACCCCATGCCCCCCTTCCTGTCTCTTTCTCACACTGTTTCTAACAGCCAGCCATGCCAGCCACAGATGTCTCCAGCAGGACGACCTTGACTTCCCCATTCTAGCCCAAACAGCAGCAATTCACACTCCTTGAAATTTCCGCCTCCAATCTTCCTGCTTGACACACGTTGCCTCATCGATGCAGACAAATACGATCAGACAATTCAGCAATCATTTGATTGTGGAGTCTGACAGCTAGGCACTGTTCATTCTATTTCTCCATTGGGATAACATCATTTCTCTGGTCAGCTTCCAGTTCTTTAATCTCTCTTTCTCTCTCTCTTCACAAGTTCTCATTAACATCTTCACTTGTTCAGACATTGGGAAATTTCCCTTCTACTTTATCACTTTTTCTATTACTAGTCTGTTAACTGGTTCTTTTGTCCTTTATGCATCTGTTGCTTCTGAGTTTTATTACTTTATTAGTTATTTAGTGGGGGCAGTTTCTTTTAATTTTCCCTCTTTCCCCAGCATCACTTGGTCAGTTTTGGCTTCCAAATGTCTGGATCTGAGATTTTAACATGGCACCCATGTTCTCCAGCTGAAGTGACATCACTTCTCCCTCTTAGCCTTCACATGATTCCTGAAGGCCTCTGTCATGGTTCCTGTTCCAATGTTACTGAAACATTGCAACAAGTTCCCATGCCATGCTGGTGCTGACACATGTTGTTGTCCAGGAGGGGGCTGCTACTGTTCACTTGTACCAGGCAGTGAGCTGGATGATGCGAGTACGAAGGAATGTATGTTTGGGCTAACTTGACTGGTCAAGGACATTTCCCATTAGGAACACCTGCAAGGGGATGGAATTGTACTGACTTTAGGGAGAGGGGTTTGGGATTGCTTGTAGGTTAATTGGGAGAAATCCCATGCTTTTGGTATTCTCAGCTTTGCCTGTGATCTTGCTTATTATTCATCATTAAATTAGATTTTCATAGAAGTCCTGTGTGAGTCTGATTGTTGTTTTGGATAGGCCATCATTACACCTCTGTGGGAATTCTCCTCCTCTGCCTTTAGTTGCAAGGAAATAGTTTTCAGTGTACCACTGGTTGAGTGAAAGATTTCTTTTTCTGGCTGTCATGAAATGGTCAGCTTCTTTTCGGCTCCCTTCTCTGGCCCTTGGCAGCTGTCATCATTCTCAATTCTGCAAGTCAAAAACAGGCTTGGAAGAAATGGTTCCATGCTGTTGCTAAAGAAAACTTTATGGATATGTCAATTTATATGTAGCTCAACCTGAGGGAGATTTGATTCTATTTGTTTTACTACAATGCACTAAAAGTGAATACAGACTTACTTAATTGTTTCATTTCTCTCCATCTCAGAAACATTGGCAGGTATTGGTTTATTGTACTTCGTGTTCTGCAGGAATGGAAATGAAGTTCTTTGTTTGCATATTTGCTTGTTTACAGGCACTGACTAGCCATAAAATGTATGTCTAGATGTTTTGAATATTGAAAAGCACAATACTAAAAGATATTCATTTCTCTTGGTTTTCTAGCAATTCTTTTTCCAGTTTTGTAAGGTATCATTTTTCAATAAATTATAGACCTGATCCTAAGTTACCTTACAGAAGTTCATAGAAGAAAGCTTTCCTACCATCTTGACATCTTTGCAATGTTTCACTCTCTAGGACAAATTATGAACACAGGTGCTCAATATAAGGAACGATGTCCCCTATTGCTATCACTGGCATCATCCCCTGCATGAAACCTATGTTCACCATAAACCACATTTGTCAAGTGAAGAATAGGGCTGCTGTAAGAATCACTGTACAACTTTCCAAAGTATAATTTATTCCATTTTGGGGAGGAACTTAAACATTCAAATCAATCAAACAATCAACATTGTTTGGACCAGCAGCATTTTCAGCTTCTGAGACACCTGAGATACTAGAACAACTTGTTAAATCCTTTAAAACTAAAAAAAACCCTACTATTAGTTTTTATAGATATTTGTTATCAATAAACCAATTTGATATGCAGATGTTAAAGGATGAGTGGAATAGAAGTTTCGGTATTGAATTAGAGGTTCCTATATTGCCTAGACAATGGGAGAGTTTCTTAACTTCTATAGCAAGAGTGTCAATGGACCTTAAACTATGACTTATACAACAAAAAATAATATTTAGAATGTATTGGACTCCACAACATTTGTATAGAAAAGGATTGTTAAAAACAGCATTTTGTTAGATATGTAATAAGGACAATGCCTCTTTAAAGCATGTTTTTACAATGTCCTATACTTACTAAGTTTTACATAGATGTAGATTTGTATGGACAAGTATAATGAAATATGGGACTCATACAAAATACAGTAAGTTTATGTATGTATGTATGTATGTATGTATAGATACACACACACACGATAGTCATATAAATGTATTAGAAATATATATGCATCTGAATAATATTAACATTATTTGAAATTTAATCCAGTCAAGAGAACTTGATATACTCAGGTCCATTTCAGCACTGTGAACTCCTCTCTATATTTCCCACAGTTAGGAGAAAGCACTATTATAAGAAACAGATGAGAAGTTGGGTAATTGATTTATACAACATGCTAAATCATGGTTTAGTTTGATTAGTTGGGCCTTAGCACATTGTGGGAATTCAGACAACTGTGGCTTAATCAATGAACTGGGATTAACCAAATCATGGTTTAGTACAATGGGTGAATCTTGTCAGTATATATCACCAAAGTGATTGTTTTGGGAAAAAATGGGCAATGTAACAGATGAAAATTGGAAACTGTACACTACCTCCCTTCCCTAGTCAGGTATTCAAAAGCTGCACTGTGAAAGATTTGGGAGACCCACCCTTGATGAGATAATAATTTTTGAAGCATACAGTAGTTGTTCTGTCCTAATAGTCCAAATGGAGTGAAAAGACATGATTGTCCAAGGAACTGAGTAACTCACTTAGTCATCCCTATTTCTAGAATATCCACTTTTATCTAACAGGTTACCACATCTCTGACTTGAGACAAATTAAATAGCTTTGTTTTCAGTAATGAAAAACTGCTTACTTTGTTTGCATTTGAAAAGACCCTCTTTTGACATTCCATTTTATAATACAAACAGCCTGAACATTTTAATGTCTGCAAATTTAGCTATAACAGATAGAATATCCCTATGAGTAATGGCTTCCTGAAACGTATAGACATTCTACAGAATTTGGAATGAAACACCATTGAATTATATTTATTCAGTGCTAAAATATTTGCCCTAAATAAAATCAAATATTTCAAAACCCACATAATACCATTTTGGGTTTCTTTGAAGAGTATCTACTTTTAAAAAGATCAAATGCCAATGTTTCTTACAGAAATCTATGTAACGTAGGGTTGTTGCGTGAGATGAAAGTGCTGTGATTTCATTTATAAAATTATATAAGTTGACACATTGTATTCATTAAATGTCAGTGAAGGTAAGAATACCAAGGAAGAAAGAAACAACAGGAAAATTAGGAATATAAGGGCATAATATAGAAATAATGTCTGAGATTTATCTTCAGGAAGAACAAATGTGGAGCTACAGCATAATTTCATTCATACCATGTTGTTTTCTAACACATTCTTACCAACTTCGTTTTTTAACATGTCATGGGTGTTTGGGTACCACCCAAAAGTATATTTTTTCTTATTGTTTGTGTTTATTTCTGGAACCTGTCTTGTCTCTACTTGGAAGCTAAGCAGGGTAAGATTTGGTTCACATTTGGATGGGAGACTTTGGGTGAATCCCAGAGCTGTAGGCCGGACTAGGAAACTGAGAGAAAAAAGTTCCAAAAGAAGCCAATGGCAAACTACTGTCTGTTGTCTATGAAGTCAACAGGAGTTGAACTCAATTTGAAGAAGAATTATTTCCTGGGAAAACTGAAGGGTACATCTGATTGTAAAGAATCAGAAGAGGTAATAAATTCTGAGTTCTTATTAATTAGTGTTAGTGTTAAAATCATAGACAGTCACATTTACGAAACATAAAGAATTCTATATATCGTGAGCCTGAATTGAGAAAACTGTCAGAGCAATTTTCGCAGAGGCTTCTTCCTCATACAAAAACACTCTCACACACAGCTCTTACACTTCTCCAAAGGAAATGAATGCATTAACTGATGTACATCATCCCCCAGTCATATGATTATTAGTGGCATTGGTGTAAAAAGCCTTAGTTCTTCAAAGCCATCACAATGCAGGGTGCATTTGGTTTTTTGTTTTTGTTTTTGTTTTTGTTTTTGTTTTGTTTGTTTGTTTTTGGTGTGGGTGGGTTGCAACCTATAATTGGATGGCACATATGTCACTTTATGGTATCAGTTATTGGGTCTCAAACCCAGGCATAGTGATAGGCAGAATTTATTTCAGTTTGTTGTAGTAATGATAACAGGCATGTTAGAGACTGACAACCTATTCAGGCAGCCTTCAGATATATAATTACAGCGCCCCTGTACACATATGCATTTTTCTTACATGTTTGCTTTACTGCTCAGGAACATATCCCATAAGAAAAAAATAGTACAGTAGTCATTAGAATGCTTTAGACACTTTTTGCCAACACCCTGTTTTTCATAATTTTGATACTGTCACATGATTTGTCAAGAAGGTTGTGTTTTCTAGAAAAGAAATACAGGAAGTTGCCTTGTAGCAAGTCATACCACTGGTCAGTCCAATTCAATATGATTTATACTTTGTATTGACTCTCGTCAACCTATACAGTTTTTGCTGACCTCCAGCACCCCATTTGCATCCCCTGAAACATTGCAAGTTCATTTCAACACCAAAATGGCCACATTTCAGCAGTCTAATTTTTGGCAAAAAACCAGGAAAAACATCTCAAAGTAGAAATATTCCCATTCCCAGCCTCAAGATTCCCCTAAATGGGCTGAAAGCACTCTGCTGAAATCCAGCAGCAAATTTTGGTGGCAAGATTTTTGCACTTAAAAAATCACTTCTACCAAATCTGATCTTTGTGCATTCAGTGGAAAATTTAAAAGGGGCCTCCAGGCATTTCAGATTTTCTTCTAGATGTATAGAGGTTAGGGGCCAGGAATAGTAAGCCTTATTTTTCTCTTATCCATGCATTTATCACAGCTTTCCCAGCCTGGTTCCCACTGAGAAATACCAACCAACAATTTCAACTTATTAACAAGCATTTTAACAAGGGAAATAATTTGCAAGCAACCGTAATACTACCAGACCAACATCTTGAAATTTAGCCCCACCATTAATCCCCCTTTTTAAAACAGCTCCAAGTTACTTCCTTTGAGAGAAAAATCCCAGAGAGATTGTCTTGGAGGACCATGTATGGCTCCTGTTATGACCTGAAAGTAACTTTAAAGGAAAAGCTTTTTCCCCAGTCTAGCACACCAAACTGGATAAGTCTCTTTCGAAACCTATAAATAGCACTAGACAGGACATATTTCCTTCAGCAAAGGATCGTTACCTTGTCGTGGTGCTGGAGCTTGAGCACTTCAATGATGCCATGAACTAAACCGTGAAGAGCCACTCAGGACGGGAAGGTCACGACAGAGAGGTCAGACTAAATGCGATCCCTGGGGAAGGTAATGGCAACCCACCCCAGTATTCATGCCATGAAAACTCAATGGATCAGTACAACCAGAGATATGTTGGTATACCATCGGAAGATGAGACCCCCAGGTCAGAAGATGGTCAAAATGCTACTGGGGAGGAACAGAGGAGGAGTTCAACTAGCCCCAGACATGATGACGCAGCTAGCTCAAAGCCGAAAGGACGGCTAGCAGCCGACGGTGCTGGTGGTGAACGGCGAATCCGATGTTCTAAGGATCAACACACCATTGGAACCTGGAATGTAAGATCTATGAGCCAGGGCAAATTGGATGTGGTTATTGGTGAGATGTCAAGATTAAAGATAGACATTCTGGGCATCAGTGAACTGAAATGGACTAGAATGGGCCACTACACATCAGATGACCACCAGATCTACTACTGTGGACAAGAGGACCACAGAAGAAATGGAGTAGCCTTCATAATTAATAGTAAAGTGGCTAAAGCAGTGCTTGGATACAATCCAAAAAACGACAGAATGATCTCAATTCGAATTCAGGGCAAGCCATCTAACATCACAGTGATCCAAATATACGCCCCATCCACAGATGCTGAAGAAGCTGAAGTAGAGCAGTTCTATGAGAATCTGCAGCACCTACTGGACAACACGCCTAAAAGAGATGTTATTTTCATCACAGAAGACTGGAATGCTAAGGTGGGCAGTCAAATGACACCTGGAATTACAGGTAAGCATCGCCTGGGTATACAAAACGAAGCAGGACATAGGCTGATAGAATTTTGCCAAGAAAACTCACTCTGCATAACAAACACTCTCTTCCAGCAACCTAAGAGACGGCTTCATACATGGACTTCCCCAGATGGACAACACCGAAACCAGATTGACTACATCCTTTGCAGCCAAAGGTGGCGGACATCTATACAGTCAGTAAAAACAAGGCCTGGAGCTGACTGTAGTTCAGATCACGAACTTCTTCTTGCACAATTTAGGATCAGACTAAAGAGATTAGGGAAGACCCACAGATCAGCTAGATATGAGCTCACTAATATTCCTAAGGAATATGCAGTGGAGGTGAAGAATAGATTTAAGGGACTGGACTTAGTAGATAGGGTCCCAGAAGAACTATGGACAGAAGTCCGCAACATTGTTCAAGAGGCGGCAACAAAATACATCCCAAAGAAAGAGAAAACCAAGAAGGCAAAATGGCTGTCTGCTGAGACACTAGAAGTAGCCCAAGAAAGAAGGAAAGCAAAAGGCAACAGTGATAGGGGGAGATATGCCCAATTAAATGCAAAATTCCAGAGGTTAGCCAGAAGAGATAAGGAATTATTTTTAAACAAGCAATGCACGGAAGTGGAAGAAGACAATAGAATAGGAAGGACAAGAGACCTCTTCCAGAAAATTAGAAACACTGGAGGTAAATTCCAGGCAAAAATGGGTATGATCAAAAACAAAGATGGCAAGGACCTAACAGAAGAAGAAGAGATCAAGAAAAGGTGGCAAGAATATACAGAAGACCTGTATAGGAAGGATAACAATATCAGGGATAGCTTTGACGGTGTGGTCAGTGAGCTAGAGCCAGACATCCTGAAGAGTGAGGTTGAATGGGCCTTAAGAAGCATTGCTAATAACAAGGCAACAGGAGATGACGGCATCCCAGCTGAACTGTTCAAAATCTTGCAAGATGATGCTGTCAAGGTAATGCATGTTATATGCCAGCAAATTTGGAAAACACAAGAATGGCCATCAGATTGGAAAAAATCAATTTATATCCCCATACCAAAAAAGGGAAACACTAAAGAATGTTCAAACTATTGAACAGTGGCACTCATTTCACATGCCAGTAAGGTAATGCTCAAGATCCTGCAAGGTAGACTTCAGCAATTCATGGAGCGGGAATTGCCAGATGTACAAGCTGGGTTTAGAAAAGTCAGAGGAACTAGGGACCAAATTGCCATTATCCACTGGATAATGGAAAAAGCCAGGGAGTTTAAGAAAAACATCTATTTCTGTTTTATTGACTATTCTAAAGCCTTTGACTGTGTGGGCCATAACAAATTGTGGCAAGTTCTTAGTGATATGGGGATACCAAGTCATCTTGTCTGCCTCCTGAAGAAACTGTATAACAACCAAGTAGCAACAGTAAGAACAGACCACGGAACAACGGACTGGTTTAAGATTGGGAAAGGAGTACGGCAGGGCTGTATACTCTCACCCTACCTATTCAACTTGTATGCAGAACACATCATGTGACATGCTGGGCTTGAGGAATCCAAGGCTGGAGTTAAAATCGCTGGAAGAAACATTAACAATCTCAGATATGCAGATGATACCACTTTGATGGCTGAAAGTGAAGAGGAACTGAGGAGCCTTATGATGAAGGTGAAAGAAGAAAGTACAAAAGCTGGCTTGCAGCTAAACCTCAAAAAAACCAAGATTATGGCAACCAGCTTGATTGATAACTGGCAAATAGAGGGAGAAAACGTAGAGGCAGTGAAAGACTTTGTATCCCTAGGTGCGAAGATTACTGCAGATGCTGACTGCAGTCAGGAAATCTGAAGATGCTTAATCCTTGGGAGAAGAGCAATGATCAATCTCGATAAAATAGTTAAGAGCAGAGACATCACACTGACAACAAAGGTCCACATAGTTAAAGCAATGGTGTTCCCCGTAGTAACATATGGCTGCGAGAGCTGGACCATAAGGAAGGCTGAGAGAAGGAAGATAGATGCTTTTGAACTGTGGTGTTGGAGGAAAATTCTGAGAGTGCCTTGGACTGCAAGAAGATCAAACCAGTCCATCCTCCAGGAAATCAAGCCAGACTGCTCACTTGAGGGAATGATATTAAAGGCAAAACTGAAATACTTTGGCCACATAATGAGAAGACAGGACACCCTGGAGAAGATGCTGATACTAGGGAGAGTGGAGGGCAAAAGGAAGAGGGGCCGATCAAGGGCAAGGTGGATGGATGACGGACTCGTCCCTGGGGGAGCTGGGGGTGTTGACGACTGACAGGAAGCTCTGGCATGGGCTGGTCCATGAAGTCACGAAGAGTCGGAAGCGACTAAACAAATAAACAAAAGCAAAAAGGACATTCTTCTTGTTTTCAGCTGTTGTTAAGGATTCAGTTCAGCATAAACATTCAAACAGCCTCAGTGTGCATGGCCATCTCTTTGCCAACAGGAAACTTACCTTAAAATTGGAAATTATTGAAAAAGGAAAATGAACCCTTGATTTTGAAGCTCAGATTTACTATATTTACCTATGCAATCAAAAAGTTAATCAGTTATAGCTAGAGTCACTTGTTGAGATGGGTGGCTATAGAAATCAAATAAATAAATAAATAAACAAATAAAACATGCCCACATGGAATGGATAAAATAAAACTTACTACTCAGTGAAGATTTTTCAATATCATACAGGCCAAATAAAATTCCACTTGAAGCATTGGGCATTTCTGGGTGTGGTAATTCACACATTTACATTTTATTGTAAACTGCCCAGAGTCCCCCTGTTGTGGGGGAGATGGGCAGTGATAGAAACTTGAATAATAAATAAATAAATAAATAAATAAATAAATAATTTGGCCAATGGCGTTCTTCATATTTCCAGTCTTTCAAAGGCAATTTTCCATATGGCTCAGAGGACGGATGCTCAAGAATCTCTACCTCAATACCCATTTGAGTAATAGGAACTAACTGGAGGTATATAGTACTTTTGTAACATTTTTTTTATTTACAGTTTTACATGCTGTACAGAGATAAAGACAATCACATACTGTGAGCAAATCTACCTCCCTCTTCAGGAGAGACAGCCTTAAGATACTGACATGGGATTGTGCAAAGCTTTGAAAAAGTACTTCAATTCAGTGAAGCTTCAGTCAAATCACTCTATCCAACAGATCCACTTTGAAGTAGCAAATTGAAACTGGTGGCTGTGAACTAACTTTGTAGTTTCACAGGTTCCATGTCTGTTCTGATGCTTCTGGGCTTTAACGAACTATATTTTGTTTTACTGTAAGCCCCTTGGTTAGGCAGGCATATAAATGTGACACCACCCAGAGTCACACTGTTTGAGTTGGGTGACCCTATAAATCAATTAAAGATATGCATACATGCACACACATGCACACATGTGTAAGGAATGCCTAAGACTAAATAAAAGACTCAGACTCTAAATCAAGTTTAAGCTCTGGCTTTTATTTAGAATAGAATGCACACCAGTAAAAAGCTGAGAGTGAGGGAAGCGTGCCAAAAGTTGAATTAAATAGTCTCGCGCCAAACAGCGCTCCACCCCCACACTCCCCGGGTGTGCCCCATGAGTTCCATGGAGTGACAGGTCATCCAGACTTGATAGGTGAGAGGTCGTCCAGTCCCATTCGCCCCGGACATCGCTCTGTTTGCCTTCCTGCGAGGTAATGGTCCATTACCGGGCGATTAGACTTCAATATTCCTCGAAAGCCGGCCGCACCCTTCCGAACCTCGCCCTGATTATTTCTTTGACAATGGTGTCAATGGTTGATTACTGGGCAGTGAGACCTGGTTGTTCAATAGATCCCCCAAACCCATTACCTTCTTTGTCCGGTTTATCGCCCGCACCTCTCCAGTCAGTGACACGCATCTGCGCTTTGTCATGCGAGCCGTTACGATGTCGCAAACATCGCAACGGCGATCATGACAACATGTGGGCATGCGCACGTGCACACACACACACACACACAGGCATAGACAGAATGTTGCAACTTAGATTCCATTCATGGAAAATGCTGGGCTCTCTAACTTAGACATGAGCAGCCAGACAGTGAGATTTGGATGATAGGCTAACACCTAAGAAAACAAGAATAGCACCTGGTTTGGGCCAAGACCCATCATAGACCAACATTTTGATTTTCACAGTGTCCAACCAAATGCTTCTGGGGCACTTACAAGCAGAAGAGGGAGGCTTATGCCTCTCCCATTATTGCTCCCTGAAACTGGCATTTGCGTGCCTTCTCTAACCCACAAACAACAGTGAGTCCTCAAAATCAATAGAATTTGATAAACCTTATCAATTCTCTTTAAAAAATATCAAATTAGTTCCATCACCACATCCTGTTGCAATGCATTCCATAAGCTAATTAGGTACCATGTAAACAAGTGTTTTCTTTTGTCTTAAGTCTCACAGCTTTACTGAATGACTTCTGGCCCTGGTGTTTTACAACACAGAAGAAAACTTCTTTCTGCAGCCTTTCTCCATGCCTGGTGAGGTTTTATATATCTTGAACATGTCCCCCTTCAGTTTCCATTTTTCTAATCTGAATAGTCCCCAACACTCCGGCCTTTCCTTGTAGGAAGATTTTGAAGCTCTGCTCATTTTGGTCTCTTGCTTCTATTCTTTTTCCAGCTGCCTTTTTCCATTTATTATTATCACATGTGATGATCAGGACCATACATAGTGTTCTAGATGTGAATATACATAGAATAGATGCATATGAGGATGCTACATGGCAGTTTTGTTTCCTAGCATGAAATTGGCCTTTTTCAAAGTGTCTACTCACTGTTGACATTAACATTAGGCTATGCACTATGAACCCCAGATTCTTTCTTGTTAGTTACCAAGAGCTCAGGATTAGCACATATATGAATCAGCATATATATATATGGAACACCATATGTTTGTCCCAATGTGCATCCTTTTACACTTACTCAAATTGAACTGGAAAGAATGCATCTGGGCTCTGGCCCAAACACTGACCAAGAATAGGGCTATACATGCCACTTTCTCTGGGCCAATATCTTTCTCTGTGGCCAGCTTTTTTATATAGCAATACAACTCACCACACTAGCCTGCTTTAGCTACTTCTACTAATGCAGAGTATTGCTAGTAAGCCACAACCATGAATATCTGAGTCCTACCCAGGAAATCTTAAGCTTTGCCAATGTTTTCCACCTAGCTTGGCACTTGACCAAAGCAAATGTTGAAGAAGCCCTTTCCAGGAGGGCCCAAACTTGCTGACCAGCTATATCAACATAGCTGATGTATGGCTACAAAACCCAGTGACCAAAAACAGTGAAGTGACACTATCCCATAAGGGCAAGCCAGTGGCCATTCTTCTGAATCTCACCTAGGTTAAATTTGGCCAATACTGGTACCCTACTGTAGCCTAGAAGGAAAGATCCTTCTTGACATTTCCAGAGGGTACAACTAAAATTCAGCTACATAATTAAAAGTGGGAATGAGAGCAAGAGGGCTTAGGCAAAAGCAAGGGCAAGGGGCCAAAATGGCAGGCACAGCTGTGGCTTGAGCCCCACCTTTTTATATGTGCATCAGTGTTGGATGTATCTTTTAAGAGGCAGCCTTCAATCCACAGCTGAGCCTGCCATCTGGCCATCTTAGTTTCCCTGGTATGGACACACCTCCCATTCCTACCCTTACTCCCTCAACCCCACCCTCCCCAACTGCCATTTGGGAGTAGTTTGGGACTGTTATCTTATGAATGAAGGGAACTTAAGGGTGGGAATGAGAGCAGAACATTTCTCTGGGAATTCAAATGACTTCTCATTCACTTTTAACCCACCCAAAAAGTACAAAAGCAAAAGCAGTGTCCTTCTGGTATGATAGCACATCACTACAATACGACCTCTTAAACATTTCCTATCCCGAATATTTCACTGTTATTCCTGTATCACATTTACTTACAAAATAACAAATTGGATGCATCAGTGAGATCTGATCTAGTTTAGATAGTGATACTGTATTTGGGATTGACATTTTTTTAAAAGGACACTCTGAACCCTTAAATTTTGCATTTGTACTTTATTGCTATAGGTATTGCGCATAAGACTTGATGAATCACAGCCGTTTTATCTTAATGCATTCCAACAGGCTTCTTGTGATTTTTAGGAATTTTGTATAGAAGGACTTTGGCTGATCAAGACAAAAAGCACATGATTACAATGCCTTTATAATACTGCTGTGTTCTATTATAGTTTTTTTTAAAAAAAAAAACCTGTGTACATTGATTCTTTATTTGGCTTACATTTATTTTGTATTAAATATAAGAGTGAAGCTTTCCTAAAATCTGGAAAAAATATTTGAGAATCTTTGAGAATTTCTTATGCTTCTCCTCTCTTAGGTATCATATAATTGGACTCCTATTAATCCCTTGTATGGTGATTTTCACTTTTTTCTTAGCACACAGTATCTTGATAAAATAAAATGCAATTAGACTGCAGACCCTACAACTAACTAAACAGTGATGCATGGATAAATTGTAACCTTGATGTTTTGACCAAACATATCTACATATGAAGGTTTCCGTCTCCCTCTTGAAATGCATTTGGGCCAGCCTAGCACAGTTCCCTTAGCTTCTGTATAAGATGCCTCTAGTAGACACAGAACAATATCCATTTATACTCTGATAATGAGGCCTCCTGTAATTGTATTTCTATGGCATTTTAATTGTGTGCAAGCTACAAACATTTTAGTACAGTAGCACATTTAGATTTTTCAGGGAAAACAGCTACTACTGATTCCACATAAATTGTCTCCATTTTTATTGATAAATACTCAATGTTCAATGCTTTGAGACACTGCCTGCAGAAAAGGAGCTCTATTTTACATTTATATGTTATTACTTTTTTCCTCTTCACTCCACTGCCTACAAAACAAAACAAAACAAAACAAAACAAAACAAAACAAAACAAAACAAAACAAAACAAAACAAAACAAAACAAAACAAAACAAAACAATACAGACCATTGTCTCCTTGTCCACATCTGAGACTCTGTATTAATACTACATAATGAAGCTGCTGATTAGTATAATGTATTTTTAATGAAAATACTAAATGAAAAATGAAAGCACCCAGCTTTAAGAATATCGTGCATTTCAAAATGTCAGTTTAATATAGAACAACACAGTGACATATCCGTTTATTTCTAAGCTAGGGTGAATCTCCATAAGTTTTTTTATCCCATCAATGTGATGACCAACTCATTCATAGAACACACAGTTCATGTTCTAGTCCATCTTGCTGATGCTACCTTATCTCAAAAATCTGTCTGATTGCAGACAACTGTGATTTCCATGCACAACCAAGTACAATATAAAGTTGCAGTATGGTGAGTTTATCAGTGTAATCTCACTGAAAGAAGAAGGTCTCTATCAGCATTTTGAAGCTGATTTAAGACTTACTGTACAGAATTAACTACATTGGGTTCTCTGGTAATATCACTGTGAAATTGAGTAGTAAACAGACAAAATATCATGGGTTGATAAAAGAAAAGTGATTGATGCCTTTCAAATAGATTAGTGAATAAGGAAATTTTATTTCACAGGAAAAATACTAGATTAAAACAGTCAAACATGGCAGTTTACAATGTTGCTGGTTGCCAAAAATACGGGCCTTCTCTTATACCTCATACTTTTCTCATGGGTATGAGTTTTGTTCCTGGTGTTTACCTTCCATACACAGCAGATATTGTGCTGTGCTGTTTATCTGTTCCTACTGATTAACAACATTCTGGAAAACAACTGCACGCATAAATGCACAAAACCATACTTAGAGCTTTTCCAATGTGCTGAATAGGTTTCCATTCAGCACAGCCATTGCAGCCAGTTGCAAAATATACAAGTTTTGAAAAGCAATCTATGCAGCATCTCTAGGAGTCAAATGGCTAGTAGGGTTTCCTATGATGATGATGATGATGATGATATTATTATTATTATTATTATTATTATTAAATTGGTATGCTGCCCAACTTCCAACTACTCTGGGTGGATGGATGGAAACAGCTCTTTGCCATGAAGCAGCGTCTAAGAATCATCTCATTATGTTTCCAGATATAAGCAATGACTAACTTTCCATGAGAGAGCACTCGCTCTAGTCATGCTGAAACTTAGAAACAACTAACACAACCAGGCAGCAAATAACTCTGTATAATTAAAATATGGGGACTTGAACTCCCAGAATTTCCCAGCCAGCATGGCTATTGCAATGAAATCTGGGAACTAAAGTCCACTCATCCAGACAGTACCCAAACTGGAGAAGGCTGATCTAAGCAATGTTGAAGCTAAGCATTCTCCTACCCCTGCTGCCATGGCATCTATCCTCTTTAGAACAATTTGAAGTTAATATGCTACACCAAACAAAGCTGGCTCAGGCCAGAGAAAACAACTGCATATTTAGTAGAAGCTGCAAACATCGTTAAACGATGAGAGTGAAATCAAACTTCCTTACTGCCTACCCATCTGCTGTCATTCATATACTTCATACTGGCCAGCATCAAGAAAAGCTGACAAGATTCCTAAATGTGAATGTGTGATTACCAATACACATTCATTCAGCTTATCCTTGGAAAAATACACTTCTGTCTAATTCACTTTCCAAATGCAAATTACTGGTTTGATTAATGGTCTCCCATCATATTCCCCTTTCCAACAAATCCATTTAGAATCAAATAGCAACTTTTATACCTGCTACAGAATTCCAAATGAGTTGTTAAAATATCATAAGAAGCAGATTAATAGCTACATCATTATCTAAGAATAATCTTATTTTTTTACACAATCCTATTACATTTCTAAAGATCTAGCTTAGAAGTAACTGAACTGGAACTGCCAGGCAGGGCTCAGAGTAATCCATAATGGATGGCAGCTATGAAACCACATTAACTCTCCTAGACAGAGGACAGATTGCTGGAAATGAGCTGAAGGGTACAGTAGAAACCAGAAGGGAACCTGAAAAACTTCTGAAGTTTATTTGATGACAAAACAACTATAATCTTTCTTTAAGGAAAATCAAAAATGAGATCCAACATTTTTAGATCTTCAAATTAAATTAAATTAAATTAAAAATATCAAAGCACATAGGTTAAAGCTAACATGAGATTAATAAATGTTATCTTGCAGATTTAGATACATAAGCTTCAAATTTATACATAATATTTCAGTAAGTAAACATTGCAGTAATTTATTTATATATATAATTATATATATATATACTGTGTGTGTGTGTGTATACACACACACGTACATACACACACACACACAATTTTATTGCATTGCAGTAATTTCTACAGTTCAGAAGAATGCTTTTATATTATCATCAACAATATAAGCATCACTGATATTATTAACAAGGCTTAATTGGAATCAGTAGTTCTCTACCTCTCCTCCCCCAATTTTGCAACATAGCAGCTCATCTCAAAAGAGGTCTTCTGGGCCTCTACAGGATGCCTTTCTATTACAATTCATTCCTGATAATCAGGGATATGGAAAAAGAGTTTCTAATTTAGAAATTCTAAGTTCTGATGAATAACCTTAAGTCTCCATACCTCTTGTACTAAACAAGTATTGAACTACTTATTGAGTATTTCTTCAGATTGCTCCAATATTTGGAGGAAGAAACATCTAAAAATAAGAAGTTGTCTTCAATGGAGGATAGGCACAACTTCTTATGCCAGCATTCACAGTCAGCATCCTTTTTAGAACAACCTGTTCTATCTTGTTGAAGTGGTTTAGAAATTGCCTCTGCTTTTTGTAGCTAATCAAAACCCAGAGGGAAAAGAAAAAAAGAAAATGATCTTGCTTGTGGATAGTCCAGGATTTCCTGGGGAAATCATTTCATAGTTCAAGGACCCTAGTTTGAATCCAGTTAGAAAAGTAGTTGCACGCCAAGAGTATTTCTAATTTGTATTGCATTTAACAAACCGAAGCAAGGGTATGCTTCTAAAGCAACACTTGCTGTTTTTGCAAGATGCTTAAATAGTTGCTAGGCAACTGGTTATTGACTGCTTGGTCAGAATTCTTGCTTTTTCCATTTCCTGGTGGTCCAAAATGTACACAATGCACATTATTCATTTGTTAGACCTACAACCCATGCATTTTCTTAAAACCACTGAGATATACATAATGTTTATTTCTGCCAAAAGACCCAAACTGAGATATATTTAGATTCCACTGAGGGATCAAGGACCTATGTCCAAAATGGGAATTTAAGTGCTTGGCATATTGATGTTTTGTTCTGTAAATTTACCACCTGTTTTTTTCTCAGTGTATTACCATTCTAGAAAAACTCTAATCTCCTGCTGCATTTTAGCCCCTCCAACAGTTATTAAAGCCAGAAGAACACTGCCACCTTTTTTTTAAGCAACTCAACAAGATGGAACATTGTTTTTAGTTGGAACAAAGCTAAAATGGTTTTATAAACTGTCTCCTGACAGTTACATAGATATTTTAATATGTATGAAAATGGTTTCTGTTTTGGGAGCATGATGTGAATTTGATGTGCCTCTATTAATGTGTATGCATGCACCAGACAGGTTTGCAAGGGTTTTGAATTAAATCTTCAGGATTTTGCATGCAAGTAGGGATGGGGAAAATCCAGTCTAAAACCTATGAAGTCAGCACAGAGCACACTACTGGCTTAGATGGGTCAATATACAACAAATTAATGAGACCTTTATTGAGATAGAGGGAGGCCAAGAGGACTAAACAGAATTTCTTCATGAACAGCCAGTTGGTGCATCTACCTGGGCAGAGGATCATTGCAAAAACAGGTTTGGGTGCCTTGTTTTTATTCACATTTTAATAAGCACACAAAATTGTCTCCATGTATGTAAATCATATGAAAACAAATTCACACATAAATGAACAAATCATGTTTTCAAAGCTGTTAGATATTAACAAACAAGCAAAAAACTACAGCCTGAAAATCTAATGGTTTTAAAATATATCAGTCATACCACTTGCAACTGGAACACAGCATACAGAGGTAACATTCTGAATATTTATGAAGGCTGTGCCAAGCAGCAGCATGGCAATTCAATATTTGATGGCTATAATCCATTTGGAAAATATTCATATCCTTCACAATCAGAGTAGGAAAAATGTATCATAGGAAAGCCTCTGTTGTGGCAACCGTGAAATGTGTTCCAATTTTAACAGTGATGATTTCCTGAATGATTAACACTGAACATTAAAAAAACAGAAGAACAGATCAGCTGCAAGAAAATGACAAAATCAACTCAAGAAACGTAGAAAGGTACTTCATTAACCTATGGTATATTTTTTTAAATTGTAATTAAAAAAAATTAAAATGCAGAATATTTTTTTCCCTTTTGGATTGCCTGACGTCAATCCTGTTTTCCTGAAAATCACTGATGAGTGACACAAGACAGAAATGAGTACATTCCTAGTAATATTATTCCTAGCAATTTGGTTTAAAGAATGGGTACCATAGTTGAAAAATATCAGGTTTATTTGATTCCTAAGTCAAGGATGAACTAGATACATTTCCCCCTACCTGGTGAACAATACACTTGTTAATATGAGAACTCCAAGAATTTCTAGCCTGTGCGGGAATTGTAGACCAACATATCTGGAAGACACATGGTGGGAAAAAGCTAAATTTTATATTTATAGAAGTAATAAGATTTTATGAAAGTTCTTACTTTTGGTAAGCCAAAATTATTTGAGCATGGAAATAAAACCAATCAATTATGAACGCTAGGTGACATGATTTTACCAGGTCACATGAATGGATGGGTAGAAATGAGATAACGGAGTACAAAAAAAGTGACTCTGTTATTTAGAGTATTTGCTCAGAAACAGTTTGGTTTGTTTGAAATGCATGGTTTAAGGTTAGCTTTGTTCATATGTACACATGGCAAAGGAGTGAATATAAATCTCAAAAGGTCTCTCCCTTATTTGAGGAGTAGTGATACATGAGCCCAAGCATCCATGGAAAGGTAGGATCAAAATCTGCCAACACACACACTGCACCTGCCAACTTGCAGATTTTGATATCTCACCATCACAGCCCTTGTGGACTAAAATGCAACTTATTAAGAGAACAACTTGAATTACTTTCTGTTGCAACAATAAGTCATATGAGGTCAATTCTACATAATTCATTTTGATCATAACATGTAGAAAGAATCATGGTTTTAGTCTTTTCTGGTGACCAGGATGTCAAAAGATACTGTTTCTGTTTTACCACTAGTGGTTTTTTTGTGGAAAGGAACAGGACGGAAGAAGCTGTTCTGCATGCATGTGTGGGAGTTCCTGAGAGCAGAAATCTAACTTGAGAATTAGTGAAACAGGTTTCACCAACTAAATCTTACCAGGTGGAGGATCAAAAAGGTCATGCTCTGCACGTGTGCACCAGGAAACGAGAGCAGAAGAAAGTAACCTGAGATTAGCAATCTCTTTAACTAAGAGCAGGCAAAGTGAGAGGGAAGAATTCTTAACTCTGTCTACACCCCACTGCCCCTTTGTGGTCATGAAGCACTGGAGAGTCAGCTTCGCTGAATTCCACACTTCCCATGGAAGCAGCAAGACATGACTGGAGCTTTTGCAAATGGAAGACTGTGATTTCTGATGCGAGTATACCTGGAGGCACATGATGAAACGTGGATCATGACATTACAATGCAGACCCCATGATTTACATATTTGTTTCCAATGTCAAATGTTTTGAATGCTTCAGCATAGCAAAAGGCTGCAGAGGTTTTGACAACTAGCTTGGACCACCTATTACATCTTTAGCTGACAACTGTAAATCCAGACATCCCTCAGAACACCCAACACAGCATCAGTTGGGACACTGTGTTCACACAGCTCCACCACCCAGTAAGCACATGGCCAGCAACCAGGGCCAACCCTAGCATCTGGCAGAGTGAGACAGGACTCAAGTGACAGATGCGAAGAGGTATGCAATGGGAAGAGCTGTTGGTGCTCTTTCCTGGGCTACTTGCCCCTTAGCTCCTGTCTTGTGGTCTCCAGAATACCCCCAAATCATGCCGCCCTCAAGTAGCCAATTTAAATTGGGGTAATTTGTTATATTCTTAGAGGAAAAAGGTGGAAATGGAAGTATTATGGATCTATTTCCATGTTTAATGTCCCCCATCAACCTCCCAAAAAGCAGTAAAATGGGTCTCAAATCTGGTGACAACCACATTATCTGGCAGATCAGAAAGTTAAAGTGGTACAATATATTCTGTACTCCTCTTAGCTATCTTATTGCCCTCAACTTATATGAAGATGCTGCCATGTTTCCAGAGATTTTGCTAATCTGGTCAGAAGTTGTACATGGAATCAAGCAGAGGAATTATACAAATTTATCCTTTATCTCAGGCAGAAGAAAATTTTGAGCTATCCTTACCAAGGACCCATGACTATTAGAGAGAGAATAACTGGAGGGTGCATGGCTAAGGCTTCCTTCCACCTAAATCTCATGTTTTCTGTGAAAAAAGCTGGCAGTAATGTTGAGTCTAGAGTTTACAATAGTCTGATGGTACACATGTACGACACTGGAATAGGTATAAAAATACTTAGGAATAGGATAAATATTGAGCTAGCATCCTGTGAAGGCCAGGAAGAAATTTCTTTTCAAAACGTAGCATCAGAGTTTAGACAACAGTTTGCATCCAAGTTATTAACTAGTTTATATTAATGAAACATAAACCAATTGACCATCAGTTTGTACATTTTTCCATGCAAGAATGTTCAGAAGACTTATCAAGAACAAGAATGTTCAGAATGCAAATGACAATTAGCATATTCAGGATTTGTTCTGGCATTTTGTATAGCTATATAAAAGGCATCCACCCAGAGGAATACACATATAATGTATTATATCTTCTGAAAGCCTTGCAAGTTTGGATTGTTCATTTTTAGAAAAGAAAAAGGGTACCTCAGAAAGTCAAAAATGCATTTTAGTGTGTTTATTTCAGTTGGAAGAACAAACATGCCCTTCAAAGTTTTGGAAAACAATGAAGGAAAGAAACAAAAAAGAAAGGTAGAAAAAGATAAAGTAGGAGATAAAGAGGTCACTGGAAGGCAGAAGATAGAAATCTGAAAACTACCTGCAATGTCAAGTTAATTGAATTATAGACAAAAACAGGAAGACAAATCATAGCTAGTTTCTTTAATCTCCAGATTCCCCATCCAAGCCACATCAGAGTGGCAGGAACACAGCCATTTCAGATCTTTTGTGAAATTGTTCCACAACCTGTGAGACAAATAGACAAGCAAATGTCATTCTGTCTCGTCTCTTATCTATTGTGTCAATAAACATTCTGATGGTCAAATAGAGAACTGGTAACAGAAATTAACCAGTTTTAGCCATTCCAATGTTACTGCAAGCATACCACTGCAATTTTGCTAGGGTAACGCCAGAGATGCTGGTTCATATGAATGATTTTACTCATCTGGAATAGAGAAATTCAATTTCTGAGTTTCAGAACTCAGTGCCTGATATTATTTGAGAGTGTTCTGTTTTTAAAGAAAAATCAAAGGTACCTGACCTTGTATATATACTGTATAATATGGAGGCTTTCAGGGAGTACCTCATAAAAAATGATTTTACACAACACCCTAAGTCATGATTTGTTTGACTACTGTTTATTGAATATGCCATATTTGTCTGAGTTCAGATATCCATAGTTTATATATCATGATAGCTTGAATTAGACAACATGATTATCATCATGGTTGTTACTTAACCTCTAAGCCTTCTGGAAAGCTGCAGAGGACGTCAGTAATGGAGTGGCATTGATAGACATGTGGTTGAAATTTGGGGAGCTGTTTTCTTGGACAGTATGAGACAAGGCTAAAGGTAGAATTAGAGCAGTAAGTCTCTAAATTCCTACCTTTAATCCCCCTTTCTAAACCTATGAATAAAGATCCACATTTGGCCATTTTACACCTCTTCTCTGGCTTTTGAAGAGGGCTAAGAGTTAGAATGTTTTAAGAAGGAATAAGACTCAGCTTCAGAAAAAAAAATCACAATTGTCAGGTGCTTCCAGAATCTACCTACTTATTCCATAGGTAAAATCTTGCCTAGACCAGCTGGAGAAGCCTTGGATCTTATTCATGAATGCAAGAACAACTTTACTGGATCAGACTGGATCAAATGATTCAAGTTCTATTGAATAGAGCTATGCAGTGCTTCAGATTTGTTTTCCAAAAGGTACTTTGGAGTATGAGACAAGCAAATATAGGGCCTTGTTTGTGACATCTTCAAGCAGCCAGCTCCCTTCTCTAAGGTGCTGCAGATAGTTGTGATGTTCACACCCCTAAATGCTTAGAAGCAACTTTTGGAGATTGAAGCTGAAGTGGTCCACAACTCTCTTCCTAAGCTGGCTAACTACATGTCCTATTAGAAGCCCATCAGCAAGAAATGACTGCCATCTTCCATTTGGGCTCCCCAGCAACCAATATTGAGAAGAACATTGTCTCTAATTCAAAAGGAAATTCATTGCCATCATGACAATGCCAGTCATCGCAGCCTTCAAGAATTTGATCACTACTGCTTTAAGAGGCTCTTGCTCCTAGCTAATTGTCAATAATCCTTTCCAAATGGACTTCCATGCCCCCTTCATGATTAAAGGGTAACAATGGCACTTTAAAGTATTTAATGTAGGATATAACTTGGTATTCCACTTCTGTGCCAGCTTTTGAACCAGAAGAATTTTCAAAGGTGGCCCCATTCCTTTTCGCTTCCAACATTAGATCTGACAATGCAGCAGTCTTTGATCTATATCAAATGAGAGGGCAATAGCAAGAAATTGTATAGGCCCAATCCATCCCTAAGTAATCATCTTAAAAGTCCATTATTTAAAAAAGAAGAGGGATCAAATCATATGTTTCAAACCCAAGTCACTTTAGATTTACTTGTTTTGTATGTTTTCTAATTGTCTCTTTATTCTTTTTCCATTAGCCATGTTGGGTTGCTCAGGTTTATAACTAGAAAGAGTGTTTATTAAGTGTACATACAGCAAAACACAGCAATTTAATTTTGGCCAAAGTCTATATTGTACCCAAAGGACTTTTAAAATTTGTTTCTGTTTCTGAATTTATATTCTGCTACTGCTATTGCTGTTGATATTGCATCACAATTGTGAGATAGGTGGCTATGTAAACAGATATATTAGATAAATAAATAAGCCATATTTATGTATGTGCAAGAGAGACATTTAATGATGTGCAGTTAAAAATATGAATTGATTTGAAATATGTTTTCAGTTTTGGATTGAACATACAACATATTTAATGCATATTGTATCAATTTGATATTATTGTATTTGAAACAAAGGCCTAATAGGAAAAAAACTGTACACCTTTAAGAAAGCTCCTTAAAAATCCCATGATTGCTAATTCTGAAATTTGTTAGACTAGGTGGTGCTAAGTGACATCCAGTTCCTTTTCAGAAATTGAGGGGCATGTGAAGCATTAGTCTAGTGTAGAGTCAAGAACATTTCTGATTATACATGTTGTGCTTTTTAATGAATAATGGATAGCATAGCTTCTTTACATTTATCATTTCAAATGTATCAGTAGCTACTGCCACCAAAACATCCTGCCCTTGTTTGTTCACATTCATTTTCTCCACAAGCCTTTTATAGTTCTTAAATGAAGATATGACAAAATATTTCAGGATCTTCTTGGCTCTCTAATCTTCGAAAGTGGAATGAATTACACTAATTAGTACAATTAGTGCAATTCCACTATGGAAGTGGAATTAATTGCCCTCATTTATATTACTATGGATTAGTTAAATTAATTGCCAAGCTAACATTAGCTCTTCAACCCAGTCAGTGGGGAATGGGTTAACATGACTATTTATGAAAAGTTGAAAGTCAGATACAACAGTAACAAGATACTGAGAACAAAAGCTGTTTTACAGAAATCCTAAGCCTGTATAATCAGATGCAAAATCCTCTTAATTCATTAGAACTTATTTCCAGATAAAGATGTAGCTGAAATTTTAAGGACATACACATGGGAACAGAAGTTCTTGAAGATTTTGTTTGGTTTGCATTTTGAAGCTGTCCAACTTGATCAACAGCTCCTATACTAAATGTTTTGGATTTTACACTTCCATAATTTTAGTGACCTATTTTTTAACTCAGAAATGTAACAAAACATATACAATTTAGTTTAAGATATACCACCACATTAAATACAAGGTAGGTAGGTAGGCAGATTGGTCAAATTTTCATGAGGACTAAAAAATATAGGTAACTAGGACCATATTTTGGTTCACAGTGTGCAGGATCAAGCCAAGTTGGGTGTCTTGTCAGATCCTGGAAGAAGATAGGCAGAAGTGAAATTCAATGTACGCCTGACTTCTAAGGCATTCTTTTGGGACCTATGCACTAATAGGTCTGAAGCAGTGCTGCCACAGCAAACCCTACACCTTCCTCAAATACCATAGAAAAACATGTTGATGCTTTCTTTCAGGCTACACTCTACTGCAGCCAATGAATGAAAATAACATACCACCTCACCACAAGTTATTTCTAAAATGGGCTGTCATCATTTTTCTTCCCACTCCTTTAATTACTATTCAAGTATGTATGAAATGTGCCCCAGTGATTCTGAAAGTTGGCTACTAAAATCCAGAATTGTTATTTGTGGAAGGGGCTATCATTTACATGATAGAAGAAGTGACTATACTGCTTTCTCCCCTTGCCAAGGCCCAAAACCTGAGCCTTTTGTCCAGCTAATGATGGGACATGTAGAAAGCCCTGTGGATACTGTTGATCCACACTTGGAGGAACAAGAACCAGTAAGATTTCATCTTCTCTTGCAGAAATCAATGAGGTCCATGCTGCAGAGCTTAAGGCCATCTACCACCCATTTATTTTTGCATCACTTGAATGAAACCAGAGGCTGAAAGCATGCCAGGATCAACAAAACAGGTATCAGCATCTTGAACTGTATTTTGCTAAGTGCTATGAAGTCACTTCAAAAGGGCACAGCTGACTTCTAAAGCCTCTAATTCCAATCCATCTGGCCAGTGTATGGATACAAATTATGTCTGAAATCCTACCTCACTTCAGGTATAACCTATATGTAAATTTATCCTGGTCCATAAATACATAAAGGGATCCCCTCATATTCAACATTCCCACTCACCCAGGTTCAATGCCAGAGCCTGGATACCAGATCCTCAGTAGTTGTGGGCTCATGCGCTTGCTGCTCAATGCCAGGTTGGCCTTAACAAGGATATCTTCATCTAAGATCTCATACATTACCAAGACATGGATTTGGGGGGGGGGAGAGATAGAGATATCCCTATTTATTGATTGTTTGATTGATTTCTCAAGTTTGTCACTGCCTATCTCCTCCCACCGGAGGTACTAAGGCATTATTTTGAAATGTCCCCATCTGGATTTTGAGTGGCAGCAGCCATGTCCCTGGAATAAGGGAGGAGGAGGAGGAGGAGGAAGAGGAGAAGGAGGAAGAGAAGGAGGAGATGGCTATTTCTAACTGTGAGTCTTCTGTGGTTTTCAGAGGTGTTGCTTCATAGGAAGCTACATGGGAGACCTTCTTGTAAAGTTGGGCTCTAGGGAACAGATGGGATTGCTGTTAGTATACCAGTCTCACTACTACATAGCAGCTTCCCTGTCTGGAACTGCCCAACACTGTGGTTAGATTGTCAGTGGAGTTTCCTGGACCTATGGTGTTGGGAAACTTCAACCAAACTCTACACCCAGAGAAGGCAGGTTGAAGTCTCCCAATCAATCAATCAATCAATCAATCAGACATAAATCTAGGAAACTCCACTGACAATCCAACTGGCTCAGCAGTTCATGGCAGCCATGAACCTGATTGAAGTCAATGAGGACCCAATGAACAATGGGGGTCACATATTGGATCTGTTTTTTGTCTTGGAGCAATGGCAACATGAGCTGGAGTTGGGGGAATTTAACATCAATTAACTTTAAAGCTCTTTGAATGCTTTGGAGTTCCCCACACTAGCTCCCCACTACAGAGGAGGGATAACCCTTCTATTGGTTTGCCTCAGATGAACCCCATCAAGAGACTGCTTGGGGAAGTTCCTGAGAATCTGGCACACAGTTCATATGAGGCCATAGTTTCCTCATGGAATGAAAGGGTGGCTGTTGCCTTGGATTGGATTGTACCTATGTGACCATTCTCTACGCATAGATTCAGATTTCTCTGCTCATATTGCTTCTGCAAAGTGCTGTCCAGTGGCCCTGTTTAAAGTAACCCATTCCCTCCTAAGATTTTTTGAGGTTTCTGTTGGTTAAAATTGCTCAGATCTATTCACATCTGGACTACAACTGTGACTAAGGCATGGTCTGGCTCCATGTTTTATTATATTTTATTTTATTTCTATTGTTGTTGCTTTAATTGTATGCCAGCCTAAGTCATTTGTTGGGAGAGCAGCAATATGAATTGACTAAATAAACAAACAAACAAGTGTGAACAGAAGTTTCCTTCAGACCTTTCTACACAATGAAGCAAGATTGAATACATGCATGTTCCTTACAAATGTTTGGATTTCCTCTTCAGATATATTGACTGAACAAGGCTGATATTTTCCCATCACAGACTGTGTTCACATAACCTCCTTATCTATGATTCACTTAAAACTATTTATTAAACCAATTGACTGGATTTGCACAATATATCAAACTAAAATGCAGTTGGCTCATTTGTGGTTCAGTGTGTCATGCAAAGACAATTAGTGTAATATTGATTTACCATTTGTAGAAAATCTGAGTCTCCCTTACAACAAAACTGGCAAGCACTGGGAAGAGAGAGATCTCTGCTGTTTCAACTTTTGCCTTCAGGGCTTAATTACTGCTTGGACTCTACCATATCTACCACAACCTAGCTTCTTTCTCCCTGTGGAATACTCTCTTAGATTCAGAACAGGGTTTCTATGACACCGAGAATTAAGTCAGCTCTACAGCAACTTTGCTTCAGAGTGGCTTGTCAGTTGATTTCTTCTTTTATATCCCCCTAAGCATTTTCAGTCCATTTTCTTTGACATACTTCTCCATTCATCTCTGGTGCCAACAGTAAAAACTCCAAGGCATCTTCTTACAAGAGAAATAAAATGTTCAGATATTGCTACTTTTGTCAAGCCCCTGATTATTTTAGCTGCCCTTGACTGTTAATTTCTACTAGAATTCTCATTAATTAAAGTACCTTTCCTTAACCTAGCTTTTCTCTCTTCCCTCATTCTCTTTGTTCCTAGATCGATCAAGGGGCTCTGCTCACGGTCATTCATGTCCTAGTCACCTCCCAATTGGATTACTGTAATGCACTCTACATGGGGCTGCCCTTGGAACTTCAATATGAAACGGCATGGGCAGTTACCTGTGTTTCTAGAACAATGCACATTACAACTCTGCTCTGCAAGCTGCATCAGTTACCAGTCTGTTTCCAGGTCCAATTCAAGGTGCTGGTTTTCACCTTTAAAGCCCTACATGGCATAGGGCTGGGTTATTTGAGGGACCGCCTCTCCCCAATTACATCTGCCCATCCCACCAGTTGCAGTAGAGAGGGCATGCTACACGTCCCATAGGCTAACTACATTTAGTGGGACCTAGGTGGCGGCCTTTTCAACCATGGCGCCCACTTTATGGAACATCCTCTCCCCGAAGTGAGGCCGGCCCCATCCCTGTCGATTTTCCGGAAGTCCCTCAAAACCTGGTTGTGCCATCAGGCCTGGGGGACCCAGGTAAGATTCTGAGGTGGATCCATCGTTATTAACATCTGCTCTTAGCCTAATATCTATTCTCTTTTGAGCGTTGTGCTTTTTAAAGTTTTTAAAAGCTTGTAATAATAATTATATATATGTGTGTGTGTGTGTGTTTTAGCATTAATGTGCACTGCCCAGATTCACTCGTTTGCGAGATAGTAAAGGTAAAGGTGTCCCTTGACATTAAGTCCAGTCGTGTCCGACTCTAGGGGGCGGTGCTCATCTCCATTTCAAAGCCAAAGAGCCGGCGTTTGTCCGTAGACACTTCCATGGCCCTGTGGCCGGCATGACTACATGGTACGCCGTTACCTGCCCGCCAAAGCAGTACCTATTAATCTATTCACATTTGCATGTTTTCGAACTGCTAGGTTGGCAGGAGTTGTGAGATAGGCAGCCATATAAATTTGACAATTAAATAATAAATAAGAGTCTTTGAGACTTTGCTTTTCTTACATTTTTCTTTCAACTTTACTTAAACTGTCTATTTTGGTGATTCTTATTCATCTCTGTTCCACAATACCACCACCACCTTTCCAAAAAGAATTTTCAAAAAATTGAAAGGAATTCTATCACATTGTAGGATTCATAAAACTAACCCAAACTCAAAGCTAGCCCTGTTTCTCCCTCTTCTTTTCATGAATTATTGCCTCCCTTAATGTCATCCCAGTGGCTTCAAATTCACCTTTTATTTTATAATTCACAGGTGTTTCTTGATAACTTGGAAGAATTTTTTACTCCAATGTTATTTATTTTCTTTTTTCAGTTTTAACTCTGGGGTTTCAGCTGAATACAGTCAGCTTCTGACAGAAAGAATGTATTTGTGAATTAATAATTATAAAGAAGGAGAACACTTATTCCCACAACCCAGACTGCTTATTAAATAATACAGAGTTGTGTACTTCTCATCCATTTGCTATTTGAGTTCTTTTTCTTTTTGGGTATCAACAAGGAGCCAATATTCTTGAAATATGGCCTTTAATTACCCATCAGTTCTGTTTTAATTCCAAAAGCCCTGCTAGACTGCTTAACAGGGATAATAATGCAGTTAATTCCTAAAATAAATCTCAAGTGTAGAAATTAGGTAACTGGACTGAGTGCAATCACAGACATCAATCACCCACAACATCATGTAGGGAAAACACAGTGAAGGGGAAAAGTGAGTTTGTAAATATAGCCCTTATAATTTCTTATAACTAAAGATGAAATCTTCAAAATAAAAATCATTGCTATAGTCCTGATAGTTCCAAGGAATCTATGCATAGATATAGCTACAGACACATAGATATATATATTTCCAAGGGAGAGAGAGAATGTCCCATCATCTAAACCTGGTTTAGTGATCAGAAGTCGTGTTTTCTTCTCCTTCCTTTTCTCTTCTCATCCGTGCCTTCAACTTTTTCTTTCAATTTTGGAAATGGCTGTGGTAAACATCATACTTGTTCCAAGATTGATGGCTTTTGTTTTTTAACTAAATGTCAGGCCACCATTCGTGTTCATGAGTAAAAGGTTGCAGATAAGTCTTTGGATTGCTTGGGCCAAAAATAAATATCATTGCAGACATAATGCACTAATCATAATACATTTTCTGAGAGTCATTAGTTTTACATTTGATTATATAAAGTAGCCCACTTTCTGCTGTATTTAATATTTCAAGTCATACAGCTTTAAAACAAAAGATAGAATTCACAGCTGTTGTCAGTTTTGAATGATGAAGTAGCTCAACTTGAGGGCCATAAGGGAATTCCAAATCTGTGAGTTGGGTTTCACTGCCAAGTTTTGGAGATGTTCAAATTAGCACAACTCAGTATTTCTTAACCAAGTTATGTTTTGTGACCATTTTCAATCAGTAATATATTTAAATTCTAACTTTAGGCATCATTTATTTGTTGGAACATTTTTTCCTCCATTCACTAATTCGCTAATTATATTTTCTGAGAGCAGATCTAGTCTGTGCCAAAATTATTAAAGGGTTACTTCCAAAGAAGCTGACAACAAAGGTGATGATGGCACATCACTCAGCATATTGGCAGGAAGTGAGCAGATGAAATTATTAATGGCTGTGAAAACTAGGTAAGCGTGCCACAGTGTGCAGATTCCAGAACAACTTGGATCTTGTATCTTCAGAGACTAATCTATCATAATGAGCATGGTTTCTTTCCTGCAAATGCCACAGTATGGTCTACTACATTTATAGATTAAGTATTGATGAGAGCTCCTGAATGGAGAGCAAAGTCTACAATAACAGGAAGTTGGTGGATGGAGAGGAAAAGTATCATTTGCTTGCTATCTAAATTCTAATCCAGTACATCTGAATATAAAAATTTCTAGTCTGCTTTTTGTCTATAAGTAGGGATATCTCTATTCCCAATTCGGCATCTGTGAACAGAGACCAAGATCTATCTGTGGCTCCTAGAGATGATAGATGAGAGAGAGAGGGAGAGAGAGAAAGAGAAAGAGAGAGGCAATTTTCATCTATTCCTTCTCCATCTACATTTTCAACCACACTGCTTCAGGGATAAATTTTCAGGGAAAGAAAAGGCTGCAAGAATAAGAATAATTTGGGATTAGTGAGGAGTAAGGATGGTGAGGTTTTTGTAAAGGAATTTTGCTATATTTTCCATGCAGAGCCAGTTTGCTGTAGTAGTTAAGGCTCCATGCTAGAAACCAGGAGCCTGTGAGTTCTAGTCCCACCTTAGGCATGAGAGTTGGATGGGTGACTTTGGGCCAGTCTCCTTCTCTCAGCCCTTGACATCAGGCTTGGGTAACAAGCCGATTGGTTTATCCCTGTCACAACGAATGGATCAACAGTTGATCTGAAAATAGATCCTGCACCTGCAGGAAAAACACTAGGAAGAAAAAAAAAATTTGCTATACGTTCTAGGATCTTCCCATATGCACGGACTATTTCTAGCCTGGTCTCTTATCACATTCATGTGCCTATTTTAAGTGCACCATAATTTATAAAAAAGACTGATCAGGATCATGACAACAATAATTTTTGTCCTGAAAGCTCTGTTAATACAAAATGCCCAGAAGTAACACTATATATATATATATATATATATATATATATATATATATGTATATATATATATATATATATACATACACACACACACACACACATACATACATACACACACACATACATATACCTACATACATATATACACACATACATACAATATGTATGTATGTATATATACACACACACACACACTGTGTGTGTATATATATACACAGTGTGTGTGTGTGTGTGTGTGTATATATATACACACGCTGTATGTATATATATATATATATATATACATACAGTGTGTGTATGTATGTGTGTGTGTGTATATATATGTATGTATGTATGTATATGTATATATGTATATATAGCCACAAACCCATCTTTAGGGCTGCTAAACACCCACTTCTTGCTTTGCTTTGTGTTTGATCTTTAATATTCAGGCTTTGAATATGTTTCTGTGGTCTGACATTGACCTGTGCTTCCTTTTATATTTCCTTCTATCAAAATGTGGTTGCTTAAGATATCAAAAGCCTTTTATATCATGTCAAAGAGAGCATTTAAGAGTTTCTAAAAGCCAATCTGTCCGTTATTTTTTATGAAACCTGGTACATCCTGGTACATCAGGATGAAGCTGCATTACATGCATTTCATTCATCATATAATCCTGCATTCCCCAACTTCTTCCCAAACTGTGATGGGCCTACTATATCTCTCAGAATTTCCAGCAAATATACTTGGGAATTCTGAGAATTTCGGTCCTAAAACATCTAGAGAACATCAAGCAGGGAAAGTCTAATCCAATCTACTCACTTGATACAGACTCCAAATCTGGTCACATCTTGTAACATTTTTCACTTTCATCAGGGCACAGACTTTTTAGTTTGATTTTATTCTGTGATTTTAGTCTGTTAAGTCATCTGAACAGTTTTCCCCATATTTTAATAGATCTAAGCAGAGATCTTCACCAACTGAAAGCAGAACAATAAAACACCTGCCATTCAGATGGCAGAGGGGTATAAGTACTGCTTGCCCTCTGCTTGCCAATGGTGTAACAGCAGTATTTATTTATTTATTTATTAAATTTATTTAGTCCCCCATCTCACAAAAAGCTACTCTGGGGGGTGTACAACAAGTAGTTAAAATGATAAATATATAAGAACAATCGTTATTAAAATATAAAGCAGTCATTATTAAAATAAAATAACACAAGGAACAAGGCAGAGCAAATATTAATCCAGTCAGGAAGTGACCAGGGCATGAGTAACTGTGAGCAGAGCCCCCCAATCTAGGAACAGGTGCAACTGGCACACAACATGAAGCTGTGCAAAGGCCCTCCTAGTCATGACTGCCACCTGTTCTTCAAGCAGTAGTCATGAGTCCAGGAAGACCCCCAGATTGTGCATTGGGTCTGATTGGGGCAGTGCAACCCTATCCAGCACCAAAGATGCCATAGTTCTAGAACTGGCAAGCCCCAAAAGCCAAAGCCACTCAGTCTTGCCAGGGTTCAGCTGAACCCTGTTGTTCCCCATCCAGACCCTCACAGCCTCCAGGCACTGGGATAAGACATTCACAGCATCGCTTAATTCACCAGGGCCACCAAGGGCACCCAGGCCTCTTTAACAAGCCAGGAGGGACATGGATCTAAGAGCAGGTGGCTGACCTCACAGTCCTAAGGACCATGTCCACTTCCTCAGGCCCAACAGGTTCAAACCATTCCCAGATAACTGGGCAAGACTCTTCCCCAGGCATTTCCTCTGGACTTGTAGTAAAGCTGGCATCCAACTGTTAGCAAATCCAAGCTACTTTCTCCAACAGATGATGAACAAATTCCCCCACACACCTCTGCAAGAGGTTCTCCAAGCCCCCCTTACCCAAGAGAGCTAGTGTCACTCAAAACAGGACCACAGGGTGGCTATCTGCAGATGCAATAAGGGCAGAGAAGTACTGATGCTTCTTCACCACCCTTACCACCACATGGTAGGCCTTAATAGCAGCTCTAACCTGTGTTCAGTCAAGTTTGTTCTTTGCTGAGCACCAGCAACACTCTAGACATCTCTTCTCTCATTTCATTTCCCTCAACTCATCTGTGAACTATGGGGAGTGACAGGATCCCCAAGAGGGTAGGGTTACATTTCTGTGATCCAATCCAATGCCTCAGCCCCCTTATTCCAAGCAGCAACCAAGGTTTCAGATGGACCGTGCAGCAGACCAGCAGGAATAACCCCCAGCTCCCTCTCAAACCCATCCAGGTTGATCAGTCACCAGGGGCGGACCAGTCTAATGGTTCCAGCCTCTTTGCAGTGGATAGTGGTGCTAGAGAATCCCATGGTAACCAGGGCATGATCTGACCATGACAAGGGAGACACCAAAAGCTCCCACAATTTCAGATCACATAGCCACTGCTCTGACAGGAACACCAGATCTAGTATGTGACTACTGTCCCATGTTGGGCTCTAAATGATCTGGGATAGGCCCATGGTCGTCATGGTGGCCATGAACTCCCAAACTGCCTCAGACCCCACTCCTACAGAAGGCAGATTAAAATCCCCCAGAGAACCATAAGTCTGGGTAACTCCACTGCTAATCCAGAAATGGAATTGAGGAGCACAGGCAGGGAGATTGCTATGCAGCAGGGAGGCTGGTATAACAGCAACACTCCCAACTGATCCCTAGAGCCCAACTTATTGAACAGGGTCTCAAGTCTGATGACTTATGGTGCAGCACTGGATGTTGGGGCTTTGGGGGTATGAAACTCCCAGATGGCAGTCACCACATCTCCACCCCTGCCCTGGGATCTTGTCTGATGCCACACCCAAAACCCAGCTAGGTGTATCTCCAAACGGGCTACCCCTCCTTCTGGACCCAGCCAGGTCTCAGAAATACATGCCAGGTTGGCCCTCTCATCAATGATTAAATCACTGATGAGGGAGGCCTTATTATAGACTGACCTGGCATTTAGTAGGAGCAGCCAAAAGCCAGGGCCACTGAAGATCTGCTAACAGGGTACTGGGGCTGAGACCAAGGAGCTGGAATGTGAGACTGGTATGAGGCAACAGTCCCATGGTCCCCAAGAAGAGCCTGCTCCCTGACTCCCACCATATCTCCCCATGCCCATCACCACCATAATACTGTGGCACACATCCATCTCCCCAAAGGCAACACCATCCCCAAATCCAGGGCCCCCAATTCCCAAGGCTGGGAACCTCCCACTGTCTCCTCCACCCATCCTTGGGAGGGTAAGCCAGGCACCCCAAGGCACTTTAGCTTTACTAGCTCTCAGAGAAGCCTTTTATACCATCCCTTAGACAGGTGTTACTCATTTCTTTTACATTTAGAGTAATGTGTGGCACCATTCTCAAAAGTGTTTTTCCCCTGCCATTCCCTGTTATTTCCTTCATGGCTTTAATATGGATGACTCCATCATAAATTCTCTCTACATACAATTATTTGCACATACACAAGCAGAATTGCTCTGTATACAGCAATGTATTAGCTGACTGGCTGTTACATATTAAGGTTACCAGCCTGGTGGCATACCCTAAGAAACAGAAAATGCATTGTTTCTGTTGTTATGTACTGTAAAACACTTTGCCACAGCTTTGTCCATATAGCATCCTGAAAAAAAAACTCCCTGATACACAGGTACAATGATACAGGCAAGATTATTGTAGCATTAAAGCCCATAAATGCAACAGCCTAAGGAAACTGCACATAAAAAGGGAAACATGGTGCAATCAGCACCTTTGTAGGCAAATAAGCAATGGGAGGTTGACTGGAAATTAATCTTGGGGGCTGATCTAATACTAAATTCTTTTTTCTTCAAAATAAAAATACGGAATTTCAATAGGATCTTTTTAAAAGCATGAATAATATAATGTGTGCTTTACCTCTTAGGATTATAGTGAAAGGAATGCATTTACTTGGAAGCTATATCACTGCTGAAGCATGGGATTGGCCCTCTGTCGAATATTAGTTTTAACAAGCAAATAGAATATAGGCTGAACAGTTAATTTTTAATGAAGGCTTTAAAAAGAGGTTCTTTTCTCCCTGTTAATCAGTGTGGAACAACTGGTATCAATACGACACAATATTGTTCTGTCAGGCTCCTCCTGTCTATATTATTGTAAAGTAAAATCAATTGACTTGACTGAGCAGTTATTTGACTGAGTGGTTAAAGATCAAGCTCTACATTTCTTTCTACATGCCTTAATATGAAAACACAAGAACTAGATGGAAAACTGTTTTTAAAATGACACATTATTGCCGATAGCTTTTAAAACTACAGAATACTGTATATGCAGACAATACTAGGCATCATATATTCCTCAAGGAAAAAAAAGTTAAAGATCATTAATCAAACATATTTAATGAACATAGAGTAAGATATAGATTATTCGTATATAAATCTAGATAGCTATACCTCTCTAGATATAGATATATAGCTATATTTTTATACCAAGCTATAAAATCTGTTGTAAACTAGCACAAAATATGAGGTATGAACCTACTATATTTTGTTTTAGTTCTAAGTTTTTTTAATGTACAAAAATGGATACAGTTCACTTCAGTTCAATTTTATTACAGTCACTGACCAGTACAAGATACAATCCTATAAAGATATACACATTAGCCTTAGGCTTAAAATATGAGCTATCTGATTTAAACTAATTTTAAAATTATTTGAATTTACAAGTTCCAACTAAATGTTAAAATACATTTAGATCACAATGTAAATGAGCCCCTTAATCAAATTTAAAAACAATCTTATTAATTTGCATTATCATGACTAATATTCTATCAATTATAAGTGTCTATAAAAATATATGTAAAATATTAAAAAGAGTCATAAAAAGAGTAAAATATCATATATAAAATGTGATATATAGACCACAAAGTTATTACAAGGGGTACATTACTACATTTTTCCAATCATAATCTGACGTATCTTCATAGCAGCTGCGCAGAATCTGGCTACTTGCGCCGTGACCGTTGGATGTTCATCTATAAGTAACATTTGCATATAATCTATATCTTTCCGTCTAGGGTATTTATTGATCAAAGGTAATATTAATTTACTCCTGAGCTCTTTATAAAAAGGACAACAGAGAAGCACATTGTCTGTGGTTTCTATCTCTCCCTTGTTACAAGGGCACCACCTTGCAGCTATTGGGATTTTTCTGTATCTGCCTTCCAAGACTGCAGAAGGGGGTACATGGCTTCGAGCTAGGGAGAAAGCTTTCCACTGGCTAGGAATTTCAAGTTGAGAAAGGTAGTTAGCAGTATTGACAATATATTTATTATGCTCCAAAGATAGGAAATGAGGAGCCTTCTGTAAGTCCATTTGTCTCTCTATGTCCTTTATCCTTTGCTTCAGGGTCAATTTTGCCTGTTCATAATCCATCCTAAGAATTAAATCTGTGGAAAATCCTAGCTTTGCGAGACTAAATTCAATATTCTTTAACCAAGAAGACTGGAAGTAATCTTGAAAAATGAGTGGTGTTAAACCTTGGGGATAATGCTTGAGTTTTAGTCAAAGGTTCAGGGAAGCTAGATGAACTCTTGCCTCAACTTTTATCATGCCAACTTCCAATCGAAGATGAGCATTTGACACACATTTGGGCGTTTGGAGTACTGCTCTAATAAATTTTGACTGCACTCTTTCTAGAGGTGTAATGCTTGAAGTCGGAGCACCAACACAGGACCCATAAAGGAGCTGGGCTAATGTCTTCACCTGGAGGAGCTTAAGAGCTACTGGAATATAGTGTCCTCCTTTATTCCGGAGAAACTTTAGAATGGCATTGGCTGATTTTTGTCCGGAATCAGCTGCATAATCAAAGTGAGGTTTCCTAGATCCAGTGACATGCACAACTACCCCTAGGTATTTGAAGCTAGACACTTGCTCTATTCTGTGCCCATTTATACTCCAGGAGCGAAATTTCGGCCTTTTAGCAAAGGACATTATCTTTGTTTTCTGATAATTTATTTCTAACTGATTATTAATACAATATTGGGCCAAGGATGTCAAAGCTCTCTTGAGACCTATAGGAGTCCTAGAAAGTATGACCGCATTGTCTGCATAAAGCAGCAGGGCAATACTTCAGTCAACTAATTTAGGTGGGTGAAAGTCCGGGTGACTTAGGCATCTTACCATATCATTAATGTAAAAGTTAAAAGTAGGGGAGCCAAAATGCAGCCCTGTTTCACCCCCTTTTGTACTTTAATCAGCTTGGACAGTGACCCAGATCTATTGCATCTGACCTTCAAGGCCGTATCAGAGTGTAGGGCACGTATTAGGTAGAGCAGCCTCCTATCTATTGAGGCAGCTTCCAACTTCTCCCACAGCTTAGGCCTAGATATAGAATCAAAAGCTGCCTTTAAGTCTATATAGGCAGCATACAATGATGTTATCTTGTTGGAACAATATTTTTCAATCAAATGTTGAAGAATCAGGCATTGTTCAATAGTTCCTCTGCCCTCTCTAAAGCCAGCCTGCTCATCCACTATAAGATTTCTCTGGTCCAGCCAGTCTTTGAGTTTTTCTTGCAAGTGTCTAGCATAAAGCTTGCTAATTATATTCAGTAGACTAATAGGCCGGTAATTGGCAGGATCATTTGTCTTCCCTTTTTTAAAAATTGGGACTATAATAGCCAGGCCCCAATCCTCTGGGATTCTCCCCGAATTAACAATATAAGTAAAAAGTGATGCTTAAATTGGGGACCACCATTCAATGTTATTCTTTAATACTTCTGTTGAAATAAAATCCATTCCCAGAGCCTTCCCTTTTCTAAGTTGTCCAATAAGAAATTTGATTTCAGTCACTGAGACTGGAGGCCACTCGGTTAGACTTTCTTTCATTTGTCTCAACATCGCATTATTAGGATCCGCATACATTTTATGGAAATGATATTCCCACACCTCTGGTGAAATGTGAGAGTCTAGAATAGTAGATGATCTAACTGTCTGGTTGGATAATAGTTGCCAAAAAAGGGAGGCGTTCTTCAGTTTGGCAGCTTCAATAAGACGTTTCCACATAGTTTTCATGTCCTGCTTCTTCTTATCAGCCACCAGTTGCTTATACTGTTTTTTGAAGTAAAGGTGTTCAAGAGACTTTATATTTGCGTTGTTATTAGACTCTGTCTTGGATTTATATAGGTGATAAGCTGCAGTAAGGGCTTTCTTAGCTTCAACACGTTCTTTGTCAAACCATGTCTTAGAGAAAGTCACAACCCTTTTGATGTCAGGTTAGTAACGCAAGTTAATATTGGTTGTAATTTTTGTATTAAATATTTATACAAAATCAATTGGTCTTGTGAGGTATTGGGAGACATAAATGATGATCAAATTGTTTGTAAATCATCCTCTGCCAGTGTCTTCCTCACCCTTTGATCAAGTTGTAAGGTCCATCTGGCACGACAACTTACTTGTCCTGCTGGAACAATGACAGGGGTAAAATATGTCTCCGGCCACATCTGACTAGTAGATGTCTTCATATGTAGACATAAAGGAAGGTGGTCGTTTTCTAGATGCGGAAGCACCCTAAAGGACTCGACTGAATGTAATAAGTTAATAAAGACTAGCATACAATCAATAGTAGTTTTCCTAGTCCCAGCCATAAATATATATTCTCCTGGGTGATCACTTTTAATAGAGCCACTAAGTATGTATAGATTAAACTTGTTTGCAAAAATGGATACAACATTCTTAAAGTTGCAGTAGGTCAAAAGGGAAAGAGAAAATGTTTCTAAAATATGTGGAATACTGAAAATAACTGGAAGAAAGCTTCTATGATTAAATGGATGGGGCATAATTGGTTCAGCATAATTATGATCAGTGTCAGACTCCCCGATCAAATGTTCCCAGAACATCTTTATCAAACTCTCATCCATCTTCAAGCAACCGTGTCAGCAGACTGTGAGTTGCCAGCAGGGAGGGGGAGTTTGACTGGAGTGTGAATTATTTTCTCTGGGTTAGATGCTTCTGCCCCAAGGTTAACAGCCAGCATACCATCCAAGCCATCTGCTGGCACAGGGAGGTGCATACCTTTGAGGGTAGTAAGGGGGGGAGTTAGAGGCTTTTGTAATTTTAAACTGCAGAACACACGGGAAATGCCATTCGCAACTTTTACCTTGTATCGGACGCTACACTTCATTAAACATAAATGAGCCAAGGCCTATGGACTATCCTTGAGTGAATACTTGAGCGTTCTGGTCATTACAATCAGTTCAATTCAGTTTTTATTTAGCTATAGTATGATCAGCATTTAGATATTTTAATTTATGAAAATTTCACTATATTTTAATTGAAGAGACAGTTATAAAATGGCAAAGTGGCATTTCACAGTAGATACTGGAAACAATGACAGTCCATGGTGACTTCTTTCTTTTATATTGATGATGTGATGATGATGTGAAATAAGGAACTGATGACTGTCCTAGAAATTTGCCTTCCATAACTTTCCTAGCTGTCTTCCCCTCTTTGTTTTTATTTTTGTTTCTGAACCAAAATAGCTTAGGAACCAGTGAGGCAGAACAGAAGGAGATGTGCAAATATGTGTGCCCTAGTCCTCTCCTCAAGTCTATTTTGAATGCTCTGCAAGCTGCTGTTTTGCCCCTCATGAAGCATCATTGCTCCCCTGCATCTTTCTCCATGCAGATGAAAACCCGCTGAGGGAGGGATGGTATTTATGTATTGTTTCTAGTTATTGCTCAACCTCTAAAATAATCCAGTTTGTTAATTATATAGTAAAATGTTGTTACTGATATATTATTGTACTTTTTTTCTTAATGAATTAGGTAAAACAAACAACAGAAAACCAAACCAAAAGAAAAAAGAAAATGAAAACATACACATGCACAAAATAAATCTTACACTAGAGTGAAGGTTGAAGTGAAAATATGATTATAAAAAAAGGAACAAGAACAAAACTATTTTTATACTGTACTTCGGACATCTGATTATCGCTGATTATTATTATTAATGATTTTTTAAACAATTTATTATTTTCTTCAAAAAGCATATTCTAAGTCTCTTAGCTTGCCTTGCTATGTTGTATATAATGTTGTATATAAGGGGATTATTCCTGCCTGAATTTGGTTAGACTTCTGCTGTGAATATCATGTCATTTTTTTTCATTGCCATGTATTTTAGTCTTGTATTGTCAGCAAAGTCCCTCTTTTCCAGTGTTGTGCCAGATTGATTCTTGCCGCTGTCAACATGTATCTTAATAAATTAGGATGTTTTTCATTTATATTCTCTATTTATTAGGTATTCTTCATACCTAATAAAATATTTGTGGTTTTATTTCTTATTTTATTTTTAGGGCTTTCTGGATGTTTTGGTATATTTCTTTCCAATATTTTTTTAGCCTTTTTGCCTACCAACCACATATGGTGAAATGTTCCTTCCTTGTTATAGCATTTCCAACATTTATCATTATATGATTTGTCCATCTTGGCAATTATTGATGTAGTCATATTCCATCTGTAAAACATTTTGTACCAATTTTCCCTCAAATTGTAGCTTGGTGTAAATCTTATTGATTTTGCCATAGTTCTTCATTGTTCCTGTGTTATTATTTCTTTTAAGTTTTGCATCCATTTTACCATACAAATTTTAAATTTGCTCTGTCTCCATGTTATATATAAAAACAATTTGTATTTACATCCTAATACATTATCTTGATTCTGCATTGAACTGTAAAATATTAAGAATGCCGCCCCCCATCCCCAAGGAATCTAGTGTGGCAGGAGCAGGCCAAGGATGATGATGTCAAAAAGAAGTAATCCATATATTTTGGGCCTCAGGAGGATGAGTGTAATGGCTGCCTATTCTAAAACACCATCAAACTCATGAGTGTGAATTCAAAGATATCTGATTTATTAAAGAATAGTATGCAGGATCACAGAGAAAGCTGAGAATAATGAAAGCGTGCCAAATTCAAACTAAAAACCATCAGTGCAAATGAAATCCCTCCCCCTGCCCCCGTAGAATCTTCTCAAGTTCACAATCCCAGGTGCTCCTAACGGTTTCTGATGGTCTGCGGGAAAAGGCCTTGAACAGATAACATAACCCAAACACATTCCATTGTAAGGAATTCAGATACAGAGCTTGGTACAAGGTTTCACAGCAGCTCCCTCCCAAACAGAAATGCGCATCAGCGCCATGGCATGTGAAACGTTACGATGTATAAACTACATTGAATCAGTGAACATGACAATGAGTTTGAGGAGTTTCCTAGCAAAAAGTGGGCTGGTTTAGATGAAGATGCACATGTGTGGGAAGATAACTGGGATGATGAAATATGGAAGATGATTTCTCCATTCAGTTAAGAGCAGAACTGGATTGCTACAAGATGAAAACCACATAGCTTCCAGTGATGTTTTAATCTGTGTTTGGACTGTAAATTGATCACTGATATATGGAGTAGATGGACTAGAAGATTATCTGTTGCTACCCTAAATTTTGAATCTGAAAAAAAATGCCCCACCCAAGCTACTTTGGCACCCAAGGTCTGATTGCTTCCTCCTTTTGGATGCACACATACATTATCACCATCACTCCTGCAGAGTTAGGAAAAACTCACTGGATGCCATCTCACATGACATTTGTATCTAAACAATCATTTCATTAATTAATATATCTTTTGAACCTCATAATGAAAAATGTATTTTAGAACAAGGTAAAGGTAAAGGTTTCCCTTGACATTAAGTCCAGTCGTGTCCGACTCTAGGGGGCGGTGCTCATCTCCGTTTCAAAGCCGAAGAGCCGGCATTTGTCCATAGACAGTTCCGTGGTCATGTGGCCAGCATGACTACACGGAACGCCGTTACCTGCCCGCCGAAGCGGTACCTATTAATCTACTCACATTTGCATGTTTTCGAACTGCTAGGTTGGCAGGAGCTGGGACTAGCAATGGGAGCTCACCCCGTCATGCAGATTCGAACTGCCAACCTTCCGATCGGTAAGCTCAGCAGCTCAGAGGTTTAACCTGCAGCGCCACCGCGTCCCTTTATATTTTAGAACAAGAGCAGTGTTAAATTTGATCAGCCCCAACACAAAATGATACCAGACCTTGAAAAAGACAAGACTTCATTTTTTGGAAGTTGATCAGTATCTCATCATAACATCATTAAGAGGAGACTAATTGTTAGGTAAGTGGCAACAGAATATTCAGCTGAAGATAAACCAAACCAAACAAACAATCTGCCAAATCCTTGGATTACTATAGGGAAGACCAGGGCAAGGGGCTAAGACATTTTGCAGTTTGAGGCAAGCAGCAAATTATGCCCTCACCCTGCTCAAATCAGGATGTATAGTCCTTTTAAAAATGGCCGAGTGATTCTGGCACACAATCCAGAAAATCCTAAGGGTGCTTTATCTTTTGTTTTGTTTTTTGCCTTCAAGTGAGTCTTGACTCCTGGCAACTGCCTGGACAAGTCCCTGCAGTTTTCTTGGCAAGATTTCAGAAGTGGTTTGCCATTGCCTGCTTCCTAGGGCTGAGGGAGAGTGACTGGCCCAAGGTCACCCAGCTGGCTTCATGCCTAAGGTGGGACTAGAACTCATGGTTTCCCAGTTTCTAGCCTGGTGCCTTAACTGCTACACCAAACTAGATCTCTACCCCAAATCTAGCAATAGAAATATAACAGTTTTCAACAACTGCCTTTTTACAGCACCCAAACTTTGCTGTCTAAGTCAGCCACCTCTGGTAGGGCCAGTCAACCATCCAGTAAGCCATCTGCCCAAATATACAAGTGTGCACATGCGACACACACAAAGAGTATAGGTATGCATGTAATGCATATATAAACATATATACAGTATACACACACACACACACACACACACATGTGTACACATACGTACATATATACATGCAGGCACAATTATGGCATTATATCCTATTTTGTCCAGGAGTTTAAGAAGGCATGTGTAATACTCTCATTAAATCCTTACAACATCCACATGAGGAGGAGATACTGAGATTGAGAATAGTGCCATTATCACCCAGTGTCTTATGACACTGTGGCATTTGTACTTTTGAACACACAAATTCTTGCTATTTGGAAGGAAAGCAACAAAATTAAATCCAAAATAATAAGTTGCATAGTTATGTGTGTTTACTCAGAAATAAAACTCACTGAATCCAGTGGAGCTTACTTCCCTGTCAGCATATTTAAGGCTGCTGCCAAGAAACAGTGTTTGCATTTAGCCTGTTTCTCTATTCCTTACTCCCAATTAAACCACAGGATTACCTTGTAGGTGAAATACAGATAGCTTTGTTTGGTTTTGCTGTTTCCTTATAACTAATTATTTTTGCTACTTTTCCTAGCATTAGAACAATGTGCTTGCATTTTTATTATCAAACTGTCCAGACATTTACTGCTTTGAGAATAAGAATTTTAATCTTCCCTTATTCTCCACAGTCTGTCAAATACAATTCTCTCATGAAAATTCTGTGTAATTGAATTCTTCTTGCAGGAGCCACAGTGAAATACAAATAGTGCCCTTCGTTGGCCTTTATTTTAATTGTTTTTCTAATGCTGAGGATTTAAAACACATACAGTATTGTTTTAGGAAAAAAGAAAAGACATCTTTAAGTCAATTGCCAGTTACTGGCTCCAGAGAGTTTTCTTGGCAGTGTTACGGAAATAGCCTGTGATTGCTTTCTTCCACAATATTTTTTAGCTCCCTACAATTTGAGGCTTGATCTGATTTTCATAATCTGGCACACATTCAGAAGGAGAAAGCCTGGTATAGGAATTGATTTAATACATTCTACTTCTCTTCTTATCTGCATGAACAGCCCTGTCAGAAGAAATGAAGGGTTGGTGGGAATCAAGTCAGGCAGCACATCCTGCATTGAATTCACTGTCTGAGTATTATGTCTGAGATATAATTATCCAGACAGATTCAATCAGCCCTATAACAGAGCTTAATTTCATTACAGTGCTCACAAGACAATCTCAGCCTTGCTTACAGAGACACCAGTCTTTTCCCCTTTCCATCTGTCTGTCTGGAACTCAGATGTTGCATGCAATGATTGGACCCAGTGCCGCTGGGGTGGAACCCCCAGGACCACATCCTACATGTTGATTCCCTGATGGAAAGGCAGAAACAACAGGTCCTGCTTTTCTTTAGCATGAGTATTTAGTATTAAAGGAAGGTTGATGTATTTGCTATGCAAGGCAAAAGAGAATGGTACTCCATGCAGGACAAGAGAGGAGGCCATCATTCCCTGCCTTGTCCTGTTTCAGACATATTTTCTTTTTCCACAGCACAGAAGGGAACAATGTCTTCTCCTCTTCTTGCAGAGAGAGATGCTTTTCTGCATGAAAGGGGAGACAAGGAGTAATGTCATCTTTCCTTTTTCTGACTGGATAAAGCCACTCTTGTTGGCAAATATGAGAAGGCAGAAAGGGTACTTGTATACCCCATACCTTGGATATTTGCCAGTGCTGTCTTTTGTTTCTTTTTACCTGTGGATAACAGGGGAGAAGCTTCTGATGGGCCACAATGACATGCTCCAGGGAATAGACAAGATGGAAGTTTCCCATTTCTTTTTTAAAACATGTATCATTATTTCATTCATTTACAATATCTCACTATTCAAGTAATCCATTAATTCATTCAACTAATTACAACTATTTCTTCAATCACATCACAGGGCCAAAGAACTAGACAGACACACAGAGCTAGTGTAATGATTGCCCTAGCCCCAAATACTCAGACTCACAAGAGGATGCTAAATGAAATCTGATTTATTAGAGTACTAAAGACAAATACAGAGAAAGCTGAGAATGAGCAAAAGCGCGCCAAATACAAACTTAAACCCTTGCTTCAAACGTATCCCGCCTCCCTCGTAACAGCCCCGCCCGGCACAGGTGCTAGCAACCGTCAGAGTTGCTAGCCTGGGAAAGTAACCTTGAGCGCAGTAGATAACCCAAATACATTCCAAAGCAAAGCCAAAAGATAATCGTTCCCATCCTCCCTAGACAAATGAAACACGCATCCAATTAATGACATGCGAAACGTTACGATGCATCAAAGACATTGAAACGGCGCACATGACATACCGCCCCTCTAAAATACCCCTAGGGACCTGGTTTCGAGGGATAAGCGGAGTGGAAACGGGCCACCAGAACCGGGGAAGCCACATCTGGTGCAGCGACCCACTCAGGATGAGGGAAATGCTTCCAGCGAACTAAATACTGCAAAGTATTGCGAAGGCGTCTAGAGTCCAAAATTTCTTTAACTTCAAAGTGTTGCTGACCATCAATCATGATGGGGGTGGGAGGTGGACGTTGCAGATGCCAGCGATCAGAAGGAATAGTCGGTTTGAGTAAGCTGCAATGAAAAACAGGGTGTAAGCGTTTAAGGTTATGAGGCAAATCAAGTTTAAAAGTCACAGGGTTAATTTGAGCGACAATTGGGAAAGGACCCACAAATTTAGGTGCCAGTTTCTTTGACGGTTGTGGAGACTTGATAAACTTGGTAGAAAGGTATACCGAGTCCCCAACTTGGAATGCAGGTTGTGGGGCTCGCTTTCGATCAGCATACAGTTTATAATCTGCTTGTGCATCAGCCAATGCCTTTTGAATCATTGGCCAAGAGTCAGCCAGTTGTGTCGACCAATCATCTGTAGTGACAGCACCTGCAGGGGGTTGTGGTAGATCAGTGATAGGTACAAAGTCTTTACCCTGAGCTACCCGAAACGGGGTTTGCCCAGTGCTTTGATGCACTGCATTGTTGTAAGCCACTTCAGCAAATGGTAGGAGGTCTACCCAATTGTCCTGCTGATAATTCACAAAAGCGCGAAGGTATTGCTCTAGAGTAGAGTTAACCACCTCAGTGGCCCCGTCCGTCTGAGGATGCCAAGCCGTGGACAGGGCTTGCTTCGTGCCTAACAGCTTGAGAAACGCCCGCCAAAACTGCGAGGTAAATTGTGTACCTCTGTCCGAAATCAAGCGGGAGGGACATCCGTGTAACCTGTACACGTGTACAAGGAATAGGCGGGCCAATTGACGTGCTGACGGAATTGACACGCAAGGGATAAAGTGAGCTTGTTTGGAGAAATAATCTTTGACCACCCAAATGACCGTTTTGCGTTGGCTGGGTGGTAGCTCTACAATAAAATCCATGGAGATTTCTTCCCAAGGGGAAGAGGGGGCTGCTACCGGCTGCAGCAGCCCTTGGGGCTTGCCCACCTTGCGCTTGGACATTGCACAGACAGTGCAGGAAGCAATGTAGTCTTTGACATCTTTACGTAATGTGGGCCACCAGAATTGCCTCCGGACGAGGTGCAAGGTTTTTACAAACCCGAAGTGACCTGCAAGTTTGTCATCGTGTGAACGTGTTAACACATCTTTTCTGAGGTTTTCAGGAACGTAGAGGCGGTCAGATTTCCAAGCGAAGCCTCTGTCAAAAGTAACATTGTCTTTATTCGCAAGCAACCAAGTATCCGTTTTTAGTTCCTTTAAAAACTTTTGTTGCAACTGGGAGGGAATTGACAAAGTGCTTGGCTGAACAGCGCTTGTGGTGGGCGGTTGCTGCGCGCGCGTTTGGCTTCGCGTCACAGCCTGCATGCCCAATTGGGGCGCCGTCCATAGGGTGCTTACCACATCTGGCGCCGCCCCAGAGTCTTGAGGTTGCCTTGACAAGGCATCAGCCAGGAAGTTCTTTTTCCCTGGAATAAATTTGAACTGGAAATTGAATCGATTGAAAAATTGAGCCCAACGAACCTGTTTAGGGCTCAGTTTTCGAGGGGTACTAAGCGCCTCCAAGTTTTTATGATCAGTCCATACCTCAAAGGGATGATTTGCCCCTTCCAACAGATGCCGCCAAGCTTCTAATGCAGCTTTTACTGCAAATGCCTCCTTTTCCCAAACATGCCAACGCCTCTCAGTCTCAGAGAACTTGCGGGATAGATAGGCACAGGGCTTGAGGCATCCTGCCTCGTCTTTTTGCATCAACAATGCGCCAATAGAATAATCGGAGGCATCTGCCTGTACCACGAAAGGCTTTGAGGGATCAGGGTGTTGTAATATGGGCTCTTTGACGAAAGCTGCTTTCAGCCGCTCAAACGCCGTTTGACAAGCAGGCGTCCACCTCAACAGCGCTCCGGGATTCTTGACTCTCCTAGTATCTCCCACCCCTTTTGTTCGAAGCAGTTCCGTTAGGGGCAAGGCAATCTCAGCGAACCCCCTTATGAATAATCTGTAGTAGTTGCTGAACCCCAGGAAACTTTGAAGTTGCCTGCGGGTGCGGGGACTCTCCCAGTCCATGATAGCCTGCACCTTAGCAGGGTCCATTTCTATACCTTTATCGGAAATCCTATACCCCAAGTAGTCAATTTGGGTCTGATGAAAGGCACATTTCGATAGCTTTGCATACAATTCAGCAGATCTGAGTTTACACAAGACTTTCTTTACCAGAGCTACATGCTCTTTCATGGTTTCCGTATAAATCAACACATCATCCAAATACACCAGTACACCTTTAAACAGATGTTCATGCAAAACTTCATTGATTAATTGCATAAATACCCCAGGGGCCCCAGCCAACCCAAACGGCAACACCTTATACTGGAAAGCTCCCAACGGGCAATTGAATGCAGTTTTCCACTCATCACCCTCCTTGATTCGTACACGATAGTAGGCTTCTCTTAAATCCAGTTTAGAGAAGATCTTGCCTTTGGCCAGATGTGACAACATGTCCTTTATCAATGGCAAGGGATATTTGTTGGAAATTGAGACGGCATTTAATCCGCGGAAATCCGTACAAAGTCTCAATGTCCCGTCCTTTTTTGGGCGAAAAAGAACCGGCGCCCCCACGGGTGAATTCGCCGGCTCAATGAATCCGCGCGCCAAATTTTTGTCCACAAATTCCCTCAACAGAGTCAGTTCCTTTTGCGTCATGGAATAAATTTTTGGTTTAGGCAATTGAGTGTTGGGCAGCAGTTCTATGGCACAGTCCGTCTTTCGATGGGGGGGCAACTGGTCAGCTTCCTTTTCACCGAATACATCAGCAAACATCCTGTACTCGGCCGGCAAGCCTTCCAGAGGAGAGGCCGGGTAAGGCGGAGTCGCAGCTGCCGCAACCCCCACCATCTCCTCCGGGGCACCCTTCCCCTCTGCCGCTTGATAAAACCCATCCCTAAATGTGATGGTCCGGTAAACCCAGTTTATTTGGGGGTTTTGCTGCACCAACCATGGTACCCCCAACACCACCAATGGCCCCCCTACGGGAGCCACGACAAAAGACAACCCTTCCTGGTGACTGCCCAGTTGCAAGGCTACCCGCCCTGTAAAATGGGTGACCGGTTTGCCCCCTGCCATGGACCCATCCAATTGAGTAAATGCGATGGGTCGTTGTAAAGGGAAAGTGGGGAGCTCCAAAGCTGCCACCACGTTGGGGTGCATCAGACACCGGGAACACCCCGAATCAATCATGGCCCATACTTCCACCGTCTTGAATTGGGAACCCAATTTCAATTTCACCATGAGTATGCGGTAAGTGCCACTCACCGATGGAGGCTCGCGCCCGTCCTCTACCACCTGCCCAGCGGCGCCCTTTAGAGCAGGTGGCTGGCGTTTCCCGCCGGCTGCGGGATTTCGGTCTCCCCTTCAATTTCGTAGAACATCACATCGTCTCCCTCGGTCTCGGCCACCGCAGCTTTCTGTTTCCTCGGCAACGCAGGAGACTTCGCCGGCGGTTTTCCGGGCCGTTCCTCTACCTTTGCCTTCGGGCATGCTGCCACTCGATGCCCCTCCTTACCACATCTCAGACACAAGCCTTTTGCGTACCGCTTCTCCCGCTCCTCGTCCCAGGGTCGTTGTCCCGGTTTCCCCCCGGTGGTCGCTGGGCGGCTGGGCTTCACCTCCCGCCCCGACTTGGCGGTCTTCCGCTGGGCAAAGATCTCCTGGGCATGTTCAGCCCTTCCTGCCAGCAGGATCCACTCATACAGCGTGTATGGGTCGTCCCTCCCCAGGGACCAGCGCAGCACCTCTGTATTCAAGCCATCTTTGAAGAGCTCGATAATGGTTGCTTGGGACCAGTCATCCACCTTCCCAGCTAGCGCTTTAAACTCCAAAGCATAATCGGCCACTGATCGGGACCCCTGCTTGAGTTCCTTCAGGGCTCGCTTTGCTCTCTCCTTTGCTAAGGGGTCCTCGAAGTGTTGCTTCAACGCCCAGAGGAACTCCTCGAGATTTTCCAGTTCAGGCGCTTCCGACTGGCACATCTGGACATACCAGTCTGCCGCCCTCCCCTTCAGTTTGGTGGCAATGGTGATGATTCTTGCCTTCTCCGATTGGAAAACCGCCCCCCATTCCTCCATATAGGCTTTCGCATTCGTCAGGAAGAACGAGAGTTTGGTCGGGTCCCCATCAAACTTGACAGGGAAGTCTCGCATGCCGCCTCCCGCCGGGCTGCGCCCCACCACCGGGGCTGCTGCGGCTGGTGCTTCCCTGGCTCGGGGCGGCACGGGGCCCCGGGGCGATCGCCCAGGCGATGCTGCGATTTCCATCTGGACCGACTGGTCCCCTTCGCGCCTCCGCACCACCCGTCGCCGCTCCGGGGTCAGCCCCTGGGACGAAGGGGTTGAATGCCTCTGGCTTGATTCTTCCCGGACCTCTCGCAACGAGGTTACATCCACGCTCAGCTGTTTCAGGATAGCCTCCAACGAATCCATTTTCGACTCCAGCACTCGGATCCGATCCGGAGTGGGGGAGCCCTCCGTTGGCTGCACCTGCACCACGTTGGGGGATAAGGGGTATCTCTGCCTCCAGGATGGGCCCCCCGCTGCTGAGGCATCTCCTCGGGTCTCATCCCAGGTGAGCAGCTCGCCCGGAGAATTCACGGTGGTCTCCGGGGCCGTTTTCAGCCCCCCGGCTTCGCTCTCCGACTCGGAGCTCGCCTCCTCTCTGATGGCGGACAGCTCCCCACCTTGGGACGGTCGGCCGGACGGCCTCACGGTCGAGTCCGGTTCCCCTTCCTCCATCATCACGATGTCGGGTTCGGTCATCGCGGGCTCTCTCCCTCACAGGTTAGACGCGTGTCTTTCCTGGACAGGGGCCAGCGGAGTTAGGAACTGAGATTCTCAGCTTTATGTAATGATTGCCCTAGCCCCAAATACTCAGACTCACAAGAGGATGCTAAATGAAATCTGATTTATTAGAGTACTAAAGACAAATACAGAGAAAGCTGAGAATGAGCAAAAGCGCGCCAAATACAAACTTAAACCCTTGCTTCAAACGTATCCCGCCTCCCTCGTAACAGCCCCGCCCGGCACAGGTGCTAGCAACCGTCAGAGTTGCTAGCCTGGGAAAGTAACCTTGAGCGCAGTAGATAACCCAAATACATTCCAAAGCAAAGCCAAAAGATAATCGTTCCCATCCTCCCTAGACAAATGAAACACGCATCCAATTAATGACATGCGAAACGTTACGATGCATCAAAGACATTGAAACGGCGCACATGACAGCTAGTTGGATGGCTATGGGCCTTTGGATCATCTTTGGCTACTTCAGTGAAAAGCCAATTCATGCAGTAATTGAATTAAGTGGCTTCCAGAGGAGCAAGTGGCACTTCTGTTTCATTATCATTAAAATAACACTTAATACACATGGATCTTCCCCATCAGCACATTCTTTGCATACAGAAGACCAAGTGGAACTAGTGCTCAATGATATCACTGTAGATAAAATCCACTACCAAGCATACCTTAATTGCAAGAAATCAAAAGCATGAGGCATTCATTATCCAATAAGCAATAGAAATATCATCCATTGGAGCACATTGTTTATTTGTTTGTTTGCTTAAATACTTCTGTCCTGCTTTTATGACAACATACTCAGAGCAATTTCAAAATAAGAATTATAGATCACTAGAGATAAAATAAATATTAAAATATTAATATTTATTAAAATGTTCTAAGAACACAAAGAAGTGCACAGCAAGTTATATCATAAATGCCCCATTTAAAAAAAACAGTTCAATTTCAAAAGAGAGATAATGAATCAGCCTTTCAGTTCAGGCAATGTATGACTACGCAGAATGAAAGAGTGTTGAGCTGCAGTTCAGAAAGGCTCTTTTAAAACAGCCAGAGAATGGATAGGGGAAAGAAAAGCCTCCTTAGAATGCACTGTAACGGTTTATGTTACAGGAACTGTAACAGAAAAGTCCTTAATTGTTTTCTCCAACACTACTCCTTGAGATAAAATATCATTGAGGAGCTCTCTTTATTCAACCTGGCAAGGTGACCTAAAAAGATTCAATCCTTGAAGGTTCTGAAAGATGCTGAGTAGTTCAAGAATAATCAACAAGGCTACCCTGCCACAATTAAACCCCATGTCATGTCATCACTAAGGTTATCAAGGTAATAGATCTTCTAAATAGGTTCATCCAACCGCCCAGAGTCCGATGGGAGGAGATGGGCAGGGACAAATTGGATGGATGGATGGATGGATGGATGGATGGATAAATAAATAAATAAATAAAATCCAATAACACTTTGAGATATTGTAAATTTAGGGCCTTGCCCGCTACAAATATCTATTTTATAGCAATTCAAGTTATAGGAACTTTTCAACTGTTTTTTTAGAAAAAAGTTTTACTATGTTCCCTTTGGAAGAAATTTCAACCTGCCTTCTTTCTGTGAAACATTGGTAGCTTCAAAAAAATATATAGGCTTAGGAAAGAATAAAAGACCTATCCTTATCCTGTTGTAACTTCAACTCAGAAGGATACTATGAAAAGGCATCAGCTGATAGTATCAGAGTAGGACTGTCACTGAGAAAAGTGCTGAAGCACTTTAAGGATGATTTCACTTTAGTAAGTACTAGAACAGGAATCAGAAGAGTTAAGATGAAAGGAAGATGCAGATATTTCATTGTACTGTGTGATTAAAAAAAAAATTAAACGAATAAGCTGTAACTAAATCAAAACAACTTCTTGGATAAGAGAGGGAGATTTGTAACAGACATGAAATTATGTATGCTGCAGAAAAAGCTACCAAATTATCTAGTAATCAGATTAAATCACAGAAGAGGAGGAGGAGGAGGAGATGGAGTGGTGTATGATATTCAATGAGCTTTTTTCCAAAACAAATTAAACTTCTTCCACCTAAATAGTAAAATCAAAAAGAGGTAACAAATGAGAAAAGTGATAGGAGAAATATATCAAAAGAGGTGGCAACAAGATGGAATTTTGATGATGTTCATCAGTGTTGTTAAAATTGTTCTGCTGTGAGCATGACCCCACTTACCCATTTGGACTTGTATTGTATGTATTCCTGCCCCCATGAAGACTTCCCCTAACTTTCTTCAACTGGTTGAAGAAATGGAATCAGAAGTTAGGAGAGAGGAAGATGAGAGAGAAGAGAGATGTCCAGTAATATCCACTTTATGTTTTTGCTATTTCTATCATATAGTTAGGATTGAACAAAATAAACAGAAATACTTTTTGTACTTTAAATACACAAAATAATGAACATTCTTTGGATATATCAGGATATTCTTGATTATTAAGAAACAAATAACAAATGAAAATTAGGAATGGTGATTTGCTTCTACCCACATGCCAAGAATTTACTAAAAGTCACAAATATCACAAAGAGGGTATAAAGAACCCTCTTTGTGGGTTTAAAAAATATGAATGTGAAAAAAGTCAAAACAATTTATAAATAAAATATCTGAGTTTAAATTTCTGTGTATCTGATATGGGACAACATTATGGACTTTGGGTAGAAGGGTTGATAATTCTTCAGTTTTAACAAGTACATGGCATAGTAATATGTTAGACAACATAGCGTTGTCCAATGCCTGTTGAATTATGCAAATCTAAATGGGTAAAAAACTATTCAAAATTTTCATTAAGAATTACCAAAAATGTCTTCATAAACATAACAGAAAGATCTTGATCTTTTAGCCAATTAAATGTGGGATAAATAAAATATGGCAATTTAATTTCCTCCAAGACTACAAATTAGATTGATTTTAAAATGTATTAAGCAAAACAAAAATTTAAAGGGCAGTGGAGAAGGGATATAAACACTGGAGTTCTTTCCAAACATTTGTTCCAAAGAGGCAACTCAGAGGAACAATCAAGAGATTTGAAAGGTATATTTTTCCCTATCCTATGAAATCGATGATTATCATCTTACTTGTTGTTTTATATATTCATCAATAATTGTCAGCTGTAAGTGTTCTTCCCAAACAACAAAACTAATTAAGATAAATGTTGGCTGTGTGACTTGTCAAAAACAAATTGGATTTGGTGCTTTTTCAGAAACCCAGTGAAGTCCTAGTTGTGTGAAGAAATTGAAAATGATTGAATTATTCTCATCTAGGTACTTCAGAGTGCCATGAAGTACAGAAATTATAATAAATTTGAGACTGCATAGAGACAGTTGTGAATGACTAACAAAGAGGAAGGGGGGAAGAGAAAGAACTAGTAGAAGGATATTTATAGTGTAAAATTAATTGAGATAGGGTGGAATCATATGTTTTTTTCCCACTGCAACTCTTCTTTGTATGTATTTTCCAACAGGACATTTTGATTTAAACCTTTTCATGTATCTTTTAATGCAAGTTGGACCACATGTATCCTTTTGTGTTTACTTGGAAGTTTTTATTTACAGGCTACTCTATTTATTTTACTGAAAAAGTATCTGCAGGAAGGAAAAACAGTCAGAATCATTTTATCTCGAACTAAGTAAAATGGCTTTTCAAAAATTTTCCATCGAAACTGTAGACAGAGAAAATGAGTGAACATTTTTAAGCCAGTAACTCTAAACATTTTAACGAAATATACTGGTGTACACTTTCAGTCCAAGAGCTCCTCATTATTTTAACAAAATGCCTATTTTCTCTGGAACTCTACATTTACAGTATAAGCTATAAATCATGTCAGCCAAGCCATGTGATCCCCTTCTGCCATTCAGAAAAGAAAGCAGAGTTGACTTGATGTCCTGGCCATATATCTGTCAAATTCTAAGCCACCATGAAAAATCCAGAGAGGTGTAGTAGTGAGTTCTCCTATTCTTTTTCACAACAGCTTAACTTTAAAAGATTTCTCCTCTAAAGACAACCTTTCCAGCATTATTAGAGCTCATCTTTCATTTTATAAAGAAGCCCACTTTAGAGGCTATTTACTGAAATTTTATGTAACGATTTAAATATTGTGGCCTTGACTACCTCCAGTTCAATGAAGTCTTTATTTTCCATATGAATGCCTATTTCCATACTTTACAGGAGCCTTGGGATACATGGAGGTCCTCAAAGGCTTTTCATTCTGCAACAACCACAATAGTCTTTAAGAACTATATTGGCTTACTTCACAAGCCACATGGCAACAGTTTTGTTTCCTATTGCCAAATGCCATCCATAGTCACAAGCAAACTTCACAGTATTCATGTTATCCAGCTCTGTTTTGTCATTATCATCACTGTGGCTACCACTTTTGGCACAATGCTATACAGATAGTCCTCACTTAACAACCACAATAGGGACCAGAAAATTGGTTGTTAAGCAGTGCAGCCATTGAGTCACCACATGACCGGACCCAACTTTACGACCATTTTTACAACAGTCATTAAGTGAATCACTGCAAATCATGGGTCATAAATTAAATCACCGTGGTTGTTCAGTGAATCCAGCTTCCCCACTGGAGGTTTTTTGCTGGAAACTGGCAAAAAAAGGTCACAAATCATGATCACGTGACCACAGGATGCTGCGACTTGTCATAAACACAAACTGGCTGCCAAGTGCCTAAATTGTAATCATGTGACCGGGGGGTGGTGCAATGGTTTGTGACATTGTAAGTGCTAGTATAGATCGTAAAATAATTTTCCTGAGGCTGTCATAACTTCAGACCGTCGTTAAACAAATGGTTGTTAAGCAAGAATTATCTGTATACAATTGATCATGATAATCTAATCATATAGTTGGAAAGAATTGCTAAAGTCAACCAATTCAATATCCTGTTCTGTGTGGGAATACAAATCAAAGTATCACTGGACTACTATCTGTTAAGGTATAAAGATGTTATTTTTTATTTATAGTTTTGTATTTCTGATTTTCCCTCATAGCTGAACTCTGCATATGCTGTATTAAACCAATTCACTTCTCAAAATCCCTTCCCTCCCCAGCTTTCTTTGAATTCACTTTGCCTTTCTTTCATCAAACTGAATGTGATTATAAAAAATTCTTCTTAGATTATTAACTGGTTGTTCGATTGCCTTGTGCGCCATTAGCCTCAAATATTCCCTGTGCTAGATTTCCTATAAATTGTCAACTGCTTATTGTCTGGTCGCCCTATATACCCTTAATCTTAAATCTTATTAAATAGATTGTATTGATTAGTTACTCATTATAATTTCATTACTGGACTTTTGGAATGCCCTAGTCTGTTTAATCTATCATGTTCAAAGTCCTGAGAGAATTGGTGCATCACTATAATGGCAGCAAACCCAGTAAGAGTTTCATGCTAGCAAAACAGCATTCCTACACTATTCCCCAGATGAGATCATTCAAAACAGAGCTGGGAGGTGAGACAGTCTCTCCATTGGGAGGACGTATCTCCACAGATACGTCTTGGCTCAGGACAGACCCAGTAGGATGTACAATCCACTGCTGAGATTGGGTATAGCAGAGAAAAAACCACTCATTTTGTAGGAATGGCAAGGAAGCAGCATATCTGCCATTTTCTGAAGGGGTGCTGATGGTTTGCTGGCCATGGGGGAGGGGCGATGTTCAGAATGCACATGTGGATGGCAGGATACATGCAAAATAGAAATTTCAATTCAGGCTAGAATGGCTTCCATGTATATTACCCATTATGCAGCAAGGCAAATAGAAGCATTTGGAGCATGGTTTCTAAAGTTTAAGCCAATAGATACTGCAAGTCGGTTGGAGAACAAAGAAGGAGGAAGTCTAAAATCAAATATTTATATTGTCTCTAGGGATGTTTTTCTCTTCTTTTTCTCTTTTTATTTATTGTTCAAATTTCTATCACTGCCCATCTCCCCCCAAACAGGGGGACTCTGGGTGGTTTTTTTCTTTTTCTTTTCTTTTTAATATTTATAAACAATAATATAGTGGAGACTTTGTTATTAAGCTAAAAGCATGCACAAGCTGTTAAGGAAGAGCCAAAAATTTACTGCATGGTAGGACTCATACTTAAAATTAACCACATTTCCCCTTCCAACCAAATGAAGATAGTTGGCTGGATTTTCTTAGAGTTGTGGTCCCCAACACATTTCAAAGTTGTCAGTTTAAATAAGGCTGGATTAAGTTTTGCAACAAAAACCTTAATATAAATGCATGCTGAAATCAATTCTTTCTAGAAAAAACTGCTTATACAGAGAAAGCACGCTACAGCCATATGTTAGTCCCTTATTACTTTCCATCTTGCAATGGAAACAACTTTGACATTTAATATTTGTTCTGGGGAATTTATTGCCTGTTTTGACCAGTGTCAACTAAGGCAAAAAAAAAAAAAAAGATTGAGGAACAAAGTTTTATAAGTAATTTTAAAAAAGCATTCAAAACCTGAAATGTAATCGAAATACATACATTAATTATTTGTAACTGCTTATAAAATAATGAGAGCCAGTTTGGTGTAGTGGTTAAGGCATCAGGCTAGAAACTGGGAGACCGTGAGTTCTAGTTCCACCTTAGGCATGAAAGCCAACTGGGTGACCTTGGGCCAGTCATTCTCTCTCAGCCCTAGGAAGCAGGCAATGGCAAACCACTTCTGAAAAACCTACCAAGAAAACTGCAGGGAGTTGTCCAGGCAGTCTCTGAGAATTGGACACAATTGAACGGATTAAAATAAAAAATAAAATAATACTGATTCTTTTATCCCTATCCAAATATAAATACAAATGTTCGTATTTTTACTACAACAAACATGTGCACAAATCTGTATAAAACTTAATGTGTGAATCTCAGCAAGATACATGGAACTTATTGCTACAGAGACTGGGTTGGAAGAGATTAAAATTGCAGATAGCATCATAACCCACAAATTCCCTTCATGCAAAATCATTAACTATGATAATAGGATTATTTTATTTATTTATTTACCTTATCTCACTGCTCTGGAAAACACTCAAGATGAATAACAAAAGTTAAAAACAAAAACATAATAAGTCAAGTATCTAACAAGTAAATGACTTGTAAATAGATGTCTCTCTACAGATTTCCTAAACTCTGAGAAAATAAGGGCCAAACACAAATCTGGAGATAATGTGTTCTATGCCTTAGAAGCAATGCAGGAGAAGGCTTCTCTCACATGCCAAAAAGATCAGACTCTGACAGTGGGGCATCTTCAAAGAGACCTAACTGTGCACTGGATGTAACTGGACAAAAATATTCCTTATCACTGTTGCCACTTGTGAATCCAGTGAAAACTGAGAATCAAGGACCAGACCCAGATTACAAATCTGCTCATTCAGAGTGAGTATCATTCCAGTCAAAACAGTCTAGTTTTTACAAATACCACCTCCATCTTGACTGAATTTAATTTCAGCTTGTTCTGTCTCATCTAGGCCATTATCATAATGAGGCAATATTCAAGGATACTGACTGCTTCCTGAGAACTAGTTGTTAAGGAGCAATAAAGTTGTCCCAGTGTCTTTATGTAGATGTTGAACAGCATGGAGGCAAGATGGACCCCAGTGAGAGAACATAGGTCAGAGATTCAAAAGTCTAACAGAAACACCAGAAATACTATAAAACAGTGCCCTCAAGACCAAGTTCTGATAGGTAATCCAGGAGAATAGTATTTATTTGTTTGTTTGTTTGTTTGTTTATTTCATATGGCATAGCAGAATACAGCATTAATGCATAAAAGTTCACAGAACAATATATAAAATGTGTATAAAATTAAAACATTGGGACAGTATATTATTTTAAAACATGCAATACGAATAATGAGTACAATTATAAATAGAATTAAGTTACGTATGAGCAGTTACTAAAGTGGCTAAGCCTATGGCTGAATACCTAGATCATTTAGCCATTGGACAACAGTGACCTCAAGATGTAGTTCTTGCAGGGAGCCAGGGAAACTTTTGAGGGGGCAGTCCATCGAATCAGAATCAGAATCAGAAGAATAGTATGATCAATAGTACTGAGAGCTATTGAGAGGTCCAGGATAAATAGCAGGGCTATACCCACTATACAGTTTCTGGAATAGGTCATCAACAAGGCAACCAAAGTAATTTTAGTACCATGTCCTAGCTGACAGCAGAGTTGAAATGGAACTAGAAAATCAATATTATTCAGATGCATTTGGAGCTGCAAAGCCACCATCTTGATCACTTTCCCAGAAATGGAGCATTTGAGATTGGCTTATAATAGTCCAGGTCTCCCAGGTTAAGGGACAGTTTCTTCAGTGAAGGTATTTGGCAAAATACTACTGCCTTCTTTGGCAGAAGTATACATTCTCAGATCGAGGGGTACTCATCACCTCCTTTAATCAGAGAGCCAATCCCACCACCACCTGATTTAATCAACTAAGTGGCAAGGGTTGAGTAAGCATATGGTAGCCTTCATCTCTCCATGCCCCTTTCCTACATCCTCAAGATTTACAAGCTGAAAATAATCCAAAGTAACAGTGGATGATAAATCATTCACTTTCAGATCAACAAGATATTTTGTCAATTTTCAGCTACTGAAGTGTCAGAAAATTATCATATCACTGTCCAGTAAGTCTAGGTAATGTAGCCTTCTGAGACAGCTACAATTTCCATGACACAGATTTTCAGTTAAATTGGCAGAATATCCAGGAATGCACCATCTCTGATTAATGGGCCATCCCTTTTGTATTGTGGCAAAAGGCTAATGAGATCTACAACAAAATTAGCCAGTATTTGGAATATATTATGAATCCTTCAAATGCAGTGCCAAGGACTCAAATACGTGCTTACTGAATATTTTAGAAGAGAGTAAAAGAAAACCCCAACAGATTATTCATATTTTGCCTACTTAGAAATACACCACTAAATTCAGCATCCCATTTTAAAATGCTTCATCCATTTTCTACGGGCAAAGACTAGATGAATGGAAACTCCTGAATGCTGTCTGCCCTAGAAAACTCTTCAACCTTGCAGATGAAGAGATTTTTGTACTCTTTCCAAAACAGTAAGATCAGGGAAGCTTGGTCAATCAGCTATATGTCAGCTAATCTTCTTAAATGCCTTCCTACATTTCTCTGGGAGAGTATAGAATTTTCACTGACTACATTTGCTGTCATTCTGGCTCAAAAGGTAGGAAAGAAATCTATGAGAGTTCCAAGTAGAAAAAGTCTAAAATGCATCACAAATTGGAACCACTTTTAGACAATAACAAAAGATACACACACACACCCAAAGATACAGTATACATACAGAATTCTGTTTAACAGACCAAGTCAGAGTTGTAAAATTATATAGTCTTTTGAGTTTTCCAGAAACATTTATCAAATAAGTTTGTACAACAACCAGACAACTTCCCTGATTATGATTTTTAGATAATTCAGACACCATCATGTGATCTTGATTTCACCTAATAAAGCAAAAAAATTTAAAGAGGCAGTTTTAGCTCAGCTAAGATTAACACCTCTTCCAATATTTCTGTCATGATCCACCAAGTTATCCGTTAACATACTGCTTATGCCATTTTCCACCATTGTTTTGGGTATCCTCTCAGCTCTCCTTGATTTCAAAGGCTTAAATTTTACTTGGAAAGGAAGGATGGTTTGATTCTGCATTCCAAACAAAATTCCCAGTGATCTCCAGGTCAGCCTTCCCAGTTTGCTCCTTCATATTTAAACAGCTCCCATCATTCCCACCCAGGAATTCCACAATCAAATTTCTAATATTAAAGGGATGCCCAAATCAATCCCACATGGAAAAGTATGATTTTGGTTCTCACTTTTTCTTATCCAACAGCCAAAGGAATCACTGTAACATCATTTTTCATTCTTGTCTCCTCCCTCATTCCATTTCTCATACCAGATACACTCTCAGAGTTAATGACTGACTTGCTTCTTTGTTACATTTTTTTACAATAAATTCTGCTTTTAGAAATAATCTGATCTTGTCTCTGCTGTTTCCCTAAGTACCTTGGGTGTACTTAGGGAAACAGGGTGTTCTACTATCCAAATACATGTTCTGGTATTTTTAGGTAATTATCCTAGTTTCTTGGCTGGATTCTAGAACAGATTTACACTATGTCTCCCTCCAATTCAATTATCAGAAAAATTTTCCATGAACATAGCAATACTACTTGCAGATACATACAAAGACATGGATCTTGAGGAAACAAGAAAATTAGGAAAGAAGAATCTACATAACAGGTTTAAATTTTCTGATGAATTTGGCTGTTCTTGAATCCAAGCTTATTTTTAAAAAACAAAATAGTAAAAATCTAGACTCAGAAAAAAGTTTTCTATTGCACTATGAAGAAATACACCCCACTAATGTACAAGGATAATTAAAACGTGTTTTGAAATAGCTTGGATCCTTGTGAGTTGTTCACTGAGATGCAGAATGGTTATAGCCAATATATTTTATTGAAACAACCTCAGTTACAGGAGATAAACTTCAGAACGCAGATATAAGCTGTTCACTTCTTCAATAATTGATTGAGATTCCTGGTCATCAGCAATAGCTTTTACCCTTTGAACAATTGTCCTTGACCCTTTCTAGAAGACCCCTTGTTCTAAACATTTTTTTTTATTTCCCAGTCATTTTTATTTATTTATTTTCCATTAAAGCATACCTTTTGGTACAGTCTCCTGTTAAATGTCTGAATTAGAAATTTTAAATGTTCATAATGAATAACTGGCTCCAGCTTGACAAGGGAGTGAGACAAGGCTACATATTCTCCCCTTATTTATTCAATTGATATGCTGAATATATATTAAAGGAAGCTGACTATAAAGATGAGTATGGCTTTAAAACTAGACGAAGAAACATCAATAACCTGTGCTACGCTGATGATACTGCTTTGACAGCTAAAAATGCAAAGGATCTGCAAGCTCTAGTAATAAAAGTCAAGGAACACAGTGAAAAAAGTAGCACTAATGACCAAACTAATGACAACAGGTAGAAATACCAACCTTGGAATTGACAATGAACATATTGAAGGGGTAGATAGCACCTACCATTTAGGACCAACTATCAACAGTAAAGGAACAAGCAGTCAAGAAGAGATAACAGCAACAGATAACAACTTGGTAGAGTAGCCATGAAGGCCTTAGAAAAGATATTCTGATGCTGTGATGGGCCTATACCTACAAAGATCAGAATTGTACAAGCCATGATATTCCCTGTGAGACTTATAAAAACAAGAGTTGGACTTTGAAGTAGCAGGATATAAAGAATATTGATGGATTTGAACTTTGTTGTTGGAGAAAACTCCTGAGAATACCCTGGACAGCCAAGAAAACAAGCAAATGGATCATAAAACAAATCAATCCAGAGTTCTCTCTCAAAGCACAAATGACCACGCTCAAATTATCCTACTTTGGACACATTATTTTAAGACCTAACTGTCTGGAAAAAGCTCTAATGCTGGGAAAGGTGGAAGGAAAGAGAAGAGGATGACCAGCAGCAAAGCGGATGAACTTGGTTATATTGGCAATGAATTGGAGGACCTGAAAGATCAGGTTAGGGACAAATCATCATGGGGAAACTTTATTTATGTGGTCACTAACTTGATGGCACATAATCAATCAATCAATCTGAATAACTAAAATGGAGGGAATTGCAGCTTTTAAAAAAAATCCAGTGCATAAGCATTGCATTTAAGAATGCCAATTCCTATTTAACCTCTCAAGAAATTAGGGTTAAGGATTAAGATTTCTGGCTCTAGATATGGCTGTAATTAAGATACAGATTTGGCATCTGTAAAATTGCAGGAACAGGTACAAGATATTTATATCATTGTAGTTATACATTTATGCTTTTGTTTAAAATAAATAAAGCTGTCAACCCCCAACAAAATCTTTGTACCAGAGAGAGAGCCAAAGAAGCCATTTCTCAAGCTGATCTAACATAATGACACAATAAATCAAAGGAGTGATCTGTGACTTGTAAACAACACAGGGATATGATCTGAATGAATGCCTTTATGGTCCTGTATGGAAATGGGTTCAGATTGTTAGCAATGGTTAATTAAAGCAGAAAATTCTATATTCCATTACATTTGGAGCATTTTCAAAAAGGTTTTAAAGCTAAATTGTTTTAAAAGAAATCATTAATATTTATTTGAACATTTTCTGGCAAGATGCTTTGGCAATGGTGTCCCATCCAATATTTAACACTAGTGAATTGAAATCCATGCTATCAATCATATTTTGCTTTTAAACCACCACCACTCCTGTATAATTATATTTATTAAAGTGTGTAAAGTTTGAGTTCTGTAAAGTATGACTGGGGCAGGCAATGGCAAACCACCCTGCTTAGTCTGCCAAGAAAACATCACAAAAGCGGCGTGCCCCCAAAGTGTCAGACATGACTCGGTGCTTGCACAGGGGACCTTTCACACTTAGCAAAGTATGAAGAATATGATCTGTAATTACCTACTAGAAGTACAATTTAAAAAGTGTAAAATATTTAAAGAAAAAAAAGGGGGGAGTGTTTACTCATCTCAAGCAATGCATGGATAAAAAGGAGTTAAAAACATAGAAGCTTTAAGAGTTGCAGCCCTGCCCAACATGCACCAGTGCACCTTTTTGAAATCAAATTCAAAGGGCTGCACAGCCCTTATTTAAAAGAATTGCCTAGGCTGGGTTGGCCCCTGCTCCTGAGGCCCCTAGTGCCTCTGCCATTCAGCCCAATCAGTAGCTACGATAAATGGGTCAACATGCATATCATCATATGCCTATGATGCTCTTCCATATGATCAGGTAAGAAACTCTCTGGGATGGCAGCACTATCACCATCTCTATGGCTGGATTCCAGAACCACTTAACTTCATTACTGAATTAACGAACTATTTGATACAAGCTCTACATTCAAGCTGCCTTGGGAAACATAATAGTTTGGAACAGCAGCCTGGACATTCTAGGGGGAAAAAAAGGACAGAGAGGACAAAATGGATTGGTTTTGTACAACACACAAAGCCTCTGTTTAAATGTACTTCCCCTCAACTCTGTTTCCCAGTCTAGGCAGCCTGTTCCACTGCCAAGCAGTTCTCACCATTAAAAGTTTCTCATATAACTTCAATAATATATAATCTTATATGGAACACCAAGCCACCCTATTTCTGAAGGTACTAACAACATTAATGTGACAGATAACTGGGAGACCATATTCCTGCTTTTCCAGTTTTCATTATGTTCTTCCTGGACTCACACAGAGCCCTTGAGAATGTTTCCAAAATAAGTTTTCAATTGTCTGAAGGGTGAAACTCAAGCCACCATAGCTGTATTCATGTACTGTATGTTCACTTTATCTTTAGTAAACAGTAACCAGGGAGGGACCCAATGGACTGGAACCACAGTTTAGAAGACAGGAGGACACTTTAACCCATGATCCTGCTGTATTCCCAGACACATTCTCTATGGCTGCTTTTCCCCCTCAGGATTAAAGCTTCTATGGATGTCAATGGACATTCAAATTTGAAGAAACTGGACTGTGGCAGGACTGAACAGAGTTAAAGCCTCCTATGCTTCAAACCATGATCACAATGCATATCAACCTGTAACTAAAATAGAATACATATAATTGAAACAATTGTATTTTGCTTCCTGAAACCTTCATGCCTGTACCCCTCTCTTGTTCCCTTGCTGTTTTTCCTATGAAATCTCCTCAAAGTATGATGCATGGTACAATGCAAATATTTTTTTTAAAAAAATGGATTTGCAAAATATTCTAATCTTGTTACTGGCTGGGCTTTCAGATATCAGTGACTTGTATGCATCTATTTATATATTTACTCAGATTGATAGGTTAACGAAAACAGAGGCATAATTTTCTCCCAGTTTTCTCAACCTAAATTCTCAAAATTAAGACTTTTTTGCTTGTTCAGCTTGTCTCATTACTCAGTGATAATTAGACTGAAGTTTAGATTTGTTCTGAGAATATCCTTTTTACACACCACTTTCTCTAGTTGCAGAGATTAATCCCAAAGCTAAATTAATTCAGAACAAAATCAGAGAGATGATGGAGATGTAATTTTAAAATGTGTTATCGGTGAAAAAATGGAAAGCCATCATGTGCTCAATAGTATTTTAATCCTTGTTTTTGGCTGATGGCTTTTGGTCAGCTGGGGATAACTTTTCCCTGCCCAGTTATGCATGGATCAAAATTGGATCACTGCAGTTTGGTGCATCCAAAACTCATTCTGCATCCATCACAATCACTGTCTGACCCAAGTTGAAGGGGAAAAAAAAGGTCCACACTGAACCACAAAAACTAATTAATCCAGCTTCAAAAACTCATTTGGTCACTTTTATTATAAAATGTTGCAACCAACTGAAAATAAAAAAAAAGAAAATCTATAAATGCTGACCAAATACCACAACAGGTCCTTGTGTTTGAAAGTAGCCTTCTGGAATCTGGTGCCCTCCAAATCCAATATGATTACAATTTCAATATTTAGTATGGATATCAGGGGTGATGGCTGTCAGTTCTGGAAATGTAATCCCATTACAAGGGAAGGCATCTGGTTGAAGAATGGTATTCTAGAGTCTTTTGCCTTTCAGGTTGTACAATCCACATCAGAGCCATTAAATTTTACCAGGTAGCCGACACCATGACCACCTCTTCCCACACTCCTTTGTATCCATCACTCTCTTAGCTTTCTTACTTCCTGAAGGGTTATTATATGCATTCATTTTTAATTATATTGTGACAGATGTGATGCACAAAAGCAGCATATCCAGGGCAATGAAAAATGTTTCAGTAGGAAGAAAGGTCAATTTTTCTATTCCTGGGTTCACAGCTTTCAGAGTACAAGGCCAGTGGCAAACCCATTCCTTATACTACAGCTTCTACATGGAATATTTTTGGGGGGTGGGGGTGACAGCCACACTGTTTCAATGACATGATATATACAATTATGCTTACTCATTGTGCTGTTCCCTCTTGGGCTAAGCAATATTGTGCAGAGTGCATAAAAAGTGAAAAAAATAATAAGCCAAAGAAACTAATGGTGTGACATTAAAAAAAGAAAAGGAAGCATAGCTAAAACTAGTTGACACCAACCCCATTTGCTACACCTGTCCTTATTATTTGTTTGTTGGATTTCAAGGCCACCTGACCCCAAAAAGTCTCTGGGCCACTTACAATATTTAAAAGAATATATATTGGCAAAAGGAACATGATTGCTTGGGCAGATGCACATAAATAATACCCAGAAAAAATGCCAGGGGTTTCACAAATACCCTAGCCTCAGGCCTGGAAACACAGCCAGGTCTTCCAGAAGATTTGAAGGATGGGAATCTGGGGGGATGCTATTCCAGAGGACAGGGCCATGACAGAGAAGGCACATTACCTCAGTCTCACAAGATGACAACTTTTGATTGAAGAGACCCAGAGCATACCCACTCTGTCCAATCATATTGCACGGACAGAAACAACTGGAGACAGGTGGCCCCTCAAATAACCAGGCCCTATGTCATGAAGGGCTTTATCAACTATGACCAGCACCTTGAATTGTACCCAGAAGACAACTGATAACCAGTGCAGCTCACAAAGCAGCAATGATAAATGACGGTTATGAGAAGTGTGCATTATTGACCATTCCACTGCATTCTGAACCACCTATAGCTTCTGGATGGTCTTAAAGCGTAGCCCCACATAGAGCAGTAGTCCAATGGTGAGGTGACTAGGCCTGAGTGACCATCTGAAGGGCCTCCCAATTGAGGAACAGTTGCAACTGGCACACAAGGTAGACCTGTGCAAAGGCCCTCCTGGCCACAGCTGCCAACTGCCCTTTGAGTCTCAAATAAGGAAGTGCAATTCCATTCAAGACCAAAGGTGAAAATGTCCCCCAACCACAGTGACCCAGTCTCATCAGATAGTTACTCGTGGCCTGGTCACCATGCAGCTTGTCTTTACTTGGGGCTGCCCTTGAAGACCACCTGAAGCCTTCAATTGATCCAGATGCAGTGGCATGGGCAATGATGGGCATGCCTTGGTATGCCTATGTAACACCTCTTCTTTGCCAGCTGCACTCGCTACCTATAAACCTTATATGGCATAGGACCTAGTCACTTGAGGGACTGCCTGTCTCCCACAGGCTCTGCCCAGCCAATGTGATCTGGCAGGGTTGGTGTGCTCTGGGTTCCTTCAATTAAACAATGCAATCTATTGGAACCTCAGATGTGCATCTTCTCTGTAGCAGTACCTGCCCTCCGGAAAGATAAATACACAATGCATAGAATATATTTGGTAATCTGGTTAATAAAATATTTAACATTCATGCTGGGTGGGATCCATTAGTCTAATATTATTTTTGGAGTGCCATAAAAAGGAGTGGACCTGCATTCTTCTCCAAATATGGGATGAATTCTGAAAGTAAAGAAGCACAGAATGTAATATGCTGAAAATATTAGTTATCACTTATATCCATACGTTTGTAACCAACTGCCTATCATCAAGCTTCTACATCAGCAGTCTTATGATTTTCATCATTCTGATAGATTACCTTTTTCTCATCTTCATTATTTCTAGAAAACATTCTCTTATATACATTTTTTCCTCATCCACATGATCTTTCACATCGTTATTCCACTAAGCTTATTCATCCTTCCTATTTTCATCCTTCCTATTAGCAGTCTTTTGTGGTGTTCTATAATGTAATTATTTTCACTTTGTTCAAAGCAGCCTTCACATCTCATTTATTTATGTCCACTTTCTATTAAATTGTGAAATTAATTTATCTTCTAATACCTTTTTTATACAGGGCTCATACTTGTTTTTCCTGAAGTTCTACATTTATTCCCTTTTCTTTTGTGACTACATTTCCCCAAGAACCACACTTAATGCTATCAAAAACATAGTCTGTCTCACAATCAGAACTTCTTATCATGCATGAATCCTTCACTAATTCGCCCAATTGTTCATCATAATCAAATCAATTGTGCTTTTAGATTTACATTCATTCCTTTGCTGTGTCTATGTATGAATAGACTTATGCTTAAACCATATATTGTACTTTTCAAAATTCTCCCAAAAAAGTCACAACTATCATTCAGTCTGGGGTCTTCAAATGGTCTCATCGCTCTTCCTGCATTTTGTCAACTCATACCCTCCCATCTGTTCATATCCCCCTCTGATAATATTTTCTTCAGATCATATGCATTCAGAATGCTACACATTTTTTCCAAAATTCATCCTGTATGTATTCATCCTCTCTGTCCCATCTATTACATGTTTTCATTTTCTCTTAGTTTCACAAACGTACAACATATATATATTCCTTTCTTTCATTTCACTTGTTTATTCATGCTATCTATCATTTACTTCATTTCTATTTCTAGTTGCTATCTTCAATATGCTGTTGGAAGGAAATCTTACCAGGGTCCATTCCAAGCTGGGAATGAAGATACACAGGGAGTTGCTTGAACAGAGATGATTGCTTTATTGTCCAAAAGCACAAAATACAGAGAAGTCAGCTTTTGGAGGTGGCCACACTTGTATTCCCCCACCATCCCCTTATATAGGGATGTGGGTCTTATTGTTAGTGAAAAGGGCATGGAAGATGACGTTTTGTCTCAGCCAGATCACGCTTAGTCAGTTTCCTGGAAGGGGAGCTCTCTAAGAATTCTGAGAGAGTGTAATTGACTAAAGATCAGAGGCATTCCTGTGGTTGCGCCCCCTATTGTTTTGCAGTTTCTTGCTCTTTAGTCAATTAAGCTCTCTGCAGGGCTGTGGCTTTTGCCCGCTGGGTTTAGATTACTGTTACGCTAAGGTGTTGCCGCTCTGCCTCTGTCATCTCAGTTTCCTGACCTGATCAGCTTATGGGGAATTTGATCAGGTTATCAGGAGGTTCTGATTGGCTTATGCTCCTATTATTCTATTGTGATCCATTTATGTTTAAGTTGTTTCCCTACTAGTTTTAATCTTAGTCTTTTGTCCTGGAGTTTCCAACCTCTTACCCGGTTTGGGGAAATGTTTTTGGTGGGGAACATCTATCGAGGGAAGACATGGTTTGAAAATGGCAGTTTGCAAGAGAAGGGGTGGTTTGCCTGAACCCTTCCAACAATGCCACGCTCATGGTTTTAGCCTAAGCATTCTCACATTAATCTATGTAAATTATTATCTCTAATCCAGATACTATCTTACAAGCCATCATACTATTGTCTTCATTCCCTCATGTTGCCCTGGAAGGTAAATGCAGTGTGCTAATATGCACACTATTCATGTTGTATGCAGTTATGGTGCACAGTGTGTCATGTATATTGTGAATTAATTCCCTAAGAAGTCCAAAAACACTACTTAGAATTTTTATCTGTTCTTTTCATATTAAGATATTGAAGAAAGAGAATGAGAAAACTGATTTACTTCTATTTCAATGTTTAAATCATGGTTTGGAGTTATAATATTAGCATTAATGTGACCCAAATATATTCTACAACCCTTTGTTTTGTGGTATGCTTCCCATTTCTTTGACGCACTGAGAGGTTCCAGGGAACACATACCCAAGTTTGTTTTCCTTTGGAGAAAGGAGCACTGAAAACCTGTTCAGTGTTCAGACGTTGGCCATTTCTCTAGTAATAGCATCTGTAAATATTCCTAGTGATCCATTTTAACTATGGTCCTGCCCCAAGTTATTTCCAGGTAGGAATCAACCAAATTTCTTTCTACTCTTTATCACTTTTGTACATTTGTGTCAGCGGGAAAAACCTCCCAGAAGAATTCCAATCCACAAGGTTCGATGATGCAGAGAAAAGAGTTTATTTGTAACGCGTTTGCAAAGGCGGGTCCCTCCGTGCAAGGAGGAACCCTGAACGAAGTTAACACAAAACTTTTATACCCTATCTGTCCTCCCCCTCTCTGGGGGCTCAGCTCACAATCTTACTTCACAAGTATCCTTGATTGCTGGATTCTACATGTCAGCAGGATGTTCCTGCAACTCTTATCACCTACTTGTTTCAGGGTCTCATCCTACTCAAGCATATCTTTGCTGGCGCCAGCCAGCAGTTTATACGCAATTAACTACAAATTTCTAACCTAAATAACTTTATCTAACACCCATATCCTCCACCCCACGAGTTCAGGGTCCGGTGGCATATTTCCCTTTTTCATGAGTTTGAGGCACATAGAGGGGTTTTTCTTTATCTTGCCCCCCCACTCACATTTGTATCTATAGCTCCCATCCCATTTTATACTAAAGTTTGTGAGCATTTGGAAGGAACAGCAGAGGAAATACACCGTCTCAACTGAGGAAACATAAGGGGAAAAATGATATGAGGAAAAATAAATTCTTTATTATAGCAAAAATCCCAACTTGTTTAGATGGAAACACAGGACACTAGCAACAACATTTTCAAGGCAAAAAAGGAAAGGACAAGATGCCTTTCTGGTTGTTTCTCTCCTTGTCTCTTCAAACTACCAACCATATACTCACCCACAACTGCTCCTTGGTTAGCTGGTGGATTCCCCAAACTCTGCTAGCTTTCTCTCTGAAAGCACTCAAGAGAAATTTCCCAATTATTTCCTAACCATTAGCTCTCATTGTAGCAACATCAGCCAACCATTTGGGACTATTAACAAGCAATGTGCCTGACAATAGAATGATTGCCCAACAGCTATAACCGTAAGAACAGAACATGTAATATTCTCAGAAAGTTAATGCTGAAATAAACTTATCAGGTGAGGGTTTTTATCAATTCAATAACTGAAAGCAGAAATTAGAACACTTCTATCCCCATTCTGCTCACACTCAGAAGGAAGCACAATAGCATCTGGAAGTCCTGGGATGTTTCCTTCCCATTCTGGGTAACCAAATAAGGATTTTTGCTAAAGTAAACTAAATGAAATGGGGAGAGGATCTTCTGCAATTTTTTCAAACATTTTTAATTCACTGTGATGAAACAGAAATTGCTTTCAAAAAGGTTTTTTTTTCCCCAGAAAAGTACAACATTTCAGTGAAATTCTCATAGATAAGATATGACATCCTGTCACTGACCCTGGGCAATGCCTCACCAGCACTGTTTCTACTTCACAGGCCTTCAAGGAAGATGATCCTTGATTGTCATCACTGCCACTGACCTCACAATCATGAGAACAAGAAGCAGAGACTGACTGCCCCACCACATGTTGTCATGGGTCCTGGAAAGTCAAAAAGGATCTCTCACCCCTCATGAGTTGCTTGCATCCCTCTTCCACCCACCTTCTTATTCCATGCTGTATACATTTGTTTTTAGATAAATCAAACCAAATGGTTGTTCTAAAATCTGCAAAGCTGTTAAACAACCTTTCCCCTTGAAAGAACTATTACAATGGCAGTTACCTAAAAGCTGAGGGAAGTGTACATGAATTTCTGCAAATGGAGAAATGGAGAACTCGTGAGCTCAGCACAACAGCAACCCTGCAAAGAAAACGTAAATTATACTCTGGTTTCAAATAAACTGCCATTTAGCCAGGAGGGTGGGGATGTGCACCTCACAAATCCATCTTATACAATGCAATTGCAGAGATCTGAATAAGTTTCCTAACTAAGGGCACAAGTCCTGAGTTGGGAGATTGCCATGTCTCATCTTTCAGTTCACTATTCTATCTAGCAATCTAAAGCCTCCTTAACTTCCCATTCTTCCATTAAATCCTTAAAGAAAACAGCATGAGGCAATTCTTCTTCTGCGGCTTTTTTAGATCAAGAGGCATTATTAGCCAGAGAGGCTGCAGAGAAAAAGAGTAATGTAACAGAAAATCTATAACAACAAAGAAAAAAGCATCCTCTGTCACCTTGCCATAACAAAGTAGTCAGTTCAAAATACCACCCAAATAATTTTTTTTAAAAAATCCACCATCAAAAGAGATTGAAAAATGGTTCAAAGGCACCTTTAGTTACAATTACATGGGCTTTCTCTTTGCTGCCATCTATGGTCATCTAGATTTTTGCAGCCCAGATTTGGTAGCCCTACTCAACTCTTAAGAAACTGTTTCACATTAATCCATGCTTGTATTAAGTTCCAAAATGTGCTTCTGAAAACTGCCTTCACAATCTTCCCTCCTGCGCTGCAGCTGAGCCATAAGGAAATCCTGCCAACTGAGACAATGACATGGGACTGCAGGTGTAGAGCTGATCCAGGAATGGGATAAATTCTGCATGGGGAGGTGCCCCTAGAAACCAAAGTCATTTTGCATTATGAGACAGCAAGAAATTAGAAAAGCTTTGGATACAGCATTTTTTTTAAAAAGCTTTCTCATAAAAAAGGATTTGGCAAACTTACACTTCCCCCCAACACACAAAGCAAAAAGTTCACGAAATCTTTCCCCCTACCACCTCATATTTCATAGAGAATAAATGTCCACACAGTGTGGATCTGAGCTTGGTTCACCTTTAGATTAACAATCAAATGTAAACTAGCTTACTAGATACCACTACAATAAAATTAATCTTTGGAAGGCAAAAGCAGTTCATGTAATTAAAAAATTGCAGTGAAAAGTCGAAGTTCTGTATAAGGAGCTAATATTTGGAGCAATGTATAAAAAAAGAAATTGGTTATGGATAACTTGATCTCTTTCTACACAATTATCTATCATTTCAGATTATCTATCATTTGAAAGGCAACAGAAACTTGAAAAGAAAGTTTTCTTTCCACAGTGTTAGGGATAAAACTCAGTATTTGATTCTTCATTTTATACAGCCACTATCCCATATAATCAAACTGTCCTTAGATTAGTCAAAATGGGCACTGTCCAAGATGTCTTGACATCTAGGAACAATAAACATAATAAGCTACCTCTAGTTATTGGTTATATTTCCATGAGTGCCAACTTTGAACAGCATGCAATGCCAAATGTGCTTTGTCTCTTGTTTAGAACAGTATGCAAAACCAGCCATTGTGATTTGTAGATCATGGTTTATGGGCTAGGAACATGATGTGCAAATTGATCCAATAATCATCGTGATAAAAAGTTTAGTGTAATGTGAGAATCTAGACACTGTGAGAATCTAGACTCTTCCAGAAATATTCCAGGTGTTTATAAATTTTGTAACTTCCATTGTATATAATGTCATTCTTTTTACAAGCCAGGTGAAAGATTAATGTGCAGCCTATATGCATCTATTTTCATTTTTCAAGAATGGATAGAAAAGATGGATCTTATTTCAATATAATACAATGCAGGACAAGTTCCAAGAGTTAAGTCTGAAAGCTGAAGATGATATAAATTCCTTGAACTCAATAAATTATGGATACCATGACCGTCTTTTTTAACTGTGATTTATTTGTCTCATCATACATCTTTTACAACATTATAAACAGATCCTTGTTTTCCTGCTAATGAACCAGCAAAAGATTACTGTCTGTATATTCCTGAGAAGAATTCAAAAAGGTCAGCATCTTATCTCCAGTGGTTTCACTACAATAAAATGTTGATTCATTTCAAATATATTTTAAATAAATCTCACATTTTGCTAGGGATGTTCTCCCCAATTTGATATCTTCTGGAAGTGTTGGATTACAACTTCTATCATCCCCAAATGGGGATATATGGAAAGCATTATGTTATGGAAGTCTACCCTGGAGTAATGTTTTCCTTAGAGATTCACATGAAAACAGATTGCAAGATGTCCATGTTCAGGTTGCTGTTAATCATTAACAAGGACTATCATGAAGAAGGCTATCAAGATGCTGTTAATCATTAAGGACTATCAAGTTGCCGTTAATCATTAAGAAGAGGCATAGCTGAAAAGTTTAACTATGACAATCACCAAAATCAGATAATGACTTTTTCCTTTTTGAAGTACTGGTGTAGCTCAAAACATTTGGAGGGCACCAGGACAAGGACCAACTGACAACAGGTAGAACAACCAGCTGTAGAACTGACAATGAAGATATTGAAGTGGTGGGTAGCTTCTGCCTTTTAGAATCCACTATCAATAGTAAAGAAACAGGCAGTCACAAAATATGTCAGAGACTAGCACTTGGTACGGCAGTCATTAAGGCCTTGGAAAAGACATTCAATTGCTTTGATGTGTATATACCTATAAAGATCTGAATTGTGCAAGCCATAGTTTTCCTGTGACACTCTATGGAAGCAAAAGTTGGATTTTAAAGAAGCAGGATAGGAAGAGTATTGACGCCTTTGAACTTTGGAATTGGAGAAGACTCTTGAGAAATCTGTGGACAGCCAAGAAAACAAAATGGATCATCAAAAAATCAACCCAGAGTTCTCACTCAAGGCACAAATGACCAGGCTCAAATTATCCTTCTTTGGACACATTATGTGAAGACCCAGTTCTCTGGAAAAGGCTTTAAAGCTGGGAAAGGTGAAAGGAAAGAAGAGAAGAGAATGACCAGCAGCAAGGTGGATGGACTCAGTTACAGTAGTGATGAGTGCACCATTGGGAGATCTGAAAGAGCAGGTTAGTGATAGATCGTCATGGAGAAAATCTAACTGTGTGGTTGCTAGGAGTTGAAAACTACTTGGTAGCATATAATCAATCAAATCAGTCAGGACAAGGAAAGCTGAGTAGTTCACCTAATCTTTTGAAATAAATTATATACATTTATAGTATTCAGCATGCAAATTGCATATACCATACGAAAGGATAATGGAATGCTAATCATAATTTCCAAGGATAATATTGTAATGCTAAATGATTGATTCATCTGACACATACCGAAGAGTCTTTATGTGATATATTACTTCATGCTATTTAGTGGAAGGAGTCACTTTTGTTTGTTTCTGTGCATTTATTATTCTTTTAAGTACACGTCCAAACATGCACACCAAATTATAGTCTCTGATGCTCTAGGTTTCTGTAGGTATTATGTTTTCAATCAGCTGTAGAGCAACTGCATTAAAAGGTCATCTTTACCTTTAAACTGTCTCAATTAAGATGAGTTTAATTGAGGCCATTAACTTTAACTTATATTGCTCAGCACACTGACTGTATTTCCTAGACTGTGCAAATATTGTAGCAATGGGGAAGTTGGACAGTATCATGTATGTGAAACTGTATAATATCCTTTTCAACTCTCACAAACTTTTTCTTTTCAGTTCACATGTACCACAATTGGCTGACCTTGGCAAGTCTTATGAAATCATTGTAGCCCTTCAGTCCTAAATATAGTGAAAGTGATGGAACTTCCAGCAAAATGTTTTTAATTAGGATTGTTGTTCAATGGTTGATGACATTGCCCTAAATGACAAATTTATTTCGAAGTGACATCCAAACATTGGCTTCTTAACTCAGTCTAAAGTATCTGAAAGTCAGCATGGGTTTGCATTCACTTTTGATTTACATGATGAAAAGGGAGTGGGGGTATGTGTGTGTACTTCAAAAATATTCAGGACATTTTCCCACACATAAGAAAAATGAAAAGCTTGGGGGGGGGGGAATTGCAGATTGGTAGGGTAATTGTTTTGTAATGCTTCTATTTGAATTATGTGTTAAAATGCTAATAACAAAATGAGTCTCTTTTCATCAACTTCCTATCCCCTCAAATTCTTCTTTTGATAATTGTAACATAATTTTGTGAAAATTCTGAGTTCTTATTCTGATGACTAGTGACATGATCTTCCAGGGTATTGCACACAGCATCTTGCAGATCTAATAAATCTCTATAATAGTTAATAAGATTTGTTGAATGGAAGAACTCAGAAAAGTGCAAAATGCAGGCACTTGAAATATGTAAGTGGGCAAAGTGGATTTCACCACTGGAGCAGAACATAAAGGGCAAAAGCCATTTCAGTTGGCTGCATAAATAACAGCCCCATGTACACACTTAAGCTAAATTGAAGATACTCTATTTTCACTCATGTATATTTCCTAAATACATTTATTTGGCATTGCTATGCTTAGGACTTAGATAACATTGAAAACCAATCTTTGTTTTAGAAGTCACATTCCTCTAATTTATTTATTATAAAAACAGGGTAACACAGAAAACCCCTTCAATGGTGAAACAAAAAATCCTTATCAAGGCACCACGAGAGAGAAAGCCCTCTATTTTGTAGATGCATAACTTCTCTCAGTGATGGTACAATTCTCAAGATTTCAGTGCTCAAGTAAGATGGCACAGAAGGTGACTTTTCTTCAGAAATTTGGTATTGAAGCTGTTTCAAGGGTAGTTAATAGTACCTTGAATTGAATATGAAAACAAATAGGAAGCCAGTGCGTTACTGGAGTTGAAATATCATGGTCTGTCATGACCTCGTTGCAAGGCACAAAGAGCCTCACAACGTGGATCATGATCATTAAGGAAAAGGGGAAGAAGATAATCAAACCAGGGATTAACACAAGCACCCAAAGGCACCCACACCCATGGACCCATAAACAACTGAAAGGAGAGACGTCAGAGGAGTGAAGATAAGAAGCACATGGTGCCCCGGAGGACACAACCGTCGCAGGGAGACAAAGAGGACACCGGGGAAAACGCCCAAGCAGCCATCAAGGGTCCCATCAAGAGGGATCGGGGCATTGAGGGGTGGGGAAGCCCGGGGCAATACAGGAGGGTATAAAAGGGGCGCCCCCACACTACCTACCCCGTTCCCGTTTTTCGTTCTGTCAGCTATCATTCCAATAAACTAGAAATCCTTAATACCCATTAAGTGAGTCTGTGTCTTATTGCGAAGCGAGGCTGGCCCTGACAATGTCCCTGCCTAATGGATGTTTTCCCCACTAAAGACTTACAGCATCTTCTAGCATTTTTCATAAATCTTGAGGTGATATAAAGCCTCAGTAAATAACATTACTGTTATTTAGCCATAGTAAATATTGGATGACACTAGAAGATGCTTTAAGTTACTAATAGGGATCCTACCTACAGTTGAGCAGACAAGATTTTTTTCTGGAAGGAGGAAGAGAGGGAGGGAGGGAGATTTGTGCCCGAAGACTGCAATGCATCTGGTCTCGGGACACAATTTATCACAATTTATTTTATTTGGTTTGAGATTGTGGCTGCCAAGGATAGAAATGCATGCATAAAACTTTTACTCATCTATTTCCACCCTTATTTAAGCCATTTTCCACACAAAAAAATCAATTTAAAAAATCAGAAGTTGCCCTTTGAACTTCAGTTGCGTGATCTAAGGGGACTATGCTTTAATAGAAAGTAATACTTTATATACAGAGCTGAACACGATGGTTCATATGAGACTACAAACTAGAATCAGATCATGATTTCATGTCTTTGAGTTTACGGATTAAACAGTGGCTTCATTGTTCAGGAATACTGTTTCACCCTTAAAGGGGTTTTACACCTTTTCCCTATTTTCTGTGTTACATTATTTTTATAATAAATAAGTGCATAGAAGAACAGAAAATCTACTCACAAAGCTAATTCCCAACCTAATAAGCCATGATTAATTTTATTTCAAGAATGTAATTTGTTATGATGTATGCTTTCTTGTAATGAAGAAATAGATACTGAAATTATAAATTAAATGTTTACTTAATAAATTAAAACAATTCTGTATAACAACAGTACAAAATTAAATATTATAGATATAGGGAAATATTAAAAAATTGTGCTATCTTTCTACCTCTAGCACATAATAAATATAGTTATCTTCAGATAATAAAAATGGGTTGGGGGAGTGTAAAAAGAATTACATAGTAATAGAGAATATTCTACCCTTTAGTCTTTGTTTTCAGATCTTGCATAATGGAACATCACTAATATGTCAGTTGATAATTTCTAACAGGTGGGAAAGATTATTATGGTGAAAGGTACCATAGAAATGTGATCCTCTTTTGACTGTCACAACCCATATTCTTCATGTATCATTAAACTGTTGTAACTCAAGAATTCATAAATGAGAACATTCCCACTGTCAATGAATGAAGATTGAATATTCATTTAGTACAAAGACAGATCATTATCCTGCCACCAAATTCCTGCTACCTTTTTGGTATGTTTCCTTGCTTCTAAATGCATGTTCTCATACTCTAGTATGCCATGGTGAATGCATTTATCACTCTCAACACAGTAACATATACACAGCAAATTCTTGTCTATATGTCTTTAATTGTCAGGAGGATTTAGACTCTGGGTTTCTTTGGAGTGTGAGATTTATGTACAGGGACTGTGCTGACAGGATTTCTTATGAATGACTGAATAAAATCAAGCCACAAGGGAATAAAATGATTATCCCACATGAATATAAATAAATATAGTATTTGGAGAAAGATGATGCCCTACTTGATTTATACTTCCACCACCTTGGAAAACACTCCTGGGGATTTTCAATTATTTTAGTTTGGAACTTATTGGGGAATATTAGGGCTTAAGAATAGCCATTCTGATCCCTGAGAGGGAAAAAAAACAGACTACATTTGGTTTGGCTTGTTTTTTGGGGTAGATATTTTTCCAGTAACAATTTACTGTAGCTTTATATTTTATCATTGCATTTGTATTCATCCAACTTTCCCTCCATGCTCCATGTGGGCCTCAAATACTTGAAAGGGTTTACATCCCAGGAGAGATATCCTTAAATAAGCCCACCTGACCCTTATCTTACATCCTGTTCTAATGCATCATTCACCCCAGCATTTTAACATGCATTTCTTCTCAACCTTTGACAAGGAGATATCTGTTGGAATCTACTAATTTATAATATTTTTATAAATGAAAAACTGCCATTATTTATCTTAATTCCACCAGTGGTGGGGAAGATGCTACTTCCATGCATCATCTTTCTGAAGTCACAGCAACCAATACCATGGAACTACTTTACCAGCACCTGAGGACCTGTTGGAACTAATGAAATGTAAGATGTGTCAAATTCCTATGATAAGCATGTTGACTGCTTATCCTGAAAAATAAATGCTCATTTTTGCTCATTATGCAGCTGCTACCCATGATCTGTGTGTATTCCACTACACATTTAATCTTACTCACCTCCTGTTCCAGTTTTACTGTTTAAAGCAAAAAGAACTAAGATGCCCTAAAGGAAAAAAATCCTCTCAAATAAATGGTTGCTATCTTATTCACACAATACATCTGAGACAGTTTTCAAAAATTAAATCTGCTTCTCTCAAAAGTTAACACTGTACCATCCTGGTTAGTTATAGTCCACAGAGCAGAAGTATTTCAAGCAGGAGAAAAAGGCAAGAGCAAATAAAAGTTCCTTTATGCATTTCATAGTTTTATGTGTGAGGAGCATTTTTTTTTTATTTGCGGTTCAGTCTAAGCAGATTTACAAGACTTGCCCACACACTTACTAACACACATGTGGTGGAATCATGTAGGAGACAGTTGTGAGAGCATTCTCACTAGTTCTTACCAGGTCACTACTGTGGGCTGCTCTGATGCTTATTATAGAAGCCAGGCCCACCACCAATTATTTAGCCAACATGAAGAAGTATGCTACATATATATATCCACACATGCAAGTAGACCTCCTCCACACTAGAGAGGACCTTGGCAAAGCTGGTACACACATGTGGCCTTTTCCAAAATACATATCAGGAAAATATTGCCACCAGTAGTAGGTTCTGTCAAGACACAGCTGCTCCAAGTACATCCACAGCCTTGACTCTGCATTCTTACAGAACAGATAGAAAGAAGATATAGATAGAGAGATCAAGAGATGCTGGAGATTAGAGATAGAGATATAATCATTTTGTGATAAGTTCATCAAGGTACATATTTCATAAGTTTATTACAAGGGATTTTCAAATGCTCCATCATTTATGTAAGTACTTAGAGTCATTCACATCAGGTTAGTCTACTAGTAGGTAAAGGTAAAGGTTTCCCTTGACATTAAGTCCAGTCGTGTCCAACTCTAGGGGGCGGTGCTCATCTCCGTTTCAAAGCCGAAGAGCCGGTGTTTGTCCGTAGACACTTCCGTGGTCATGTGGCCGGCATGACTAAATGGAATGCCGTTACTAGTCTACTACCACCATCAAATAAACAAATAAACAAGCACAAGTTGAATCTCCTACAGCCATGAAGCCTCATGGCACAGTTAGCTATATAAAGGGCAGAAAGTGGGTAAAGGCATGCAATTCATATTGTCACTGCAGACATCACCAACAATCACCAATTTTACAGACATCCCATGAGTCTCTCCAGGCCAAAGCCTGACATTTTATCTTCTCAGCCAAGCTGGTTTTCACAATATGCTTCAAGGTACTTTAGACAAGTAAACTGTATTTAAAAATCAATAGTACTGCAGACAGATTCAAAGGCTTGAACTCATTCTCTGCAGGGAAACCAGAGGGACTATAGAACCCCCTAACAGAGACAGCAAATAGATTGTGGTCAGTTGGTTACAGCTGGTATTTGAAAGGTCAGCCATAAAAGGTCAGCCTCATTTTAACTGTCACCAAATCTCCACAATTTATACCTGCATAAGATCAAAATGTAAATGAGATATATTTTATATTTCTATAGCTGACAGATAATGGTGTTGCCACATGATTAAAACTATAATCAAGTACCCACTTCTCTATTGAATATACCTGGACACTTTTGCAGAAATATGTAAAGCTTTGCATTGCAGTTCATCACATTTAGCAGGGACTCATTTATTCCTTCTCTGTTCAGGCCACAACTCTTAACATTATATATTTTCATCTAGTCCATGTGTATAGGTTCTTGCAGACTGCCAATTCAACACAGGGATGGAGCCAAAGAACATAAGCTTTTTCTCTTTATGATGTTGCCTAAACCGTGGGAGGGTTATACAGATAATATGCAGTAAAATTTGCAGTATTTAAATGTACAGTATTTAGACAGACCAAAGCAGTAGTTCACAGTTCTTTGGAACTGTCCACATTCCTAGTTAGGAGAGTTTTTATTTCAGTAACTCCTGTTCCTTTGAAGAAAAAACTTCTTCATTTTAAGATAACAGTAAGCTGCTGAATATGTGGCACATTTTCTTGTTTTCTTGATGGACTGAGACTTACCATGACTTTGCTTAACCTTTTATTATTAACTGAGCAGTGAAGCATCATTTAATCATGAATTTTATAATGAAAGTAGCCCAAAAAACTCAGAAGCAATTAAATATTTACCAGTTTAAGCTGTTTCAATATAGATGAGAGAAGCAGGTCTATAAATGTATTTTACTTGTGTTTCTCCTTGGCTTTCACACTAAAAACAGTGTCTCTGTTGTTGTTTTTTAATTTCTTGTTTCTGTCCCTTTATTATGTTAAATATCTCTTTTATGCCTTATAACTTAGCAAGGATTCAAACTTTCAAGGTAATTGAAAGCCTTTATAATGTCAATATTACACCAAGAGAAAGGGCGTTAAAAACATTCTTGAAATGCAGATTTGTTGCATGGTTCTCACCTCAACTACCCAAATGTGTCTTCCGTGTCAGTCTTCAAAGTTCTGAAAAGACAAAATGCCTGTCCTTTGAGAACTCAGAATCAGGTTTCAGTGATAGATCTGTCATTAGTTAATCTTTTCGTGCTTTCATTGACCATTTTTCCATCCAATTCCAATTCTTTCCAGAGATAAACATAAAACAAAAAAACACGCTTTTATAATATGGAAATCTATCCATATAAACTTTTATTTTTATAATTCAGCATGTTAAGGGGAAAAAATAAAAAGAAACATTCTCTAACTGTTCTCCAACCAAGAGCCTGGCTGTATAAGGAGCAAGGGGAAATTAAATTAAATTAAATTACACTTGATGATATTTATGGAAAAATTATTTCCCAGATCTTGCCAGGTTTGCTAGAGCCAATCAGAAATAGTGAAAAGGCTGAACAAGCAACATCCTGAATAGCGAGAACTGGCTAAGCCCCTTCTAAGGAAATACACGTTTTAGTTTAACTGCTTGTGCAATTTAATTAAGATTTGTAATTGCAGAATCAGGAATTTTTGCACTCTTTAGTGTGAACTTTCCCGAGTTTTCAGTCCCAGAGTTCCTTGTACATGCGAAGAAGGGAGGAACAGGTAATAGATAGATAAAGTAGCAAGGAGTAAAAAAACTGGACCCAGGGATTGTGGGAATCTCTCAGTTTTAAGATTTATGAGCCAAGGACATGCCACGTACAATGGAATGTTGGGCATGTTTGGATTTTGAAAGCATAACATGGATGCTCTCAAAAAAATAACTGAAGAGTGGCGAGTCATGCTTTCATTGTTTCATCATAAACACTGTTATGCAAAGCACAGAGTAGGAATAAGAAAAAAGATATAATAATATATTATTATATTATATTATATTATATTAATTAGATATAAATAAGAAATAAGAGTGGGAATAAGAAATAGACACAAAGCACAGAGTAGGAATAAGAAATAAGAAATAAAAGAAAATAGACAAGAAGTAAGGAATAAAGGCAATAGAGTTAAATCTAGTTTAGACAACACCATTTATTAGCCTCCCATATCTTCCTATCCTTGCAAACCTTCTGTTTCCACTCCTTCCAAACACTGCTCCCTTTGAACTGGCAATCCAAGACACTGAGAAGTCTTCTTTACTTTTTTTTTTAACCTGGTGAGAAAAAAAGATGGAAAAAGTAAATTCCTACCAAGGACCTCCACCTTCTTGTAAAATTCTGCAACTGAGACAGGGTGAGTTCACCAAAAAATCCCTACTAAGTAATCACAAAGAGTCCATTGCTGGTGGACCTTATGGCAATTATTTTTCTACGTATTTATGGATGCATCTGTTTGCAATGGAGGCTTGCAGGTGAAGACAGCAAACCTGAAATGTGTAACAGCTCAAGTTGTTCGGCTTCTTTGCATATTCTCCTGCTGTGTGTAACTGTCTAATTTGAATATTACCAGAGCATTCATAGGAGATATCTCCGTGTTTCTTATAATGAGACAAGATGACATCTAACCCAGTCCTCTGAGATGCTATGTGAATAGCAATCATTAGGAAAGGCACTTGTGGCCTTAGCTAAGCTTCAAAATGCATCAAGAACAGATCAGGGCTTTTCTATCATCCTGGCATGAATCAAAATACTCCAACTTGGAACATGTTGACAGTCATAATTTATTATTTTAGCATTTGGGAGAAAGAGTCGCTAAACAGTTACCATTCTATTAGGAATTGCCTCATAGCTGCCAAATACTCCAGGATCTTCAGTTTCACATTCTAGAAGACACTTCATTAAGAAGGAAAAGAAGGGGAAAGAGCACAATGAGGTTTAATACACAGGCTATGATAAATTTGTATTGAGTTGTTTAATTTTTTTATTCTAGCTGCAGAATTCTTTGCCCAAAGTCATATTTTGAACTATACAAAGTATGTATGGTACATATTATGTATACATAGTCCATATTAGGCTTTTTTTGTAGCAATGCATATATTATTTCACTAATTTTACAACATTTCTGCAGGGTAGACAATTTTTCTTATATACTTAAATGGTTTCTGTCCAGAAGTCTTCTCAAATTAACTCATAGTAAAATGCAAATTATTATAAATAATAATAATAATGGTGAAATATTTGAGGAATGCCTTCCTGCATTCATAAATAACATGAAATCAAATATACTAATCATGGTTTGCTGATCAAGTCTTATGTTCACATGAAATAAGAGATGGATTCACATATGATAAGCCAAAAACAAACAAACCATCTTATCTTATAGCTGCATGGGAAAGAATGGCTGTATTCACCTGGTATGCATAACCACGTCAGTTAAAGACCCAGCACCATTCACATAAAATCCTCAGTTTAGTTAGTGCTAACCTTGGTTAGGTGTTTTGCGATTTAGCATATTGAAGAAAATGCAGTTAAAACCTAATGAACCGACAATGCTTTTGTTTAATGTATTTAAAATAAATGCACTCATAGAGTGAACATGGTGTTTAGGAAGTACCAGAGTCATGAAGACAGGAATTACTATCATTAACATTATCTAGCAGGGACTAAACTATTGACAGAGATGGCATGCCAGCTTTCCCCAACTTGGCAGTCTGTAGATGTGTTTGACTATGCTTTTAAGATTTATACTATATATTATACCAAACCCTTCCACATTTTCCTAGATCTCTGCCTGAGGTAAATTTAGGAAACATAGGGAAAACAAATGATAAAATATCCTATTTCCTAATAAGTGACTATACTCTGAGCTTCTGCACAATCAAATCAAAGTACATTCTGTTTCTTCAAATTTCCATAATCCCTTTATGGATTTTGTGGGAATACTCTCTAAGGCAACACTGAAAAGATGAAGATTTCCGAATTCTGTCAGGGTGTACAGGCAGAAGATGCAGTTGGCACTAAATTTTATTTAATTTATTATTTGGGGGGTAAGTAGGTTCTTCTAATACTTCATTCTAACTTAGAGCCAATGTATTTTCTACATACTTTCTCTGCCACATTTGCCCTGGTGAATAATAATTCTAACCATAGTTTTTTATCTCTTCTCAGTTGCTGTATGCCTTCTCTGGAACATACAAAAGAGGAGGAGGAGGAGGAGGATGGGGAAAGGGGAAATTACAGGACATTGCATTGTCCTGTTTGATTCTTTCAAAGGATGGAAGAGATTCATGAATCAGTTCTCCCATTTTGTATTTCCTTTCATCCTTGGCTGTTGTTTACATTTCATTGGGCAATAAAAGAAAGATACCATGTTGAAACTTAAGGATAGAGCAATACCCTTTTTTAACATTACACCATCAGAGAATAATTCTTTTTTATTGCCCAGCAAAATGTACACAACAGCCAAGGAAGAAAAAACATACAAAAAGGAAAAGTTGATTCATAAATCTCTTCCATCTTTTGAAAGAATCAAACAGGACAATGCAATGTCCTAAACTTGTATTTAGAGTATAATGTATGCCAAACTGGGCTGGATTGTTTTAAGCCTGTAAAAATGTTACAGCTGGTGGCAGAACATTTACTATGGCAGAAGCAATCCAGCTTTAGTTCAATGAAAATGTTAGGAGAAAAGCACCTGATAAGGAAAGAATTACATTACTGTCTCTGTTCCCATAAAAATAGCCAAGAGTATTTTGATGTGAAGAAGGAACCTCAGATGTGTTGGTCAAGGTGCAAAGCCTGAGCAGATTCTGGACCAGCTAGGAAGAGAAAAGTTTAACTCTTAATCTCCATAATCCAGATAGAAATCCCTTTCCTGAAGATTTTTGGGGAGTATTCAGCTACATTTCAATTGGGCTATAAGGTTAAGTGATTGTGTAGAACTTTCTGACTTTCTGAACAAGACTGCTTTATTCCTATATGTCTTCCTGCCTTCTGATTCTCTGATATGGACAAGAGTAGGCCAAATAAAGCAATGTTTTCCTGTTATAACCACCCAGAGTCATTGCTATATGAGATGGGCAGTGAAGAAATATGATTGATTGATTGATTAATTAATTAATTAATTAATTAATATGTGACTCATTACATCTGAGCCCAGTAATAAAACAGATTCATTTGAATAAGCCAGAATCAGAAGCTATAGTTGAAGCTAATCAATCACCATTTTTCCTTGCCAAATATAACAAAACATGGTTTTAATTTCAAATTTGGTTTTTGTTTTAGCTTTTCAGAATATAACCCCAGCAAGCTACTCAGAAGCAAATGCAGCTTTCAGCCTGGAAAAAGTTCTGAATCTCTGCTCAGAGGCATCCACAAGAGGGTCAGCTGATGAAAGTAGCATTACACGATTGTACCAAAAGCCCCATCCTTCCATAAATGTGTTGTGATGTTGCACACACAAGCAAAAGAAGTGGAGTTAACAGCACAACATGACTTTTGACATTTGGATGAAAGAGTCAGATCCTGTGGGCATCTGGGAAAGAAGAACAGAAAAGTAAAGGGAGGGTAAAATGGTACAGACCATTGTTTCTCAACCTTGGGAACTTTAAGATATGTGGACTTCAACTCTCAGTTCTGAGAGCTGAAGTCCACACATCATAAAGTTCCCAAGGTTGAGAAGCACTGGTATAGACTATTCAAGAAGAGGGCATGGTTGACTTCATGGCTTTGAAGGGAAGTGCTCTATGCTCCATTTTCTGCAGGTTCCATTTGTTAGAGCTATTAGCCATTGATAAATCTGTCATCCTAGGTTCTTTTAAAAAAGGTGTTCTAATTCTGTCATCGTTTAAATTGCCTTTCTTCTTCAGTCAATTTTATGCTGTGGTGTAACAAAACTGTATTCCTGTTGCATGAGATGAAATTTAAATGACATGAGGTACCATTTTTTTTAATTTTCTATCCTCTTTCTATTAGTTACTAATAATAATTTTTGCAAATGATTAAATATAGCCTTTCCCACACAGATTCTTGGAGGTTTTTATGCCTACTCTTCTCTATGCTAAAAACATTTCTCTAATGCTAATACTTGCTTCTTCTTCTAAAACTTGTTTACAAGCATGATTTGTCTTCCCATCTCATAACTAATTTTGGTAGGAAAGTTTCTACCCATGACTACCTGAGTGACTTTGGCATACACAAAGGTTTCTGATGCATCAGCTAAACTGGTCATCTATGCAAGACAAATGGTATAAAAGGTACATACCTTTGGCTTCTTTGTATAAATAACATTTCCAACCCCCCGTATCATTTATTTTCTGAATAAGTAGGCACCAGTGCTACAGTAGTTTGTGTTTATTTCATATTTTAAAAGAGATAACTGACAAGCATCTAATTAGATATTCTATTAAGAAACTTCAGGATATTCTTTAATTAAAATAAAATTAAAATGAAGTTTTCAATAAATATTTATTTAAGATCAGCCTTTTTTTCCCCTTTGGCTGAAGACATAAATCTATCATTTATTAAATGAACTACTGCGCCTATCGTAGTACACTATAAAATTGATAATTTGCACAAACTTTTCTTTGCAATATTCTTATATATGTATAAGCACATATTTAAGAATAAGCATTGCAGTTAAGTAATTATCTAGGCCTTTAATTTATGGGAAAAAGGAAAATTACCATATCTGATTATTCTAAAGCAGGGATGAGGAAAGTGTAGGTCTTCAAAATTTATACAATAGCATCTTGCTATAATTTTGCAAAAAAAAAAAAGTTAACTTTCCCCAAATAAAAAATTTGTTTCAGATTTTTTGCTGGTGGGCTTCAGCCATACAAAATCAGTATTACAGTGTGTTGTTGATGATGATGGTGTTTAAGATTCAGTGCAATGCATACATTTTGAAATAAGATGATGTGTATGCTTCCTGATCATTTATTCAATTGGCTGGATTTCATTTTCGAGAACAAAATTACTGCTGTAAAAATTTGGAATTAAATTTTTATTTGGAATTCTATATGTACTGTAGCTAGTATGTGGCATGGACTGTGAGCAGCATGGATTTGGTCACTTAGCAGCTTCAGTTAACACAATTTCACATCCATTCTACCTCTGCCCATGTATTTCACATCATACTTGCCCCCTTCTTGGGGGTGGGGACGTATTAGCTATGCCTTTTAGGATTTTTTTTTAATTAGTCCATGACTCTGTTCTAGTCTTAAGGATCTATCTATCAATGGATGCTCTCCCAGAAAAAAAACCATATTCGCATACTTAAAATATGTAATACTTCAAAATCCAACAACTACTTCCTACACAGAGAGCCAGTTTGCTGCAGTGGCTAAGGCACCATGCTAGAAACTGTGAGACTGTGAGTTTTACTCCTGCCTTAGGCACAAAGCTAGCTGGGTGACCTTGGGCCAGTCACTCTCCCTCAGCCAAGGGAAAGAGGCAATGGCAAACCATTTCCGAAAAACCTGGCCAAGAAAACTGCAGGGACTTGTCCAGGCAGTCTCTGAGAATTGGACATGATTGAATGGATTAAAAAAAAAATTGCACATAGTGCTGGAGTATAGGAAAACCAAATTATATTGAGTCAAAACATTACCTCTCTTCTGTTTATTGTCTGAACCACCCTTTACCAGGCTGGACAAGCAAGCTGGGAATTACGCATGTTGAAATACAACACATTTTGAGATTATCCAGTTGAGAAAAACAAGTGTGCTAAATAATACCTGTTCTTTATATTTTCATTTGGAATATATCCCAGCAGTATTGAATGATGTTGGAAACTGAACCTGGGACTTTTCATATGCAAAATATTTCTGTATTATTCAGTGTAAGTCTTTCCACATAAATTGCTTGATGAAAGAATAGAATAAGAGCTGTGGAAACAGAAGAAAAAGCCTACCATCCCACCACCTAGGATGCTTTTTTTTTTAATTTGATGTTTTATATTATAAGACATAAGTAATACTTACATTATTTTGATACAGTGGTACAGTATTTATACAGTATTGACTGGAGATTATTAACACTCTAATGTTTAGATAACATAGACCTTTAAAGATAGAGAAAACAAGAGGTTTATATCAGTGTTAACTATGATTTGAAATGTTGACATTAACAAACATAAGGTTGTTTACATTTTACATGGAAGACTAAATATAACATTAATAAACAACTGCAGATTGCATCAAAGTATTTGGTGTACAATAAAGGTTTCTGCCTAAAGCTGAATACTTAATACTAAATATTAACTATTATTCAATCTGTTGTTAGTTATTGTTTGTGCATGTTAAAGAAAAAAGAAAAAAATAGACAAACCAAAAGAAACAACCACAAAAAGAAAATAAAACAGAAAAAAGGCTATTTGGTTTCTAATTTCACCCTCTACCAATTTGCAGTGTTTATAAACATTTAGGCCCACTTAGAAGCCAAACTGTAAGTGTTTATATTTGCCGTGATTCATAACAGATTGTATGTATGGAAACCATTCAATATGGTTAAACTTCTGTTGTGAATATATATTGTTAATTTTGCCATTACTGTATATTCTCCAAATTTAAGTCCCCAATCAGATATTGTCAGAATAGTATCTTTCCAAAAAATTTTATTCTCGCTGACATGAGTATGTTTCTCATTAAATTATGTTATTATTGTTGATGTGTTCTGGGATTATACCTAGTAAGAAAATTTATGATTTCGTTTCAAATTTAAGTTCCAGAATTTTCTGCATTGTACTTGGTATATCTTTCCACTACTTTTACATTTTTTTACATATCCACCAACAGCAGGATGTGGGAGGTACCTATTTTCTCATGCCATTATTCTCCAGCAAATGGTTTTCTGATATACTGTATCTAGAGTAATATATATTCATTATGGTTTGATAACCTTATCTTCCATTCATCTTATTTGACAGCCAGTGCTATATCTTGTGCTAATGAATTCCACAATTTAAACATGTGCTGTGTCGAATATTTGCCTTCAGTGAAGGGGAACTTTCCACTTCATGAGGCAACCTATTCCAGTGTTTGACAGTTCTTAACTTCACTAACCCCCCCCCCCCAACATCTAATATGAATCTACTTCTCTGTAATTTCAACATATTGGTTCTGGTCCTCTCCTCAATATGACAACTGTTTAGATATCTGAAGACTTTTATCATACCCCTCTTCAATCTTCTTCCTGCAGGTTAAATATAACCAGTTTCTTTAACCATTCCACATATGACTTCACTTCCTGTCCCTTTACCATTTTGCTATCCCTCCTCTGAGCTTGTTCCAGTTTGTCAATGTCCTTTTTAGACTGCAGTAGTCAGAACTGGGTACAGTATTCAAGTGCATTCTGACTACAGTTATAGAGTGCCACAGAGATAACTGTGGAAAAGCTATGCATAATCAGTTATGAAAAGAAAAGCATGTGTAATGCCCAGGAAACAGAGAAAGTATGAGAAAGAAACTCAGACTGGCTCTACCCTAATTCACTGGAATATAAGAGGGAGGAAAGGAAAACACAGGCAGGCTTTCAAGAGTCTGTTACTATAGCCTATATCAACAGAGCTCCAGCCTTTGTAGTACCTGTATTACACAGATGGCTAGTGTTCATCTTGTGGTCTACTTTAGACATTACATTTCTCCCCGATACATTTCATTCTGTTTAAGCCTGCCCAGATCTTTTTAAATCTTACCTTTCTCTTAAGTGTTAGCCACTCTTCCTACTTTTGTGTCATCTACATACTTGATCATCATTCCCTCAGCACCTTCCTTCAGGCCATTAATAAAATTGTTGTATTGCACAGAACTCAGGACAAAGGCCTGTGGAACTTCCAAGCTCATGTGGAGCTATTCATGAACACTTCCTCAATCTGTAATTCAGCAAATTATGAATCTATCTAATAGTTGTATTATCTAGCCCATATTTTACTGTTTTATTAATGAGTATATTGTGAGAGACTTCGTTGAATCCTTTGATGAAGTCAAAACACACTAATCAACAGCATTTCCCTAACCTTGAAGGTAAAAGAGATAAGGTTTATCTGGCATAACTTGTTTGTGATAAACTCATGCAGGTTCTTGTTAATTGTTGCATTCCTGTTCAAATACTCACATATATGCTGTTTAATAATCTATTTAGGGATCTTGCTGAACATGCCTACCAAGATGAAAGGTCTATAATGTCCTGAGACCTCCTTCCCTGTTTGAAGAAGAGGATGACATTTGCTCTCTTTCAGTCTTTTGGGAGCTCACTAGTTTGCTATGAATTCTCAAAGAATACAGTTAATGGTTCTGCAATTGCCTCTGCTAGTTCCTTCAGTTCCCTAGGATGTAATATATTTTCCCCTTAAGACTTGAATTTATTTAAATTAGTTAAGTGTTTTTTACTCTCTCCAAAACTGTAAGCTATTCTTATGTCAAACATCTTGGAATGTTTGACATAAGAATAGCTTACAGTTGTATAAATAGTTTACAGTTGTATTAATAATACAAATTTATATAAATAAAATCACATATTCCAGATATCTGGAATATCTGGACACTGTCTTATTTAACATTTCTGTCATTTGCAAAGGTCTATCTAGGAATATAACAAGACATTTATGACTCTAGCAGGGTTCATTTTACGGTCCTTTCTGTAATGAATGCCTATTCTAAAACACTATCAGACTCATGAGCAGGAATCCAAAGATATCTGATTTATTAAAGAATAGTATGCAGGATCACAAAGAAAGCTGAGAATGATAAAAGCGCGCCAAATGCAAACTAAAAACCCTCAGTGCAAACGAGATCCCTCCCCCCGTAGAATCTTCCCAAGTTCACAATCCCAGGTGCTCCTAACGGCTTCTGATGGTCTGCGGGAAAAGTCCTTGAACAGAAAACATAACCCAAACACATTCCATTGTAATGAACACAGATACAGAGCTTGGTACAAGGTTTCATAGCAGCTCCCTCCCAAACAGAAACGTGCCTCAGCGCCATGGTATGTGAAACGATGTACAGTGCACATTTAAACAGTGAACATGACATACTGCCCCCCAAAAGAAGGAAAACACTAAGCAGCAGGCTTCAAAGGGTAAGCCAAGTGGAAACAGTGAACTAATTCAGGAGCATTAACGTGGCGAGCAGACACCCATTCAGGATGAGGAAAGTGTTTCCATCGGACCACATACTGGAGGATGCCTCGAAGCTTGTGAGAATCAACAACCTCCTTGACCTCAAAGTGCTGTTGGCCGTCAATCATGATTGGAGCAGGAGGAGGAGGTTGGGGATGCCAGCGGGAGGAGTGGTAGACAGGCTTGAGCAAGCTGCAATGGAAAACAGGGTGCAAGCGTTTTAAATTGTGAGGCAGGTCCAATTTAACAGTAACTGGATTGATAAGACCAACAATAGGGAAAGGACCAATGAACTTGGGAGCAAGCTTTTTAGAGGGTTGTGGTGACTTGATAAATTTGATAGATAGATACACCTGATCCCCAATCTTGAAGTCATGTTGCAAGGAACGATGTTTATTGGCTTGAAACTTGTAAGCAGCTTGGGCATCAGCCAAAACCTGTTGAATCACCGGCCAGGAATCAGCCAGCTTAACAGCCCAGTCAGAAGTGGAACATGTTTGGGAAGGGGGTTGTGGCAGTTCAGGGATGGGAACAAAGTCATGACCAGAAACCACACAAAAAGGGGTTTGCCCGCTACTCTGATGGACAGCATTGTTGTAAGCTACTTCCAAAAGGCAGTAACTCCACCCAATCATCCTGATGGTAGTTAATGCATGCTCTAAGAAATTGTTCAAGGGTGGAGTTTAAAATCTCAGTAGATCCATCAGTCTCAGGATGGGACGAGGTGGACAGCGCTTGTTTGGTGCCAATCAATTTTAAAAATGATTTCCAAAACTGGGAAGTAAACTGTGTCCCGCAGTCACTGACCAAATGGGAGGAACTACCATGGAGATGGTAGATGTGGATGAGAAATAGGTGCGCCAATTGCAGGGCTGACGGGATGGATGCACATGGAATGAAATGTGCCTGTTTGGAAAAAAAAGTATTTTACAACCCAAATGACAGTTTTCTTCTGACTGGGAGGAAGATCCACAATAAAATCCATAGAAATCTCATCCCAGGGATGGGACCGGCTGGCCACAGGCTGCAGAAGCCCTTGTGGTTTCCCCCCCTTACGTTTTGACATAGCACAAACAGGACAAGAAGCCACATAGTCTTTTACATCGCGTCTCAAGGTAGGCCACCAGAATTGATGAACCAAATGTAATGTTTTAACAAAACCAAAATGCCCAGCAAGTTTATCATCATGGAAATGCTGTAAAATGTCAGGTCTTAAAGTTTCGGGTACATGAAGGCGGTGCTGCACCCATGCCAGACAGTTTTCAAAAGAAACAGTGTCTTTATTAGCTAGCAACCAAGTGTCAGATTTCAGTGCCTGGAGAGTCTTTCTGTAACTGGCAAGGAACTTGCACTTTCCGCTTCCCAGACTGGGCTGGGGGCAGGGTTGCCTGTGCACAGGTCTGGCTCTGAGTGACAGCAACTAAGCCCAGTTGTGGTTCAGTGAGAACAGTCCCAACCACATCTGCCACGTGGTCAAGGTCCCGAGGTAAACATGACAAAGCATCAGCCAGAAAGTTTTTCTTTCCTGGGATAAATTTTAACTGGAAGTTAATGTGACTGAAAAATTGACCCCAGCAAATTTGTTTAGGACTGAGACGCCGGGGGGTGCGGAGGGCTTCCAAATTCCTGTGATCGGTCCAAACCTCAAAAGGGCATTTAGCGCCTTCCAGGAGGTAATGCCAGGCTTCCAAAGCAGCTTTTACAGCAAAAGCCTCCTTTTCCCAAACATGCCACCAGCGTTCGGTTTCAGAAAATTTTCTGGACAGATAAGCACAGGGTTTTAAGTGATTTTCAGAATCTCTCTGTAACAATATAGCCCCAACTGAGGAGTCAGAAGCATCAACTTGGACCACAAAGGGGCATTCAGGATCGAGGTGCTGTAGAATAGACTCAGCAGTGAAGAGGGTTTTCAATTTCTCAAATGCTGCCTGGCATTCAGGCGTCCAATTCAGCACTGCCCCAGGGTTTTTTACTTTGCGTGTCTCCCCCAAGCCCTTCATACGGAGTAAATCAGTGAGGGGCAAAGCAATCTCAATGAACCCCTGGATAAATTGACGATAGTAATTACTGAACCCGAGGAAACTTTGCAATTGCCTCCAGGTGCGGGGACGTTCCCAACTTAAAATCACCTGAATTTTTGCAGGATCCATTTCAATGCCCTTGTCAGACACCCTATAGCCCAGATAGTCAAGTTGGGTTTTGTGAAACTCACATTTGGAAAGTTTGGCATAGAGTTTGGCGTCTCTAAGCTTGCTTAACACCTGTTTGAGGAGGCGTTCGTATTCCTCCTCAGTTTCAGTGTAAATGAGAACATCATCTAAATAAACCAGGACCCCTTTAAACAAATGATCATGTAATACTTCATTAATCAATTGCATGAAGACTTCGGGTGCCCCTGCCAACCCAAAAGGGAGGACTTTGTACTGAAATGAACCCAGTGGGCAATTAAAAGCGGTTTTCCACTCATCTCCAGCTCGTATGCGGATGCAGAAATAGGCTTCACGAAGATCGAGCTTGGAGAAAATCTTGCCCTTAGACAAGTGAGCTGACATGTCCTTCATGAGCAGAAGAGGGTACTTGTTGCAAATTGAGATGGAATTTAACCCCCGATAGTCTGTACAGAGTCGAAGCGTGCCATCTTTCTTTTCCCAGAATAGCACAGGGGCCCCAACTGGGGAATTTGCAGGTTCAATAAACCCCCTTGACAGATTTTTGTCAATAAAGTCCCGTAATGCCTTCTGAGTCATTGGATAAATTTTTGGCTTGGGCAATTGAGCGTCGGGAACCAACTCTATTACACAGTCAGTTTTCCGATGGGGGGGTAGCTAATCTGCTTCCATTTCCCCAAAAACATCTGCAAAGTCTTGGTATCGATCAGGCAAGCCTTCTAAATGTGCCAAGCTAGGGCGCAGCATGGCAATTGAAGCCCTTCCAACCCACGCACATGAAGCTCTCTCTGCTGTAAGAGCTTGGTAAAACCCATCTTTAAAAGTCACAGTTCTGTGTTCCCAGTTTATATATGGGCTTCAATAGGTCAACCAGGGGATCCCCAGAATTACCAAGGGATTGCCAACAGGTGCTACTACGAATTTTAAAGTTTCATGGTGGCTGCCCATTTGCATTGCGACAGTTCCAGTGAAATGGGTTGCCAACCCCCCCCCCCCCACCATTGAACCATCCAACTGTGTGAAGATCAAAGGTGCTGGAGGGGGAAGCTAGGCAGGTCCAAAACAGCAACCAGATCAGGGTGAATTAGACACCTGGAACACCCAGAGTCAACTAAAGCCCAGACCTCTGTAGTCTTTGTGCAGGAGCCCAATTTCATTTTTACTGCTAGAGTGGGACAGTCAGCACTCACCATAGCATCCTCGCACCCATCCTCCTCCACCTGCCCGCAGGCGCTCTTCATGGCAGGTGGCTGGCGTTTCCCACCGGCTCCTTAGAGTCATCTTCATCCTCTCCCGGGAAGTAGAATACTTCCTCAGCGTCAGCTGCACCCTTGGCTGCTGTCATCCACTGCGAGGGGGGGGGCGATTGGCCAGCAGCTTGCCCGCTCGATCTCCAGCCTTGGCTTTTGGGCAATCAGCTGCTCAATGCCCTTCCTTTCCACATCGGAGACACTGACACCTCGCATAGCGCCGATCTCTCTCCTCTTCCCAGGCTCTATAGCCTGGCCGGGCAGCAGTTGCAGCACTTCAGGGTCCCCTCATGGTGGCTGGTGGTTTTTCAGGTCATCTGGTTTGCATGAAGGTATGCTGGGCATACTCAGCCTTGCCGGCCAGACAGATCCATTCATGCAATGACTCTGGGTCGTCTCTACACAACCCCACCGTAGAACATCCCGGTTGAGTCCCTCTTTAAACCATTCTATTAAGGTTGACTGAGACCAGTTGGGGATTTTCCAAGCTAAAGCCTTAAACTCCAGGGCGTAATCAGCTACAGACAGCTGGCCCTGGGTAAGATCCTTCAGTGCCTTCTTAGCTCTTGCCTTGGCCAGAGGATCCTCAAAATGCAGCTTTAACACCCACATGAAGTCCTCGAAATACTCAAGTTCAGGGGAGTCAGCCTCACTTAATTGAACATACCAGTCAGCCACTCGACCCTTCAACTTGGTGGCAATGGCAGTTATCTTAGCCTCTTCAGAAGGGAAGTATGCTCCAAACTGCCTCATGTAACTTTTAGCATTGGTTAGAAAGAAAGATAACTTGGTTGGATCCCCATCAAACTTGACAGAAAATTCTCTCACCCCCACTCCTGTTGGAGCGGAATCAGTGGCTGCTTGAGTGGTTGGGTCCCAGGTTACAGTAGTTCTCCCTCCTCAGGGTGGGGACACTGGTGGTCAAGCTCTGCAGGGTGGAGATTCATCCCGGAGCCATCTCTGGCCCCACTCCACTGGCTGTCCGGGTGGGAGGGTGGGGGATGGTTGCGTGGAGCTGGGATCTCCTTTGTGCCTCCCCTGCCCCCCCAATGATAGAGACAGGTTTCCTAATATGTACTCCATTGATTCTATTTTGGCCTCCACCACGCTTAGCCGAAAGGGGGGTTGAGATTCCTCCCTCCCTCGCGTGTTAGGCTGTCTCTCTGTTGATACTGTGGTAGATTCTACATCTGGGGTCAGTGGGAACCGATACTTCCAGGACACCTGGGACGTCCCTGGCTGAGGTTCTCCCATTTCATCCCAGGTGATCAACTCTGCAGGCAATTCGCTGTGTGCCGGTTGCTCTGGTTCTCCCCCATCATCAGATTCCTCCACCTCAGGGCTGGAACTCGAATCCTGCCGGAAATCTGAAGGTTCTGGGGTGAGGCTCAGTTCTCCGCTCTTGACTGTTGACTTGGGCATCAAGCTAGCCAGCTCCTCAAGTCCCCCAGTCGTGAGCCTGGACTCAGCCATCGTTAACTATTTTCCCTCACAAGAAACTAATCTTGGTAGGAGCTAACGGTACAACTTTGGTGATTCTCAGCTTTATGTAATGATTGCCTATTCTAAAACACTCTCAGACTCATGAGCAGGAATCCAAAGATATCTGATTTATTAAAGAATAGTATGCAGGATCACAAAGAAAGCTGAGAATGATAAAAGCGCGCCAAATGCAAACTAAAAACCCTCAGTGCAAACGAGATTCCTCCCCCCATAGAATCTTCCCAAGTTCACAATCCCAGATGCTCCTAACAGCTTCTGATGGTCTGCAGGAAAAGTCCTTGAACAGAAAACATAACCCAAACACATTCCACTGTAATGAACATAGATACAGAGCTTGGTACATGGTTTCACAGCAGCTCCCTCCCAAACAGAAACGTGCCTCAGCGCCATGGCATGTGAAACGTTATGATGCACAGTGCACATTGAAACAGTGAACATGACACTTTCTGGCTTTGAGTTTCACTGTTACAGTATTGCTAGATTCTATAGTCAGAAGGTATGGAATATAGGACACATTTAGTCCTATTCACTGTTAACTGCTTCTTCCCAAAATCCTGTTTGTTTCACTCACCTGTGACCAAAACCTTTTTCTTTGACATTTTCTATATTTGATTCATTGATACTGTCATCCCAATAATTAAATTGTGCAGGTGGTGCTTCAACAATCATAAAGCATTTTAAAAGAGAAGCACTCCTCTTCAGTATGACATTCTTCTAAATACTTGTTTATTAAAAACAAAGCAATGTTTTCCAGCAATTTACCCAGACTGGACAGTGATTTTCTGCATCATCCCCAGATTCCATTTTAATATTTGATTACTTGGGTATAGTGGAATATTCAAGCCATTAATTAACTAATTAATTAATTATGAGAAGCATTTTCACATTTGAGTATTTTCAGGATGAGGCAAAACAAGTTCAGGTTTCTGTTTAGGCAGAAGCAGTTATAGTGAAAAAAGAACAAAAGACACACACAAAAACAGCACCTCCAGCAGCAGCTCAGAACCATTAATGGTCTAGGAATCTTTCTAGGTCATTGTCTATTCCATGCAATTCCTGCTTTATATTCAGCTTTCTTTAAGTAAATTTATGTTCATGGGATATCTCTTGCTAATATCCATTTTTGATCTGCAATGCCTCTTCCCAATATCTGCTTTTGAACTGCACTTTATGGTTATTTAGATTAAAGAGTTTGCTTATTGGTCTGAGTTAAAGCTAATTCAACTTTGCTATTTTCTTTTCCCCAACATAAATCTTTCTCCTTGCCTCTCCAGTAGAAAGTGATTAACAACATCAGACTCATGAATCGGACACCTATGGAAACAGAAAACAGATACCATATCCAGAATAAGTTTCTTTTCCAATGTGTTTGCTGGAGGCACTGTGTTTGTTATGGTAGTTTACCCCAGGACATGATGAGTTGGATATTCCAAACAACAACCCCAGTGGTATTTGCTTGCTAATCCATTTTAAAAAACAAATAGTGCCATCCATTGAGTATATTTATTGCATGTAATAAAATGCCCAAAAGTTATTCAATATATGTAGACACTAGGGCATAGCTCTTGTTTTCTCAGGGGCAGGCTATTAAACACACACTAAACCAATTACGATAAGACTCACCAAATCAAGAGAATCAAAATAGTATTGCAAGATTAACACTGGAATCATTAATAAAGTGTCTTATCAAGAAGGTTAAAAATTGTCTAAACATAAAAAGAATTAGGGAGTGGTCGTCCTTTATGCATCTTGGTTTGCACTCTCAAAAAACTCTCATTTACAAAAAAGAATACATATACATATACATATACATATACATATACATATACATATATTTCTGCAGAAGACTGGTTTGCTAGCTCTTCACCTGAAATCTACCACTGCAGATTCAATTCTGCAGTACATTTTTTAAGCATTAAAATAATGGAAGAAACTAAAGGCAGGGTAAAATGTTTGAAAAACAGTAAACCTGAAAACAAGATCAGTAGCTGGCGTGTCTGCATGGTATGGTCAAAAAAGTCAAGATGGCAGCTGCTTTTTTATGTATATTGCAACACACATTAAAAACAGGCAAGGCTTCAATTGCACCATCATGTGCAGATCCTGTAGGCATCCCTGCCAGTACCAATTCAAAATGGGCATAGTCTCCAGCTGTTGAGTAGGCCCACAGTCCACCTTTCTTCTAGCTTTTTCCTGTCAGTGCCTTTTCCCCCAAAGGGATAAAAAAATCTTACAGCTTACTAAAAGTTGAACAATATTCTTTATCAAAGAACCCTTCTACAGTTCTCTCCTCAGCAGCAAGGAGAAACAGATCATCTTTTTTCAAGAAAAAGATAGGACCAGAGATTATTCTGCTAGGAATAAAGGATGAGACTTAACTGCAGTTCCCACGAGCCCTACCAAGAAGTGACATTTCATTCATCATTTGTTGATCAAATTAATAACTTCTCCTTGACAAGAAATGATACCTGTACATGGATGTTGTTTCTAGCCAGGAATCTTGGGACTTGTAGTGAAAAGGTGGTTATTCTTCCAATAAATAGTAAATGATATTATTTATTGGCAGAAAGCCTCATGAGGATCAATAAATGCCAGTTTGGTCTACTGGTTAAGGTGCTGGGCTAGAAACCAGGAGTCTGTGAGTTCTAGTCCAGCCTTAGGCATGAAAGCCAGCTGGGTGACCTTGGGCCAGCCACTCTCTCTCAGCCCAACTCACCTCACAGGGTTGCTGTTGTGGGGAAAATAGGAGGAGGAGGGAGTATTAGGTATGTTCGCCACCCTGAGTTATTTATAAAAATAAGAAAGGTGGAATAAAAACTAAATAAATAAATAAATAAGGAAGTCTCATGAGTTCTTTGCTCAAGAAAGGTTCAAGCAATCTGTTTACTGAAGTCCCTGCTCTAGTAGCAAGGAGATTCATAAAGTTGTACACACTACCCATTGGCAGCATAAATGTCCTGATGCCACTAAATGAAATGGCATGAACTCTGGTTGTAGTACATAGATTGGTTGGCTGGGTATTAGGAAAATGCAAGAATTTTGCACAGGAAGCTAAGATTTTTAACTTTGCAGATATCATCCATTAACAGATACCATCCATTAACACTGTATTTTATAGATTAAAAGTATCAGTGTTTGAAACTGATTTCTAAATGGTGATGAGCCATTTTAGTTTTCATTATTATTATTATTATTATTATTTTTAAATAGTCTTTATTAAATTATTTACACAAATAATACAAACATAAAATGACAAATCAACAATAAACATAAAATGCAAAAACAAGAGAAAGAAAAAAGGAAAGGAGAAAGAAGAAAGAGAAGAAGAGGTTTAAAAGAAAGGAAATGGAAGGTTTAAAAGAAAGGAAATGGAGGCCATTTTAGTTTTCTTTATGCAGCACTGATGTAATCTGATTTTTGCAGCATGCTTTGGACTGCCAGTATATACTGTATCCTAATCTCCATTTATGATATATGATCATTTCTAATTTGTGTTTCAAACTGCTTAGCCATGTAGTAAACGTGATACACAGTTTATGCAATAAAGAAAGAGAGAAAAATGATGTGTCCTTCATGTTGATTTACTTGGAAACATCTGACTTTGAAAATGTCGCATAAGCATCATTCATTTTAAAGATGTTCTCTTACCAAGCTCATTTATAAATATAAAATGAGAACACAACAACTGTTGTGAGGTCTTCTCTTTACAGGGCTGATAGGAAATCAACTGGAGATTTATCAGTTTTGTAGAAAGGTTGTATGGAGGTATATGAATACATTATTTGATATTATCCATAACAAGGCAAACCCAGAACATGACCCAGAACTCTGTGAATTTCACAGCTTATTCCTGTTGTACTATTTCCATCCTACTGTTGTTGCTACTTCAAAGTAATCCACTTGTCTTCTCCCTAAGTTCTGCTATCCTTTCAATAACTATACATTACTATCATTTTCATATGTCTTGTATGAAAAGAGTAAATATGTAAAAATGTCAGGAGCCATCACAAACCCTCTCTCAACATGATGCCTTCAGCTTTTTTAACTTTAGCTCTCATAATGCCAAACCAGAAATCTCTATAATAACAGGAAATTATGGAAGCTGAAGACCAACACATCTAAACCAGGTTTGGAAATATTGCTCTAGATTGTAAAGTATGTGAATACACTTGAAGATTGTCCCACTCATATGCTCTGTGTGTGTGTGTGTGTGTGTGATCTGTATAAATAGAAATAACTGGACAGTACATGAGCAGGGTAAGCCAATGATACCTGACTTGTTTTCCTGGAAATTCTGAAGTTCAGCTCAATGTGCTAAACCTAATACAAGAAAAAAAATGTTTCTGTAGCATTCCTTCCCAGAAATTCCTAGAAAAACACTAAGATATTCTATGTTATTTAGCGTTGGCCAAGAGCTCCATTTTCCAGATAGAGACGAGATTTTCATAAACTGTGGTATAAACCTATTACCTGGAGTTTTGGAGCAAAGGACAAGTTGTCATCAGTTTCAGCCAGTGAAATGAGTCTTCTAATGGAGGCATACAACAGCAAGGTATGATGGAAAGGAGGAATTCTTGGTTTCAAGTTGCTCTTGATGAATAGAGATTGGAAGTATAAGGGCCTGATCTGCCTAAGAGGTACAATTAAAAAAAACAAAACAGCTTGAGAAAACCAGTTAAGGGATTCAAATGGCATTTATCACAAAGAATAAAATCTAGGTTAGCATAAGTCCACTACCAGGCATTCAGAGCAGTAGATGTAAACAACTGTCAAAAGTTGGGTGAAGTTTAGAGATTTATATCAGTATCTACAGCCATGTTTTCAGACACCACAATTAACACTGTTTTCAACATGTGTCTGTTTTCTTCACAAGGTTTTTATGCGGAAGCAGCAAAGGACTTCAACCAAACATAATCTGTGCATTATTCAGTGACTATTCCACTGCTTGGCAGTGAAACTGTTCTTACAGACTTGGGAGTTGTGAGGCATTTCCATGGTCAGGTGCTTGAGCTTCTGATGCTGAAGAAATAATGGAGTCTGGCTCTACCTAATACATGTTAATATTTATTTGGTTATTTATAATTTATATGCAGCCCGATTCCCACATCAGATCTTTTGAATGAGAGATCATCCACAAGATATATGTTCTCATCCTCTCCCTCCTTCTTTGATGGGAGAACATGAGAAGGTTAAACTAGCAATGATGACATGCACAAAATTAGCAATTTCATCAAAAGCTTTTTAATGATCATGGGGTAGTGGACTCCATTCCAATCAGGAATTGTTCTTTATCAACTATAATGTAAGACTAGACCCTAGTAGCTACAAATATTTTTCTATGACGGGTGATGGTTCAGGAATAATGCCAAAGAGTAACAGAAATCATTAGAAATGGGCACATGCACAACTATATTGACTCAGTTAAAAAAAACGAATATCAAGTAAACAAACAAAGGCCAATTTCTGGCTTGTTCAACAAATGTTTCTAGTGGCCTGCCCAATATCAGACAGGAACAAAAGCTCAGAAATAAATATGCCTACCTTAACCCTTAAAAAAAGAGCTAAGAATTTGTTTACCTGAAGAAGTTAAAGATTCCACTAACTTCAAGGAAAATGTATTGGTGATATCGTTATGGTAATCAGCTGGAAAATAAGTAAAGGAAAGAAATTAAGTTACTGTAATAACATTATTTGCATTACATTAAATTGACAAAAATATTGTCACTCTGCACATTGCTGTATTCACTCTCATTGACATTATATTGAAAGTAATTGCAACCTAGTCATTATTTTTCAAATACCATACTCAATACATCTAGGTTCTCTTAGAATTACTACCCTATTAGGAACATAATATTTGCAAAATATGGAGCAGAAATTTGAATGTCAGAAGCCATAAATCAAAAACAACAGATTAACACTGCTGGGCTTGATTTAAGAAAACATTTTTAGTTTTTAAGACAAGGATAGCAATCTGTAAGACCCCAGATAGTGCCAAACTACAACTTTCCTCATCTCTGATGCTGTCTGGATCTGCTGTGAGTTCAGCAATTAGACAGAGGGTTTCCCATCTCTGCTCTATACTAAATACAAAAGAGAGTTCTCAGCTATGCTATGTTCTAGATCAGTGTTTCTTAAGCTTTTTTTCCCCACAGGACCCTGTCCCACTTTTAAAAATTATAGAGGACCCCAAAAGAGCTTTTGTTTGTATGGGTTATATTGATCGATATTAAAAATTAAAATTGACGCATCTGCTGCCGCTACCACTTCTCACGATTGTTTGATGGGATTTTAATATTGTATTATTTTTCAACATAGGTTGGCAAATAATTTTGATTTTGAAGACCCCTGAGAGAGACTTGAGGGCCCCCAGGGGTCCTAGGACCACATTTTAAGAAAGACTGTCTAGATAATGGCCAAGAAACAGATTATCTCAATAAATACAGTATGTAAATAATTTGCAGAAGCTTAAAATTGTTCAGTCCTTGATATGTGCAGATCTTTCTTTTAAGGATGGGATGCGGTGGCGCTGCGGGTTAAACCACTGAGCTGCCGATCGGAAGGTTGGCAGTTCGAAACCACGCGGCGGGGTGAGCTCCCGTTGCTAGTCCCAGCTCCTGCTCACCTAGCAGTTCGAAAACATGCAAACGTGAGTAGATCAATAGGTACCGCTTCGGCGGGAAGGTAACGGCGTTCCGTGTCATCATGCTGGCCACATGACCCGGAAGTGTCTACGGACAACGCCAGCTCTAAGGCTTAGAAACGGAGATGAGCACCGCCCCCTAGAGTCGGACACGACTGGACTTTACGTCAAGGGAAACCTGCCCCTTCTTTTAAGGATTGGGTATACAAAATTTCATTCCTTGATGTCAGAAGGAAGGAAGGACGTCAGGTACCCATGATCAAGAAGCCAATGTTCCTGATGCTATGACAAGTGATTCTCAGAGCAGGTACAATATATGGTGAATGTCATGCAACTGCTATTAATGACTGAGTGTGAGAAATGTAAGGCTGGAATTCTGTTATACAGAGAAAATGCAGGAAAAGATGTTGGATTTGTATTTAAAAGGAGATATAAATCTCCTTTTCAGTGACTGAACATTCAGTGACACAACATTCAGTGACTGTCAGCTGTTTATACTGATTGTTATATTATGCTCCAGTAAAGGTTTAGTCAAGTCTCTGAGAAGCTTCTGCCTTGAAAAGCCTGATAGCAGCTTCCAATAATCCAAATAAAAGCCATGAATATTGAGAAGGTAGGTATATATGGCATGAATACAGTTTCTCTTTTTACCAAGACATCCCCAAAGATCAAATATTGCAAGAAACAACAGTAAGTTTGTCACTCTGCAAAACTGGATCAAATAAATGTCAAACCCAATCAAGAGAATGGACACAAATCAAACAGAAATGGAAATGCCTGAAATCAACAGGGAATAATTCCACGCTCCTGAGACTTTATGTAGCAGACACAGTTGTCTCCTCTCTGTAATGAAAGAACTGATTTCTCCTTCCCCAGTCCTGCACTTCTGATTTTATGAAGCTGCTGGGAATATTTATTCAGCACTTGAAGTGAAGAACTACCAATATCCTGATTACACTCAGTTCTGTGATTCTTTGTCTCTTTGCCAAGAAAATGTTTTATAATAGTCTGAATGAGGGGCAATCAGCTGAGACAGAGGTTTTCTTGTTTCCAAAGGAAAATCACATAACTGTCAAGAATTGTGTGGGTTTTACTGCAACTTTATTTATGGTCACTATCTAAAGTAATTCTCTGTTCTTTGTCTTTAATCTCTTTCTTCTAATTCTCCTTTTCTTTCCTTTTCCTCACCCCCACCAACAACTATATGTGTATTAAATATCCCTCTCTCAGAATTCAAAATACCTGATGAAGTATACTGTGAGTTATAAAACTGTATGTGATTATTAGCATACTTTTAAGGTACTTCAAGCTTCTTTGGTGCAGTGGCTCTCTGCTTCAAAAGCCTAACACAGCTTCCCTTTTGAGAACAATTATTGATTCTCTTTTCCAATAATCTACAGATCCCTCTCCTATTATTTTCCGAAGATGCTTTGATCTTGGAATTGACAGAACACCTGCTCAGCTCTGCTCCATATAAAGAAAAGGAAAATATTTGCTCTGCTCATCTATTGGTCTACCAAGCTGCCTCTTACACGGCATTTATACCCCTTACCTTTCATTCTGGGTACAGTAAACCAAATGTTTGCCTTACAATAGCTTTTTGGAAGCGGGTCAGAGGTTTTTAAAGCTACCATTTGAATGTGGAAAAGGAAACTGCATGAATGTATAAAGTGTAAAGTGAAGCTGTTTGGAGTTCTCTAATCTAATTTCAATATAGGATGCAAATGATATATGGAGATGAATGGATGTATGGAAAGATCTGGAGACACTGGAAGTGGTGATAAACAGGCCTCTAGAAAAAGGGCACAGAAAAACTCTGTCAGGAGTGGAGCAGGCTTTTCAAGACAGATCTAATGTGTTGGTAAGAAAAGACACAACAAATGGGCTTTGTGCAAAATAATGTCAATGTCATCAGGATAACCAGCTAATGTTCTATAACAAAGGAATTCCATTTGCACTGTAAACACTCTGCATCTAGAACACTAGTTATTAAAAAGACCTTCCTTTGCCAAATAATGCATCTCTAATACTAATGTGAATTGTGCATGCAGCTCTGGATGTTCAACTACTGGCCTCATCTAGTGTTCAAGCCTGCAGAGAGCTTCTCCTGGAGAGCATGTTCGGATTCAACGAAACCTGTGGAAAACTCACAGAGTTCATCTTGAGAAGGAAGCAGACAGTTCCTTATCTTATTATGTTTATTCTGAAAATGAAATGTGAACTTGTCTGTTTTAGTTCAAAGCAGACAAGACACAGGAGAGGAAACTGAGTTTCGTCTTTGGCAGTGAGAAGTGCTGTCAACTACAAAGAATAATCTGTGAATCTGTTTTTGCTGTGAAAAGGAAGCTGAAAGTCATAAACGGATTCAGGACCAAGGACAGAACTGATGAAGTAGCAGCTTAGAGAGATAACAGGGTGAGATTTTTAAAGCTGGAGAAACGTATGTTCAGTTTTATAAATAACAACATTGAGCAGTGTTATTATGCGAAATGCACGGATTGTTCACCATGTAGATTAGAAAAGTGATTCATCTTTTACTCCATGTATGCACACAATAATTTACTCAAATTATGCAACAAGATAGCACATTTTCCAACAATGATGCAAGGTAAAAATTCAAAGCAGCCTAAAAGGAATTTTGAAACATATTATCAAACTGAAGTTCAATTCAGTGCTGTCCTTTCTAATCTTAGATTGATTTATGAAGACAATAAGCAATATCAGCATTACCTGACATGGTGCAGAACAGTGAAGGATCTAAAGCTATTTTCACATATCAGAAAATTAACTGCCACTGGGTAAAAAAGCAATTATTCTCGTTTCTTGTCAAGTTGTCCAGTGCTATCATTATGGGCAAAGCCTCTAATGAAGCACTTGAGGTAAATCTACAGCTAAAAAGATTGCCAAGGATATGATTCAAGAAGGCACCTATGATCCTGCATATGTACACTAGGGAATAAATAGCTATCAATAAATGCAGGGCTACTCTACATAGGATTGCCCAAACTAACTCAATCTCCCACACCTTCACCTCATGTCTTCACTTCCTGAATTCTCCACATTGAGTAGGGTGAGCTTCAGGGAACTTTTTATTATATTCTTTTGAATAAGGAAAAAAAATCTTTATATTGGAGTGGGCAATTTTTTCATGTTTGGGGGGTGGACTAGCTCTTTTTTTCAGTGGTCTCTGAGGGCTGAAAAGAACATGGCAGTGATAGAGTAATAATGTAACAGTAATAAAGTTATCAGAAGAAGTAGACTATATTTTGAAGGCAGTTTCAAGGAGGTTGTATTTTTTTAAAAATGTATTACAGTCATAGTAAGCCTATTAGAAACATAACAACACCTCCCCTCTTTGCATATCCAAAGACAAACCTGAAAAGCAGCAGCCTTCAGCATCATCTACGTATATTTCCAAGTATGATTCTTGGCTCCATAAGATTTCTTAGAAAATAAACATCATAGGCAATTGCAGTCAGGTGAATTGTTTGTTCAGAAAAAAGAATAATAGAGATTATCCTGTGGGTGGGGAAAGCAGGTAGCATCCTGGTAAATCAGTGTTTTGTAACTGTTTATGTCCCTGTGGCAGCCATTTTATGAATGGCTTCCCCCATAGTATTTTACAGTAATATCTGTAACACATTCTCAGAATTTCAAATGTGGCCACCATCCCAAAAATGTTGGGAATGCCCTAATCCAGCAAATTTCAGGTTTACTAGTAAATTTTGGCAGAGGATTTGAGAGGTTGCACTTGGTTCTGAATATACTTCTGGAGAGCCTTAGAGAAGCCATAGTTTTCCCATGCCAGCTCTATGTAATCAAGATTCTTGCTTGCACACGGGTTTTTGTTTGTTTTCCTTTAATATAGAAAAGTCAGAGAATATAAAGGAGGGCCTTGTCTGTGTGATGATGCTACGCTGAAGGCAGCCCACATGGCTTTATACTGCTTACATGCCTTCACAAGTCTAAAGAATAGCTGAATGAAAATAAACTTTTTATAGTGATTTTCAGTCCCTACTTATACTTTTGAAGGAACAGAGCCTTATTCATTCTTTTTATCTTCTCTAAACCCCACTTCAGTTTTCCTCCCACCAGCCTTTGGCTTGAGAGAAAACATCTGTGATCTGGATTCAAGTCATAATACAAGGATGGATGAAGAACAAGAATACTAAGTTCTAAATAGCATGTGACGCCTTGTCTTTTGTTTTCTAAAAGAAGGTAAGAGGAAGAAAACATAGATATATACATATATTAAATGCAGCTGGTAATTCACTCCTAATTCACCAGTTTGTAACTACTTCAAATTGCTAGTCCAAGATCTGCCTTTCTGAGCATTACAGAATTAATTCTGTATGACAATCAGGGCCAGCAATAGGCTAAAGCCAAGTGCCAATTTTAGGGGGTGCCAAAATTGAAAAGACTTCTGAAAAACACAATAAAAAAGCAAAAAGCAGTAACGGCACACTTTATGAGCCAGCACACCCGCTCAAGTGTTAATATAATTTTGCGGAATTGTTGCCATACAACAACAATGGATGCTGATGTAATTAAAATTACTTACTGTGTAAATAAGGTGAAAATATCTGAGAAGGAAAAAAAATGTCTGAGGCTGAAAATCATAAGTGTAAAATCCAAACACGTGAAGAAAAAAAGAAACAAGAGGGCACCTTTTTAAAATTCCTAACAAAATCAGAAGATGAGCCAAACTTTAGAGAGTGCCAGAATGTGACTTTGTCTAGAGTGCCAAACTGTCTAGAGCCAGTCCTGATGACAGTTGATCCTATTACAATTACATTTAAAAAAAGAAATAACTCTTTGTATTCTGCTTTTCCTGAATATTCAGACTTCTCAGTGTGATCACAGAGTTAAACAAAAAAAATGCAATACAAATTTAGAACAAAAATAAGATATAAATTTACAATAAGAACAAGCCTCACACAGTTTCTTATTTAAAAAAATACAAAACCTCATGATAATTTACTTTTTATATGCAGTGCATTTTATTACATTTTTTGGACTTTTCATTTTCTTTTGGTTAACAGTATCATTCATTTGGAAAATACATATAATAACATTATTGTTTCAATTAAAAGGAAAAACAGAAAGAGAATTAAAGGAGTTTCTGTTTAAATATATTTTGCCACAAGTCTTGGACACCAAAAACCTGTACAAAATTTTTAAAACTCAAGTGACTAGTCATATAACCAAGTAATACTCCTTAATCTTGGGAAGAAGGAAGTCTTCCAAAACTCATCCAGCCAAGCTTTATAGAAACTAGTTCTCCAACCAACTTAAGGCAGAAAACCAAAGGCTGATTGTGCTAAATAACCCATATTTCTATTGTATTTCTTTGATCTCTATGGCTTTGAAGAATGAATGAATGTTTTCATAAAAACGTATAATAATATTCAATACAAAAATAGGTAATACAATCTATAATAGGTCCAATTGCTACTCCATCCAATATGTACTATTTTAGGTAAGAATTAAATTATATGATTGTATAACTTTTGTCCTGTAAGAAGAGCATCTATTTTCCCATTCATCTAATTTTTGAGGGATCTGATCTGTTAAATGGAAAACACAGGCAATATAAGCATTAAAAGCCATGGGAAATGAATATAAATGAATCACAAGAATACCTTAGGTAATAATAGTAATAAATAGGACTGTATGAATCATGAAACTTGACATTTTTTAATAATTAAAGTGACAGAATAATAAAGGGTGAAAATGTTTGACATTCCCTGTAGTTTTTAAAAATTATTGTCAAAGGTAAACCTAGAGATAAAGCAGTTAAGGGAACCCAAAATCATGCCACAGAGAAAGGCAAAAATAAATGAATAAATTCTTCAGCCATAGCTAAATTGACCAATTGGGAAAAGAATTGTTTCACTTCTCAAATAGCCAGATCTAAATCCCAAAATGATCAAAATATACTCAACATATCAAGTCAATCACTATATCAGACCATTTTCTTGCAGAATGGAAATACAATAGAAACATGGGTTGTTTAATTAAATTTTGAAAGTCAAATCTGAATTCTTTTCAAAAGTCAGTCACTTAAAATTTTAGTCCTAAATTATACACCAACTAAAATCCACTAAAATCAAAACTATCCTAACAGCCAAAGAAATTTAAGTTCTGCCCTATCCATTTCAAACAGAAATATGAAACAGAAATACAGAAATGAAGAACTGCTGAAAGAAATGTTTTGCATGACCCATTTCCAATGCTCTAGTGAGATTATGCATAACATAGCCACGTATTAGAAGGAGTATTAATTTATGATCCATAAGAAAACAATTCCTTACTTTGTCGGAGCTGTTTTTGTATATGTTAATATGTTGGCCTCAATAATATTTTGCTGCTCATTGTTCAATCTTCTATCGTTAGCTCAAATTCTGATTTATATGAGTTTAGCTCAGGGATTACAACTAAACAGAAAATATAAATCCAGCTGAAAGAAAAGCTACCAGTGCATTAGATAAACTAATATGAGTTGCACTTTTTCTTGGTGAGGGAGATAGGATTCAGAAAATACATGAATCTTTATGTCAAACTGATTATTCAAAACACTCAATGATTAATGATGAATGATAAAAAAATTAATTGGCCTAAATAATTGGCACCTCAACCAACAAGTACTTCAATTCTTGTAATTAGTATATTTTATTATAAAAGAATGTGTTTGTTTTCATATGCATCATACTGAAAATAAAACATTTTACCTGGATAATCAAATAACAAATAAGAATGTGCTGTTTTAAAGTCTAATTTGAGATTAGTATTGTTTTAATGAAATATTTTAAAAATCAACACACAGGGAAAAAAATATACATTTTTACCAATAATAACAGCTTTCCAAAAATCAGGATGAACCCTAGACAGCAGATTAACTGTACAATTTTGGATCTCAAGTAGTAAATACAGAGGAAACCAGGGCCATACAATTTTTTAACAATATATTCTTTTCCAAGTCTTTTTAAATCCAGTTTAAAAACAGCCAGAATTGACCTTGACTATTTTCATTATTGTTAGAAACATCTGAACAATAGAACATGATGAGCTTGGGCCTGTCCACCTGTTTGTGACTATAGAATTGTGAATGTAGAATTCACAGAAAACCATCAACAGCTGAGCCCAGAGACCTGTCAGTCAATGGCTGGCCAGTAAGTGAGTGTTTTGCCCCACCATTCAGTAATAGCCTAACTGGCCAATCATTCACGAAGAGTAGGAGAATGAATAGTTAACTTTTCCTTTGTTTTTGTGCTCACCATGAGCACAAACCTCTGTTGTCTTGTAAATCTCTAATGATGCCATCTTGGCAGTTGTGCATTTAAGCTTCTTCACCTAATCATGATGGGATTGTGGGAGGTGGGAGGAGCTACAAATCCCCTTCAATGAGAGCCCAGACCAATCCTTCAAGCCCAAGGTAGCAATCCATTGCCATTTTTGAAGCAGCCTTTATTACCTTGAAATGGCACTTCTCCTTCCATGGATACCATATCACTGATATGTGGATAAGGGTTAGGGAAGGTGGGCCAAGTTGTTCTTTTTCAAGAGAGATTTGACACTCCCTTTCACATTCATTTTTAACTAATTTTTTTCAGATTTGAAACATTTCTACTTTAGAAATATGTTGCACATATACTGGATTTTCCTGGAAACTTCCACAAATATGCATGTATTGACCCTAACAGTAATACGATCATCAAAATCAACTGTTTGAACAAAACCTACATTCTTGCACTATGTTTTGGATGTCATTAAGAATCAAGTCCATGGCTGCCGCTATTCTAAATGGTTCCCTGGCAAATTTACAAGGTTTTATTTATGGCGTATAAAAATGTTATTTTATTATTCAAATATGCATTTACTAGTCAATGGAGGGAAGTGAAGCTGCCCGTTGTTACAACATGTTATCCTTTGAAAGCACACTGATTTCTTATCTCTCCAAGAACATCCTCATCTCCTGGATAATGCAAGCATGTGATTCAAATATGTCTTATTTAATGATAAATCCTATTTTCAAAAGATGTCAAGTTCCATGTCTTATCCAAGCATGATAAAGCTGTTCTAAAATGCAGGCAGTATAAAATATATTAACTGAGTAAAATAAATTAATTTCTCTGTACTGCTGTATCTCCATACTGTCTCTATCTTAATAAATTGTTATATATAATATATTCCTTATAAATTTAAAGTGGGCGTCAGTGGCCACAGCCACACATTGCACTATGCCAAAATATGTTGCCTTTGGCTCTTAGTGCAAACAAATCCTTTGTTGTCTCTAAGTTATGATTTATGGCTTATATTGTATGAACCCAGCTGTGACTTACTTATGGTTAAATAAATCATAATGTAGTGTCCTACCCTGAAGAGGTTTAGCCAGTCTAATTGTTTATAGGATCTTTGCCAAACAACTTGATTCTATCATGTTTTCCCAACAGTAACCCCCAATGTATTAAACTGAGTGTATTTGTCATGGGTAGATATATGCAGGAATTCAGTCTGATAAGGACACTCAATCTGACTATAGAATTGTTCACAAAGGGTATTTTCAAACAATATTTTCATCCTCCAAGCCCTCACAAAGCAGTTCACAGTATCTACAATTATCTTCACTGTGCCATGTTCTTAATGCCACAAACTGTTCGTGGGCAGACTAGCACTCCCTCCAACTAGCCCATAGCGCCATAACTCTGTGCATGTGTTTTCTTAGCAATTAAAAAATACCTTGGTGTTACTCACACCAAAAGCTTGTCTGGGAGCTCCAAAACACCGATGGAGAAGGAAGTGAACAGAGGAACCACAAAGCGGGACAAGGTGAGAATTCCCACCAATGGGAAACTGCCCACCTCCACGGCCCCCTACTGCAGATATGGAGCTACTTCTTATGCTCTGGCCTAGCAAAACTGAATCAGCTCTGAAGCAGAGCAAAGGCTGCTTTCAGAGAAGCCCACAGTTTGGCTGTTGTATAGGTGATTAGCATTCTAAAATGCTAAACGTTAAAGCAGATCACTGCTTTAAGAACCCTGCTTCTTAATCAGAGCTGAAATTGTACCTTGTCTTATTCAATATTCATTTTCATTTTGTTGATTTGATTAGCACATAAATTCTATAGCATGGTATAATCCTTGGTGAGATGAGCATGTATCTTCTGGGATTTATCTGATGTTCAAAGTGGGAAAAAATAGAAACATTGATTTTTCGCAGCTTTTAATTCTCCATGGTTCTTTCAAAAAAGGGGGCAACCAAAAGTAGCTCTTTCTGTCTGGATTTAAATGCTCACACTTAACTTCCACTAATTTTCTATAGAGAGTTTCAGCTAATGAATCAATCACCTGCACCCTCTTCCAAAGAGAAATAATTTGGCCACAGTTTTCTATGCTTTAATAGCATATGGCTGGGATTACTGGAATACAATATAACATACTTGCCTCTGAAAATGTTTTGGAAATTTCTGGGCATCCAGAATGCAATATCTGCTTGGATCATACCTTGACAGTCTTATATGAACTTCACTTATAAGCCCAATTCATGCTTGAGTTAATTTTGAAACACACAGATGGCACATGCCACTCAGTTTTCTAATGGGAGGGGTTTGTGCCCTCTGGGACACTCTCTCATGGGCCACAGTATCAAACCTAAGTGCAAACCTCCCCACTGCAAGGGAGCAAAATAGAGGCAAAACCAGAATAACAAGGCTCCTTTTATCATTGTCTTCCACTTCTCCTACCAGTGGCCATCTGCCTTTTCTCTAGCCATTCTAATGAGCAACAATTATAATTTGTTCTGAGGTTTTGCTCACTTGTGAACAGACCAAGTGTTTGAGCAAGAATTATGAATTAACCAGTTCTAGGTTTTCTGTCTACACTAATTGACCCTGCTAATTTCTTTGCCATTAGACAGAAAAGAGAAACAGCATGTCTACTGTGGCAACAAGCAAACAAAAGAAACAAGAATATATCTATATGGTGCTGGACTGCTTTATTACATAGGCGTACCCAAATTGAAAGAGAAACTATCATACACACACACACACACACACACACACACACACAGCCTCATGTGGCGCAGAGCGGTAGGTGGCAGCATTGCAACCGAAACTCTCCCCATGACCTGAGTTCGATCCCAGTGGAAGCTGGATTCTCGGGTAGCCGGCTCAGGTCGACTCAGCCTTCCATCCTTCCAAGGTCGGTAAAATGAGCACCCAGCTTGCTGGGGAAGGTGATGACTGGGGGAGGCAATGGCAAACCACCCCGCTATAGTCTGCCAAGAAAACGTCACAAAAGCGGCATCCCCCCAAAGGGTCAGACATGACTCGGTGCTTGCACAGGGGACCTTTCACCTTTCTCTCTCTCTCTCACACACACACACACACAGTATATATCCAAAGTAATGTATTCCCATGATGAGTAGTTCGGGAAACTGGCTAAAAATCTTTGGAAACCAGCAATCTTGGAGTAAATCTTTTTGAATTAATTCTCTAAATGTCAGTCTTCGTGAGTAATTACAGCACTGTAAGAATGGCTTATAAGCTGAACACTGCTCCCAGTTGCCAACCCCATGTTGCTGACCTTAATTTGTGCAGCCTTTCTCTGTTGTTTTCTGCATCACAAAAATACCTGCCAGCTGCAAAACACAGAGGAGAGCAGAGAGAATCAGGACAATCCATCATTATGCCAACAACTCTTTCTTTCACCACAGTAAAAGCTGGTTTCCTGCTGTGGAAAGTCTCCAAGTAATGTAACAGGGCAAGGAACATTGGAAATGGTGATAATGTATATAAACACACACAGGTCATTTCAGTTTTATAATTCCTTACTGGCTATTCTGTAATCCAGCCTTTCCCAGTTTGATACCTTCCAGATCATATTCTAACCTACAACACGTCTAGTTGGCACCATTTTGGATAACTCTGCATCAATCAATAAAAATTGGTGCTTGCAAGTGTTTGCCAGTGATTGCCAATTTTTAATTAAATCTAAGGAATATCTATCATCTAAAGAGCCATGCAAAATATATTGGTCAAACTCAACTCTGCCACACATTTCAAGAACAGAATAAACAGCAGCAGGATATTATTCACAAAATACTTTGCACAAATAATCACCTGGAAATGAACGAGGAAAAACATGGTTTAAAACGTTGATTAAATGAGCTAACTTAATGAGGCTATTAAGCATTTGCATAATTGTGCTAGGAGTTTTGGAATGATCTCTAATTCTAATTTAACCAAAACTATCATTGCATCTTGGCCTAGTAATGTTCCCCTTCTGCTTTTGTTCCATCTTTAAGGAAGGGATAAATCTTTCACAAAAATCAATTGGACAATCTTGCCATGAATTTTAACATTCTTTCTGTTGAGTTGTAAACCTTCTGTGAGAAACAATGGATGAATCAGGCTCCTGCTGTTGGGAATCTGTACAGTAGTAATGTCACTTTTAGTCAAGACAGACTGGAGAAAGGTCAGAGCAGAACAGCTTCCTTAGGCTCCTGTCCTTTAAATGACATTTAAGAAAATGAGGACAATTCTAGACTGCATTATCTGAAAGCAAGCAGAATGGAAGTAATTCACTCAGGCCCAGTTGGTTTATCCACTGAAATTTTAGGCTGAAATTCTTCTGAAACTTATTCCTTCCTGGCAGTAATAACCAAAGACTGTGTGCTACCATCAACAACTTGTTTACCTACGTGCTACTGCTTCTGGCACCCACCTCTTTCCTTTACAAAGACCATTAAGTCTAATGGCTCATGAACAGATAAAAACCAAAAATAAATAATAATCATTGCCAATTCACAGTCCTCCAAGATCATGGAAAATGAAGTGCAAAACATATGGCACACACTAGGCTGTAGAAGGCTAGTTTTAGACTCCAATATCAGCATAGCTGAAAGTGGTTTTCATTAACTTGGCTTTTCTCCCAATCTTGGTTGTTTTTTTATATTGTTCTACTTATGTAGTTGGCTACCCGGAGCATTGTTTGAATGGAATTATCACCTTGTCTGCCCTTTGCCTTTCTTCTTTGACCTGGTGACGACAAGTAGTATTTTTTGTCATTCTAACTGATATCATAACACTATTACATTGCCATCCAGATTTTGGTAGATGATAATGTCATAAAGCCAAATAATGGTGAGGAAATGTTTCTAGCTTTCCTTTTTTTATAGAGGAGAGCAAAAAGTATTGTTGACCAACATCAGAGAACACCGTTATAGCTTTTAGCAGTGCCACAGGCAAATATGTCACCTATACTTTAAGAACCCCCTGAAAAAAATTACCTGAGATACTCTTTTGCAACCTACAATTAGGATGACTAAACTGGAAAAATTGATTCAGTTTAACATTCATCTACCAATTTATACACATCCCTTTTTTCTATTTTTTTCTAATGAGCCAGTTCTGCTCTCTTGGTCTGTAATAACAGAAACTAGATGACATCCAGATTGTACTTATCCAAAATGAAGCCATTTTAATGAACTTCACTGCCCAGTTCTAAAACTAATGGTGTACAATGAGGCTTAACCAGAGAGAACATATGCCTATGATTGTGGCCTCAAAACTATTAAATTATGTGTTGTGTGCAAGCCAATCTAGGTGACAGCATCTCAAAAACTTAAGGGCCAGACACAGATAATACTTAGAGGGAGACCATCAGGACATTTCAAGGCCATTGGGAAGTTAAAAAAAAATCCCAAAAATTTCAATGACAATGTTGCTTTAAAAATTACAGACATGTGCATGAAATTGTTGGCAGATTGCTAGGAAAGCCTTTGGCCCAGGAGAGATCAGAAAAGTCACACACCAGGCATTTCTATAAAAATAATTTTATTTACAGAAAGCAAAACATATTTAAAAGCTTCTGCATTCTTACAGGCTCTCAGTGAGAGCTGCTTGACTCTCTACATGCCTACATAGAAGGGAAACTGAAACTAAAGCAAGTCCAGGCAAGTTCTTCCCCCCAGGTGCAAAAATTAACATCCGAAAAGGAGACAATTAAATTCAACCTCTTCACCCAGCCAAAATGATTAGTTACCATAGTAACCTTAACCTGTAGTAGAAAACAATATATTAACACTCCCCTTTTTATACTACAGAATAAGATGCCAACCAATTTTCTTTGACAACTCTGTATGTCTTTCCATTCACATTATTTTAACATTATCTCCCCTTTGGTTTAACAGAAAGCTACCATCCTTCTCCCTGTGTTTTTCCAAACCTAGGTTATTTGTTATATTTCCAAGGCTTTTTAACATGAAATGGCTTTTCATGCAGGCTTCAAAATCAAGCCTTTGTTTTTCTGTTGGTGTGAACAGCAGCAAATCATCAACATAAATGCACAGATACATACAGCCTTGTTTGTCTTTCTTCATATATACACATGGATCTGCTTTTCCTTTTTCAAAACCAAAATTCTGCAGTTTTTCATCTAATTTTTGGTTCCAGGATCTAGCAGCTTGTTTTAACCCATAGATTGACTTCTGCAGTTCACAGACTAGATTCTCCCCTTTTGCATAGCCAGGGGGTTGCTGCATGTATAATTTGTGGTCTAAATCACCATAGAGAAATGCAGTTTGAATGTCATAGTGGTGAACTGACATTCCTTTGAGTGCAGCAATTTTTAACAGTAATCTAATTGATTCACCTTTAGGAACTGGTGCAAAGGTCTTGTCAAAGTCTAAATCTTTCCTTTGAGTGAAGCCTTTTGCAACTAACCTTGCTTTATATTTTTGGATTTTGCCATCAGCATCCCTTTTCAGTTTGAAAACCCACCTACAACCTAGACAGCGTTCATTGGGAGGTAGATCTACCAGTTTCCATGTTTTAGTTTCTTTCAAGGATGCTAATTCCTGTTGCATGGCAGAATGCCAATTTTGTGCAATCTCAGGTGGTAAAGCATTCACTTGTTCTAAAGACTCAGGTTCTGTGAATATGTGAAAAGCCTTTACTGTTTCAGCCTGAAAACGTGATGGAGGGACGCCTTTATTACTTCTCTGAGATCTGTGAGGTAATACAGGGCTTAAATTTTGACTCCTATCACTTTCCTGAGAAGCATCTCTCTCATCAGACAGATCTTCAGTTTGCTTTTCTGGTTTAATGTCCTCATCAGGCAAAAGATCACCATCAGCAAGTCCTTGCTGTTCTCTTGTGGTGGTCAGATCAATTGGAGAGCTAGAGTTTAATCTCCCCCAGTTTTGTTCAGCAAAAGAAGTGCTTTTGCTAATTATCAATTTCTCCCCCATTATGAACCTGTAGCTCCTTTGGCTTTGTTCATAGCCAAAAAGATGGCTTTCTTTGTTGTGGGGCCTCCTTTCCTTCTCTGTTGTTTTGGAATATGAACCCATGCAGTGCTACCAAACACTCTAAGATGGTTTACCTTTGGTTTCACACCATAAAACAAATAGAATGGAGTGTCCTGAATCACAGAGTTATACAATCTGTTTTGTACATAACAGGCAGTAGATATTGCCTCTCCCCAATACTTAAAAGATGAATCTTTAAGCATGCATTCCATCGCCTTTTGCAAGGTTCTGCCCTTTCTTTCAGCAACACCAGTTTGCTGAGGGGTGTACGGGTTAGAAAGAATTTGTTCTATCCCTTTTTCCACTAGGAACCTTTTGAATTTGTGAGAAAGGTACTCTCCTTCTCTATCACATTGGAGTGCAGATACAGGCTTAGGGAATTTTCTATTTGCCCATGTCACAAAACCTTTAAATTTCTCAAATGCCTCTTCTTTGTGTTTTAAGATGTAGATAAATGTGTATCTTGAGAAATCATCAATGATGGTCATTGTGTGCCTTGCTTGTCCAAGACTTGGAGCAAAAGGACCAATAATGTCAGAGTGTACAATTTCCAAAGGTCTAGTTGTAACTCTGTCACTGTGCTTACTCACAGGAGCTTTTAGTGTTTTGCATTCTTTGCAAACTACACAGTCTCAGTATTTGTCACAGGGTTTTATCTTTAGGTCAGCACACAGCTGTGGCATTTGTGCTATATACTTGAAATTAGCATGACCAAATCTTCTGTGCATCAGGTGTACACATTGGTGATGATATGGCGTGTTGCCAACTGCAGCCTTGCAGCTTGGCTTCCTTGCATTTTGCACAACGTACAAGGAGTCTTTTAATATACCAGTAGCACACAATTTTCCATTTTTACGTATCTCACAACCATTTTTCTTAAATGTTATGACATACCCTGTTGCAGCCAATTGTGCCATAGATAAAAGGTTTGATTGTAAATTTGGCACATACAACACACCTTTTACAGTTTCTCCCAAGCAGGATAAATACAAGTCACCTTGTCCCATAATTTTAGTCACAGACCCATCAGCCAAAGATACACTTTGTCTTTCAGTTTTAGACAGTGACACAAAAGAGCTTTTACAATTACATAAATGACAACTGGCCCCAGAATCTAACACCCATACGTCAGAATTACCCTTCTCAGCAACCTGTGCAATTTGGCTTGTCTGAAGAGTCTTCTTCTGTGTTGCCCTTGTGTTCTTCTTCTCTGTCTTTCTACTCTTGGGTCTCAAGGCACAGTCTTTCTGCAAATGTCCAGCTGAACCACAAGTGAAGCATCGCTGGCTGGCTAGTGCTGTGGCCTCAGATTCCTTTCACTTCTTTTCCCTTGTTTTCTGGTATTGCAGCTTTCCAGAAGAGATCTGGGGGGGATCTTTCCTCTTTCTTCTCCCACTCAGCGAGTAAGCGCTGTGTAACATACGATGGGGTGAGGTCTGCTTCAGGCATAGCCTCTAGGGTACAATCAGTGTGTCCCACATTTCATTCAGTGAGGACAGGAGGATATAGGATTTTGTGAGAGGTGTAAATTCCATTCCTCTCTCCTGTAACTCAACAAACAGCTGCTGAATATAATGCAGGTGCTCAGGAAGGCTATCTCCTTCTGCAAGGTAGGCTTTGTACAGCTTTTTTGTCAGGGTAACTTTACTCCCTGCTGTTGCCTTTACATACAAGTCTCTCAAAGCATCCCAAAGTTGCTTTGCAGACTGCATACCTCGCACATGGACTAGCTGATTGTCCTCAACTCCCAGGATAATGGTGTCTCTAGCCCGCTCATCCTGTCTCAGCCATTCAGCACTGGGATTTTGGGGGGGTTGCTCACCAATTGGCAGCCAAAGATTCTCTCTGCGAAGATACATCTCCATCTTCAGGGCCCAATTCAAATAGTTGGTCTCTGATAGGCGCTCCAGAGGCATCGCTGAGGGCTGGGAGGTAGCCACGGCTTCTTCCTTCTTTTGCAAGCCACCTCAGCTGGCTTCTTTGTCCTGTAGACCGGCAGTTGCTGGAAAATCTCCAGGTGGCTCCAAAGAAAATCTTCACAGGTCTTTGCTACCTGCCTTTAAATTGTACATGAGGTGTGGAGCTGATCTCTCTATTCTCTCTGGGTTTTACTGGGCTTACTGGGCTGTTTACTGGGCCCATAACCTGTTGGCAGATTGCTAGGAAAGCCTTTGGCCCAGGAGAGATCAGAAAAGTCACACACCAGGCATTTCTATAAAAATAATTTTATTTACAGAAAGCAAAACATATTTAAAAGCTTCTGCATTCTTACAGGCTCTCAGTGAGAGCTGCTTGACTCTCTACATGCCTACATAGAAGGGAAACTGAAACTAAAACAAGTCCAGGCAAGTTCTTCCCCCCAGGTGCAAAAATTAACATCCAAAAAGGAGACAATTAAATTCAACCTCTTCACCCGGCCAAAATGATTAATTACCATAGTAACCTTAATCTGTAGTAGAAAACAATATATTAACAGAAATCACCAGGAGTTGAACTTGGTTTTAATACTTTATTTTTTCATAGTATCCAAATGTTGAGCTGGACAAATCTGGGGAAAAATATGACACATTCAAAAGTTTGTTGTATTTCTACTTCTAAACCAGGCTAGAATAGATGCTTTCATTTGCATTAGCCATATGTAGTATGAACCCGGATTGTATGCTTTGGAATCATATTGGTAACCATAATGTGCCAAGTTGTTTACAGTTAGCAGGCAGAGTCTTGGTAATAATTGGGGCATCATTGTGCCATATTATCTGGAACTATTTTCAGACTGTGAACTCCAAGGAAGTGGATAGATGCTATCTAGGTTGTCTCCTGCAATCTATTCTTTGGATCCCTGCCCAACCTGGCTATTCCAGGGAACAGGTAGAGAGGTAACCACTTGGCTCTAGATTGTCAATGCTTCCTCGTGGACAGAGGATATATCAGCAGTCTTGAAGGAGGCTGTGATGTACCCCCTTCTGAAAAGGCTGCCCCTGGAGACTCTCATCCAATCTCTAATCTCCCTTTCTTAGGGAAGGTTATTGAGACAGTGGTAGCAACATCCTAGAACTGAATTGTTTGGATCCTTATTAGGAAGGGGTCAAACCCAGGTATGGGACATACAGTAGACTGTATAGATCAATTCTTGGATGCTTTGTTCCAGGATCTGGATGGGGGTAGTGTGACCCTCCTGGTCCTGTTAGACATCATGGCAGTTTTCAGTCCCACTGACCATGGTATCTTACTGGATCACCTTCAGGGGTTGGGAACTTGAGGTGTTGTTTTGCTGTGGTCTGGCTCCTTCTTTTGTGGGTGGTTTCAGTCTGAAGTAGTGGGGATGCAACATCTGCAACATGGAGTGCCTCAATACTCAGACCTTTCTCACCTGCTCTTTAACATCTATGTGAAACTGCTGGAAGAGATCCTCCAAAACCTTGGGGTATGGTATCATCAGTACACTGACAATATCCAACTTCCAGAGTCCACTGGAGTTGGGTGGCCAATAAAGATTAAATTATTATTATTATTATTATTATTATTATTATTTGCTATTTCAGGCTGTGGGAGAGATGCTGTCAATATCAGCAAAAGAGTATCACAGGTAATTTGGGGGGGGGCTGCTTTTAAAGTACAGGTGAAGTATTTGCCTGTGGCATTGTTATGTAGTCCTGCTAAAAGCAATAATGGTGTTCTCTGATGTTGGTCAACAATGTCTCAGTCCCTGCAGGTTGTAAGGGTCTAAATGGGACAAAACAGACTGAGACTGAACCCAAGTAAGGCAGAGTGTCTTTTTATACATCAGGGTTCTCCAACAACACTAGTGTTACTTCTGGATGGGCAAGCACTACTCATGAAGGAACAGATTCACAATTTCTAGACTCACGGCTCCTGCTTGAACACATAGTGGAGCCATGGCAAGAAAGGCCTTTGTCCAGCTTCTGCTAGTGTGCCAATTTCAATCCTACCTACCTACAGTAATTTAAATTATGCCCTCATTATAATCTGGTTGGACTATTGTAACATGTAACAGTATCAAATTTATATGGCTGCCCATCTCACAAGAAGTGACTCTGGGCAGTGTACAACAAAGATATAATAGCCATTATTAAGAAGTTTAAAAAGCATAAGGCACACAAGAGATTAGATTAGCAAGAGAAGCACCTCACGATATCACTGGTCCCTGGGACCCCCAGGCCTGATGACATAGCCAGGTCTTGAGGGACTTCTGGAACATAAATAGGGATAGAGCTGTCCTCACTTTGTGGGGCTGGGGGGAATGTTCCATAAGGCAGATGCCATGGCAGAGAAGGGTTGTCTTTAAAGACTACTCAGAAACTAAACGAATCTAGAATGCAGTACCCTGCAGATTGACTGTGTCTCAGTGCTGGAAGCATATAACACAGATGCTTTGGCCCTGCCTTTGGTTGTCAGTTGGGTTTTGGGTACAATTTAAGATGCTGGTGTTGACTTTTGAACCTTTCCGGGCTTGGCACTTGACTACCTGCAGGACCACCAGCTCCAACCAGACTCAACCTGACCCACGTAATGCTTTAGGAGAAACTACTTGTGGTCTTGCACTTCAGAGAGGTGCAAGGGGGGACAAAGCTACAAAATGCTGTTTTTCCATAGTGGCACTGATGCTTTGGAATAGCCCTCTAATGGAAATAAGGGTGGCCCCCTTCTTGTTGATGTTCAGGAAGATGTTGAAAACAGTTATTTTGGGGGGCATTTTCCTAATGGAAGAACTGCACTGTCTTTTATTTCTTTTCTTTTCTTTCTTTTCTTTTCTTATTTCTTGCTACTGATGTTTTATTTCCAGAGTTTTATGATGTTATCTGTTAGTCATACCACAGATATTTTAATTTTTTGTAATACTTTATACTATGGACGCTGCCAAGAGTTGTTAGATTGTGGTGAGGTATAAGTCTAATAAATGATTGATGATTATACTGTATCCTATCAAGTTAGATTCGCCTCTTAGCAACCACATCAACAGATTTTCTCCAAGATGATTTGTCTCCAACTGCCAGCCTAATATGGTTGACCAGATTAAGAAAGCAATGGGTTAAACCGCTGAGCTGCCGATCGGAAGGTCAGCGGTTCGAAACCGCGCGGCGGGGTGAGCTCCCGTTGCTCGTCCCAGCTCCTGCTCACCTAGCAGTTCGAAAACATGCAAATGTGAGTAGATTAATTGGTACCGCTTCGGCGGGAAGGTAATGGCATTCCGTGAGTCATGCTGGCCACATGACCCGGAAGTGTCTATGACAACGCCGGCTCCAAGGCTTAGAAACGGAGATGAGCACCGCCCCCTAGAGTCGGACACGACTGGACTTTACGTCAAGGGAAACCTTTACCTTTACTTATATTACAACAGAACCTTGCAAGTCTGAATGTGCTTCCCTCTCCCTCAGTTTATCTCCCTGTGAACTAGGGAGGGGCTTGTCAGAGACATTTTCTCAAAAATTATTTTCTTGGACCAGGCTCAAGCCACACTTGTCTAATTACTGCCTTGGTAGCAGCTCTTCCATAATTTCTCTGGCTCCCTGTTATGCGGCTCAGAATTTCATACTGATTCCTGATGTCCTTGCAAATGGTAGGTATATGCTCAAGATCATATTGGTTGCCTTTGTTCTTCTGCTTTAGCTTGACCTGGAAATTGCACATGAGCAGTTCATGATCTGTTCCACAGTCAGCCCTGACCATGTCTTTGGTTATGATTGCCAATTTCAGATTGGCAGATCAGCAGAAAAAACCCACCAACTTCCTCTTCTTCTTCATCAGTGGTTGGAGCATAAATTTGGATAAACATCATATTAAAGGGTAGTCTGCTAAGTCTAATACTGTAGATATTGTTCAGTCATTGGCTGCACTGTACCCAAGCACTGTTCTTGTTATATCTTTCCTGACTATAAAAGCAGCATTGTTCCTTCTTTCTTTTTCATGTCCTGAATGGTAAACAGTATGATCTTGAATGAAAGTGCCCAGTTTTGCTGATACCTACTGTAAGATGTCAATGTGTAGGTGATTCATTTCATTTTTCGCTGTGTTGAGCTGTTCCATATTCATATTTCTTACATTTCACATTCTGTTAATGGAACTTTGCTTCAAATTTTCTTTTCCTACGTGGTTACATCAGCACTAGATATCCCAAAGGCTTTTATCTAGCCATGTCATAAACAATTTTAGTACTCCAAAAGATCCTCAGCAATTCCTCAGAAGCATGTTGAGTGTTGTCCAACCTGAAGGCAGATCACCTGGCACTATATCATCAATCACTTTACCTTGTCTATTCATGTGTTTTCTTCATGAAATACAGAAGTGGTTTGCCATTTCCTTCTCTTATGCAGCATGAAATAAGGCCTTTGCAGTTGTCACTAATATGACCACGTGCCTCCAGCATCTTTATATATTGCTGCTGCCAGATATAGGTGCTTGCTTGCTTTCGCTGGGCAGCTGGGATGACCTTCATGTCTTGGGTTACCCTGCTGGGAACATATACTCTTGGGATATATTCCTGGAATTCTTTGCTCATCCCTCCCAGGAACACCCTGGGTCCTCCTCCAAATGAAGCATCACAGCAGGCCTTGAGGTTGAAGTCTAATACATCAATAATGCATTCATAGTTTTCTAAGGTGTTCTAAACTTTATACTGGAAAGAAAATGAGGATGAAGCTTCTCTTCTGTGTCTGGTGCATGTCAAAGTTCCCCCATGTTTACAGACATTCTCACTTAGTTTTGATTAAATCATAAAGGAAGCAAACCATTATCTATGCAGTACTGTTATTTTGGCAATTGCTTACAGACTTTGTGACCTAGTACAAGGAGCACATTTTCTGTCGGTACCCTAAGAAATCATATGGGTGTGGTAGAAGACTCCTAGTTTTATTTTTCAGTTTCTGTAAAAAGTGCAAACAGCAGTTGTGTCACTTTTTAACTACCTGTGATCCATCTTCTCTACATAGCTCTAGAAAAGAAATAACACCAATTTGTCTCTTTGCCTACCATGTACTGTTAAAGGAACAGGATGGTATATGTATTCTGTATAAGATTATTTTGATTCTTGGCTGAGTTTCAAATGCATTCACTAAATTAAACCTTATGCATGTCATATTATCTACTGTAGTATCAGCATGCTCTCAGAGTTCTTGGCAGGAACAATTAAAATTTGATTAAATGATTTGTGATCGTACTGTAATCCATTAATCAGCCTGTAAAAATCAATTCATATTTCCAGTTCCACACTCCATGGCTGCAGAGCTTTGATCTTTCCAACAATGATCAAAATATGTTCATTATGAATACATATAGCAAACACAAAGTTATAACATGGATTTATTAGCAAGCTGCAAAAATCCTACTTTTCATGATTCAGGACAACTTTTTCAACACGTGCACAATACAATCCATTGGACAGCCATAAACAAAGCAGCGATCATTCAATTCATAACAATATGATAACATACAGTATTACAATATCACTTTTTGTTTCACAAATGCTATAAGACTGATAAATATAATTAGTGGCCTGAAACCAATGAAACCACTCAGGGACCATTGGAATGTGCAGGGTATATCTATTCTTTTTCAAAGCCATTCTGTGTAAGCCTTTTCAGCCTTCTTGCTGTACTGAAGAATCATCAGTGAGGATATAAATAAAGTGTTGAAAAAATACAATATGGCCTTGTATACATGGCCATTCAATACACATTAAACACATATATTTCAAAGAGTGACATCGTGTGATTATATTTCAGTGTCACTGGATAACAGTAGTGCTAAGAGTTAAAACAAAGATTTCTTTTGAAGAGCATCTATAAATTCAGATTAGGTGTAACCATGAAATAGATACTGACAATTCCATGAGGAGTCCTGACCACAGGTCTCCTAAACCCTGACTTGTTTGCCCCAAAGCTTCCAAAATACTGTTCAACCCATATTAACACATCACATAGTGACAGCATTCCTTCTCATGTGTAAATTGTGCAGATGGCACTTCATGCAGTTACCAAGGAGCAAGAACACAAACTTATCTGTGCTCTGATCTAACTTATCTATCCCTGCCCCTGGGATAACCATACATTGCAATTAACATCAGAAATGTGGAAGTAGGAGCTTCTTGTGGATGTTTTTCATGTGTCTGAATCTCACATTGAGATGGGCTTGATCATACAGGGAGTCTAAGTTTCAGTGGTGGAATGTTGGTGACTGTGAAGAGACCTCCAAGGGAACCAGTAGTGTGCTTGACATCAAAAGCAGGTCCAGCAGCAGGATTTCATTCTTTGATGATCGTATAGGCATTCATTACATGCTTAACTCATGAAAGAAACTATAGAGAAAGTTCATGTCTACCTCACCTAGAGGTCTTGCAGTTTAACTGGATATATAATTTGTTTATTTTGGCACTAAATTTAGAAAACCCAATATATAAATTATCGGAAACTGCACTAAAGTGAAGTGTTTGTAGTATTGGTATAAGTCAATATATGAAGAGTTACTCAGCTTTACAAATAGGCCTTCTCCCTGTTTTCATATTGCACAGTACTTTTGAAACTCTGCTCAGTTTAAACAGTTGCCTAGTGACTCAGGAGCCTTTATATGGCTTCATCCCTCACTCTGAGTGGGAAGGGATTATAGTTCAGAAGCAGAACGCATGCTTTGCACACAAAAGGTCATAGAACCATAGAGCTGGGAAAGGCCACTTATGGCTTTAATCCCATGCTCAGTGCATGGGTGCAAGTTACAGTAGTTATCCAAGAACAGATGGCTAATGTGCTTGAACATACCCAACACAGGGGAGCTAATCCTGCCCTCTGCAACTGGTTCCACTATCCCATGGAGGCCCAGGAGTTTTTGAGGCCCTGGGTAAGAGTGTCACTGACAGACAGACAGACACAAATATGCACATACACACACGTACAGGTTGAATTTTCTAAATTGGTGTTTTTTTCTCTTTTGATCATATATGATATAATCTTATATTGATATTTTATGCTACCCTTACTTTCCCTTTTGTTGCCCCAGACTGGAGAAAAAGACTGCATCAATATCATATAGCTATATGATAAGCTATATCTTCCTGCTGGTTAGTCATGTATCAAACCTTCCATGCAGAAACCGAGATGAATGCTTTGTCTTAGTTTGAGTTAGCTTTGCTAGTAAGGAGAGTAGAGATAGATTGGCTCCTGTCAGAAATCTTGTTAAACGAGATAGAAGTAGGGGCTACAGAAGCTGAACTGGCAACACGGTTGGTATTAAAATCATCAGCAAGAACTTTGGGAAAAAGAAAAAACCGAAAAATGGAAGTAATTGCTAGCAACTAAGATTAGACAGCTCTGCCTGTTGAAAACTTAGAATTTGTAAAAAGAAACATGTGGGCTGGTAAATCAGAGTTGGATTGGGCAATGCTTATACAACTGAAGATTTGTTGGTTCAAGGGCAAATCCAGAGAAGTTTGCTGATGAAAATTGTTGAACGATCCAGAGAAGCATGCTAAAGACCCAGAAATGAAGATGTCTCACAGGACACATGTTGATAATTCCCCATGAAGGGAAAAGAGGATTGAAGTTCAAGGCCTTGACACTCAGAAAAAAGCCAGCTCACCTAAGCCACAAAGAAAATTGCCACCAATCTCTGTAAACTCTTCCTTAACTCTAAAGCTAAGAAATAAATACAGTTATAAATAGAGTAGTAAACAGATAAATTAAGCTCATATTGCAGTCTTCAAATATGCCAGCTTTCTTGGTAATAGAAGAAATGTTCTTCCCTTGCAGTTTACACCACTTACCAACTAAGACCTGGAAAGAAGGATTTCACACAATGGAATGCAGTGCAGTTAGTCTGCTTGTCAAGAGAAGAAAATGAAACTACTTATGTTTCTTACTTTAATATGCTTCTTAATAAAAGGATTTTAAAAAAAGAAAAACCAAAGAGCTGCCTTTGAACTGTATCATTCATCAAATCCTATGCATCAAGAGACCACCTCAATCACAAAATATTGATGCAGCCAGCTTGCTGCCTAATGGGACAAAGCCAGCAATCTGTTTCAAATAAACTGTTTTTATTTGCTGAAATTGTGCCAAAATTGTTGCATCCTCAAGTGCAGATACCTGAGAATTGTCCAATCCTAAAGCCCTCACTGCCCCTGTTGAAGAGTTCTTCCCATTAGGAGCTTTTATGTAACATTCAACCAGAATTTTCCTCCCTGTTACTTATGACCATTATTTTGTGACCTGCACACTGAGAGAATAGGCAATCTTTTCCCATGTGAAAACAAGGTTCCTGAAAAGTGCTGTCAGTTCCACAGCTACCAATGTTCTTCTCTCTAAACTACACACACCCATTCCCTTCCATCTGTCTTTGTAAGCTCCCCAGAGTTTATTATCTGGTTAGAAGTACTTGGAAAGACATGATGGAAATGACTCTAGAGCAGTGTTTCTCAACCTTGACAACTTGGAGATGGGTGGACTTCAACTCGCAGAATCCCCCAGCCAGCAAGTTGAAGTCCACCCATCTTCAAGTTGCCAAGGTTGAGAAACACAGCTCTAGAGAGTCATTGCAGTCAGACAGACAATACTGACCTAAACAGATGATTGATCTGCCAGGATATAGAAAAATTTCCTATATTCCTATAATTTACAATAAGATGTAAATACAAAAATTCAGGCAAATCCCAAACTTTTAGCTGTATGTGGTTCTATATCCTATAAGTTATTTTGAATAAACATATTTATCTGATTGCATGGAAGTGAGAACGAATATATTCCTCCACCCCCATTCTCTTTAACAGGAGAGGAAGAACAATCCTTCAGGGTAATTACACATCAAACTGCAGTAATTATCAATACAAATTAGCAATGTGAGATAATGACCTTTTTGTATTTTGTCTGGCTTAATAAATAGACTACCTTGATTCTAGGAGAGCTGTTAACACATCCCACCTTCAGATAAACTTGATGCCTAATTAAAATAATCAGTATTAAAGTCCTGCTTGGACTGGGTTTAGCTTCCCAACCGTTGTTTGGCAGCATTTTTACCACATTGGTGGCATTTTGACAAACTGTAGTGTATATTTAACTTTCACTTTCACTTTCTTCCATTTTCATTCAGGGGAATTAACTTATTTCATCTTCTGAGACATGAGAGTATGTTGGAAAAAGAAGGACACATAAGGAAAACATGATCTGAATGCCCATCATTAAATGAATTAGCCTAAAAACATCATAAAGCGATGGCTACATTCTGAGTATAGATTATACTCTGGAAGCCCAGCTACAGATGTAATCATTAATTCACTTTGTGAATAATTATTCTGCATTTTAACTTCATGCTGTTTGAAGTTCACCCAAATACATATTTAATATAGCATTTAATCATTGAAAAACACAATATATAGAGATATAAACATAGATTGAGTATCTTACTTGGCTAGATTAATTTTAATGCTATGATAAGAATGTTTTCTTTTCTTCTTTCTTCACCATCAGGCCTAGGTTTGTGCTGTTGATTAAGAACTATTTGTAATCAATGCTCCCATCGTGGGAGTATTTGTATCTGTTTTTTACTTTATTGCACAAAATTGCACCAGCTTTGTGGGAAAAACAAAAAGGATGGTTCGCACCTTTTAAATGCTCTCTTCAATGTGGTATGAACCCATAGCACTACAGTAGTTCCTAGTTTACATCTTAGAGCTGCATCTGAAGGATACTTGCATCAAAAGCATTTTTAGCTTCCATGTAATGTTTTGTTTTTGCCTTATGTCAATACTATTTCATTTCAGAATTAATGTCTAGCATTAGATCATGGGCTCATGCTGAAGCTATCATTATTTTCCGAGCAGTACTCCCCAACTGGTATGAATCACAAAAATGCTGTGGATGTCAAAAGAAATCTCTCTCTCTATGCCAGCTGGTGGCCACCCCTTTTTGCTGTGTCCTGATTTATAATAAATGCAGCAAAATTACTGCAGTGCTATGATGGTGGAATTGCAATTTGCATGTATCTTTTCAGAACATTTGACAAACTCAAACTTATTTTTCCTAAGTGACTGACTGGCACATCGCCTACATTGCAATAGTTAGTGGAATTACTGCTAGCTATATATAAAAAGCACATTATCTAAATGTGTATATCTATAAAGATAACACAAGTATATGTGGGTGTATATATGCATGTATGTATACATGTGTGTGTTTGTGTGTTTGTGCATGTATGTGTGTAGGAATCAGCATGTTTCCTACATCCTAAAGTTGAAGGCAAATTGATATGACATACAGTTATCTTAATTTCTGCCACACTAATCATCTGGAGCTGGATAGGCAAGAAAGGAAATGGGATACATGATGCTCCACAGCCACCATGTCTCCCTGCTGGCCCATCACATATCCAGACTCCCATGTTCCACATTTTTGGGCCACTCTGTGCTCGCTTTCCTGATAACAAGAAGCTGAGAGTAGGTGTTAGTTTAGATTCCCAAAAGAAAGCTTCTCTCAAAAGAACAGGAGGAGAGGCAACTGGATTGAGTTGGTATCAAGAAGAAAATCTTTAAAAATATCACAAAGAACCTTAGGACAACTGGAATGGAGAAAATGGCGAGCAACTAAAATAGAATAGATACCACAGGCTGCTAAAGATGGATTGTTAGTTTTAGGAAAGAAAAAAATTGGCTAGCAATCATAAAAGGAACTGGGCAGTGTTCATATTGCTGAAGGCTCATTAGTTTCAGACGGTCTGAAGTCCATGTTGCAGAGCAGGGCATGCCTTAGAAAAGTGGGCTGAAGACCAGAATAGACTGAAGAGCACTGAGGACAATCACTAATCAATGCAGAGAAATGTTGAGGCATGCCAGCAGATGAGAGAACGTAAGATGAAATCTACTAGCTGGAGAAAAGACAGTTACTAGATCATCAGAAAGAAGAAAAAAAACCTTTTTCCATCACTTTCTATAACCCCTTCCTTTAGTCTAGAATTAGGACACATGCAGAGTCAAAACATAGTAGTATACATGTACGTTAAGGCATGTTCAGTGGGCTTATCAGGGAGAAATGTAACATTCTCCATCTTGGTAAGAAAAAAAAAGACAGAAGGATAATATGGGGGAGATTTTCAGTAGTAAAATCTGCCAACTGTATTGGCAGTAGTAAATGTGGAAAGGATCTGGGTGTCTTGTCAACCACAAGTGAAACATAAGCTAGCAGTGTGATGCAGCTACTAAAATGCTATCTTAGGGTGCATTAACAAATCAAGTCTAGATCATGGGAAATAGTTGTTCCTCTCTACTCTGCCCTGGTCAGACCTCATTTGAGCAATGTGGTGCATTGTCAACAACTATCAGAAGCCCTTCAAATGGCAATAGAGAATCTTGTTAGTAGAAAAGAAAGTTGAGATGAAAGAAAATATACAATGAAACTAGATTTTTAAAAGATGTGTAACTAACAACTTTGAATTGTCCTCTCAACTTGCTTAAGTGAAGCTGGATTTATTTTGAATAGTGTGAATTTCCACTTGACAAGGATGGTAATACATTTTGGGTGGAGATGATCTAAAGAGCGCTAATATAATGAGAAGTAGTCAGAAAAGTGAATGATCGTAATTAGGATGATGGCACGTCGAAGGACTCAGGAGAGGCAGGTCAGTATCCAAGGTTAATGAACAAACCCATGTTATACATAAATGATGAAATGCAGATGTCTGAACCAGATTATATCATCACACATTGTCCTGGTTACAATTAAATGCCTATGAATAGGTGGCATTGATGCCATAGAGAGCAGGCTGAGACAAACATACAAAGTAAAGATTTCAGAGACTGATGGTAAGAACATGAAGCTACAGAAAATCCTCTTAAAATCAACAATAAAATCATAATATGATATTATGTAGTTAAAAGTAGTTAAAACTTCCTCATAAAAAGCCAAAAAATTCTTTTTATGGACAGATAGAGTAGAAGCATTTACCTTGAGCAACTTAAATGTAACAAATAGATAATATATTTCAAACCTTGAAGTCAAGATTCAAAAAATATGTTGCATTGCTACATCCTTGAAAAAAGGGAATTGCTTTTAGAAGTTTATGAAAGACATTATTTATTCTTGCAAACTTTTTAATACATGTATTTAACTTATACCAAATGACTACCAAACTCCTTTGTTGGCAGTTTACAACATAAAAATTAAAATTAAAACAAAATATTTTAAAAAATCAAAACCACAATTAAAAGTCATTTAAGGTACCAATGAAAAAATTGTTTAAAAGATGGATTTTTAGGGCCTTTTTAATTAAATTAGAGCCCTCTGCTCATCAAGGAACAAATTCCAAAACTTCTCACTAGTCCAGAGATTGACAACATATTGGTGAGCAAGGGCCTATTGAACATTTGCTGTTCCACAAGTGAGTTAAAGATGCAAAACGGGTATGGTTGCATTGTATGCCTTGGGTTTTGCTTTTTCCTGTTTTTATCTCTATATCTTAATGCCTACTTTAGAGCATATAATGCAGTTTTTGTGTGGTTCCTATTTTAAAATGGGAAAATCCCACTAATTATTAGGAACTGTGATAGGACAGAATTCTTGGAACATGGAAGGGAGTCAGAAGCTGTAGGCAACTTTGGGTTTTCAGACTGCCCACTCCTACATTAATTTGGTGGACAGTTTGAGAAGTCATTTTTGATATCCTCTGTTAGAATGTTTCCTACATTCACTGCAAAATATGTATGAAAACCTTCCTACTTGTATTATACTCCTTTGAGCTTTGGTAATATTCAAGCTAATTAATTCTGAGTCTCTTGTGTGGCAAACATATTTATTGTATGAACTGTAGGAGCACATTATTTTCTACCACAAACCCTTTCAGAGTTAGACTGTGTAGAATTAAACACTGGTATTTAACAAAATGACTCCTGAACCATTAATCCCGATGCTATGTGATTGATCACTCTTTAAAAGCAGATACACCACTGTTGTTGCTTAGTGCTGGAATTACAGCTTTTCTTCTCTAATGCATTCTACTACCTGAGATAATAACTGCTGCCAGTGAGGAAGCTATAAATTGCTGTGCTTCAGTCATTGTTTCCTTTCTAGCAAATATGTATCAGATTTGCTGCCCACCAAGTACTAGGAGTTGAATGAGTGAATATAATAGAAATATTCTTTTTTTCAAAAATGCTCAACAAAAGAGTAACTTAAGAACAATAATAGTAAGTAACAATAATGACCCTCACCACAGCCTATACTTCAGTCTCAGATTGTGGATTATGGAGGAATCACGTGGAAGTGATCCCTTGCCAAAATACTATATGGTCAAACATTTTAGCCCATGCCTAAAAAGCTACCATGAATTTCCATGCATTCCTTTTGGGCCAGAAAGCTGATTCTACTCCAACTGAAATTAAAGTACAATCATGTAACCCCAAAGAAAACTAGTATTTTTTATTGGTTGGCATATTTAGAATTTTGAAAGCAGGTTGGGGGCACTTTCACACAATGACTGCAGATTCATAACGTGGTTGGTATGGTAGAAATGAAAAGCAACAGACTTCATTTACCTGCAATTTATCATTTGCCATCATCAAGGAAATTAGATGAGGCTGTTCCTAGCTCCCCACTACATCTTCTACCACTTCACTTTAACCTTTGTTTTCTTTCAGGGCAGGCGCACTTCCACACAATGCACCAGACTGCAGCCATTCACCATTTTTATTTTATAAGAATGGTAATCAAGCTTATACAACCAGATGCAATTTTGGAAATAAATGCTGGATGTTGGTACTTTGCTTTGTTGTTAATGTTTTAATTTTAAAAAAATTAAAAATGAAGTAGGTCAAGATGCCTGGAAGACACTAGCACTGCATGTGGAGTCCCAGGACCTTCTAGCAATCACTTTCAGAAGCTGAAGACATTTAGCCTTGAAACTAACCTTTGTTGATAGCATCTGCTGCTGTATGTCTTTTAGTTTTATAAGCAAAAAAGCAAAAAAAAATCTGCAATCTTGTTTTTGTACACATTATTAAATCCACCAGTTCTCTGTGGAACTTCAGTAGATATTTTTCCTAGCCTGATGCTGTTCATTTACTGTAATTTGTAATTATCATAATGTAGTTGTACATCATCTTATTATAGTGCACATATCTATGGGCAGTCAAATTTGTAATCATCATAATGTAGTTTTACATCATCTTATTATAGTCCACATATTGTATCTGTTTAAGTTGCTTCTGTCCTGTGCTCATGCCAGCTTGAATTCTAAGCAGCATTTAAAAAAAAAAATCCTGTTCAGACTGAAACACCATTATGTCAGCCCTACTAGATGGACCAGACCATGAAATCAACTTCCCTGGAACACTAATAATATTTGTATTGGCTATAATAATTGACACCCTGGAGAAGATGCTGATGCTAGGGAGAGTGGAGGGCAAAAGGAAGAGGGGCCGACCAAGGGCAAGGTGGATGGACGATATTCTAGAGGTGACGGACTCGTCCCCGGGGGAGCTGGGGATGTTGACGACCGACAGGAAGCTCTGGCGTGGGCTGGTCCATGAAGTCACGAAGAGTCGGAAGCGACTAAATGAATAAACAACAACATAATAATTGAATCTTGCAAGTCTGATTGTGCTGTACCTCTTCCTCCTCCTCCTCATAGTTCAGTGAATTAGGGAGGCATCTGTCTGAGCCACTTCCAAATGTTATCTAGACTTTCTGGATTTAAAAAAACTTCTTTAGCCCCTTTGGTCTAGACAACAGCTTCTGCATACCTCTGTCATGGCCATCTTCCTTACTCTCTACACATGGGCAGTCTGGACCTTAAAGGTATTCGAGGTCCCACACTTACCCACTGGACAATTCTCCTAGGCACTTCCACTGTTCTATATTCTTGGGTGTTCTACTCCAGAAAAGCAATTGCCAATCTTTTCTTTTATGTGGGCAAGTATTCTTGGACATTTATCATTACTGTTCTTTCCACTGTCTTTTAGAGGTACTTTTAATACAGCTGTTCTAATAGCACTGTGGCTGTAATTCTTGTCTTGTAAATAAAAGGTTGCTGGTTCAAAACTCAGCAGAACTTTTAAAATAACATATTTTTCTTTCCCTGAACTTCCTGCTTTCCCCTATGCTTTCTTTAAAAAAAAATCTGTTGGTAGCAATAGAAGTGTTAAGTGTGCATTTATAACTAAATGCAGTACATGTAAATCAAAATTGTATACAATATAAATCAATATCACAATAAAATAATATAACAATCAATGTAAAACATTCCCTAATATAATGCAACAATCAATATAAGTAATTCCTAATACTAGCACAACTTTAATATAAATCTACACAAAATAATGAGAAATAAGATTTTTCCAGCTTCATAAATGTCCACTGAAAACTATTTTAAAGGCTTTTTTAAACTTTTAGAGATAGAACTCCAGACATAACTCAAGGAGGATTCAATTCCAGAGTGTAAGAAAAATCCTAAAAAGTGAGGTGACAATTTTAACACAAGGGAAAACTGATTAACCTTGATTACACTATTGAACTGAGTACACAGGAACATGAACTGTAATCAGTTTTTTCAAATAATGGAGTGTTACCTGTATGTATAGCCCAGAAAGTCAGCAGCAGCAATTTAAATTGATAATGCACCCCAGGCCCAATCAATGACAAGGAGATAGAGGTACATTGGAAGAGATCCAGAAACAGGTAGATTCACCAACAAGCCTTTGTTATTGCTAAGCTAACCCTATGCCAAAATGAATCACAGATCTCAAGGAAGCTTAACCCTACTGCCAATAGCAGTTTTCTACCCTAACAGTTATCCTGGCAGACAATTCCTACCATGGCTTCCATGTAAGACTACTACTAATGACAATGCTAAACCTACCATTAATTCTAAACATAGATTGCATGGAACCCTAGCTTCATCTTAATGCCAATAGAAATTTTTTTACTACAATAGTAACTCAAGCAGGCAAACCCCACATAACATAAATCTAAGACTACCTTTATCCATAAAAATTCTCCCTATAGCTGGCTTCCAGAAAAGGTATGGTGAATTGAATATGGCTTCACAAAAACAGAGTCGATGACCAGGGCAAAGACCAAGGAACCGGTGAGAAGTCCGGTTCCTTGGAATCTCTCTGGATAAGGAGAGGATGGGAGATCATCCACATGTGCTCCAGGTGGCTGTTCCTCACGAGGAGATGGCAGGACAGTGATTTTCTGCAGGTCTGAGCATTAGGAGATGTTGCAAATGTGAAAGAGACTTTTAAAGGACATTAAGTTTACAAATCTCATTTTCTAATCACTTTCAGAAATTGCTCATTAACTACTTCTAAGATATTAGAGACCTTTTGAATAACAAGTTTGAAAATGCTGGATGAGTCTGCCTTCAATCCTGAACAAAATAAAACTTTAATCATAGCTTAAAAATTTAAAGAAATAAATAGCAAAAAGCTAAATAAGATTTTGATCTTAGAAAGTTATAAATGGACTAATGGTCCAGATAAAATTGGGATATTCAAACTTTTACAATAAGATTTTGAAATTAATTATAAAGAACAAATAGCTTCTTATGGGAAATAAATGCTGTTTTGGTTTTTACAAGACGTAACAATGCTAAGCAATTTCATGATCTCAAAAACTGGACACTATGGGGCACTAAAGATTTTAGGCAGAGGAAAGATATACAGGCCTGCAAGATGGTTACGACAATAAAAATACTGAAAGAGACATTGAAGGGCCGCAATCAAAGCTTAGGGCTGGAGTCCCTTAAACCTGGTATGGGTCCCAATAAATACACCAAGGGAGAAATAGGATAACCCTTTTACTTGAGCGCTCAAGTAACAAGGGGGTCTCTCCTCTGAAAAGGAGAGCCCTTTGTGTTAGTAGACAGCATCTTTTATACCATTGTCTATAAGATACAGTTACAAGCATAAAATGATTATTGGACAATTTCTGTCACAGGGTACATAGGCATGCATACATTCGTGTTATCTATGTTAACTATACACTACATCTACACCCATCACCATTTAGGGGTTCCTCCCCTCCTTTGGGTGTAAAATTCCACCTTGGGCCCTCCCTAAGGTGGGGAATTATCTCATAGGGGGAGGGAAATTTAACGTTATAATTACCTGTCCGGTTACTTTAGGACAAGATATCCCTCATGTGCACATGCTTGCAATCTTGTATTATCTTCTACTGGCTTCTGCTGGTTCTGGTTTGTATTTTCTTCCCTTATCTTCCACTTGTACCATCTTCCAACTTATACCTGTCATGTACTTGTCAGCCCTCCACATTCCAACTTATTCTTAGGCATCCATATCTCCCAAAAGAGCCTTGGAACTCTTGAGACAACGAAGCCATTATCTTCCTTGATATTTACAGCTTACACAGTTAGCTGAACACGTACATTCCTTATAAGAAGGATGCTGGTAAAATTCTGTCTCCACAACTTGTGAAGAATGGAATCAGAAAATGGTTACCAGAATATCAGCAATGTCAGGAATGATGTCTCCTTCTGTGGATGCTCTTGCATCAGACAATGCGCTTGTTCTACAACTTTCGTAGGTTGACCATTTCTCTTTACCTGCTGCTTCTTTCCTATAAAATGCTTCTTGTGCTGAGACCCATAAAGGAATTTTCAGGCACAGTCTGGATTTATTTATATCTATTCTATATCCTCAATATGGCACTTCCAATATAGTGATTTTTTAAACAATCTACATTAATCTTAGCTTTATCATGCATTGTTTATCATAGAAAACAATGCCATCCAAACCTCAAGTCATGCTCTTCTATTTCTAAAATTCTTTTATTTCTCTACAGCACCCACTCTTTCATCCATTCATTTTGCAGGCTGCAAAATACAGCTTCAGATCAGGCAAATCCAATCCTCCTCATTTCTTTGCATCTTGGAGGACTTTGTATTTAACCCGTGGCTTTTCCCCTTGTTGTACAAACCTAGATATATCTTTCTGCCATTGCTTAAATGTTGCACTGGTTGTCAAAATAGATATTATTTGAAACAAAAATATGATTTTAGGCAGTTCATAACATGATTCTAGGCATTCATTTTTATCACAGAGATTCTCCCCAACAGTCACAATTGTAGTTTAATTCCATGTCTTAACATAATTGTTCTGAAATAACATATAATTCATATTAGTCATATTAATACCTAAGTATTTTACTTTCTTCTCAATCTGAAAACCAGCTTTTTCCATCAGTTTCATTTGATTTTTGCATTTCCATGTTTTTTGTTAACATCTTCATCTTTTTGTTATTAATTTTAAAGCCAGCAAATGCCCCAAAGCTTCCTTCTTATTTCTTACAACGCAAAGATATCCTCCATGTGTATTTACAACAGGACTGTGTGGTTGTTAAATGTTGATATTTAGAGGAATTCCAAAAGCTAAAAACTAAAAACTAAGAAGCTAATTTACCACTTTTTCATATGTATACATAGTGATGGATTTGGTTACCTACAGCCCTTTTCCACCTTAATTTTATCTGGCTAGAATTGTATATGTACTCTAAGCCTTTCTTCATTGGTTAAATATAGCATTAGCTGAATAGCCTGGCAATCCCATGTTGGTTGTGCGACATTCCCCAGGCCATGATTTATGCAAATTATCACATCATTTCCTATACCACAAAATACCTGCGGATGCAAAACACATTGCAGTGTGGACAATTCATTGTAATGCTAGCAGATTATCCATTTGCCATAGTGAGAGTGAAGAAATGATAGAAAACCCATAATATTTCTTCATCTGTCTGTTGTTTATTCATTTAGTCGCTTCTGACTCTTCGTGACTTCATGGACCAGCCCACGCCAGAGCTTCCTGTCGGTCGTCAACACCCCCAGCTCCTCCAGGGACGAGTCCGTCACCTCTAGAATGTCATCCATCCACCTTGCCCTTGGTCGGCCCCTATTCCTTTTGCCCTCCACTCTCCCTAGCATCAGCATCTTCTCCAGGCTGTCCTGTCTTCTCATTATGTGGCCAAAGTATTTCAGTTTTGCCTTTAATATCATTCCCTCAAGTGAGCAGTCTGGCTTGATTTCCTGGAGGATGGACTGGTTTGATCTTCTTGCAGTCCAAGGCACTCTCAGAATTTTCCTTCAACACCACAGTTCAAAAGCATCGATCTTCCTTCTCTCAGCCTTCCTTATGGTCCAGCTCTCACAGCCATATGTTACTACGGGGAACACCATTGCTTTAACTATGCGGACCTTTGTTGTCAGTGTGATGTCTCTGCTCTTAACTATTTTATCGAGATTTGTCATTGCTCTTCTTCCAAGGATTAAGCGTCTTCTGATTTCCTGACTGCAGTCAGCATCTGCAGTAATCTTCGCACCTAGAAATACAAAGTCTTTCACTGCTTCTACATTTTCTCGCTCTATTTGCCAGTTATCAATCAAGCTGGTTGACATAATCTTGGTTTCTTTGAGGTTTAGCTGCAAGCCAGCTTTTGCACTTTCTTCTTTCACCTTCATCATAAGGCTCCTCAGTTCCTCTTCGCTTTCAGCCATCAAAGTGGTATCATCTGCATATCTGAGATTGTTAATGTTTCTTCCAGCGATTTTAACTCCAGCCTTGGATTCCTCAAGCCCAGCTTGTCGCATAATGTGTTCTGCATACAAGTTGAATAGGTAGGGTGAGAGTATACAGCCCTGCCGTACTCCTTTCCCAATCTTAAACCAGTCCGTTGTTCCGTGGTCTGTTCTTGCTGTTGCTACTTGGTCATTATACAGATTCTTCAGGAGGCATACAAGATGACTTGGTATCCCCATACCACTAAGAACTTGCCACAATTTGTTATGGTCCACACAGTCAAAGGCTTTAGAATAGTCAATAAAACAGAAATAGATGTTTTTCTGAAACTCCCTGGCTTTTTCCATTATCCAGCCGATATTGGCAATTTGGTCCCTAGTTCCTCTGCCTTTTCTAAACCCAGCTTGTACATCTGGCAATTCTCGCTCCATGAATTGCTGAAGTCTACCTTGCAGGATCTTGAGCATTACCTTACTGGCATGTGAAATGAGTGCCACTGTTCGATAGTTTGTACATTCTTTAGTGTTTCCCTTTTTTGGTATGGGGATATAAGTTGATTTTTTCCAATCTGATGGCCATTCTTGTGTTTTCCAAATTTGCTGGCATATAGCATGCATTACCTTGACAGCATCATCTTGCAAGATTTTGAACAGTTCAGCTGGAATGCCGTCGTCTCCTGCTGCCTTGTTATTAGCAATGCTTCTTAAGGCCCATTCAACCTCACTCTTCAGGATGTCTGGCTCTAGCTCACTGATCACACCATCAAAGCTATCCCCGATATTGTTATCCTTCCTATACAGGTCTTTTGTATATTCTTGCCACCTTTTCTTGATCTCTTCTTCTTCTGTTAGGTCCTTGCCATCTTTGTTTTTGATCATACCCATTTTTGCCTGGAATTCATACAACTAGATGTATTCATATTCCTTCATCCAAAAGGTTTGGGAATTGAGAGAATGGGTATGCATTTCTTTAGACAGTTCATTAATTTCTATTTCAGCAGAAAGCTTAAACCATTAAACACCATGACTTACAGAGTCTATATCCTTTTATGAGACCATCCATCACCTTACATAACAAATTAAGTTAACATCATCAACTTGTGATTCTGTCAAGAAAAGTTAATTCTGTACATTTGGTGGAAAGTTGCACATAACAACTTTTCATAACTTTACTGCTTAGTTCAGGGATGAGTAACCTGCAGTCCAGGCTTATATTTGGTTCTCAGTTACCTTCAGACATCCCTCAGAGGTGCATCAGCTATGATTGTGGGAACTACTGAAAAAGTGAATGTATCATTTTGAGATGGAAATGGATGAAAACTGCAACTGAAAAATCTTAAATAATCATATTTTTCTTGTAAAAGAAACACAAAGAAAAGTCACCAGACTTTCCCTCAGTACTGAACCCTGACCTCAGATGTGGTGTGGCCTTACCCATTTGGAAGCCCTCAGCTCCTTTCAAAAGTTAGTTCAGCCCTTAGTCACCAAAAGGACTCTAATTAAACTTTTTTGCTGCTAAATTAAATGCTGTTAATTTGTTAAAAAGAATAAATACAAATTGGGGCTTAGAGTAGCCCTGTCTTCCTCACCTGATGCCATCCAGAAGTGTTGAATACAAAGTGGAACCCGAAGATTTAAAACAGTTGGAAGACATACAGCATTGGGAAGGCTGTATCAATATTAACATGTTTTAAAAATGACAGTCTTGCTTTTAAACCAACAGCAGGCTAATAAAAAGGTGAATCATACTTGCCTCAGGTAATTTCAGCACTAATCTTTGGGGGGTTTGACCTGCAGGGTTCCCTTTACCAAAAGCCTTTCATTTAAATCTCTGGGAGAACTTTATATGGAAGGGCTGTAGTTTTTTTTTTTTTTAATCCCTTGTCCTAGTTGCATGATCTGTTTGCTTTAGGGCAGCAATTTTCTGTTTTCCAGAGATGATAAATAAATATACAAGTTGAGTGGAATTTGATTTCCTGAAGCTTTCCATTCCCTGTCTGTCTGTCTGTCTATCTCCATTCAATCCTGTCTGATTCTTGGAAACTGCCTGGACAAGTCCCTGCAGTTTTCTTGGCAAGGTTTTTCAGAAGTGGTTTGTCATTGCCTCCTTCCTAGTGCTGAGAGAAAGTGACTGGCCCAAGGTCACCTAGACCGCATCGTACCTAAGGTGGGACTAGAACTCATGGTCTCCTGGTTTCTGGCCTGTTGCCTTACCTGCTACACTAAACTTGCTCTTCCATTCCATATAATTCCTCGTAATTAAACCCAAATTATTGTCTTCCTTTTTGCTACCATTAAAAGGTACTTTGGGATAGACTACCTCTTTCATTTACAGTTTTTCCAAAACTTATTTTATACTATGTAAAAACCCTGAGGAATGTATGTTTAAAGTAAAAGGTGGAGGGCAAACAATTAAACATATAAAAAATGGCATCTTCGTATGTTACAAAATGCTACAGTCTGAGGTGGTGACTAATGCAAGAGTTTATTATATGAATGGATTTCATTATATATCATTTATATTAATTTTTGTTTGGATTTTTCTGTTGATATTTCATACGTATGGGCTATGTATTTTCAAAAGAATATATCAGATCTATGAATTCAGAGTCATAATTACTGAAGGCTAAGAACAAATAATATAAAATCACCGATTATTCTTCCAGTTTTGAATTTTCAGTTCTTTATTTTTGATAATCTTCAGTTCCAGGATTCTGAAAGGCAAGAAACTTTCATTGCATGTAGACCTCAGCTCCATTTTGTATGTCCTCCCAATGTTCTAGGATCAAGCTGCAAAAAAAGTTTTGGCAAAATGGCAATTTCCAACAGTATAATTTTATCGTCTTTATATATATATATATATATATATATATATATATATATATATATATATAATTTTTATTAAAGATTTTTTAATCTTTAAAGACAAAAGCAGTACAAATATTAGAAAAGAAACAAAGTAAAGAAGAATAGTGAATAAATAAGAAATAAAATAGAAAAAGAAAAAGAAAAAGAAAAAGAAAAGAAAAAGAAAAAGAAAAAGAAAAAGTAAGAAAGAAAAAGAAAGAAAAGATTATAAAGAAGTGGCTTCCAATCTTTTTGATAGTGGTTATAAATGCATTTATATTTTACCCTCTCTCTGTGAGGTTACATCATAATTTTCTTCTTCCATAAGCTATCCTTTCTAATCATCAAACCCGTACATCATAAATTCATTTTTTTAATTCAGCAAAAATTTCTTAAGAGGTTTCTAGTCCCTAATAAATGTAAGTTGTTCTTGTTAATTTTGCCATATCTGCTCATTCCATCATCTTCACCAACCATTCCTCCATTGTGTGTATATCAGAGTCTTTCCATTTTTGTGCATATAATAGTCTCACAGGAGTGATCATATATAAAAATAGTCTTCCGTGGCTCTTTTCTAGTTTTCTGTCCATTAATCCCAACAAGAAAAGTTCTGGTTTCAGTTGAATCTTAGTCTTTAAAATTCTATGTATCAGTGTATGCATTTGAACCCAATATTTTCAGCTTTTTTACAAAAAAATGTTTACAATATTTTCCACCAGGCATGATGAAATGACCCTTTGTGTTGCCCACATTTCCAACATACAGTAAATTTGAAGTAATTTTATACATTCTAGATAATTTTTCTGGAGTCATATATCAATGGTACATCAGTCTGTAGAAATTCTAAGTTATAACATAATGTGAATTTCAGTCCTTTCAAGCACATGTTTTCGCACTGTTCCAGCAATATGTTATGTCCAAAATTCTTAGCCCATTTATCATATACTCTTTCACTTGTTCATCCTCTGTTTCAAATTTCAGCAAGAGTTTATACATTTTGGCAGTTACATGGTCAGATAATATGGGCTTGAGCCCCAGGCCAAGAAAATAACCTGAGGCAAGCAGAAGGACATTCACACTTGCAAGGTTCTGTTACTCTAGCTGTTACAGTAAAAGTAGTCTTGACCTATACAGTACGGCTTTCTTAGTCTGGTCTAACCTGTTGGGCTGACAAAGCCTGAAACCTCCACATTCTCAACACAATCCTCAGATCCAACCTAATAACTGTCCCCGCAGAACCATCAAATAACCATTCTTTACAATTCACTCTAGCTAATATTGATAATCTCATTAATATGCAATGAATATTGATAACCTCATTAATATGTAGTGAAGTCCTCAGAGTCTAAAGTCATCAGACTCTGAAGAGCCCTTTAGTATTGTGTTAAGTGGTCTAAATAGTCTTCTGGATGATCCTGATTATGACTGATTATTGGTTAGTACATAGTCTTCAAATTACTGGGATCTTTTCTGGCCATTCAGTCATCTCCCTCTCTCCAGATTCAGGAAAGCTGATACATAAGTACCTATACAGCTGGAGGAGACAAATACTTTCTCAGACTGTAATAGGTCCTAGTTCTGTTGCAGGAGCATCAATAAGATTGTTCATTCTTACATTGTCCTTGAATGATAGTACATTAATGCTTCATTGCAACATCTGTGAATGGCCCTGATCTAGCTAATGCCACGTTGGAAAACTTCCAGATTTGAGTTATAAAGCCCTTCATGGCATAGAGCCAGGTTATTTCTGCCCCTTCTGTATGATCAGGCAGAATGAGTCCCATTGATTAAACAATGTTGTTTGTTGGGACTCAGGAAGAGAGCATTTCTGTTGCAGTACCTGTCCACATGGCTCTGACCTTGATGATGTTTAAGAAATCCCTGAAAACTGGCTGAGCCCCAGGCCTTGGGTTAGGGTGGGTATTGAGCCTCTTATAGGATTTTATCTGTTAGCAGGAATTGCTTGTTCTGGACAAACATGATTATTTTCTTGTTTTTAATATTTTTATTACTTTTAATGTTGCATGCTGCCCAGAGTCTTAGGGAGTTAGATGACCTTCTCATTTTAATAAATAAATAAACAAAATCAATAAAGTGCCCTTTCTGTTTTAATTATAATTTTGCTACTTATTTGCATCTTTTACTCTTCACCTTCTTGAGAACTTTTTTTTTTAGTGTGTGAAAAGTCAAGTTATACATCCAAGCTATAAATAAATATTTAAAGATGCTGGGCCACTGCCTTCTGACATCATGCTGAGCCAAAAAGCAAAACAAAACAATAACAAAAAACACAATTTTGTGAAGACTACTTTATATATGCAGCTGCTTACCAAGTAATATGAAAATAAAATGAATGTGGGACCATGTAAGTCACACTGAGCTCTCTGGAAGTAAGGCAGAGAGGGGAGCAAAATAATGAATAAATAAACTTTGCATGTTTAAAGATGTTTAAATAGGAGAGGAGAGAGAACTGAGCCCTGGGAGACCCCACAAAGTAGGGGGCGCAGGCTGGATCTTTTCCCCCATCAAAACTGACTGGAACTAATCCCGGAAGAAGGAGGAGAACCAGCACAACACAGTGCTGCCCACCCCCAACTCCTATAGCATTTTATAGCCATCCAGGGACAGAGATAGGGCAACAACTGAATCAATATATTCTGGTAGGTCAGAGAAGCAGAAACCTGAAGGGTAAAATGCACAACTGGTTGGGAGGGAGAAAGAGAGGCCACAGCTGCTGTCAGGGAGTTTAAACCCTTGTATCTGTCTATTGGCTATATCTATGAAGACTTGAAAGTTTTATGACATACTGTAAGTGTACTGAAAGCCCTCATTATTAGTTTTAGTAAAATATGTCCTATGAATAAATAAGGACTCTTTCAATATTTCATTATGAAACAGCCTACCATTGCTCAAGCTTGGGACTTTGAATAAGATAGTAAAATACTTTACAAAGTTAAAAAATTCCCACTCAAGTTTAAATAAACAAATATACAAAAAAATGGAACTAAATGAGGGGATGTGTGATATTCCCCTTTCTATGGAAGAAATCAAAGGAGACATACCGGGGCAACCAGTTTGGTGTTCTGGAGAACTGTAGGATGAGGAGGAGATTTAGCAAATCCATAATATGGTCAAGGGGGACTCAAGTATGACCTTCTTGTTCAGAACTCCTTATGCTGCTGTTTCTCCAAATCTTTGGTGGGAATCAAGTTTTATGTGAAACCATTTAGTGGCCTGCTAGAACCACTGAAATGGAGCAGAGCTTATAACACAGCTGAGAAGCTGGCACAGAAAAAGAATATTATCTTAAAATAGCTTTAATGAGCATGTCAGAGAAACACAGGTTACTGATCTTACACACTCAGCCCTCCCAAGCATAAAGAATTACACGCTTAGACAGATTAGGTTAAGTTAAGTAAAAGAATATCTTACTGACTTTATTGTTGCTTCTGTTACATCCATCTTGGTGGAAAAGATGAAGTTCCTTTGTTCTTCTTTTCTTTCTAATTACTTAGTTTGCCCTAAACTCTCAGCCCTATTTGCTGCCAAGGTCTGTGTGAAAGAAAGGGGAATTCCAGGCCCACCACATGGTGCCCAGAACAGAGGAGAGCAGCACACAGCTGTGTGCTTCTCTCAGTGGAAGGAGGAAGGAGGAAGAGAGAGAGAGGAGGTGGGAGTGGCAACAAACAGCTTCCTCAGAGTTGCATCTGGGGATGACCTCAATTTACATGCTAATGCACATGCTAATGAAGCATGCTGGATTTGCTAACACTTCCAACATTATGGACAACTTAAACTTCCTTTTCTGAAATTGGCTGTCCAGAATTTGGATTGGTTGCATCATGAAAAATTACTGACTGATTAGCCAGAAAACAGCCCTGTCACAAAATTACATATTGTCTTGCTCAAAGCTTCAGTCTTTAAATGAGGCTATTGCTGAAAGCCAAGACTAGCAAGGTAAGAGTGTATATTCATTTTAAGCAATAAGGAAGAATGAGAAAAATCATAGTTTCATCATAAATCAGATATTGTAACCATCAGCTAGAGTGGAGTTCCTAAGAGCCATAAAAACAGAAACATGAATAGCATGAGTAGACTGTAATATGGAGAAAGAAAGATGGACTGAAACCAGCGAAAGTGAGCCTCTACAGTTGAGATAGATAAAAGGAAAGTGTTACCTCTCGTTTATTCTTGTAATTTCATGATCTATTTTCTCTAGAATTCTTCAGATGGCTTTTTGTGTGTGGATTCTCTGTTTTATTTTCCTATACTGTCTTGAACTGTCAATTTATCTCTAAGTCCAGTTTAACTACTTGTACATCTATGTGAGTTAGTTACAGTTAAGCCACTACATCTTGAGTCAAATGAAAAGCTCCCGGAATTTCAGTTCATTTCTCTGAAATAATGAAATCTCTAGAGCACGTTCCACTTACCTGCTAATCTCATTCTTCCGAGGATAAATAATGCATGATACTGTCATGTTGGAAATTGCAATGCAACTGAATGTACTCAGTCTAACACACCACTCTATATTCCTGCCTCTGCGTGCTTGGCTTCAGCATTAGCTAATCCATGGTGATCCATATTCATCACAAAATGTTAGCATGTATATATATATTCAGTAGTCTGACTTCATGAGAGACATTGAGTCACAAAACGCAGCAGAAGTTCAAGCACAGGTCAACAAATGAAGTACAATTTACAGCAAATACTATTATAAAGCCTCTGCACTTGACACAAACATTAGGAACTTGAAGACATTATCTCAGAAAAGAAAGTTGAATGTTCTATACAAGGTAGCCTAGAAGGTTAGAAGAGTTAATTAAAAGCAAGTGGAAGATGGAGTTCTGAGCTCAACGTTGATTAGCTTCTTTGGTGATATTGCAAAGGCTAAATAACGGTAGGCATGTCATGTTAAAGACCAGCCAACTGGACTTCATCAGTTCAGTGGCATACTAAAATGCAATCCATGCTGAGCTCAGCATTTGTCACTAGGCTTCTGGGCCATGTCACTGGGTCTGGAGGTCTGGAATTCAATTCTTTTACTTTTTCTTATGCCACTCTACATTGTGTACTTTTCTGTTACCAACAACTGGCTGTTGAAGATCTCCACCTACAACATGTGCTCTTCCTGGAGTGTTCCTTGCCTTTTTAGTCCTTTGCAAAATATGGAATGGAAAGTTCTGCAATCATTCAGATTGTTATTAGGGAAAACAGGCTAATTATAGGCATGTTGCAGCAAGCTTCAACCTATCATTCTCATATTATATGAATCATTATATTTTCCACTATGTCTTAAAAATCAAAAGGAAATTGCCATCATAAATAAGCACAGCTAGAAAGCATTAAGGACAAATTTTGTTTGGTAAAAAAATTCTGGGTTATCCCATTATATGCAGCATGTCTAGGATTTGCATAGTAAGAAAATGAGAGGCTGCCTTCTGAGTCTATAAATGCAGTCTCTGTAACAGAGGAACAAGTTGCTGAAAAATAGATCAATGGATTGCTTGATGATAGCATTGATATTCAATGGTACTTTCAGAGTAATGGCACAGTGTCGATTTCTCAAAATGTGAGTTGGGACCCCCACCCAAAGCTTCCAAGCACCTTAAAGGGAGGATTGCAGAATTTTTAAAAATCTGGTCAGGCAAATAAAGCAGGAGCACTCTCTAAACTCATTCCAGGCTTTGCTCCCTACTTGGCCTGTGAAGCATCCAGCAGACAATTGTAGTACCGTAATGTTTGAGAGCCCCCGTGATATAAAGATTAAAATTGATTAAAATCACGTGTTTTTTTAATATATGTATTTAAATATAACTAAGATATCATTAGTTTTGGTCATGGTGAGGAGAGTTATATTTATTATTTTAGAGGATCACAGTACCAAAACATCTGCAAAGCCTCAGTATAACACAGATAATGACTGGGAATGTTAATTCTCTCTTTTTTCTTTATAGAACATTATATGCCAGTCTCGTCCCTTGAAACTTGTGATTTTTTTACTTAGCTTTTTTTTATTATTTCCACTGCACAAAGAAAGGCACTTGCAGAGCAGTTAAACCGTTTGGATGTCTTTGATCACCATTTTTTAGATATCTGTTCCTTCTAGTCTCTATTCAGTTCTGCAGATAATGGTGCTGCAGAATACCACTGGACAGTCATTCCGCCAATCTAGAGGTTACTAGGGATTGAATCCATCAGGAATAGGGTTTACACACACTGATTCTGTGTAGGATTGCATCCTTTTTAATTTGAAGGAAAACGAACTAATGAATATTGGCATTAAAAACATGATTTGTCAGCTAAATTTCCTGCTGGTAGAAATTTAAGTGCCAGGGGAAATAAGATCCTTAGTTCTGGCCATTGAGTATTCAGACTTGGATTCAGCTCAACTACTTTCTGAGCTTACCTGTCTTGTTCCACTCTAGCTGATGGTGACAGGTAGAAGTGGGCTCTTGGGAAAAGCTAAAACAAATCTGTTTTGTTCTGGCCTGTGTGCAGAGATGGGAACTACTTGTGGAGTGTTGAACTGACATGTGTTAATTTATATCAGAGCCTTGTAGGGTGTGATCGCTTAAGGGAATTGATTTTTATTATTTTGCAGGGCAAAGTGACATTCAGTGGGATTTACTCTAGAAACTGTGCTTGGCATTGCAATAACCCTTAGCCATAAGTGTTTGTTCCTAATCTCAGTAATGCCAAAATTATGAAATGTGTATCACTGTAGAGGTCATAGGTAATGGCCTTGAAGAACAGGAGGAAGAGGTGCTAACCAAGGCAAAGATCAGGCAAGCATGACTTAAGTCCATTCCAAGAAACTAAAGAGAGGAGCCTCAGACAAGCTCATCTCTAATTCTCTTGAAGATAAAGTGAGGGAAGAGGGAAGCATATTCAGGCTTGCAGGATTCTGTTCTATAGCTGTTCTAATAAAAGTAGTTTTAGGCCTATAGGTAGTCCTCGCTTAATGACCATTCATTTAGTGACAATTTGGACTTACAGTGGTGCTGAAAAAAGCAATTGATGACTGGTCCTCACACTTACAACTGTTGCAGCATCCCCCTGGTCATGTGATCACAATTTGGGCGCTTGGCAACCAGTTCACATTTATGACCGTTGCAACATCCTGTGGTTACATGATTGCCATTTCGACATTCCTGGCCAGCTTCTCACAAGCAAATCAATGGGGAACCATATGATTTGCTTAACAACCACGTGGTTCACTTAATGCCCACGGTGATTTGCTTAATGACTGCCGCAAAAAGTTTGTAAAATCAGGTCATATTCGCTTAATGACCACTTTGCTTAGCAATCAAAATGCCTGTCCCAGTTGTGGTCGTTAAGTGAGAACTACCTGTATACTGCATTAGTTTCTCAGTCTGATCTACCCTAAAGGGCCGATAATTGTGATGCAAGTTCAACACTTCCATAATTGGGTTGCAACATCTCAGACAAGTACATAAGAGGTGGAGATTACATTACAATGCACTTTTCCTTACATACTCCCTTACCCCCCGCCCCACAGAGTCCTTATGTTGTATTTACTCCCTGTTTTAAAGTATTAAATTACTCCCTGTTTGGGGGAGTACTCCCTGTTTTGGGAGTAAATCACACCAAAAACAATGGAACTCAGAGGAGGCATGCATAGCTTCATTCTAAGAATGTGCTAGCAGCATCCAGCCTCCCAGTGATCCCAAAATTAGAAAGGCACATAGAATTGCTGAAAGATGTCTAATCCTGACCAAACCTCAGAGAAAAGTTTCTTAGTTGTAGGTAGCTGAGAAAATGTATAATGCATTAATAATTTTGTACATTTTAATAAAGTTTACAAGAAAATAATTTTGACCTTGCTTTTAATTGATTATTGAAATTTTGGTTTTAATATTTTTCATTTTGACTCTGCTTTATATTTTTACTGTAAATGGGAAAAAATTAAAAGCCGTAAACATTCATATATACATAACTTTAACATTAATTGATAAACACAGTTCATTTCTTTGTTATGATCGTAAGAGAAATCTTAATGATAGTTCAATTAATTATTTTGAATTTCTTTAAGAAAGGGAAACGCAAAAGATCAGCACATAAATAAAATGAAGCCAATAGCTGCAGAAGCTGCAAAAGAACCTAAATTAAAAATGCAAGGATATATTGGATTTAAGTAGACAGATGGCTTCAGCAAAGGATCGTTACGTGTCATGGTGCTGGAGCTTGAGCACCTCAATGATGCCATGAGCTAAACCGTGAAGGGCCACCCAAGATGGGAAGGTCATGATAGAGAGGTCAGACTAAATGCGATCCCTGGGGAAGGTAATGGCAACCCACCCCAGTATTCTTGCCGTGAAAACTCAATGGATCAGTACAACCAGAGATATGTTGGTATACCATCGGAAGATGAGACCCCCAGGTCAGAAGATGGTCAAAATGCTACTGGGGAGGAACAGAGGATGAGCTCAACTAGCCCCAGACGTGATGACGCAGCTAGCTCAAAGCCGAAAGGACGACTAGCGGCCGACGGTGCTGGTGATGAATGGCGAATCCAATGTTCTAAGGATCAACACACCATTGGAACCTGGAATGTAAGATCTATGAGCCAGGGCAAATTGGATGTGGTTATTGGTGAGATGTCAAGATTAAAGATAGACATTTTGGGTGTCAGTGAACTGAAATGGACTGGAATGGGCCACTTCACATCAAATGACCACCAGATCTACTACTGTGGACAAGAGGACCGCAGAAGAAATGGAGTAGCCTTCATAATTAATAGTAAAGTGGCTAAAGCAGCACTTGGATACAATCCAAAAAATGATAGAATGATCTCAATTCAAATTCAGGGCAAGCCATCTAACATCACAGTGATCCAAATATATGCCCCAACCACAGATGCTGAAGAAGCTGAAGTAGAGCAGTTCTATGAGGATCTGCAGCACCTACTGGACAATACGCCTAAAAGAGATGTTATTTTCATCACAGGAGACTGGAATGCTAAGGTGGGCAGTCAAATGACACCTGGAATTACAGGGAAGCATGGCCTGGGAGAACAAAATGAAGCAGGACATAGGCTGATAGAATTTTGCCAAGAAAACTCACTCTGCATAACAAACACTCTCTTCCAACAACCTAAGAGACGGCTTCATACATCAACTTCACCAGAGGGACAACACCGAAATCAGATTGACTACATCCTTTGCAGCCAAAGGTGGTGGACATCTATACAGTCAGTAAAAACAAGGCCTGGAGCTGACTGTAGTTCAGATCACGAACTTCTTCTTGTACAATTTAGGATCAGACTGAAGAGATTAGGGAAGACCCACAGATCAGCTAGATATGAGCTCACTAATATTCCTAAGGAATATGCAGTGGAGGTGAAGAATAGATTTAAGGGACTGGACTTAGTAGATAGGGTCCCGGAAGAACTCTGGACAGAAGTTCGCAACATTGTTCAGGAGGCAGCAACAAAATACATCCCAAAGAAAGAGAAAACCAAGAAGGCAAAATGGCTGTCTGCTGAGACACTAGAAGTAGCCCAAGAAAGGAAGAAGGAAAGCAAAAGGCAACAGTGATAGGGGGAGATATGCCCAATTAAATGCAAAATTCCAGAGGTTAGCCAGAAGAGATAAGGAATTATTTTTTTAAACAAGCAATGCGCGGAAGTGGAAGAAGACAATAGAATAGGAAGGACAAGAGACCTCTTCCAGAAAATTAGAAACATCGGAGGTAAATTCCAGGCCAAAATGGGTATGATCAAAAACAAAGATGGCAAGGACCTAACAGAAGAAGAAGTGATCAAGGAGAGGTGGCAAGAATATACAGAAGAACAGTGGCACTCATTTCACGTGCCAGTAAGGTAATGCTCAAGATCCTGCAAGGTACACTTCAGCAGTTCATGGAGCAAGAATTGCCAGATGTACAAGCTGGGTTTAGAAAAGGCAGAGGAACTAGGGATCAAATTGCCAATATCGGCTGGATAATGGAAAAAGCCAGGGAGTTTCAGAAAAACATCTATTTATGTTTTATTAACTATTGTAAAGCCTTTGATTGTGTGGACCATAACAAATTGTGGCAAGTTCTTAGTGGTATGGGGATACCAAGTCATCTTGTCTGCCTCCTGAGGAATCTGTATAACAACCAAGCAGCAACAGTAAGAACAGACCACAGAACAACGGACTGGTTTAAGATTGGGAAAGGAGTACAGCAGGGCTGTATACTCTCACCCTACAGAAGGAGAAAATGTAGAAGCAGTGAAAGACTTTGTATTTCTAGGTGCGAAGATTACTGCAGATGCTGACTGCAGTCAGGAAATCTGAAGATGCTTAATCCTTGGGAGAAGAGCAATGACAAATCTCGATAAAATAGTTAAGAGCAGAGACATCACACTGACAACAAAGGTCCGCATAGTTAAAGCAATGGTGTTCCCCATAGTAACATATGGCTGCGAGAGCTGGACCATAAGGAAGGCTGAGAGAAGGAAGATCGATGCTTTTGAAATGTGGTGTTGGAGGAAAATTCTGAGTGCCTTGGACTGCAAGAAGATCAAACCAGTCCATCCTCCAGGAAATAAAGCCAGACTGCTCACTTGAGGGAATGATGTTAAAGGCAAAACTGAAATACTTTGGCCACATAATGAGAAGACAGGACACCCTGGAGAAGATGCTGATGCTAGGGAGAGTGGAGGGCAAAAGGAAGAGGGGCCGACCAAGGGCAAGATGGATGGATGATATTCTAGAGGTGACGGACTCATCCCTGGGGGAGATGGGGGTGTTGACGACTGACAGGAAGCTCTGGCGTGGGATGGTCCATGAAGTCACGAAGAGTCAGAAGCGACTAAACGAATAAACAACAAAGTTGTATGAATTGGTGATCTAAAAAATATCAGCCATGATGGGAAGGTATAGCAAAAAAAACAAGCCCATTTGCCAAGGAATGCATTACAAGCAGATAAGGTATGTGTTCACAGTAAGTAACAATTATGCTAAGGCTGAATCAATGTATATTTACCTGCTTGAAATTGTATGTATATATACAGTATATATTTCAAATAGTCAAACTTGGTTTTTTTAGGACAATGCCTGGAGGCTTCCAAATGGCAGTATTTGTGGTCCAAGTGGCTGTTTAATACAACAGCATAATTTTCCATAAAATACCTCATAACAGCCATTCACCTCAAGGCCAGATCTTCCCTTACATCCAGTACATACAGTAACACAACTATAATTACATATATTAAGTAAGAAACTTTTAAACATTTGGCTTATCTTACTCCCTTTCAATAATCTCTCCTTACTGTACGCTTAAGCTTAATACATCAGGGTATCTTGAGGATTGTCTGTATCACTCCCATGCCCTTCAGCCTACCGTTCACAAAAAACTATACATGTACATATTTTCCATTTCACCCAAGGCTTCAACTTGACATCCATTTCACATATTTTAAAAAGAGCATTTAGAAGGGCAAGTTAAATTATGACTCCTACATAGTCCCTTTAAGGTAAATTTAGGCTTCTCAGTCTTCTCTCCCAAGTCCAGTATTGTAATCCACAAAATTCAACAGAAAGATTGCATATGGTCAAAATATTAAACATAGTTACATACCCTTAAATAAAATATGGATATAACATTGAGCTATAGTTCTGCATTTGCAAATATGAAACTAGGCTCCCTTGGGTTCATTTATTCCGATACCTTGAAGTATAGATGGGGGGGGTGTCGCGTCGCGCGACCAGTCCTTCGCCCTTCGGTCTATGGGATTCCCTGGGGGGGAATGAGCCAACGATTCCCTCGCGAGGGTGAGGTCGAAAAAACAACGGTAGGTACAGGATTCTTTTGTGGTGAGAGACGCCACATCTCAGGAGGTTGCTGGTACTGCCTCCTGGTGCCACGCCCCCACCTCCTTTTATTCAGCAGTTCTATCAGGGCGGGGGAGTGAGTACAAAGAGAATAGGGAAATACAAGTCATGCCCTTATAAGGGAATATACAGCATTCTGAGGCTACGTGAGAGACATGCAATCTAGCTGTGCAGTAATGGAGTCAGGTTCGTCACATTTCCACCTTTTTTATTTAATTTTGTCCTCCCCCCAGAGGGTCTGAGTCGGGGAGCCAGGGACTCTTCAGTCCAAGGAGACCCATCCCAGCGTCCTCTCTCGGGGGGTAGTGTGACTGGGGGTCCTTGTCCATTTCCGATTCACTATCAGAGGACCATCCCAAGAGTGGTGTTTTCTCCATACCTACAGCAGTGACCAGGTGTTGAACAGCAAGCTTTGTCTCGGATACCTCTGAGTCCAATGTATGAAGTCTCTGCTTTAAGAAGCGGAGAACGCGACCCAGCACACAGGGGCCTATGGTGCATGCGAGAATCAATAACAGGAGGGGCCCCAACAGAGTGGACAACAGTGTGGTTAGCCATGGAGAAATGCTAAACATATTTTGATACCATGACATGGATTGTTGGCGCTCCAATTCCCTTGTTTTTAAACGGGAATTGAGCTCTTTCATAGAGTCCAATACTACTCCTGAGTTGTCAGCATAAAAACAGCAGTCTTCCTTTAGAGCAACACACAGTCCCCCTTGTTTGAGGAACAGAAGGTCGAGACCCCTACGATTTTGCAAAACCACTTCGGATAGAGAGGTAAGGGAATCTTGTAGCGCCACAATAGATTGTTCGATGGCGCGAAGGTCAGTGTCAATGATAGCACTAAGGTGACGCAGGTTCTGATCATTGACAACAAGGGCTGACACACCGGTGGCGGCTCCGGCCGCACCTAAGCCCAGTAGGACTGATAAAGTTACAGCAGTCACTACTTCGCGCTTAGCCTTGAGGGGGTAATGAGGGGGTTCTAAAATGGAGATAAGTTCGTCAGGGGAATAGATAGAGATTTTGGGGAGTAGGAGCACCTGAATACAAAAGGCGTTAGTTCGTAACAAAGTATCACCATATACACATGCGGTGAGGCCAGAAGAACATGCCCAAACAGAGTTGTTCCCAGGGATAAAGTATTGCCCTGTCAAGCGGGCAGAGATATTACCAGAGGTAGTGTAGAGTACACCGTAGCCACCATGGCCGGTGTAACCGTTGATGTTCAAGCGATTATGTGGAAGATAGAGGGCACAGTGATCATGAGAAGAATTAAGGCAATATTGAGTATAGTTAGCAGGAACACGGCCAAGGCAGCAGCCCTGCCCTATTATAGAGGTGATAGTCAACGTGGTGTTTTGCCAGCGGCAGGAGGAGGCTGAGGTAGAGTTTCGGATAGGGTCAGGAGAACCGACTGCTTCATAGAATGGTGGAGAGGAAGACAAACAAAGCCAACATCGAGATGTGTTAGAAGCGGTGTGAACAAGGGAAAAGGAGGAGTTAAGAAGAGAGACAAGGGGTTTTTTTTGTTTGGTGAGGGGTTTAAGAAAGGTGGAGTGAATGTCGTCGGCATTGGGCCCAACAGGTGGGGACTGAGGGAGAGTGACCTGTCGTTGAATGTAGAATATGTTGCCATAATGAAACCCGGGCCATCCGGCATATATACGACCTCCCCATTTTACACCTGAGTCCCAGGCATTCCCCTGAGCTTTTCCTGCAGCAGTGAATTGTACAATAACCGGATTACATTTATTCCAACCCTGATTGGTCGCGGTGCACTCAATGTCCTCTCTCAACCGAGTGAGAGTGATGTAATCAGTCTTATACGGAGGGGTCCAGTAGATGTGGCCGGTGGAAACGCAGGACCAAGACTTGCAAAAGTAATCTGCTAAGCCTCCGCAGTCGTGCACGTGGTCAGGGCGGGTGTCATGTCCTGGGCACACATACAGGGGATACCTTTTAACGATGGAGTGGCTGGGCGGGGTGCCGTCCAGCCTCCTGTAGGCTGTCACTCCTAAAAGCATTTCTGAAAAGTCAAAATACAGGTTAGGGAAACAAGATACAATTGGGCTATAACAAAAGGAGGTATTCAGGATCTGACCCAAGGCATCGCAGATTGTCCAGGTGATACTGTAAGGGCGATGCGATCCCTGGGCGTCAGATGCCAGCAGGCGTCGTCCCTGCCAACGGGCGGGCTCAGGAAGGGAGAGTTGAAACAAGGTGAGCGTAAGGCGAGATGAGGTGGCGAACCCCTTAATTAATTTTGTTATTTCACAGTGATATTGTCCTAGATCGGTCAACTGTACGTTGGTGATAGCAAGGGTAGTTTGGCGAAAGTGATAAGTGATGGAGTAGGAATCGCCATCTTGGAGAAGAGTGTTGTTGCGAAACCAGCGCCAGAAGGTGCCTTTTCTTTTGATGGGAGAGCGTTGAAGACATTCCATGGCGTTGGATGCTGAGCTGCGGCCGATGGTGGCAGGGTAGCGTAAACGATGGGTTCGAATGAGAGAGGTTGTTTTAGGGTTCGTTGTGAGGGGAGCAAAGATGGAAGAGAGATAACAGAGAAGGAGGGTCAAGGAGGTGCTTGTCAGGAGGCTGCCCATGATACGGCCGGACACAGCGAGCAGGAACCCAGAGCACTCGATCAGGAAGTTGCACAGCAGCGTAGCCTTTTCCCCAGGTGACGAGTTGTGCAGGGCCTTTCCACTCAGGGCTGGGCAGTTGCCTAAAATAAACAAGGGGACGGGAAGAGGGAACTACTGGCTTAGAAAAGTGTCGAGATGCAGCCGTAGCAGGGGGGGTACCGGTAAGATTAAGGAAATTTAAGGTAAACAAGGTGAGATTAAGGATATTTTGTAACATCGGGAGGCTTGGGGGGCCTAAGGCCTTTTTCCCCGTTTGCCGATCAAGGGCATTCTTTAGGGTCTGGTTAGCCCTTTCCACAATAGCCTGACCTTGGCTGTTGAATGGTATACCGAATCTGTGGGTAATGGACCACTTACGGCAAAACTCAGCAAAGGGAGTGCTGACGTAAGCAGGGCCATTGTCAGTTTTCAAAGTTTTGGGACATCCCGATGTGACGAAAGTGCGAATACAATGATTGATTACGTTTTTCGTGGCTTCTCCTCTTTGCAAAGTTGCCAGGATGAATCCCGAATAAGTATCCACAGATACATGGATATACTTCCAAGGTGCAAAAGAGGGATAATGAGTGACATCCATCTGCCATGTGTCACAAGCTTGGATACCCCTGGGATTAACTCCCTCAGGGATGCACTTTGCCTGCAAACTGCAGGTTGGACATTGTTGAAGAATGGCGGCAGCTTCTTGATATGTAATGCCAAATTGGCGCACCAATGCTTTTTTATTTTGGTGGAAATAAGCATGGCTGTCCCCTGCTAAAAGCTGCGGAGGAAGAGGGGAAGAGGCCATAATTTTGCAAGCCTCATCTGCCATGTGGTTGCCTTCGGACAGGAAACCGGGTAGCTGTTGGTGGCTTCTAATATGCGCTACAAACAAAGGGGATGTTCTGTCCTTCAGGAGAGTTTGAAGCTGCAAAAAAAGCGTCATGAGAGAGGGGGGGGTAACAGGGGAAATATATGCATCAAACATGGCCACAGCCATTTGAGTGACATACATACTATCTAATATAACATTCAAAGGCTGTTCTGGGAAAAGGGACAAGGCTAACAGAAAAGCGGCTAACTCAGCCTGTTGGGCAGATGCTTGTGGGCCTGTTAGGCGTTTATGCCATTTGCAATTATTTTGCCATGTACAAGCCCCTATGGTTTTGGAGCCGTCTGTAAAAACAGTGAGGGCTTCCTTGAGTGGCTGCTGAACGAACGGCGAGGTTAGTGTGAAGGGTACTGTTCGCAACAGTTGCAATCGAGGATCAGGGGGAAGATGGCATGACACCTGGCCACACCAGTCCTCCAAGGCATCCTGCAGTGCAGTGGAGTTTTGTAGGAGGGGTTCCCATTGAGTAACCTTAAGGGGAATGTACAGGGTGGAAACATCCAGTCCCATTAGGGCTCTAATCCTCTTCCGGCCTTTCTCAACAAGAGAGGCCATTTGTGCTGCTCTGGTGATGATGGATGTCTTAGGTGTGTGTGGCAAGTGTAGCCATTCTAAAATATGTAGATGTTTGTTATCAGACGTTTGGACAATGATGGCAGTTAATAATTGATGTGTTGAAAGAATGGCAAGAGAGGGTGGTTTGTCAGTGAGCGCACGGTCCACCCATTGGGTCGTAAGGACGGCATTGACCTGTTGTAGGGCATGTAATTGTTGTTCTGTAAGGTACACCTTGTCAGCTGGGTTTGTCAAACCCACTAACGCTTGGAATAAAGGTGATAACATGGGTGTAGTTAAAGCGAGGTATGCGCGGGCCCAGTTAATGACCCCCAGACATTGTTGTAATTGGACCAAGGTGGTCGGCTGGGGAAGCGTGAGCATAGGTAGAAGTGGGGCAGCCGTGGAGGCTAAAACTTTGTGGCCTAAATATTGCATTGGATAACGAGACTGGACCTTTTCTGGTGCAACGTGCAACCCTGCCGTTGCTAGGGTGGCTAAAAGAATAGGAAAAGTTTTTTGAACTGTCCCTTTCGGGCCCTCAGCAGCGACTAAAATGTCATCCATATAATGATACACAAGAAAATGCGGAAATTGGGATCTATAGGGTTGCAATGTTTTATCGACAAAAAATTGGCACATTGTGGGTGAGTTCAACATGCCTTGTGGGAGGACCTTCCACTGGTACCGAGCAGTAGGCTTTGAATTGTTAAGTTCCGGTACCGTAAATGCGAAAATAATTCTGTCCTTTTGTGCCAAAGGTATGGAAAAAAAACAATCCTTGAGGTCTATTACAATAAGGTCGTGTCCTTCCGGAATCAAGTTGGGGTTGGGAAGTCCACACTGCAAAGGTCCCATGGGCTGAAGGATGGTGTTGATAGCCCTAAGATCCTGTAGGAGGCGCCATTTGCCAGACTTCTTTTTGATGACAAATACCGGAGTATTGTATGGGCTGGTGGAGGTTTCGATATGGCCTTCAATTAACTGCTGTTGGACCAAGATATGTAAGGCGTCCAGTTTCTCTTTGGTGAGTGGCCATTGATCAACCCATACCGGCACAGAGGTTTTGAGAGAGAGAGAGAGAGACCCTAAAGGGTCCTGTAAAGCCATTAGGGAAGTTGAATAAAAGCGTGGAACTGTGAAAGCAAGTCACGGCCCCATAGGTTACAGTGCAAAGGCAAGATATAAGGCTTTAGATAAGCTGTAATATGAGAATGAGCAGTCACAGCAGAAAGCCAATGAGAGCTGACCTTAGCGGCCTGTGCTCCGCCTACTCCTTGCACCGAGGAGGCTTCGGCGATAGGCCAGGAGGAGGGCCATTCAGCAGAACGAATGACAGAGACGTCGGCGCCGGTGTCAATCAAGCCTTCGAAAGAGCGACCATTTAGTGTGACAAGGAGGGTGGGTTTAGAGGTTTGGACTGGTTGCTGCAAGGCAAACAATGATGGCATATCAGGAGAAGGGAGAAGTATGAGCGTGGCGACAATTGTTCCTTTATCTAAGGAAAAGCACCTATCTCCCACTCCTGCCAAAGCAATTTGTGTCAAATCTGACGAGTCATACAAATAGGGAGCAGCAACCATTCCCTCAAGCGTGAGCGAGGAGTTGGGAATAAGCAAAGCAGGGGTAAAAGGAGGGAGGGGTTTATGCAGCGTGACAACAAGAGGAAGGGAAAGGACAGCCCCCGGATCGTCATACAAAAGATCCTCTGCCAACTCCACAGGGAAGCTGGTGATGGGTAATTCAGCCTTTGGGGCGGGGTTAGCTGACAACCCCCGATCTAGTTTTCCGAAGGCTGGTGAGGGGAGGAGTTGTTGCGACATTGCGAGGCCCAATGATAGCCTTTGCGGCACCTGGGACAAGGAGTTTTAGGTTTGGAGGGGGGGGCGGCCCCCTTTGAGTGGAAGGGGGCGCCCCACCTCCCCCGGGTGCACGGCATTGATTCTTAAAGTGGCCCGGCTTCCCACAATTGAAGCAATTTCCATGACGAGTGATTGCGAGGGCTTCCGGGGAATGGAGCTGAGGGGAGGGGTTAGTAGAAGGTAGCGAGGTGGTAATGGCAGCAGCGAGAGCGCTCACTTTATGAGAGGTGGTACCAACGATTCTGCAGAGTTGCAGGAAGTCTGCAAGCTTTACACCCGGTTGATTGACTGCGGGTTGCAGAATGGTCTGGCAGTCATGATTAGCGTTAGAGAAAGCAAGTTTCATTAGCAGCTCTTGTTTAGCCGTGGCATTATCAATTTGTCGGTCTAAAGCAATCTGAAGGCGACTTATGAAGGAAGCATATGGTTCATTTGGTTCTTGCATTATTTTCAAAAACGTTTGGGTGGATTGAGAGTCGGAATCATCCACTCTTTTGAGAGCATTCATGGCGCACATGTGAATAATAGCAAAACAACGACGGGGGGAGTTCTGTTGCTGGACTAAGGTTGCGAATTGTCCCTTTCCTAATAATTGATTTGCGGTCACCCCTGCGGGAAGACCTCTTCTAATTTCTACTTCCACCCCTTTGTCGTATTCAGATTGCCACACAACGTATTGTGCCGGGGTCATAAGCATAGAAAAAAGCATTTTCCAATCATACAATAACATAACAGTGTTAGCAGTAACTAAAGAGTCTAAAACTCCCCTAGTAAAAGGAGAGTGCAAGCCGTAGGTGGTTACAGCATCTTTGATTTGTTTCAAAACCTTAAGTTCAATATTGTTATACAAATTTCCTCCCGCCGCCCCTAGGCCGATGGTCATGGGAAAGGCAGAGGGACTCTCCATTTCCAATGAGAGGGGGGAGGAGAGGAGTTCAGTGATGGCGCCTCCTAGGGGGTGGTGTTGAGGGGAGTCGGGGGTTGGAGCTGAAGGGGGAGGAGGAACGGCTGGGTATGGAGGGGGTGGTGGTGAGGCAGCATCGAGATGGGCGGCAAGAGGGGGTGGGGTTTTTGGGCCGGGAGGAGAAGGGCAAGTTTCCGGGGAAGACGGGGGAGGGTAAAGAGTGTTGATGGCCGCCATAACAGCCTTCCAGGCAGTCAGAATAGGCACGGGTGCTCGTGGGGTATCATGAAAATATTTTCCTATCCTTTCCCAAGTGGATGCTTTGAGCGACCCCTCTGAAGGATAGACAGGGCAGTGTCTCTCCATGTACAGTAGGAGTTGAGTCACCGAATTTTTTGAAATGGGAAAGATGGTCGTACCGTTAGCCTTTTGACAAGAGTTAGCCTTCTTCACTAAATCATAAAGTTCGTCCCTATGAACTGACGAAACTTTGGAGAGTGGGGAGCCCATTACTTACGATTGCAGAGCCTTTGCCAGGTGCGTAGTAACGAGAGTGAAGGCAGTGCACCTCTAGACAGAGATCACACTGTGAGACCGAAGGGATCCCGGACGAGCCCCCAGTTGTCGCGTCGCGCGACCAGTCCTTCGCCCTTCGGTCTATGGGATTCCCTGGGGGGGAATGAGCCAACGATTCCCTCGCGAGGGTGAGGTCGAAAAAACAACGGTAGGTACAGGATTCTTTTGTGGTGAGAGACGCCACATCTCAGGAGGTTGCTGGTACTGCCTCCTGGTGCCACGCCCCCACCTCCTTTTATTCAGCAGTTCTATCAGGGCGGGGGAGTGAGTACAAAGAGAATAGGGAAATACAAGTCATGCCCTTATAAGGGAATATACAGCATTCTGAGGCTACGTGAGAGACATGCAATCTAGCTGTGCAGTAATGGAGTCAGGTTCGTCACAGGGGGGGAGGGGAGTTGGATGTTTTGCTTACATTTTGGATTAATTAAGTTTAGTAAATCCTCCAGATCCCAAATTGTGGTTAATCTTAAATACGTGTAGTAAAAATAAGCCATTCTGGTTTAAAGTTGAGTTTTTTTCCTCTATGCAAGGTTAAAATTTGACACACTTTGGGTTTAAATTGTATTTATAGGAATTAATACTTAGAAAAATTGTATCTGATCATTACCCTAATCAATGTGTCAGGTCACATCTGCATCATCTGTAGGGGTTTTTTGTGTGATTGCTTCAAGCCATAATTAAATAATTTTTTTTTTACATATCAGTTTCTCTAAATGACATATTTCCAAGGATACCAACAGACATGACTTTAGGTAATGTTTGATTTTCATTGTTTTGATTGCTGAGCTTAGGTACCTTTGAATCCTATTGTTCAAACATATTTTCCCCATATGTACATTAGAGCATTAAAAAAGTAGTGGCAAGATTTAGATTAGTCAAATTCCTTCTGCTAAATTCTTCTCAAAGCTAGATATATAGCAGGAAGTAGACAGGTGAACAAGAACTACAGTAGCTTTCCTTTTCAAACATGGATTATAAATACTTATTTATAAAGGTTAGATTAAGATATAATAGCCAAATATAATATTTTATAGCAGAATAAATATAATTTTTAATGAGATCTTGGGAAAGAATTCAGAAATGAAGATCATTAGGCAGCTCTAGAAACAAAAATTTCACCATAGCTGTTTTCAACAGAAGTATCCACTCGGCTTCAATGATTTCTTTGATTACATTTTTTTTTCTTATTTCCATGATGAATGTTACTTTCTCTATGATGGGAAGAAGAGACAGAAACAGACAACATTCTGTAAATGTCTTCCTGGTTATGTAACCTTTTAATAGCCAAGGGCTATATTATGATTACTGTATGATGTTGTTGAGGGACTTAACTATTTTAGTACAGCTTTTTCTAACCCACTTGCTGGGTATTATGTCCTTGGGATCATGCAGCAACTTTCTACATATTTTAATAAATAAGCAAAGCTCGTTTAGCTCAAATATCAGCACGTCTGATGCTCAAGATCAATAGCAGCATTCCATTAGCATCCCTTTCAATAGTCATAGCCTTTCAGTCAAAAAATCAGATTGCAGTGAGCAAGGAAGCAGCACCAGCCATGTGTAAAATTAAAATGAGTATGCAGATCACTGTGTATGAATATATTAAGTCAAAAAGAGAGAACACGGCATGGCGGATGTGATGCAATGATGCATTTAGGCATATGAAATAGGGATTTGAAAACACAACATTTTATTTGGTAGTCCACCCCCAGAAGGAGCGTAACAAACAAGTAGATTCATTGATTTTAAAAAGCACAGATAGATATGTCTTGCACTGATCTACTAATAAGACCAATGAGAATGAGGTTCTTTATCAACCAAAGCTAAAGAGCAAACTTTAAAAATGAGGCTTAAGTTGATCCCAATGAAGAGATTGCAATTCATCTGAGGCAAAAGAGCATTTCTAAAATTTCCTTTCATGATGATACAAACACAGTTATTCATTCACTGAGGGAAGAGGGTAAGGCTTTTATTATTTGTGCCAGAAAAATAACAGCTGGGGGGTAGGGGTGGCAATTTGGAGAGAGGATCCATATACTGTTGGAATACCTTGAGGTGTGTAATGGGTATCTGTGCATTCACAGTGATATACCGCAATTCATGCCTCAAGAGTTTCTTTAGGATGGTAGGAAGATAGATAGGAAGGTAAGTAGATAAATAGGTAAGTAAGGAGAGAGAGGGACAGATTTGCTTTTAACATAGCCAAAGCAGCTGCTCTGGATTTTCCCCCTGAATATTATCTCCTATTTTCTAGCAATACCAAAGCTAGAAAAGAAGGCCCAGTTGTCTGGAGTTCTTGGAGCCCACTGGCAGAAGGCTCATCTGCATGTATCCCTTACCTTAGCCCAAAGAGACTTGAAAGACATGTCCTCACCCCCCAATTTTATAGTTAACATGGATTTTAAAGGTAAAATGTTATAGCTAAAGTGGATTTTAACATATTGCTCCAATACCTGCTTTGCTGTATGTGTGATGTCTGGCACTTTGGTAGTGAAGATGCAGTTAAGGGCTGGAATCTGCCCAATTCAAATTGGATGGTTTGAGCTGCAATGTACATGCCCTGGACAGACATGACACCTGGATTCCAGAGGCAGACATGTGTGCAAAGTCTGGCTTGTATTTTTTGAAGGGCAAGTCAGGTTTTCTGCAGGCTTATTATTAGTACATGTTCATCACTCTTGGGAAACAGTGCTAGGCTTTTTTCAAAACATATGTTCAGCACTGCTGTGAGAGTAGTAGTAGACCACCTTTTTAAAACAGAGTAGCTTTCTATGCAGAAGGACAATTTCACTTGGAAATCCAGCCTGATTCTGCCAGCTGTGTACTGCTGATCATGCTTAGGCATTCTCCATGGTCATCAGCGGGCTAATACTGACCACTGTTTGCATAATCGGTGGAGAAACTGCCTTTTCTGCCACCATTTTGCACACTTAGCTCTCTCTCCAATGCTCCCTTCCACTTCACACCATCCCAGTGGCAGGTGAGGAGCAACAGCAAGGTCTTTACGAAGACTGCTTTCTGCTGCTGCTTCAGCTGTGAGCAGCTATAGCAGAAGTGTGTTGGGCAATCTACAGAGCAGTCTCACTGACAATCTTCATAGCAACTGGTCAAAAAAGGGCTATGGTTGAAGCAAATGGGAATTCAGCTGGCACCCTCCCTGTGCTTCCTCTCACTTTGTCTTACAACTTTCCACTACACCACCTAGGGAATTTTTAGGACACGTGCCTTTTACTGTCCCAAACAAAGAAACATTCAAAACTAGCCCAAGTGACAACCCACTATCTCAGAGCACCTCACACCGCCAACATGTCATGTGGGAAACCTGGAAGTTGGTGCATGGCGTTTATTTTCTTTTCAATATGATTGCAAAACAGACCGTAGCAATAATAGCTTCCAGTGGATGAAGGGTGATACACGGATTCCCATTCCCCAACTCTGCCCTACCACAGTATTAAGGAGAACAGTTGGTAGTTGCTTTCCCTGCCTGGCAAGTGGGTGTGGGAATGCCGATGGAAGGGGAAATGCAAGCTCCAGTCATTGCCTTTTACTTGTCCTGCATTAAACCTGTAAAAGCAGCATCACTCACTTAAGAAATTGGCTGCCAGGACAGAGCAAATTATGCCAGCATACTTTTGCGGTGCCTGACAGACAGGAGGAAAGCACATTACAGGGACCATTTGGATGAGCCCTGAGACAGATTGTGCAGTTACAGTGCTGGCTTTATTTCATTTCATAGAGAAGAATGTAGTCACAAATGGCAACCTTTGCTGTAAGATGAGGAATGGCATGATGATAAAAGCTTTTAAGTAAATGTCTTCACACACCTAGTAAAGTGGAAGTAGGATTATAAGTACGGGTCGCATCTCCCTGACATCAATGCACCTAGTAGCCACAGACTCAACATTGTTCTAAAATTGAAAGAAATCAGACCACCTGCACACACATCCAGCACTTATTTCAGCCTATCCTGAAATAAGCAGGATTGAAAGTTGATCGTTTCCCAGCTCAGGGTTCCTTCCACTTCAGTGATGTCATGAAGTTGCTAGTCATGCCCTTTGGGGGCCCCAGGAAGAATGAAGAGGTAAACAACATTCCCCAAAGCAATGTTAGGAATTTAGGGTGAAGAACCAGGCTGAGTCAGGAACTGAACTCTAGTATTTATTGTTCTACCCTATAGACAGAATCCTGCCAAACTGAAACCAAACTACTAAACTCTTAACGGAAAAAGTCCAGAACGCTAAGGCAGTTCTTTTCGGATCTCCTTGGCTGGGAGCCCAAGGGTTTCCACGCTGCACATGTGCTTTTCCCCCTGGAGAGGGCCCCCTCCTTCTTCACCAGCAATCCCCATAGCAAGCAAAAGAAGGTTGTCTACCCTGGTCTCAAAAAGTACAACCACAATTTACACATATAAGGTTATTGCTTCACACAAGCTTTGGCCATCATGTTTCCAAGTTGGCAGAAGGAGCCTTATCATACTACATTCTCACTTCCTGTTCAAGCCCATGTGCACAATATGGGAGCCAGTTTCTTTTATATAAGAACACATCCCCTAACATAGAGGAGTTAGGATTAGGATTCTTGATTTATTAGCCCTATCTGGGATAAGATTTTTTTTTTAACTGAGTCAAAAGATTGGTTTCCTTCCCTGAAGTTTACAATCTAAACTTTGAAACAAGGGAAGCTGCAAAGCAAAAAAGAGGTGGGAAAAGAAGTGAGCAGACAAGTCATAGGCTTAGACTTTATTTAGCATTTGAGCTTTGGCTTCAGTAATGGATTGGGGGGTTCACACTACTGCACAGTGTGGTTATTTTTACTGTGTAAAACCACAGTGTGGTTATTATTTTACTGTGGTTATTTAAATAAACCACAATTGACCATTCCTGCAACAAAGCAATCACATTCCTGCTTAGTTCAATGGGAACTCAGATACCAGGGAATCAGAACTCTGGGCCTCTGCCAGAGTGTAAAGCCCCTTTACGGCAGAGCACAGTTAAGGAAGCAAGATTCATACAGACTTTCTCTAATGAATTTTAAGCCCAGAGTTAAGGGCTAGAGTACAGAATCTTGAAAACGGAGATAGGAAACCTTCAGATCTCTTTTTTCAGAGAGTTCACTGAGGTAGGAGTCTCACTCTCCCAGAATGTTTGCTTGAAGGACTAAGGGTCCCTTTATTAAATAAACTTGTAATGAGATCTGCTAATTGCTTATGTTTAGGGAAACGCCTGCCTGCCTGCCTGCCTGCCTGCCTGCCTTCCTGTTCTCAGCCTCATAATCCCTTACACAAAGGCTTTACAGAAAAGTCAGATTCTGAGGAAACAATTGGAAAAAAGAAAACTAGAGTTAAACAATTCTTTACAGATTGTAAATTGGAAAGGAATTCATTTGTGGGTTCATATCTCTTTTAGATTATGTCATTAATACTTATTTAGAATAAACTTTTTTCAGTCTAGAACTACTCAGTTGAATGTCTCATTGCTTATGACTCTAAGGCAAAATAAAATTGTGTTATTTTGCCACTTGCTCCCCAACTATTACCAGCACAGCATCCCCTGCAGGTATGAATCTAATTTATTTGTTTTTAAGAGAGTGACACATAAAGAAAGATGCTTGGAACTCTTAATAAGAATTTGATAAGTCTCCAATGCTTTATTGCTCCTCTGCTCCTCACTGCTTGCCAGAGTTTCAGAGAAGTGGTTTTAAAAATGATACTGAAAACTTAGATGTTTAGCATTTAAGGTGGCTAAAAAATATCTTTATATCACTCACACATTTTTCACCATTACTGCAGTTTCTCTTTCAATTCTCTTTGTGTGTGTGAATAGGCTGCAGGACACTGTTCCTCATGTATTTTGCCTTTGATTTAGGGATCAACCAAGTGAGATTGAAATAGGCTCTTCTAATCAGCAGTGCAGCTCAAACTGGAGGAGCTATTTTCCCTAGCAATAAAAAAATGAGAAGATACCAAATCTTCCCGATTTGTCCAATTAGTGCCTATAAAAATTAGTAGCCTGGAAATGTCCAAGCTTTCAGATTTCATCAACCTTCCATCTGGATGTTGATTACTTTCAAAAGTGTCATTAGCACAAACATTAGAAATTCATGTTCCTAACAGCAGTATTTTTTTAATGCTCATTGCTAAAACCACAGGAGGGACATCTATTGGTTGATAGGTAAGAGGGATTACTTTGCTCAGAAATGGGCTTGTGTAAAGCACAGATGAGTATGGTATGAAAAGCAGCTAAGCAGATACAGTGTGAAGCATGCTTACCACTCACTTGGCTCCAGAAACTATGGTCTAAGTCCCACGATTAGATGAGGATTTTATCGTTTTTCATTCTGAAGACACATCATCCATTTTAATCTGTTATGTTTTCTGATACTTTTTTTTAAGTATTGTAAATATTGTAAAGGTTTGTGTTACCTTGAAGAACAACAGATATATTATGGAGGAAAATGATAAATGATGTGTGTTTGTTTATATGAAGATATTGGCAAACAGGATTTAGATCTAGCTTCCAAGCCATAAGTATCAGCACTTTTCACATATTCATTGCACTAAAGACAATAAACTTGGTGCTGAACGTTTATCATTGTATCATTTTTTTTTCCTTCTTACAACTCCAAAGGCCCTTCCTTTTATATTAGGAGGATTCCACATATTCTTAGTCAGATCCATAGTGACAGCAGCTAAGCTGTTTAATCAAGCCAGCTTTCTGTTTAAAAACTATTATCTCACATTGTTATTACTGAAAATCAATGCTTCATAACAAACTCTTCTGACCAGCCCATATATCATTTCAAGTGTGGTTAATTCACTTGAGTTTACCATGTTATCAGTGTTAATTTACAAGTATACTGTAGTCAGTAATGTTTTCAGATTAAAACTTAAGCACTTAAACATACTGAGTGAAAGATAACATCTCCATGAAAACAATATTCTATAAAACCATGAATGAATTATCTATTTTGCATTCATCTTCTTTTTCAGTGTAAGCCTATGGAGGATACAAAGTTAGGAAAATTAGTCTCTTAACTATTAGGGAATTAGCATCTATTCATAATGAATGCAGCCAAATATTCTGGCAATTTTTCACATCGCTACATATTGTTTACTACTGCAAGCAAGAGAAACAGTATTGGAAGGCATGAATATGAATAACTTTGGATAATTCATTGAATTAAACTCCCGCTTTCATGTGAATATCACCAGTATTTATTTATTATACCATTATATTTTCTACATACCGTTCTTCTTTCTTGCCATTACAAGGTTGTGTTTAATGTTGTATCTATCCATTTTGGAATGGAAAAAACAAAGCTCTTACCATGAGGATAAAGAACAGAGTCAAATGAAAGGATGAGAACATTCAGAAGATTGGGTGACTCATTTTTAAATGTCCTGATTTGGGTTTGCAAAGCCTTAAGCATCCAGAACAAAGAGCATGGAAGGTGAGGAACATACTGCAGCACTCAGTCATGGTTCAATCAAGTTCCAAGATAGGAAATAGGTCCAAACTGGATCCTCTGGCAGAGTTAAGGCATCAAGGAGAAATCCAGAATCAGTGCAGCAATAATCCAGGGGTCAGCCTGATAGAAATATAGTCAATCAAGAGGATATCAAATGCAGGACAAGTTCTAACGCTAGTACATAAGCACACAAAGCATGGCTGGTTGGGGAATTCTGGGAGTTGAAGTCCACAGATCTTCAAGTGCCAAGATTGAGAAACACTGCTTTATACTGTTGCCTTACAAGTCCAACTTACTCTGGACTAACCTGCTGTTAGCCTTTGGGCAGAAAGTTTATTCATAAGTAAGGGCTAATTCCCAGGTAGATCTGCTGCTTTTGATCTCCATCAGTGAGCATTCCTCCATATGCTGTCTCTCTAGTTCTCTTCTGCCTGATATCAGCACACCCAGGAACATGGAAAACTCCCTTCTATTATATCAAATGGCTTTTATCCAGTGTCAATTAAAGTGCTGTTCACCCACCTTGAAGTCGTCAGAAAACTATATGGGCATAACATTTCCCATCCCTGTCCTCCTTCTATTTTGCTTTGCTGCTGGATACCAATATCCTAAGTTAGGGTATGCACTATATGTTAAGAAAAGCCAATGATTAAACCTCTTGCTTTGTTGTTCTTCTTTCTTAACATCACCACTTGTGGGAAATCACCTGCCAATCACAACACTGCTCAAAGATCAGGGGCATGCCCATACCAAGCTAAAGTGGTCAAGAGTGCTTAGCTGATCCCGAGGGCTCCCCTTCCTGTGACCCATGATAAACTGCTGCAGTTGGCTACTTGCTTAAGGAAAGAAGCCCTAATATACAGAAACAGGTAAGGATGACTTCATGCTGCCTCTGATATGGGTTGGTGATGAGATGAAGACAGCATCGTGAGGAATGACAGGGGGGAAAAAAGATTACGGGGTCACATTCATGTCATAGTTAAATGAAAGTAAGGTAAGGCCCAAAATCAAGTTCTATGAGCCTGTGCTGCCACCTGTCTTGACGGTCTGGAAGTTAAGAGTTCCTCCATCTCAGCTTCATTCACTCTCTGAGGCAGAGTCTTCCAGAGCTCAGAACAGGCTCCTGTAAGTGCATTTGTGATTGACTGTCCCTTAGTCCTGTTTGAGTGAACATGCTCTCAATCACTTTCATTCAACATCATTGGTTTAATCCCTTAGCTCCCACAGAGCTCTGAGCCTCAGCATCCTCTTAGACATTCAGCCATATGCTATCCAATATTTTGCCAATAAATTTATTCAAAGTTTCCTCCATCTGCCTGTGAATAGCTTCTCCCAACCTCCCACAAGTACATGTTTCATACCAACACACTATATTACCTATTCTTATTCTGGGCTCAAAATCAGGAAACTGTATTTAGTATTAAGATTCTTGCTTTCCCTCCAACTAAAAATTCCACTCAATTTTTCCTCAACTTCCTTCCTTCTATCTTTCTTTTGCATTCTTTTTGGTGGTTCCCCATGCAGAGAATTAAATGGATATGATTCAGATCCACTGCTATGGAGTGTCTTTAAGAAGTTTCTCTCTCCAATATATACTGTTTCTAGCACAATATCAGCCCCATAAGTGCATTTTCTCATCTGTAAATGAAATCTGGTTCTTGCTTCTGGCATGAATTTTTAGACTGAAAAACTAATCACAATGATGTTGTAAGAATTATCTAGAAATGCATGTGCCCTGTTTTGTCATTACTCACAAAACTTTAGAATAATGTTTACGCATTTCTGTTTGTCTCTACTGTAGTGATTTGATTATAGCAAAAGCTATTCTGAAGTTTGATTTCTCTCTCCACTAAGCTTTTGGTTGCAAAAGCATGATCACACATTTATGAAAATGATGAATGTGTTTATTCTATGAACGTGTGTTGCTTTTTCATCATTTGAAATGTGTGAAGTTTTTTTTAAAAAAATCTTTCAGATGTTAATGAATGGGGTTATTACTTAAGCAATAAATGTTTTATATTGTTTGTATATGTTTAATGAGGGCCCATATGTTTGTACCAGAGGGATTATGAGAAATGTAATAATAAGTATTATTAGCCCATCAGTGTTTTAGGATTAATACAGGAGTCTCCCAGAATGACAAATCAACAATTTTGCAGCTATTCTGTCTTCCCCTTTTAATGGACTAATTGCAAAAACTAAAAAAAAATGGAACAATGGGTACAGGTCGAAGACGTCATCTGGATTGCCATAAAAATCTTTGAATGAAAACCTTATTTGAACAATCAGTAATAATTGCAAGAGCACATCTTAGTCATTACTTACTACAAAAATAGTGCATATATAGATCAAGCTGCACATGAACCTTCTGAAATCCCACTGAGGTTTCAAGGAGTTTGTGATTGATGTGCCAAATATTTTTCAAACAAAGAAAAGCTACTCCTTTATAATAGCTTCAGTATTAGAACACTGTTAAGAAGAAGAACAAAAGATCTTCTGAGCCCAGGTATTAAATCATTTCAGAATCAGCCCAGAGCCACCAGTCTTATTATACTAGTGATAATTAAGGGAATCACAGTTAATTCAAGAACATGATGGATAAATGTTATCATTCCTCCACTAGGCTTTCACAAATCACCAACTGGCTTCAAAAGCAACTGATTAGAGGTGTGCATGAAATAGGAAAGGTATTTTGTTTCAAACCAGAACAAAAAAATGGCTTAAACGTTTGGCTGAATCCAAACCTAGAACATCTTGATTGCTCCAGTTTTTGGTCCCGAGAAAATTCAAAAGTGGTCTTCTAAGGGATGTAGGGCAAGGCTGGTATATCTGTCCTTCCATCCCCATGCGTAGTGTATGTGCTATCCCAGCCAACAATCTTCCCAGCACCTTCCTTTCTTTTAATTATCCTTAGCTGCCATCATGCTTGAATACAAGTGTCCTGCCTACACTTCCTCTGATCTTCACCATGACTTCCTTTCCCTGACCTTCCCTTAGCCATTACTGTGGCCTTATCAGAGATAGATTTGTTCCCACCCAATGCCTGATTGTGGGAATACTGTGCTGAGGTATTTAAAATATGAAACTTGGTCTATAGTATTGTTACTTATCTGCCATTGATGTTTACAATGTCTCACTCTCTTTGAAAAGACCATAATTTTAGTTCTGGAGTAGTTGATTGTAAGCAGAATTGAAAGTGCCTCACATCAGTGTGGTCTGTCAGGTAATGGCCTCCTAGCCCTGGGGCTTCCCAAAGCAAGAGTTGTAATACAGCACCAGGTGTTTGACGTAGCAATTCAATTAGAGCAGGGCAATATATAGACAGGAGACCTTTCCAGCTAGCAAACTATTTAACATCACCTATTCATCACAGCATAGAGCCGGCCTTGCCCTCTGCATTATTGGAGGGAAGATATAATAAACCCCTTGCTGTCAAACCAGAATCCTAACACCACCAGGCAAGATGCAAAATTTCTCTCAGCTGCCATTGTCCTATGCAGGAAACTACTTTCTTAATTTTATGATTTTATTAATGTACAATTTTATTTTATTCTCTGTTTTTTATATTGCGTCAAAGTCTTATGTCCTGTCATATATTATTTGTCATTGACCAATATAAGATTTTATTTACATACATTTGCATATGCACAAACCCACATCCCTGTGTATATACTTAATAGTATGATGCTCAATAGGTATAGTATTCTAGTTTTTTACTCTTGAAGTATTTTTATTAATTAATTTAGTTATTTTGTTTTTAGCACTCAAGTTCTGCTTTTAATGTCCTGCTATCCACACTTACTGTACAAATGTCATATGCACTCCTGTTGACGTCTTAGAAATGTTTCAGACTTTAAGGCATGTTATTGTTCTTTCTAGGTAACGTTGATGCTTCCTTCCCTATATCATAGCTTCCCGCACTTTGATTTTTATGAGGTCAGCTGTTGAATTTGCTGGTCATTCCCATGTTTCTCAACCTTGGCAACTTTAAGATGCATGGACTTCAACTCCCAGAATTCCCCAGCCAGCACGTTGGCTGGAGAATTCTGGGAGTTGAAGTCCACACATCTTAAAGTTGCTAAGGTTGAGAAGAACTGGGTCAATGGCTATAATAAAGATAATCAGTTGCCATTGCTGTGTACCAGCAAGCATGGTGAATCCAACCAGCTCCTCCACACTTCCCTCAAATCAACCTAGTGCTTCCTTTCCCTTACTTCCCCATAGCTGTCCACTGCCATCAAGGGCTTTTTTATATATATACTTTCCCACCCAGAATCGGCTCTGCCTGACATACTTGATACTGGTCTGTGTCCAGATCAAGCTCCATGTGCTTTCAATCCATGCCCAGACAGAATATCCATATTTCAGTTCACCTGGAAATGGCTGTTCCACGTGCTGCTGTTCCATTTTGTAGGAAAGCATAACGTAAACTCTCAGAAGATTCCTTTTAGAAAGGGGATTTCTCGTTCTTTGATTTCCTAGTCTACCCTACAGTCCTGGTATTCTCTGGGGGTCTCCCATTCACGTTCTATCCAGACCCACCTTTGTTTAGTTGCTACTACCTGCTGAGATGTTTTAATGCCTGTAATTAAAAATGTTTTTTTTAAGAACCCGGAAGTATTTTTAACTTAAAAGTATAATAGTCAAAAGAGAGTGGATCCTACATTTGTGAATTAGCATAGATCCTTTTGAAATGAAGAGGGTAAGGAAGATAAGAAAGCTATCTGATTGATTTAGTGGTATATCAGTGTAACAACTTATATTATTGATCTAATCTTCACAACTATCCCCCCCACCCCATGTCCCCAGAAGAAGCTTTTCTTATGTATCTGGGCTATTTTTGCCCTGTAATTCAACTGTAAATATCTGGCACATAGGGTACACAACATAAAAGCTCTCTTTTTTTCAAGCATCAACATTTTTAGTTCAAATTAATTGCACTTATTACAATGAATGTATTGCATTTATTGACATGAGGAAAGTTTGTGTCAGTGAATTACCATCTCTCATTACCTCATTATGATTAGACTCTGTGTTTATGCATGTTTCTGTGTGTGTGAGTGTGTGTGTGAGTGTGTAAATAAGAACTTGCAGGTAAATGAGCAATAAATAGATGTCAGCATAATCTTTGTTTGCATTCCTGTTTTATCTTTATGTCTATCTAACATAAAAATAGCATTTTTACATTATATTTATTCTGATTGAGGGTAAGTCCAAGGCCACAACTGGGGGACGGGGCCAGCGGGGCACGTGCCCTGGGTGCTGCGCTGGGGGGGTGCCAAAATGAGCGCTGGGGGGGCACCAAAATGGGCACAGAATCCATGTTTGCCCTGGGTGACACAGACCCTAGTTGCAGGCCCGGGTAAGTCTACACATCCAGATGGGGATAGAATATAAGTGCATTTGACATAATGTGTCATGGGCATTCTACCAGTATGTGTGTGTGTGGGCAATGAATCAGTCATACACTATTTCACAAGCATCAGTAAACACACACCCTTTTCTCCATCACATATATGAGATCCTTAGCAGGATAAATGTGAGGAACTAGTCCCAAACCAAAGAAAAGTTTACAGAATGCCTCATCATGAGAAATTGAATTGTTTTACTGTACACTACTCCAAACCTTAGAAAAGCAATATTTTATCCATTCATTTTTAAGCTGCTCATTCAGTGAATACCAAAGTTGCACTTTCAGAATCAAATGCTTGAAGATGGAACTCTTTGAGTTTCTAGACACCTAGAGAAAAGTTATTGTGATTTGGAGGTTTATGCCAATTTTCTGTAAGTCTTTTATGCACTCTCAGATTGCCAGTATTGTTTCATGCCATTATTTTCCTCCAAAATCAGCAATCACTTGGCTTATGTTGTGCCAAGACACACTCAGCTCAATAGTCTGGAGGATTTTCCTGAGTCCAGAATCTGCACTGTCTTTCACAAATGAAACACTTGCCAGATTAACTAAACCTTTGCCAGCTGGTTGGCACCTTCAGTTGAACAGCTTGTCCTTTACCTTTTTCTGCAATTTGAGCCCCACAGAGTATCTCAAGAAACTATGTGACAGGAATGTTTACACCACTGCGGACAAAATATGGAGATTAATTAAAGAATTTTCATGTCCCTTATACTGTTAGTAAATGAAATAACTAAATGTTCTCTTCAGTGAACCCTTTTTATTTGACTATCACATTTATGTCCTGTGATTGATCCTATTTCATGTGAAGACCTACAACCATGGATGTGAATTCTTCCTGTCTTCTGGAAGCAGTTGATTGCATTGCAATTTTGGCTGGTTACAACTTAGATTAAGCCCTGCCTTGTCAGCAGATTTAAGTGTTAAACAGCTAGAGAACTTAAGAAAGACTTGTATCTGTAAAAAGAATGAATAATGGATCATTCAGTTCATTTCTGAGAAACTTGTTTGTCTCATAACTCAGAAGGCTGATTTAGCATTAATCCAAGAAGTGTAGAAATCATCTCTGGGGGAGAAGGAAAAGGTCATTTTTCTGCCAGGAATTGAAATGTCCATCATTCCCAGCCATCATAGGAATTGGCCAAAATATCTCAAGGCACCAGAGTGGGAACAGTTGCTTTAGCTAAAGACTTGAGTTTGTCACTGATGCTTGTCTTTCAGCATGGATGTTGATCTCTGAAAGTAATGATACTGAATGGGCTGTGAGAATAACTTTGGGAACCAGAAGAAAGAGACACAGCCTAGACAACACTGATGAGAGAAATCTGAGTCCAAAGGAGGGATGAGGGTAGAGAGAACATCTCAGAAGGGACCCTCCCAAGTTCTCTGGAAAGTAAAGGCAGGGGAGGGGGAAAAGGGCTTTCAGACTTGCAAGATTCTGTTACTGTAACCTTACAATAAAGGTAGTGTTTATTGTAAGGTTTTGGTTTACTATATGGACTACCTTGAAGGACTGACAGATGTCCTAGATGTTTAAATAGAACAAAATAGGAACTGCAACAGGATACAGAAGAGGACCAGGCCAAATAATTATTCTGGGAGTTCATATCCTTCTCTCTTCCACCACTACTTGGACTGTAGCCTGCTGGACTTTGAAGTAGAGACCCTGTTGCTTGACAGCAAAAAATCAACTGAGTGAGTTTCACTGGGAGTGTTTGGCATCCAGCCATTAGTTTTCTCTTGAGGAGGGCAAGTGGTGACATTCCCTGTGATGGCAACCCCCAAATCAACAACATCAAATGGGTTGCCCCTTTGGGGAAGCCACAAGGATGAGGACCAGTGGTGGTCTATGTAAGGAGGGATTGAGTTTGCTCCTGGACAGCTGTTGTATATTGGGATTGCTCTTGAGTGAAAGCAAAAAATAACTGGGAGGGTAGCTGTGGTCCCAGTTAGTCTTTTGGTGAGAGGTAGAACACTGAGAAGTGGCAGCCAAAATGAGAGCTTGGTACCATTTCAGGAGATGTAGCCAACCTGCCTGGTGAGCAGTAAGATATTAAGAGCTTTTGGGAGGTTTCCCACTTTGATGCTGGACTGAGGAATCCTTTGTGTGTATAGTTACAAATCTCTTTTTAAAGGATGTCCTTTTCAAGCATTAAACTGACCTGTTGAAATATGTATTGTAATCTGTCAGTACATGGGAGAGCAAGTTCTGCATCTACAGAACTTGATGTGACAATTACTGTATTAATGGGAAGTGGCAGACTTGGTGTTAACAAGTCAGGAGGCCATTACAAGACAAGAGAATTAGAGATTTAAGAGCTATTCCCCTTTCAACAGCTTTGTCAGCCTTCAAGAGTGGTTCCAAACCTGCTGTCAACACAGTGGTCATATACAGCCTCTCAAAGAAATCCAACAAGTCACTGGGAGTTGGTTGGTGTGAAATTTAATAAATAAATAAATACTCCAAAAATGGTGCAGGACACACAGATGAACTGCAGGATCTGAAATGTAAGGTAGATGGATCAAACACAGGGGGAAGAAGATTCTGACTCAAACCTGATATTGTACAGCATAAAAGCCATTTGAAAGTCCATGCTATTTTGATATGTGTGGCAATGTTCTTTGCATGTTATTTTATCCACAAACTCATATCCTGCTGATCGTTTGAGTTACTGGAAGGCTGTTTTATATACCAACCTTCTCTTCCCAAAGTTCTAGTACAGAACTGTCAGAGTTTTGTTGCTGCTGCTGTTGTTGTTAAAGCCTTTCTTATATTAGGGCTGGTCTGCAAGAAGAATCAACTGTAGGAGTGCTTAGTAATTAATCTTGTGTTATTAGAGTGGACATTTGTGATACCTGATGGTGTGCACAAGCTGTTTGACGTAGTAGGTTTCACCACATCACCAGGACCTTGTCCAGCTTGGTTTTTAATTTCCAGCTGGGAGAATATCAGAAATATCTTAGTCAACATCATAAATTCCCTTCTCTGAGGGAAGGTAGGATGCCTCCTTGTTTAAAGGAGGTAATTATTAGCCATCTTCTAAAGGAGCCTGCCCTGGATCCCTCAGAGATGAAGAATAATTGGCCAGTTTCTAATCTCCCATGGTTGGGTATAGTGATTGAGAGAGTGGCCACTTGTCAAATGTAAGCCATATGTGTGTGTTTGTACCTTTGTCAGTCTTTGTTGACTCTTGGCAACACCTTTGTTGACTCCTGGCTACAGACTGGGCTAGTCCCTGCAGTTTTCCTGGCAAAATTTTCAGAAGGTTTGTCGTTGCCTTCTTCCTAGGTCTGCGAGAGAGTGACTGGCTCAAGGTTGCCCAGCTGGCTTCATACCTAAAGTGGGACTAGAGCTCATGGTCTCCTGGTTTCTAGTCTGATGCATTAACCACTGCACCAAACTGGCTAGGAAGCAGATTATTTTGGCCCATTTCAAACTGGCTTCAGAATGGCTTACATCACTGAGACTGCCTTTGCTGGCCAGATGGATGAACTCTGTTTGGGAATGAACAGGGAGAGTTCGATTTTCTTGGATTTTTAAATTTTTCATCAACTTTCAATGCCTTCTGAATAATCGTCTGGAATTTTTAGTGGTTCTGTTCTGTTCTTATTTTGCAGGTAGATCTCAGATGGTATAGTTTGGAGACAGCTTCTCCTTGAAGTGGGAACAATTAAATGGTGTCGCTTGAGATTCTATTCAGTCTAATGCTTTTCAGTATCCACATTAAACCCACTGGGGAAGATCATCAGAAGATATGGAACTGAGTGCTATCAGTGTACTGATGACATTTCATTGTGGTATCTCCAGGGATAATAGCGTGCATCCCTGAATGCTTGCTTGCAGTCAGTGATGGGCTGGATGACAAATAATAAACTGAACTCAGATTAGATGGGGATGCTCAATGTGAGGCCATGATTTCAAAAAAAAATAATAGGTCTGCTTGTGTTGAATTGGGTTACACTATTCCAGAGGGAACAGGTATGCATTTGGGGAGTGCTTCTGAACTCAAAATTCTCTCTAGTTTCCTAAATAGATGCAAGAGCCAGGAATACCTTTTATTAGCTTTGGCTGATAGGCCAACTGCATCACTATCAGGAAGAAAATATGCTTTAAAATGGTGGTGTATGTGCTAGTAACCTCCAAGCTTAAGCTTTGTAATGTGCTCTATCCGGGATTGCCTTTAAATCTAGTTTGGAAATTTCAGCTGGCACAAAATTCAGCAGCCAGGTTGGTCTGAAAAGAACACAAAGAGATGAAATCACAACTGGACTTAAAGGATTACAATGACTGCTAATTTATTCTTGGACGAAGTTATATAGTGCTGCACATTACATGGCTTGGGCCAAGGCTATTTGAGAACCCTTCTTTCTGCATGAATCTGTATGCTTACTGGGATCATCCAAGGAGGTTCATCTGCAGTTAGCCAGAGTTCAGCTAGTGGCTACTTGGGATCAAGTCTTCTCTGCCCTACCTCGCTGGAAAGTCTGTCCTACAGAAATGAGGGGCTGAGCTTTGTCATTCATTTTGAAAACAGGTTTCAAACAAGCTTTTTTAACTGTTGATTTCATGGTCAATGTTAATTATCAAGTTACACATGTTACTTGTTTTTATTTGTTTTACTTGCTATTTTAACAGTGTTCGGTGTTGGATTTTATTGTTTTTATTGTAAGATGCTGAAAGTGTGGCAGTTTGGTATACACCTAAAATCCTGAAAGCAGGGTAATAATAAAACAGATCCCAATAAGATCGGAGATTATAGGAAAGAAAGTTGTGGATAAGTAATTTAGGGCAACTGTCCTTTAGCTTTCTATAAGACTTTCAATCCTTATAGAATATGATGAGTTGTAATATTGAATTTTAACAAAACAGTCATGAAGCTATGACCTCAACACATTTCATTAAGGATTGAAAACATGTTTTGTGTAATCAGATCAATAATTCATACAAAAATCATCTTTGACATGGAGCAGAAGTTAATACTTGTATATATATATTTTCCATATTTAACATAAAGGTGACCTGTCACACATACAATATATACACATATACACATACACCAAGGAGTAAGCAGAAAAAAAAATTATGCACCAATAAGAATCCTGTTCAATGCCCAGCTTCCCCACATTGTTAAGCAAGCAAACCCCATCCTGGTGATTTCCCCCTTCCAAAAAATGCATGCGTTTGTATTTATATATCAGCCTGAAGCCAGAAAAAAAGGAAATTTATATATTTATATTATTTGAATTAAGAATGACTTGTGAAAGGTAATTGTCTGTAAAATAAAGCATCACATTTACCAAATTAATTGATCCCCCCTCCTTATATCTACCATTCACTCTCATACATTTTCAAACATTCTGTCTGTACATACACACATACACACACCACTCTCCTTTCAGCAGAAACAACAAAAAAGAGAAGAATACAGGATGGAGATGACTTGAGAAGAAGGAGAAACCACACTGGGAGGAGACAGGAGGACTTAACTGGTGCAGACGATATCAGGGGAAGAGATAACCAGACAGGGAAAGGATGAGAAGAGAGAAATCCTATTTAAGCAGTACAAAAAAACTTAAATTTGCAAGGCAAAGAGGCTCCTCCCAAGTATCAGCTAATCTTCAAATGCATGGATGCTTTGCTTCAGCAGCCATTTCTACTTCATGCTAATTCCTTGGTTTTCAACAGCTTCTTTTAGTCTTATTGTCACATGTGATTACAAGGGGGGGTTGGAAATATCTCATCTTGGTAAATATGAAGCATGAATCACTTTTTACTCTCCTCTCCCAGCAAAATATCTCCCATGGATCAATAACAAACAAGACAACCCCAGCCCTCAGTTTGGGAAATCCAAGAGATCCCCAGACAGAAAAAGTACAGAGAGAGAAAAAGGTGGGTGAGAAACAAACATGGGCACCAACTCTGAACGTTACAGGATTATTATCATGACTAGCTTGAACAGAAGAGATTCAGAGAGCTTGAAATTCAGAGAGAAGAGGAGCCAAGGGACTCTTTGCTCTGTCAAACTGATGGAGTAATCTTGCTACCAATCTCATCTTTACCTTTCCTGCAGCCAGATGGAATGGCTGCCGCAAAATGAGGGGGTGAAGCACCTCCCAGTCTATTTGATGAGCTGTTTCTCCACTGTTGTGAAAGATAGGGCTGTGTAGGTCTTCAAGGAGTGCTTTGTTTCAGTGACAGTTCAGTGAAGCACCATGGTGTTCTGATGCTGTGGTGCAGAGACCGTGATGTTCCACTAATCAAAAGTAGCTTCTCTACATGCACAGTAGCTATTTATGTCAAAGCAAACCAACTACTGTAGCAGTAGTTCTGAGCTGGCCTCAGTTCGATGCTTTGCAGAGATGGAGAGACTATTCTTCTCAAGTGCTTTAACACTTTGGCAGAGTTACATATCTCCAGAAGACTAAGGACACTCAGATCCAGAGTAATCCAGCCCAGGTCTAGAAAGCAGTTATTTTTTTTCCTGTATCAGGTTCATGCAGATGCAGGTTAAAACTTTCATGTCCAAGTGCTGGGTGATTTTGCTCAAGTTGGAAGCAGTAGTTTGGGCTGCAGTGGATATTGTGGAAGGTAAAATCTATACATCATGAAAACTCGCAAGATTTTCTTAGGCCTTGTTTTTCTTTTTCTACTAACTTGCAAATATCTGTTCTTCTGCATATCCAAGGCATGCTTCATATATGAACAAACCATACCTTAATTTTGGGTGACCCCATTTTGCTTCCTAACTGCATTTAATCATCCGTGTTTGCTAGTGAAGGCAATAGTATCATGAAAAATGCTGCCTCCTAGAAATAGAAGCAGCTAATTATATCATAATAATATTGATGGTAGGAGTGAAAACTGTATAGACTTTTGGCAAAATAAAATGCCCTCAATTCACATTAATATTCTTCTGATTCCAGTTTATAATAATGCAGCCTGGCATAGGTGCATTGCTCTAATAATTAACCTTGCAGCTTAATAAGTAAAAATAGGTCTATATATTACAATGTCAAGATAGCTCTACAGGTACAAGCAAGTAGGGAATAACTTAATATTATAGTGGGGGGGGGGGAGAATTACAGTGGTCCATGATTCATTTTATTATACTTCTTCTATAACTATTTCTTTAAACTTTATTTTACAGTAAAAAGTACTATCAGGAAAGTATGTAGGGTTCTATATAAAGAAAATGGAAAACCAACAAGCCAAGTTTGAAAACATCAAGACTTCTTAACTTAGAATCAAACATTTAATGAGTAATTGCTTATAGAATAATCTGTTTACAGATCTAGCACTTTTTCATGAACAAAGTCGTATTTATTTCTCTTTAGCCCATGTGTGAAAAATCTAATGTCAGAAGCCTGTCAAGATCTTATTTTTTGAAAAGGCTTATTTTAGAATGGTAAAGAAGATACAATTACTAGTTTTGTGCTGTATAGGGGAAAAAAAGAATTATGTCAGATATTCCCAAATTAAGGGATGAGATGCTGATGGCCCAAAATACGAGGGAAATGGGAGATGGCTGTGAATATAATTCAAAATAATTCCCATCACAGAATTTTGTCTTCCTCCTCCCTTGCTTAAAGTATGTAAGTACAGTTTATCTGCAGCTACCTTCTTCATAACTGAGCAATAAAACAATTTAGGGCTTGGGTTCAAGATCTGGTTTTTAATGGCAAAATGCACTTGGAGTTCATGTCAATACACCCACAGTACCTGTTGAAAACACCTTAATGCAGCTACATTTTTCCCCAAGTTTTCACAATTGCTGACATGTGACTGCAGAAAAAGATACATATGGTTTAAAGGGTTCTAGGAGGTGCTACATGCATGCTCACATGTGCTCCAAATCACATTGTGCCCTTTGTATCTGGGCCTCTGCAGAGCCCTGGAGCAGATGCTTTGGATGCAGAAATTCCTTGGAAAGAGATTGGAGATGAAATGATGGAGGATGCCTGGGATCAGGGAGAATTGGGCTAGATGGAGAATTGATGTGATCTGGTATACAGAGATTTTCAAAAGGCATCTTCTTCTGGCCTGCACAATCTAGGAGCCACTGAGTGAAACAGATTAACAGCCATATATTATCTGGCCTGTAATTGCCTTGTTTTTGCAGTTCTAGTCAGGCAATAAAATAGGACATTTGTTAATCCCCTGATAGTCTAAGGATACATGACAGCTGAAGTTTATTTTGCTCGGTGGATCCCATGATATACAGGCCTGATCTAATTAATCCAACACCACTGGATATATGAAAGTGCCAGATACTTTTTACAGATATTTTTATTGTCGCAGCTGTTGACTCTATTTGTCATTATATGCAGTACTTCCCATTATTCAGCTCATTTAACCTCATAGCCACCCAGTGAGTAAAGAAAGGTGCTCTGTCAGCCTCATCTGAGAAGCTGCTTAGTGAAAGGTGAATAGCTAAACAAGAATTTGGATATATGACATTGATTGAACTTGAAAAGCTGAGGGGTCAGACCTGGTTAGTATTTAAATAAGAAAAGAAAATCCCAGGGCTGCAAGCTACACTGGAAATCTGTTGTTTTTTTAAGGTCTTGGAAGAAGATAACAGCAAACTACTTCCTTATTGTTTCCAAGAAAATTACATGGATATGAAGTAACCAGGAATTAAGGCTGATTTTAATTAGATTTAGACCTCCCATTCTTCCATGTTTAAACACTGCAATGAATGAACTTCCTATTGCTTATTATAGCCCTTTTTCAACCTAAGGCAATTGGGAGATGGCTAAAATTTGGAAGCTGTAGTCCCACAGAACTGGAGGGCATCAGGTATCTGGAATAGAAAAAGAGAATCCATGGCAAGGTAGATGCTGATGCCTTCAAGATGTTTCACTTCCATCAGCTTCAATCAGCAAGGACATTGACAAAGAGTTGTGGAAGTTGTAGTCCACTGATCACTTATCTTTGGCCCTTGGAAATACAGTTTCATGTGGACAAGAACCCTGATGCAATAGATCTCCTGACTGTGTGGACAAATAGATTTCTTCTTCAGATTTTCAGATGAAAAATCATAGGTTGAGGATAAAATAAAAATAATTTTGTACTTTCCCCACCCCAGAAAAGGGTGCTATCTTGTAGCAAAAGACAGGCATTGTGCATTATGAAAGGGGGAGGGGGAAATCTCACAATATTATTCTGAGGGTCAAATTATTCAGTTGGTTGGCAAACCTGTTTGACTACATATGGATCTGCTTCCAGTAAGAATGAAGTAGGGAATCGATGCTGCTGAACCTTTACAGTCCCTGCAAAAATACCTCTCCAATGGCACTTCTACAACACCTTTATTTCCACTCTCGATGCTTTCATAAAGTAGTTTGAATTCACCCTACATGTATGGCAAGGAGTTATTTCTATGTATTGTATTTCTATGCATTGAGTAGGCAATTATATGGACAAATACCTGCCCTCTTTGCGTAGCCATGTTGATAATTTGTAGGTCTTCCAAGGATCAGCCTGATTCCATTCATCCACTTTTCCACTGTCTTTCCCTTCAATTTCCCTCAACCTAGCCACATATGGTTATTTTCTATAGTCCATCATCTGCTCTCGTCTCATGCCCAAAGGTTAATTTCTGCTTGTTGATCTTGTAATCTTCATCCAGGATCAATTGACTGGTTTTTGTTGGAGTACATGCTACCTTAGCAGCCATAATTTGAAGCTATATATCTTCTTTCTGTCATTCTATCTCACTGTCTAGCTTTTGATGCAGTATATCATCCCTGGAAAGGCCATTGCTTTAATCACATCCTTACCCTTTATAGTCTTCTAAGTTTGTCTTTGTCTTCCTATCTAGGATTAATCTCCTCTTTGCTTTCCAACACATTGCCCATTATCTATCTTTGAAGCCAAGAAAACAAAACTATCTACCCACTTCTTTGCTATCAATAATAAGGTCACCAAATAAGTTACTTCGCATTACCTTTGCCTTAATATTGAACAATATAGTTTTTTTACTATCCATAACAAGATTTCACTTTCTTAACAAGCTCTGTCTTCTTACTTTCAGCTACCAACATGGAACTTGTCAGATTGTTTGTCAGATCTTATTTCACCTTTCCTCCAGAGTTCAATATATATACTATATATATATATATAGCACTTACACTTTTTCCTTTTTTTGTCATATTTAATTATTTTAATCGCTATAATAAATGTAGGGGGCTTTTTCCTTCACAGTATAATCACAGTTTCTCTTTTGGTGGTGGTGATGATGTAGATTTTTTTTTTTCATTTTAACATCAAAAAGATCATCCAGTGATCTTCCATGTCTGAGGGTAGGCTTGAATCTGAGTCACCACTGATTTCAGTGAGTGTTTCTCTCTCTGAGTAAAGCAATAAACTCCTCTGTAAAATCATAATTTATTTATTTATTATTTATTTTACAAATTTATTCACTGCCCATGTCACCCCTATGGGGGGACTCTGGGCAGCTTCCATTAAGAGTAAGGGCAGTGGTTCAATAATTTGCGCCTTATTTTTCATCTCTTTTCTTCAGCATTTTTATGTGTAGACCCTGCGGAGAGTCTGTTACAGTATGCAGAATATTTTAACTAAACAGTATTTCAAATATATCACTCTGAGAGTGCATGTGGACCTCCAAATTAGCATCCATGCATACTACAAAGAAAGCAGTAGAGTTTTATTGAGGGGCAACACAATGAAAACATTCCAATCAGAAATGTCAATTAGGAAATAGCATTCAATGGGAGAAATCCCTTTTAAAACAATAAACAGTGCAGAGAAAATAGCAATGAAAACATGTAAAACATTTGTAAAGCACTCAGTGGGGAAGTCACAATCAGTGGGAAATGGCAATGAAGGAGATGGTGGCAATTAGGAAAATAAAATTCAATGTGGAAAAAGCATTTGAGCAATTATGGGGAACAGCAATGAACTGAAAGCAAGCAGTGGGACAGCATGTGCAGTGCAATTTTTGGGGAATAGAGCAATTCCATTATATGATCTGTTCAAAGGCTTTTCCTTGCATTAGAGTGAGTGAATTTTGGAGCAGTGGGATTAGGGTGAGAGTCTGGCATTCACTAGAAGGAGGGAAAAGGAAAAAGGGGAGCAAAGAGCCAGCCTACCTGTAACAAATAGAGTAGAAGATATGGGATAAGAGAAAGGAAGAAAACATTTTAAAAGGGGATGACAAGTCAGCCTGAATATAAAGGCAGATAATAGATAGTTTAAGGGGAAGGAAGAAAGGACTTTTGTAACTTTTTGTTGCACATACCTCTGCACTGTTGGGTATGACAAGGTGCTTCAGAACAGCTGTTGGTATTCTGCAGTACCTCCGGAACTTGAACATCTTTTTTCCGAGATTGTGTGCCTACCAGGTGGGCCCAGCTTCTTCAGGAGACACCAGTGGTTACTGTGGGCATTCCCACACCCGCTCTGAAGCCTCTTGGCCTGGGCGAAAAGCACAATACAGTGTTCCACCAGGGCAAACTGAGTGAGCAGTATGCTCCTTATCAATAAGAGCAGTATCATTCCTTACTAACAGTAAATATGTAAAGTTGTTGCCTGAAATCCTTATTTACAAATCCTTTTGCACATTGGAAAATGTATCCCATCTTTTCTTCTACCATTTCTAAATCATTCTTTTTAACAATGTGGATAAATTTGCTCAATATAAAGAACGGCAAGAAGAGGATTTTATAGAACTAGAAATGTGGTTATAGATGGCAATCCTATGATTTCTGAATTGATTTTGGAAAAGGGATGGATACAAGTACCACCTGGTTTCCAGTGAATCTAGTTCAATCATTCTTTGTGAAATATTTAGGATATATCAAGCCATTAAACATTAACAATATTTGAAGAATGAGTATCTACTTCATTTAATAGCAAGGGAATTTCATCAGTGTCATGTAAAACCCTTACACAAAGTAGAATTTCTTCTGAACATCTTTAAAAAAACTCTAAAAAAATATCCAGATCATGAACTTGATGAACATCTCGTGAAACAATGAGCAAATTTATTTTAACAAGTCATCAAGAATTAACAATAAGGGTAACTCATAGGTGTTATTATGCTCAGCTTAAATTACACTACATAAATTGCAATCTTTCTCAACTGGGGTTGTAAACAAATTATACATACTACCATCTTTCCTGCAATGTTCAATTGGTCAGTCCTTTTTGTTGAAAGTTTTTGAAGATCATGGAGAAATCGCCCAATTAATCTTCACAATGAATCCTGAGTTGGTTTACTCTGTATTTCTTAATGCTTATAAATTGAAGCAACATATGAAATTGATTCAGGTGCTAGGTTTGTTATTGCAAAACACCAGAAAACTAAAGTACATATTTTGTTGGGTCACTAGTATGTGAAAGAGCTTTGAAAAATTCTACTGCGAAAAACAAATTCAATGCAATTTTGTCACCATTTATTAACTATATTAAATAAAATATTTCCCCTTGTACATTGCCCTTGCCTGTACAAATGTCACATTTAAAACACCAGTCTCCTCAAGTTTCTGTGGACCCAGACTGGATGAAAAATAAAGGTGAAACAGCAGAGATATAATTGCAACAGTAGCTGTTGCAATTCCTTGTTTTCTTGGGAAAGTAATGGCTGATTAATCCCAAACAAGCCATTCATGCTAGTTCTGATGACTTGCTGGCTTTTGGTAAAGGTAACCTAATCTGCAACAAGCAATGGTTAAAGACTGTAGTTAAATTATTCTTCCTTAATGATCTTAAACTACCTGATCTATAGTCTGGGCTAGGACAACATGGTAAGTCAAACCCCAATATTATTATGTGCTGAAGGCAAATCCTCTTTTCTATCTATTCTCTGGCAGAACAGTCTTCCATGGAGGCTCAACAAACTGGCTCTGTCCATGTATATTGCTTTAGCCACAATTTCTAGGATGAGTTAACCAATTATTAACCCCTCTTTAAATATCCACTCCATAAGTCTAGATGGACATGCCAACTCAGACATTTTATGGTCAGAAATTATTCATATTCAAATGGGGGAGAGGGTAAAGATGGCAAAGTGAAAGAATTTAACTATTAGAGCACTTCAGTGGACTTCTGACTTCTCATCTTATCAGTTAATTTTTCCTCCTCTTTTAGCTATCAGACTCTGAATTCAAGCATATATGATTACCTTGTAATTAGAATTCACATTCAAAATACTGGGAGAGCCTCCAGGAATTACATATTTCCCCAGAAGTGCAGAAGCTCCATACTCTGGGCTGGAGAGCATTCATAAAACATGCTGCCAGATGAGCTAAGTTTTTGATTCTTTTAGTGGACTTATAGAAATGTATAGTCTTACCTTTGGAGAAAAAAACTCTCATTAAGAACTTCTCCTTTTTAACAGCTTTGTAAGTTTTAGAGCCATTCCCAGCTTTCAGCACATAGCTTGGTTTCAGTGACCTTCAGGAAAGAGGAACCACGACCTTCAGAGTATCTGTATTTTTTATTCAGTAAATCAGGGATGTGCAAGCAAGCATTTCAAGGGCTAGGAAAAGCTTCCATTTAATTGTTTTTACAAAGCAGTGGTTTTTTATAATGCTACCTAAAATCTTGTTGTAAGCTCACAAGTAGATAACCTGTTTAGCTGAAGACCCAAAATTTTCAAAGGTTCCTCCAAATACCTGTCATTTCAGGTTGGATCTTTTGCATCTTTTTCAGAGCTCTAGTATCCCACCTACCTACTTCCAACTGGTCAAAAGTTTAAGGTATGCTGCCACTTCTGATTGGAAGAATACACTTTAGAATACACTGTCCATTATGCTGAGCCTGGTTTGTGATTAGACGGGCCCTCTCAGTCCATCTCTATCTTTCCAGGAATTTTGTAAATCTTGATAAAGCTCCTAGGTACACTTTCTTCAGGCCCAAGACTTTTCCTGGTCAATCCAGTCCCTCACTTCTAGACTCCCTGCTGGGGTCCAATAAGCAGTAGGGATTTTTTCCCTCCCATATTTGGAGTTGTTTTTCACCCTAATTCCTAAATTTGCATAAACTGAATTCACTCAGACTCTAGTGCCGTATGGATAACTCCATGACCGGAAGTGATGCAGTGCTGCTGGTGGAGGGTCTGGAGTAGAGAAGGAAAGGAGTCCACAAATTCCTTCTAGAGATAACAGACTCCTTCTACAGATAGATCATTTACTTCCCATATTACAGGTTGATTTATAGCTAAAGAGTATTCTATGTGTATTTATCAGTACATTTGAGAATATGACACAAATCAATGACATTTAGCAGTAGAATCCACACAATGATTGTTCTTTCTATTGATGAGGGAAAGCAGGTACTGTTTCTAAATGAGTATTTTCACATAGAATTTCTTTGTGATCCCAGGAAAATCCTACAAATTATGTAGTGGATGAAGAGTCTGTCACTGAACTATAAATTCACTGTTTCTGGGAAGAAGACAGTTTATTAAGCAGTCTAAAAGAAATTAGACATACACATCCCAAAGATCAGGGAAGTATCTTCTGTTTCCTCACATATATTTTGTGAAGAATGCATAGGTGAAAACCAAATTTTAAGGACATAACAATGCCAATGCTAAACTGTCACCAATGAGGGCCAAGGTTCTTCTTTGAGTGTCATTATGCATTTTCTGTTACAATACATTCTGAAGTATTATGCCTCTAAGCAGACTGTAGGGCATCTCATCTAGCATTATTATTTATTCAGGGATTTATATGACACCCCCCAATTAAACAATTGCAATTCTCCAAAGTATCATCCAGTATCTTAACATACTATTATAATAATGATGAGAAATGTCTAGAATTTATAAGCACCTGCCTTCTACCATCTGGAATGTCTCCTTTATTAAATTTGTTTCCTGTGTTATATATTTTCACATTAATTAATTGAAGAATTAAAATAAATCAGTGTCCAGATTTAGCAGTCTGTCGTTCCTCTGTTTAATGCCAATAAACAGAGAGGTAAGTTGAATATGTCTGATATTACAATAGAGCAATGTCAAAGTTGCCTTCTAGAGGGAACAACACATTTTAAAACTCTTTACATGTCACCATAAATCCTGATCCAGAATTCAATATGTCTGATTGTGTATGTAGGTCTCCCATCCCCATTGTTTCAGTGGAGAAGCTTTATGAAGGTATACATTATTTTGTATTTGTAAACTGTGTTTCTTTGTTGAAAGGAAAACATGGTATGTGTACCTCATTGGCACTATGCTTAAAAGTTGCCTCTGAACTGGCACCTTCATGGTCAGCACAACATTCTTTGTTATGGATGTGCTATTATATAGCATTTTTAATGTCATATAAAAGACATTTCTCATTATTATTACAATAAATAATGATATTAGCTTTTCTTGTGAAAAGGCCCACATGTTCTAATTGCTAGTTAACATGTTCAAGAGAGTACAGGTAGTAGAAAAACCCCAAGGAGCAATTATAATAAATAATGGTTTAACAATAGCTAGTAACGCCTGCCACATTTTGATAGTCTTGTGTAAGTAAAACTAGTTCTCTCAGCTGCACAAGTGTCTGCTAACATTGTCAGATGCTTGGAGATAAGTAAAGTTCAGTCTGACTCCAGTCAGTCACATGAATTTTCATATTTGCCAGACTATTAGCAAATACTCAGTCTTGTTTTCCTTTGCATTGTGAATACACATAAGCTTCCACATTGTATTGACTTCTCTTTGCAACTCATCCTTCCCTCATGCTGGGAAGTTTAAAAATGATAACGAACAGTTGAGGATATTTGCTTTTCCTGTATCAATATTTGAAAATATTCTCTGTATCTAAAAACTATAATGTAAAGCTTCTGATTTTAGTGAAAGAATCAGAAAGAGCCCTGCATTCTGTAACAATGCTTCTAATATTTAGAGGGTTATTTATTTGTTTATTTGGAGAATTTATATGATTGCTAACAAACAAACAATAAATCTGTGTGGCTAACAAATAATACATAAAAGAAAACCATATCATAAAATCAATATTAAACAAGACAAAAAATACAATCAGCTTTTCATAAAGTATTATTTATGCATGTGTTTATTTTATTAAAATTTAGAAGGATGCCTGATTCTAGAGTGACTGTGGGCAGCTTAGTTAGTTAAAAAGAGAAAAACAATTTAAAAAGAGAACACTGTACTACATGCCTGGAAAAAAAAAATCACCCCACAGCTGACAATACGTTACAAAAAGTTGCCAGGGGTTCTACAGACAAGCCAGCCCCAGACCTGGGAACACAACTATGCTTTTAAAGATTTATGGGACCATACAAATCTCTGGAGGAATGCTGTTCCAGAGGGCAAGCACCATAACCAAGAAGATGTACTTTGGTGACCCCACTAGATGACACTTTAATTGAGTGGACCCAGAGCACCCCACTCTGACCAATCTTATTGGATGGACAAAAACCACTGGAGACAGACAGTTCCTCAAATAACTGGGCCTATGCCATGAAGACCTTTATAGGTGAAAACCAGCACTCTGAATTATACCTGGAAGCCAACTGGCAACTGATGTAACTTGTGGAGCATGATGTCATGTTGTCATATCAAGGTACACTCACTATTGCCTGCACCACTGCATTTTGAACCACCTGTGGCTTCTGAATGCTATTCAAGGGCAGCACCATGTAGAGTGTGTTACTATAGTCCTTCCATGAGGTAACTAGGGCATGAGGGATCATCTAAGGGGTCTTCACTTCCAGGAATGGACACAACTGGCAACAAGAGAAACCTGTACAAAGGCCCTCCTTATCCCAGCTACCATCTGTTCTTCAAGAATAGCCATGTGTCCAAGAGAACCCCTAAGTTGGGCAATAGTCTTGATTAGGAAGTATCACCCCTATCCAAGACCAAGGGTGAAAACCTCCCAAGATCCAAGTGACCCAAACAGCCCAACCACTCAGTTTTGGCAGTATCACCAGTATTATTTGCATACTGTTGATACTGGACCCTGAACTAATGGATTGACCTCACCCAATAGTTTTATGAGGATGTTAATCAGGAAGAATGAGATCATCAAGCCCTGGAGCTCCTCACAACTGAGAAGCCATGGATGTGATCCCTTCCCCCATCCATCAACACCAACTAGGACAAACCACAAAGGAAGAAGGACTCTGTTACACTGTTACCATTCCCCCACTTGTGGCTTATAGCATCTTCATAGCATTTGTCAACCATCACTCAAGCAACATATAGCTGTCCTCATTATGGCTATTTTGGCTAAAGAATGGTCAGGTGACTCCAGAATATGCTATAAATCACTAGTGAGAGAATTGGAATTGCTTGATTATAAGATGGAACATGTATTATATAAGATGGAGCATGTAACATATAATGAGTTTTTTCAACTTCTGTCAGACTGGTTCATGTCAAACTGGAGGCTGAATTAAAAGCTAAACCAATGAAGCAAAACAAGCAATGGTTTGAACACAAAGAAGGGACCATCTCCCCATGAATGCTTTGCTAGAATGAATGAACCAGTATCAGCAATTTCCTCTTCTTGCTTGCAATTCAGGGGTGCTTTACCATTGCAGGGGCAGGGAGGGGAGAAGTCATGTTGTGCCTCTTGACCTATGGCTTGTTGAGGGAACTGATGTCACATGCTGAAATTGCAATAAATATGTTGGACCATTAGCCCTTAACTGTATATGATGTATACATTCTTGACCAAACTAAAAAAAACCTTACTTCAGATCCCTACTCACTCAGACATAGTTCACTGTAACGCATTGACATGGACCAAAACAAAACTAAACAAAAAAACCCAAAAAAACATAAAAGAGAGAAATAACTGTAGGCCTACACATTCCTCTCTCTCCCTGTGAGACTCTACCCGATGTGTACGCAGACTCTCCAGACACCCCATTAATAAAGTAATCAATGCATTTGTTTAATCCTATTTTATATGTAACAATGATCATCACAAGTAGAATAAAATGGAGACAAACTATTATTATATGCCCCAACAAAATGGTGAGATGAACTGATTTGGCCCCAGAATATGACACTCCATTCTTTTTTTTCTTAATCCTGGATTGTTTTTAGATAAGAAAATCCAGACAAGGATTTATTGCAGAATTATAAAACTCCACTTCCCATTTATATTCATTCCATTTTTGCTATTGATCATTATCTCACTGCCCATATCAAGACCCACCTCTCAAAAAAGAAAAAAAAAAGGTAATGTTAAGCATATCTGCTTTCATGGAGATTATGCTATTCTATGTCAGTAAGATGTGCTGAACACTACCTTTTTTCTTCTTTCAAGAGGTGGGTTTTGATTTGGACAGTAAATTAACGATCAGATTAAACTTTCTGCATTCCTGAGACAGTACTATTGCAACCATTCAGTAACTTTGTGGCAGGTATCCAACTTTGTGGTTGATCACCCATTTGTTTTTAAGAGATAAAAGATAATTTCTCCTTTAAGCTTAGCTCCTAGTAACTTCAAAGGTACATCTGTGTAGTTTCCTTGGCAATTATGATTTGCCACTGTCTTTTTCCAGAATATTTTTCAATTTCCCAATCTAGCCAATAGCTGGGATTTCCTGCTGATCCTTATACTAGCTACTCAGAAACTTTTAACAGGATCAAAGTGAGCTTGAACTGACTCATCCAACACATTTCATCATTTGCAAGATAATTTTTTGCCAAGCTATTGCAAACAGATCCTGATTTTATTCATGATTGGTCAGCGTTCATTAGACCATCTGGATATATCCAGCTTCTGTGTTAATACAATTCCCAGTTTTTTAACTACATAGATACATAACCCATCTTTTGGGCTAAAGAACATTACCATATGCAAAGCACAGAAAAGAAGTAAGAAGTAGGAAACAAAAAACAAAAGAACAAAAAACTGGAGGCAGGAGTGGGGGAAAGGAAAAAAAATCTAACTAATACACCAATACACTATACTGCCCCACACCTTTACATACCTGCAAAGTCTACTTGCTTCCACCACATCTATACATGCAAGCATACACTGCATTTTGTCCTTTAAGCTTCTCACCTTTCTGAGGTTCTCATCATCTCCACTGAACCGCAACTATCTTGGTTTTCCTCTTTCTCTCAAGCCATTTACTCTTTTTTTACACATTGTAAAAGGTATACTAGAGTTCTAATATGCTCCCTGTAATGATTGCCTATTCAAAACTGCTATCAGACTTACACAAGGCTTTCATGGATATCTGATTTAATACTGAATAGTATGCAGGATCACAAGCAAAGCTGAGAATAATAAAAGCGTGGGATGTCTCCCAATAAAACCCCAAGCAGCTTCCAGTCCCTCCCCCCAAAGTCAGTACAATTCCATGCCCTGCATGTGCCCCTAATGGTTCCTGCCAGTCTGTGGGAAATGTCCTTGACCAGGCGAGATAACCCAAACATGCATTCTTCACTCCTCATATCGCAGCCTGGTACAAGGAACAGGAGCAGACCCCTCCCGGACAGCATCTCTTGTTAGCACCATGGCATGGGAACCTGTTACGATGTTTTCCAGGAACAGGGACCATGACACTCCCTAGAGGGGAAAAAAATGTAAAGCATTTATGATATTAAGGGCACACTTCTGGATCTTCTCCTATAGCATATCTTTTAGAGTTATTTCTCACACAATACATCTTTTGAATTTTACTTTGTAGCAAAGAAATAAGCCATTCCAAAGACATACAAAGCAACAGTAAGCTTAAGAGGAAGAAAAAACCAACCAGGTTTATGAAAACTGCAAAATAGTTGTTGTGGGCAGCTACAGTGCACAAGACATCCTATTCAAGTTCCTTGTTTATTTTTCATATCCCTTTATCATATTAAATTGATGCTTTAATGTTCAAAGGCATGAAAACTAAAAAATGTAATTATTTTGGATTAGAGACTTTTAGTATTGAGGTGGGAATAGAAGGTGGCTTTTTCTGACACAAGCTATCCTAAATGTGGAAAAGAGATGGGAAAATAGCTTCTGGCAAGGGAAAAGGTGATAGGGTAGATCAGGGCTAGGCAATCCGTGGCCCAAATATCATTTGTAGCCATAAAACCCGTTTTTATGCCCCTGAAATTCTCTAATCATGAAAAGTGTTATCACAAAACAGCTTCCTTCTGTTTTGTGATAACACAGGAAAACTGTAAACGTAAGCCCTAAAATAAGAACATCAGTTTATTTTTAATTATGCAAATATTTTCACAAATTTTAGTTTGAATAACACCGCAGAACTCCTCCAAACTCTTGCCTCAACCACAAATGTGATGTATCCCTAACCATTTTTCATTGCTAGTGCTGCCCAGAATGTTGCATGTGGCCCTTGGCTAGCACTGATTTGCTCACCTTTTGTGTAGAAGAACCACTTATATAGACCCAGACTCATTGTGGCTGGGTCTATATAACATTCTAAGCCATAGTTCATTTAATCATAGTTTGCAGAATAAATCAAATTAGTGAGATTTACACATGTCATGAGTGCCGTTGAGCTGAAGACATCAGCGCAATGGCACACATGACAATAACGAGGAAGCAGGGGAAGGGGCTCAAGATAAGCAGCCATCAGCTCAAAAAGAAGAAAGAAGAAGAGACAATGGCTAAGCGGATCGCGAGGCACACCCAAGCTGTTAGCACCAGCGCAACGGAGATCGCCCAGCTGACAGCAATCACCGGCTGAATAAGGAAACCGATGATGGGCGATCCCGGAGCACCAGCGGGGCCTCGCAACCGCTCACCTACCGACAAGACAGCATGTTGGACAAAGGGGGGATGACGTAACCCTGAGTGAGGGGGCGCTGACCGTATTTAAACCCCGCACCGGCGCGCTCCTGTCACTCTCAGCTTTTTTCGGAACCGTTACTATGTTAAGAATAAACTGAACCTGCTCTCGCACGAATCAGCGTCAGTGCTTTACTCTGCATAGACGGGGCATGACACACAACAAATCCAAAAACCAAACAAAGCTCACTATGGCTTAGCATCATAGGCATCTGCAGGGGGACAAAGGAGGCTAGTAATAAATGCAGGTTATGACACCAAGATGAATGTTTCTATCTATCTATCTATCTATCTATCTATCTATCTATCTATCTATCTATTTATTTATTTATTTATACATACATACATACATACATACAATTTATAGGCTGCCCGACTCCCAACAATTCTGGGTAGCTTATAATTAAAAAGGAAAACAAAAATGAAAGATGAAAGATGAAAGAAAATTGTCATGGACATGTGAAAAAGAAAGTACACCCTCTTTGAGTTCTATGGTTTTAAGTATCAGGACATAATAAAAATCATCTGGTCTTAAAATTAGGTAAAGACAACCTCAGATGAACAACAACACATGACATATTACACCATGTCATTATTCATTTTACAAAAATAAAGGCAAAATGGAGAAGCCATGCGTGAAAAAGTAAGTACACCCTTACTGCTTCCATAGGTATTAAGAGACTAAGTAGCAGCCAGGTGCTGCTAATCAAATGCCCTTGATTAATTGATCATCAGCAAGTGTGACCGCCTCTATAAAAGCTGAAGTTTTAGGAGTTTGCTGGTCTTCAGCATTCAGGTGTGTGCTAACATAATGCCAAAGAGTAAAGACATCAGTAGTGATCTTAGAGAAGCAATTGTTGCTGCCCATCAATCTGGGAAGGGTTATAAGGCCATTTCCAAACAATTTAAAGTCCATCATTCTACAGTGAGGAAGATTATTCACAAGTGGAAAACATTCAAGACAGTTGCCAATCTTCCCAGGAGTGGATGTCCCAGCAAATTCACCCCAACGTCAGACCGTGCAATGCTCAGAGAAATTGCAAAAAATCCAGGAGTTACATCTCAGACTCTACAGGCCTCAGTTAGCATGTTAAATGTTAAAGTTCATGACAGTACAATTAGAAAAAGACTGTACAAGTATGGTTTGTTTGGAAGGGTTGCCAGGAGAAAGCCTCTTCTCTCTAAAAAGAACGTGGCAGCACGGCTTAGGTTTGCAAAGTTGCATCTGAACAAATTGCAAGACTTCTGGAACAATGTCCTTTGGACAGAGATGTTTGGCCATAATGCACAGCACCACGTTTGGCAAAAAACCAAACACAGCATATCAGCACAAACATCCCATACCAACTGTCAAGGACAGTGGTCGAGGGGTGATGATTTGGGCTTGTTTTGCAGCCTCAGGACCTGGGCACCTTGCACTCATTGAGTCAACCATGAATTCCTCTGTATACCAAAGTATTCTACAGTCAAATGTGAGGCCATCTGTCCGACAGCTAAAGCTTGGCTGCAATTGGGTCATGCAACAGGACAATGATCCCAAGCACACCGGCAAATCTACAACGGAATGAAAGGAAGGAAAGAAAAGAATCAAGGTGCAATGGCCCAGTCAAAGTCCAGACCTCAACCCGATTGAAGTGCTGTGGTGGGACCCTAAGAGAGCTATGCATTAACAAATGCCTGCAAACCTCAATGAACTGAAGCAATGTTGTAAAGAAGAGTGTGCCAAAATTCCTCCACAACAATGTGAGAGACTGATAAAGTCATACAGAAAACAATTACTTCAAGTTATTGCTGCTAAAGGTGGTTCTACAAGCTATTGAATCATAGGGTGTACTTACTTTTTCACACATGGCTTCTCCATTTTGCCTTTATTTTTGTAAAAATAAATAATGACACAATGTAATATATCATGTGTTGTTGTTCATCTGAGGTTGTTTTTACCTAATTTTAAGACCAGATGATTTTTATTATGTCCTGATACGTAAAACCATAGAACTCGAAGAGGGTGTACTCTCTTTTTCACGTGACTATGCTTAGCATGTTGTGTGAACATTGACTATAAATCTTACTAAATGGGAAACAACTTTTAAGTCTACATTTCTCCATGAATTTGCTAAACTTAACACAGAACTGTTCATGAAGGCAGAATGGGATGAAAATAACTAGCAAAACAAGACTGTCCAAGAACAGAAGGAACTCTATTAATGGAAGAAGTTCTGACTGCAAGTCTTCCAAGTGAGTTGGAGATGTAGAGATTCTCCTAGTGTCTTCCCCCATGATCTATATCCATTATTTATACTTATTAAATGAGATGTGCTGTGCAATTTTAGGGTTTTTTTTTCTCTTCAGCATCATTTTAGATCACATTGCACAGTGATAAGTGGTTAGGGAATATGTTATCCAAATATTGCAAAAACTGCTCAAATGTGAGAAACCTTGCAGTAAGCATTTACAGTAAAAGTTCAAACTCCATTAGCACGGGAAAGGAGTCTGCAGTTCAAAGCTCAAGGACATTCCAGATCTCAGGTTCCCTGGGCTTTCTTTCCACACAAAAGTTAAGGAAACAAAAAGAAGAAAAGCTTTTATGTACCAGTTTTAAAAACCCTGAGATCCATATCAGTGTAAGCAATTAAATGTGCCTCCTAAGAAGAGTTCCAAAGGGTTTCAACCATGGAGAAACATTTTGGGAAAATATTTTTTTTTTACTGCTGACCTTGTATCTCCCTCTGGTCTGTGAAAATTCTCATAAAAGTTTTATGAGACTCTTATTCAAGTACAGTAGATACATTCTTGTAACCAACCAATGGGCAATAAACTACAGTAGTGTTATAAGCATGAGGGCAGAGGCAGTCGCAACATAGACATTTGCCAGTACACTGGATCAGAAACAAGGCTAAAAGATTTATTTGTCTGTTCAGTGCCATATAATTTTACATTCTTTTCATGAACATTTGGTACTAAAATAGTATATTGTAGCAATCTTATTTATTAAACAGTTAACTTCAGAAGTGAAAGTTAAGTTTAGATCTGAAAAAAATATTACTCCATCATTCTTCAGAATCAGCTGCAAACTTGAGTGATTTTGCAGTGTTGTCTGTTTTGGGGAGATGGGTCAGTTAATTTCTAGCTTTGCTCTGACATATTGGAAACTGCAGCCAAGGTAATATTTTCCTTTAAATGCCAATGATTCTGCATATGTTTGGAAGTTTCTCCTCTTTTCCATCCCATCCTTCCTGAATGAAGTTCAACGTTCTATGGCTGAATTGCCTCTTCCTAATTTCTTGAATTGCCTTTGCCCTGTTGATAATTTAGCTAGTTATGGGCCAGGGAAAAAAACACAAGTTTACTAAACTGATTTTTTTATTCCAAAGATAAAACAGAGCAATCAAGTCTCCCCTGCAGGATTGATAAGGAGTTATTGAGACAATCAGAATTGTCTCAATAATTCCTTATCAGTTCTGCAGGGGAGACTTGACCCCAATATGATACAAAACTATGTTATTGTTCTCTTTCTTTCTGTATGCGTATACATACTTTGCACAAAATATCCCATGGGTAGAGATGGAGCGTCATCCTCTCTCTTGGCAAGCTCCAAAATATTTGTGTATTTTTCTTTTACAGTTTCATGTTTGGAAATAAATTCTGTTCTGCCATTATTGATTACATGTCTAAGATAATATTGTATTGTGTCCCTGTTGGTTGTTCAAATTGCCCAGGCAAGTTTATTAGTGTTGCAAATATTTTGCACCTTCCAAGGATTTGCTGTCATTTTTTCTCACTACTCAGAGACAATTGTCAGTTCATACTGTCCTGCACTTTTGTGGGCTAGCAGCTCATACAGTCCTTTTTGCTTCTGACCATTTTTTTTTTTTTTTTTTTGCTTCTGGACAATTTCCCTTGCTAGTCCATGACCTGTTTCACACTTTACCCAGAATGTGGAATTTGTTTCTGCAGGCCTTCAGTGTTGATATTCCAGAATGTTACTTTCTCAGACCTCCATGCCCTGTCCTTGTAGCAGATGGGTGGAGCCAGTAGGATGCAAAGTTGAAAGTCTCAGCCTCCTCTCCCACAAATTCTCTAGGCTTTACACCCCCCAGCTCACCTTTCTGCCTAGCTGAAATGACATGGCAGTCACTGCTGCCACCTATTTTCCATGTGGATGCCATTACGTGGTGTCTCCTCTTTTAATCTCTGTGTGTGAGAGAGAGAGGACCCCACAACACTGAAGTCCAGACATCTTAAAGTTGCCAAGGTTGAGACACACTGCCCTAATGAATTCCTCAATAAGTGTGTACAGGATCTGATGAAGTAGATTTAACTGTGGTTCTAACTGGTCAATATTGAGAAGATTTAATGGTCCTAAATTTCAGCACTGAGCTGTTTAAAACACATACAGGGGTCTTTTGTTTTGGTTCCTTTGAGTCAGTCTTGACTCCTGGAGACTACCTGGACAACTCCCTGCAGTTTTCTTGGCAAGATTTACGAAGCGGTTTGCCATTGCCTGCTCCCTGGGGCTGAGAGGGAGTGACTGGCCCAAGGTCTCCCAGTTGGCTTTGTGCCTAAGGTGGGTCTAGAACTCACAGACTCCCAGTTTCTAGCCTGGTGCCTTTAACTACTACCCCAAACTGGGTCTCTGGAGGGGGTATACAGTACAATATGGTAAATGACTGATGAAATTCCAGTTCTCTATAATGGTTTAGAAGAGTATAATGTTATTGTTACAGGAGTCGCTTCTTTTCCTTTTTGATCTGCTAATGACTTTGCTGCTTGCATCCAGAGAATACATAATAAAACTTACAACTGGAACCGATTATATCCGTAGTACACTGAACAATTTGATTCTTCAAGTAAGAACTGAAGTAGAACTGTCTGCATTTTGGCTCTCAAGTGCCACTGAAATCAATCATCTGTACAAAGCTGGCATAAATAGTACAGGATCTTATTAATTAAAGCTGAAAGATAAAAATGAAGAACAAAATGCAGTTTGCTATTCTAACCTGTTGCTCATGGTAGTATAACAATGAACTTCTGCTCCTAACAAATATTTGCAGTGAAAATCTTCATGTATTGCATTCAAGGGAACTATTATAACATCTCTCTACACCTAGTAATATTTAATATCTCCTTGATGTGGTGCCTTTGTCTGAAACTGTATTAGAATTGAAACCATGAATATAGTGACTCACTGATCTCATGCAGCATAATGCAAGGAGAGAGTCAAGAGAGTAGATGAAGTAATCGGCTTTGGCTTATAAAGCATGCTGCCACTGTTCAAATATGGACATGTCATGTCTCTAAAAAATAAACACTAGAGAGGGATTTTTTTCTGGTCCCTGATTACTTAACTGTGCTTCCAGCTGATTCCAAGACTTTTCTTTTATGTAGTTCACTACAAAATGATCAAAAAATTTTGAGCACCACCCCATAAACCAGTGTCATGATCACCGTTGCGATGCTTGTGACATCGCAACAGCTCGCATGACAATACAGGGAAATGGGTCCCTGGTGGATTAAGGCAAAGGCAACTATGAAACACAAAAGAAAGCAACAGGTGCAGGAAACTAAGTAACAACCGAGACCGGCGGCGCGGAAGACAGCGATACAAAGTTGCCAACAAGCAATTGACTAACAACAAGAGAGGCGCACTCGAGCTGTCAAAGGATTAAGAGCCTGATCGCCCGGCAATGAATCATTACCATTCAGGAAGGCGATTGAGGCGACGCCCGGGGCGCAGGGGGGCTGAACGACCTCTCACCTGACAGGGACGAAACCGGTGGGACTCGTGGGACGCACCTGGAATAAGGTGGGGTGGAGCGCTGACCGGCGTGGGCTATTTAAATCCCATTCCGGTGCGCTCCTCTCACTCTCAGCTTTTTAAAGGCATGCACTCTGTTCCTCAATAAAGCCAGAACCTAAGCCTACGCTAGCGTCTGTCTTTACTGGATCACAGGCAGAGCCTGACAACCAGGGACTGAGAATCTAATGCACCATGTCTTACAGGACTCTCAAAAACAGCATCTGCAGGATTACAAAATAAAATTTAAATTAAGAAAATATGTAAAATTTGATATCCAATAAGTTTGCCCAGTGTCCTGAGATGTTGATGTTCCTGCCTAAAAATGGGGGGCAAGAGTACCAACATCTGTTGAGATTTTGGCCATTTTAAAAAATATTCATGCCCAAACATAGAATGATCTAGAAGAGCCTAGTGGACCATCAATGGCCTCCAGATCAGAAGTTGTGAATTCTTGCTGTGTATGTTATCATTCAGTTTTCTATACCAACAGAGAGAGATTAATGATGAGACATTAGAAAATCCATGATAAGATCTCTTAGTACATACATACATACATATTCATTCATTCATTCATTCATGTATATACATACATAAATCCAAAAGCTGAAGGAAAAGTAATGCCTCCAATGTTGTAAGTCACCAACAGATGGCAGTACTCATTCACTAGAAACTCTGACATGTTCTTTAGCATCTATTCTTTCACTTCATTTGGCAGGATGTTACTGTGAGAAAAGGTGTGTTGCTATTGTTTGTGTAGTGAAAGCCTGCAGTAAGTACTCATCAGTGCACTTTAAGCAAATGCCATGATTGAATGCCATCCTCCAAATGAAATTCACCACCAAATGCTGGTTGTTTTTGATGATGAAGTATCAATATGAGTAATATGCATTGCTGGGCCAAAAAATGTGAAGAAGATAAGCTGCGCATTGCTTAAGCAGATTGTTTTGATTATTTTTGATTATCCCAATGCTACTGAAATGGACATATCTATTTCTTTGTGAGTCTACTATACTCTACAAAGGACTGGCCAGGAAAGATGCCTCACCAGTCCTCACGGTTTCAAGCCAGAATATAAATCCCTTTAACCTTTATATAAAAGGTTTTAAAAATGGTATTTTGAGTGCTTGTCAGGGTGGCAAGCTGCCTCCCATCTTATCTACTGTGATACCTTACCCAGTATCAATTTCCTGCTGTCAAGCTAAGATACTGGGACTTGGAAAGTGGGGCAATCCAGGCATCCCCTCCATCCTATGCATGCAATGTTGCCACTTTGCAGTGACGCTGCTTAAATGGAAGTTGTCCATTTGAAAGAAATCTCATTACTATAGCTAGAAAAAGATGGACAAAGTGTGATGATAAATGCCCACTGACTGCATTAAGAGATTGGTGTGAATCTTTATTTGCTGCAATATTGGAACTGATCACCCATCCAGAAGAGCCCTTAGCTGGTTTATTCTTCTTCAGTTCAGTTCTTACAAGTATCTGTCTGAAGCTATCTTAATTGTCTGTTATTTATTTATTTGTTTGTTTATCAAATTTGTCACTGCCCATCTCCTCCGACCTTTATGAATTTTCAACATAGCAGAGTAACTTGCCCAAACACAGGGAACGTTTATTTAGCACAATCTGTTACTGTCATGGTGATCAAGCAAAAATTCAGTTATGAACTTCCCAAAAAGTGACCATTATTGCTAGAATAGCTACTTTCTCAAAATGCCTCACTAAGTCTATCACTGCAAAGTTAGAATGAATATATCTAATTTAAATTAAAATACACTTCATCATATTGGGAAAGACTATGAACAGGTCATATACAGTATGTATGTCTACTCAGCAAATACACTTCTTCTCACCAGAATGGCAATCTCCGTCTGCTACTGCACCCACAAAGTCCTCATACTTCTCTGTCTGTTTGGCATGAGAGCAGAGAGTTATTCTGGGGCTATCACAAAGCACACGAGGCAAGAACCATGTCAAAATTCAAAGGAATCCTCCTGCTATCCTTATCTTTATGAATCAGAAACCCACTTAATCTCTGGAAGGAAAAAGGTGATGAACCAAAAATAGATTAACCATGAGCATACAATCCTTGAGCAAACAATAAATGTAATGGTGATCTTGCAGGCAGGTTTTGAATGTTATATAAAACATTCTTATCTTGTTTTCTCTGATTTAAAATCCTCTAATGAGGAGCCCATAAATATAGGGAAAGCCTGCTTTTAAATGGTGAGTAGACAAACCTGGGACGCGGTGGCGCTGCGGGTTAAACCGCTGAGCTGTCGATCGGAAGGTCGGCGGTTCGAAACCGCGCGGCGGGGTGAGCTCCCGTTGCTCGTCCCAGCTTCTGCACACCAAGCAGTTCGAAAACATGCAAATGTGAGTAGATTAATTGGTACCGCTTCGGCGGGAAGGTAACGGCGTTCCGAGTCGTCATGCTGGCCACATGACCCGGAAGTGTCTATGACAACGCCGGCTCCAAGGCTTTGAAACGGAGATGAGCACCGCCCCCTAGAGTCGGACACGACTGGACTTTACGTCAAGGGAAACCTTTACCTTTACCTAGACAAACCTAAAAAACATCTATCACTTCATTCCAGCTATAGAGCACAACTGATACTGGGGGTTAAAACAATTCTACTCAGAAAGATTTTTCCTGAATGCAAGGTCAATTTAACTTCCAGATTCCTTGCTCACCTGTCAAAATTATAAGTGTGCCAAAGTATTATGCGACCAGCTCAGCACAATGCTTTTCAAAGTACTCTGTTGAGATAATCAAAACAGTAAACCGTTACTTGGAAATGGTTATAAGCTAAACTTGATTTGTTTAGCTTTAAAAACAAACAGATGAAAAAAAACATACACATTATAAGGCCTATCAAGCATGTTCTAAAAGACTCAGGTTGAGTTTGGACATCACAACTTATGCTTTATTTTGTCTTAGTGCTTTTCTTCATTAGTCATTTATAGAGTCACTGGAATGTCTTGGCAACTCCAATTTTATCTCATGTCCTCACAACACAGGCTTTATCTTGTCCCCAGGCCATGACTGACACCATATCCCATTGTTTACTGTACCACAAAATACCTGACAGCAGCAAAACACAAAGGAAAGGGAAGAGAGCAAAACTAATGCATCATTATGTCAGCAGCACTTCTTACGCCACAGCAAGGGATCACTAAGGCTCACCAGTGATGAAAGTGTTTCAGCAAGCTTTCAGCCTGAGTACTCTCCCCAATTCTTTTTCCTCTATTGTCATGACTACCAGGACATTGCATGTTTTTTCTTCATCTTTTATTTAGTGTCAGTCTAGTATAACATGAAATCCTAAGCTTTAGTTAATCATAAACATTGTTTGGTGACAGACCTAGCTTCAGACTCCAAGATTTGAAGTGGATGGGTTGCAAACAAAACATAGTCAGGATTAACTACACTCTGTTAGATGTTGATGATATGTCAAGCTAGCTGTGATTAATGAGAAACAGACCTCTACTCTGGGAAGAGCACACAGTCTAAAGTTCACAATGGTTTATGCCCATTTTTTTTTACTTTTTCTTTACAGCAACACCTTAAAGTCTGACTCAGATGGGGGCATAATTGATCAAGACACACTTGTGGTCTCAGTTTGAAGAATAAAAAGGTTACCTGAGGGACCAGCTCACCTCCGTTACATTGACCCATCCCACCTGGTCAGGCAGAGAGGGCACGTTACAGACCCTGTCCATGAGGGATTGCCGATTGGCAGTGTCCAGGAGGAGAGCCTTCTCTACCGTGGCACTCGCCCTTTGCAACAAGCTACCCCTGGGGGTAAGACAGGCCCCCGCTCTCCCGGCCTTTCAGAAGGGAGTAAAAACTTGGTTATGCCATCTGGCCTGGGATGGGAGGGGGGACAGTTATTCATGGGGGCAGTTGGCCCTGTGAGGGTGCCAAGGTTAAGATCTTCCCATCTGGAATTTTATATTTTATCTTGTATACTGTATTGTATATTTTGTATGTGTATTTGTATTTTTAGGTATTTATATTGAACTGTTTTAGTGATTTGCTATTTGTTCTATTTGTAAGTCGGCCAGAGTCGTCGTACACAAGATGGGCAGCAAAGAAATTTAATAAATTAATAAATAAATGAATAAATAAATACAATAAATACAATAAAAGGCACTTTGTGGGCAGTACAGTAAATTTCTTCCAGTTTCACCAATGATTTCTCATTCTCTGGTGTTGCTCTTCCTCTTGCCCATTTCAAGCAGGCTGCCGTATTAGATTTGTTAACCCATCCTAGAGATAATTGGTCTCTTCATCTGGCTGGGTGCAAGAAAGATGTGCTGCACAAAATACCCTACAAGTACAAAACAAAGATTTTCTAGTGCCCACAGTTGTTCATACAGTACAATGCGGTGGTTGCTCAACTAGAAGCGAGGGAGACCCAGGTTTAAGTCTATCCTTTTCCATGGAAGCTCACTGAGTGACTTGGCCCAATACTGAAAGAGGTGTTTCTTCACACACCCTGATCTTCTAGAGAAAAGGCAGGCTATAAATCACAAAAAAATAAGTGATATTCTCACAATATCAGAAAGCTGCAGTGAACCTGACCCAATTATTTTGAACAAAGCTAATAGAAAAAGTGAAGAAAAGAGGTGTGCCGAGCAGCTTGATCAGTTCCGCTAGCTTGCACACATTTCCTGCAGTTGAATTCTAAAGTCACACTCGCTCTGCCTGCTGCCATTTCCCCCAGCAACACTCCTAGGCCTGACACGTGCTCTGCAGAGTATGCCAGCATGGTGCCTCACTCAGGGGCCTTCTCAGAGAGAGGCATCAAGTTGGCACTGGTTATCTACCCTGAAATTTCATCCTGAGGATTTGTCAGTTTACTCCAAGGACTCCTCAGATCAAGCTATCAGAAAGGGCAGCAGCTGCTCTAGACAGTAGCTCATCCATGATAAAGGCAGGCACTGGGGCTGTCGATGGCTCTAGGAAATGCATTGACGTAGCTCCCAGCCTGTGTGTCCTGTTAAATAAAAGGGCAGGAGTATTTTCTTGCTTCGAAATCTCATCCTCCACTGCATCAGATAGCGAAAATTCTGTTTTATACATTCAGTTGCATCCATCTGTCATTCTTTATTTTCTTATTCACTATTCTTATTTCTTATAGAATATTGCAGGCGGCTTTTGTTTATAGCTGACACAAAACAAGAAGAATGTGACATTTCTATTACCTTACATAGTTTAAACGCAGTTTTGTGACTTTTGTGAAAATGCAACTATTAATCTAAGCATCAGCTAAACAACTGTCTGAAAATCCAATTAGATTTAAAATGTCAGATGTTTGTGAGGCATTTGGAAAAATATTTTATGATGTTTGATCAATGTTACTGTTAACTGGTTAGAATGAAACATTTGAGATTTCTTATGTTGATTCTAAACTGAAATCCCATACTTATTACCTACAAAGGATTCCTTGCATACTGTGCTATATAAATATAATAAATAAATAAATGTATGTGTCCCTGTGTTCAGTGCGGTGTGCTTTGTATTTAGGGTGACAGGCTGCAGTTTAAAATGAACTCAGAAAGCTAAGCAGGGTCATTCTGCCAGGAAATTCCATCAGGAAATTCCATCAGAAAATCCCAAGGGTCTGTAGGCTAGACTGGGAAGTAGAGAAGACATGCAAACGTTATTAGTGCCAAGACATCAACAGGAGTTGAGCTTGATTTCAAAAAGACTTTATCCATTATGATGTTATATGATGGTATTCTGCTCCATATGATGGTAATCTGCTATTTTTAAAAGCCCGTTAATGTTTTTAAAACTAACAAATGATATTAAAGTTGCAATTATTTCCAAACCAAGCAGACTAAGAGTGCATGAGTGTGTGTGTGTATGTACATGTATATATAAATGTACACAAATGAAGCAGCTGAGCAATTTTTAGTTATGCAAAATCTACCAGCTATGTCATCTTATTATTTTATTAATTTATAAAATTTCTAACTTTCTTTTCATTAAATTAATCCTGAGGTGGGGAGATTACTTGTCAGACATATTCATTAACAAACCCAGCCATTTCTGTATGAGTTCAGTTCAACACGGCTAACTTTAAGTAAATGGATTTAGGATGGTAGCTGAAGAGCAGGAAGTGTTTGCTTTAATGTCTAGGAAAACTGCAGCTCAGAGGTGTACTTTTCATGGGCCTAAGGAAGTACTTGCCCTGTCAATGGTGTACCAAGGGCCACGTTCCCAAAGCAGTGTGTCAAGCTATAGCAAAAATAACTTGTCATTCTGCTTCATTTTAATTTAATTATTGTGATTTAATAACTACGTAATAATTGCATATTTAATCATTTTCCCCTTGTCATCTAAAAAAAGAAAATTTGGGGCATCTCTGGGACCATAACTAAAGGTTTCAAAAACTGTACATAGCCTTAGAACTTCAAATTTTATGTCTTCGGTCTAGCTGATTATTAAAAGGGTTTTTTTTCCTGAAGTATGCCTCCACTACAAATTTTAGTAGTTATTAAACTCTTTTCTTTCAAAAGATATATTTCTTTAGTTTTCTTTTGTATCTATTGAGAATAAACTTATTTTATGTTTCATTTGAAATAGAGGTGTATAAGATACCAACTAGGAGCCATTTTATACCATTGATCCAGTTTGGTATCCTAGATTTTTAGTTCTTATCTAAGTTATACCAGCATTACATTGCAGCAAAGTAATCCTAATCTTTACCCAGTTCCATTGGCAGAGAAGTGGAAAACAGCTAATGGGCACACAGTCTCAGTAGTAATATAAGATTATGACAATTTGCGCAATTGCGTGTGGCAGATAAATCAGTGGAAATGTAGGAATAGCTGTGCTTTACGTGATAAATCGTTATTATGGAAACACTAATTCTATACTCCAGTCATTTTAGGCTTATCTTATACTGTATGTTACTCTAGTAAGTCGATTTTCCTTCCTAAAGGAAAAAACATTGTTTTGTGACAAAAATAATCTTCTATTCCTTTTGAGCAAGCAATTTCTCTCAACTTTGAAAACTAGCCTACTATTTTTAAAGACTGTCATTGGGAATAAAATGGTAACAGTTCTATACATTTCTTAAGTGTATGAGTGGCCCTATTATATTACTGTAACCATTCTTTCCATGGTAGAGTAACTTAGGTTTCTTTCAGTATAATTTTCCTTATCAGTTGAATGCTGAACAGATGGAGAGAAACTGAGGTCAAATCATTTATGAATGTCTAAGCTGAAACGTTCAAATAATAACCTCACCACCTCAGTTTTTTAGATGAAGTCCATCTGTCTCAACAGTTTTCCCTAGCACAGTGACTTCTATGATGTTCATATAAGAAGCAATTTAATAATAAATGTCATGAAACTTTATGGTCTTGTTTATTTCACCTCAGAAATCAACAGCTGAACCAGTGTTTGGAGCTGGTGGGACTTTTTAAAATTAAAAAGCAACACAGAACAATTTTATTGCTTGAATGGCAAATTGAAAAAAAAAGTTGCAGAAGAGAATCCTACATCTGGGTCATTGCACTGATGACAACTTTCAGAAGAATTCTAGAAAAAGAGTTATGTAAACATTCCCCAAAGCACATTTGCCACTTTTGTAGTAATTCAGAGCCCATCAATGATGATTCCTGTTAATGCTCAGACTCTGCAGCTCCATCTAAATTTATTATATTTAACATGCTTGCTGCAGCCACTTATAGCAGAATAACATACTAATGAGTTGGTAAAAATGCACATTTCTTACATTCATCTCCATACATTTGGGGAAAAAATAAGCTGCTTTAAAACTGGGTTTTCACACTTATTCAAAGTTTAACTAAAATAAAGGTACACATCCTGAAGCCTCAGGCTACCTGTGGCCCTTAGAACCTCTGGTTCTGTATCACAGAGCTCCTCCAAATGTGCAACTTTTAATATAATGCAAAGGAAATACAGGTGGTCCTCTCTTAACAACTACTTCTTCAGCAACCATTTGAACTTACAACGGCACTGAACAAGTGGTACTAATGACCAGCCCTCGTACTTACAACAGTTGCAGCGTCCCACGGTCACATGATTGCCATTTGCAACCTTCTTTGCTGGCTTCCTACAAGCTAAGTCAGTGGGGAAGCTGGCAAGAGGCTGCAAATGGTGACCATGTGACGTCACACTTAACTACATTGCAGGATTCACTGAACAACAGCAAGCGGAAGTGCCAGAACTTTTGTCGCTAAGCGGCATGGTCATGTGACATCACACTTTACTACCACATCTCTTAGAACAGAAATTCCAGGCCAATTACCATTAAGTGAGGACTACAGATGTGGGGAATAATATTAAATATATTAAGTTACATACAATTAAAGCAAAGCAACTTTCTTTTTTGTGCAGGCAATTACTTTGGGGTTTTTTTCCTACCACTAACTATGTTTTGGAGTTTGGCCCCAGCACATAGGCCATAGGCCAAGCTGCAATTCTTAGCCCTGAGAAGGTTCTGGACTTCATTATAAGAAGCATCATATCAAAAACACGCAAAGTCATTACTCTTCTTTACTTGGCACTGGTGAGACCACACCTGGTGTACTGTATACAATTCTGGGCACTCCATTTCCAGAAGGATATTGATAAGTTTGAGAGGATTCAGAGGAGCGCAATAAAGATGATAGAGAGACTTGAGGATGTGCCCTATAAGGAGAAGCTGAAGGAACGTGGGATGCTCTGTCTGGAGAAAAAGTAGACATTTTAGTTTTGTTCAGCTACATAAAGGCAAACTACAGGAAAAAAGGTCAATAACTATTTTCCATAACCACAGTAACAAGGACCAGAAATGGTGCGTGTAAATTGTAACTACCTAGATTTTATTTAAACAGAAGGAAAAACTTTCTGATGGTACAATGTGTACAATAGTGGAACAATCTATCAATGGAAGTTGTGAGTTCTCCAACTCTGGAGATTTAGGAGGGGGCTGGACAGCTAATCTTTCTGGATGTTGTAATTGGTTTTCTTGCACATTGCAGGGAGTTGGAGTAGATGATCCTATGGTCCCTTCCAACACTGCAACTCCATGATTTTGTTATGCCTAAAAAGCAGCAGGATCCAAACCTAAAAAGACCAATATAAGAACCTCACAAGGGAAAAACAATTTATAGTATAAAGTTTAGGGCAGTAAAAGTCTTTGCTTGCTGCGAAAATGACATCAGCATGCCAAGCAAACATCCCTAGGGAGAGAATAATTATATCATCAGCATGATTATATCATCAAAATATAATCCAGTAACATTACATTATCAAAAAAGATTTGTTATTATTGCTATTCATGGCATGATCTTAAAAGGGGAAGTTACTTTTATGCTTTCCCACCCCCACCCCAAGCTATATAGACAGGCAAGAAATTAAATATTATGAGCAGACTTGATATATGGTAGGCAGCAGAAGTAGTTTCATATGAAATTGCTATCACACTTCCATAAAATAAACAACTCAGGGATAAGAGGAGAAAATGCAATAAGCTTAACTTTGTCACCAGCAAATTAAGACCCAGATCTGAATCCTGAATCCTGAATCCAATGAATCTCTTTATTATGCCCTGCACTTCTTTCATTTGGTTTGTTTGTTTTCTTCTGCCCCCAAATAATATTCTACAAAGTAAGCAGCCTTTACGTTTTCATATTGTACTTACAAACAATTGTACCTTTCTTGAAACAAAAGATAAATTTCTTATTTTAAAATTGCATATAAATCAACTGTCTAAATAAGCTTTAATTGGATATTACAATTGCCATTGTTATGCTATCATTTAAATCTGTTGATATTTGCTGTTTAGTATTGGTGATCAAAATCTAGGAGATAGTTCCCACAGCATTTATTATTTTATCAGAATAAAAATAGTCATTAGCATTCAAGACTGCAATTTGGGTTAACATTTAAAAGCCAGGGAGTAATACTGCAGAGAGTTTCTACATTAATTTCAATGCCTGACTTCACTAGTGATAGATCACTAGTATAGAAGTGGGCCAAGGAAGAAGTCAACATAGTTCCCTATCAATCACTAATATAAGGGACTAATATTTGACATAATAATTTATCACAAACACATTAACCAGTGTAATATCTCAGGAAGCTCTCATCTACATTCAAATCCTAAGAAATGACACTGAACCTCCTGATGACTTTCAGTTCTGTTTTTTTTTTCTAGTATATAGTTCCCTTTATTAAGTATTGTCATCCTAAGGGCAAGATAGAATGCCCTATAGAGTTAAATTAACAGCTAAAGCAGCAGAAAAAGTGCAAAGACATACAACTATAACTTAAAAACTCAGCAGACTGTTATGCCATTTATAGCCTGGTTATGCCTTCCCTTAGTCACCTTGTAATAGAATGCTAGGAGAAAGAGAACTTTAGCCAATCAACACAACTATTCCAAGGCAGGAACCACCAGATAGAACCATTTTGTAAACACCGAGCAGGTGCCTCCCAACATCATAGCTAGAAAGAGAAGAGCCAAAAGGCCATTGACTCAGGAGGAAAAGGCTTAGGATTTAAACGCTGGGGCTGACGTACGTGTAGGGCTTGATTTTTGTGTTTTGCAGCAGTCAGAGTTTCTAAATAAATATGATTTATTCCTGGCTTGCATTAAAACCACTTATTTATTCATGCATAACCTGTAAAGTTATTTGTGCATAACCTGTAAAGACTTCTTGGAAAGCTCACAGGCATGAGGTAATTACCTCCTCTTGTTATATCAGCTAAATACTATGTTTTCAATTTCTTTCCAGTTCTTCCTAGGCTTGATTTGGCTATTAACCCTATCTCATCATTGAAGAAGGCAAAAAAGGGGAACATTTATTAAGTAATTATTGAAATGTACATTGTTTCATGTATTTATAAAACAATTTCTAGGACTGGCTGACTCCAAATTAAAAAAGGCAAGAAACATCACAAAGTCAGAAAAGAATGATACTTGCCCAGAGGCAAGAAATAAAACCTCTACTCCTTACAGCCTAAAGAGGCCCTACAACAACCCTAACCCAAGGTCTGGGAGCCAAGCCAGTTTTTAAGTCTTGTTTAAAGGCAGGCAGATTGAAACTCTGGGGGGCAGGTATTGTGACAGAAAAGGGTCCTGTTAGAAGACACTGTTTAATAGGTGGAATCTGGAGCATGCAGAAACCATGGATCTAGAAGCCTATTGGTAACCAGCACAGATCCCAGAGCAGAAGTGTTACATGAGCATGATGAGATTTACCCATAACTACTCGTGCTGCCACATTCTGGATTAATTGCAGCCTCTAAGTGATCTTCAAGGGCAGCTCCATGTAGAGCTTATTGAATAATCCAGACGCAAGGTGACCAGTGACCACAAGCAGGTCCTCCCAATCCAGGAATGGATACAACCAACACACAAGATGGATCTGTGCAAAGGCGTTCCTGGCCATCTGCCACCTGCTCCTCAGGTAGGAGCTGAGAATTCAGGAAGACCCCCAGACTGTGTATCAGTCCCAAATGGGGAAGTATAGCCGCATTCAAGACTAAAGGTAGGAAATCCCCCAAACAGGTGATCCAGGAACCCACAGTCACTATTATTGAATATATGTCCTGCCTTTCTACAAATTATGCTCAGAGTGGCAAAACAAACGGAACAGGAGTCCATAAATAATCAAGGTTTTATCTGATATCAATCTTGTCTTTAAAACAGTGCCTTCTCCGCTTGAAATGTTGTTTCCTCATAAATAGTCAAGAGAAAATACTCTGCATACAATTGTATGAACCTCTTTGTCTGATTCAAACGAAGTGTTCTTAACAACTCTTATTGGTAGCAATGGGAATGTATTATCTCATTTGATTTTGCTGCTATTAGTACTGTATGTGGTGAAGATTCTATTATTAATATAATTTTCTTATCAATTTATGAGCACAAAAATTATCTGATGTCACATGACCTGAAATTATTTAAATTATTGAGTAGCAATAAGTTATTTTAGACTGAGTTCAGTAAATTCTTCTATTTATTGTAAGAGAGTTAGAAGTTGATGGCTGTAGGGCTTGTCAATAACTTTGCATAATTAAAAATATTATCTGGGAAGAAATCATGAAAATAACAAAAGGGGCAGGGCTTGGATTGTGATGTCATACCTGGCATCTTGCAGATTTTGACACATGCACCCCCTTATGTCAACTAGTATCTGTAAGACAGACAAACATGTTGACTTGACCCTGAACATACCACACACAAAACATGTAAACAGATCCACACATGAGGTACACAGTATCTTTCTTTATTCAGTCCCTATCCTCGCAGAGTTCCTGCTGTCATACATCTTCATTAAAAGGACTTCTGGATTGGCTCTGGAGTACTGTTCAGATTGAGACTTTGTTTTTATATGTCTTAGGGCTGTAATCTTATACACCAGGGATTTAAAACATATGGTCCTTCAGATCTTTCTGAATTACAACTTCTAGAACCCTCACCTCAGACATATTGGCTGGGCTGATGGAGTTGTAACACAGCAACATTTGGAGGGCCACAATTCCTAGTCTCCACGACACACTACTTGGGATAAATCCCATTTAATTATATATCCAAATAGCTTTGTGCAGCATTGTGCCACGTACATTTAAATAAAAGTGGCAGGTAAGTATTTTTAAAAATGTAAATTAGGTTTTGTTGCTGATACAATTTAATGTATGGAGTTCTACAATTAGGGATTGACTTGGGTACCCTGCCATTTTTATACCTGATGCTAATCAAGATGTCACACCATATTGTGAATTACTTGTGAATCTTGCAAATAAACAATGTCTAAACTTATGAGTATAACGTAGGAAAGATTTAGAACTACCATGCATTCTCTCAGGAAACCTCTAAAAATCGAGAGGAGAAAAGCAGTTAATACTGAAGAAAACTTTTATGGAGAATGTACTGCCTAGAACGGCAGAATAATTGAAAGTTAAGTTGTAGAACTCAGTCTGAATATATTTTACAGTGACTGGAGACACAAGAATAATTATGTTTATAATTATATTGATTTTATTGCATTAATCTTGAAAAATAGCCTATGTAGGAAACTTAATATTTCATAAAATTTCTGTTCTTTTTCCTTAAAATATATGTTCACATGAAATGCTATTGCATCTTTTTGTTGTGGTGGTCTTTCAACCACTCTATTTACTGATAGAAAATCTGCGTAGCATACCTGGAACAGACAATAAATTTTTGTACAGTACAGAACTCATATATCTGAAAAACTATACTGCTATATGAAATATGAATAGAAATATGTTTAATGCTATTCATTTTGTGACCTGTAGTTTCCTTATAAATTGGAAATATCAAGTGACCATATTTCGCTTGATAGTCTTTTCAGACTGTCAAATCCCAATTCAGTTAGATGTCACTACATAATGGATACAATCCTGACAAACTGATGGAAAGTAGCTAGGTATCATCTGCTTTCTGAAAAAATTGAAACAAAAAATATATAGCCTATGTCAACCTTTCCAGGTTGAAAAAAAAAGAATCTAATCTAAACTAAAAAACGCATACTACATTCTCTGGGAAGCCATATGTTAAAAATTGTATTTGTTCTGTAAATTATAGCATCTTAAACACCAGGAGAGTAAAAATCATACTGCCTGGAAGTTTAAACAGAAGAAAAAACTCCTGAAAAAAAATCTTGAAAAGATTTTCTGTGTAAAAAGAAAGCTCTAAATGCATGGGCTAATTTGCATGCCCAATTATAGTTAACACTAATAGCCAACTTTAGGATATATTTAAATATATCCTAAAGTTAAAAGAGAGAATGAGAGAGGGTGGTGGTGGTATAAAAGTACCTATGAGGAAGTAGATAGAAACCAAAGGAAATAAACTTCTGTTATGAATGAAAATTCTGTCCCCTCCCACCTACCTATGTTATCCTACTTTTTCATTATTGTCTCTCCTGCCCTTCCAGAAAAGTCTGAAATAAGTGTAAGTTGGAATTTCTCCTATCTGGCAAATTATATTTGTCAGTAATGACATTAAAATTTGCATTTTCATAAACCTCACAAGGGCGGGGGGAGGGAGAGAGATTTGTTTGTTTGTTAGTTTGATAGCCTGCCCCATCTCTGTCATGACTGATGGCTTGGTGTTATCTAGTGCTCTCTAAGAGATTCTAAGGTAAAGGTAAAGGTAAAGTCCAGTCGAATCCGACTCTAGGGGGCGGTGCTCATCTCCGTTTCTAAGCCTTGGAGCCGGCGTTGTCATAGACACTTCCGGGTCATGTGGCCAGCATGACGACTCGGAACGCCGTTACCTTCCCGCCGAAGCGGTACCTATTGATCTACTCACATTTGCATGTTTTCGAACTGCTAGGTGAGCAGGAGCTGGGATTAACAACGGGAGCTCACCCCGCCACGCGGTTTCGAACCGCCGACCTTCCGATCGACAGCTCAGCGGTTTAACCCGCAGCTTTGATCATAAATCTTAATTCATGTAAAGCTTGTATTTTTTTCACAAAATAACCACAACAGGTTTCCAAATGTGATTAAGCATTTGCACTTCTGGGTTTCATTAATAAAAATGGTAGCTGCTACTGAAAATGGAAGAACGGATATGGGATGTCGCTAATATGCTCTACAAGAAGAACTATACAGTAGAAAAAAATATAAATGTATCTAAAGTTAAAGGTCAATATCAGTTGTTTTGCATTCAAATCTCCATGATTCCTAACAGCTAAATGTGCTGCAGATGACAAAATGAAGATGGAATATCCACACCACTAAATGTTATTGCATTTTACAAAGCAGTATTAGGAAAGAATCACTGTGTGTGTGTGTGTGTGTGTGTGTGTGTGTGTGTGTGTGTGAGAGAGAGAGAGAGAGAGAGAGAGAGAGAGAGAGAGAGAGAGAGAGAATTTACCTTGCAGAATAAATATAGTCATATTCTGCAAGGTAACTTCGTTTGCTTTTGCCAATACAGAATGGAAAAACAAGTTTCACACACTCCAGAAATGATTTATCAAAACCTTTTAGGAAGGCCTATGAAAAATAAGTTTAGTGCCAATTAAGTGTCCATCACTGGTATTTTCAGCTGGCTTTCTCTCTCTCTCGGATATTCTGACTGATTCCCTTATAAAACTACTGTAAAGGTAAGTACATTTAAAACTATGACTTTCAAATTAATGTCTTAATAACTTGAAAGAATTACACTGGCTCTCTAAAATGTAAGCAGGAAATGAGTATCAGCTGCTCTGTTTACAGGGCCAGTTATGGTTGTCCCATTCTAAACTCCCAAAATTTGCTCCAGTTTATTTTAAGCAATCTTGAAAAATTTATATAAGGGCTGATGTAGAGCCTGGATGTTTAAAAAAAAAATGAGTCCTCACTTCACCCAGAGAGGATCGGGCTAAAAATATGTCCTCTTTTATTTCTGTTCTTTTGAGAATTGTGGAGTGAAATGGATGCCTTAAGCTTTTCTGAAACTAAACTTGAAAAACTCAAAAAGTGGTTTTGACGCTTCATCCACTTTTGGCATGCAGCTTCAGCCAAAACCTGAACTCATGGAAGCTTGCTTTCTTGGTGTAGAATATCAGTACACAGCTTTTATGTTTTTTTTTAATGTGTAGTTTTACACTACAACTCCACTAAGCTGCTGCATAGGCAATAATCAGCTAATATTCAGAGGTTATTGGAATTGTAATCTAAAATATATGATACAGGTTGCCTAAAATTCCTACAGAACCACCAAACTGCCTATTGGATGGGGAAAAAAATATGCTTTTATAATTAGAAACACTGTGTCTCTACCAGCTAAGGAACAAAACAATGTTGGATTACTGCTGTCATATCCAGACTTTTGGTCCGATTCAGGAAGGCTCATCTTATTTTTTTTTAATAAACCTTTCAAAAAAATGTCAGAGGGTTCATCTGATCTAATTATGACTCACAAAACAAAATCTAAACAACTAAGCATATATACTATTACGGTTAGATATTGCTAGACTGTAAGACAATGTCCCAGTTAAAAAACAAGTAAACAAATAATGTTCTACAAATAGTTGAACACAAGATTAAATTTATATGTGCATCATTATCTCACTTCAGCCATCTGGAATACAAGTTTTATTTTGGCTCAAGAACTAGTGAATAAACCCTTCAACCAAGACATTCATAAAAATGTTGAATGGTAAAAAGCCTAGAATGGAACCTGTGATAGACCAGTTGATGTTTCCTTCCAGCTTGACACAGAGCTGTTAACATATACTTATGTTCAACCAGCTTTGTGGCTATCCAATGGCCATACAATTCAGCCCACATTTTGCCATCTTCTCTATTAGACAACTTAGTCAAATGTTTCATTGAGGCGTACTATATCATGGCACTCCCAGGTCATTAATCTCATCAAAAAAAGGAGATCAAGTTGCTTGACATTATTCTTGATAAATTCATGCTGGTTCCTTCCAAACATTGCATTTTTTTCTCTAAACGCTCAAAAGCTGACTATCAATCTATCCCAGGGTCTTGCCCAGTATTTTAAAGCTGATCAGTCCATAGTTACCTGGGTCTTCTTTTCCATCATTCAATCACTTTGTGGAGAAGGTCAAAACAAACTAGGCCCTGAGGAGCTCCGCCCCTTCTGTCACCAGTTACTATTCTGCTATTTTCTCCAAGCAATGGACCTTTCCTTCCTTCCTTCCCTCCTTCCTTATTTCCACTACTACTGACATAGCCGAGAGAGAGAGAGAGAGAGAGAGAGAGAGAGAGCGCCTATTTTGTGTTTTAGCTTTCCTTGTGAAATTTAGCTACTTTCTTTCTGCAGGTCTTAGCTACTTGCTAGTACATCTCCTTGGTGATTACACTCATCTTCCATTTCCTATACTTGCCACTTTCAAATCATAGTTCAGTCAAAACTTCCCTATGCAACATCCATAATATTTTCCTAAGTGCTCATTTTTAATTCTCATCAAAATGGTATATGACTGTAGTTCCAGTATCATATTTTTGGGAGGTTCTCAACCCCACTGTGCTCGCTTTCACCAGAGGATTTCAGTCCATTAGTTCTCATTTGGTACTTCTCTAGGTTCATTGAAACTGTGTCTCCTGAAATTTGATGTACATGTAAAATGAAGCTCCAATTTCTCTTTTTGTAGTATCTTTAACCTCAAGGTGATCTGACTACTTTTTCCTGCTGCTTTTAACCTTCCAACCTGTTCTTGTACTTGGTAGCATCAAATATAAAATTTAGCATTTTACATCCCCCTTTGCCTTGTATTGAGCTTTTTTATTGTATCTGTGCTTAAGTCTCAGCAATGTCCTAATGGGTATTACTGCAAAAGGCTGTGGTTCAAAATTCTGCAACCTTGGTACTTGTGGTTCTTATACAAGTTCCAGTTCTTTCTACTCACATCTGTTTATCATTTGGATTTTTTAAAATTGGCTTCATTTACCACAGTAGCCATTTTGTGAGAGTGCTCTGAAAATTCTGACTTCAGTAAGTGGCCCAGAAATGCCTGTTGTAATTCCCCTATATAGTTCATGGGACAAAAGCACCTGTATAATACAGTAGAGCAGTATCATTCGATCCTGACAATAACCTGTTTTTTTGCAGGCACAGCAACTGTCAGAATATATTCTCAAATTTCAGTAAGACTATGGCTTTGCTTATGAGAATATTTTCCAATGTCAGTACCATTATCACATAAATTGGAATAGTTGAAGAAACAGTTTCCATTTTTCTTCTAAGCCCCATAAGTTCCTTGTCAGATTGGCAACCTCATGGTCAATTTTAATAACAAATGTGCATATAAAGCTAAAGGAATAAAACCAAAAAAAATGTCAGTTCCTATTTCAGAGTGTAAATATAAGAGTGTTATTAGCACTGTGCTGAGGAAATAAAAGGAAATTACTACTCAATAAACGGTTAAAACTCCTCAACACACAGGAGAGGTTTTTGATACATTTTTAAAATATTTATTTTCTAGAAATCTGAAAGCTATATTAACACAGGTTGGGGAAGATTCAGAATCCAATAAAAGCACCAAAACTGTAGATAGCCATATTGGCTCACTACAAAAATATCCTAAAAGCAGCAGTAGCAGCACTACAACTGAAATGTTAAAGCAATAAGCAAAACCTGAATTCAGCAAATTCTTCTCCAAGCTGATAATTAAGCAATTAAAAAAAACTTTTCAATTTTTAAATCTTCAAAAATGCTATAGCTGATTTCTCCAATTAAGAAGAATGGAAGGAGACTTGGGGCAGATAAAAGGAAGTACTTCTTTACACATTGCATAAACTGTAGAATTTTTCCTCCATAAAATGTGGTGGTGGTGATGAAAATAATAATCTAGAGAGTCTTAAAATAAATCTATCAGTGACATTAGTCATTATAGCTACATACTACCTTCAGTATCCAGTACTGCAATCAGTAAGCTTTTCAACACTTATTTTCACATTACTATATTCTATTTTTTTTCTTTTTCAATTTGTTTTTATTATATAAACATAAATATATTATTTTGAAACAGAAGTATTTATACAGTATTGACTAGACATTATTAAGACTCTAATGTTCAGATAACTTAAACCTTTAAAGATAGAGAAAAAGAGGAGGTTTATATCTGTGAGGTTCCAGCCAACCTCTGACTCAGAAAATGAAACTCTTTCTGAGTCAGAGGGGGAAACAGAAACTTACCAGGCAGAAAGCGAAACCCAGAGATGACTCAGCAGTGTGGGAAAAATCACGGATGCTGATTGGTCAGTCTTTGGAGGAGGATTTGAATCCTCCAATCAGCATGCACAAATGACAGGCAGAAAAGTGCGTGAAGGAGAAGGCAGCCCAATTGGCTGCAGAAGGGAATAGGTGCACAAAGGATCAGCATAAAAGGCAGACGCGCGAAGAGCAAGCTGCCAGAGACAACCGATCCTTTGAGCTCACAGATCCAGCAGAAGAGTCCTTACCCGCATCAGCAACTGCGTCTGTAGCCAAAGGGTAATCAGCGCCAGTGTTTCCCATTGGGGAGGACTTGGATCCTGCAACCGCTGCCACAGAGGATCTTCTCCCTGCTGAACCCAGCAACCTCAGCCTCATATCCAGCTTCGGACCTCTTCGTCACCAGTGTGCGCGTTCCAGATGCACTTCCAGCCTTGCTTCGAGTTTCCAGCCATGTCCAGAGTCTCCAGTCCAGCTTTGTCGTGCTTCAAGTCCTCAGCCTTGCCTTGGATCTCCAGTTCAGCCTTGTCGCACTTCCAGCTCCCAGCCTTGTCCGAAGTCTCCAGTACAGCTTTGTTGTGCTTTCGACCTTCAGCCTTGCCTTGGATGTCCAGCCCAGCCTAGCCACGCCCTGGTTTCCCGACATTGTTCAGGAACTTCACATCTATCTTGTCATGAATCAGGTTTTCAACCTTGTCTAGAACCTGTGGTCCAGTCCGGTCGTGTTTCAAGCCCTTCGCCTAGTCCAGAATCTCCAGTCCAGCTTCATTGTGTGCCTAGCTTCCAGCCCAGTCCGGAATCTTCAGCTTTGAGTTACCAGCCTTGTTCCAAGTATCTAGTCCAAAGTTCCCAGCCCAGCCTGTTATCTCCAGCCGAGTCAAGCCTTGCTTTGAGTTCTCAGCCTTGTTCTGAGTCTCCAGCCCAGAGTCTCTAGGCCAGCCTGAGTCACTGAGCCCAGTCCAGTCCTGCCACTAAAGCCAATACTTGTCCAGTGGGTCCAGTTCAGTCTTGCTCAGCTCCCCGGTACCAGCCTAGTTCAAGTGGTGTTCTAGATCATGAATGTTCATCTCTAGTTTCAGTAGTACCACGTGCCCTAGCTTCTTCCAGTCTTCCAGCTCCCATCAGCGAATCCTGCTCTGCTGTTTTACTACAGACTCCTCCTGTAACCTTGCTGGTTTCCTCATTGTTACTCAGTTGGTCTTGATTGGAACCAGCCTACCTCTTGACCATAAGGACTTATTGTAAATAGTTATTTAATAAAGAGTGTTTTTGATAATAAATCTGCCTGGCCGCCTCATAGTCTGAACAGGATAGCATCAGTGTTTACTATGATTATAATGTCAATGTAAATTTTACATCCAAAGCTAAATATTGCATTAATAAACAACTGCAAATTGCATCAAAATATTTGTTGTACAAGAAATGTTTCTGCCTTAAGCTGAACACTTAATACTTTATGGTCTCCACTGTATTGTTATGTATTGTTGTTTGTGCATATTAAAGAAAAAGAAAAAATAGAAAAAACAACAAACAAAAAGAAAAAAGGTTTAAAAAACTATTTGGTTTCTAACTTCCACCTTTTTGTGCCTCTACTAATTTGTGGGGTTTATAAACATTTAGTCCCCCTTAGAAGCCAAACTGCAAGTATTTATATATGCTGTGTAATATATCAACACTATTTAGAGAAAATGAGTTGTTCAGTAATTCAACTGCACACTTCATGACCAGTGGGGGAGGGGCATGGAGAAGTCGTATTGCACTAATGTACTGTTTGTGGGCTTCCTGTTGGCATTTGATTGGCCATTATGCAGCACAGCATAGACACTGTATGGACTTGGTACTACCTTCTTATGTTCTGATGTTCTTATGAGAGGACTGCATGACAAAATCTAGCAGAATATGATGAACAGCAGCAATTTGTTGGAAAAATTCAGGAACACTAAAAATGGGTGAAGACCATTCAGATCACAGCATAATTGCAATATAGGTCATGGATCAATTGTTTAAAAATAAAACTGCAATGTAACTCCTAAGTCAACAATTATATAATTACTAACAATTCCTCTACCTCACATTACAATTTGCACCAACATGAAACATAGAGAATAGTACTGATGAACATTGATACCGTAAGTACCCTTTGATTGGAGTATCATCCTTCAGGATGAATGAATACTTTTCTTTTTGGCTGACCCAAGTGTGAGTAGAATATTATACTACATCTAAGTCAAAAAACTGGAAATACTGTAACAGGTATTAGAGGACTGGGCAGCATATGTTGAGACCAGTCCAAGAAATTAAGGATTTTAGTACACCAATTAATTTGCTGCCTGATTACATAAACAAGTATCCAAATGATCTAAGAATGTAGTGTATCAGTGGTAGTTATCTTAATTTCATTGTCCTGTCTTTTGTTAAACCATAGTCCTAGGTTCAATCAATATGAAAAATTAATCCAAATGTTAATTCTTTTCTAATACTTAAAAATAATGTGCAGATTACAGTACTATTTCAGTATAAAAGCTAAAGAACAGACTATAGCTGTAGTACCTTTATTTAGCATGCCTGTTAATGACTAATTTTTGGCAGTATGTCAAACTTGTTCACAGTTAAAGAATCTTTCATGTTTTCATAAAATTATCTGACAGCATATGACTTGTCAAATGCTAGTCATAGGACAAAGCAAGCTTCAATGAAATCCAAGCAAGATGGAAATGATTTTCATAAGTAAACAATTTGGCTTTTTTCTAATTCTAAGGTTAGCAATGAATGGGAACACACTTCCCCTAATGGAGCAAGTCCATGATTTGAGGATTCTCTTGAACTCATGGGTCCAGCTTAAGTAGCAAGTGGAGGCTATGAGCAGGGGAAACTTTGTCCAACGTTAGCTGATGTGCCAATTGCAGCTTTCTCAAACTAGGACACCCTTGTGACACAGAGACACCCCTGCGCCTCTTGGAATGGCTCACCAACTCCTCAGTGCTACGCATGCGCTTAACAGTCTGGAAGGGAGCCCCCTGCTCGCCATCCTTACTCATGACACATTCAGTCGATCCACATCCTTATCACAGCATACTAAGCTCTACAACACACTCGACATGGGGCTTCTTTGAATATGATCCAGAAACTGTAGTTGGTAGCTAGTAGTGATAACCCATTTTGGAAGCATAACAACTTTATTACTTTTACTGCACTAGCTGCAACTAGGTTATTGGGTCCAATTCAGAGTTTTTGTTGTTTATTCGTTCTGTCCTGACTCCCAGGAAACACTCTGAAAAAGGGAACTGGTCTCTAATGTTTTATTGCTAATACATAACAGTAATCCTAACAAACTGAACAAACGTGGGAAAACCCAGCCATATGAACCCCGCAGGTTAAGGCGGTCCCAATCTGTGCCTCTTGGAATGGCTCACCAACTCCTCAGTGCTACGCATGCGCTTTACAGTCTGGAAGGGAGCCCCCTGCTCGCCATCCTTACTCATGACACATTCAGTCGCTTCCGATTCTTCGTGACTTCATGGACCAGCCCACGCCAGAGTTACCTGTCGGTTGTCAACACCCCCAGCTCCCCCAGGGACGAGTCTGTCACCTCTAGAATATCATCCATCCATCTTGCCCTTGGTCAGCCCCTCTTCCTTTTGCCCTCCACTCTCCCTAGCATCAGCATCTTCTCCAGGGTGTCCTGTCTTCTCATTATGTGGCCAAAGTATTTCAGTTTTGCCTTTAATATCATTCCCTCAAGTGAGCAGTCTGGCTTGATTTCCTGGAGGATGGACTGGTTTGATCTTCTTGCAGTCCAAGGCACTCTCAGAGTTTTCCTCCAACACCACAGTTCAAAAGCATCTATCTTCCTTCTCTCAGCCTTCCTTATGGTCCAGCTCTCGCAGCCATATGTTACTACGGGGAACAACATTGCTTTAACTATGCGGACCTTTGTTGTCAGTGTGATGTCTCTGCTCTTGACTATTTTATCAAGATTTGTCATTGCTCTTCTCCCAAGGATTAAGCGTCTTCTGATTTCCTGACTGCAGTCAGCACCTGCAGTAATCTTCGCACCTAGAAATACAGTCTTTCACTGCTTCTACATTTTCTCCCTCTATTTGCCAGTTATCAATCAAGCTGGTTGACATAATCTTGGTTTTATGAGGTTTAGCTGCAAGCCAGCTTTTGCACTTTCTTCTTTCACCTTCATCATAAGGCTCCTCAGTTCCTCTTCACTTTCAGCCATCAAAGCGGTATCATCTGCATATCTGAGATTGTTAATGTTTCTTCCAGCGATTTTAACTCCAGCCTTGGATTCCTCAAGCCCAGCATGTTGCATGATATGTTCTGCATACAAGTTGAATAGGTAGGGTGAGAGTATACAGCCCTGCCGTACTCCTTTCCCAATCTTAAACCAGTCTGTTGTTCCATGGTCTGTTCTTACTGTTGCTACTTGGTCATTATACAGATTCCTCAGGAGGCAGACAAGATGACTTGGTATCCCCATACCACTAAGAACTTGCCACAATTTGTTATGGTCCATACAGTCAAAGGTTTTACAATAGTCAATAAAACAGAAATAGATGTTTTTCTGAAACTCCCTGGCTTTTTCCATTATTCAGCAGATATTGGCAATTTGGTCCCTAGTTCCTCTGCCTTTTCTAAACCCAGCTTGTACATCTGGCAATTCTCGCTCCATGAATTGCTGAAGTCTACCTTGCAGGATCTTGAGCATTACCTTACTGGCATGAGAAATAAGTGCCACTGTTCGATAGTTTGAACATTCTTTAGTGTTTCCCTTTTTTGCTATGGGGATGTAAGTTGACTTTTTTCCAATCTGATGGCCATTCTTGTGTTTTCCAAATTTGCTGGCATATAGCATGTATTACCTTTACAGCATCATCTTGCAAGATTTTGAACAATTCAGCTGGGATACCATCGTCTCCTGCTGCCTTATTAGCAATGCTTCTTAAGGCCCATTCAACCTCACTCTTCAGGATGTCTGGCTCTAGCTCACTGACCACACCGTCAAAGCTATCCCCAATATTGTTATCCTTCCTATACAGGTCTTCTGTATATTCTTGCCACCTTTTCTTGATCTCTTCTTCTTCTGTTAGGTCCTTGCCATCTTTGTTTTTGATCATACTCATTTTGGCCTGGAATTTACCTCCGATGTTTCTAATTTTCTGGAAGAGGTCTCTTGTCCTTTCTATTCTATTGTCTTCTCCCACTTCCACGCATTGCTTGTTTAAAAATAATTCATCTCTTCTGGCTAACCTCTGGAATTCTGCATTTAATTGGGAATATCTCCCCCTATCACTGTTGCCTTTTGCTTTCCTTCTTTCTTTCTTGGGCTACTTCTAGTGTCTCAGCAGACAGCCATTTTGCCTTCTTGGTTTTCTCTTTCTTTGGGATGTATTTTGTTGCTGCCTCCTGAACAATGTTGCGAACTTCTGTCCATAGTTCTTCCGGGACCCTACCTACTAAGTCCAGTCCCTTAAATCTATTCTTCACCTCCACTGCATATTCCTTAGGAATATTAGTGAGCTCATATCTAGCTGATCTGTGTGTCTTCCCTAATCTCTTTAGTCTGATCCTAAATTGTGTAATTAGTTCGTGATCTGAACTACAGTCAGCTCCAGGTCTTGTTTTTACCGATTGTATAGATGTCCGCCACCTTTAGCTGCAAAGGATATAGTCAATCTGATTTCAGTGTTGTCCATCTGGTGAAGTCCATGTATAAAGCCGTCTCTTAGGTTGTTGGAAAAGAATTCAGAGGGCTTATATTAATATGAAGCTCTTCATAGCTTGGCTTCTTTTTATCTTCAGAACCATCTCTTCTGACAGGTATTCCCATCTTGTGCATTCTTCCTTATATGGGATGCTTAGGGTCCTCACCCAATGAGAAATTAAAAGAATGGGAGCCTGGAAGCAGAATTTCTTGGTGGTTGCCTCATCACTGTGGAACAGCTTACCTCTGAGATTCATTTGGCCTCCTCCTTGGTGGCATTTCAGAAAGCTGGGGAAAAAAGTTTTTTTTTTAAGGCATTCAGGAACTAGGGATGATATTTATTAGGGTTGGGTTTTAGTTCTGGTCATAGGTATCTACAGCTAGCTATGATGAAACTATTGTAACAAAAATGTGCATTGTGACATCACAATGCAAGCTCCTTTGATACTTGTGTCACACTAGTACATGAGAGGTAGACTTTGCATTGAAACATGTCTTTTGCTTGATCCACCCATGGTGGTCATCCATGATTCTAGTTATTGTTTGGATGTGGATGTTTGGATATTTGGGTGTAATATAAAATTACTTATTTTATTATAAACTGCCTGGAGTTGTTATAATTGGGCTGCATAGAAAATACAGTATATATAAAAATAAATTGTCTTAAAGACTTCCTATGCTCAATTGTTTTTAGCAGTTTTGTACTTTTTTGTTTTGAATAGTTTTACATTGTTACTTTTAGTATTTATGTTTCTAGCATGCTCTGCACTAGTCTTTCCTTACTGCAATTGTAGTTTAGCCTTATCTTTGTATGTATCCCGGTCTTGGACTGCAACAATAAAAGATTTGATTTTACTTCTTTCAATAAAATAACATAAACAGTTTTACCTATTTCACTATCACAGAAAAATCCACATATCCAGAGTCAGATATACTATATCACCCTAAGAGGAACTTAAAAAGGTTGCTAAGGTCACTCTCTAAGCCCAACCCAAGTCACAGGGTTGTTGTTGTCGGGAAGGAATATTAGGTATGTTCACCACCTTGAGTTATATAAAAAAGGTGAGAGGAGGAGGAAAGCAGCACTAAGTCTTCACATTACTATACCTTACTGGCCTGCACAAAACTGTTACGTATGGCCCCTTGTAAATTTGTCCCAATTTCAGAAAAGAGAACACAAATAAAAAGGCTTAACTGAACAGAACAGAAATTTTAATCTCAATACTAAAATTTCAAAAAATAACAAGCGACGCTCATCATAAACTAGTGATATTGTCATTAAAGCATTAATTTGCTACAGTGATGGGAACCTTTGCCAAGTTGTAAATCATCTGGCTGTTTTACAAAGCACACCTCAAGAACCTGACTTACAGTTTCATTATGTCTTATAGTTACATTAACTAGAAATATAATTACAAAATAGAATGAGAAGGACCTAAGGTTTGTTGACAGTATGGTTAACAAACTCCACAAAGGTAAAGCTGTACATAACTCAACAGAAAAAAAGAAATAAAACATTGTAGATACATTTACAAGTCTACTTCCAGCTCTGAGAGCCCAGTCAGGACTGTTTAGCTACAGGCTTATCTAACCACAGTAGCAAACATGCTATTTTCCAAAAATGCTCCCAGTATAAAGTTGCTATAAGGATTTGTGGAGAATAAGAATCCATTGCTACTGCATGCAAATAAGGTCCCAGCTGGTAGCCTATGGCTACAGTGCCAATAACAGCCTGGCAACCGCTTAACAGGACCAAGAGCTGATGCTGGTTTGACCATTCCTAATTCTTTGTTTTTGTTTCTGCAAGAAAACACATAAAACAGCATAGATCAGTAGTCCTAGCACTGCTGTCAATCTTACCAGGCTGAGGAAGGAAAATGCTTACAGCTGCTACTTCCACATTTTTCTCTGGTTGGTGAAATGCAGTAGAGAGCTTTGGCTGATCTTATACGTATGCACTTTTGCTCCCTTTGTGAAAAAAACTAATGCAAAGTTATAAACTTACCATTGGCTTCTAATTTTTAAAACTGTAATCTTAGCTCGGATGCATGTTGTTCATATATTATTGAAACTTCTGCCACAGATTAAAACCCAACTATTAAATAGAACATATAAGCAAGCACAGCAGTAACATGATAATGTGTACTGCAGGTAGGTGTCAATATTTCTTCAAATTAATTTTAAGTATAACAGTCAGCACTGAGATTATACTTTAGATATCTCCATCTCTATCACCCAGACCAAATGTATAATTCATAACAAATTAACATTTATCCATATTTTGAGAATACAGCATATAGCACACTTGCAGAAATTAAAATGTCTTGATGAATTTAAAATATTCCAGACCAAACATAAATTCTGTCCAAACATCCAAAAACAGTTTAATCAGATCTGCACTATTTATTTCCATGGCAATAAACAATGCTGAACAAAAAACAAAGCAAACTTCTTTAAATTGAATGTAATAATAAATACTTCTACATTTTTCATCATGGCAATCATTACATTTATTTTACCTGACTTTACATTTTCACTTCAGCAAACCCTATATACACAATACTGCTGTTAATTCTTGAAAACCTTTGCATGTCTTTCCTTCCTTGGTATGTGACCAGAATGATTGGGAATGTGATTTGAATACCAAACTTACAATTCTGAAACCTGTTTAGAACAGTGTTTCTCAACCTCAGCGACTTCCAAGATGTGTGGACTCCAATTCCCAGAATTCCCCAGCCAGCAATTCTGGGACTTGAATTCCACACACCTTAAAGCTGCTGAGATTGAAAAATACTGGTTTAGAAACAAGTTTAATCTAAGTAATATTGAAGGGCTTCTCCAGTTGTTATTCTATGACAAGAAGCTGCTTCATTCATTATTTCTGTGACAGAATTTATTCCAGTTTAACAACAAACATGTTAAATTTCATTATGATGAAAAGCATAGCAAGTACTTGGAATATGAAAAAACAAATCTCTTGCTTTCAGAAATAAGATCAGAATCACCAAAAGAAGCATAAAAACTTTCTAGAAAGGCCCACTAATATCACAATTCTTAAAGATATATAAAATAGCTATGTGTTAATATACTACAATGAATTTACTTCTGTTAATTTAAAAATATACAAGCTTTTTAATTGCATAGACCATACAACAGAAGATGACCAAGTTACATATCTCATCTATTTTGCCCTTTCTGCTCAGGAACTAACATAATGTCCATTCTGGGATAAATGTTAACACTATCCTCTGCACCGAGGCCAAATCATATTCTTGAAAAATACTACTAAACTAAAATAATCTATAGCAAGTAACCATTACAATATCACTTTAATGAAACATTGCTTAATATGCAGGAAAAAAAACAGAAGTGACAATGGAAAATAAGCTTCAGAAGTCCACTGCTGATAAATTTATTTATGAAACTCTCAGATATTTCACTATGAAATCAAGGCAGGTGCTCTTGGCAATGTCGAGGCACTAACTAAATTGGATCTTCGAAAGACTCCTCCATCCCAGGGCCATTAATGCAGAAGTTTGTCTACGTCTAGTCCTCAAATCACATATAGACTCATGTATCCTAGCATGATCATGAATGCCAAACCAAATTTAGCTCTTTGTTCTCTAATCAATAAATATGCAGACAGAAAAGCAAGAAGTACAAGTGCTGAACTGGTTAACAGCAATTCTCTACATAACCTAGAGTAAAAGTTCATGTCACAAAAATAAAAAAGCACATCTTTCAGAGGCTCAGAAGATTTTTATAAAAATGTAATGGTAAGCCTGCTATTGTACGAAATTGATTCCAATTATTTATTTTGCAAATATAATGGCTTGATCTGAATGTGTATTAAACAACTTTGATGTTAAGTTTACATTTTTAAAGAAATGGGACCAAATGCATTTATTAAATTAAAAAAAAAGTATTATTGCTATTTACCACAAAGGTATTATTTAAAAAAATACAGTCCTGATCAAAAACACAGGCCTGATAAACCTATGAACCAAGACAGATTAGAAATATTAATTTGCATGCCATTTTTTTTTAAAGATCACTTAAGTTTGGCAAAAATGCCACAAATGATTCAAGGCTAGGAAAACAGTATGTAAGCTCTAAAGAACAAATCAGGTTTTTTTCCACACCCAATGTTTTCTTTTTTAAAATGACACAATAAGATAGTTTAGAAACTGAGGGCTGCAGATTGAAGCCACTTCTGTCATCTATGGATAGGGAATTGGTGTTGTTTTCTTCAAAGGCTGTTAGCAAGCCAAAACAAGATGGGAAATGCTGAAAAAAAAAAAGAGAGAGGAGGGTAAGCTATGGAAAACTTTGTTAACTGCAGTCACAGTTGCCAAGAAAACATCACTGGAAAAATATCAGAATGTCTCTATCCATTTTATTTCTACTAGGACGTATTCTGAGAAAAGAAAGAGATGGTGTCAGTCAGAAAAAACAGTCTGTATATGATATAATCCTGTGCATAATTACAATTTCTTTAGCAGTAATTATCTTAATCTTTCTCTTTTTGTTGTCTTATTGTTATTACCATAAGATTTTCTAAAAGGATATATATATGAATCTGAATCCATCCCACCAAATAACTTAAAATTTGTGTAATAGCCACCCAAAAAACATTTTCAGTCAGATTTAGATGCTACAGATGTTCACAATTCAATGGAAATTCAAATAAAACAGTAGTTATTTGTACAAATTTATTTATTTTTAATAGTTATGTTTGTAGGCTGCCCACTGTGGGCAGCATACAAATTTAAAACATAAAAACACTAACCCTAGCCTGAAAGATAGCCAAATTATGACAAGGCAAACATCAAAAGAATAACACCTCCCCATCCCCCCCAAAAATACTGAAATACCCTGAAGTACTCTTCTGATGGAATTCTACACTTAACTTCACAGAGATCGTTTATTCAAGTATTCAGTAGTGTACCTCAGGAAACATAGAAAGAACCTATTTGCTTTTTGCTTCTGTTAAAATCAACACTTAAAGTTGGATTAAGTCATTTATAGAATTTATTAAAACAGATCCAGAGGCAATGACAGTCTCATTCCCATTCTGGTATGGAAGCTAGTAAAAATCTCAACCTAATTTTTTCCCTCTGGAACTTCAATTTTGTTACATGTGCAAAGTCCCATGGGTTGCATATCAGTTAACAACTGACTGAATAAAAGTTTCCTAGCAAATCTGCATATCTGTCTCAAAAATAGGACTTTTCATGCGTAAGTAAGTAGATATGTTTCTCCTCAAAGAAACATCAGTGGATGCAATAAATGTGATGCCTGAATGATAAAAGTGGTATGTATCGAGGGAAAGAAAGAAAACTGTATTGGGAAATGGGAAGCGTGCGCAAACCCCATCTTTCTGCTGCCTTTGGAAACAGAGCTATAGATAGCCTTCAAGAACTGGTCACAGACTGTATTATTCTGGTGGACTGGATCATGCCCTAGGTATAAATTCCATTCTCTTGCACTCCTGAAGTAATGTACCATATTAGAAAGAGTATTTCTACAAAAGCAGTTAAGATATAATACTATTTTTCAAGCATAAGCTCCTGCATAATAAACATACAGAATGTACTTTTATGATTGAAGCAACTCAAAAAAATCACAGAATTTGAATGTTCCCTTCACATTTTGGCAAATATCGTTCTATGAACTCTTTTGACAATGGTTCAAGTGGCAGTTGCAGGGGTATTTTCCCCATTGTTATTTGTGCAGATTGCTCATTTGGGAAGTTTACATTTAAGTTAGATTCTCTATAGTGCTGAAGATTAGAGGCATTTATCTGCATATTTTAAACAAAGCTTCTCTCAACAAGCAAAGCATGAATATGTCATGAAGCAGCATGATATGAGCAAATTGTTTACTAAACTCAGGGAGTAATTGGAATAATTTGTTCTGTTGGGTATTACTTACTGTGTGTGCATGAGAAAAAATACTAAGACATTAAAGCAAAGACTGATTAATATTTCACATATATTGATCCCAAAATATGTTAAGGGAAAAGGTCAGAGGTACCTAATTCAGAAGTATATAATGAATTCCTCATACAAGTTAAAATGATTTAAGCCAAAGAAAGCACATCAATTCCTCAACTAAACTCTCTGCAATATATACTTCTCTAGTTTAAAAATGTTACTATAACATCTGAGCATCAAAGCTGAAGGTAGATCAGATGAAATTGTTGGCTATTCATTGAATATAGATTAAACCCAGATCACTGTTTCAGAATTTGATCCTGTAAAGATAGCTACATATTACTGTTTGTTTTCGTTTTGATTTCCCTCATTTAAAGTGTTTTTAAAAAGATACATAAGTTATTTCTTTCCTAGCATGTATGCATACGTGCTAACAGAAGTATGTTTGCAAGCTGCTAAAAGATGAGGAACGCAAAATTAGTCCTGCCCCATTATATGCTTAAGTTACATATTTTATATTAATAGAGTCCCCCTTTCTTGGGGGAGATGGGCGGTAATAGAAGTTTGAAGAATAAATACATAAATAAGCAGAATCCTTTCATTTGTTCAGAGTCTCATCATAACTTAAGAAACATGGGCCTATCAAACTAGAAAACATTTCAAAAATGCACAATTTGATATCATTATTTTTATAAGCAGAAGAGGGATTTCATCATCAATGCTAAAAATTATTCTGACATGACAATAGGCATCTTTAATGAAGCTAACCACAAAGAGGAAACGTAAGAGTTCCAGCTTCAGTATTTTCAAGGCTGGAAACACAAGTATCTCAAATGTCCCAATCCCCTGGACTATGCAAGGTGGTTAGCTGATGTTATTTTTTGCGCCATAATCACAGAGAACGAAAAAAGGCTTACATGATCATGTTCATCAAACTTACTGGGAAGGAGGAGATAAGGGAAAAATTAAAAAATTAGGGCTTTTCTAACATTTAAGTTTACAAAATTATCATAAAGTAATTCAAGTCTCCACAGGGGAAAATTCTTAAATGAAACATACAGTATACAAAGTGATACAAATATTATTTCAAGCATACTAGCACTTCTTTATCAAGGGAAACACTGGTTTATTTCAATCCTTTCTTTCAGACATCAAGACAACCTTTTTCAGTTGTACCTCATGGTACTATTATACTGGCAAAAGACATTCTGCGGAAAGATACTTTTCTTTCTTTCCCTGTTTTATTTCCACAAGCACCTTCCGAACTGAACCCACAAAGTTAACAGATCCTTGAAGCAGAGACATGAACGGGCCAGGACAGCAAAGCAAAGAGGCAAGCTGCTTATGTCACTGATTGAAGCCAATGACGTTCTTGCTTTACGAGGGGTTCTGAACGCTTTAAGAAATAACGTTATGTTCTATTTATATTAGGAATTACTTACACATTTTGGATTACAGGTGTTCTGATATCAATGTTGTGGTTGTTCAGGATATACATTCATAGATCTATAGATTTCTTTTAGAAGAAGTAAAGCAGTATCTTCTGATTCCCTGCAGATTAAAAAAAATGCTAATTTCCAGTGAATTGCCTAATTTGAACAAGCTTCTTCTATTCTGTAATACAGAAGAGGCAAATACCTAACTATGCAAACTTACTGATTGAAAAATTGCTGTCCTGATGCTTCTTTCCTTTGATTGCTTTTCAAATTAATTTCATATGTCTCTAATGAACATATGTCTCTCCTCAACCTCATAATAGTTTACTTAGGTTATTTAACCATTCAGCTATAAGCTTTTAACTCAACATGCAAAACACAGTACCCCAACCATCTTGACACATAATTAATTGTCACTTGTTGTGGTATGGGTGGATAAATAAATGCCCGCAGCTATATAAATTGGATGGATAAATAAATAAATGCCCTCTCCTTTATTTTACTCCCTATGATTTTTACCTATATTTCCTTCAGTTCTTGTATCTCATTTCACTGCCTTATTTCTTTTTTCCTTCAGACAACTTCTGATTTTTGACTTAACTTTCTCTCATGACTTAAGGCTCAGTTTTAATCTCTGTTGAATTGGCCATGACTAAAACTTACAATGTCTTCTTTCAACTAGCTGGTATACAAGCATTCTATTGCTGGCAGCTTAAGTTCCTCAGCAAGTTAAATATCTTTTAAATCCCGTAACATCACTTTAGCAGTTTCTAAGGCCTGCCAGAGTTAGAATACAAACCGTTTCTTGAATGTATTCCATATGTTTTATGAGTGAAATTCACCTTTTTCACTTATTTTGCATTTTTGGTCAGGTAATGTTTAATTTAATACGACTGTAACTCTAGTTAATGGGTATTAATATCCCATCTTTCTATTTCTGGGATCATATGCTCAGGTAGAATCTGCCTGCCAAACATGCTTAAGCTAGGAGGAAATTCTGTTAGTATCTACCTCCCAAGAGATCAAGGGGATGGGCCTGCAGGATGACCTTCCATTCATTCGATTCCATTCAAAGAATATAATTTTATTTATTTATTTTTATTAATGTAGCCTACTGTGAAAAAGGTGAAAATAAAATATACTAACAATTTTTTTTTACAATATTTACAATACAGTTAGCAGCATCTTGCCTAATTTAATTTTTGTGCAAGTCCAGGGGGCCGGACTCTGCTATTAATTTATTGCTATCTCTACATTATTCTGTAGTACTTCATCTCGTACAAAAGACTGTAATCAGGGTATATTAATTCCAAGAAACCAAAGACTAATTTCCATTTGCAATCCAGGACACCATCCTACAGTAACAGTCTACATAACACAGATTACTGAATCTGATAGATGTATTACATAATGCAACAATTCTCCTGTTTTTAGAAATAATTAAATAACCTTCAAGTTGTCCAAGTAGATTTCAGGCAATAATATAATGGTGAGCTAATCCCCAGAAGAATTTTTGCATAATTTACTTGGGTGCTCTAAGCCTCCCTACTAAAAGAGAAGAGCATATAGGAAGAACAAAAAATTCATTTGTTATTATATGAATCCTTGCATCTGTTCAGCCCTGTACTCAAAGGGCAAGAGAGAGAGAGAGAGAACGAGAGAGAGAGGGACAGAATATTTATTATCAGTAGAAAAAATACTGTTTGTGTACTACCTCAAGGTTTTTTTATTAGTCAGCAAGGTATTTGGCGTCAGCATACTATGTAGGAGCCTAACAATTTTACAACTTATTAGCCAACAGAATTTTCTTTAACTCAAGAGTGCCACCTTATGGAAATACTATCTAGCTGCCTTCCAGCATTGTTGTTGTTAGTTGCCGTCGAGTCGTTTACGACTCATGGTGACCCTATGTATAACAGAACGAGCATAGACCAGGCAAAAGGAACTGGAACATTTCTGAAGCAGAATACAAGCAGCTAAACTGGGCCATAAATCCTAAACCTCCCTACTTTAAAAAAAGGGCAGTTAAGAAGAACGAACTATATTATTTGCTATCTCAGGATGCAGTGAGGGTGATCAACTTGGAATCTTTTAAAGTGTGATTAACCAAATTTATAGAAGATAAGGCTATTAAGGCTGTCAGTCATAATGACCAAATAGTTTATCTGCAATATTAAGGTTCTCAATGCAAATTGTTGGGAAACTAAAGGAAAGAAGACCACTGCTTTCATGTGTTCTCCCTGTAGGTATCAAACTGGCAAATGTTTTGTCAGAATTTTGAATAAGAAATAGCAAGATGGTATATTTTACTAGGATACATCAAATACAATACAACATTTTCATACTTAGATGCCAGATGTAATGCTCCCACATCAAAGTTGTCAGCAAAATGATAGACTATTCATAAGTCCCCATTTTATCCATTAAACCAAAATGCTGTAGACAGTCAATAATATAGGTGCATATAAAGGGCTATTTTAGCTGTATAAGAATTTGCCCACTCCTATGGTCTGAACTGAAGCTCTTGGTTTTGTGGTTGCTAACCCTGCCTTGATAAACAGATTCTTTGTTCTTAAATTGCTGCAGCAGTGTAACACTGTCCATAAAATCACATTTTCTGCAACACAGAACAGAAGCTTATCTTATATTATGAAAGTAATCTAAAAGAAATGCAAAAAGATGCTAGAGTTATATGGGTTTTGTAAAAGCATTGTTTACTTGCTGAACTGTGGCGCGGTGGCAAATCCCTTTGCTGTGAACAATAAATGTAGAAGACAAAATGCAGCTGAAAAATACAAGTAAAAAAAAAAAGGGCCAGCAGAGATATATCTAAAGAAACTCAATGTTGCAGCACTGTTATTAAAATAAATAAATTCTTACCAGTAGCACAAGTGACTCTGTAGAGCGAAAAGATACTCATTAAAACTTTCTATAGGTTTTTCTTGCAGAACGTAATCAATACGACGACCTCCATTTAGCAAGCCAACTTTTATACTCAAGTCTTCATCCTTTGAAAGTTCTGAACTTTCCACTATCTTTTCTGCTACAGGGGAAAGAAACTGAGTATGAAAAATATACTACAAGTTGAATCGTTAGTTTGCCATCCTCTCTTTCCTTGCTACAATACCTCAGTATTAGGCCTATTTATAACACAGTCACAATTACTAGTTTCTTTTTCTGATATATATACTTGTGTGTGTGTAAATACTTGTTTAGAAGAAAACAAATATCCAATGGGATTTTATTATACTGCATATTCAGAAGCTTTCAGAAAACAAGCAATCACACAGGCTTACATTCAACACAAATTGCAGGACTTCCTAAACAGCAACCAGTGGTGCATGAAATATTTGATCTAAAGTGGCCAGAATAGAGCAGACAAACTCTTTCTGTCCAGAAAGTCAATATTTGCTCAACTGATTACATCCAGTCAATTAAAACACGTTTTTAATTAGAGACCTTGTCCTGTTTATTATAGTGATTGGTTAGCAAACCAATCCATTTATTATACCCAACGTAAGTTTTTTTACTAGAAGTAGAGTAACAGATATCCTCTCCAGCAAAATGTTCAGGATGAAAATGAAGCTTTGCATATTGGAGAAACTATCCAAAGCTTCAGATTAAACTTTCAGAGTATGAAATAACACGTGAGTTCCTAACATAAGACTCCAGACATCAGTTCTGAAAGCAAAGAGAGGGAAATACGTTTCAATTTTATCACTTGCAGCAGCTACTGAAAACGGTATCCTTTCATCAACTAACCTTCTGCCTCATCTTTTTCCTCTTCTGCTTTAATCTGATGGGCCACTTTCTCCAATTCTGCTTGGAGTTGAGTAGAAGAGGTATGGGCACGTGCAAATTCATTAAGGGTTTGCCAAGCACTTTTCAAAGAGCTGAGAAAACCTTGTTTCAAGTCTGAGCCCATTCGAGAGAGAGAATCTTTCAATTCTAAAAAAAGAGAGATGGAAAAAAAAAATTTGCTCCAACCACTGCAAGTTAGAAGAGCAATCCATTTGTTTAATTACAAACGTTAAAGAGTTTCTTAGAAGTAAATACATAATACAGCTTCAATTACCAAAAAACAAAAAAACAAAAAAAACTATTCTGCCGTCTTTAGACAATCATTATAAGGTAGCTCTGTTAAAACTGAACTGCTTATCTGGTTCACTGTCCTGGTTTCAGAAATATTTAAATTTATTAAACTGGTAGACTGATGGATCCCGCTGAGTCAATTAAAGTTGGAGATAATATTGGCTTCATTTCTCACTTACATTAACAGCGAGGTTGTGGAATGCTTTGGATGCTTCAGAGTATGCAGAGTATGAGTGTGCAGAGTATGAATTTAACACCTTCTGAAGACTGAATCTAAAGCACTGCATAGCCCTAATTAATCTGTCAGGCTCCCTAAAGATTGGGGTCTGGACCATTAAAATTACCATAGTTAAGAAGGTAGATGGAGAACTTGTCTAACTATCACCCAGTAAATCTCTTCATGCATTATTAGCAAGCTTTATGTGAGGTGTATGTACTGGAAACTGCAAGAATGGTTGGACTTGGAGAACATAGCAGAAGGTAAACAGATCGCTTTTAGAACCAGATACTTCACATTGGAACAATGTTTAGTCTTACATCACTTGGTGCAAAAATATACCAATAAAAAAACCTAGGAGTAAACCAAGGGTATTTTCTTGCTCCATTATTATTGAATTTTTAGTTCAGTGTCATAAGTGAAATGAAACATCAACTTCCAGAAGGTGGAATAGTTATTTAGTAATTCTGTTACTATTGTTCACAAGTCTAAAGAGAACATTGGGGGCATTAGCCCTCTTTTGTAAAGATCTCTCGCTGGAGATTGATTTTGGTAAAACTAGAGTCATGATCTTTGCAAGAAGACACAATAAGTTTGTTTGGCACATAGATAGCCACAAGACTGATCAAGTTACATGTTTAAAATATCTGGAGGTTGTTCTTATGCCATATGGAGGTACAGCACCCACTTGTATTATTATTATCTATTTATCTATTAATTTATTTCAATCATTTAATGTGTCCTCCATCAAAGACTCAAGGTGGTTCACAGCATAATAAAATCAGTAAACACAATAATTAAAAATACACAATACATAAAATGTTGTATCATCACAACATCTTATACATACTTCAGCCTTATAAAATACTTTTTCTCATACAATGTTCAGTCAATTGATACTGAATATTTCATGTTGCTGAGAAACAAGAGATTTCTACAGTTAGGTCATGACCTGAAGTTTGGATGGCATGGATATTTATGGTATGATAAAGTTAAAATTAATGTGGACTTTAAAAATCATTTTATTAGACATGCCATATTGAGAATATGGAATAGATATAAATCCAGGGGGTGCCCAAAAACACCTTTATGAATCTCAGGTCAAGAAGCATATTATAGAAGAGAAAAGGCAGATAAATGGTTGACCTCCCGGGATTATTGGAAAACTATCAAGGGGAACTTAAAATCAAATCAAGAGAACAGTTAATAGCGGAAGGATATATTTGTCAACGGTCTTTCCATTTATGGTTATTTGAAAGATTTAAAATGGATAAAAAGACTTATGGTATGGAGCAAAATAAGTCAGAATATGAAATACAATTATGTACTGATGATGAACATGTAATTGCTAAAATGTACAAACTTTTGTTGAAATTTGAAACAGAGGAAGAACAGGTTAAAGAATATATGATAAAGTAGGCTAAGAATTTTGGTTAAAAGCGTTGAAATTTACATTGTGTTATGATCTCAAAGAGAACTTTTATAAAATGATGTATCATTGGTACATGACACCAGAGAAATTATCTAGAATGTATAAAGGCACTTCAAATGTATGTTGGAAATGTGAACAGCACGAAGGGACATTTTATCCTGCTTGGTGGACATGTAAAAAGCTAAAAAAAATTGGATTCAACATTCAGTTGAAGCTGGAACTTTTCTTTTTAGGATTAATGGACAAGCAGTTAGAAAAAAGCCATGGAAGATTATTCCAATATATGAATATTGCAGCAAGATTACTATATGCACAGAGATGGAAAGATTCAATACCACCCACTATGGAGGAATGGTTGGTGAAGCTGACAGATTCTGGTGAAATGGATAAATTGACTTCTCTCATTAGAGAAAAGATACTGTCTATATTTCTTAGTAACTGGAAGCCTCTTACGGACTTTTTGTATAAAAATGAAAAAATGAACTTGTGATTTATGGTTTTGATGATTAGACAGGATAGATCATAGAAAGAAGAGTAATATGATATAACTTTAGAGAGAGGTTAAAATATATTTGTACTTATAATTGCTGTGAAGAATATCGGAAGCCATTTCTTTTTATCTTTTTCCTTTCTTTTCTATTTTTCTTCAGCTTTTTTCTTTTCTTGAACTTTTTGCTTTTTCTTTGATTTCTTTCTTTTTCTTTTTTCTTCCTTACTTTATATTAGTTTGTGTTAGATTTTATTTTCTTATTTAAAAGTTTTAATAAAATTATATAAAAAAAGATACTGAAGATTTCATATCTAGGTATGTTGTTGCGTTCTCTCTCTGCAAGTTTCTTCTGTTTGTGCTTTGTAACATACGTACCAGTTTTATGTTCAAATTAGATATTAGAAAATATTTGAATATACTTTATTTACCAAGATGGAGTCTTTTTCTGCCTTTGTGATGTGGAATGAGGACCGGTTTTAAGTCAAAGTCAGAAATAATCATAGGTTCTATCCTGTAGGCCACTGGATCAAGCTAAACAATAAAACAAAAATGCAACATAAATAATCCCAGGTCTAAACATAAAACATGTTTACTGTTACCTACAGAGCTACACAACTAGTTTCACACAAAAAGATTGGATTGATTTGCCAGTATCAGCCAGAAGTCCTACATGGAAGACATGGTTGGGAAAAGGAAGAACCTGAAGAAGCTTGAAGATGCTAAAAGTAATCTGAAGTCAAGAATTCTCCTTAACACAGCTTTTCTATTTGCTCACATGTTATTTATTTATAGATTTTATTTATTTGCAAATGCATGTGTGAAGACATCCAATAATTAGCATATTAGTAGCATAACAAACAGTGAAAAATCAGATCTTAAACACTCACTACTCAGTTATGCTACGGAACAGAATGCCCAATTTACAATGGAATCACACATACAAGGGCTCTAGTGTACAAATTGAGTACTATACAAATCTAGTACTACACTTTTTTTCACGGTTTAAGAAACGCCTCTATAATGGAACTAAGTGGGAAAGCCCCGGTAACATATGGCAAATAGGAATACATCCTTTCTCTTCATGCTTACAAGAGGCATAAAGTTTTGACTTGCAATTTCAGAGAACTAGAACAGGAAGATAAATAGTATCAGTATATCTTGAAGAGATTCTAAAGGCCGAAGACAGCTCCTCCTCAGCAACAAATAGAAGACAATTACAAAATATTCTGAGGTATTAATCACTCCAAACTAACACAACCGGAAATTCCAAAAAATAAAATAAATAATTATTAATAAAATACTTAATAAATCAGTAAGTAGATAATCCACTGTAGAAATATAATATTCTAAAGTCCCCCTGATTTGCATAATAGCTCTTTCCACCCTTGTTTGAAATATACATTTAATACTCTGTAACCCTAAACAGACAATGGATCTTTGGTATCAGTAACTAAAAACATATCCAAAATTAATGCCATATAAATTGGTTTTCTTAGTTTTAACAAAGGTGCACTTAGAATTTAAATAGGGAAGATATGATATTAGTTTCACTAAAGTTAATTGAAAACCTGTACTTCTCACTAACCGGATGATATATGTTAAAAAATCCCTTGCAGGTTGGCATCCTGTAGCTTTCATCAATTTTTTCCACTCCTCTTACAGTGAGGAATCCACCAATTGGAGAACCCAAAGCAAAGAAAATCTCTGGCTCAAAGTCAAGTGCACTGTATACCACCGACACCTACAAGCAGAAAATGATGTTTTAAAAAAAAAAGAAATAATAACTTCTTTCTACGTCAGCCACTTCACTTTCAGTCTTTACATGTATCCCCAGACTGGACATAGTAAGGTTTATTTTGAAAACAGCAAAACACAGTAACAAAAATGCCTTTCATTGAAACAGTTTTATGTGGCATTGATGCCCAATGAGTAGGTTCATAACACACCATAACGTGCACATTATATCATCTATACTCCAGCATCTGAGGTATATTATATGTCTTCACTTTATTCTCTGAACCAATACACAATCCCTTATCTGTAATTGCATATGCTATACAGAAAAGTCTGTGTTCCAAAAGGAAACAGTTATACCAGTAAGAAACAAAATGTATTCATTTACTTTAAATATATCCTACCTGGCCTGTTCCCACTTCAAAAAATTCATAGTCTATGTGTGCAGATGAAATTAATGCTCCAAATGGGCGTTTTCGTTTGGATGCATCTTGAGGAATAGCAGTTTCTGAAGATGCAGCAGTAGAAGAAAACTTAACTGTCTGAGCAATTTCTTCTTCCATTGCTGCCTTTTTCTCTAGTAATGCCTTTCTTTGTTCCTATAGAAACGAAGATTTTAAAAAGCTGACGAATCAAAGAATTACTCTTAAATAAATGTGCATTTGTATGTGTACACACACACACACACACACTTTTCAACCAAATAATAAAAAAAATTATCAGACAAATCTCTGTAAGATTACAAAACAAATTAAATCAAATCAACAAATTGGATCTTAATGTCCATTATCATATCACATGGGAACTTACCACTCTTCAGATATCCTCAGCATAAATTAATAGAAACAGAAATATATATATATATATATATCATATATGAACCATTTGATAGGTCCTAGAATGCATACCTTCTGCCTGGCTTTCCTTTCAGCAGTCTGGACAGAACTGGCTAACCCCAAGGACAAGACTTTCAGAGCACAGATTAGTAATACTTATTTGAAGGAAGGCTGAGGTTACAACACAAGAATTCCAGCAAGTTTTTTACTTTCAAAAGAGGCACCTATATACAATATATGGCAGCCAAGCCCTCTTCTGTTTTCTTGTACTCTTACAGAGGAGAGGGCTGGTAGCTTGCCACTTTTGTGAAAGCAGGACTGCCTGGAGCAGTTAGTTGTTTTGGCAATTTTTTGTCAGGTATCACGCTATCCATGCATTTTGGACAAACTAGATTTCTGAATGATCTGTGAAGAGAACTTTATATAGAACATGTTTCTGAAATCTAACCCAAATGCTACCAACATAAAAATTATGTGTCCTTGGAGGGGAGGACAGCAGTGCCCTAATTAAGCCATGTCAGAACCTGGATCTATGTAAGAGCCGTCTCCAGGCTCTTCCTTCTTCATTGGAAACAATTCTCTACCTCTAAATATGCATTTCTGCTGGAGCTGCTCCTTCCTGTGTGTTTGGACACTAGGCTTGACATTTGGACCAACTAGTGAAATTCTCTGCTGCTAGACCCTTGGACTGTTAACAGACAACTCTCATATCTCCACCTCTGCCATTCTCCTGCTGATGACTGCTGATGATCCAAGTTTCAAGCAAGTCCTCTCTGGCTAAATTACTTCCCTAATTCCCAACGACATTCAGGAAGTTTATTTCTTTGTTCCTCCATGAGTTTTTGAAAACAGTATGTTGGACTGCTTGTCAAAACAACTAGTAACTGATCTTTTTCTCCATTGCTTTTAGAATTTTGGGATGATAATATGCCTTGTAAGCCCCAAAACAGCCATCTCCACCACCCCCCATGGTACATTCTGCCTCCACAGCCTACCCTAGCTCATTATTTTATACGTATAAATCAATTAAAATGGGACAGGGTTTTCCCTTCAAGAGTGAGTTTTCCTTCATTTTTCCAGTTTGGGAAAGAGAAAGAATGGTATTTCTGTGGCTTAAGCATGTTAAGATCTGTTCTGAACTCTAATGCGAAAGTGAGTTTGGAATAAACCCTATTTAAAAATGGTGCGGAGACAAGGGTAGAAAATGGGATAGTTGCCCTTGATCAGTTAATTATTAATGATACTTTAAAGAATTTTGTAAGATTACAAAAGGAATATAATTTATTTTTGTATTTAAGATTATAAAAGGAATATAATTTACCAAGTCTTTAGTAGGGTTGCAGTTCCCCAGGTGAGTCTGGTGCACAATGGGGAGGTCCTCCTGGACTCACAGCTCCTGTTCAAAGAGCATGTGACAGCGGTGGCCAAGAGGGTCTTTGCACAGGTACATCTGGTGCACCAGTTTGCCGTTCATGGACCGGGAGGCCCTTCAGACAGTCACTCATGCCTTGGTCACCTTGCATATGGACTATTGTGATGAGCTCTTCATGAGCTCTTGAAAACCACCTGGAAGCTACAGCTGGTCCAGAAAACAGTGATGGGTGCGTCATGGTATGTGCATGTGTCCCCACTGCTTCACAAACTGCACTGGTTACCAGTTGGCTTCCAGGTACAATTCAAGGTGCTGTTTATCACCTATAAAGCCCTTCATGGCATAGGCCCCAGCTACCTGAGGGACTGCCTGTTTCCATATATTTCAGCCCATCCAGTGAAGTCAGCTAGACTGGGCACTCTGGATCCCATCGATTAAACAATGTCATCTTACAGAACCCAGGAAGCATGCTTTCTCAGTGATGGCTCCTGTCCTCTGGAATGATATCTTCTCAAGAGATCCATACTGCTCCCACTCTATTGATTTTTTGCAAATTACTGAAAACTTGGTTATTCTCTTAGGCCCTGGGATAGGGTGGCTGGTAGAGCCTTTTACTTTTGGTTAGGGTTTAGGTTTTGTTTTGGGTTTTTTTCCCCCCGTTATGGGTTTATCTTCCCATCAGTCATATTTTTTTCTTTGATACATGTTATTTTTAATTTTACTTCATTGTAAGCTACCTGGAGTCAGGTGGTCTCAGAACTGGAATATTAAATTAAATTCAAAATATTCAAAATTAAGAATATTAAAACATTTTATTAAAATATTTAATTTGTGAAATATTCAGTGAAATTACTGAAAATATACAATTTAAACACTATTGCTTTTTTAATAATTCTAACTGCAAACATTTAACCCAAAATTGATTTTTTAAATATAATTTTATTAAAGAAATGTTTAACAAGATAAAAATAATGCAAATATTAGAAAAGAAAGAAAGAAAATAAGGAAGAAAAAGAGAGAGAAAGAGAGGGCTTCCGATCTTTTTGACAGCGGTTATAAGTGCATTTATATTTTACCCTCTCTAAGGTTACATCATAATTTCCTTCTTTCTGTAAGTTACCCTTTCTAATCTTCAAATCCATAACTCACAAGTTAATTTTTCTCTTTTTTCAGCAAAAAGTTCATAAGGGGTTTCTAGTCCCTGATAAACCTAATTGTTGATTTTTTTCTCTAATCAAACAAGTTAATTTTGCCATCTCTGCTAGTTCTGTCATCTTTACCAACCATTCCTCTGTTGTGGGTATTTCAGTCTTTCCATTTTTGTGCATATAATAGTCTCGCAGGATGAAATAATCTTCCATGGTTCTTTTCTAACTGATTGTCCATTAATCTCAGCAAGAAAAGTTCTGGTTCCAGTTGAATGTTGATCTTTAAAATTCTTTGTCTCATTATATGTATTTGAACCTAGAAATTTCTGGCTTTTTTACAAGTCCACCAGGCAAGATAAAATGACCCTTCATGTTATCCACATTTCCAACATAAACTTGAAGTACCTTTTAAAAATTGTTCTAGACAATTTTTCTGGAATCATATACCAACAATACATCAATCTCTCAGGTTATAATATAATGTACATTTCAGTCCTTTTAACCACATATTTTCCCACTGTTCCATCAGTATATTGTGTCCAAAGTTCTTAGCCCATTTTATGATACAGTCTTTCACTTGTTCTTCTTCCGTTTCAAATTTCAATAAAGGTTAACACATTTTAGCAATTACATGGTCATCATTTGAACATAGTTCAACTTCAAATTCTGTCTTCTGCTGCTCAATTCCAAATGTCCTATTATTTACCTTAAATCTTTCTCTTAACTGTGCATATGAAAACCATTGAAAACTAAATCCCTCTGCAGCCAATTGCTCTTTTGATTTCATCTTATATTCTCCATGTCCCTGTTCTAACAACTCTTGATAAGTTAACCATTTTTCTTTACCTACTGTTTCTTTCCTGTAAAATGCTTCTTGTGCTGAGACCCATAAAGACATTTTTTGGCACAGCCTGGGTTTATATCTGTTCCATATTCTCAATATGGCACTTTTAATATAATAATTCTTAAAATCTACATTAACCTTATCGTACCATAGAAAACCATGGCATCTGAACCTTAGAACGTGCCCTTCTAATTCTAAAATTCTCTTATTTCTCAGCAAAACCCATTCTTTCATCCAGCTGCAAAATACAATTTCAAATCAGACAGTCCCAATGCTCCTCATTCCTTTGCATCTTGGAAGTATTTTAACTCTTGGTTTTTTCCCTTGCCTTACAAACTCAGATATATCTTTCTGCCATTGTTTAAACAGTACATCAGTTGTCATAATAGGTACTGTTTGAAACAAAAACATCATTCTTGGCAACACATTCATTTTTATCACAGAAATTCTCCCCAACAATGATAATTAATTTTGCCCATCTTAATAAATTCTTCACCCAAATTTTTGCTGATCAAATATTTTATATCCTTTTTTCTAATATGCGTTTCTTGAAGACAAACTACATCTTGTTGCAATTTTTTAATGAAATGAAATTATTGTAATAAAATAATTTTCTTCTTTTTTGAGGAGCAGTTGCTTCATTTATATTCCACATTAGGCATTTAAAATCCATATTTATGCCAAAAATTTAGGAAAGTCAGTATCTCTAGCGCCTAGCGTGGTGGTCTGTTCCTCAGTTTCATGTTTTAGCTGTTCAGGGTCTAGAGTGCTGGGGCCCTTTGTCACTTCCATTTGCATTTCTTTCACTTCCCCTTTAAACCTTTCTAGAAATTCTCTTGCATTTTGGACTTCAGTCTGAACTTCTGAACCCTAAACATGAAGATCACTCCTTCCAATTTATCCCACTGAAATGGTATCTCTTTCTGTTTGCGCTTGTCAGTCAAAAAGAAGTACTCTTCATCTGCGCAGTATTCTAATTGGAATTTCTTTAAGTACAATCACATCTGCATTATTAATCTTCAGTCTAGTAGTGAAATGCTGCTGCAAAACTTGATCTCTGGTCTTCTGACATTTCTTAGTTTTTCAAATTGCATGCTGATTCTATAGACTGTCAATTTCTGCTCCCATGTCATCTTCATTCCATTCCAAAAAAATTGTTAAATTGAACAATCTTTTCTCCTGGATCCTTTGGAACTGCTCTAAACTGGATCCTTTTTCTCTCAATTCCAATAACACCAAATTGTTTAAGTCCTTTTCCATCTCTATTTATTATTTGTTTCACTTTCTAAAATGTCCACTTTGTCATTAATTTAACTTCTCCTGTAAGATGCCCTATAGATTCTTCAATTCTTTTGTAACTTCTTCTTTCATCTCTTCTTGCATCTTGATAAACCTTTCTTCCATTCTCCCTTGAAAAGCAACCAGCTAACTTGACAGATTTGACAGATTCAGATATCAGTTTTTCCATTTCTTCAAACATTTTCTGTTGTATTTCTGGGGTAATCCCTTTTTCTGTCGGTTGCTCTAACAAACCTCTCCTTCCCTCATCTTGCTTTGCAGCTTTTCTGGCCATTTTTTAAATTTATAATCCAAAAGTAAAAGTAAGTCAATTACAAAGATGAAGGTAAATAGCAGGCTTCCCTCTCCCCTTTGCTTTCTCTATACCCATAAGCTTTAGTCCAATCCGTCTTTCTGTAATTTAGATGACACAATCCATCTGATATTATACTTACCTTATGTTGTAACTTTCACCAATTATCTTTACTGTTTGTTGCCAAACAATCAGCATTCCCAGGAATGTCTACTCTGTTTATTGAATTAATTCCAAGTAAAGCCAAAAGCACTTTTGCCAAAATACTTATCTTTCAGATTTATACCGTCCCCTTTACCCATTTATAACATTCTTAGTCAAAATCTTAATTAAGTTCAATCTCACCCAGAATTCAAAAAATCAAAGTTTGCTTTGTCTTATGCATCCTTTATGCCTTTTTTAATGACTGTACCTCACCTTCCTTATGCTGGTCTCTGACTGCAATAAAGATTTAATTGACTGATAGGTCTGGTAGATACAACATTCCAGCATATTTTGCTTATTCAAACTGTCTGCTTTCAGCAGTATTTTCTTATTAGCTCCAGGATGTAAATTGGTTAGATGTTAAGAGAAATACTTTCTAACTTTCTTGAATTATTAGGGACATTCTTGATTAAAATTAAACAGCATCAAACTGGTATGTTAAAAAATAGAGTTACAAATACAAAACTTCTATTAGGAGCTTTAAACGTTAAATATTGTTTATAATAGTTTGTCAGAAGGGCATTTCTTCCAAATATAGGATCAACAAAATATGTTACCACCCTGCCTATTTTGTATTTCTTTGTTGTGATGAAATGTTAATATTCAAAAACAGACGAGCAGAGACTCATTGAGATTGCTTCCCAAGACAAAGGTACCATTCCCACCTGTTTGGCTGCTCTGTCTTTTACAAAGTTTGCTATCTTCTTCCGAGGCCCAAGAGGTATTCCCATTTCCTTCAGGTCATCAACTGTACACAGCAACTTTAAAAATAAAATGAAGGAAATCAAGTTTTATATTTTCTCTTTAAAAGAACACAGATAACTATTTTCCTATATTTGTTTAGTTACAACGAGAAGTATAGTCATTTCCTTAGTATTAGAGAATCACATTTGCATTGGTGACCATTCCCATGAATCCTGGGAGGCAAGTCAAGATAGTCTAGTATAACCAAACCTGTGCAATTGAAATAACAGGCATTCTCCCCCACGCCATTTATGCTTGCTTTGTAGACTGAAAGCAGTAGGAGCCAGAGCTGACAAAAAACAGATTAAAATACAGAACAAATATTTAAAAACCATACTATAAACCCAGAGGATCTATTAGTCCCCAAATATCACCAGAGCAAAACCCCAGATAAAATACTTTATCATGACCAATAAATTCCTCCCACCCACCCCTGTAATGGCAATGTAGCTGCAACAGTTATGTTTTCTCATGTTTTTATTTCATATTTTAATCCATTTTAATTTATCAGGAAATTTATCTGACTCTTATGTTTCTACATCCTCTCAACCCTTAAGGAAGGAACATTTTGAAAAGATTCAATGATTTAAAACAAGCTCTTTCCAATCTACATCTCAGTACTAATTTGGATAATTTAACTCCAGGAGTGGCAGTGGCAAAGGCATAAGCTTATGCCAATCGCAGCTCAATTCTTTCTCACATCCCTGGCTGCTACACATGAAACTTCACCCACCATGGAAAATGAATCTCTCCTATCCCTGCTCAATTCTCACCAAAGCTGAAAGCTACAGGTTCTCTTGACCTAAACACCACTCATTCTAATGATTCATTTATGCACTAAGGAATCTGTCCCAAGCTTTCTAATTCAAGTATGAAGTCTCCTGCAAATGTAACACTCAGAACCACCTCCAGACCTTTTATCTGCTCAATTGGTCATGGGGTACCCAGGAAACAGGCCACACCTGTCCATGCAGCTGCTTGTCAGCCATTCATTCCATTACTTATGAGCCACTAACGATGGGTGTGTGTGTGCACCACTGGCTGTACTTCCTGAATGGTTAGTGTCCCACTTTTGTCAAACCCCTTGAATTACAGCTGAAAGTCTTGACTTCGCTCCCATCTGGATGTGTTTCCTTTCAACTTCAATGTGGTGGTATACAGAGGCCAAATGCCAAAACAGTTATCCTTGTTCCAATATGTCTGGTCCTGACTGTACATGGAATATTTTGTGCTTTCCCAGAATCCCATCTCATATGGAACTGTGTGTGCAAATTCCTTGTACATTCTTTGAATACTTTGGGGATGGGTCAGTGGGTCTTGAGAACTCTCCTCTTACTACAATATATTTTATTTATTTATCTGTTTGTTTATTAAATTTTATCACCGCCCATATCCCCCCCAAAGGGTATTTAAGAGTGTGTGTGTGTGTGTGTGTATACACGCATACGTACACTAATTCTCACTGTCTCTCTCTCTAATATACACACATGTATAAGACTCCTATTCTTCTTCTAAACATTTTGCTCTTCCCTCTCAAATCTAGATGCCTACAAACAAAATTTAATATTAACTTGTATTCTCAATGTTAGTTTACAATTTTTACTATACCAGAGATTCCATGTCGATCTTCTCCTTTTCAAAAGTACTGATGTACTCAGACAAACTAAGTATTTCCAAAGTGCTTTGCAAGGTTGGAATATCATCCTCCTCTTCATGATCCACATGTTCATCATTTAAATGAGAAAGGAGGCAACCAGCAGAATTAGAATTCAATGACACCTTGAAACGAAAAAAAATCTACATTAGGACAGAAGTCAAAATAGATCAATTTCACTAATGAATAAGTGGATAGCTCAAAAATAAATCTCAGAGAGTGAATGTATATACTTTTGGGGCTCACTTCAATCCACCATACCACAAAGAGAAGTCCAGTTTAGACAGCGCAACATGTAGTTTGTATCTAAAAAACGTCAGGGTTAAGTACTTACTCTCAAATGCATTACAGGAACCCATAATAACGTATATAGAAAAAATACATATTGCAATAGCCTCTAGTGAAAATGCAACTGTTTATGACAGAGCTCTTTTTAACAATAAAAGCTAAGATTCTCAATAAAAATACTGATAGGGGATCTTTCAGGATCTGGTCACTTAGCATACACCATGTATGTGTGTGTTAGTGTGAAGAAAAATGTTTTTCCTTGATTAGTGCCGTGGAACCATCCTCATGAATTGACAAAATATGAGAGAACGTTAGTGATCCAAGACATTTTTTCCACTTCTTAAAAAAATACTTCACATGTACTTGGCAGGGGAGAAGGCATTCTGTAAAGTATGACAGCAGTACAATTTGATCAGGTTACATATTTCTAGTGTTTTGAATATTGCAGTTATCATTTGAAAATATTAAGGAAAATTGTTTATTTATACAAATACCTGCTGGTCATCTGTCACATCTCTCACAGCACCATTAGCAGCAACAGGTATAGAATTAACTGCAGAAGTCCAATCCTTTTGATTGGACAGTATGTCAAATAGAACCAAGGATCCTAGGAGACACAAAATGTATCGTTACAAGAAGAATGTTGAGATCTCTCAAGTGTCTGGGTTTAAACAGTGATTTACACGTTGACCTCTTAGGTATGTTTCCCAACCTTCCCTATGTCTGATAAAATGAAAAGACATTTGCAATGTCAGAATCCCCAGAGATGTTTCTAGGACAAAAATCTAGCTACAACTTCAAGAACTGAAACCCCTATTTAGATAACAGTTCTCAAGAGTTATGCAATTAAAATGTTCTGTTGAACTAATCATTTTAAAATATTGCATTACCTAAACTATGGCCAGCAACAGAGATTCTTCCTTTAAAGTCAGGGTTTCTGCTCATGAAAAGTACATACAGATGGTTCATCTCCACTGTTACTTTATCCACAACTGTTTGGCAGTAAGTGGGGCTATTGTAAAACAGGATATCAAGTAGAGTCTCATTGGTGAAGTGGCGTAGGCGTCCAATAGTTGGCAATGTTATTTTTTTAATATTCCTTGAAATACATAATTACATAGATTGTTAGTAAATAATGTGTTTCCAATAAATTGTGCTAAACCAAGAAATCTCCAGATTAAAAATTGCCAAAGAAGTTTTCACAGATCATTTTTCAAGATTACAAAGCAATCATAGTCACTATATTACCTTCCTTGTAGCTCCTGTACTTCCTGTTAACAGTCTTGCCCCAATTTAACAGACCACTTGGCAGAAAGGGGTCTGTTTTCATGATCCTCTGTTAAATTGTGAGTTACATCATTATAGAGATTAACTTCATGTGTTTGATGATATCATTACTTAAACTGACACAAATTTGGTCTGTTGTATCAAGGTTCAGCAAACTGAGGTTTTACTGTGTGTGAATCTAACTCGTGGTGATGTATTCAATAATCCATGGTAAGGCCAACTATGAGAGCAATATGTGAACCTAACATACCAGATAGGGACAGACCTGTTCCCGTCATATTCCGTAAAATAGATTATTAAAGATCCTGCAATTCACAAAATGGGCCGCATGTTACCTTAAACACAGTGACATGAGGTATGCCAAAATATGCCAATATCATTTTACCATACCACAATTTGCACTTAAATGATTTCAGGTGAATTATGCAAAAACACTTAACTAGTGCAACAGTCATTTAAGTCTAGTATCCTAGAATGGCTGGTTCAAATAGTCAAGGGATCAGACTGGCTGCATTCAAATATCACAATTAGCAGTTATTTAGTATGGCAAGAACAAGACTTATTAAATTTGTCTATTTTCTCCATCCTTATACAAGCTCTAAATTGTGATTGGCCTTAACCACAGTTGGTTGGATCAAACTAATTTCATAACCTATGGAATTAATTTGACCTACTTCAAACAAATCAGGTACAGTATAATAAACCGCAATTACTAAAAATGAAATAAAATGCTAGGGCAAATTCAATGCTTTTTTTTATTCTAATGAAAAAGTTAGTATAACAAGTTCTCAGCATATGATTCATGGATAACAATAAATATTTAGCAATTCTATATTAAAACATCACAAATATTAATTATTGGTGTTAAAGGACATTTAAACTCACAATTGATCAACTCTGAGATAGTACTCAATGATCAAAGAACAAATCTACTTTGTTAAAATGTATTACAAGCTGATTGAATGAGAGTGATATTTGGGTACAATAGACCTACCTATCCACCCCTGTTGCATCTCCATGCAAAGCATTATGCCAATGAACTGGTAGGAACTCAACTCTGTTCACTTTATGTTCTTCTATCGATTTCCTAAAATGTGTTTGCAGCAATTTCAGGGATACTGTCCGAAAGTCATCAACTTTTTAAAAAGGGAGAGAAGTAATACAAGTGGCACAGATTAATATTAAGTGAACAAATTTATAGTGATTATGGCATAGTGTCTCTACCAGAATTTCTAATTTCTGAAAATAAGTATTTTCTAGACCAAACCCTACACAAAAAAGGTAGATTTATAAAAGTGTAACTAAAGTTTTGTATATACTCCATCATATTTTGATTTTAAAACCCCACCAAATTCTAGAGTGTTCACCATCCAAAACATTAGAAAGTATGTTTATAGTTTACTTGGATAAAACATCAGGAGCAATTTACCACCCTTTACCTTTCCAAATCATTTGGGAAATCTTAACTTCTAAATACTAAGTTTGTCAACAGTAACAGTTGATAATTTTGCTTTCTTTCACTAATAGCTTTTGAAGATAGTTTATTCATTTCATTACCCTCTTAACCACATGGAACTTTAATTTAATTTTTATGTTTATATTTCTGATGCAACATCTGCTGTGATTTGAAATCCAATTTGAAGATTGGACTAAACACTTTAGTGTATGTGACTAAATGCCTTTACAGACAACTGTAAATAAAGGTGTAAGAATCAGTACATAGTAAGGTACCAGCTGAAGAAATGAATGAGGAAATATGCTGTCATATGCACTCCTGTACCCATACTCAAATAATCCTACCACATTCAACAATGCTTCTGAAGCGCAGATCACAGACTGGGCCAATTCCATGGACCATAAATACCAAATGATCAATTTGAGACACTTCACCTAAAAAATAAAAAGAAATACCATCATTTAAATTGATAAAAATAAATGTTACAGGGCATAGATGCCTATTTAAATGTTCCTATATATTTACAGCATTTTTCTATTCAGCTTTGAAGGAACTTTAAGGCATCCCGTAAACTGTGATCTCAAGAGGAGATTGAGGCAATAGCCTCTCAGGCATCTCTGGATATATACCACATGTCCAGAGGGAAGTGGTTTTATGCATTCTGGACAGTGGCCTTACTCATTGCTAGCATTTGTACAGTGAACATTCAGAAGCTTGCGGCAAGCCAACACATTCTTCAACCAAAACATGTATCTTACCCTGGCATATAAAGAGAAGCAAGAGACTATAAGAAAATATTTTGTCTGAAATCCCGGACAACTTACCATCTGGAATGGCCTCATGATCATCATCAATTCCACGTTTTACTACTCTTGGCCTGGTCTGACCGTCTTGCGTAGTGCCCCATTCATCTGGTATTGAAGAAGGCTGGAACTGAACTATAACCTGTGATACAATCAATGTATCACATTTATACACATTTTAACTTACAGGTACATTATGCAATAAAAATTATACTATAGTTTAGATACATTAACTTCATGGACATGACAGATTTTTTTCCCCAAGAAAACATGGCTGTTCAGCACATACTTTGGCAAAAGCGAAGTTCTACTTATCTCAGTTGCCAAAATGATTTTAAAAAGTCCTCAAAGCTTAAAATTACTTAATTTTAACAAAATTTTAATTAACAGCACATTACCCAAAATCTCAAATGGCACTGTTGGCAAGATAATCCAACGTATCTCCTACTAAATCAGATTCCAATGGAGCAGCTACTCCTTAAAGTAGGGATATTACTGAGGAGATTGAAGCACCGATAGGATTAACTTCTCTTTAAAAAGCAAAAAGGTACCTTTTTAGGCCCCAAAGAAGAGTATACAGTCATGGGAAAAAGTAAGTACACCCTCTTTGGATTCTATGGTTTTACGTATCAGGACATAATAAAAATTATCTGGTCCTTAGCAGGTCTTAAAATTAGGTAAAGACAACCTCAGATGAACAACAACACATGACATATTACACCATGTCATTATTCATTTTACAAAAATAAAGGCAAAATGGAGAAGCCATGTGTGAAAAAGTAAGTACACCCTTACTGCTTCCATAGGTATTAAGAGGCTAAGTAGCAGCCAGGTGCTGCTAATCAAATGCCCTTGATTAATTGATCATCAGCAAGTGTGACCACCTCTATAAAAGCTGAAGTTTTAGGAGTTTGCTGGTCTTCAGCATTGTGTGTGCTAACACAATGCCAAAGAGTAAAGACATCAGTAGTGATCTTAGAGAAGCAATTGTTGCTGCCCATCAATCTGGGAAGGGTTATAAGGCCATTTCCAAACAATTTAAAGTCCATCATTCTACAGTGAGGAAGATTATTCACAAGTGAAAAACATTAAAGACAGTTACCAATCTTCCCAGGAGTGGATGTCCCAGCAAATTCACCCCAACATCAGACCGTGCAATGCTCAGAGAAATTGCAAAAAATCCAGGAGTTACATCTCAGACTCTACAGGCCTCAGTTAGCATGTTAAATGTTAAAGTTCATGACAGTACAATTAGAAAAAGACTGTACAAGTATGGTTTGTTTGGAAGGATTGCCAGGAGAAAGCCTCTTCTCTCTAAAAAGAACGTGGCAGCACGGCTTAGGTTTGCAAAGTTGCATCTGAACAAATTGCAAGACTTCTGGAACAATGTCCTTTGGACAGAGATGTTTGGCCATAATGCACAGCACCACGTTTGGCAAAAAACCAAACACAGCATATCAGCACAAACATCCCATACCAACTGTCAAGGACAGTGGTCGAGGGGTGATGATTTGGGCTTGTTTTGCAGCCACAGGACCTGGGCACCTTGCACTCATTGAGTCAACCATGAATTCCTCTGTATACCAAAGTATTCTACAGTCAAATGTGAGGCCATCTGTCCGACAGCTAAAGCTTGGCTGCAATTGGGTCATGCAACAGGACAATGATCCCAAGCACACCGGCAAATCTACAACGGAATGAAAGGAAGGAAAGAAAAGAATCAAGGTGCAATGGCCCAGTCAAAGTCCAGACCTCAACCCGATTGAAGTGCTGTGGTGGGACCCTAAGAGAGCTATGCATAAACAAATGCCTGCAAACCTCAATGAACTGAAGCAATGTTGTAAAGAAGAAATTTTTGCAAAATTTTGTGCCAAAATTCCTCCACAATGATGTGAGAGACTGATAAAGTCATACAGAAAACAATTACTTCAAGTTATTGCTGCTAAAGGTGGTTCTACAAGCTATTGAATCATAGGGTGTACTTACTTTTTCACACATGGCTTCTCCATTTTGCCTTTATTTTTGTAAAAATAAATAATGACACAGTGTAATATGTCATGTGCTGTTGTTCATCTGAGGTTGTCTTTACCTAATTTTAAGACCAGATGATTTTTATTATGTCCTGATACATAAAACCATAGAACTCAAAGAGGGTGTACTTTCTTTTTCCCATGACTGTATATTGTTTTAAAAAATTAAGTTGGGTTTTTATATAACTTTACTGAGGGGTGGGCAACCTATAAATCAGGTGCCACTTGTGACTCTCAAAATTCTATTTGCACCCTCCCACATCCCATGATCATGCCATCAAATGTTGGCAATAAACTGGTGGACTTTAAGCAGCATGTTTTCCAACCACACCAAACTCACTGGTTTTTGGACTTTTTTTTTCAATTTTGGTGCTTTTCAGGATTTAACAATGGGAACAGTAATAGGAGGCCTCTGGGAGGCAAACCATTCCAATCCTCACCTTTAAGCCTCCAAAATCTACCCTTAAAAACTATCCAAAACCACCCTTAAAACATTTCAACCTCCCCCAATGGCCCAAAACATGCACCTGCTTCTATTCCCACTTATAATTTCCCTGCACAGTGATAATATCAATACATTACTGATGCCCTCCAGAGTCAGGGCAACACTGCTTTACCATGAGAATTCTCATTACCTTAGGATTATGCATAACAAAAGTTTCTCCACCTGGAAATTCCAATCGCCGATGCCACTGATCTGTGGTAACAGCTTTCTTATACTCACCCTGCAAGGAAGGTCAATTATATAACTAAAACTTTCTTAAGCATCAAGGTCTCACATCAAAGGACACTGCCACAAGAATGTAATTTAGATGCTCTAAAGAGCACTTTGCTGCTGGATTTGAAGCAAGAATAAAAGTCACATAGCAACAATATGAAGTTCTACTTAGGGCTAATGCACCATAGAGTGCTCTAGCTTCAAACACATATTGGCTTTATGATGAAATAATCTGGACTATGTATATGAATACTACATTACTGAACTTAACATAGTATATTAGCACACAAAATAACTCATTCTGGCAACTACAATAATGATTGTAGTTAATTTTTCCCACTGTTCATGTGGCAGTTCCATACCAGGTTTTGCCACATACCATCTATTCAATGTAAAATAATTTGCATTTAAAAAAAACTTTGTAAGAAAATAAGAGCCTAATTTCAATAAGCAGGGTTTTTTAATGTAAACCAAAATTTTGGTTTAAAATTACTATTACAGCTACATTTTTATAAGGCCAGCTCAAAGGCCACAAAAATAATATTTAAAATGGTGACATGGATTTGGTAGCACATTATGAAGCTTTATTCAAAAGAAACTTTAGTATGAATTTGGGATTTTTTCCATTACAGCTAACACTGCTGCCTTAATTTTAAAAATACTCACCTCTAGTTTTTCACTGAAATCCTCAGTATAAGGAATGAACCTGCTGTCCTTATCTCCCTTATAAAACCAAGTACATCGTCTTACTTCAGATTGTTCTTCCTCCCAGTACACAGCTTTCCTCACTCGATCATATAGATAAACATCATAGCGACCTCCATCAGTACTCAAGACTACGTTCTCTGGATCGGGTTGCACTAAAGATTAAAAGGAAAGTTATTTTTTTAGCAATCTTTTTCCCTTTCTCAACTAACTTTTTTTCCTTTCTCAACTAACCAACCTGCGGATATTAGAAATGAGAAGTCTTCACTTCAAATTTTATGCTGAACAGTGATATTTTGTTTCTGAACCAAAGTTCCTACTGGGAAATGAGGCATTTTGGAAAGTTTTCTAGATTTACCAATGCATGTCTTTTTCACCAGTTATTGTACTTTGCTCATTGGTGATGGTCAGAATCAGACAATATGTGAAATACACTAGCATGGACAGAACAAGAAAGCTCAATAGATACCATACAGAAGGAACAAGGAAACAGGATAAATAATATGAAAACTAGGGGGGAAATCCTCTTTGAATAATGAAGTATTCAGTATTCAGTCTTATTATATTGAAACAGCTAGAGAGTTTTCATCTGAAGAATCTTGGCAGAATTGCTTCTACTACTCAAACTTATGACTTTGTGAACCTTCGACAGTAGATTTGGGGAATGCACAGTGGAAGAGGAAAAAAAGTGAAGGAAAATCTTTCTAACAGAATTGGATACTTAATGTTAATTCCTTCATGAATAACTGTGATCAAGGTCATCAAATGTTTTATATATCCAGTTCTGTACTATGACAGGTAAAATGTATGTACTTATATTTATTTCTGCTTACTCTCTGAAGTATACAGAGTTGTGAGGAATGCTCTGCCATTTTGATAATTTCCTGGACATCAGGCTGTAACGGTCTGCCTACCTACTCAGAAGATATCAGAAAAAACAAAGCAGCACATAGAATTTCTGAAGAAAAACTGTTTGTCTCCAAACATGGGACCTACCAGGTCTCACATTCTCACTGAAAAAGACTTTAAGTATATGCAAAAAATGTCTCACTGTAAAGATGATCTGCATATCATACAATATACTTGTTCATTCTCTTCATGTCCAATGCCAAAAATTATTACACAAGGGCCATCCTTAAATCTTACCAGAATTATAAACCTTCTCTAGAGCTGTAGAATCTAGATCACTGAATGGCATCCAAAGGTCCTTGTTTTCTACTTCCTTGCAGTAAAACCAATGTGGCTGAACTGGTTCATACTGGTTATGTAATAAGACAGGTGGTGCCTTCACAAGTGTGCCTGCTGACATTGATGTCTGAGGTAACAGTGCTGACTGGGGTGAAGAAAACTGGAAAAAAAAAGTTTCCTCAATATTCTCAAAGTTTTACTTTATGTTTAGATACAGAACTTAATTTCATACAAATAATTCCATTATGAATTACAAAAATACATAATTATTCTTATACATTTTAAAGTAACATTCCCATATTGTCAGCACTGGCACCGAGCAAGAAAAAGCAATATGGGATTTGTATCTTAATTCTGTATACCTGATTACCAATTATTTTCAAATTTAATGAAGATGTTGGTTTCCATACCTGAATCAAAACTCTATTCAATGTAACTTTCAAAAAATATAAAATTAAATACAAAAATTACTGAATTTTGCAAATATTTTAGATTGATATATGACCAATAAACTAAGTAAATATTAACTCTTTACTTGATATGATTAAACACTGTCAAAAGTTCCATAAAATCAAAAACATTTCATTTCTGTTTTGTTTTGTTTTCATGCAATCTAATAATCATGTAGGTGCCAAGATAGTAAATGCATATACCTTTATTTTAAGGGCAATGTTTGTTTCAAATGCTTTGGTTCTAGATTTTCATTTCTCAGTTAAATCAAGTTATAAAGCATATTCAGCAAATCATAAACCAATGTTACTGAGATGCTGGAAGATGTGAGACAGTGAGAGGGTAGATTATTGGAGGAGCAGTACCCTATAATATTCAGTCCTTAACCTTTTTATAGTAATGCCAATATATTGAAAGATAATCTTCCTACCGGTGGCATTGGCCCTGCAGGAGTTGGATACTTCTGCATAGGTGGTACAGAAGGTGAAGGCTGGAGACCCTGGGCAGGTGTTTGTGTCTGTTGCAACTGTGGCGGAGTGATGTAAGGATTGGCTCTACTACTTAAAGTAGTATGACGATAAGGGTTATAACCTTGTTGTGATGCTCCCTGAGGTGGAGTTGAAAAGACTGTTGGTGGAGGACCACTTTGCTGAGGTGTTTGATAAGTACCAATTCCTTGTACTGAAGTAGATGGTGTATTAAAAGACTGTGATTTGGAAACAGGAGCTGAAAATATACTTGGTCCATCTTGTGATCCAGGCAGAAGAGGAAGAGAAACAGGAGGCTTAGAGAAAACAGATGTTCCAGCTTGGGGTGGGGTTGCCACCCCTAAGGGTGGTTGTCCAATGCTTCCAAAGGGATCACCACTGCTAGGAGTTTGGGAGAAATAACTGAACGTAGATGGGGGATTTAGATTTGTTGATGTCTGGCCTAGGAAGTTGTCTTCTTCACCAACTTCTGTGTTATCATCTGCATTGAAGGATATAGTAAGTATTATTAAAAAATAATATATGAGAGAATGGCATCTTCTCCATAGCTTCAACTGAAAATCAGCAGTGCTATAGTTTATCATTGCATTTCCGCAACAAACCATATCTCCACCAATTTCAACCCTTTCTGTTCAGCTACAGTATTTGTATTCTAATTAGTTTATAGTCTAACATTCTGTGTTCTGGCAGGGAGAGCAGTTTAACAGTCGAACCAATTACCCAAAGAGGTGACAGACTCCCTTCACTGGATGTGTTCAAGCAGAAACTAGACACTGTCTATCTGGGATGATTTAATTTATATCCTGCACTGAGCAAGGCATTGGACTCAGTAGCCTAAATGGCCCTTTCCAATTATATAGTTAATTAAATTTACTTAGCATACATCAGTGAGATAATTTCTTTCTTTTTTGGCTAGCTTACTTTACCCCAATAAGTATATTCACTCACTACAGTCGCCATCTTGTCTTGTTAACACTAATGTATCAGCCAGTATTTTAAACTATTAAGGAGCCATTGATTAATTAATGTAGGAGATGAACTATCTTCTGATGGCTAAAGGCTGCACTTAACATGGGAAATTTGGTGGGGAGGGACATTATTTACCAAAAATGGGACAAAATGCAAAGTGAATTGTCTACAATATAGACATGGATAGGGCCAGAATCTTTCAGATTTTGGGGTGGCTGAGCAAGTTGGTTTTTAACAGTGTGAACCCTATTTTAGGGCTTACCCTACAGTTTTCATGAGGAAGCATAGTTAAGAATATTACCTAATCAGTCTACTGAATCCAGTTCTATACTTGGGGGGAGATGGGCAGTGGCAAAATTTGATAAATAAATAAATAAAATTAATGACACAATTTTTATTCTGGCTCTGCTCATTTTCCCCTCTTGGCTATACCAATTTTTTCTTAACTTTCCTAATTTTTGAGGATGTTCTTCAGCACCATAATAGGGAGAACTAAGCTACTCCATATAAACAGGCAACAAACCTCACACTCATTCACACTGATGATGTTACCTAGTTGGGTAATGAAATGTCTGCAAGCAAACAACCAAGCCCAGAGAGCACCAAGAACTCCACAGAGAGTACTATACTAAATTTCAAATACTCTTATTGATTCTATAGATACAGCCAGAATATGCAGAAGACTTTCTAACTGTGTGAACATCTAATTTTTTTTTTATTCATGGAAAGGTATAATGGAACTCTTTCTGTGGAAAATTATTTCAAATAATTTTGAAGTGTTGTACCCCTTTTGAAGCAGTGTATCATTTTTTTAAAAACATGTCTTGATATTCTGCCTTAGCATATACACAACTATTAGCACATTTTTGGAACATGTTAGATGAAAAGAAGAAAACATTCTCTCCAGATTACTTTCTCTTATGCTGCGCAGAATTTTAAAATGGTTTTGCTAGACACAGAATGAAAGTATTTCTAAACGTAATCAGTATAATGTAACCTTCATCTATGATCTGTTGTAGTCCAAGAGATCTCAGTGCAGTGCAATCTGTTTCTAAAAAGATTAGATATATACAACATGTAATATGTTTCCATTTGCTTTTTCATAAAAATTGAAAAAAATGCAACCATTATTTCTTCTTTTCAATAGAACCAAATAGGTAAGATTATAATCCAGTCCACATTAGCATTCTTTAAAATTATCTACAGTACTATGTAGTTAAAAGAACTGTTCCATTCTTCTTTGGTATCCTACACTTACTAAAAACAGGAGTTCTTCAGCAACAAACACAGAAAATCACGCTGACGAATCAACCTGAAGGGTTAGCAGTCACTCTTTCCAGGGCCAAGTTATTTGAAGGACCACCTCTCCCCAATCACATCTACCCAGCCCTTCAGGTCTGGCAGAAAGGGCATGTTGCAGGTCCCGTCCACAAAGGAATGTCATCTGGTGGGACCCAGGAGGAGAGCCTTTTCTGCCGCAGCACCTGGCTTTTGGAACATCATTCCCCCTGAAGTTAGATTGACCCTGACCTTGCTGACCTTCTGGAAAGGCCTGAAAACATGACTTTGCCATCTGGCCTGGGGACCCGGTAATGTGGGTATGGAGCCTGCAAAGTGACTTTATTACTAGAGAAATTGAATGCGCTCACCTGCAGATTATCTTTTTTATGGTTTTTAATGTTTTTTACTATTTTTGTTGTCATTCTTTTGGTTATTTTGTTATATTATTTTTGTGTTTTTAACTTTGTACGTGGCTCAAAGTCATGTGCATGAGATGGGTGGCTTTATAAATTTAGCAAATAAATAAATCTGAGAATTATAGGACAAGAAATATGAAGGTGCAAATTAGGTTAATGTTTTTTATAAAACCTGTTTTTTAATGACACTATTATTTTTTCCCTCACAACTGATATCATTGATTTTTACTATCATCAGCTGGCACCTTTCACAGATTTCCAATCAAAATCCCAATGCAGTTCTCCCAAGCTCACTCAATTAATTGACCCCTCCAAATCGTCCCTGCTATGATTCTTCCCAAGAAACCCATCAACATTACAATCTTCCATGTAACCACTTTTCTCCAGATAACTACACTTTCCAATACTTAATTTCAAGAAAAAGAAATGCAACAGGTCACATCAGCCTGGAAACCATACCCATTGACTGGGCAGGTCTTTCTTGGGAACTTTCTCTGAGTCTTCAGTAGAAAGATTGTGGCAACCACAAGGCTGTGGAACCACACACTTTTGTGCATTAAAGCCTTCAAAGGCATTAAGTGCTACCCTAAATTGGTAAAAAAGACTGTAAAGAGAGTTAGAACAGGGCCAGCAAGCCAGGAAATTCGGGAGTGAAATAACTTCATTTCAAGCCTGACAAGCAGTAAAAGAAATACAGGCCATTATCTGGGTCGGCAATACTTCCATTTCCCGTTAGCTAAATGTCACATCTATCAAATGTTCCATCTCTTCAAACCCTTCATTCATCCGCCCGTCCATCATAGGTTCCTCGAGGTTGCGAGCCCCCTGCTCTACACAAGATGGAAGAGCTTGCGGGCGTCGCCCACCTGCAAATGGCACGGATCTGTGCGAGCTTTGGGGATGCGAGAGTCGCTCATCAAAATAACCGGGGGGGAGGGGGAACCGTCGGGGAAGTTAAAATGGATTCCAACCTCCCTGTCCCCTGTCCCCCGACCATTACCTGCGGGAAGGAGGCCAGGTGCCGAAGCAGCCACAGGCGGAGGAGGGGTTTGGCTGACGGGAATGAAGGGGACGGTGAAATTGAATTCGGTGGCTGAGGAGGAGAAAAGCAAGTTAGTGCCGCCGCTCGTCGAGGAGATGCCGCCCGTCGCGGAGGTTTTGGGGGCAGCCATGACGGAGGGACTTCCACGTCTCCGAGTCTCTCGATCCCTCCCCGAATCGGACCTGCCCCTTCCGCCCGACTCTAAGATGGCGCCGCTGGAGCTGCCGCCGCTCTCTTCCCTCTTCTCCCGCCAACCCGAGCCCGCGCTGAGAGGCGAAGTGAAGTGAGGGGAAGTCAGCTCGGCCTGGCTGCGCCGCTTTCAGCCTAGCCTGGAACGCTCGCCCGCTGGCTTAGCGCCCTTTCCCGGTGTGTAGTCTCCGGAAAGCAGGTCTCCGAAGACTGTAGTGTGACTCCTGGCCTTAACGCGCTGAAGAACGAAAAGATGCCGTGTGTGGCAGACTGGCTGAACTGCCCTCTCAGTATCGTGCAGGGCATTTTCGGTGAGAACGGGCTGAGGGCGGCCGGGGGGTGCGGCACGAAAACGTGGGAGGCTGGAGAGGCAGGCAGGTCAAGGCGGCGGGGAACGGCCTGAGTTACCCCGGTACAACGCGGACAGGCACAGAGGACTGCGCCCGAGTCCAAAGTATGCGAGGAAGAGAGACGGCGCATTGCTGAGACTAGCGCTGGGCCGGGGACGACCAGGAAGGAGGCGGCGGCTCCTCCTCGCGGAGCGGGTGGTAGGGGGTAGGAAGAAGCAGGCCTACGCGGGCATAGCAGAAGTGACCGCGGGGTGAAGTGCTAATGTCGAGTTTGGCCTGGCGAGCCGGACCCCGCTGGCCTGGGCAGAGCGAAACGGCAGCCCCAGAGTTCGCGTGAGGCAAAACTTGGCTGTGGAACTTGTTTGGGAAGGGCAGGGCTGCACGCCGAAAGTTGGAAAACCCGTGGGAAGAGAGTGTTCTTGAGCATGTGCGCTGTGCCTTTCGGCTTCCCTGCTGTTTTGGGGCTGAGAGGGAGAATAAGGCTTCTAAAACATTGAAGGAGGCTTTCCTAGAAAATGTCAGGCCTGGCGTCCGTCTTTTGAGTGTGTAATTACTAGGCAAGTGTACTTTATAATTAAAAATAGGGTGAGGGCAGGGTATTAGGCTTCTGCATGTCAAAGCTGAATATGAGTCTTCTGGCTTCTGTTTTCTGTGGCTATCAGTTGCTATTGTATCTAATTGGTGTGTTTGTATCTTATGAATGGCTCTTTAAACCTACATTGTTATGTATTTAATTTTCTAGCAAAACTGTTTGCTATAACATTTTAACATAATTATTTGCAATTTAACCAATTTTTGGTTAAATGTGGCCAAGAGGTAATCCCAAAATATCTGGGCACAGCTGAATAATTGTCTAATTGTTTTTGCTGACCTTTACAACAAAATATTTATCTATCTATCTATTTATTAATTTGCTGGCATTCTCCCAAATGACTCTGGCCAGTTTATATAACTGAAAAGCCAACATTTAGAAAATACAACTGACCTGAAGAGCAAAATACCAAAACAAAAGCAGAATAAATCAAACCAACAAAACAAAATGGGGACTTCAGAGTCACCCGGTCCTCAAGGCCTAGGAGAACAATCCAGTCTTTAGCAATTTCCTAAACAACAGAAGGGTGGGAACCACATGAATCTCTGGAGGGAACTCACTCCAGAGGATAGGAATTGCAAGAGCAGTTATGTCTCTAGGTCCTACCAGATGATACTCTTTAATTGATGGGACACATGAAAGCTAAGTGCTTGAAAGTTTTCAAAAACAAAGGCTGGTCAATTATTGGGCAGAACAAGAGAGTGATCCTTCATGACATGGAAGAGACAGTGTAGTGTAGTGGTTAAGATGTTGCACTAGAAGGTCTACTTTCAACCATAGAAGCTCACTGGGTGCCATGGGCCATTCTCAGCACAACCTACCTCATAAGGGAAAAAATGGAGATGGGAATGCTTAATATGTCACCTTGCATTCTTGAAGGAACGACAGGATAAAAATAAAATATTAATTTTATTTGACAGTCTAAATACTCAGATTGCATAACAACTATATGTCTTTATAAAACTTTTCTGAATCACATATACAGTATACCAAATATAAGAAAAGCTAGAGCAGTTTTCGAGGTATCCAGTGGAAGACCTGAAAAACAATCTGCATTCCTGTCACTGAATTACTTTCCATGCCTTCTCTTCATAACTGGGAACATCAAGATTCCTCATATATGGAATCCGTTGCAGACTTGCTGCTGAACATGAGAAATCTGGACAGGATCAATGGGAAATAAGCTCACCATTGTCTTCAAGGAAGATAACTGTTCCTATAATAAGTAATACATTCTGTTGTAAGAACTTAATTGTAATCTTATGCTATTTTAAAGGGAATGTAATTAATTTTTTTATATTATGTAAAATGTTTGAATATTGGGAAGTAAACATTGGAATGAGATTGACTAGGAATTGATTTCACATTAACTTTTGCAATTAGCACCTTCAGCACTTATTATCATCTCTCAATAACTGAGAGTGCTTCTAAGGATAAAATACAAGAAAAAACTCACTAAGACTGGAAGTGAATATGCTTTAAGCCAGGTTGCCATGTCTTTTGCTTCCTTGGCTATTATAATATATAAGAACATTGTAGTTTGCAAAAGAATATGAGTAATATAGAAGGATTAAATTTGTAGTTCTAATAAAGGTATTTTCCAATTATGTAATTTAGATTTTTTTTCCATAGGCTAACAAGGCTATAATGGTAGCTTTTTGTATTGTGGTTACTTGTGGTCGCAGTAGTATATCTGAAATACTGTGGCTGAGCTGTGATGAAAAATGCAGTATAATAGCAACAAGTGGAGTAATTAAGTAGCCCTATCAATGTGATAATAAAAAAGATGGTTTAATAATATGCAGCAGCAATATTTTCTGATATTTTTCTGTTTATACAGGAAAATGGAATCTAATGTGTCCAATAAGTTAGAGAATCACTATTTTAAAAAATCTAGTTCTTACACACAAGAATATAGTGAAGCGGAACTGCTGTATACAGGCCACTAGATATTACTAATGGATAATAATTTACATACTACTGACCACATGAAAAAAGGTGAAAAGTCCCCTGTGCAAGCACCGAGTCATGTCTGGCCCTTTGGGGGGACGCCGCTTTCACGACGTTTTCTTGGCAAACTATAGCAGGGTGGTTTGCCATTGCCTTCCCCAGTCGTCACCTTCCCCAGCAAGCTGGGTACCCATTTTACCAACCTTGGAAGGATGGAAAGCTGAGTCAACCTGAGCCGGCTACCTGAGAATCCAGCTTCTGCTGTGATCGAACTGGGGTCGTGGGGAGAGTTTCGGTGGCAATACTGCCACCTACCACTCTGTGCTACACAAGGCACACTGGCCACATACTGTTAAGTATTTCTGTTTCATATAGAAACTATTTAATGAAATGGATTGGTTTGCTGAGCAGTAAACTCAGCTGCTTGATACTTTTGTTGAACCCTTCAAAATTTGAAGGCGTATTTTCTGTTGAGAACATAAACTTGAAAATAACAAATTTATTATGTGTCTGACAGTATTCTTGAAGAAAGCTTTCAGTCCACCCTTCAGACTCGTATCTCAGATTCTGCTTTCAACAAAAATAAAAATAATGATGCTCTGGTTCTAACCTAAAACCTATGGTTCTTCCTAAAACCTATCCTAAAACCATACACTCCATTATTATCAACAAAACTGGAGGAACCTGTCAGCTGTGAAATGATGAGAAGAAGCCCTCAAATTTAAAACCTTCACTACAAATACAGCAGCTGCTCATAGATGAACTAAAAGGAGTGGGAACTTGACATTCAAGATCTATATCACAAGGCCAGAAGGACCTCAGTGTATCACAAGAGGATTGTACTCTACCAGAGAGATCCCCAAGAGAGCCAGAGTTCTTCCCTCAAACTTACTTCCATACATAGGATCCTCAAAGAATGTGCCCCACAGAGGATTGATGTGGGAAAGACCAGGACAAAGTTTTCCTAATTAGCTGGAATGTGGTTGGGTGGACCTCAGACTACAAAGATAACAATTTCATAAATGTTTTATGTAAGTTTGATATAATACTGGTACAAGAAATGTCGTCCCTAACTGCTCTGGCACTCAACAGCTACATTGCCTACTCCAAAGATACTAAAGCTGGGATTGGCAAGGATAGATACAAAGGCGGCCTAGGTATACTGATAACTACCCACCCCAATGTAACAGCTACAGAATGCCTACCACTTAAATGCTGGGCCACCTCAGTGAAAATTCAATCACGATCCTGTACCCTAACAGTTAACATGTTAGGGTACAAGCACTCAACCACTGAGATGGAAGCTTGAGATCAGAAATCTCTAAAAGCTGCAATGTATTTAGCTTACATTTTTTTTCATCTATAAAGTCTTTAATTTCAAAATAGCATACAGAAGAAACAAGAATAATCTAATGTAATAAAGAGATTATGTCTGTAAGAAGTATTCATTGTAACTGATAATTAGTAATTGATAATTTACATACACTCATTTCTTTTTGGCATCATCCAATTCTGTATTCAGTTTGAATGTTTGTTAAGAGTCATTCATGCATTCACATAAAAGAGTTAGATATTGTAGCTGGGATCTGGAAGGTAATAATTGAAAACAACATTCATTGTCTTCAAAGCTTTAATAAGCCTCTTTTGTAAATCCAATATAGGAAAACTATCCAGGTCACTCTCTTAGTTTGTTATTTGTATATCCCTTTTAATTGTTAAGACATCAGCCAGTTTCTTTTGTATTTCCAATGTAGCATCTTTTTCCATGTCATTCTTGTAGCCTGTCATTTTTAAATCCACTTTCAGATCAGTCACACTCATGTCTGGTAAAACTTGTTCCTCTTCCATAACATCTTTTAAGCACAGTCTATCTATAGAAGCAGACACTCTTAAAATTAACTTCTGGGTCCATTGTTCAAAAACATCCTTCAATATGTCCAATGTTAAAATATTTTGCTTCATTCTGTATTAGTAAGAAATTTAAGTGTTCTTCTCCTTTAATTGTAGTCTTTAGTTCCTTCAGGTTCCCTCTAGTGTCCAACCTTGAAAGTCTCATCCTATAATTTTTTAAAAAAAGAATTCAAAATAAAAGCATTTTCCTATGGGAAGGATTCTTATAATTAATTCCAAAATCTTATTTCAAATCCATCTGGACCCTTAGTCCATTTGTAACTTTCCAGAATCAAAGTTCTAATCACCCTTTTGCTGTTTATTCAAGAAAAAAAATTGAGCAATAATGATGGCTATTTCCTAGTTTCCCAGAGCTCTGAAGCCTCTGGAGACTGCTGTCTTGTGGTCTCCTCATGAGGAGCAACTGTCTGGAGCCACTTGTGGGTGATCTCAAGTCTTCTCCCTGTCTGGCGAGGAATTGGGAAGAACTGGTCCAGCTCTGCTTTTAGCAGAGCTGTCTTCAGTTCACCATTTCTTCCCCGGAAGTCCAAGCAGCTGTGCCCTTTGGAAGGTTGATGCACCTACTTCAGAAGCTGTCCCAGCATAAATGTTGCCTGTGCAGAGAACAGCCTTTAAAGCTGCCACAGAAGCCTTCCAAAAATATATCTGCTTTAATGCTTTGAGAAAAGGTTCCTCACCTGTGTAAACATGCTTGTGAAGCATCCGTTTTAAATGCTTTGCACAACTCTACAGCATACTACTTATAACCTCTAACATATATGTTATCTGAAAAAGTCAGAATTGTAACTAATCTTACACATACCAAAATTATTTAGTCCAGGAAGGTTTTGGTTCTGTTTTCTTTTTACTTTAGGAAAAAAACGAAAGTGCTATTTGTTCATTAATTATTGAATAATACATACGTACTGTGTTAGCAAAGTAAAATTTTAAATGTACTGTATTAAAATAGTTGATTTGGTTTATGTCTTGTTTAGCTCAGAATAGTCCAAATCCTGAATGGGAGGGGAAAGTAACAGAATACTTCAAAGAGAAACTAAAAGAAAATAATGCAACTAACTGGGTAAGGCTGTATTTACTTATGTAACTTAAGTTATTTGATGATGGGTTTCAAAATCTTTAGGCAACTTTGGTAGCATTGCATTGAATATATATACAGTAGCGCTATAAGAAGTTATAAAATAAATTGAGAGAGTTTCTACTTAAGGATATCAGTGCAAAAATAAAACAGGAAATTGTTATTGGCATTGGGTATAGGTTCTCTAAATAGAGTCTTTATATTTGTGATTCTGAGCAAGTTTCTAGCATATTCAAGGATCTGTGATACTATGATAATTTCATTGTTTATTTAGTAATTTCCCTACCCTAAAGAAAATACATATTTTGCCATGGAATATATATTGTCATATTTTTATGATAAAAGGATCTTTTAGTTTGAAATAAGGAGAGAGAAGACCAAAGAGGCATGAAATACACAAGCATCTATATTTTCCAGTCATTCAGTCCTGATACCAAGAGATGAACAAATCAAACTTATAAATTCAGAAAATAGAAGTCTGAGTCATTAAGGAATTGTATGGTATGAATATAGTTTTAATCATTTAGTCAGTCATTTTATTTCAATAATTGACCAAAAAAACAGATCTTTGAAAAATAGAGTTGTATTGATTGGCACAATTGTTTGATTTCTTGTCAAGTGTTGTACAGATCCAAATCTACATGCAAATTACTTTTACAATGGTGATATCATTTTATTGTGATTCTAACAAATTAGGCTTAGAGTCAAATAAGTGACTCTGGGATTGTTGCATTTCAAAAAAATAAAATGGATTGTACATAGAGTAGATTTAGCTAATTCACTTAATCTCAAATATGCATGACTAAATTAAATCACATTTATTTCAGTAATTACTGAGAAAAATTTTATGCAACTAATGTAAATTCTGTCAGCCTTTCTGTGTAGATATTGAGTTTTCAGACTTATATAAATTAAGATATAATTGGATTAATCATTGAGGTATACAGTTCTGCTGGCCTCATGAAACTGATAATCACTGAATTTTTTTTTACAGGTACCATCATTGAATGATGTCCCTCTACATTATCTGAAGCCCAATAGCTTAGTTAAATTTCGCTGTATGGTTCAAGATATGTTTGATCCTGAATTTTATATGAATGTTTATGAAACTGTTGACACAATTACTAAATCACGTGTAAGTGAGCTTCTTCACTGTAGTTCTGACTACCTACATTCACACCCACCCATGTTGTTCCTTTTGTGGTCCTTGGAATTCCTCTCCCTATGATTGTTGAAAACTGTAAAAAATTATTTTTACATAAATTGTTCCTTAGGGTGGATGAAAACTGTAGTATAAAATAGGAACAACCCCCCCCCCCCCACAAACTCTATCAAATATATTCCAGGATTACCATATTTCTGCTCTTACCCACTTTATGAACCTATCCTTCCTCCAAAATTAAGTGTGGTCCTGCATACCAAAAGGTTGTCCATCCCTATGCTTGGTCCATTTCCTCTTGCAAATCATTTCCTGTTTTAATTCCATGTGACATAGGACTTTTGCAGGAACAACCAGTATCTCTTTTGTAAGAGCATCGCATAAAATGAAGGAAATCTTTAAGGTTTTTTTCTGTGTATATTCTTAAGTGAAATAGCAACAATCTATGTCTGATAACAGTTCCTTAGCAATTCTGCTCATGTATGTTGGACTGGAAAGGATGCTTTGCTTGGAACCAGGAAAATATAAATCTTAACCCACAGCTCTAGAATGAAACATTAGAAAATACTGAGCTTGAAAGAGAGTAGAACCACTATATTCATAGTAAAGATAAAGAATTGTGAGGAAGTAACAGTAAATATAGTATCAAAAAAAAAATCCCCACAGAACTCCCCAAAAGGAACATGGTAAGCCATATAGAATACAGTAGTGATTTTATGTTTTGTGTTTTTAACAGGTTATGCATTTTGGAAAATACAGAGATGTAGCAGAATGTGGGGTAAGTCCAGCTAAGAAATTACAGCAATGCATTTAAGCTAGTTTAGTATTTATAATTTTCTTTCTGTTATTTTATCTTTCATTGGATTCTATGGATACATTTTTGGAGAACTGTAAAAGCATGGCTTTTCAAAAAGGCATTTGGGAATGAATTTGATCGTGCTACTCCAAATGGATGTGCATTGGACTTTTTGGTTATAATTGTATTAATTGATTTTTGTATTTAAGCTTAATTATTATTAATTAATTATTAATTATTAATATTAATACTGCAAGCAACTCAGAGTGTCAAGAAATGGAGTGGAATACAACTTGTAATAATAAATAAATCACCATCAAAATATTGTTTACTTTTTAATAAAGGGATAGTTTATATACCTTCCCCACCCTTCTCTTGTGCTCCTTTTTGAATAAAACAATATAACTGAACATTCATTTGCACTGAAATATCCTCATTTAGTTTACTGAATCAGTGACAAAAACTAGTCCTCCTAAACATGTTTTTGTAGAGATTGTGCCTCTATCCTATTTTGAATGTACAAGTCAGTGATGCCAATGTCAGCGGGTTTTGAGAGTACTGTACTAGCCTCTCACACAATCTAGTATTTTCCTTTTTCACACAAAGTATTGTTTGGGTCTACACTCTAGAAGATGAGCAACATTAGTCTGTTTCCACAAAAACAATAATTTTATATAACAGTTTTATTTTCATAAGCAAAACCTTGCTTTATCAGATATGTGAAGATTTACACCTATGCAAACACTCTAGAATGAATTTTTAAGATTTTTTTAATATGAATGTATATTTTTAGCATTGTCATTTAAACATTTACAATGCTTGGAACACATTTGAGATTGAATAATAAGTCTAAGACAGCGGCAGCATATAAGTTGTAGTAAATAATTTTACAATGTGTTCTATTCCTGTGCAGGAAGTCTGTATTACCCTTTTTTGAAATGTTCTGTTCCTTCCCTTTTCAAACATATATTCTACTTCTGTTGCTAGGGAGTGTTCTGGGATCTCTTCTACATGGTTTTCTTGTAAAACTTGTTTTTAGTTCACCCATGCCTATTTATATATCTATATCTCTTGCATATAGATATTTGGTGCTGCATTGGTGACATAAAAAACGCTTGGAAAATGTATTGATTATTAGTATACATTAATATAAGTTGTGTAGACTGGGATTTAATTTAAATTTGGCTCCATATACTTCACTAGTGCTTCATAATAGGATGAGAAATACAGTTACAAATAAATTATAAAATAAAATCAACTTTTATAGTTGTGGGTGTTTTAATAGTGTAAACAAGGAAATGTCATGCTTGAAATTATACAGGTCAAACTAGCACTATGCTATTGTTGCTATATTATAGAAAACCAGAAGTAGCATTTTTGTTATTTTATAGATGTCAAAAAAGTTGTTACTGGAAGAACATAATCTATTTGATCCACATAGAATAGAGTTCATTTCTTGTAATTCCTCAGGATAAACATTACTTTCTAGCACATTTAATTGTACATTTATTTTAAGAATATTTCCCTTTTTAAAAAATTAACATGTATTTCATTTTTATAACAGCTTTACAGTATTTTTCTTTTTATAGTATACTAATGATGTATAATATCTTTTCTTCTAGCCTCATCAAGAAATAGATTTAAATCCTAAACAAATAGTAACTGCAGATAGACAGACTTTTTACTGTGTTCCAGTGCCAGGAGAATCAGCATGGGTAAAAGAAATATCCTTTGTAGCTCATTAGATAGTGCACTGGTGTATAATGTATAATGATAGTAGTGATTATGCTAATAATGCAAATCCTTGAACACTTGAGAGAAAAATATTGGTTGCTTGCTTGCTTGATTATATGCCATCAGGTTGGTGTCAACTCTTAGTGACCACTGAGATAGATGTTCCCTAGGAAAGTCTGATCCCAACCTAGCCCTTCAGGTCTTCCAGTGATGCACCCACTGCCGCTGTGAGTCCATTCACCTTGCTTCTGGTTGGCCTCTTTTATTTTCTTCCACTCTGCCCAGCATAAGAAGTCCATATTCTTAGGGCAGCTAGATCTTTGCATCATGTGTCCAAAATACAATAATTTAAGCCTTTTCTTGGTTATCTGTGGTATTCTCCAACTCCAAAAAGAGTACTTTTTCTTCCCTGCTTCTTCAAAGTCCTATTTTTGCTTCCATAGAGTATTATAGAGAAAACTATTGCTTGCAGAATTCTGTCATGCCATCTATCTGTCTATATTTATTTATTTAGTATGCTGCCCAACTTAGGACAAAAAATGACTGGAACAAAAAAGAAATAAACCCACACATTCCAAAGAGACTACACTCACCCTCACCAAAGGTCTGGGTGAAGGGTCATATCTTCAGGGCCCTTCAAAATCCTAGCAGGATGGTTTTCCAAGGCCTTCATTGTTTTCCTAACAAGGGGTACTCTGTGGCATATTTTTTACTGCTGGTTCCTTTACTAATAATAGTCAATGCACAAGTAGCACATCTTGCTTGCATGTTCTGTCAATTTTAGATTGAACCTGACCATAAAACTAGTCAGCCTCCTTTTACATCAGTGGTTGGAACATAAACTTGGATAACCATCATATAGGGGTTGTCTGCAAAGTCTTATTGATATTATTTGGTCATTAACTGCATTCTACCCAAGAACTGACTTTATTCTATCCTTCCTTCATTTTTCATGTCTTCAATAGTAAACTATTTGATCTTCTGACGGAAAGTGTCAAATATAAGTCCATTTCAATTTGCTGATGCCAATTGAATTCCAATTTCTGTTTCATATATTCTACATACAAGTTAAATAAGATTATGTTGCCCTTTCATGCCACTTTTGAAGTATGTTTCATATTCCTGTTGCTTTCTGGTCACCATACAGTTCTTCAACAGGCAGACAAGATGGCCATATACCAAAATTGTTAAGCACTATCCACAGTTTGTTTTGATGTATATAGTCAAGAGCCTTTATATAATCAATAACCAAAAATAGACATTTTAGAGCTCTTTTTCCCTCTTTCATTATCATTCATGTGTTACATTGTGATCTTGGGTGCCCTGTTCCTTCTGAATCCAACTTGTACATCTGGCAGTACTCCTTCCACATATTGTTAAATTTTGGATAGTTTAAACTACTGTTGGATTAATGTATCCTGAAAATTAGGTCTTTAAGTACTGAAGAACAATAATTTATTTGGCTAATAAAATTTAATATTGGTTGAAGTTCTGAAGAGGCAGTTTGGAATGAGTGACCAGTGAAATTACTCATCAGGGATGCTGGTAAAAATATCATAAGTAATTCTAATTAGATTTATCAGGGATCAATTGCAATGGTCAGATGAAAGTTTCAACTTCAGAATTTACCCTTTGACTCCAACAGAAGCTGTAGATGATGAATAAAATGGCTAATTTAAAAAGGTTTTTTATTAATAAAAGTAACTTTTTAAGGAGTTTTCTTAAGTAGGATCAGGATTTTTTGAAATGTGCCTTTTTTATATTATCAGCTTGGCAATTAATAAAGGAAGCAGGTTTGGGGACAGTTTTTTTTTTTGTTTGTTTTTGTTTGGATCATGTGCATGAGTTGGGAGAGAAAATACCTCTTCCAAGATGTTTGTGATGACTAGATAATATTTCCCTATATCAAGTGCTAAAGAATTTTGATAAGGTGGGAAGAAGGTAATTTGTAGAGAAATGAGCATGTATTAAGCAGCTTGGCAACTTTTTAATTACTTTTTGATGGTGCAGCCTCCCTAAACTGATGACAGTATAGTACCTTGGTTAGACGTGTTTCCAAAATTTGGTGATACAGATTGTATTATTATTTTTTCTGCATTGTTGTTATCTGCCCAGGGTTGTCTATTCAAGGTAGGCAGCCATGTAAATTTCTTAAATAAATACAGTAACATTTAAGGATGAAAGATCTGATACTTCAAGCCAAATCATGTTCCTTCCTTATTCACATATAGTCTGCTACCACTTTTCTAGCATTATTTTTTAATTTGTCCACATTCATTCTTCAATATTTCAACAAAACTATTTAAAAATTCTGCAAGAGTATGAAATATTACATGATGTAGTTATGCATTAAACTTAAAAAATACTATTATCCTTTTCTTCACATACATCTTGGGAAAGGATAGCATTGCCTGAACTTTAAATTAAATGTTTATATAGAATTAAATTTCCAGATTAATTTATTCATGCTATCAGAACTATTTTGTCCTTAACTTAAAACTTACGCTTATAATAGTGCAAGTCAAGCTCGAGTTTGCCCATCTACATCCTACACACCAAGTCGCCACAAGAGGAGTTACGAGGATGATGAAGACATGGAGTTGCATCCATCAAAACAGAGAGAGCAGCACCTGGGTATCAGCTGAGATAGTGTTGTCTTTCTCTTGAAAATCACTTATTTTTCACAATTAGTACTTTAGTGCATTCATTTGCAATGAATGGTTATATGCATTGTTGGCTTATTATATTTTTAGAATTTGATTTTATATACCATGTTGATTTACTAGTTTTTGAAATAATTAGGTGGGTTCAGGGATAGTCTCATAAAGAGCAAGACTCTGATTAGTTTAAAAACACCATTAGTCTGAAGTTCTTGATGTCCATGGCTCAATTTGTAGCTGCAGATAGATGATTCACACACCAGTATTTGCAAATACTGTATTCTTGAAAAACAAAGATGATTCTGGATTGTAGAAGGAGCAAGAGTTAAATTAGGCAAATTAATGGAGAGAAGATAGATGAACTGTTAGCCATGAAAATAAGTAGGACAATGTGTAACTGAATACCAGATACAGCATAAAAACAATGAAGAGGGTTGTGAACTTCATGATTCCCTTTATTTAGCTGGCAGTTGTTGAAAAAAGAATGTTGAGTTGCATTAGAGGTGGGCCATTTGCAGAGTCCTCTCTATTTTTGTACTTCTAGCCAGTTGTAAAAACACTCCATAAATAATCAGAGTCCCAAGATAAGCACTTTGTTCTAGGCCGTTGCTGCCAGATGTTGAGGTCAGAGAGAAAGAAATGGAAGTATAAGAAAGAGATATAAACAAAAACTAACAGCTTTCCCCCTCTTTTGCTTCTAGCCATTCCCACTGTTTGCTTAAGCCTTACACTTACAGTATTCTGAAGAGAATGCTCGTTTGCTTAGTTTGATCTAGGACTTCATGCCCATTTGTAAATTAAAATACTTTTAATTTACAATTCTTATTCTGAAAGGAATCTAAGCTCCAGTTTTTGCAACATGCAACTGTAATTCAGCATGTTCTAAATCTTCTTTCAAAAGCAGCAGGAAGTTTTAATTTCAAATCATGGATTTCAAGGTAGTAGAAACTGTTTCTTTAAAATTCTAGGAAATATACCTGATATCCATGGGAGTGGAGAGCCAAAGCGATTAGAAACAGAAGCTTCTGCAAGGCATCAGATGATTTCCTTAAACTGCTCATCTCCACTAGATCTGAATTTTCCACTCCCAGGAGAGAAAGGTCCTGCATGTCTTGTGAAGGTAATAATCTTTTGAGCAATATCTGAAACAGAATCCCCTTGGTATGTGTTAGAGGTGTGGAGGTTTGTTGAAATTTACATTTAGAACTGGTGTACAAATCAAAACTGTACCATATATTAAATTACACATCACACTGATTTGATATTCATTGATAGTTACAAGTAACAAGCCTTACACAAAGCCTGTCACTGAAGGGTATGGTGATCCAGCATGTATTGTTAGGATTCAAAACACTGTAATTCTGCACAGCTATATTTTTTTTTTTATTTAACCAGACATTTCAGAATTAATCCTTAATATTATTTGTTCAGGTGATCTTATAAAGTTTATTTATTTATTTAAGTTTCTAAGCTTCCCCACTCCAAACAACTCTGGTCGGCTTCATGAAATACATGAAATTAAAAAACATCAGTACCATATAAATGACAAACAGGCATAAAACTATACAATGGATCAAAACTATCTGTCCAAACCCCTAGTAAACTCATGAGTCCATCCACCCATTTTAACCCAAGGCATGAGGGAAAAGCCAGGTTTTTAAGGAACACATAAAGGCTGGCACAGTAGAGATCATGTGGATGACTTTCCAAAAGGCAGGCGCAGCAGCAGAGAAGGCCTGCTTCCTGAGTCCCACTAGTTACATAGTTTAACTGATGGAACTCAAAGCTAGCCAACCTTGTTGGAAAACAAGACAGGCAGACGTTACTGGAAACAGGTAGTCCCTCAAATAGCAAGGTTCTATCACATATATGGTTTTTTTGAAGTGTTCCTTAAATGTACAGCGGAGTATCTTCACCATGCTGAAATTGCTTGACCTGAGCTAATGGAAGATCCAGAGGACTCATATCGATGTTGAACAGGAGGGGAGAGAGCACTGAGACCCAAGATACCCCACATATCATTGGCTTCAAGCTCAATCTGTCCTCTCCACCCAACATCAGCTAGGGCTAGTCATGCAGAAAAGAGGAGAATCACCATAGCATTGCACCTCCCACTCCCCACAGCAATCCAAAACAATACTATTGTTAATGGCATTAAAAGTCACTGGGTGATCAGGGAGGATCAGGATGGTATCATCATCCCCATCCAATTTTTCTTGATGTTTTTCTTGTTGTCTTTGTTGTTTTTCCCTGATGTAAGCTGCCCAGAATCATTTTGGAGTCAGGCAGCCTCTAAATCTCAGGAAAAAAAAATCCACCACAGGTCTTTAACAAACATGACCTAACAAACATGACCAATGCCATTGCTGTGCTATGTCATGACCTGAAACCTAAATGAAAAGGTTATTTATGCACTTCATATAATAATGTATTTTCTATGGGTCAAAACAGAAACAAAGGAACATATTTACGTGTTGTTATGAAGCTGCACTGTTTAATGAGTATATGTGATTCCTAAGGAATTTTAAAAAGTGAATATAAAATGTAATGGAAATTCTAATCCAATACTTAACAGAAATGTTAACATTTACAAGTTATTTTCTCTTTCCCATTTCCTCTCAATTAAATTTTGTCCAACTTGAAAGGAGACAAATAACGCTAATAAAATATTTAAGGTTCCAAGAAGTACATTCTAAGTTATATTCATGGCTCAAGGCTCAAATGGTATTTGAAGTCAACGTTTTATGGTGGCTTCAGTCTTTCAGGAGATGATTTCAGAAGGTGGTGCTATAAATTCCTCTTTGATGCATGATCATTATCCTATTAGCCCTCAGGAGTAGTCCCTTGTGCTATTTAGCACACATATGATACTGTTAGGAAAGTTTGTCCTGAGTTTTGGGGTCAGTGCCATCAATACACATGCTTCCCGTTTCTGTTCCTTTCCTATAAGAGCCTGTTCAAATTATAAATTAATGGTGGATATAAATTTTAAAATATGTCTGATCTATGGATTAGATATTTTATTTTTGGAACTGGAGGTCATTAAAATGTGGAATTTTAGTGGAGGCTAATTCTTGTTTTGTTCAGTAATACAATAAATTCCATTTTTCAAATCACTTCTCTAGTCAGTAAATTAGAGTTTTTTTCTGCAATCAGACTCATTCTTAAAGATGTATTCTGCGGTTCCTTTGTTTTATTTATTTTATATATTTTTATTTTATTTTCTATCCCGCCTTTATTATTTTTATAAATAACTCAAGTGAGGTGAGTTGGGCTGAGAGAGAGTGATTGGCCCAGGGTCACCCAGCCGGCTTTCGTGCCTAAGGCGGGACTAGAACTCACAGTCTCCTGGTTTCTAGCCCAGCACCTTAACCACTAAACCAAACTGGCTCTCAGCTTTATACTTTTATTTCCTTTTATTTTTAATATGCTTACAAAGTTAAAGCAAAATCTATCAAAATTATATTACATTAGCTGCACTGCATGTAAATTTGACGATTTTTGCTTATCCATAAGCATGAAATTTGTAGTATAGAATATTTAACCTGGAAAACAGAACAGTGAGTTAATTTGTGAGTGGAAGAAAATAAAGTGGTTAAAAGAATATGGAGAAAAAATAATTTCCTTTTGTTTCGGATACCTGTCCTATTGAAGCTATTATCTCTAAGTTTTTGATCGGTGGAAAGTCAAGCAAAGAACGATGGGGGGGACTGTCTTCTCATTATGTGGCCAAAGTATTTCAGTTTTGCCTTTAATATCATTCCCTCAAGTGAGCAGTCTGGCTTTATTTCCTGGAGTACGGACTGGTTTGATCTTCTTGCAGTCCAAGGCACTCTCAGAATTTTCCTCCAACACCACAGTTCAAAAGCATCTATCTTCCTTCTCTCAGCCTTCCTTATGGTCCAGCTCTCGCAGCCATATGTTACTACGGGGAACACCATTGCTTTAACTATGCGGACCTTTGTTGTCAGTGTGATGTCTCTGCTCTTGACTATTTTATTGAGATTTGTCATTGCTCTTCTCCCAAGGATTAAACGTCTTCTGATTTCCTGACTGCAGTCAGCATCTGCAGTAATCTTCGCACCTAGAAATACAAAGTCTTTCACTGCGTCTACATTTTCTCCCTCTATTTGCCAGTTATCAATCAGGCTGGTTGCCATAACCTTGGTTTTTTTGAGGTTTAGCTGCAAGCCAGCTTTTGCACTTTCTTCTTTCACCTTCATCATAAGGCTCCTCAGTTCCTCTTCGCTTTCAGCCATCAAAGTGGTATCATCTGCATATCTGAGATTGTTAATGTTTCTTCCAAAGGGAAACTATGGGTAATAAAACGTGAAAACAGAAATGTCTGATCCTATTGCAGATATGTGAGAAAAGACAGTTATCATACAAACCTTCTCCCATAATACCAAACCATAATTTATTACTGTGTTCAAGTAGTCATTGCTTTTAAGGTACTTCCACATTGTCTTACTGTAATTTCTCCTCTTAAACATATTATCTTTGTGGCAGATATACGAAAATGGGGACAGTTTCAAAGTGAATGATATTCTTGAGGTATATGGGATTTTGTCTGTCGATCCTGTCCTGAACATGCTGAACAATGAAGAAAGGTAACATTTTAGCAATGATAAAATGCAAGTTTGCCATCTTTTGTTATTGAAAAAAATTGCATATTTGGTCCACAAATAGTATGTAATTTTTAAAGTTACTGTAAAATATTAGCAGCAATACATAGTTTTCTTCTTTGTCAGTGTGCTTCAGAAAACCTGAAAAACAGAAACTCATACCAATATTTTTTTTTGAAGATTAATGCTAGCCCACAAATTGCTATTTTACAGCCAGCAAGTTAAGTGTGGTCTAATGAATGGAATGTTGAATCTAGAACTAGATTTTAGAAATCTGGATTTGAGTCCCAATTCTCCTGTGAACTCAGTACAGTAATCTATAATGCTAAGCCAGGATTTGAACAGCTTATAACAGCACAGTTTGCATATCATCCTGTTAAAGTCAACATACTTTATGTCTGGATTCATACAAAGTTTAAATAGCATAAGTTAGCTTTCCTCAATCTATGCACTCTCCAGATGTGTAACCAAATCCCAGAATTCCTCAGTCAGCTGAGACATTGTTGAGAACCCTGTAAGCTGAAATCCACATAGATCGAAGGAGCCTAGGTTTGGGAAGTTTGGCATAAATAATTATTTACGGACTTGAGGTTCATAACTGTATGAGAAAATGACACATTTTATAAAGTATTAAAATACAAAATAAATAAGCATAAGTATGATGTAGATTTCCAATACAAAACTAAGTTTAGCTTTTGCTGTGTATGTATATATATACATACATACACAGCAAAAGCTAAACTTAGTTTTACATACATACACAAACACATACAGAACACTCAGGACATTTCCACTTCCTAGACACCCACTTCAAAAGGATAGCTGATGTAGAAGTTCCATTATTTGCAGAAAAGAGATAGTTCCTCAAAGAAGCTTGTAGTCCCTCCAATCAGTAAGATAAACTGAATATGTGTACATTAATTTACATTTGCTGTACAGGTACTGTAGTCCTCACCAACCGCAATTAGGACTGGCAACTCTGTCGCTAAGCAACATGGTGATAAAGTGAAACATCATGTGACTGCACCGATTTCTGATGTCAGTTCTGGCTGCAGTCGTGAAGCGAATCACAGTCATTAAGCATGACATCATGTGACCGCAACTTGCAGCTTCCTGCTGGCTTCCCCACTGACTTTTCTTCACAGAAGCCGGCTGTGAAGGTCTCAAATGGTGATCACATGATTGTGAGGTTGCTGCGTCAGCCAAAACGTCAAGGACAGGTTGTAAATCTCCTTTTTCAACACTGTTGTAAGTTCGGTTGCTGAACGAGTGGTCAGCAAGCGAGGACTACCTGTGATAGAACTTGTTCCCAAAACTCCTGTCATAAACTCATTCTCTTCACTGAAAAATGACTCAGTATTTTATTCTAATATTTATTTTGTTTTAGTTACAGATGATCCTCATTTAACAGCCACTTGTTCAGCAACCATTCAAACTTACAGTGGTGCTGAACGAGCGGTAGTTATGACCAGTCCTTGTACTTAACAGCTATTGCAGCATCACCACGGTCACATGATTGCAATTTGCAACCTTCCCTGCTGGCTTCCAACAAGCAAAGTCAATGGGGAAGCCAGCAGGAAGTCACAAGTGACAGTTACATGAGGTCCTCACTTAATGACCCTTGTGGTCCTTGCTTAACGATGGCAACTGGAACTACCATCGCTAAGCAGCATGGTCACATTGTATTTCAACCTACAACCGCGTCACTTAACGACAGAGTTTTTAGTCCTAATTAGCATTGTTAAACAAGGACTACATGTATTTTATTATTTTGTGGGCAATGTCTCAAATATTCATTTGAAACATTAATATACTGTACCTCATTTTCATGGAAAATAATTGTTACAAATAATATCAAACGCTAGAGTATACTGCATGTTCATAATGCTTCACTTCTATGAACATCTTTTTGCAGCCTTCATTTACTAAGTTGTGTATAATCGGTATTTTCAATCTGATTACATCATGAGACACATACCTAAAAAGTATCCCTGCATAGCCCATCTTCTGCTTTCATTGTGAAGGAGAATTTGAAATAGAATGAAAGAGGTGAATCCCAACAGTACTTAGTTTATTGTAGCCATGTGAAGAATAAAAAGGTTGTATCAGTTCTTTATATTCAAGAGCACTTTTAAAAGAGATAATTGAGGGGTTTATTTTGATTGCTGCAAAAGTATGAATTAAAATAAATTCAAGAACTTAATTTGTTCTGATTATGATATTGACATTTTATGTTTAAAGGAAGTACCTTTTTCTTTGAAAGGAAAAAGTGTTGCATGAAGTTCAGAAGTTAAATGTGCCTAAGTACAGCTATTTTTATTTTTTAGGGAGAATTCCTCATCTCCAGTGGAGTCTATGGATTGTATGGATACAATGGAAGAACAGAGAGTTCATAGTCCTCCAGCATCATTAGTTCCCAGAATCCATGTGATCCTGGCACAGAAACTTCAACACATAAATCCGTTGTTGCCTGCTTGCCTTAATGAAGAAGAAAGCAAGAGCTGTAAGTATTCAGCTGTTTAGGGAAGATTACCTTGTTACTATTGAATGCCTATATTGGATTTTATTGTTTCCACTTCTTCATGCACAAAAAGGTCAGTTTGTTCCTAACTTCCTTAGTATTTAAATCATAAAGGTACATCTCTAAACGTTGTATAAGCTGTCTTCCTCCTCCTTTGGGTCAGGGAGATCAGTGTTTAACAGCCATTTACTTTTCTGCCTAATAATAGTAGATGCACTGAATAAATATTATCAATTATCATCAGTTAACAAGCTTAAGAGTATTTCACTTTTCAATTTAATATTATTGAAGTATAAATGAAAATTTAAAAGTAAATGTTATTGAAACAGCATAAAATCATAAAGAATATTTTATTTTATCGAATGACATTATAAGCAGTCTAACTATTATATGTATGTCAGTATGTTCATTGGTCTTGTCCTATAGATGGCTGTTACATACCTGAAGCTAATCAGCAAACCTCAGAGAGTTAAGCATGACTAAGATATAGAAGCCAGTCAGAAATGCTCTCTTCTCCACAACTAGTTTCATTCCCATATCCTTTTACATTTAAACTTCCCTTATTAGATTCAAAAAAATGAAGGAATAGCTAGCTAGCCTATTCAGCAGAAGGAAGTACTAATATTCTACTGTGGCATAGTCTTGATTATGGCGTCTATGTAATAATCAGAAGTGTCCAGCTTGCTTGATGGTGGTCCTAAATTTCACAGGAAACTTAAATTTTAGGGTCTATCCTCCCTCATAGTAGTAATGCTCTTTATCTTGCCAAATACATCTCTATGTTTATATAATTATGTTTCTGAAAAATCTGTAGACTACCTGTATGTGATGGCAACAGTGCTCATTTAACTTGTAAAATTATTTCTGCTTTTGAAGTACAGATTGTCTATAAAGTGATTTGTGGAAATATTCTGAATATTGTAACAGTTGTTCCCATAGTGACTTTTCAAGGAGAGTTAAAGTACTATCATATGCACCTATGATAGATTAAATATGGCCTCATATTTTTAATGTGAGGTGGAGAGGGGGTCGAGAGGGGAATAGATCTACATGGGGATGGTTGCTATAGACCAATCCTCCCACATTTGGACTGTTTTAGATTCACCATTTGGATTCTTTATCTTTATTTTTATCTCTATTTATATTATTTATTACTGTATTTTATTCTGTGTATTTATGGTTATGGTTTTTTAATCAATTGTTGTAAACCGCCCAGAGTCCCCCGACGGGAGGAGATGGGTGGGGATAAATTAGATAGATAGATAGATAGATAGATAGATAGATAGATAGATAGATAGATAGATAGATAGATAGATAAAATAAATTGGCTACAGCAGTGTTTCTCAACCCTGGCAGCTTTAAGCTGTGTGTACTTTAGCATACTGGCTGGGGAATTCTGGGAGTTGAAGACCACACATCTTGAATTTGCCACGGTTGAGAAACACTGAGCTACAGACTTGGTGTGGCATCAAGGAAATTTTTAGCTAGTGAGCAGTCTAACTGCTGGTTAGTTTTACTTATTTGATAGAAATATTGGGCCAGTTTCTGACAAAATTGACTTTTGTCCAATGGACAAATAGCAGCTGTGCTAGCTTCCAAAATCAGCTGGCATTTGAAGCTACAAAGATTACTTACAGAGCTCTCATATTTTAGGGAAATGATTCTCTTTTAATACATGGCCAAAACAATCATGATGCTGTGAAGAAAGAAAATATCTGAGGCTTAAGCTAATCATGCAAGCAGGTTAAATTTCTTACAGACCATCAAATCCAACTTGATTACAGTCATTCCCCATCATCAGTGTCAGCATTGCTTCAGAACATGTCCAGCCCCTTAGACTCTTAAAAAAAAGAATATCCTCAGTTTAATGGTAATAAAAAGAGTTCCTTTGATTTAAAAACTAAATGTAATAAATTAATAAAATAATTGATAATGTATTGGGTGGTACATTCCTAAGCTTTTTAAAATATTTATTTAGTTCAGGTGTTCATTTTATTTCATTTTTTTATTACAGCATTAAGATCTATTGTTCAGTATGAAACTCAGCCTAATAAAATTAAACTAAAAAGTATTTGATTTTATGGTTAGTACAGAGTTGTACTAACTCTGTTAGACTGTATATCAGACTGTCTTCTGCAGATAATAATTAAGTGTATAGAAAAAGTCATTGTTTATTATTTCTGATTCTTGCCTATTTCTGTCCATTGTAGTTGTTTCCAGTTTTATGTCTGAACTGTCACCAGTTAGAGCAGAGCTTCTTGGCTTCCTCACTCATGCCTTTTTGGGAGACAGCTTAGCTGCCGAATACGTTATATTACACCTCATTTCCACAGTGTAAGTAACACATTCACCTATTGAACATATCTGAGCTTGGATCTTGTGGGATAGTAGGAAAGGGGGAAAAAAAGAATCTAGACACAGTGTTATTTTGCCACCTAAAATGATTCTAACTGTTATACTGCAAATAAATAATTTGTGCTTATCTTTCCAATATATAGTGGTATTATCTCTACTGTGGTGAGTAGATTTCAGTTGCAACCCTAATACACATTTATTTAGGGAGCTTCCTTGAAGTTCCGTAACAGTTTGAATCACTCTTTTATCCACACAGTTGCTAAACTTAGTCACTGGGCTGAAAGTAAAAAAAGCTGTCTAGAAGGAGTTTACATAACAATGTTAACTCCTTCTAGACAGCTTTCTTTTCCTTTCACTTTCCTGCTCCTAGCCTTTTCTGAATTAAAGTTGAGGAGGGGAAGAGGGAAAAAATAACTCCTTTTTTGAGCCTTCTTGGAGAACCAGCATCTGTATCTGCTCTGTTATGATTCTCAGGCTGTCTTTTCCGATGTAGCTCTTTTTCTCTGCGGTCCAGTCCTTCACAATCTAGTCCACTTTGTAGATCCTTCCTTCCTGCTGGGATCATCCAACGAACATTCCACCTTCCTCTGGTAATCACTATTTTAGCCATCCTGCTCCTTTAATACAGGAACAGCATCTCCAGTCCAGATAGCAACACAAAGCAAAACCAAAACTCCTTTTCCTGACCATTCTGCCAGTTATAAATCTTGTCCTAGAAGGCAGCTGTGTGCTCACTGGTGTCCTAATTAAACCAAAAACATTCTAGCTGCCTAGATGATTCTTCTCTTGTACCTGGCATGAAGACAAGAATCCACCCTTGAGACAAAATACATCTCAGTCTCTTACCCTGCCAAGATCTAAATGTTGATTTCTACAAATGAAGGTGGCTGTCCACGGAAAAATTTCCCTGAAACATAAGAGGCTATGTTTAGCAAGTTCTACAGTCCGCTTGCACCCATAGAGGTTATAAATATGTAATGTAGAGGGGACCATCCAAAGCAGTATGGCAGAGAACTGAAGATGGAGAGAGCAATTGAAAAAAATGTTCTTGCCTGATGGAGCTACTTGAACGAAACTCCATTTAAAGATTACTGTGTTTGACAGGAGGAAACTGGCCTTTATATAACTTTTTTAAAATTAATACTTAATGCACATTTAGCAGATGATTGTGCTTATAGGCCTCCCAGAATAAAAAAATGACCTGAAAAATTATTAAAGGAAACAAAAACATGAATGCATTCAATCAGAACATGCAGATTAAGCATGTAAGGCCTAGAAGAAGAAAAAGGTGTACTTTTTAATTTTTTCTTGAGTTGTTGTATCTTTTGTACGTAAATGTTTGGCATTTTTGTAACCCCAGAATCCAAAATGTTAGTATTCTAAATCAACAACTCTAGTATGCTAACACAAGTGTCATGTTGGAAGTAGGAAAAATATTTGCCAGGGGAAGAGGCAAATGCAGTAAACAGTTATGAGTTGAAATTCATGAATATCCATACATTTATTTTTATAGCAGCTCAATTGAGGTATGGTAATTTTTTGCAGCTTATGTAGTATTGTCTTCTGAATATGATCAAAGGCCAGTAGAAACTAGCATTGTATTTAAGTGCTAAGTACATGAAGTTCTGTACAAAAAAATTTACAAGTTGTTACAAGAAGCATGGGATGATCTGTCAGTCCTCTGTATCAGTGCAGAAGCCAAGCAATCAGCAGCTCTCTCCTTTGCGTCTGCTGTAAAAATATAGCAGACTGTACTGCAGGGATGAAAAAATACTTTCTTTTTCTGCTTGTCTGTATTAATGTTTTTAAAAAGCAGCCCAGAAACTTCGGAGCTTGTTTTCAAAGGTGTAATAAATATTTCTTGAACAAAATTTTTAACTTGGATTTTCTAGGCCCATATCTAGTATTTATATTGTCCAGAAGAAATCTTATGGTTGTCCTAGAATTTAAGTGTGGGGGCTTTTTTGTTTTGTTTTTTGTCCATGCATTTTCTTGGCAACGCTGTGGTTTGCCATTGCCTTCTTCCTAGGTCTGAGAGTGACTAGCCTGAAGGCACCCAGCTGGCTTCATGCGTAAGACTAGAACTCATGGTCTTTTGGTTTCTAGCCCAGTATCTTTAAGCACTAACCAAACTCTCAGTAGTAGATGTAAGTAATTTTTAGTTGTTTGATAGTTATATCCTACATCTGCATACAGGCTTTCCTTGCCTGAGAATTATTGCCCATAGAACATATTATCAAAGGATATTGTATAGTATTACCCACATTGTATTTGCCTTAACAGACCACTGATAAGAGTCCATAGACAATTAAAAAAATTAAAAATAGCAATGTATGCATCTCCCATTCATCATTTTAAAAAAAAAAGATGACAAACTCAACACTTTAAACCATGTCAACATTCTCTGCTGCCTGAAATATCAGTGAGAGGAAGTACAAGATTTTAAAATAGTTTCCTGTGTGGGCAAGGATATCACATATTTCCATAGCTATGTTCCTAATACAGTTTTCAGCTATCTGTAAATCTGCAAATATTATATACTTGCTGGTGCTTTTTCATAATTACTCTACTAATCTCAATGTTTACATGCTTTCAAAGTATCAATATTCTCTTTAGCTAAAAGCATTCCTAGCATGAAATAGCTTACAAAGATCAGCAATACAAGTTCTTGCTCTCAGCCTTATATTTCTATTTTTTGTGTTACCTAGCTATGCAAGAAGAGATGTCCTTCCTCTAGGAAAATTCACCCTGAATTTAAGTGGCTGTCCAAGAAACAGTGTCTTCACAGAGCATGTATACCGTATTATTCAGCAGCTTGTTCCTGCAGTAAGAACTACATTTATAATCTGTGTGCATTAAGTGTTAGTTCACATCAGTATCTGAGTTCACCTGTCACATTAAGTTGTAATGAATTTGGCTTTTAATACTATGAACCCAGCCATTTGTAAGCCACAGTTTATGTCTTAATGCAATGTGTAAATCTGGTCAGTCATAGCTTAGCCAACTTACTGTACTTCTGATTGGGTACTTAAATAGAAAATTCAAAATACTGTATATGTATATATAAGGAAGCAGGTATTTTTCCAGTAACTAAAAGCTGTCTGTGTACTGGTTCTATGATAGTTGGCTATATGAATATCCAGTATTTAATGTGATACCTGTATACAGGCAGTCCTCAACTTACAACCATTCATTCAGCGAGCATTCGAAGTTATGACAGCACTGAACGAATGCTGGCTATGACCGGTCTTCCGAGTTCCAGCCATTTCAGTACCCCCACAGTCACGTGATCACGATCTGGGTGCTTGGCAACTTGCTTAAACGTACAACTGGTTGCAGCAGAAATCTCCATTTGCGATCTTCCCTGCCAGCTTCCCCAGAAAGTCAACAGGGAAGCTGGCAGAGAAGGTTGCAACTCACAGGAAGGTGTCCCCCACCCACGCTCCCTCCCCAAGCCTTCCCTCACAACTCATGCACCCCCACGCACACTCCCCGAGCCTCGCTGCACGTCCCTCACACACACCTCCCTGCACCTTTGCACACCCCCACTCACTCTTCCTGACTCTCACTGTGCCTCCCTTGCACCCTTGTGCACCCTCCCCAACCCTCGCTGTGCCTCCCTTACACACCCCTGTGCACCCTTCCCTCACCATGCCTTCCTTGCACCCTCCCTGTGCCCTCCCCCACCTGGCAGCAGCACTTACTTGCCTGCCAGCCTGCTTGCAAACCACCTGGGACTTGCAACTTCTGGCCAGCTTCCCCACTGACTTGGTTTGTGGGAAGCCAGCAGGAAGTTGCCTCACTTAATGACAGTGGAATTTAAGACCACATCTGCTTTGTGATGGAAATTCCAGTCCCAATTTCTGTCATAAGTTGAAGTCTACCTGTATGTCACCAATGGATCACTGATTGCATGGCATTTCTAGAATGATGAATCTGTACCCACAAGACAATTTACCTTAATTCCTCTATGGCTCAAGGAAATATAGCTGCCATAACTTTAATGATATGATTTCTGCCCTTGCTTATTTGCCAGTTGCTCAGTTATAATGAAAAGAGACAAAACTAAAGTGTAATTAAACATCCTGTCTGTGTATGTGTATAATGCAGTTTGTTTCATGCAATGTCGTGTGTAGTTAAGGGCAATGTCATGTGAGCTTAGTGCTTTCAAAGACAATGGAACATGTGCAGGATTCTGTCTTTTGTAACCAATTTGCAAAAATTTTATTACAGTTCTGATTTTTGAAAATGTTTACTAACTTATCTAAATGTTTTGAAAGAATGTATTTCTTGTACTGTAGAAGGATCAGGTGTCCTTAGCCAGAATATCTGTAATTACTTGACTCCTTAATTTTTATTAAATTATTAACCTCTACTGTCAGTTTTAGTGAAATATAGTAGCTTAGTTCTCTATTAGGTACAAGTTCCAGCTGACAATTAATTTTAGTCATTTTTCTTGGCAGTCGTATCGCCTACAGATGACCATAGAGAACATGAACTGCTTAAGGTTTAATCCCCACAAGGACTATACAGCTAATCGTTTAGTCAGTGGAATACTACAGCTGGCAAACAATACCTCTTTTGTCATAGATGAAACCCTGCTGGAGCAAGGACAGCTTGACACAAAAGGTTAGTATTCATGGATATTGTCTCAGTTCAAACATCTTGCATAAATAAATGTTAAGAAACCACATCGTTACTGTTTAGAAGCAAAAAGAGTTGTCTCTCTAATTTTGTCCATTTTACAGTATATAAGCACGTCTGCTTATCTTGTCATCTGTCAAGTTATAAATGTTAAATAAATAAAGTTTATAAATAAGTTGTAAATGTATTATAAACAGTAAATAACTTTTCAGTGTACAGGGTACCTAGGTTAGTATATTATAAAAGTATAATTAAAACTTTTAAGAACACCAAAAAACATAGGAGCAAAATAATATATAAGTATTTGAAACAAATACTGTAAGTACAGCAAGAAATAAGATCAGACGAAGGTTGAGTATGGTTGCTTAGTTACTGTTACAACTACTGAGTGAGTTTGGAGAAAAGAAATTGATCTAAGTGGAAATAGGCTAATCCCTATTTAAAACACAGATAAATTTTCTTCATCTTTGAAGATTTGACACCAAATTCATCTTCTGAAACCCAATTATCTTATAACCAGAGGAAGGCAGGAGTTATACAACTTTTCGTGGAGCTCGGTTACCTTCTTCACAGGAATAACAGTATAGGCATACAAGGCCTGTCTCCCTTATATCACAATTATTTCACCAGATTCTACTCTTTTTTTATCTATGTGGGATTTTCACATAGCTATTGTTGAGGGATGTTACCTGTTAACTCAGTCACACTGCTTCCCAGTTATCTGCTGCTGTCAACAGAGACCTACACCAATAGAGGAGAATATCTGTAGCTCACGGTAAAACTGTGGAGTCCTTGGTGTTCTCTGAGCCTGGTTGTTTTCTTGCAGACGTTTCATTAACCAACTAGGTAACATCTTCAGTGCTAGAGGATAGTGAGGCTTGCTGTTCGTTTATCTTGAGTAGCTTGCCCTGTCGGTGTTGATAGTGGTATGGTTTTCTCCTTGGTAGTTCCTTGATTAGGCTTGCTTGATTGTCTGAGTTGGTAGTTTCTTGATTGGGGTATTGTTTATAGCTTGATTATTTGTCTGGTGTTAATCCCTGCTTATCTGAGTGTTGATTGCTGGGGAGGAGGTGTTCTGGTCTTTTTGTTTTCTTTTTAGCTTTTTACTGTCTCTTTTGAAAGGTGTGTAAATGTTGTTTATCTCTATGTGCCTGTTGTTTATGTGCCTGTTGTTTATTCCATTATCTATGTGCTGTTGTTTACCTCTGTGTGCCTGTTGAACCCCACTGCCTTCTAGCACTGAAGATGTTACCTAGTCAGGTATGTTACCTAGTTCACCCTATGATTCCCATTGGACATACATTGCTGGTAAAGGTGATGGAAAAAATTTCTGGAGCCAGGCTTGGCATGCTTTCCCTAGCTTATTAATTATTCACTCACATTCTGGCAAGCATACAGACACATGTTTGAAACAATTAATTTGTTAAATGTACTGAACAAGAAAAAATATACCAATTTGGTGTGTTCTACTTTTTAGGATAAGAGAAATTCTTCCCTTTGTAGACAAAAGGGAGTATTAAAGGAACATATAGGGTAGTCTTGTGGTCAACCTTTACCAACTGCAAGTAAGGTACTCCAAGTGTGAACAGTTATGTACATCTTGTTACTTTTCTCTGTATTTAATTATCAGCTGTTGAATTTAGTCTAGGTACCTAGGGAAGAATTTACTTTAAGAAAAAGTAAAGCTATTTCTAAAGCATTACAAGTCATAATAGTGTTTTGGTTTTACTATCTTTGGTAGATAAAAATAGTAAATATAATCTTGGACTGAAACTAATATTGTAGCAACACATGGTGCTCTTGTGGTCTTACTCTTCTCATAAGTTCTAAGGGCCTGGATTACTACGCTGCAGGTAGATTTTCTTCCAGCTCTGCTAAGGTAAAATCAGCTTTTTCTCCCATAAAAGAACATTGACAAATTTCTTGTGTTACTTAGTCTTTAAAAGGTTGTAACCTCAACCGAAGATGCTCCAGAAATGAAGAAATTAACTAAATCCAAGATAGCCATTACATTTCATGCTTTCTGAAGAAAATATGAAAACAATGCATGTATTTCAAATCATATTTTTGTGAGCATACTATTATCAGTAAGATGGAATAGCTAGTGTTCTGTTGTAGTTCCTCATAATGAGTGTGATGATCTTTGAAGAATATTACAGGACCTTTTCTAGATCTGGGGGAAGATAAATTATGATCAGGAGTTTTGAATGTGCACACACTCTCGTATATCAAATCATAACTTGGTTTGTATAGTACATGCTAAGTCACAGCATTAATATTGTCTGAAACTAAATCTTAGGTTAAATTGTCGAAGTGCTCTGTACAGATTTGATTCTAATTTACTGATGTTAACAATGATTCCAGATGTCATCCAAACAAAAGGGTAAATTCCATTTAATAGCTTTTAGCCATAGAGTCATAGACATAGATTGGTTTGGCTGCACAATGGAGTCATTCCAATTGCAGGGTTTCTACTACACTAGGCTCTTTTTTTCAGTCTGGAAATTACACAGTTGAAACACAGACACCACGATAATAGAAGAGGGTCCATCCTTTTCCTGCCCCTTCACTATGGCTATAATCCCAATCAGCCCACTGTTGTTTGTTTGTTTGTTTTTGAAAGGTGGGGTAGGAAGATACAAGAAAAGTATCAGGCAGTCAGGTATCACAAAAATAACTGGCATCAACTGGCAGAGTGGACTAGCCATGGTTCATAGAGTCACTTATAAGCCCATAAGTAAGTTTCTCATCCATATCTTAGACTAAATTAAGCATTTCAAGTGAATACTCCCCCTGTGAGACAGTGGTAATAGTCTTTAAAATTTAAGGAGTTATGCAGCACTGCTGCTGCTGCTGCTGTTTCCAGCTGGTACAATATAATGAACATGTGTCCTTAGTCCTGACAAGTAAACACTACAATACTTTTGCAGGCACATCTTCTCCAGAAAAATGTAATGGGAATTAAGAAATAAGCAAGGCAATGGCATTACTTGTATTAAGTGCTTTGAGACTGTTGGCTGACCTTGTTTGGGCTAAAAGATAAGTAGGGACAATCCTTGGATGGGAGAATACAAAGATATACCAAGGCTGTAACCTAGACTGGAAAGTAAAAAAATACCATAGAACAAACTAAAATATTTTGCTATTGTTGCCAAGAAACCTGCATGGGCTTGTCCTTGTAGTCAAGCTGAATCTAATGAGAGATTAAATGAAATAACTGAATACCCAAAAGGCAGAGGAAGAACATCAGTCATTAATGTCATATCCCAATACTTTCCTCCTGTTGCTGTCAGTCTTCTGTGGAAGCTAGTTAATAAAATAAATTTACCAAGCTTGCTGCAAAGATCCTCTTCTCTTTGAATTATATTTAACCCAGGTTGCTGTGGCCCTTTCAGAGAAACAAAACTAGGACTAACTCTAAAGGTTACTTCGGAGGGGGGCAAGGAAGTTCTTTTTAATTTTTTTTATTTCTGAAACATCACATTAGAGTATTGCATTGTACTATTGAATGTATTTAATGTAATAGTTTATAATTTCGTCTTTGATGAATGTTACATTTTCATACTTGGTTTTGCAAGAAAATGTTATTTATGCAGAATTTCTCCTGGTTCCCAATGATTTGGTCAACTTCTTACAACCTAGGAGAGGTGTTTTACCTGGGAACTAGGTTTTACATATTAATTCATAGGTCAGACTTCTTGAAGTCTGAAAATTAAAATACTATCAGATATAATTTTGTATTATATCTGAAAGTTTTACAATCAATCATCATTTTTTTTTCACTATTGTGTTCTGTAGGTATACACAATGTGAAAGCACTGGGCCACCTGATAACGTGGCAGAAGGTGGATTATGACTTCAGTTACCACCAGATGGAATTCCCATGCAACATTAATGTCCTTATCACTTCAGAGGGCAGATCACTCCTACCGGTATAGCAAAGTTTCCCTAACCTTCCTTCTTTGTAATTTCTTAGAGAAGGATGAGAGCATGCTACCCCAAGCTAGCTAACTGTGCTGTACATCAGTGGTTCATACTGCGTACTGTACTTGAGCAATACATTGCTTTTGTGTGAAAATTTGACCTTGAAGGAACCCAAATAGTGGATAATAAAGGGTTCATGTATAGATCGCATAACCTTGAAGTATATGATTTTGTATGTTATTTTTTTAATTCACAGTCATTATGGTACTATTGCATGTAGATAATTAGACCAATTGGGCTAAAAAATGTTTTAAACTGATTCTTGTTCTAATTGTGTATGGAGACTGAAGATGTCAGACAGAGCTCTATAGCAAGTATACTCTTTCAGAGCCAATATAAAATATTTCCCTTAACTTTTTTGTTGCTATGTTAGAATGAAGATTGATACCTTTCTCATGCATAGGATTAATACCTGAAAAGAGAAATGATTTAAACCTTCTTTCCACAGTCAGATTGCCAAGTCCATCTACAGCCAGAGCTCATTCCCCCTAATATGGAGGAGCACATGAACAGCCTTCTCACAGCCGTGCTGCCATCAATCCTCAACAAGTTCCGCATCTATCTAAGCTTGTTGAGACTATTGGATTATAGCATATCAGATGAAGTCACAAAGGTATAGAAATCATTTTATGGTTAAGTATTCAGAACGGGACAAATAATTCTTTTAAGGCTAAGCTTAGGATGTATGCTGTGTGTAGGAAGCACTCAACCCCCATTCTGACCTAGAATGAAATAGCAAGGAGGAAAAGGCTTGTTTCGAATTTCTGTTGCTCCCTATGGTAGAACATTAAAACTTTTGAAGCTTTGTTCCGTTGGAACATGAAATGTTCAAAAAGTGCCAATTTGGGGTAGGAAATGCATGCCACCTGACAAAGTATGATTGTCTCTTGTCATTGACAATGAAATAAAAACTTGGGCTGAACTCAGAATTTTGAAATATTATCAAGAAAGAATTCTTGTATGGTCCTTGTATTGTAATGGAAATTCCTTGTATGGTCCTGCCCTGACCATTGTGAAATCAGAGTTGGATTTGGCACTGTATAAATTAGTGAACTACATTCTTTTTAATAGAAATGTAGGATGTGAAAATATTTTACGACCGAAGAAGATAAGTATGTTCTTTCGGTAGAAAATTTCTTTAATGTGACACTACTTTCACACTCAAAGGCACTGGCTAAAAACAGCATTTGAAGGGAAGAAATTATATATTTTGAGAAATTGGTAAATAGTCCAACCTTCCTAGAATTATTACTGGACTTTTGGGAGGCAAATCTAAGTTAAGTGATACGCTTTCATCAAACAATCTCTTCAACAGGCAGTAGAAGATGATTTTGTAGAAATGCGTAAAAATGATCCTGAGAGTATAACAGCTGATGATCTTCACAGGACTCTGCTGGTAGCAAGGTAAGGATGCAAATGGTATGTGGTTTGCTTAACTATCACTTACCAAAGCAATCACAGACTTGGACTCAGCCCTTTAAGCATGTGCATCTTTCCACCTGGAACTTTTTTCAGTATAGTTTATTTTCTTTCATTTATTTTTAGGTAATCATTAATTTCATTCCCTGATCTTGAATTGGAGAGTTTCTTGTTTAGCACAGAGTTGTAATCTAAGCTAATACTGATCAGGCTTGGTTTTGTTATGCATAGTAAATGTAAGGGATATATTTTCTAATATAGTATAACTTTCCTAAAAATGGTTAAATGAAAATGGAACTATAATATTTCATCTAACCGGAAAAACATTATCTAAAATTACTAAGTTACATAAGCAAATTATACTATTATCAAGTTTCAGGTTGAGAAAAGGTCAGCTACAGTCCCAGATTCTGCAAAGGCTTATGGGAAAACATTTTGAATATATTTTCTCTTAGATGGTTAGAAGCAGCTATTCATTGCTTCTGCTCTTTATTGTCAAGGGGAAGCAATGATCCTCATTCATTCTCTCTACGAGCTTCTTTCATATTCTCATTCTTTGCATTCATGACCCACTCATTCTTTACTCTATTGCTTGTTTTACCACACAGACTCCTTCAGCAAGCCATTCCCACTACATTCACCATATTTTATGTGTCTCTTGACATACCCAACTCCCATGTATTGCATTGTGCAAAAGCATGGTCTTATACAGAGCCATTTTTACTTCTTTTGACAAGCATTCATTCCTTTAAAACCAGCATGTTTTAAAATTTCTCCATCCACTTTCTAATTTTTAATAAACATGCTAAGGTACCCTAAATCGTTTTTCTAATTTTGTAATCATTCTCTCCATTTTTCCTGTCGGACACTTTGGCCTTTAGTACATTAAGCTTTAGGTTAATTATCTTTGTTATATCATGCCCTCTATCATTCACATGCATTGGCTAGAAAAGAAATTGCATACATGTTCATGTCCCCAGCCAACATCTCTCTAATATTATTGTTTCCTTGTACATTTGTCCATGAATATATTAAATAATCAAGGGGATAGTGAAAGGAAGGTTGCATGGAAAGGTCTGGAAGATGTGAACTCATCTTTCCCATTCATTTTTGTAGGCAAGTAAGCAAAAAAAACCCCAACCCTTTCCTTTCACCCTTGTTTTGTTTTGTTTGGGTGGGGGCAGAAGTGTTTTTTTGTCTTTCCTGGAAACTGACACAGAGGTTCTGGAAAGCGTAAAAGGCCTTCCCTCCTTCCTTTCCCCTTCAGTAAGCTATGTAAACTTTCTGAAAGCAGCACAAACATCTGTCCCTTCTCTGCTTCCCTGCTAGTGGTAAAACAAGGTCCAACAAACAAGGACATGTGTTGATGAGGATGTGACATGAATGTTGAAGCTTTGATTTTCAGTGGAAGAACAAAAATACGTAATAATGAAGAATTTAGGACTTATGAGCCAAGCTATGTGACCTACAAAGAAAGTGGCTCCAGCCGTACAAGCAAAGTGTGGATGAGATAGTGGAAAAGTAGCAATAGAGTGATTTCTCCAGTTGTTGCCTGGATTGGTCAGGTTTCACAGGTGGGAGCATCATTCTAAATCCAGAAACAAAGCTGTCTTTGGCTGATGAAAAATGTCACAAAGTACAAAGAGAGCCGAGGCATCCCAGGAATCATGAAAATAAAAAAAAACAAGGACTAGAACAGCAGGAGAAAGATGGAAAGACAAAAAATCCTCCTCCAACAGGGACTTGATTTTTTTTTAAGCTGAGAGATAGGTCAGAGATAGTTTGCATAGAAAGGTCTGGAAGATGCACATTCTTTTTTCTCATTTACTGTCACCATAAGAGAAAAAGCATTCCTTTCCCCATCCTCCAGTTGTTTTCCTGAAAGTCAGCCTGGGAGTAAGTCCTTTCCTTCTTCCTTCCCCTTCAATAAGATCCACTTCTGAAGCTCCACAAATCTCTCTCGTTTCTCAATATCTCAGGCAGCCAGTTATGTAATAAAAGCCCCAATAGAAGCAGAGGGCGTGTTGGTGCTGATGTGATGTGTGTACGGGTGCTAAGACTTTAATTTTGCTGGAAGGAAGGAAGAAGAAAAGGTCCAGCGTAGCTAGTAAGATATAGCTGGAGTAGTTGTATCATTGCAAGACCAAGAGGAAGAAAAGAAAATGCAGTTTGAAGCAACCTGGGTCAGGGAAAAATAATCTGATGCAGCAGTAGAGAAGAGGAAAAAAAACATCTTAACAGGGTTGAAGTTTGTCACCAGGTGAAACCTCCAGCAGACAAGAGACAAAAGAAACACGTGGGACAGAAACGGATAAATGGCACATGCTACTAGAGAAAAGACTGCATGAAAAAGGGGGAGGCTGATAGCTAACAGAGCAGCAGAAGTGGTCTCAGCAGCATTTAAAGAAGTTGTTACCACTTGTGCACAGATGGTGTAACAGCTTGTTTTATAGGCAGATGTTTCATGTTCCCAAACTAAAAGCCTGTACCTGTGTCTGTACCATCCAATAATGGAACCTGTGACAAGGATATTAACATCTTTAAGTCCAGGTTTGTGCAAAAGATTCCATAATTCAAGCCTATTCCCTTTATCATATGCTATCTCTGAAAGATCAACATACAAATCAACTTCCTTTCTCGGATTCATACATTTCTCAGTGACTTGCTGAAGAGCAAAAATCTGGTCTGGACAGCCCTTCCTGACATAAAGCCACACTGCACTTCCCAAATTCTGCTCTTCTTCACTTTAATCATAATTCTGCCAAACCCCTTCCTAAGTGCCTTTAACAAAGTAATCATCAGGTAATCTCTGCATTTTTTTTTACTGCCTTTTCATTTATGTAAGAGAACGTGACCATCACAATTCTAGTCAGGCAGTCCTCACACACACACTTAAGCTAAGCAGCTACTTCATGTGAAAAGTATCTCCACATTTTAACATTTTGCTACACTGCAGCTTTGCCATTTTTCAACATTCTCACTTACTTTTTCATTGCTTTTTTCTCCAACAAATAATGGTAACATTTATAGTATTCACATCATTCCACCAGGGATCCTTTTTCCTACTGCCCAGTACGCTTCTGTGGCACTTTGTAACCAATGGGAGCAGGGTGCACTATAAGCCACTCTGAACTCCTAAAGGAAGGTATAACCTAACAAATACCCTTTTCATTCCATTCCAAGCAGCTTGCTCTTCACATAGCATAACTTTCCATTTTAATGCTTTTTCTGTTTCTGCAGTTATTCTATTTTACTCTAGTTTCTCTCACATTTTTTCACATCCATTTCATCCTCAGAGCCGTTGGTAACCCTATCAAAGAATAGTCAGTCCCACATTTGGAACGTTTCATAACGCTTGCACCTTTCACTAATTCTCTCAAGCTTTCATCAAAAAATCAAACCAATCATGTTTTATTGGTTCCTTTTTCATATGTAGATGTGAATAAACTGACACATAAACTATAGATTTGAAACAAACTGAACTTTTACTAACCAAGTCAGTAATCGCCATTCTCATGATCATTCTTCAGTCTCTGAATGGCCTAATTGCTTTTCTGCATTCTGTCGTCTTGTTCCTACCCATTCATTTATGTCCTTATAGAATTATTTTCCCTTGTTTGCATTCATTCAGAACGTTACACAAGTTTCCCTCTAACTCATTGCTGGTTCTTCCATTGTATCTTTTATAGTATAGCTGTTACCTATATATGAATTTACGTTTGTGTGCATTCACAGTAAATCTAGATGCCTCAAATTCATGTTTTCTGAAATATATTTTACCCCTTTCATTTATAATCAAACATATACTTTAACTTCATATATTCATCAGCTCTACTCCAGAGAGTTAGACCACCTTCATTCCACTCCATTACACCTACTCCTCTTAGTTCCAGTGTGTACCCTCTCCTTGTTCAGTGCCCACCATCTGTTCCTTAAATCAGAAGTGAAATGATTGCTAAGCGAACACGTGACTGAGAGATGCTGCAAAGGTAACTGGTTGTTGCTGGCTCATTTAGGTAAAGTTCTTTCATACAGCGTCCTGTGCCTGACCAGTTTTCCCCGCCCCCCCTTCTTGGCCCCCTTGGAGGGTGGAGAGATGGCCTGAACAAGCTCTTTTCTCCACAGCCCAGCACAGCACTTCCCTAACAAGGGCTAACCCCACCTTAGCAAGCTCAGCTCTGTGACCTTAATTATTTGATTGGAACCCTCCCACCTGCTTGCACTGCTGCCAGAAAGTGACCAGACCTTAATCCGTTTCAAACTGAAGGCTTTTGTCAGGTGCATGACATTTGGTCCTAAGTGTGTGCATTGTCCATAAAATGAATTGTTTTATTATTGTTGTATTTGCAAATGATTGCTAAACAAAGCTGCTAAACGAGGAATGGCTGTATTATATTTCTTTCGTTAGTTAGTTCATGGTCTTTACCATATACTCCTGCCACATTACATGTTGCAGTCTCCCATATGTGACCAAATGAGAAGAATTCATTAAGTTGTTTTCAGAGCTACATTAAGTATCTGATTCCAGTGAGAGTTTATTTGTAAAGCCAAAATGGGCTTTGTCTCAACATATGGCAGCATCTAGCAAATGTTACCTTAGGTCAAAAGCTAAGCATTATCAGGCCTGGTTGGTACTTGGATGAGGAACTATCACGGGAATTCCAGGGCTGTTGGCTACAGAGGAAATCATGAACCAGGAGAAAACAATGGTAAACCCCTTGCAAGAAAAGTGTACGGATGTGTTCCTATAATCACCAAGAGTTGAGCCGGACTTGAGGGAATCCTTACATTAAATGAGCTTCAGAGCCTTTCTCTGAACATAGGTTTTACCATTTATATGCCTCCTATTTGTCTCTCGTGTTGATTAGAGTAACAAGCTGAAGTTTGTATTCTACAAGAAGTTTCTTATTTCTGTTTCTTGCCCACAGGTTCCTCTCTCTCAGTGCTGGACAGACAACGCTATCCAGAGAGAGGTGGCTAAGAGCAAAGCAACTGGAGGCACTACGTAAAGCTAGGTTACAGCAGCAAAAATCTTTAAATGGAAATGAACTCTAGGACTACAGTACCCATGTTGCTTACAAGACTGTAAACCTAATATTTGTAGAGCTGATATGAACAGAGCGTATGTTTATACTGGGTTTTGTAGATAATTTATATCAAAGTTATGGCTGTTTTCTCAAATGAACCCAATTTATAGTGTTCAGCAGATTAACACTGATACATTTTGGAGCTTGTTTTGTAACCGAACTAGCAACTATGGAAAATCTGTTTGATATTAAAGATTTACTATAAAAATGATGTCACACCTTTACTAAGAATTTATTATTATAACAGATAAACACTTTATGGCATTAGTACACATACCAGATTTTAGTGGGATTGGTCTTAAAACTTAAACTAGAAAGTACAAGTTGTTGAAAATGGCTCCTCCACCTATGATTGGTTCCATAAAGGATCATTACTTTTCATCAAGTTTAGCTATGGGAATATGTTCTAAACATTCATTTATTTAGTAATTACTATTTACCCTGAATATAAAAGTGTAAAATCAGTATATAGTTACCTGTGTCTTTGCCATCATTATTGAAGACTATCAAAATGGAGGCTCTATTTAATGTGTATGTTACACCTACTGATATTAGCATTGCTAGTTAACAGTTTAAAGTGAATGGGATAATGTTTAAGTTCAATTTGTTTCAGTGGTTATTTTGAATTATTTTGTCCCACCTTTTTTATACATAACTCAAGGCAGTGAACATACCTAATATACCTGCCTCCTATATCCTAAGGCAGACATAACTCTGCAGATGATAACCAATGCAGCATGTATTAAAATGAAGAGTTTTCTGTCAAAAATACAACCTAAGGTAAGTGACAATACCAAGATTTTTTAAATAGACCTTTGTGGAAACCCAAGATATGTAACTCACTATGAGTTACAGTATACCCAGTATATCATTTAATAAATATACATAGGCTAGACCTGCTGAGCTGTAGAATAACTTCAGATACATATAACAAGGGAAGACAGAGTACAGAATAACATTTCGAGGAAATGTGTATCCCATTACTGATTTCATTGAAGAATCATCAAAAAGGCGTCTGACTTACTGGTACTTTCAGAATACATCACTCAGGAATATTTAGCAGGAACAAGAGAGTAAATTTTTTTCTGTAAAAATAATAGTCTTAATAGGTGTTACCAGAGAAGCAAAATTTTAAATGACTTCCATCAGCTGTCATGGCTAATCAGCTAACAGTCTGATATTTTCAATTCCCTCCACCTTGAGGAAAAGTAGTGGCAAGTGTTCATGGTAGTCATTTAGACATCCCTTCAAGTTGTTACCAAGTAGTATACTTCGTTACCATGCTTCTTCTCATGGTCCTAGACAGATCTGTGCAGTTGCTCCTCAGACATAATCACTGTATCAAAACGGCATACTTAGAGCTTTTTTTAGTGACTATGTTGTTACCAAAACAAATGACAATATGTCTAAAAAACAGCTGAGAGCAGAGAAGCAGTTATAGTCTTGTAAATGAAAGCTCACCAAAGGTAAAATATCCTTAGTATCTTGAACCATATACACCAAAATATGTAGTATTTTTTTATTAAAATAGTTCTCATTTCCCACATTAAAACAATAGTTTTATTTTAAATATACTGAAATGTATAGGTACTCTCAAAAGAACACACATTAAAGTATTAAGAAATAAATAACAAAATACAAACAGTACAAAAGTATCACACAAAAGACAGTTTAAGTAAGTTACCACTTCTGATATAGTAGAGACACTCAGACATGTTATAATTGACTCATTAACTGCTCAGATCACTACATGCAATCTAGCTATAGTACACGTGTACTAACAGAAACCCAAGTTCTAGAATAAGGACAGAGGCTATGAAGGACAAGATTGCATTCAGTGTTGTGTCTGCTGCTACATTAAAGTTAATCCATCATAAGACTGTTCTGGGCAACAACAGCATGCTTCTAAGAAATGAGCTAGTATTTAAATGCAACTGATGTCAAGATTGTAGCTACTATGACTTTTGATAAGATTTTAGACAGTAGTATGGTGTTATGGATGAGTATGTTGTCAGTTATATTATTTAATACGATTTCTTGCATATATTTAGGTAATGTCTCCTCATATGAATACATTTATATTCAGTATTTGATATTGAAGCTTAAGAATTTTGCTTTGATCTAGAAAAGATTATGCCCTAAGAGCATGGAACTAGTTACTTGGAAAATAATGCATTATGGTTTCTAGACACACTGATTTTATATTTAAACAAGGATTAATTTTTCTTTCAGCTAGAAAAGCCCTTTAAGCAGCTGCCCTGAAAGCTTTAACATATTACATTTCTAAATACCATAGCTACTAAATCAACAGAGGTAGAAATAAGCAAGGAACTGGTGAAGGAAAAGGGAGAATAAATGCCTAAGCATATTTCTTTAAATGCTCCCTCTGCAGTGACCATTTCCGTAGGAATGAAACTTGTTCAAGGAACACACATTTTAAAAAATTAAATTAAAAAAGTCTGGAAAAAATAAAGAGAATGCCATCTGTGAGTAAAATATTCACCAGTACAGTGCAAGATTAATAAGGTAACAGGTGTTTAGTACCAGACCTTTAATATAAATATTCGACACAAATCTGAAGACCTATAAAAACATATCCCAAAAGATAACTCTGCAACCGATCACCTAAACGAACAGCATGCATGTCAACCATTGGTGTGTGAGTTACCTGTTTAGTATCATTTACCATCACTCACTCACTACAAAAACAGTTCTGAAACCTGCTCAAAACATAACTAATTTCTCCATCAGTTTTCTGTAAACATAGTTACTGGTATTCTTAATACCAATACTCAGTGGCAGTTCGCCTTTCTTCCCTAGAAGTTATGTTACACACAGTATTTGCTGAATAGTATATACAACTGAATCTTGAGCTCTAAATCTGAATTATTCGTGTTTGACACTGTGTAAACATTTCTTTCAATTCATTTTGTTGAATTTCATTTATAGTTTCTGGTTCAGCTGGGCTCTTTTGGACTTTAGCCACAGCAAAGTTGATTCCTTGGGTCAAGCCAGCTTGTGTAATATTAGCTACCTGTGCCATCGAATTGCGTATCTTCGCAAAGGGAGAGACTGCCCTGCTACCGTTATTCTCTGCTGGTGAAGGGGTCACATGAAACCCTGGTTCAGCTTCAAGAACAATAGATGAGGAGCCTGGGCTTTTATGAGACTTAAATAAATTCATCTGTTCAACCACTAAGAATTGTGGTCCTGTCTCTGAAAACGATACATCCAGTTTAGATGGTCTAGAAGGAGCTGTATTAGTTCCCAAACAATAATCACTTGTCTTAGGAGCATTATTGGTAATATAATGTGCTTCTTCTTGGAGTTCTTGAGAACTCCTCTCATGTTCTGAAACACTGTTCATCTTAATTTCAGCATCCTGGACAAATCTGTGACAGTAAACATCAATCTGTTTAGTGACGTCCACTGCTGTATTCTCAGCAGAAAGAGCTTCTTGAGATGCTTTGCCTTCAGGTTCACTATTCATTTGGTCTCCAGATTGTGCAACGTGGATTTCTGAAGGAACAGGAATGCTAATATTGATATCAGTGCTGCTCACAGATTGGGATCGGCTATTTAACCGAGGAGCAGAGGCAATGATACCACAACTAGGTAAGACATAATCTATCCGTCCATTCTCTAAAGAGTCCATGAATTGCTGGTCATCATCAGATCTGGAATTTGTCAGGAAGTCATCTGAATGGAATGAGTCATTATCAGAAGAGATCTCAATGTCCGATTCTACATTGGTATTGTTATCAGTCATGGCATTTTCCATGGTTTCAAGACTACTGTCAGATTTCCAAAGATTTACTTTCAGATTGGGCTTTAAGAAGTTGACTTTCATTTCAGGCTTTGTAAAGTTTCCCAGTTTTCTAAGGTTGCTGATATTTACATTGGATTTGGTTTGTTTCACTTTTTGATTAAGAGATGAAAACTTGCTCATTAAGTAATTCTTCCCCTGGACTAAAGAACCTCTATTCTGGGATCTGATCCCAATGATGTCCTCATGAGGTTTGCTGCTCTTCCTGCAAAGGTAAGAAGACCAGTAACTTCTTTTGTTACTCACACATTAAAAACAGAGCTGCCTTTAATACCTTCTTCTATTGTACAGGGTGTTCCAAAAGTCAGGCCACATTGACAATTTATTATATAAATTACATTGAATGTTTGAACTGGTTACCATTTTCTTGGTTACCACACCTTACTCATTTGATGCATGACTTTTGAACATTCCTAAGTACAGTAACATTTTCTCTGGGTAAAAAAAAATAATAAAACATTGTGATTGGCCTAGAGGGCCTGACTTTTGGTGCACCCTGAATATACAATTAAATAATTCCTTGTTTAATGGGATTTAAGCATAGCATAAATACTATTGACTCTAGCATCTAGGCACCCACCATCCTCAGTCAATTGCAAGACTGAATCTTCAGGTAATATAACTAAGGACTTAGTAAACTCAACCCCCAAAGGCAAAGCATCAAAATTTACATATTTACATTTTATTTAAATAAAAGCAGATAAGCCATTAATTATTAATACTAATAGATGTCTGATATAATACATACTGCAAGTGTAACTTAAAGTGATTTAGGACTCAGTGAATTTATGAAAATGAAAAAATAGAAATTCACCTCTCCAGTTTTTTCTCAATAATGGGGACATCCAATCCCATGGCTTGCTTGGTGATTCGCAGCATTTCTGCAATGCACTGAAGAGTGTCTGAAATACAAAGTTTTAATCCAGCATTCCTGAACAGATCATATTCTTCACTGGATGCTAATGAACTTTTATTTGAATAGGTTTGCCTTCATTAAGCAATAGGTACTGTACTGTTTGTTACAGGTAAGTAACATGAAAAGTCCACCTTCATTCTGCATCAAATGGCTCAAACATTAAGGAAGTCATGTAATTCAACAAAAAGCAAAAAATTAAGCTATTTTCAGTTGTAAAGATTCATTTTAATCCTTGATTTAAAAAGATGAATATCTGTACTAGAGGTTTGGTGTACCTCTCATGGAGATGGTACATCTGTTGTCTGGGACATACTGCAATATTCATGGCATAATCGGTGAAGTATAAGTGAAACGGCACAAATATACCAAATTGTCTTGGCCATGAACCCTGTCATTCCAGAGAATTACTCTCTGCTCAGAAAATAAGTAGGACTAATTTTAGGAAAAGCGGGTATGGGGGGCAGAGTTTACTTGGTGTTGGTAATTAATTAAATTGGCTAATTAATTTAAAATATAGTTTATTTTCAAATAAGTTTATTATTAAATCATTTAAATGTCCCATTTCATTTTCCTAACTAACTGTAATTGCTCAGAAACATCTAAACTGATTTATATTCATTCTAAAAAGTAGATTCTTACCTTTTCCATCCTCTTCAGGGCTGCGCACCACAGCTCTAAGCGTATGGAAATACCCACTTGTGTCTTTGTATTTATAATGAAGCCTCATGCATGAGAATTTGGGCTTTCCAAAGAATGTTGGTTCAGGTCCTTGTTAAAAAGGAATAGCAATTTAGGAACACTGAGTCTACTTTTCAAACAAGACACTTCATTATATACACCAACAACAGCAGCTTCCCAATTCAGCCAGGATGAACTACTATTGGGCTCCACTTATCTCTGAACTGCATGCTGTGATTCTGTTCCATAGCTTCAGTTATACACCATTAAAAGGTTAATGGATTTTGCTGTATGCTTTTCTTCCCTATACCAGTGAGTTGTAGTGGTGAATAGACAGGCTAATAAGAATCTGGTTGACATCCCATTTAGCGGTGAAGCTCAGTTATTACCTTTGGTCATTCAGTCTCTCAAATCAATGTACTTTATAGAAGTATTACAAACATAAAAGAAGAGCAAGAATTTTGTTTTCTACTTTGAGTTCCATGGGGAAAAGGCAGGATAGCAAGGTGATTTTTTAAAAGCTCGCTGCCTTTTCTATTGTACCTCTTTCTTTCAAATGTTAACTGCAGTGGTTACTCCATAGAGTTACATGCATGGAAACAGGCTGGAACAGGTCCATAGAGTTACATGCATGGAAACAGGAAACAGGTTTCAGGTTGTCCACATCCATGCCAAAACATGCATGTTTTGTTTGGGCATGGACAAGGACAGATGCATTGGGTCCAGGCAGAAGCGTTCTGGGCTGAAGGGGAAGGAAAAAGGCAAGGCCACTGGCCGTGGCAAAACAAGTAGAGAAAGGGAAGCCCTTTTTTTGGTATATGCTATGGCTGCTGCGTGCCACAGCCAAACTTTTATTAAACCCAGTACAGCCAGCCAGCTGGTCTACCTCTCCCCTGATTTTTCCAAGGTCACCCCTCTCATCATCCTCCTCTGCCATCCTTAAGGGCAGCATATCTTAACCTCCCATCCCTCCCCATGAGAAAGCAGGCAGTTGGATATGTTGTGCCTGAATCCAAGGCAGCAGCAACAACTAAAGGGAAAGGGGGAAGGTAAGGCCCTGGGAGACTGGTGGACAAGTAGGTTCACAGGCCATGCAGGGGAGGAGCAGAGGAGAAAAAGCAAAGTGCACCAGTTGGTAAGGCCCTCCAGAATTCACCTAAGCCACAACCTGGAACAACTACGATGTTCCTGGGTTCACTTCAGCTAACTGCACCCTGTTCAGAACAGTTCAGCTAAACTTCAGAGCCACTGTCCATGGGTGGGGGAGGTTCTCAAATTTGAAACAGAACACATTTTATTTCATGAAAAAATAAAACCCTTGTTACAACCCTTGTACAAAACAGAAAGGTTCTTCAAACTTTTTTTCCCTTTCAATTATTGATATGCTATAATTGCCCTGGCAAGAGATAGGGATATAGAATGTAAAAAACATACCTATTTCTATCTTCTCCAAATTTTCAAGGCTCAGCCTTTGATACTGATTGACTTTATCTATTTCATCATCATAACTAGAAGGGGAAAAAAAACAGTGCCTAGAATTAAATCATTACTCATAGTCAAACCCTGCATAAAGCAGTTCCAACAATTTTGTCTGCAATGTGAAATAAAAATTATTACTTACTAGGCTACGTAGTATGCAGAGTTAGAAAGTAAAAGAAGAACATCCACATCTCTATGAGTAGCATCAATAAGGCTAAAATAAAAAGACAGTATTTTATAGTGACGGAAATGTTAAAGCATGAACCTCCCAAACACTTTTTCGAAGCCTTTTCTACTTTATAACTAATATGGAAATGGTTATTAATAAATCATAAACATAGTTCCTGATCCCTCCTCAGGGTTATTATCTAGCTGGTTCAGTCCAGTTCTTGTGAACCAACTGTTATCTTAACATTAGGAGGATAGCAGTCTAGGATCTCATGGCACAGGAGTGGGAACTGGCTGCATCTGAATGGGGTGCAAAGGATGGGACATCTCTCCATCTGTCACCCTACCTAGAAGAATGAAGAGGTAGTAGGGCCTGGCAAAGTCAGTCTGAAGTAGGGACTAAGCTCAGAAGGCCAAGCAGGAGGAGGTGTGGCCATCCTGCCCCACATTCTGAGATTCCTGTTCTGAGCACATCCATCTCACCAGATTCACCTCCAACTGCTCAGCTTGTCCTGGCCTTTATCTGCTGAGTAACTAGTTTCTGTTGTGGATGACCTTTAGAGAGTAAATGCCTTAATCATATTTTCCTTCATGAAGTAAATAAAATCTGTGTGATCTGAGTTTTACTGTGAAGAATAAAGTTCTCAATTACTGTGTATGTCTTAGGACATTAACCTAATCAGCTAACAAGTGCCAATAAGTATGTTTATCAAAAACAGTTCCCAGACTTGATATATTTCACACGTTTTGGTGGCATTATAGTTGCACTTAGATGATCATATTCCATTGCACAATAATCAGGACCAAGTGTCATGATGATATGAGATGTTGCCATGCTAGCATCAGCTATACCCAGGACGTTGCAACCCTGATGTTGTACCATCCCATGTACCTCAGTCACAAATGGTTACCAGTGTTATAGCATTATAATGATTTTATTTCACTCTTGAAACAAATGTTCATGAGCAGTTGAAACACAACAAAATGATTAAAGGACGGCTTAAAAACCATTAACAGCAGAACCTAAAACAGAGTAAGACCTTATGCAATACAAGCTTAGATAATATGAGGGGAAAAGTACTTCACCTAGCACCAAACACAGACCACAAAGTAAACGCAAGAAAACCTCTCTAGCAAGAATATTCTATAACTGTGGGAGGTCTCTTCAGCAAAGGATCGTTACCTTGTCATGGTGCTGGAGCTTGAGCACCTCAATGATGCCGTGAGCTAAACCGTGAAGGGCCACCCAAGACGGGAAGGTCATGACAGAGAGGTCAGACTAAATGCGATCCCTGGGGAAGGTAATGGCAACCCACCCCACTATTCTTGCCGTGAAAACAAATGGATCAGTACAACCAGAGATATGTTGGTATACCATCGGAAGATGAGACTCCCAGGTCGGAAGATGGTCAAAATGCTACTGGGGAGGAACAGAGGAGGAGTTCAACTAGCCCCAGACGTGATGACGCAGCTAGCTCAAAGCCGAAAGGACGGCTAGCGGCCGACGGTGCTGGTGGTGAACGGCGAATCCAATGTTCTAAGGATCAGCACACCATTGGAACCTGGAATGTAAGATCTATGAGCCAGGGCAAATTGGATGTGGTTATTGGTGAGATGTCAAGACTAAAGATAGACGTTTTGGGTGTCAGTGAACTGAAATGGACTGGAATGGGCCACTTCACATCAAATGACCACCAGATCTACTACTGTGGACAAGAGGACCACAGAAGAAATGGAGTAGCCTTCATAATTAATAGTAAAGTGGCTAAAGCAGTGCTTGGATACAATCCAAAAAATGACAGAATGATCTCAATTCGAATTCAGGGCAAGCCATCTAACATCACAGTGATCCAAATATACGCCCCATCCACAGATGCTGAAGAAGCTGAAGTAGAGCAGTTCTATGAGGATCTGCAGCACCTACGGGACAACACGCCTAAAAGAGATGTTATTTTCATCACAGGAGACTGGAATGCTAAGGTGGGCAGTCAAATGACACCTGGAATTATAGGTAAGCATGGCCTGGGAGAACAAAATGAAGCAGGACATAGGCTGATAGAATTTTGCCAAGAGAACTCACTCTGCATAACAAACTCTCTCTTCCAACAACCTAAGAGACGGCTTTATACATGGACTTCACCAGATGGGCAACACCGAAATCAGATTGACTACATCCTTTGCAGCCAAAGGTGGCATACATCTATACAGTCGGTAAAAACAAGACCTGTTTTTGTTCAGATCACGAACTTCTTATTGCACAATTTAGGATCAGACTCAAGAGATTAGGGAAGACCCACAGATCAGCTAGATATGAGCTCACTAATATTCCTAAGGAATATGCAGTGGAGGTGAAGAATAGATTTAAGGGACTGGACTTAGTAGATAGGGTCCCGGAAGAACTCTGGACAGAAGTTCGCAACATTGTTCAGGAGGCGGCAACAAAATACATCCCAAAGAAAGAGAAAACCAAGAAGGCAAAGTAGCTGTCTGCTGAGACACTAGAAGTAGCCCAAGAAAGAAGGAAAGCAAAAGGCAACAGTGATAGGGGGAGATATGCCCAATTAAATGCAAAATTCCAGAGGTTAGCCAGAAGAGATAAGGAATTATTCTTAAACAAGCAATGTGTGGAAGTGGAAGAAGACAATAGAATAGGAAGGACAAGAGACCTCTTCCAGAAAATTAGAAACATCGGAGGTAAATTCCAGGCAAAAATGGGTATGATCAAAAACAAAGATGGCAAGGACCTAACAGAAGAAGATGAGATCAAGAAAAGGTGGCAAGAATATACAGAAGACCTGTATAGGAAGGATAACAATATTGGGGATAGCTTTGACAGTGTGGTCAGTGAGCTAGAGCCAGACATCCTGAAGAGTGAGGTTGAATGGGCCTTAAGAAGCATTGCTAAGGCAGCAGGAGACGATGGCAAAATCTTGCAAGATGATGCTGTCAAGGTAATGCATGCTATATGCCAGCAAATTTGGAAAACACAAGAATGGCCATCAGAGTGGAAAAAATCAACTTATATTCCCATAGCAAAAAAGGGAAACACTAAAGAATGTTCAAACTATCGAACAGTGGCACTCATCTCACATGCCAGTAAGGTAATGCTCAAGATCCTGCAAGGTAGACTTCAGCTGTTCATGGAGCGAGAATTGCCAGATGTACAAGCTGGGTTTAGAAAAGGCAGAGGAACTAGGGACCAAATTGCCAATATCCGCTGGATAATGGAAAAAGCCAGGGAGTTTCAGAAAAACATCTATTTCGGTTTTATTGACTATTCTAAAGCCTTTGACTGTGTGGACCATAACAAATTGTGGCAAGTTCTTAGTGGTATGGGGATACCAAGTCATCTTGTATGCCTCCTGAAGAATCTGTATAATGACCAAGTAGCAACAGTAAGAACAGACCACGGAACAACGGACTGGTTTAAGATTAGGAAAGGAGTACGGCAGGGCTGTATACTCTCACCCTACCTATTCATCTTGTACGCAGAACACATCATGCAACATGCTGGGCTTGAGGAATCCAAGGCTGGAGTTAAAATCGCTGGAAGTAACATTAACAATCTCAGATATGCAGATGATACCACTTTGATGGCTGAAAGCAAAGAGGAACTGAGGAGCCTTATGATGAAGGTGAAAGAAGAAAGTGCAAAAGCTGGCTTGCAGCTAAACCTCAAAAAAACCAAGATTACAGCAACCAGCTTGATTGATAACTGGCAAATAGAGGGAGAAAATGTAGAAGCAGTGAAAGACTTTGTATTCCTAGGTGCAAAGATTACTGCAGATGCTGACTGCAGTCAGGAAATCAGAAGACGCTTCATCCTTGGGAGAAGAGCAATGACAAATCTCAATAAAATAGTTGAGAGCAGAGACATCACACTGACAACAAAGGTCCGCATAGTTAAAGCAATGGTGTTCCCCGTAGTAACATATGGCTGCGAGAGCTGGACCATAAGGAAGGCTGAGAGAAGGAAGATAGATGCTTTTGAACTGTGGTGCTGGAGGAAAATTCTGAGTGCCTTGGACTGCAAGATCAAACCAGTCCATCCTCCAGGAAATAAAGCCAGACTGCTCACTTGAGGGAATGATATTAAAGGCAAAACTGAAATACTTCGGCCACATAATGAAAAGACAGGACACCCTGGAGAAGATGCTGATGCTAGGGAGAGTGGAAGGCAAAAGGAAGAGGGACCGACCAAGGGCAAGATGGATAGATGATATTCTAGAGGTGATGGAGTCATCCCTGGGGGAGCTGGGGGTGTTGACGACCGACAGGAAGATCTGACATGGGCTGGTCCATGAAGTCACAAAGAGTCGGAAGCGACTAAATGAATAAACAACAAAGTGGGAGGTCTAATACCACCCACTAAGTCTATAGATACTGAGTACTTCCGAAGAAGGGGCCTTTTGAGTATTTTAATGTATGAAGGCTAAGCAATCAGAATAAGCAACAAATAAATAAATCTCAGTGCTCTGATAGAACATCAGGATAAGCAGTCTATACTGATCCCAAACTTTGAAGTGCTTTAAAGGTCAAAAAGCACTTTAATTGATGATCATATTTTGAATTTACATGAGATTTCAAGATTGGTTATGAAAATTACTAAAATTTCTATGATAGAAACCATTATTGTATATTATCCAGTTAAACATAAAGTACCAACCATACAGAAAAAATAATTTATAAAATTTCTAATTGCCTAACGCTGAATATAGTAAGATTTTGATATTATATAAAATTCTTATCTTAATCTGCTGTTTTTTTTCTCTAGCAGTAGTAATATTATCAACTTTCTTACTCAACTCATCACATAGAATTCATAACAAACTATCAGTAATCGCATAAAATACAATTATTAAAATTCATATATTCTATTCTCACTGAACTGTCTTATGCTAAATTGTGGGAAAAAATGTAAAACTATATAATCAAATAATTCTAGATTCTGCATACCTAGGGTCACAGTCAATCAGTGCCCAACCACCATGAAATTTTTCATCATCTGGTAAAAGCAATTTCATGTAACTTTGCAATAATTGGCTAATCAATTCCTGATGACTCCTCAAATTTTCCTTGTGCAAGGCTTCATGCTCTTTTTCTTTTGTAAATATGGAATAGAGATCTTCTGTCACAGGAATACCCTGCATTAAATCTAGACAATAATTAAATGAGAGTTAAGCAAAGAAAACAGTAGCTGGTATTTAAGTTATACCATGAAAGTTTGATTTTAAATATTCAGTATGATTATAAAAATAGTACTTAAATTGTTGATAGAAGATAGGTAGAAACACCTGCTTCCTTACCATTTGTGGTGCATCCCTAACCTCCAAATCATAATTTGGCTATAATTAGGGGAAACTCAAGGATACACAGTAGTTGTGGATTGTACCCTCCTTTCAACCATACTTTGAAAAAAAAAATCTACAAAATAGTTATCAATGTCAAACTAAAATAAATATGCAAATGTTTGATGGCAAAAAAATAAGCCAATCAAGACTGTATTTTAGTAACATATATGGTAAGATTTTCATTAATATAATGAGGAATCTCCAAAATAATGGACTCCACATCACATAAACTCACAAAAGCATACCTTTTAAAAAACAAATCAAAGAAAATTCAACCGGAACCACTTTCAGACATCACTATAAACATGAACTGAAATTTTAAAAATAATCTTTAACCACACACACAGTGAGAGCCAGTTTGGTCTAGTGGTTAAGTTCTGGGCTAGAAACCAGGAGTCTGTGGGTTCTAGTCCCGCTTTAGACACGAAAGCCAGCTGGGTGACCTTAGGCCAGCCACTCTCTCTCAGCCCAACTCGGTGCAATGTAGACTAGCCTCGTGGTGCACCCCGGGCAACGTGACTTGTCACGGCTAAATAGTCTACACATTTAAAAAATGAGAAAGCAGCATGAACACCGAACTGCTATGCCATACGATTAAAAAGAAACACACACACACACATGCAAATAGCATGTTGTACATACTACTCAGACTAATTTGGCTCCTCCTGCCAAATATCTAAATGAGGTTCTGATCAGGACTTACTTAATGCAAGCAGATCAGGATCTCTGATTTACTGCTTTCTGAACAAGAAAGCAAAATGAAAGAGAGAGGTTTGCTCAGTCACTTCCACCAGCACTAAGGGCCAAATGGGGACGATGAGGAATATGCTCCAATGCTCTTCTCATTCATAATTAACACAAATACTTTACACATTTGGCATTCACATCTGGTGTAAAAATAGAGGCAACTATCTTACCTATGACTGCTTGCCTATAAGCATCTCTGAAGCGGTTTAAGTAGTATCTATTTGCAGAGTTAACACCATCTTTCATAACTCCTGCCAGCTTCCTTTCACCAGTCCTTGTGAAGTCACCCTATTATACAAAATGCATCTCTGAATATTCCGTGTGTAATTTACATATTATTTATAAAAAGTTCTCCTTTCAACATCGGATGGCTCTGCAGCTTCATTTTTTGGCCCCCAAAGTATTCCCAGATTGTGTCACCTTGTTTACAAAAAATTAGGGCTGGAAAGGAATGTATCAAGCTTCTTCAAATCAAAACGTATCCACATCCACCCTGAAAACAGCCCCCCCCCCCGTTTTCCCAATAAATACTGTACACCATAAACACACAGCGGCCATGTTCACACAACATACTTAAGCAGACCAGTTTAAGAACAAGAAGTTGCAAATGTACAACCCTGATGTTAACTATGGTCTGTTTATAAGTATAGCCATCAGAACCCATTCCATGGGCTATAGTTCTATATATTATGCAAACACAGAAAATGGGTAAATTTGGTAAACAGGTTAAGCCAATATAAAAAAGAAGACATCTTTACTAGAGTCCTACACAATGCTAAATCATATTGTGGTTTGTCTGATTTTGGTTTAATATTTTATGTAAATCTAGCCAATGGGATTAATAAAACATAATTTCTGCTTTTGTGTAATGTATAAATACAGCCCTTCTGTATTCACATTCACTTTGGTATGATTCATATTTTGCCTTTTCTTAGTAACACAGAACAAAAACAGTAACAAAAGAAAAAAAAGAAAAATTATAATATCAGGACTGATTTAAATTGTGGATAACAATAGTTGGCTGATGTGCTGTACAGCACAGGCAGACCTAACTCTAAGTCATACAGACATGCATGAAACTTTATACAACAGTTTCAATAAAGGATGGACATTATTTTATTATAATCATGCATACATAATCAATGTCTGTAAGCAGCTCATTTATAAATCACAATTTCAATCCACTGAGTAGGGCCCATACATTTATTTTTCCAATGCTGAAAAACTAATCTCTTAGCAATAAGAATCCACAGGATTTCAATTATTTCATTTAAAACTGATGCAACGGCCAGTGACTACAAAATATAATACAAAACATGCTTGGTCCTGAAGAATCTTTTTGTTTTTCTTACATAAAGTAGAATATTTACCTTTAAAGCTGCTGTTCCAGCATATTGCCTGCTTATGGCATCACCGTTGTTAGCCCATATGATCTGGTAAATTCTATTGCACTTCACCGGCAATGCCTGTTCTGGGGGCATCACACCTAATTTTTTCAGCTGAAATTTAATGTATTTGTTATTAATTGTCATTCATTTACCTGAGGGTTTACCTGAGGTAACCTGAGGTTACCTGGGGGACCGCCTCTTCCCCATTACATCAGCCCATCCCACCCGATCGTGCAGAGAGAGCATGCTGCGGACCCCGTCTCTAAGACAACTTTGTTTGGCGGGGTCCAGGAAGCGGGCCTTCTCTGCAGTGGTGCCTGCCCTGTGGAACATGCTGCCCCCAGAGGTGAGATTGGCCCCATTGCTCCTGGCCTTTCGGAGGAGTCTGAAGACCTGGTTCTGCCGCCTCGGTTGGGGCGGAGATGGGAATAGATCTACATGGGGATGGCTGCTATAGACCACTCTTCCCATACTTGGACTGTTTTAGATTCTTTTGCCACTTGGACTTTTTATCTTTACTCTTACTTATATTATTTATTACTGTAATTTTATACTGTATAATTTATGATTGTTTTAACTGATTGTTGTAAACCGCCCAGAGTCCCCCAATGGGAGGAGATGGGCAGGGACAAATTAGATAGATAGATAAATAAATAAATAAATAATTTTTTAGTTTCAGCATTATCTATACAACTATTAGAAGACAAATTTCAGCACTACTGTAACTATTTTTCTTCGGTAAATTCATCTCTTCTATAAGAATTATTCTGAAGCAACTTACCCATAAGTAGATTTTTCAAAAGCCCTGTACTTGTGTTCTGTTTAAGGGCAATCACTATAGTTTACATTGCTGTACCTGCTGTTCCATAATGACACGAGCAATAGCTGCTTGGACAACATTGGTTCGATCCAGACAATCCATACAGTTAACGCGGAAAATTCCTTCCTGTTTACAAATCACACCAGCTTGGTCCACCCTTCCAAAAGAGGAATATTAAATAATTGAAATTTTTTTTTAAAAACTGGCTATCCTATATAGTACTAAATAAGAACATATATTCATACTCTTACTGAACTAAATCGGTTTTCAGAGCTTATATATGGGAAAGTTAATCATATCAGAGCACAACAGATTGGTTTGCAGAATCTCTCATCTCCATGGAAAACACAAAGCTCTAAATAAAAATTGTGTATGGGATGCATCTCATGCCTTGCACTCTCCAAGCCTTCCCCTGATCCAAGCAATTAAGGCAACACTGAACACCTACCAGCACCACTTTACATCGGTGATTATATCTGAAATGGCATCTGTAAGGGTCTGAACATTTTCAAACTTCATTCCACGGCTGAAAGGCAGAAAGAAGGCACAGTTTGCTGTAATTTTTAATTGTACTGAATGTGCTGTTTATTACACAGAATCTGAAAAATAAGTTCTCCCCAGAGTTTTTCCTTTTTTACAATCTGCTACCAAATAAGCCATAGATTAATCAAGACAGACTGCTACACCTGAATTTTTATATACACATAAAAATATAAATATACATACAGGAATACATTATTATTAAAGCATATTTTTCAAAGTGACAGTTTATAAAAGCCTTGAAATCCTTCACCCTCAAAAAACTCTCATGGAAAAACCTGAAAACTAAAGCTATGCAGAACTTTTGTCATAATGAATCACTTGAGACAACATCAGGTATAGCAATAGAATGCAATGGTTTAACATTTCAATATTTGTTAGGTTAAGGTTCTTTGACAGTCTTACCAATGTTCATGGAAATCAAATGAAACGTATGTAAGGCTTGGATTATTGTATAATAGAACTTGTTTAAGGTAAGCATCACCAATAATTTTTTCTCGTCCAGCCTGGTCCACCAAGTTAATGATAATCTGTTTCAAGACAGGAAAATAGAAACATGTTTAAAAATATGAAGTGTAATGTACCTGTCTTAATACCATTTAGTAGTATAGGAGTAGTGGTTCTTATTTCAATTTTAAACAAAATTCAAGGCAATTCTCAAGTGCCTAGTTCTAAATGACTGCTAAGAAGCACTCAGTCAATGAATACTAAAAGCTTCATCAGTTCTTTAAAATCATTATATTTAATCCCACATTTTATGCTAATCAGGAATGCACTTAATGGACAGCCATGTCCGCTAAATGCTTCACTGTAAAGCAGTGTTTCTCAATCTTGGTAACTTTAAGATGGGTGGACTTCAACTCCCAGAATTACCTAGCCAGCCATGCTGCCTGGGGAATTCTGGGAGTTGAAGTCCACCCATCTTAAAGTTACCAAGGTTGAAAAACACTACTCTAAAGGAATACATTTTTGTTTATGTAACATTAGGCATTCAGCTTCTGCCTCTTCAGCTCCTGGAAACTTTTCCTGACCCCAAAAGGTTGCCCTAGAAAACTCCTGTGGAACATGATTTGTAATGGGACAGGAACTGCAAAAGAAATGGGGACGATCAGCAAGTATCAGATGCCTCAGCAAACAGAAGACAAAATGCTGTCCACTAGTACAAAGCCACCATTAGAGACAACCCAGAATTCTATAGTTAGCAAATTATTTTAATTTGCAAAGTAATAGATACTGCCAAAATCATTGTATTTTTTTATAAAGTATTAAAGCACAGTACTGTACAAGGTTGCAAAACTGTCAATAATTTAACATGGTCTTATGACAAGGTGAAACCCACCTGTTTTTTATAAATGTTTAACTGTTCTTCAAAATGTGCACAGAAGTAAGTTACAGTTTCCTTCTCACCTGCAAAAGAAAGGCATATTGTTTACCCACTCCTTTGAGATGGTTACATGGAAAGCAGCAGCATTAGACTGGAACAGCGTATCACTGGGCTGGATCAGGGATGTAATTATTATATTTAAAAGAATTATCACAGATTCTAGAACTCTGTGGAATACCATTTATAAATAATTACTAACCAATGTATGTCAGCAAATAAATAACAGAATATCTTTCTATAGGAAAAAGCTATTTATTTTTAACTGTAGTTTGTTAAATGCTGTTCCGTATGTATAAAAGTCTTGATCAGAATATGTGGCAACTTGCCATTCAAATACATCCCCCAGACAACAATTGCATACTGCCAAAATTCAGCAGCAAAATAGCTACATTATAGTATTGCCATTTTTCTTTTTTTCAAAAATAGTATCAATAATAGTATCAGTGACCCATTACAATAATACTGCACAATTATCATCATTTCAAGAGGTTTTCATGGCACAGTTGTATCAACAGCCACAGTCCAAAAACTGGGCAGGAAATATTTTGGGAGGCAGTTTCAGAATTTTAAGGGGTGAAATGATTGCCTTAAACATTTGCATAGCTTAAAGCACCCATTATATTTATTTATTTATCATATTTTTATGACCGCCCATCTCCCCCGCATGGGGGACCCTGGGCAGTTCACAATAAAAGCCATTTAAAATTCGATAAAATCATAAATAAATTTTGCCTCTTAACTCCACCCACCTCCCCAAAAGAAAAAATTCCAAATGTTTAGGCGCACTCAATCTGTAGGATCACAAAAAGTGATACTGACAGGCTGCAGTTTCTCCATCTGTACTTTATATATTGCATACCACTAACTTTAGAGCTAGAGAAAAGAAAAGGTTTGCAAGATCTTTCTCCTCCACCTTCTTCTCCTCAGTGGACATATCAAAACCTATCACTGTAACAGCAACACTAGCCTAAAGAACTTCTAGGCAAGATCACCTGTAGGAAAAAGGAATGTGTGAATATACAGACAACCATTTGAAAAATCAGATTTACAAGTAACCAGCTGTTCTTTGTGGTATCTATGATCAAACATATAAATAATAAACTAGCAAGAAGCAAGCCAAGACAAACAGGATAATAGGATTGCACAGCCCAATGTGGCCATTTGACAACAGGATGGCAGTGATCAGTGAAGATAGATGGATATGATGAAATAAGGAATTTTTGAAGAAGCGCCATGTAACAAAACATTTTTTTTTAATCCAAAAGAACAAACAGGTAAGAGTCAATTTACCTAGCTCATCACATAATATGATTAGTTAAGTCTCCCACTTAGCAAAGCACTGAGATTTATTTAATATTTATTTATTTGCTGGGACTGATATGCCACTCCAACCCAATGCTGCTACTTTCCATATAAACATCTCAAAGTGTAGACAAGCAAGAAGGCCAAAAAGTATTTAAACAGGTAAATTTCTCCCCTAAAAATGTTAATATAAAATATATACATTAAAAAGTTAGGAAAAATGTAGGGAAAGAATTAAAAACAATAACAACCTCCACACAGGGAAGCAGCAAGGTGAATGAAAGTATAACAGAAAAAAAGATGAAGCACAAAATAAGCCAATACCTTTTTGTGAGACAGAATAGTCATGACATTGTTGCAATCAAAAGGTAACTGAGCATCAGGTATGTGTAATGGAGAGGGCAAGTCTCCAACGAAAACTATTTTTAGCAATCAACAATTCAGCTTTGAATTAAGTATGATGAACAAAGAGCACAAAGAATGTCCTGCTATCATTGGAGAGCTATGGAAGTTCTTACATTACAATGTTGGTTCTTTTCAACTAGTTGATAAAATCCATCTTCGCTACCAGTTTGGTTAGTAAAGACCAGATGCATTGAATCACTACATCTCATCCTCTAAAAGAAATGTGCAACTGCATCTTTGCAATACACAAGAACATCTAAAAAATTAAACCCAGCAATGTCTTATGTATTTTAACATCTGTTAAAACCTGTTGGCCTTTCACAAGGCCCTGAAGAAATGGCTGTGTTCCCAGACTTGGCTTCCAAGTATCTGTTGGACCTTTGATTAATTTTACTGAAATATTTGTATTGTATTTGTACTGATAACTGATGTGTTTTTATCTTGGCTGCCAATTATCTATTTATTTTGTATTTTTGAGGTGTTTTGGATGGGTTTTTTAGCCACCTGGAGTCACTTGTTTGAGATGGGCACCATATAAAGTGAACAAACAAACAAACAAACAAACAAATAAATAAATAAGGTCTTCAAATGACCTTCATGCAAGAATGTGATTTAATATTTATTCTTTGCTTCAGAGGTTATAATTTATGGGAAGGAAGATGATAAACCAATATTCTATGACAGATTCAATCTCTCAATACATCCCAATCCTGTTCCAAAATATCAAGTTACAGATCTTTAACTGACATACTTAACAAGCAACGATCAAATTTTCAATGCCAGATTTGACTGTACTGAGATATATGAAGTCATACTAATAGCCTATCTAAGGTGATTCGTTATAACATTTCCAAAATAGTTTGTCAAATAAACTGAAGACAACATACTTCTTGTAGTTCTGATTAATTGATTAACTAATAATCCAACTGTGGTATAGGAGATGAGATGCTAGACTAGGACTGGGGAGACCCAAGTCCAAGTCCACCCTAAGCCATAGGAGCTCATTGGTGACTTTGGGCTGCCCAATCTATCTCACAGGGTTGTTACTGTGGAGAAAAAATGTTCTCCATGCCAATGTTGAATAAGGCTTGGAGAAATGGCTATTGCATGGTGGGGTTGGGGACAGGAGTACTTGAAAGGAAGACAACAGCAGAGTCAGGTACACAAACTGAGCAGAGTTAAGGTTTTCTGTAAACGAGGGCTTAAGGCACTACCAGTTTTCCTTTCCTTTCCCTTCCATTCTCACTGCTGCCTGTTTGACCAATGAAGGAGGACAAGTCATGTCATGAAGCCTTGTCAATACTCTCCAGTAAATCGTTCAACAAGATACCAGGCATTTCCTGGCAAAAGTGGGTGAGGACAACGTATTACCAAGATAGTGACTTTTAACCCTGTCAGTGTGATTATATCCTGCCAAAAAGGAGGTACAGTAGATATGACTAGGTTAGTAGTTGTTATGGTTACTTCTCTAAAAAAAATATCAAGCAAGAGAAGAGACTCAAGTTATTACCTTAAAAGCCTATAGATACGTACACCTACAGATACACTTATAAACATGTACAGATGCACATTTACTTGGAATACCACGTCATTTTAAGAATTTGTTAGGGAAAAAAAGTTAAATATTTGTAAAACATTCAACTAAATTAAAATTCAGTTTTATACTATTTATACCAAATACAGTTGGCTTTTTTAACATAAAACACAAGAAAAGCTTAATTTATGATGCACTACACTGATATAAAAATGATGGCCTAGGTACATGTCAGGGAGACATAAAAAGCGCTTTGTAATAAAAGCAACAAATTTGAAAGGCCACTGAATAATGCTGTAATTGTATTATATACTATATCAATACTTACACTTATCCAGACGTGGCCGTGGGTTGTATCTATAACCAACCTGACTCCAGAAAACAGGCACAGAGCCTCTTGTCTGAACAAAAGATAGAGTGTGATTATGAACATGGATCAACTGTTCCGTCTCTACATAATTCGCTACATTCCCATTTTTATCCACTCCTCTTCGTTTGTAACGCATCCCTAGGAAAAAAGCAAAGAATTTCAGAAAAGAGGTCAGACTTGAATGTTAATATCTCACATAACGTTTATACACTTAATTCCTTAGCTACTAAATACTGCATTTCCAAACGTCTGACAAAATTCCTCATCAAAGTCTCTCAAGTAGTATTAGCATTTATAAGATAAGAAGACCTATCCTTGTATAGATTGTTAACTGCTTAAAAAACAGAAAGCTGATAATAAAAATAAATTGCTATTTTCTCAATGGAGGGAAATAGGAAGTGAAGTCCCTCAGATATCCATGTTGGGATTAGCACATTTTAACTTGTTCATAAATAAGTTTGACTTAGGGATAACTAGTGCACCACCCAATTTTATGGGTAATACTAAACTATTCATGGTGATACAAACTAAAAATAATTGTGAAAGGCTCTAGAAGATCTATTTAAACTGAGAAAATAATCAAACAAACAAACTTCCTTTCAATTTAAGTAAAACATTTAAAAGAAACCCTGACTTCAAATATAATTGATAGGTTCTGAGCTGTCCATAACAAACCAGAAAAAGGATCTGCAGGTGATAGTGAATGAAGTTGTCAACTCTATATGAGACAACTGTTAAAAAGGCAAGTTCTAGGGAAGTCCAAATGATTTATTTTGAGCATATTTTACAAAATGTGCTGTCTAGAATGCAAAAGACGTTTTGAAAACAAAATGAGCCACTCTGAACATTTTTGATGTGTTCTGAATTCAAAACACACTTGTTCTTAGATTAAAGCACTTAGATTGAAGCTAAAAATACCTCTAAAATGCAAAAAAACAGGACATTTTATATAATGGCAGTTCAAAACAAAACATTTTGTGCACCCCAGTAAATTCCATGCTAGAAATCTTTAGGAAAGGGATTGAAAATAGAACTACCAGGAGTGAAAATAATTCTGCCAACACATTATTAATATTAAATATTAATATTTATAAATATTTAAATCTACAGCACATTCATATCCAGTATTGGCTGCCACACTTGAAGAGGATATAATACAGCTGGAGAACGTTCAGAACCAGAATGAAAAAGATCAAGTCTTCAGAGAATTTCCTTGTCTAATTTTTTCAAGTGCTTATTATGACCTTAACCGAATCAATAGTTTAATTTCTGTATAGAAATGAAAAAAGGATTTAAGTACTTATTTCCATAAAAAAAATTCACTAGAGCTTTTTGGTCCCTAGACTATACTGAACAAACTTACCTGCTCTGTGGCGGCTTCTCCGTGAGATAAGCGCCACAAGAAAACTTGGGTGAATGTAATCTACACAAACAGGCTCCTGAGATGGTGTTTCAGGACTGCTTTTCTCTTCATCTGATGTTTCGTTATAATTAACTACAAGTTCTTCAATTTGCACAAATCCCTGGATGACTGGGATAATCCAAAAATCCACTTCAGATTGCTGCAGCATATTAAAACATTTGTATACATATATGTTATGACATATGTAACTTTTTTGTTGTTTATTCGTTCAGTCGCTTCCGACTCTTCGTGACTTCATGGACCAGTCCACGCCAGAGCTTCCTGTCGGTCGTCACCACCCCCAGTTCCCCCAAGGACGAGCCCGTCACCTCTAGAATATATGTAACTTATAGAACCCAAAAGTTAAATAAATGAAAATAGCTGCCCCTGTCCTGACAAGCAGGAACCACGCCGAGACGAGGAATAAGTCTCTAGTGTTTTATTACTGCTACAGTAGACAGAAAATCCTACCAAACTGAAGAAGCGTGGGAAAACCCAGACAGAGAAACCCCAAAAGTTAAGGCGGGTCTGATCCGTGTCTCTTTGAATGGCTGCTTAACTCCTCAGTACTACGCATGCGTTTTCCTCCCTGGATAGGGGCCCCCTCCTGCTCACCATCAGTGCTCATGACATCCCCAGTAGTATTACAGTTCTTACTCTAAATGTTGCATTTGTTAAACTAATAAATATATGACTATAGATTACTATGAAATAACTAAGCAATGTATTATTCTGTATTATTATTTATTACTATATTTAATATATTAGAAAGTTCTATTGTATAATAACAAAACTAGCTAATTGTACTACATAGCTAAGTTTAAAATAACAATTAAAAATTAAGAAAATAAATTTAATAGACAATTCAGCATAAATCAGGGTTACTTGGACCGCTGACTATATGAACCTTACCAATACAGGTTAAACAAATTTGTTGGAAACAACCAACCAACTGAATAGTGGAAATTATAAGTTTCTCTTCCTCTAAAGGAAACAGTGAATAACTTAGGTGATTAATAATGAATCTCCAATATCCCTTTTCCAAGCAAGGTTGTACAACAAATGATGGCAACAGAACCATAGGATGAAACGGGATACTTTTCAATCCAGAGTCAAGCCAGGATTGGTGAAATAAATAATCTTTGTTACTTTGTCAGATGATCTTTGCAAGGAACCAGAGTAAAGACACTCACGTTGCTTTTGCTGCACCTGACAGGAACATTTGATACCATAAACTGTTATCTAACAAGAGAAGTCAGCCAGTACAGTGTAGGATATAATCGAGTCACTCAAAAGATGCTGCATATAGATGTATGAGTTAAATTTTAGATGGACTTTGGAAACATTTTTGTTCTGCATGATTCTGCATAAAGCAATTTTAAAGTGTACTGATTTTGTTTTTTTAATCTATTTTTTCCTGCTTGGTATGAGTGATATTTTAAGTTTAATTGTTTTAAAATATTTAGTTGTGGGCCACTTTTAGAATCTCATTTAGGCCAAAAGGAAACTCAGAAATACTTTTCCAGCAGCATGTGAATCCATTTGAATGGGGTGCATATCTGCCAGTGTCTTCCAGCTACATTATTTACCTGCTAGGAAAGGCTTTTTCAAGAATCTTGTATCATGTGGTAATGCTTATAGCCAACCCAGGTGTCATAGGTTCACAGATGGCGACAAACTCAGGCAAAATACATAGACCAACTCCTCTAGGATTTTTTTTTATTTAAAAAATTGTTACAAAAATAGACTGCGTTTCATGATAAAAACTGTGTGATTTGTTAGATTCTTTATATCTATAGGCTTACATATCTAAAAGATTTTCCCAGTGCTTTTCTTCATTTGTCTGTATTCCACTCTTACACCCTATACTCTATTTCTCTATTTTATGCTTTATTACCTTAATTTCTTCTCTGCCCAAGTTTTGACCTATATAATTCTACCTTTACTTTTCAAAGTCTCATTCCTTAATCTACTATTCATTTACTCTGTCATTCTAGACTTGGTTCTTATTTCTATTCATTTTCTTACTTCATACTGGACTAGCTCCTTGCCTCATGATTTTCTTCATATTAAACAACTCTGCCTACTACTTGGTTATTGGAGCTGGCTCAAGGCATCCAGGTTGCTACTACCTGCCAGAGTTTGGACCATTTTGATTCTTCCCATATCCCTCTAGTACTTGGCCCTCCCTAACCTCTCCACCTCTGGCTCCCACATTAGCACTGGGTTTTGTATTGCAGTCACAGCTGGCCACCTGGAGCTGCTTAGTACCCCCTCTGGCATACTGTTGCCAGATGCCCTAAGGTGGGGAGGATTAACTACTTTCTCCTCTGCTCCTTTCTTCTCTCAATTTGGGTTGCTCTAGAAGTTGATGCCCACTTGTAAGGGGGCTGCGGGAGCTCACCACTTGCCTATGATCTCCATCAGGCCTGTTGCTGCTGGGCCTTTTTCAGCTGCCTTCAACCCCACCCGCCATGGATTCCTGCTCTCATCCCCTTCCATCAGTCAGCTGCCATTGGCCCAACCACACCTGGCAGCCCCACATATCTCTCACTCCCAACTCCATTGACTGTTCTATCTTCAACTCCCTGGCATCTTCAGGGCTTCTGGCTTCTTTTCCCTTCTTCTCTAACTCTTTTTTTTTCCAATTCTTTCATTACTATTTTTTTCATTTCCCTATCACTACTTATTGAGGGTTATCATCTGGAGTCTGAGTCTGATTATGAAGGTAGCCATTCCTCTCTGCCCCCACCCATCCTCTTCCTCCCTTGGTATGGCTCTTAACACTCAGGAGAATGGAAGGCCACAGATGTTATCCTCCCTGGATACCCATTCTCTCACACAAAAACCCTGAATTATTGTTCAATGCTGGCATCGGGAGGAGGAATTCAGATCTATTAACTTACATAAAGTGACACAATGCTATTGCCCAGTATTGTGAGCGTTCTCTTTCATACATGTAACAGGAAAAGACACCCTTTCCAAGACACTATAGCAAGGTACTTAAGCTTCTTTTCATTTTACATATAGAAGTACACCCATTTATAGAGGAATAGTCTTACTTATTTAAGTGGCATTTTTATATCTTAATTTATTTTGCCACAATTTAGAAATACATAGTATGCTTTTGTATCACTTAAAATTAGATTTTTTTAATAAATAGTCACACTAGCTGCTAATGAACTTTGATAGGTTCAGCTGTTTAACCAATGTCAAAATCCCATCTTTTAAGAAAGGTAGAATCATGGAGGAATGCATGATCTCAGGTGAAAAGCTGTAGAAAATCAGTAACAATTCCAGTTGTCACTTAAATGGATGTACTATTAAAATCCTAAATTTCTGTATCACAGAAAATGAGGATAAGTTACACAGAACACTACTAAGCTCATTAATTGCCAGTCAGACTACCAAGAAAACAGAACTATCTGATGCACAATTCACTGAAGTTCTCAAGAAACTAAAAGCATATGGAATATTACTTACACCAAGATTTATCAGATCTTCTAGCATATGTTTATTCCAAAAGAATCTGTCATCAACCTGAAAAATATAAAAGTAAATCTTGTATATCCAAATATTAAAGAAAACTGTGAAGTCTAGAAGACTATAGAACAATTCATGTTCACCAGAACAATCCTGGGACAAGAACTTCATTTGTGAAAAATAAGGAAACACTAACATTTCTTTCTCTGATAAATATAAAATATATGCCCATATGTATCCATGGCTGATCTTTCAAGAGACATATTATTACCTTTTTCCAGAGGGGCAAGTTAGCCTTCTCACATGCACTTTGCCTTTGCACAGAGTTTGTTAAGTCATAAGTCAAACTATAATAAAAGGAATCAGCATCCATAAACATTTTGAACAGTTCTTCCAGTAGACGCCTCTCCAGTCTTTCTTTCTCTTTACTTTCTTTAACCTACGAAAGGGTAGAATATTCTACTTCAGTACACTGAGTTGGATTACTATCATTACAATAAAAGTAATTTTTTATAACGTACAATTGATCATTTGCCTTCGCATGTTTACATAAAAGAAATGTCTTTCATTGATTAGGTCTTTTCAAACAAGCACAACTGGAATCACAACTTTGTAGATACCTTTTATATTTTCCATATAAAATATGCTATTATTATTATTTTATTCTACAAGGCTGAGATATACCAGTTTGAGTAAAGTTACCTACCAAGTTTATGACTAAGAATAATATGAGGAAAATCTAGAGTTATATGAGAAAAGAACACACGTTGTACAGAATCTTCACTGTATATAATATACGGATGTAACTATCCAGCTCATCATCCATTATTGCACAATGGCCTCCAGATAACTGTAGGATGCCGTTTAATACTCCTGCTGTTTATCACCTAGAAACTGGTATCCTGAAATATATTTTTTCAGAATATGGAGTTTATTATATGTAACACCAGTTGATGGACAAAATTAGCATAGAATCAGACTAATTGCCATTTAAAACCCTAAGTAGTAGATATTATCATATTCTGTACTGCAACAAATTCCAGGTTAATTATATGTTGTATGAAATGATTCTTCTTGTTCTGATTATCCATAAATTTAATTGAATGAACTTAACTCCTAATCTTGAATAAGAAATATCTACCCACTTTCTTCAAAGCATGTATAATTTGTTACAATTTTTTCTTTAAACTATGAAGTCCCTAAACACAATATGTAGGGAATTACTTCATTAACTTCTTTTTCATGTAGGCTGACCTCATTTTTAGTTTAAAAGAAAAAATAGAGAATCACATGGGCATTCTGGCAGCAAGTTCCTGATACAGCCTAATTAAAGAAGACAAAATATAGTCATTTATGAGAACAGCATGGTTGAGTTGGAAAGAGTGAAGAACAGCAACCTGGATTTCCTGGGTTAAAAGAATTCAAAACTTATGGCAAGTAAAGATAAGGAGTTTAAGCTGTATCTTAAAACAGGGGGGGGGAAAGCAATACCGGGATCACTGTTGATATGAGTATGAACAATAATATGAATGTCAGCACACAATTGTAGCCAGAGGCAAGAGGACCAAAATGTAACAATAGAAAACCAAACAGAAGAAGGTTGCAATATCCGAGATTCAATATGGACAGAGAAAAAAAGGAAACTAAATATTTATTGCAAAGTTATACAGTAACATAGGAGAGTCAATGAGAAACTAAATGTAAGAAACAAAAAAGGCAAAAGAATCCAAGCCTTTGCATCTGATAAAAATAATATATTATGTAAAGTATTTCTGGGGATTCTTTCACAGGGGCAAACAGATATGAGCAGACATGGGCATACCAGAGAAGAACTTTAGAGGACTGATTAGAAGCACAATCTTGAACGTACTGATTGAAAAGGCAATCACATGTCCAAGTAGAAATCTGAAGCATATTGCTAGAGCTGCACAATTGTACAGTTATAATGATCTGGAACAGAGCTGGGTGCTTTCAAGTGTATGCAAAATACTGAAACATAGTACTCACAATATTCCAAGTGAGAACAGCAGAGTTAAACACAGATATTTGGGGCCCAAAGGAGACAGAAAGAAACAAGGAAGAGGTCCTATTGGAACAAGAAATTGGTCCCAATTTGACAAATGGGGATGGAACCAGCCAAATAACATAAAGGCATGAAGTGCTTCAAGTAGCAAAGTTTGATCTGCTGTATCTAAGCAAAGAGATCATACAGGATGAAAATAGGAGAGATCAATTAATCTGGCAGAACACGTAAGGTACCCTTGATTATGCTCAATAGGAATTTTAGTGAAGTTCAGAAGTACAACAGAAAAAAAAGGTAGTAGAAATAAACAGTGGGAGGGAAAGGGGCAATTTAGTCAAGGGATGTTTTGAGAGCAAGTGAAATAGAAATATGCTTAAATGTCTACAAATGTATTAATCAACTCTTTGGAGGAAAAGTACAAAATTAAATAATGTGAGTAGTGTTTACAGCATGTACAGTCAAAAACTCTTTGAAAACGAATAATTCTCACCTTCTTTTTATTAGAAGAGGAAACATTTGTTTTAATCTGAGTGAAGGTTCTCAGCAGAAATTTAGAATCATCAGGAGATTGGGTAATTTTCTCTGTTCTATATATTCCAAAATGATGTTTTTTACAGGGCTGAAAAGCAATAGATTTCATTAAAAAGATGCTTAATGAAATAATTAGTGGTTATATAAAATATGCATTTACAAATTAATATTTTTCTAAAGAATACTAAATAAAAGTTAACATTTGCATGATAAATTTTTAAAATTTATTTATTTAGTGAATATACATATATTATCTAACATAGGTTAAAAGTTAGAAGATTAGAAGGTATCACATTTTAAAAAATTTTCTACCCTATCTACTCTCTAACCTTGAGAAAGGTTTTTGTCAAAGTTTTAATTAACAAGCAGGTTGGAGCAGGATTTATTGGCAAAACTAATAGTCTAATCATAGCAGACTTCACATTAAAAAGATATCTGATACAGTGCAAATGGCCATGGAACAACGCTACCTTGATGAGAAACAGGATATAAATGCAGTAAATAAACCATTCAGTAAAAGACAGCAAGTAAGTGGTGGAAAGGAAGAGCTGTTCCAGATGTTTGATAAAAAAAAACATTTATCCACTTACTATCCAGTGATGATTTGTGTCAAGTAACTGTCACATTATAAATGTTTACATAACAATTGCCTTTATTATTCAGCATGGCTGCCTGATTTCATCATGCAAACTTTCATTTCTACATAGTTATCATTCCAATCATGTAAGTTGGTAGGAGCACTTTTTTTATGAATTGCTGGATTTCATCTTACCTCCAGATCCAGGTCCTGAGGTTCTGCTTCTGAAAGTGGTATTGCTACAATTTTTATAATTTTACAGACATCATGATCTCCTGGAAGCTTGCCAACAACTACCTTCTGGCGAATGAGAAGCAACCACCAAGGCAAATCTGTAAGAAATACAAATCTATTAGTTTGGAAAGAGAAGTTTCAATTATAATTTTAACCAAGTGAATAGCAGCCTTTCGACTTATATATCCCCTTTATCAGGCTGACAAAAGTTACAGCCTAACACTCAAGAGAAAAATCGTTTTATCATTATGGAATTAAGGTAACAGAACCACAGAGCTCTAAAGGCCTTGAAAAAAATCTGGAAAAAATATATATTATTTTTCTTTCACTAGAACAAAACCAGTATCTGTCCTTTCCCAAGACCTTCTCCCTCTAATATAAATATCAGAACACAATATTAAGAACTGCTGAAACCAACTGATTTTTCCTGAAAGAGCTGCTGTTTCTCCTGAACTTACCGATCCTGCTGTAACAGCAGATGGAAGCAATGGTCAGGATAGTATTTGGCCAGCTTCAGCAAGTTCACCAGTTTCCCTCCTTTCCTAAAGACAGTGACCCATGTCCTTGTCACCTCCCATCTAGTCTATTGCAATTTAATTAACATTCTTTGTGATTCACCAGAGACATGGGTATTTTCACTTTTTCTGTTACAAATTGTACCATTTCCAAGGGTTTGTGGTTTTCATACATTAACCAAACAGTAAGACTATAGAGCCAGTACATGCAGTCACATTTCTCAATTGCCATTTTAAACATCCCTTCCCAGTACATGTAGTCCTCACTTACTGACTGCCTCATTTTATTTTATTTATTTATCTGTCAAACTTACCACCACCCGTCTCCCCCCTAAGGAGGGACTCTGGGAGGTTTACAATAGAAGTAAAATTTAAAATTCAATACAAACTATAAATAATCCATTAAATATAAACAGAAGATAAACAGAGTCCCCCTTTTCGGGAGAGATGGACAGTGATAGAAATTTGAAAAACGAACGAATAAGACAAAAATATAAAGTGCAATAAAATCCAGATAGCAGTGAGGTTCTACTTCAGTCCGTGAATATATAAGGGGCCATCCTAGGGGACCAGCCATCCCCAAGAATGACTATTCCCCTTCCTGCCCCAGGCATGTGACAAAAACAGGTTTTTAGTTTTTTACAGAAGTCCAAGAGAGAGGGGGCTTTCCTCACCTCCATGGGGAGAATGTTCCAGAGACCAGGAGCTGATGTAGAGAAGACCTGCTTCCTGGACCCCACTAGATGGAATTCTCTTACAGACAGGGACCGTAACATGCCCCCTCTGTATGACCGGATGGGACGGGTCAATGTAATGGGGATGAGACAGTCCCTCAGGTAGCCTGGACCCATGCCATGTAGGGTTTTAAAGGTAATAACCAACACCTTGAATTGGACCCGGAAGCAGACTGGCACCCAATGCAGCTCTGCAGCAAAGTTGTTATATGTGACAATCTAGGGGCACCTAGAATTGCCGGTGCGTCTGCATTTTGGACCAGCTATAGCTTCCGGATACTCTTCAAGGGTAGCCCCATGTACAGCGCATTACAATAGTCTATATGGGAGATGACGAGAGCATGAGTGACCGTTCAAAGGGTCTCTCGATCCAGGAAAGGGCGTAACTGGCACACAACATGAAGTTGAGCAAAGGCCCCCCTGGCCACAACTGCCACCTGCTCTTCGAGTAGGAGTGGCGAGTCCAGGACGACCCCAGATTCCGCACCAGGTCTGTCTGGGGCAGTGCAACCCCATCCAGAACTAAAGACGGCAAATTCCAGGATACAGAGGAGCCATTAATCCACAGCCACTCCATCTTACCAGAGTTCAGCCGAAGCATGTTGTTCCCCATCCAGACCCCCACAGCCCCCAGGCACCGAGAAAGGGTGGTCACAGAATCACTTACTTCACCCGGGATAGGGATATATAATTATCATCAGCATATTGATGATACCTCATCCCGTGGTGATGGATGATCTCACCCATTGGTTTCATGTAGATGTTAAAAAGGAGTGAAGAGAGTACTGAACCCTGTGGCACCCCACAAAGGAGGGGCCTTGGGCCCGATCTCTCGCTTCCTATCAACACCGATTGGGACCAGCCCTGGAGGAAGGAGGAGAACCAGTGCAAAACCATGCCACCGACCCCCAACTCCCTGAGTTGCCCCAAAAGGATACCATGGTCGATGGTATCAAAAGCTGCTGAGAGGTCAAGAAGAGCCAGGATGGATGCACTGCCCCCATCCCGCTCCCACCAAAGATCATCCATAAGTGCAACCAATGCCATTTCCGCCCCATATCCAGGCCTGAAACCTGACTGAAAGGGGTCTAGATAATCCATTTCATCCAGAATCCTCTGGAGCTGCAATGCCACCACTTTCTCAACCACCTTCCCCAAAAAGGGGAGGTGGGAGACTGGACAGAAATTGTCCAGTACAGTACGGTCCAGCGATGGTTTCTTGAGGAGGGAGCGCACCAGTGTTTCCTTAAAGGCAGCCGGTAACACCCCCTCTCTCAAGGATGTATTTACCATCGTCTGGACCCAACCACACATCACCTCCCAAGCTGCCTTCACCAGCCAGGAGGGACATGGATCTAGTTGGCAAGTGGTGGCATTTACAGTCCAGAGGATCCTGTCTACTTCCTCAGGTCCAACAGGATCAAACTGTTCCCAGATAACTGGGTAAGGTCATTAAGTACATTTAATGACTGTTCAAAGCTACAACAGTGTAAGAAAAAAAAACAGCTTTGTGACCAATCCTCCCATTTATGACCGTCGCAGCATCCCGCAGTCATATGATCACCATTTGGGTGCTTCGCAACCAGCTTCCAACAAGCAGAGTTAATTAATTAATTAAATGTGGAAGTAAAATCGTACGTCATGGTCACGTGACATTACACTTAACAACCACAGTGACTCACTTTACGACCAAATGGGAAGTGACATTTTAAGTCTGTTGTGGTCACGTGATTTTCTGCTTAGTGACTACAGCACTTAGCAACAGAGCTGCCAGTCCCAACTGTGGTCATTAAGGAAGAACTACCTGTATAGCACCCCCTTACAACCTTATGTTAGGTGACAGTGTGTTTCAGGATTCTTCTAACAATGAACATGGAGGTTAAAATAATAAATAATAAATTTGGTTTGCAGAGAGAGCATACTACCATAGCCAAGCAATAGGCTTTTTTAAAAGTTTGCTTAAAAAGTGGTACTAGTACGCATCCTGGTTATACCTTTTGGGCCCTGACACTTGCTTAACCATGCTAACGCTGCATATATAATCTGGTTTATAATGCTGTTAAATAACTTATTAATCATGGTTAATATGTTAGACTGTGACCCATATTGGACCATGTTACTTGTTGGGTAGCTTTGAACCAGTCATTCTCAACCCAGTCTATGATAAAATGAGGAGAGACACCCTATGTGGCACTGTGTTGAGTTCCCAAAAGAAAAATGGAATGTAAATATAATAAATAGCAACTTATTCATCGAGGGGTGGAGTTCTTTAATGAAATGCAAAATCAGAGTTACTGAATAATCTCCAGGCTGTAGCATACACTCCCATGAGAGCTTCATCTGAATATCATTCTCTATCTTTAGAAGAGCAGCCAAGTTATAGCTCTTTTGCCATATATTCTATTGATGATTTCAATTCATTTTATGTTCTATTTTGTGTTCTGCATCTTAATCACTGTTATTCACCTTGAATATACCACTGAATAAAAGGCAAAAGACAAATTAAATGAAAACATATATTTTGACTATTTTTGCAGAATAAGGCAGAATGTTTTTTCACTCCTCACAAAGACTATATAACATTCAACGACAACGCATGCACCAGAACCTCAATGACTATTAATTTTTTTTTTAAGTCTCAGAATTACGTTTTTTTCAAATACTTTAAAATGGAATGATACTGTAATGTTCTTCTATCGTTGCAATAAAGCCCAAGCAACAAAGTCAGAATAGATAACTCATATAATTACAACTTCATTCATAGAGCAATAAAGTACACTATAACTAAAGGATAATTTTTATGCTAATATTAGTTTGCCTTGGTCAGTATCAATGGTGGCTTCATTTTAGTAGTTGATGGAAATCTAGTGCATCTGTTTGTTTCAATGCTGAATACAATTTTGAGTCAAATAATGTCAGCCATAGATAAAAAGCCTCCAATGGCTTATATCTATAGTTGCAGTGGTACAACTCTACTTAAGGGATGCTCTAGTTGCAAAAGAAAAAAAAAGCCTGCAAGAAGAGTAATTCCCCCTTGCCCTTGAAGCTTCTTATAGCCTGTGACAAGCTACTTCAAAAACAATTTAGAAAATGGCAGAGGGGCTGAACAGAGAATTGGTGAAAATGGTCTCATTACCTCTTTCAAAAGAAAAGAGTTTAATCTCAGTATCTTCCACAGATGCAAAGAATCCTTCCATTCACAGAAGGAATAGATTCACCAGCTGTTTATTTCTTTACAAATTTTTTGTGCCATCACAATCCATCAACCAGCCTATATGCTCTCCAATTTGCTCTTGACAATGGGGAAATTACTGGCATGTACTTTGCAGTTCCTCTGAGGTGATGAAAATGCAATCTTGCCAACAGACTTCCACTTATGTAACATTGGTTTCATAACTAATTTCAGTCAGAAGAGATGAGCTGTTTCTATACATGATGTCCTTTGTGAGACTAGTTTGTGTGCAAGAAAAGAGAATGATTAGTATATCCAGCTACAGGATGAAGGATCAATTACTTTTATAATTTCATTCATTTTTAAAGGCAATAAACTTTTATTAGGAAATATCAGTTCTATTTTGTTGTTCTCCTAGCCCTGTCTTCTTTTGAAGGATGGCTTCAGATGAGCACTGTGTGCGCGCATGTATGTATTCACCCACATGCCCATACACAGAGATGTGCAGAGATTTATTAGAGAGGTGGGATTTCTAAGACTGGTATTCATTTGGAGAAGGGAAACCAGACTGATATATGAGAAACCTGGATATTTCACAGGATTTTCTATCATTTACTTGTATTCACTTGCCTTTTTTAAGGAGTCCATATTAAATGAGCCAGTTTAGTCTAGTGGTTAAGGCAACTGCCTAGAAACCAGGAGCCTGTTCTAGTCCTGCCTTACGCATGAAAGCCAGCTGGGTGACCTTGGGCCAGTCACTCTCTCAGCCCAACTCACCTCACGGGGTGGTTGTTGTGGGCAAAATAGGAGGAGGAAGGAGTATTAGGTATGTTTGCCGCCTTGGGTTGTTTATAAAAATAATAAAGGAGGGATAGTAAATAAATAAAATAAAAATATTGTTTTTTCTTATGGATACAGAAAATACTTAATTTCCTATCAGGCAAGTGTACTTATCTGATTAAAAATACATTACAAAGCATAAGCAAGATTTTAAAAAAATAGGTCATTGCACAAATAAAAGAAAGCTCCTGTTTTAATGGCACAAGTTACATTAGAAATTACATTAAAACAAGTCTACTAATCTATTTGCTATTTTCTATGGACCACTTTGTTCAGGCATTCACCCAAATGTATGAAGGTCTTAAAGTGGGTGGAACAATGGAACCATTCATGGGATCTTCCTTCAAGCATATATTCTGCTTCCTCTGTTTTGGACCTTGCTATGTTGCGTTCATTTGAATGTAAATGAAAGTATTCCTCATGATCATGGATGATGCTGAGTCTGCTGCTAAGATCCAAAACTTTGGGAGAAAGCAGCATTTACAGCCACGAAGTAGAAGGTGTAACAAGCAGAAAATTTCTGTGAAAATTAGAGAAAGGCATGTTGAATATTTAAGTTAAGATTGCAGAAGACCAAATTATGTAATACAGATATAAAGCAGATGAACGGACAGAGATGAATCTCTAATTAGGATTGTCAGTTATATAAAACCCCTTAATTTACATCAATTAATTTTATGAAGGACAGGCTGATTCCTCCAATCCTCTTTGAAACTAATAGATATCATTCCTTCTCATGTCAACTGAAAAAAAAAACCAGTTCCATCGGCTAAAGGACTTACTAAACAGTGTTTATCTAAAAGGAAACTAGTTTCTTTCTTTATTCAACTAGTATAGCTGCTTAACTCAAGATGGCTTTGGGTGGCATACAAATTAAAAACAATAAAACACTGCATAGCAAAACAAACAAAACAGATGGCAACTGAGAAAGCTAATCAATATACTAGCGCATCCCCTAAAGACAGACTCATTCAACACTCCAGCCCAATGCCTAAGAGAACAGCCAGAACCTTATGAAAGACCAATAGAGTTGGGGCCATCTGAATCTGGGGGGCATGTTGTTCCACAGGGGAACTACCATGACAAAGAAGACATGCTTCCTGGGTTCCAACAGATGACATTGCTTGATAGAAGGGACCTTGAGCATGCCAACTCTGTTGGATCTGGTGGGATGAGCAGAACTAATGGGAAACAGGCTGTCCTGCAAGTATCCTAGCCTTGTGCCATGAAAGGCTTTATAGGTGATAACCAGAACTTTAAATTGCACCTGGAAGCCTCCTAGAAGCCAGTGCAACTCACGAAGTAATGGTGTAACATGGGCACACTGAGGCACATCCACAACTATCTGTGCCACTGCATTCTGAACTAGTTGCAGCTTCTCAGTAGTCTTCAAGGGCAGCCCCACGTAAAGCATCAAGCAGGAGGTGGCTAAGGCATGAGTGATGGTAAGCAAGACTTTCCAGTCCAGGAATAGATGCAATTAGCACACAAGATGAAGTTGTGCAAAGGCTCTCTTGGCCATGGCTATCATTTCTTCTTCCTCAAGAAAGTCCCTAATAAAGTTATTTGTGTTTGGACAGATTTACTCCTTGTTTTCCTCCAGTGACACGCCAGGTGCTTTTTTGCTGTTTCATCTCCCAGAGCTCTTCAAAAACCAGTGGGTGCTCCAGGATCCATTAAGCAAGGAAAAGCTGCAAAAGTGCAATCCAATCTAAAGCTGCAGCCACCCATTCTTTCCAAACAGCAACTAAGGCCTTAGGTGCACCTAATACCTCAGGTGCTTGGGATGAACCAACTGAGCAGATCCAGCGTCCAGCAGGAGGGAGGGGAGCTACAGAAGAGTTCCAAGGCAATCTGTGAATAATCAGACTATGGCAGAATACTGATGTTAACATCCCCCATATCCAGGCCACACACTATCACCCCAATACAAAAAACAGAGCGTGCAATCTCTGCTGCGTGTCAGACCCTCGATGACTAGGTTCAGATCCATGGTTTCCATGTTGGCCATGAATTCCCAAAGCACCTCTGACCCTGCACCAAGGGAAGGCAGGCTGAAGTCCCCCAAGACTGTAAGTCTGGTGTATTCCACCATGAGTCTGGCCTCAGCTTCAAGGAGCCCAGACAGGAAAGACACTACACAGCTGGAAGGCTGGTACAGTAGCAGCAATACCATCTAATCCCTAGATCCCAGTGTCACAGAGGCTTACATCTGGTTATCAGTGGGGTGGCACCTCTAAAAGCCACAAAAGTCACTACCAGGATGTTAGTACTCACCCTTCTCCCCCAATAACCCAGCATCACCTGACCCACAACATCTCTCCACCAGACCATTGGGACTTGGCCATACTCAGATGGCAAATATATCTAATAGCTGATCAAACTGGTTCCCAGGCATCTTCTGCAAAGCACACAGTGACCCCCTCACTTAACTTACCAGTCCTCTAACACATCCATGTCCCCGCTATCTTTTTAAAGATAAACTGTTTCCCTAAACAATTAATTGAACAGGGGGAAGGAAGGGTTGTCTCAAATTCAGGACTGTTTTCCTTTCCAGGAAATATTAACATTAATTCAATTTCTTTTAATTCTCTTCTTGGAGTAAAATTAAGTACATCAACTTATTCCCAAATATATAAAAGCTATTAAGGCCACAACAAGTGACAGCACCTGGAGGATTTTATCTGGCTTTGAAAGGTACTGTAAGAAAGATTGGGTAGTATTAATACTTGGATAGGAAATCAGCAGAGAGAAAGCTAAGCTAGACTGAAAAATTGAACAAGATCCTAGAAGAAGGCAGTGGCAAACCATATCTGTATTTTTGCCAAGAAAACTTCTTGGACAAGTTTATGAGTCACCAGGTGTTGAGGCCAGCTTGAATAAGACTTTATTTTTATAAGCCATTACGGAAGAAAAGTAAAATACTTCATTAAGGTCTTAGACTAGAATATATTATGTAAGGTATATTTTAGTGTTAAGTCTACAATAATTCAGTGAAAAACAAATAAAAATTCCATAATTGTGTAAGAACTTTATCAGGATCGATCAACTGATACAAAAAAATACAAAACCTTTAGAGTTTAAATAATTATTCATTAGCCAAATGGCATTAAAAGGGGGGAGGTAAATGAATGAAAAAACTGTTTGATTTTAGAGTCAATATCTATACCCTCATATTTGATAAAGTGATATTAGGTTACAGTTAAGTGCTTTTCATAAGTTTGCTGGAAAGAAGGAACAAGCAAAAATAAGTATGGCTCCACCCACCTCTGAACACAGTGGATATTTCTCTTGTTTTGACCAACAGCCAGAGTACATGCCTGCCTTTCAATGGCAGGAGCCTCCATACCAGCAAGAGGAAGGAAGCTGCTACTAATGCTGCCATTGTTTATATACACAATTCAATGACAGTGTTGACAATTGGTTTTTGTATTTTATCTGCAGCATCTAGAAAACAATTATGCTGCCAAAAAAGAAAATGAAAACCCTTTTTATCTCTAATGTTCCAACTAAATATTCTTTGTATCCCACCACAGTGCAGCCCCTTCTACTGAACTGCCTCCAAGCTATGATCCCAGCTTGGTTGCTGAGAATATTCCAGCTAGTCCTACACAAACTTTTCTATGCAAATCAGAAATTTGAGTTGGGGGAATGAAGGAGAGCTGCACAATGCAATTTCATGCTCCCATCACACCACTAAAGGGAATTCATGTTTGTGATTCAAACATTCCAGAAATGAAGGGGAAAACACAGCTATGAGCATGTTTTGAGAAGTAATTTGTTCAACCGGATTTAGAATACAGTAGTACACAGACTATTATTTATTCATTATAAATTTACCATATTTATTTATTCAAAAATATGTGTCTGCCTCCATTACTGTATTTATTTATTTATTTGTCATATTTTTATTACCACCCATCTCCCCCACTCGGGGGACCCTGGGCGCTTCACAATAAAGCAATATAAAATACAATAAAATCAGAATAGTATCAATAAATATACATATACAATATAATAAAATCCAAGTGATGGCAGATCTAATTCCACTCAAAGGGGACCGGAACCAGTCCTGGCAGGACTAGGGAACCAACCAGCCTCAAGAGTGGCTCTTCCTCTCCCCACTCCAGGCATGGTGACAAAACCAGGTCTTCAGCCATTTCCTGAAGTCCAGAAGAGAGGAGGCCAACCTCACTTCCGGGGGAAGGATGTTCCAAAGGGCGGAAGCTGCTACGAACAAGGCCTACCTCCTGGACCCCGCCAGATGGAATCCTCTTGCAGACAGGGTCCGTAGCATGCCCTTTCTGCATGACCGGGTGGGACGGGTTGATGTAACGGGGATAAGACAGTCCTTTAGGTAACCTGGATCCATGCCATGTAGGGCTTTAAAGGTAATAACCAACAACTTGAATTGGACCCAGAAGCAAACTGGCACCCAATGCAGCTCGCGGAGCAAGGGAATAATGTGTGCTGATCTTGAGGCACCAAAAACTGCCCGCACAGCTGCGTTTTGGACCAGCTGTAACTTCCAGATACTCTTCAAGGGTAGCCCCATGTAGAGCACATTACAGTAGTCTACATGGGAGATGACCAGGGCGTGAGTGACTGTTCGAAGGGCCTCTTGCTCCAGGAAGGGGCATAACTGGCGCACAACATGAAGTTGCGCAAAGGCCCTCCTGGCCACGACTGCCACCTGCTCTTCGAGCAGGAGTCGTGAGTCCAAGAGGACCCCCAAGTTACACACCGGGTCTGTTTGGGGCAGTGTAACCCAATCCAGAACCAAAGATGGCAAGGGGCCGTTAACCCAGAGCCACTCTGTCTTACTAGGGTTCAGCCGAAGCCTGTTGTTCCCCACCCAGACCCCAACAGCCCCCAGGCACCTGGAAAGGGCAGTCAGAGCATCATCTACTTTCCCCAGGATGGAAATGTATAGTTGAGTATCATCAGCATATTGATGATACCTCATCCCATGGAGACGGATGATCTCGCCCAGCGGTTTCATGTAGATGTAAAAAAAGGAGAGGGGAGAGTACCGATCCCTGCAGCCCCCCACAAAGGAAGGACCGCGGGGCCGATCTCTCCTCCCCTATTAACACGAACTGGGACTGGGACTGGGACTGGCCCTGGAGGAAGGAGGTGAACCAGCACAACAGTACGCCGCCCACCCCCAACAGGATACCATGGTCGATGGTATCAAAAGCCGCTAAGAGGTCGAGAGCAAGGATGGATGCACTGCCTCCATCCTGCTCCCGCCAGAGATCATCCATAAGTGCGACCAATGCTGTTTCTGTCCCATATCCAGGCCTGAAACCTGACTGAAAGGGGTTTAGATAATCCACTTTCTCCAGGATCCCCTGGAGCTGCAGTGCCACCAGCTTCTCAACCATCTTCCCCATAAAAGGGAGGTGGGAGGCTGGACGAAAATTATCCAGCATGGTAGGATCCAGTGATGGTTTCTTGAGGAGGGGGCGCACCAGCGCCTCCTTAAAGGCCGTCGGAAACACCCCCTCCCACAAGGATGTATTTACCATCAACTGGACCCAACCACACATCACCTCCTGAGCTGTCTTCACCAGCCAGGAGGGGCATGGATCTAATTGACAGGTGGTGGCATTTACAGTCCGGAGGATCTTGTCCACTTCGTCAGGTCCAACAGGATCAAACTGTTTCCAGATAACTGGGTAAGTACGTTCCCTAGGCATCTCCCCAGACCCTGTTTCAAGCTTGGAGTCCAACTGAGAGCGAATCTGAACGATTTTATCCTGCAGATGCTCCGAAAACTCCTCAGCACGGCCCTGTAGATGATTTTCCGGGACCCCTTTCCCTAACAGGGATCGTGTGATCCTAAACAGGGCTGCTGGGTGGCATTCTGCGGATGCAATAAGAGCGAAGAAATACTGACGTTTCGCTGTTCTTACTGCCACAAGGTAGGCCTTAATTGCGGCTCTAGCTTGTGTTCGGTCGGGTTCAGTCTTTGTCTTCCTCCAGCAGCGCTCTAGACCCTCAATTCCTCCATAAACCAAGGGGAGTGTTGGGTTGAATGAGGCAAGAGAGGCCGCACAGGCGCGATCCTATCCAGGGCCCCGGCTGCCTCCTATTCCAGGCTGCAGCCAGGGACTCCACCAGACCATGCAGCAGGTCCTCAGGTATAACCCCCAGCTCCCTCTGAAACTGGGTCCATCAGTCGCTGGGGGCGGACCGATCGAATAGATCCTGCCTCCCTGCGGAGGGTGGTGGCATATGAGAATCTCAGGGTCACCAGGGCGTGATCTGATCATGACAAAGGGGAAAGATGTAACTCTCCCCTCAGATTACATTGCCACTGCTCTGACAAGAAAACCAAGTCTGGAGTGAGGTCACTATCTCGAGTCAGGTCCCGAATAATCTGAGTCAGGCCCATGCCCGCCATTGTGGCCATGAACTCCTGGACTGCGAGGCCCGCCCCAGGGATGGCAGGTTGAAGTCCCCCAGATCCATAAGCCTGGGGAACTCCACCACCAACCCCGAGACAGCCTCCAGCAGCTCAGGCAGAGAGGTTGCTACACAGCAGGGAGGCTGGTACAACAGCAACACTCCCAACTGCTCTCGGGCACCCTACTTGAAAAATAGGGTCTCACAACCAGCTACTTGTGGAGCAGGGCCCCTGAAGGCCACTAGAGACTCTCTGAGGGTAACTGCCACCCCTCCTCCCCTGCCCTGGCATCTCGGCTGGTGCCACACCCAAATCCGAGGCACATCTCCGACAAAGCCACTCCTCCTTCCAGGCCCAGCCAGGTTTCAGTAGTACACAGTAATACTCTGTACTCACGGGGTATCTGATTACTATCTGAATTTAAAGGTAAATAATTTGAGAAAATAGTCTTATTCTTCCTTTCAGTTGAATACATTACATGCTTTTTCAGCAAAACAGTTAAACCCAAAAATATGCAAAAATTAATAAAACTGAGCTTCTGAGGAACTATTTTTAAACCATGTAAAAATTACAAAATCAGGTAAGAAAGGAAACAAGTGATACTTTCTTTTAATAGATAATTAAGCTCAGTAATATACAAAGTTGTTTTTAATGTGACAGATTTGCATTTGAATCTAACCATAGAATAACGATATTCTAAAACAGATCCTAATCCTATTCAATTGTTGCTTTCCAAAAAGAAATAGAAGACAAACAGATTCCAGCAAGGTCAATAGTTTCAGCAACATTCAAAGAGGTCTAGTTATTGTTGCAAAAGAATGCAGAATATTTACAGATATAATAATAACTAATACAAATATGAAAACCTTTAATAGAGAAAATGTTCTGAAAAGAATGTTTACTCTACCTCCCAGTCCACCCTCAGGCTTTTCATTTAGTCAAGGTTGTGTTTGTAATCAGTGAATTAAGCAAAGTACCGAAATTTTAGAGCTCAGGACAAAATTATCAGAGTTCCACAATGCAAAGAAATAAAGCATTTTTTTCCAATTTTACTCCTCATGAAAACAATACCAAGTAGCCTGCTTTCCATAGAGAATGGTGATATAGTATTCTTGTTAACTTAGTTATCTCATACTGAATTTGCTTATAAAATCTTCATCTGATGCTACATTTAAGTCATGGAAAGCCAGGAATCAATTAATGGAAGCAAAGTATCAGCCAACAGCTGTGTTCCTCCAATGCTGAGCTTAATCCCAACATTTTTGTACTGAAGGGAATTTTGCCTTCATCCAAATTCCAATGTGTGTAGCAGATAAATATTCTATGCATTGTGGGGGGAGGGGTTCATGGATATTAGAAATTTACTTCATAGATCACAGACAAATCTAGATAAGGACTTTCAACTGTCACCACTTGCATCTACAGATCTTTGGAAGACAAGAAATAGCATATTATTTCCTTTAATCATATGTGTAAGAATGAAGACTCTGCACAATTTCTTCCTGGTTTATATTTTCTCCAATAATATTGTGTAAAGCAAAAACCATTTTATGTTTTACATGGAATTACATTCTAGGTTTTCAGTCCATTCTACTTCAGAATGCAGAGGGAAACTAGAAGTAATAATTTCCCCATAAAGAAATTCCTTATATACAGGCAGTCACACTACATGTTGTAGGAAGGGAGCAGTGTTCATTTACAGCGGCATAAAATCAGGAGTCTGGTAGCTCCTTTTCTACCAGACACCTCCTGATTTTTCTCAGTGGCTGGTAGGACATAGATGGCTCAAAAAAAAAAATCTAAGTAGGTTCAGTCCTGTATTGTATTTGGATGGGAGATCACAAAGAAATACTAGTGCTATAGGCTAACCTGAGAAATAGAAAAAAACATCCCAGAAGACAGCAATAATACACTACTTCTATACTGTTGCCAAGCAAACTACACGGACACGTTCATTTAGACAACAGGGATCAAGCGCAATTCTGGAAGACATCATTAATATACAACACAGTTACTGTCTCAGACAGGCTATACTCAGCCTCTGTGCCTGAAATACTAGTTTTCTGAATTAATGTAGCTTTTTATGAAAAGAAGTAATATGACTCTTCAGCTTGCAGTGATGTAGACCAGAACACCATCATCTAATTCTGCACAACTTGTGGAACATCTGATGCCACAAATAATCCAATTGCCCAATTATTTACTAATTTCCCTACCACATTTACTGAAATGTGGCTCTGTCAATTTTAATGTTTTCCTCTACTGGAAAATTTGTTTCCATTCAATATGCAAGGAAGTATCATAGATGTGAGTAATATTCTTCAGTTTATCTAAATGGCTAGGAAAGCAATTAAAATGTAGAAAGCAGTTACATAATTGGAACATTACTGATTTAAAGTTATAGTGTAGAAAAGTTGAAGATATGCTATACACTACAACTGTTCAAGAAATACCAGTTTGGCAAACTATAGAATTCCATTATCCCATTTGCCAGCTTACTGAAATGTCTATGAGACTGGGAGTATGGCAGGGGGGAATAGAGTTCTAAGGCTGCTATACCGTAAAGAACTGTAATTTGTGAGACTAAAACACATCTGTCTGCAACAAAAACACAGCTGTAATAAAAATGTACTGATTATTTTTCTGACAAACCTCTTTTGAAGTAAAAGTTAATAGGAAGCTTGCGTGTTGCATTAAACAACAAGCTTCAAGCATAATTTATATTTGCAACAACGCATATAGGCCACACATAACCCAAGCATTATTAAGAAATAAAATGGTAAACGGCTTTATTCTAGTGACTCTCACGCACCCTCCCCAACCCACACGGCAACTCCCATGGACCTTCGCACACCTTCCCCAACCCGTGCGTCTCATGGACCCTGTCATGAGCACTGATGGTGACCAGGAGGGGGCCCCTATCCAGGGGGGAAAACGCATGCGTAGTAGGGAGGAGTTGAACAGTCATTCAAAGAGACACAGATCAGACCCGCCTTGACTTTGGGGGTTTATCTGTATGAGTTTTCTCACGCTTCTTCAGTTTGTTAGGATTTTCTGTCTACCGTAGCAGTAATAAAACACTAGAGACATCCTTCGTCTCAGGGTGGTTCCTGACTGTTAGGACCCTCCCCGACCCTCCCTCGTACCCTCCCCTGCACCCCCCTTTGCTCCCTCCCCCACTTGGCAGCAGCCACTTACCTACCTGCAGTCCTGGGACTTGCAAAGTCTTGCTGGCTTCCCCACTGACTTTGGTTGTGGGAAGCTGAAGTTGCCTCACCTAACAACCATGGGATTCAGTTAACAATGGCAACTGGGACTGCAGGGATTGCCGTCACTAAGTAATGTGGTTGCACTTTACGACCACTTCACTTAGCAATGGAATTTCTGGTCCCAACTGCCATCGTAAGTCGAGGACTACCTGTATATACAACTATACTAAATTGCATTTCTGCTGCTACAATGAGCTTCAAAGTCTCAATTACATTTCCCTAACAAATTTTCAACACATCAAGAAATATTTTTGGACTACTCTGTAGGGTTCTCATATACTTGCCCACAAACCAATGTAACAACACTGTTACTTTGCAAAATACCCAATGCTATCTCTCAACCACAGTCCTGCTTTTTCATTGGCAGGATAACCTGGGGATTCAATGAACTTCTTTACTGCATCCCAGTTATACAATAAAGCATACTCATCTAAAAAATAAAGTTGCTTCTCCTCCTTTAATCTATTTTTCTCCTGTGAACTAGGGCTTCTAAAAAAATACCAGCAGCAATTCTTTGCTTCTTCTAAAATTCGAAAGGAAGTAACACTAACCTTAGTTTTTTCAGAAAGAGCTTGAAGAAACAACAGTGGGATAGATTTTCATCCCACAACTGTGAGAGGAAATGTTAACAAAATACAGCTTGCTCAGCATAAGGCCACAGAGAAGGAGACCGCCTCTACATAGATTTACAAAAATTGTCAATAGTACCTTCCTGTTGCATCTTCTAGAAGCTCAACAGGCACTATTATCCCTAAGAAAGAGATATATTCCCATCAGATTTTTGCAGGATGCAGCAGCAGAAAACATTGGGGAAGAGAGAGGTTGCCCCTCTCTCTCTCTCTCTCTCTCTCTCTCACACACACACAAAAGGAAAAAAAAATGTATTCCATTCATATATTACTTCTTCTAGGTACAATCCACTATCCTTACACTTTCCTTGTTGTTTACTAACAGGATAAAGCATCTAAGGTACAGCAGCCAGTTATTAATGAAAGCATGTTCACAAGAGCATACCTTTGTAGAATGTTACACACGAGACAACAAAATTCAGGTTTCATTTATACCTATTTCTCCATAGCATCAATACCAGTATTTTTGTGGACATAAAAATACAAACTATAAAATCTATCCATAGATATTATGATTCTAGAATGAAATCTAGCACTAGTTTCTGACGCTAAAAGAAACTCATCTTTGAGCAATATAGTGTAACAAATATATGGTAATTTCTCACACCCATCTTTCTTTCAAGATACTGGAACAAGCCTTTCAGTGCATAAATGAATATAAAATGTGTAGACCTATTTTTTACTGTAATTAACTTGAATCTGTAATAATCATGACAGACCAATTCACAAGAGATATTGCTTGCCAAAGTATTATTTAAAAATGAACTAAAGAAAGCCAGAGGACAAGCCAAGAGAATCTAAAGTAGGCTGACCTCACTTCTGAAATATTTAAGGTGTGTATACTATTCTCTCTTTTTCAGCAGTACAACAAATACTATTTCATTAGTGGAGAAGAATTTGTCTAGCTTTTACAATAACATGAAGCACGTGAAACAACTGAAGAGAAGGAAATCTTTAAGAAATGGTAGTAATTAGGATTATGCAAACCATTTGGAAAGAAGTGATTCACAAAGCACGTTAGCACAATTGAAGCACCTTTCTTCAGAGCATGAAAGCGATTGTATCCTTTGGAGTATCATGCCACAATTTCAAAACTTGTTCCTGAAGTACCTCTGCATGCATGTGCGTACACAGATACTTCCTGCTGTGATAACCAGCAAAGCACGTGTATATAAACACACAGAAAGCCAGGAACACCCTCCAAAGTTATAAAGCTCTGATGAAAGGTATATACTCACAAGAACATGTTTTGTAAGGCATCTCTTTTAAATGCTTTGCAGAGCCGTATTAGTAACCTGCTCTCCAAAAAGCTGCCTTTTCATATAATATTGATATTTCCATGTTTCCCCTGCAGTTTTCTATTCAGCACCTTTATTTATAACCCCAAACTAAGTTTATAGCTACAAGAATTCTCATTAATATTTTATAGCCACATATTACTAATACATAATATAAACATATACTACTAATGGCTGAACTTAAGCCATTTCAACCTTTCATAGTATATTCATGAATGTCTATTTATATGTATATATTTTTCTTTCCCATCATCTTTTGATCAAGTCATGAAAACACAATTCATCATATACTGAGGAACAATGATATAGCAACAGCCATCTATTTTTCAATTCTTTATTAATTCAACAACATGAAGTGACACATTACTTTGACAGAAGCATTGGCAAAGATCAGATATATTTTGTCAGTCACAGGTAACTTGAGAGTGGAGGTTCCTACCCCAATAGGCATAACAAACTGAGCGTTATTTTAACTATTCCTTCAGGCTACACAAATATTTAATTGTTTGTACCTGTATGAAGCTGAATTTTGCCAATAAGTCCCTCGATCAAACCCAGACAAACTGGATTCCAAGCCAAAAGAAGATCAGTAGCTGTAGACGAAGCGGAAATGAGTTAGACACATAAAGATAAAACTTAAAATATGTCTTATTCGTATAACTTGAATAAACATTTATTTTATTATTTATCTAGAAAGTTAGGTTTCTATTAGCCAAGTTCATGTAAACATGCTAGATATACTTTGCTCCATTTAGTTAAAAACAATTTCCTTTAAGAAGAGAACATTATATAATTCTTGATCTAATACCCCGACTGAAATTAACAATAAAGTTGAATTTGTTTTCCACAGCCAAGGCCTTTGGAAGACCAATTCAAAGGCTTCCTTGTCCATTTACCAACAAGATGGTGGTTCTTAATTAAAGTATGATTAACTCCTTGGGAAGTCCCATTTCATAATAGGAAAATATATTCATTCTTTCCTAATTCAGTTATGAAGAAAGGTGTATAAATTGTATGAAATATAATTTCGTAATAGGAAAATATATTCATTCTTTCCTAATTCAGTTATGAAGAAAGTTGTATAAATAATAGCAATGTTAACTAGCTGGGCATAGATACTTCAGAATAAAGAAAATGGAACTCAGCCATTTCCACATAATATTCCACATAATATTGAACAAAATAGGATACTTGGAGAACCAACAAGTCTTAGTTTGTCTGTAAAAGTTCTGCCAATATTTTTATTTCCTATTCTCACCAACTAACTTGTTTAGTGTTGCTAGCAGAAAACATGTAAATGGGTGGTTCTGAGTTTTGAATTCCTACTTCAGGTTACTCCAAGGAATTCAATACATGATGATTCAGTACTATATATGCAAAGCTTCCCCTAATCTTTATTAATATACTTTTTCTAGCTATAATTAGATATTCTTTAAAACAATTGAAGCCTAACCCCTAGAAATAAAAAAGCACTTTATTGGAAAAAAGGAATTCTGGGGAAATAACAAGGAAAGCAACACTTCAAGCACAGAGAATCTAAATAAAATCAAGTCTAACTGAACTAGTTATTACCTGCTTGCACAAGCAGATCTTGAGAATTACTGAATTACAGAGATGGAAGACACCATCAAATCTAACATCCTGCCCACTTCAAGAATCCAGATTACAACATCACAGGCAGATAGCTATAAAACTGTCTAACCTCCACTTGCACACATCCAGTGACAGGGAGCTCACTGCCTCTCTGGATAATTGGCTCTACTGTCAAACTCTTACCTACTGCTATTAAGGTTTTTTCCTAATATATAACTGAAATCTGCCTTCCTATAACTTAAATCCATTATTCCATTTTATTCAGATAACTGAGGAGCGCTATCATATCACCCCTTCACTCATCTGTCTCAAAGCTAAATATTCCCAGATCCTTCCATTTCATTCGCTAAGACTTAGTTACTAGTTCCCTGATCATCCTCACTGCCTTTTTCTAAACTTGTTTCAAGTTCTCCAAATTCTTGATCAAGTATGATCCCCCCAACTGAACACAGTACTCATGATAGGGTCTGTCCAAAGTAGAATAAAATGGAGCTTTTACTTCCTGTGAATTGGAAACCATGCTTTTGTTAAAAAAGCCTAAAACTGCATCTGACTTTTTTGTAGCCACATTACACTGCTGACTCATATTCAGTTTGTACCTATTCCAATTTTTTTTCACAAGTACTATTAATGAAAGTATTCCCCAACCCTTTCTAATGCATTGTTGTTTCCTAAGTGAGGAACTCTGCATTGCCTCTGTTAATTTTATTGTTTAAGCCCATTTCTCTAACTTCTCAAGAATATTTTAAATTTTATTTCTGTTTTCCAAGGTATTATCTATCAGAACCAATTTTGTGTAACTTGAAAATCAGATACACGTTCCCTTCCTCTCTGGAGCTATTAATAAAAAATATTAATAGGGGGACATCAAACTAAACCCTGTGGCATCTCAGTACTTCACTGCAGTTTAAAAGGACCTTTCTCTGAGCACAATTTTCAGCTCAGTTATGTATCCTCTTAATTCTCATACCATGCAGTCCATATTTAAATAGTTGCTAATTAGAATGTCATATGACGCATTATCAAATGCTTTGCTAAAGTCAAGATCAATTACGTCTATTATTCTCACAGTGGATTAAGGAAATTGCCTTATCAGAAAGTAAGAAATTCGTTTGTCAAAAATTGTTATTGACAAAACCCTGCTGACTTCTAGTAATTATCAGAATGTTTTCAAGGTGTTTTCAATCAATCGCTTTATGATCTGCTCTAGAATCTTCCCAGATAGCACTGTCAGACTGACTGGTGTATAATTATCTGGGTCTTCCTTTTCCCCCTTTTAAAAGAGGGACATTTGCTCTCCTCCTGGGACTTCGCTAGTTCTCCCAGATTTCTCAAAGATCGTATGTTAGTATGTCAGTATCATGAATGGGATACATAATAAGACAAGAAATTGCTGTCTTACAATACATCACAGTCAGATAGATTGTGGAATCCTAGAGCTGGAAAGTATTCCCAGAGATCATCTAGTCTTACTTGTTGTAGGATCTGATAAAGTCGCTGCCAGGAATGGGCAGGTGACTGGCACCTTGGATTGTATCACTCCTATGTGGCCTCTCCCTGTGCACCAATCCCAGAGTGCATCTTGGTTTATTGAGCAGCTCTGGGAGATGAAGTGCCAGAAGAGATGCCTGGAGTGCCATTGGAAGAAGACTCAAAGCAAGTCTGACTAAACAAAAGAGCCATATTAGGGATTACCTCATGAGGGCAGCAAAACGTCAGTATTTCTCTGCTTCTATTGTGTCTACTGATAGCCATCCAGCAGCCCTGTTTAGGATGACCCAGTCCCTACTGGGTAGGGAGGGCCCCCCAGAACATCTGAGCCATTTTTTAGATTATTCTGGCTATCTGGCAGAAAAAGTCACTGAGGTTCGCAATGCCTTGGACTCTGACTGGTTAGGAAAGGCTGAGGTGCCTGGGGTAATCTGGTGCTATGATCTGGGATGAGTTTGAGCTGGTAACTCCTGAGGAAGTGAACAGAACTCTCTGTATTGTCAGCTCGGCCACCTGTTTACTGGATCCAGGTCCTTCCTGGGTTGTAAAAGCAGCCAGGAAGGTCACCTGCAGTTGGGTCCATGGTGTAGTGTTGGCCTCTTTGATGGAGAAGATGATGCACCCCCAGCCTTGAAAAAAGTGGTGGTGCATCCCCTCTTCAAGAGGCCATCATTGGACCCAACAGTCTTCAATAACTATCGACCAGTCTCCAACCTTCCCTTTCTGGGGAAGGTTGTTGAGAAGGTGTCCACTTTGTGGCTGATGAGAACCCTAGATGACTGAGACAGCTTTGGTTGTGCTTCTTGATGACCTATGGCAGAGCCAAGATGGTGGTGCATCCATCCTTGTGCTCCTTGATCTCTTGGCAGTTTTCAATACTGTCAACCATCATATCCTTCCAAGCTGGCTCTGTGGGCTGGGATTGGGGACACCATATTATGGTGGTTCTCTTCCTTTCTCCAGGGCCGGTTTCAGTCGGTGTTGGTTGGTGGGGAGAGACTTCCCCTGGGCCTCTCATTTGTAGGGTGCTGCAGGGTTCTATTCTCTCTCCCTTTTTTTTCAACATCTATATGAAACTGCCAGTTTGGGGTTTTGTACCATCAGTACACTGATGATACCTAATTATATCTTTCAACTCCAGGCCAGGCAAATGAGGGTGTCAAGGTTCTGCCCCAAAGGTGGGAGGCTGTGCAGGTTTTGGATGGAGATGAACCGTCTCCAACTCAATCCTACCAAGACTGAGTGGCTGTGGATGTTTGGACCCCCCAGATCTGGGAATATTCCAACTCTGACCTTGGATGGGGTGGCACTCCCCCATTCAAGGGTGCTGTGCAATTTGGGGATATTCTTGGGCTCACAGCTCCTGCTTGATGAGCAGATAGCAACTATGGCCAGGAAGACCTTTGCACCAGTTGCACTCTTTCCTAGATCGGGGGGCCCCCGATCGGGGGTCACTCATGTCCTGGTCACCTCACAGCTTGACTACCACAAAGTGCTGTACATGGGGCTGCCCTTGAAGACCACCCAGAAGCTTCAGCTGGTCCAGAATGCAATGGTGCAGACAGCAAAAGGTATACCCATGTGACACCTCTGCTTTGCAGGCTGCACTGGTTACCAGTCTGCTTTTGGGTGCAATTCAAGGTGCTGGTCACTACCTATAAAGCCCTAGATGGCATAGGGCCTGGTTACTTGAGGGGCCACCTGTCTCCCATAGTATCTGCCTGGCCAGTTCAATCTGGCAAGGTTGGCACACACTGGGTTCCAACAACCTTTTGGGACCCCGGAAGCAAGCCTTCTCTGTAGCAGTGCCTTCTGGAATGAGGTTCCTCCCAAGATTCAAATGGCCCCCACCCTACTGCTATTTTGAAGGGGCCTGAAAACATGGCTCTTCACCCAGCCATTTGGCAAGGACAATTGATGCCCCCTTTTTCCTTTCCCTTGTTCCCATCCAGGTTTGTTTTCTTTGCCATCTTGTTTCTTTCTTTTGTATTTCTGTATTATTTGTTTTAACTATTTTTAAAATAGCCTAGAGTCACTGGGAGTCAGAGGGCACATAAATTTAATAAATTAATATTATTATAAGGCATTTCAGACCTTATAATGGTCTGAAATGCCATTTACAATGACTTACAATGACTATCCACCCTCTCTTTGAAGATCTTCAGAGAAGGGCAACATACTTGTCAGCCTTACCAGGTAAACCAGATAGGAAACACAAACAGATACAGTAAGCTAATTCTACTTTATTGCAAAGCTACATTAACAGAATCTTGCAAGTCTGAAAGTACAAATTTCCCGCCATCTCCTTTACAACCCAAGAAACTAGGGAGGGTCCCTTCTGAGCCTTTTGCTCCACTGATTATCCAGCTGTGGGTTATGCCCTCTCTTATCTAACCATTCCCTTCACCCTGTCTCCCAAGGTCTTTCCCACACACCATTACAATACTATTTTATGAGGCAAGCTATTCTGCTTATGGTCAGGAAATTCGTATTTAATCTGAATCGGCTTCCCCATAGTTTCAACCAATTAATGCTGGTCTACCCTCTAGGGCAACACAAAATAAGTTTTCCTGTATATGACAACATTTTAGATCTCTGTCATGCTCCCCGATCAAATGTTCCCAGAACATCTTATCGAACTCGCATCCATCTTGCAGCAACCCGTGTCAACCTGCGAGTAGACCAGCAGGGAGGGGGAACATGGTTGGAGTGTGAATCATCTTGTTTGGGCTAGCTGCTCTTCTCACCAAGGTCATGTGCGAAGAACCATTACAGCCATCTGTTGGCACGAGAAGGAGGGGGCACATACCTAAGGGGGCAGTGCAGGGGAAATTGAAGTTACTGTGATTTTAAAATGTAGAAACGTGTGGGAAATTCCATCTGCAACTTTTTCTCTGTACTGAACGCTACGCTTCATTAAAATAGATTTATAAGCAGAAGCTTATGAGTCGTAATTAAATGAATGCACAAGTGTTCCAGTCATCACAATATCTGAGGACTGCTATCATATCTCACCTCAGTTTCTATTTAGTAGACTAAATATTCCCAGTTTTGAGCCATTCCTCATAGTCCTTGATTTCGAGTTCCCTTATCATCTTGGTAGTCCTTATTTGATTTTGCTACAATTTGTCAGTCTTTTTAGACTGCAGGGCCCAGAGCTGAACAGTTTTCTAAGCGTGGCCTGAACAAAGCAAGGCAGAGTAGACAATTACTTCTTGTGATTTGGATTCTATATATCTGTTAGTATATCCCAAAGCAGCAGCTAGCTTTTTAGCCAGTGCATCACACCATTTGCTCCTGTTCATCTTACAATCAACCAGAACACCCAGATATTCTTTTACATGTACTACTGTCAAGCCAAATCTCCCCCTTCCTAGTGCCTTTCATTTTTTCCTGCAGACGCAGAGCTTTACATTTCTCACAGTTAAATTTCATTCTGTTCATTTCAGCTCACGGTTCAAGCTACTCTAGATTTTTTTAAGATCTCCTCTTTCCCTTCTAAAGAGAACCCTTCTGGTTAGAAGCTACTTTTCCAAGTTTTGTGTCATCTGCAGATCTGATAATCATTCCCTCAATTCTTCATCCGGGTCATTGATACAAATGTTGAACCACAAAGAACCCCGGAAGGAGCCCTGTAATACTCTGCTCAGTGTCCAAGCTAATGCAGAGCCCTTTGAGAACTCCGTAGCTGTGGTCACCCACCCAATCATGAATCCTTCTAACAGCTGTATCATCAAACCAGTATTCTACCATTATACTAATGAGGACAGGATGAGCTGAGTCCTTTGCTGATCTTTAATTCTGTTGAGGCAGGTCCACAAAAGGTACAACAGGGACAAGACTCTTTAAGGAAGAAGAAAACTGGCTGCCTAATATTCACTACTTTGAAATGCAGATGATAAAAATGGATTACCCTCTAAGTTCAGAATACTATTTTCGAATTCCTTATGAGCAATTTCTACAAGTTGCTCTTCTGACATATATGTTTGAAGTTGACTAAGGTATTTGTACTTGGCTCAAAGTACAGGAGTAAGCTATATTACGTACTAGGCATTCTTACTATATTCGCAAACATAATTAGACAAACCTGTTCTCCCATTCTAGAAAAAATACAAACTCCAAGTACTTCAACTTAACATTGTTGGGGATGAATGATAGGAATGGCAAACTTGGCCATCATTGTTAGAATGCTTACAAAAACAGTCTGAAAATCAATCAACTATGCCAAGCCAGTATAGCAAACAAAAACAACCATTTTAGCTTTCATTCTTGTTACTTCATTAGCACAAATTCTAAACCCAAAAATGAACCAAAAATGTGAACAGACTATCATCGAAGCAAAAAAAACCTTCAGAAAAGGATAATAAAAGAACAAGCATATTGTCATTTCAATCTGGGTTTCACTCTTACTCATGACTCTGCCCAACCAGCAGGAATTCACTGCCTAGTCAAGTCTCCTATCACAGATAATGATAATGAGCTATGATCCTTCCTAAAGTGTTCAGAAACCAACTTGCAACAATGTCAGAAAAAAAAACAGCAGCAACAAAGCACCCATCAAGAGCTCTTTGTAGGTCATATCAGCAATCCATTATTGACATTTCTTCAAATCATGAGACTGCACAGGTCTTGCCCATCTGAACTATTACAGAGATGAAAGATTTAAAAACAACCACAATGAACTGCATGCTTGTATGGTGAGAACCTTTAAAAAAAACCTAAAAAAAACAAAACAATCCATTCCAGACCTAGCTTAAGACATTATCTTCCCATTTACTATTCAGTGTCAAGCACCCACTTTCTTCATCCAGCTTCTCCAACCAACTTCCTCAACCCTTCCTTCCATAAAGTAGAATAATTAACTATGTGGTCACTTCATTTTCCAGGGCCCTACCTCTACCCTGCTGGTTCTGCAAAGAACCTTGCCATTAATCTACTAAATCACCATAAAGTTGCTAAACATATGTTTATGAACCTCATCAAACATGTTTAATAATTTTACTCTCCACCCTGTGACTGCAAAGAGTAACTAACTATTCTGTTGGTGGCCCTGTCAGCTTACCAATGGAAAACCACAAATTTGTTGTGCAGAAGAGCTGATCAAAACCCTGGGGGAGGTACAGAGTAAAGTGAGGCACCCTCTCTCACTTTACAGTGCAAGTCCCCCAGCCTGATCAGCTGTTCAGCAGGTTTGTTATAAGTGTGAATTTAGTGCATTTTAAAAGAATAGCAGAGGGAAACAACAGCTGATCATCAGGCTGGGGGAGCTGTGTGGTAAAGTAGGAAAGACAGCTGTTTAAAAATCCGTCTTATATTCTGCATTAGGCAATTTAAAAAAAAAAAACTCAGCAGGCATCCCACACAGCCTGCAAATAACTGATCAGCAGCTGGTGAAGGTGGGAAGCAAATGAAGAGGGCTGGTCCTTTCAAAACCCCAGCCATGCAAATGCCAGGTAGCACCACTGTAAAGCTGGAGAGTTGGTCATCATAGAAAATACCTAATGGATTTTGAGAGAACTGGCTCTTCTACTTTATTGTGCATCTCCCCCAGGTTTCTCTCCTGCTTTGACGCCCGTAGGAAGGCAGAAGAGGTGGATCAGCCATCTTTCAAAACTCACTCCTAAGCCCCATCACAGTTCCACATTACTGTTTTGATTGACAGATGGATTCCAATCAGCTGCTGTCAAGAAAGCAGCCAGCAAAGCCAGAGGATTTCACTTTTCATACTGCTTAGGACACTCTAGAGTTGCAAAAGCAGGACACTACCATATGGCAGTAAAAAGAAGAAGGAGAGACAATAGATGCAAAGTAAGAATTAGCAATGGGAATTAATTCTATGCTGGTATAGCATTCTACCAACTCAAGGACAGGTAGGTAGCTCTTTATCTCTGCTATAAACAGAGGCTCTAGATCTCTCTTCCAAACAGCATATAGAATCTCTTACACATATATACAACCAATTATGTGCTCACTCAACTCACAATTTGATTTAACATTACACCCATTAAACCCTGTCTCTGCAACTTTATTACTGTTGCAGAAATAACCTGTTACAACAGTTCAAATACTAAAATAAAGGAAGAAAATAAATCCAGATAACAGTATTTTGAATAGGCATTTGGTATCTCCACCGTAAACCACAGAACCCCTGCATTTCTAATAGTCAAGCATAGCAAGCCCAGAGATATTGCACAGGAGTTCCACAGTTCACGCCAGAAAAAGGCAGGCAAGGATGGTCCAACATTATCATCCTGGGAGAAGGTATTAGGAAAGGATAGGCTCCATAAGATCCAGTGTATCACAAGGCCCCTTACTTGTTTGCTCTGTAAAATACCTCAGGGATCTAAAGATCACTTCGGGACTGATCATGGCCTCCTCCAAACATCCCACATGTTCTCATTTCTCCACCTCAGGGAAAGCGAAGAGGCCTTGCCCCCTCCTCTAAATATCTGCTGCTCGGCACTTATCACCAGCCTCATCCTCCCCCTTCAGACAACACAGGACACCTACAGGTGAGTCAACCTGCAGTCCTTCGCCCAGCGGATCGATAGCCCTCTCTCCTTACTCGGGTGGCCCGAGAGCCACATTTCCCTTCAGCAGCCTGCGTACTCCTCAGCAGGTGCACTTCCTCCTTCCAGCCGCCCCGACTCCGAACTCGCTGTCTCTCCCGGAGCCGACAAAGCCCCGGCGACGCCAGGTTTACCTCGGAAGAGTTCTGCTCCCGCTCCCCACGGGCTGCTGCTGCTGCTACTGCCGCCGCCGCGCCCGCCCCTTTCCAGCCACCGGCTCCGGACTAACTCACCGGGACGGAGCTGCAGGCTGCCGTCGGTGCGGCTACACCAGAGCGCCCGGTCCCCTTGCTGCAAAATGTAGTGATCCTTGGCTTGGAAAAGCTCCATGGCGGGCGGGCGAGCGAAAGGAAGGCAGTCAGCAAGCACTGGTACGGAGAGAGCGCCACCGCGCTCAGCCAGCCGCTGCCGAACACGCAGCAACCGGACCTGCCCTCCGCAGCCGCGACCCAACCCTCTAAACCGCAGCTATTCTGGGAAGAACCGCAGAAACACACACAACATCCTTCACCGCCGCTGCTCTTGTTGGTTCTGCTCCGGCCCGACGGGTTCCGGCGCGCGCATACCGGCGGACACGTGACCATAGGCTTCCCTTCTCCCTCCCTTTTCTTTAAAGAGAAAGCACTGCCTTACTTGGCGGACAGCCTCATGCTAACAGGGGTGGCGGTGGCAGAGATAAATCAATATATTTACGTGTTTTGGTTGATTGGTTAGGGGCTTAGGTTAATATCCGTCTCCCTTTTAGGAACTCAAGGCAGGTTATATAGAGCTCTCGTTTTTTTCTGCAGAACAACAACCCCGTGAGGTAGGTACGTTGAGCGGGGGGCAGGGGTCAAAAAAGTCAAGACAGAGGCCAGCACCGTGCAATCGAAGTCCCGCTCATTTTTACATGGGTGGCATAAATAGTCCGTTGGTTGTTTCTGAGATGTTTTTGGTGTCTGGTAGTGTTACCTTTTGCATAGCTTGTGTTGGTTGTGCTGTAGTGGTTGAGGGGTCAGACAGTTTTGGATAAAGTTGTGTGGGTATCCATTTTGTTGGAAGATGTAAAGGCAGTCTGTTTCCTTTTTCTGGTGTTCTGGGTTGCTGCAGTGGGTTTGTATTACAAACTATTACAACCACAGGACATCACTGTAGCACACAAACCAATTAAAGCCCTCCAAAACATCTTCAGTAAACTAAAAGACCCAGTAGCCCAAGAAGAAAAAACAGGAGTCATCTACAACATACAGTGTAGGGACTGTAACAGCCACCATGTAGGACAGACAGACAGGCAGAAGACTGGCAGAGTGCATTCATGAACATCAATTAACAGTCAGAAGACAGGATGAGAACTCCTTAATCTCACAACACATGGACAGACTCAGCCATAGTTTCAACTGGGAAACTGTGAGCATCCCAGACCAAGCCAAATCAAAAAACACTAGGAAATTCCTGGAAGCTTGGCATTCAGACAAATTAACCATCAATAGACACATAGAGATAAACCACATTTACACACCATTCAAAAGAGGCAATAAAAAAGCTAAGGAAGCAAAAAGACCAGAACACACACTTTCCAGCAGCCTACACCCAGATAAGCAACGGTTAACACCAGACAAACAATCAAACACAAAACAATAGTCCAATCAGGGAACTACCAAGGAGAAAACTCCACCCCCACCAAAACTGACAGGGCAAGCTACTGTATATAAACAGAGAGCAAACCCCACACTCACTGATGAAGTTACCTAGTTGGGTAATGAAAGATCTGCAAGCAAACAACCAAGCTCAGAGAGCACCAAGGACTCCAAATTCCAAGTTGAGATGGCATGCAAGGCTCACCTCCCTTGAGTTTATTCAGAACCAACCTACAGCTGTTTTTTCTTTTGTTCTGATTTTGCTGAGTTTTAATTGGATTTTAAAATAATTAACACATACTATGTTTTTTGCACTAATCCAATTGCAAGGTGATAGAAGCATGAGTTGCTATTGCCAGGGTGTCATGATTGAGTTAGGGTTGCAACTGGTACACCAGCTAGAGCAAGGCAATATCTCCCTAGTCATGGCTTCTGTTTGCTGATCTACCAAGATCACATGTCCAAAAAACTCCTAAGCTGGACCAACTCCTTGCAGGGAAGCACAACTCTGTCAACAAACGCTCCCAGATCAATGATAACTGTGGCCCCTGATGTTTATAGACATACAGCAGCAGCATCTTGCTAGAATTTAGCCTGAGCTTGTTTCTCCCAGTCTAGACTGACAGACTCCAGACACTGGATCAGGATGTCTATAGTATCTCCAACTCAGGATAGCAATGTAGAGACTGGATATCATCAGTATTTTGATGACTCCTTTCCTTACCCCAAACCAACTTTTGCCAACTAAAAGCAAAATTGCCAAGTGCCCTTTTTCAAATATAAACTATACAAAACACAAATTTTGCTATATATGAGCTAAATGGCCATGGTTAGAGTTTATACTCTCATAGGGCCTAAAACGCAGTTCCGCCTTTCCCTGAAAACTTTTTTCTTTTACCATAGTCTAACACTGCCTATAAACTTGGATTCTCCATGTTTATCAGTTTATGTACCTGCAGAACACCTCATATCTTTGTAAGGCCGATGAACATTATGAATTTGTTGCAATAAATAGTGAAATGGATCCATCTCAGCAACATACTTATTTGTGAAAAATTGAGCTTTTTCTTTATTTTTCTATTTCTTTTAATCATTTGATAAGATCTCTTTCTCTGCCCTCCCAACTCCATTTACTTTCATTCTAAGTCATACCTTCCTTATTGGAAATAATCTCGTTAATCCATCTTTCTCTTCTCAGAGAACAAAACGGGTAAAGGACATTTTGTTTCAGCTGGATAAAAGAGAGATCCGAAGATTAAAATCTCTGTCTGTTGCCTGAAAAAAAAATGATGCTTATTCTCAGAGAACTCTTGAGGAATTGTATCCCACTGGAAACATTGTCCCTAGAAACTAAAACCAAATGTTCAGCACAAATCTATGCATATTCATATAAGTAATTTTAATTTATTCACACACACATGCACGTAATGTTTATTTATTCAAACACACATTCCCATTGGATGTTTCCTTTATACACCACCATCTTATTTCTTTGGTATTTTGCACAGTGTTGTCCTTGAATACTTGGTCCTCTCAGCAACTACAACAACAGCTCCCGGCCATCATGACTCATGTGGACTGATCTAACACAAGTAACATAGCAAAATTGTTTGTCATTCATTTCCTCTTCAGTCCTCAATCTTGTGTTGTATATGGGTCCTTTGTTGAATAATGAAAATTAAGTGAAGGTTCACCTAGTTAGATATGTATTTTAATTGTTATTACAATGGCACTATTAGCATTAATAATACTCTTTTTAGTACTTTAATAAAACTTTTAATAAAACATAAAAAAAATAATTTGCAAGTGACAACACAGAAAGCAGAGAAAGAGGAGGTATAGGAAGATAATAGTAAAAATATGTACAAGTAGTATAAACAGTTCTTCAATCTTAATTGCAATTATCAAAGGCTGGGATCAGATCAATGTACAACAGTCTGCAAGTTCAAAACTAACAGTCTCACAAACAGCAGGTAAAAGTAAGAACATGATTAATAAACACAGCTGGGGTTGAAGAACTAGAAGTCCAAAGATCAGGGCAAACAAATAAAAAGATAAATTTTAAGAGCATAAACACAAGAGCAGTCTGAAATTCTAAGAGCTGAAGAGTAAAGGTAATACATTAAGAAATAAACCAGATGTACCTTATTGTTTTCCATCTCTGAGGGCACCTTGGCCATTTCTATTTATAATCAGGGCTTCTCGAGACACTTCTCCATTCCAGCTATTTCTCAAATGCTTTACTTCAAGAAGTTTGCTTATACTTGGCTGAGGTTTTCAACATACAGCGTCTCTTGTTTTCAACATGCAGAGTTAGGCAATTCCACATTCTTCCAGGCAAAAATAGAAACTTCATATCATCAGCCATTCCCAACCTATAATGCTTCCTAATCTTTCTCTTAATTATACAACTAACTAAACCAAAGTTGGTGTATTTAATGGACCAGCTTGACTTTTCAGTGTTTCCTTACTGTTTTCACTTAAAAAGACTAAATTACCAAAGCACTCTTTCTAAGTTTTAATTCAGTATAACCCAAAAATTATGTGTTCCCCATCCTATCCTTCTATATTCAGAACTAATCCCCAGTGAATTCAACTGGATTAATCTGAAGTATGTGCCCACACAACTGTCAACTTTTGTAATTCCACTTTTCTATAATTGGTGATAAGTGTTCCTTAATGAATTATGGCAGTGTTCATAGCCTTTCCTGAAAGGTTCCATACAGAGCACAACCACTATTCAATTTTTTTTCTCTTTTTAAAAACTATTTATGAAGGAAATAAGCTTCTTATATAGGGAATCAGAACAGGACCATCACATTTATAACTTCTGTTACCTGTTTAGAATATGATGAAATTGCCTGATGCAAACATGAATTTGTCCCCAGCCAAAAATAGATATGATTATGACAGCTATTGTAGGCTTTCCCACTTTTGCTAAAAATAACACCCAACTAATATGAGTTGCGATTCCATGTCAAAAACTGCTCCATGTTGTTTATGTAGACAGATGTAATATTTCCAAGTGCTGGGAAGTACACCTGGACATTTAAAGAGAAGGATCTTATAATTTGGAATGTATAATAAAATTAGTATCTATCATTTGATTATTTTTAAAAGGTTAATAGTTATTTACGTTCTCTAATTTCTCAGTAGAAAGAGACTGGAAAAAAAAATACTGCTTAAATGAGGAATCAAGATTCAGGAGCTGTTAATAAGTTGCAGGCATTCCCAAAAGCTCAGCAAGCTTCAGGCAATGTTAGCAGTCAGTTCAATGATCATATGCAAGCCAGGCTGTCTTTGCAGACACATGGTGCATTTGATGAATATCTGCAAATAGGTTATGTAGGAACCTGGAAATAAATGTATGCTAACTCTGATAAGATTCCAGAATGACTCAGCTGCAACATTTGATTCTCTTGTGACAAAAATAAATAAATGGATTGAATGTGCAGTCAATTTTCCTCTATATCGTGACAGTTAACAGACAGTAACTCTGCTGTTTGTTTTATAATACAAAGACGGTGGAGATGGATTTATAAGATAAGTGGTAAATACCAACCAAAGCTCAGATCTTCTTAGATTTTCATTAAGAAGTGTGGGATAGTGATACCACTACAGTATGTGGTAATCACAGTACCCTTATGGATACAGTGAAGGAAGTGTTACCAAATGTGGCAGAGTTTCCTGTAGCCCTTTATACTCCATTGGGCAGCTGACCTATCTGGGCTGCAGAAAACCTGGCTTTGGTGTCCGGCCTGGGGTTGATGTTTATTATTTGTCTAAAGCCCCTATTTTGCTTTGTTGATTTTGTTGTTTATTAGATCATTTTAGTCTGGGCTGTCTGATTTAATGTTTTTAGCTGTTTTTATTTTTTATTTTTTTTAGTTTTGTACGCCACCCAGAGCCCATTAGAGTTGGGTGGCTAATAAATTTGAATAAATAATAATGAATAAATATGGACAACCACTAGATGGCAGCAAAGCGTTGGCTGTTTTAGTATCATAGAGAAGAGGTTTGCAGCCAAATACAGTACAATAGCCTGATTACAGCCATTATAATGCCTGCCCATGTCCTTCGTCCTCCAAAACATATGCTATAAAGATGCAGAGCAATCTCAGTTGGCATCCTTTCCTTTTTACAAGAAATATAAAACTATTGGTAACCTGAGAGGCTGGGTCACTTTGTCTGGCAATCCTCTTCACCAGGAGCCTGCTATAACCTGGATCATTACTGAAACTTGCATGACGATGTATATGTAAGAGAGAAAGCAATAAAGAGCATACTACTACGAATTAATTTTTCAATTGCTCAAACATTAACTAAAATATTATGCCCCCAGTACACTAAAACAATAGAATTTGTAATTTATAGAAGTTGTGTGAAAGTCTCATCAGTGCTGCAATAGAACAAAAACCCCTGTTCTAGCCATATGGGTATCTCAGTAGTCTTTTGCCTAGAGGAGAAACAAATGCATATTTATTTAAGCATATTTCCTTAGGGAGTGCAAGTTCAACATATCAGCTAACCAACTCCATCACCCTTATTAGAAATAGAATTATACTCTGGCAATGGAAGTGGCTGCTTGAGCAGCTGCAGCTGCAGCTAATCTATAGAACTAAATGGAGAGAGGACAAAGTCCTCATCAAATCATCCAATTAAAAATAATTTGAGTCTGTGAGTAGCAATTGCAGAGAAAGCACAGCATTCCCAACAGAATGCTATTAGCAGATTATTTTAAATTAGCACTTTTTCTCCCAAATCACCTAAGCAGTGAGGTTTCAGGTGGACGGCATCTGGAATCCTTTTGGATTACTAGTTCTATTCCAACAAATGTACAGGTCTTTATGAAATTGGTACAGGAAGGCAATGCTGTTTCCTCTTTCTTCAAGGTATATTTGCACTTTAGCATTTAGTAATAGTGATTTTGGCACATTAAGCAATAAACCTTTGCAGGAGAGCTACAGGATCAGACACCAGGCCATAAAAAATGTGATCTGAACTGTTTCTTTCTTGATTGAAAAAAAAAGGATTAAGTGCTGCAAGATCTGGCACCACAGCCTTCACAACAATGAGGAAGAGTTATGAAAAGCTGGATCAGAACTCCCCGTTCTTTAGTACAGGATTTCTCAGCCAGGGTTCCGTGGAACCCCAGGGTTCTGTAAGAGGTCACTAGGGGTTCCCTGGGAAATCATGATTTATTTAAAAAATTATTTCAAATTTGGGCAAGTTCACATTAAAGAGGTTAGTTTCATTCTTTATTTTTAGTTTAAGAACACAGTTAGTGCCTGTAATACAGGCCTAACAATGAAACAAATATAATACTGTAATTTTGTAACTTCTGGCCTATATTTGAGCCTGAATGTGCAGGGGTTCCCCAAGGCCTGAAAACATATCAAGGGTTCCTCCGGGGTCAAAAGGTTGAGAAAGGCTGCTTTAGTAGGTGTATACTGTATGGACCTTGACTGCTGGCAGGCAACGAGATTGATAGCCTAATCCGTGTAAAAATCTCAGAATATTATCATTTAACCTGCAGTACTTTTTTCCATTTCTCTTATCTTTAATTCAAAATTTGTATTGTTTTTACTCTGTGGACAAACTTCTTTACAGATATAGATATATAGAAATATGTTATCATTGAGCCCACCAGTGCCAAAATATTCTAACCTACCATCTGTTCCTTTTTCCTCACAAACCTCTTTGGTTACCTCCCCTATTCTTGTCATTTTAAGTATGACATCATTTCTGAATTCTGATCTATCGGGAAATGTGCCAAATACCTGCATTTTTCTGCTGCCATTTTAGATAATCTTTACTTGTATTCTGAGAAGAAACAGTGTGTAGGTGTGCATGTATTTTTATACTTAATTGATCTGACCTAAGGGTCAGGGAAATTAAGCTGTAAAAATGTATATATAAATGTAAACCAGCAATTCTATGTATTGAAAAGGTGAAAGGTCCCCTGTGCAAGCACCGAGTCATGTCTGACCCTTTGGAGGGACGCCGCTTTCGCCATGTTTTCTTGGCAGACTATAGCGGGGTGGTTTGCCACTGCCTTCCCCAGTCACCTTGTAGGAATTCTTAATAAACATCTGTAGAATTAGACCACAGAGTCTGCACTAATTTTTTACACCATGCAACAAAATCCTTTCTTTGTTTGTTTTACAGAATTTTATAGCTGCCACGCAAAAACTCTGGGCAGTATTCAAAATAATTAACAAAAAATATTAACACCTCATCTAATAACCATCCCAGTAATATAATTAAAACTGCTTGGAAAGTAATTCTGCTGCAAAAAGGAGATCTTACAGAAAGCATCCATGGGACTGTAGCCTTAAAAGCCTAGCTTTTTAAAAGAAGGTTTTAAAAAAGGGGAAGTTTGTATAATAAATATGTATCCTGGCAAAGACCACATAGTGTCCCTAGTGGCCATAGAGAGAAATGCAGGTATTTACTATGCATAAAAATGTGATCAGAAGTAGTCAAAAAACTTGTTTTTAAGCAAGAACAAAAAAGTGTATACAACTATAATGGCTTTGAAAAAAACAGTGTAATACAGTGTTTTTCAACCTTGGCAAGTTTAAGATGGGTGGACTTCAACTCCCCACCCAGCATGCTGGCTGGGGAATTCTGTGAATTGAAGTCCACCCATCTTAAGCTTGCCAAGGTTGAGAAACACTGATATGGAGTAAACCATTAGTGTTTATGGGCTTGACCAGATTTATGAATTGGGCAATGATACCATATATTATTTTATACTTTAACACAGTTTATTTGGGATGCACTTGCAGATGGGTGATGATCAAGATTAATTATGTAGCATCTGCCCTATAAATCATAATATGTAATTTTCTCATGACAATTAGGCTAAATTACAGTTCCATATTTAAAAACCACAGTTATTCTCCTTTATGTCTAGTTACAGTTCCAGGTACGGCCAGCAGAGACAAATATGTCATGCAGATGAAAAGGGTTTGGGGCAACACACAGGGAAGACAGTGTGAATTATATCTGAATGGGTAAGTACGTTGTACACATCCTAATATCTCCATTTTAGAACAAAGGTGCACAACGTAAGCCAACAGACCGAGGAAATAATTAGGCTAGCGTGATACAAGCCCAGTGTGGACTACAAGTTCCACAGTTTCTAGAAAATGGGGCAAACTTCAGGGAATTATAAGAACCATAATCCAAGTTATTTTATTTTGATATTTGTTACTTTTATCAGTTTTTTAAATGTATTACAGTAAGGCTGTTTTAGTTTAACATCTGTATTTTTAATGTTGCAAGTCACTTTGATGGTCAGATATAGAAAGACGGATAATAAATAATACATCCAATAATAATAAACTTAGAGAGTGCCAGCTGGGAAGATTTATTTATTTGTTTATTTATTATTCACATTTCTATCACCGCCCCTTCAGCAAAGGATCGTTACCTTGTCGTGGTGCTGGAGCTTGAGCACCTCAATGATGCCATGAGCTAAACCGTGAAGGGCCACCCAAGCCGGGAAGGTCATGACAGAGAGGTCAGACTAAATGCGATCCCTGGGGAAGGTAATGGCAACCCACCCCAGTATTCTTGCCGTGAAAGCTAAATGGATCAGTACAACCAGAGATATGTCAGTATACCATCGGAAGATGAGACCCCCAGGTCGGAAGATGGTCAAAATGCTACTGGGGAGGAACAGAGGATGAGCTCAACTAGCCCCAGACGTGATGACGCAGCTAGCTCAAAGCCGAAAGGACGGCTAGTGGCCGATGGTGCTGGTGGTGAACGGCGAATCCGATGTTCTAAGGATCAGCACACCATTGGAACCTGGAATGTAAGATCTATGAGCCAGGGCAAATTGGAAGTGGTTATTGGTGAGATGTCAAGATTAAAGATAGACATTCTGGGCGTCAGTGAACTGAAATAGACTGGAATGGGCCACTTCACATCAAATGACCACCAGATCTACTACAGTGGACAAGAGGACCATAGAAGAAATGGAGTAGCCTTCATAATTAATAGTAAAGTGGCTAAAGCAGTGCTTGGATACAACCCAAAAAACGACAGAATGATCTCAATTCGAATTCAGGGCAAGCCATCTAACATCACAGTGATCCAAATATACGCCCCAACCACAAATGCTGAAGAAGCTGAAGTAGAGCAGTTCTATGAGGATCTGCAGCACCTACTGGACAATACGCCTAAAAGAGATGTTATTTTCATCACAGGAGACTGGAATGCTAAGGTGGGCAGTCAAATGACACCTCAAATTACAGGTAAGTATGGCCTGGGAGAACAAAATGAAGCAGGACATAGGCTGATAGAATTTTGCCATAACAAACACTCTCTTCCAACAACCTAAGAGACGGCTTTATACATGGACTTCACCAGATGGACAACACCGAAATCAGATTGATTACATCCTTTGCAGCCAAAGGTGGCGGACATCTGTACAGTCGGTAAAAACAAGGCCGGGAGCTGACTGTAGTTCAGATCACGAACTTCTTCTTGCACAATTTAGGATCAGACTGAAGAGATTAGGGAAGACCCACAGATCAGCTAGATATGAGCTCACTAATATTCCTAAGGAATATGCAGTGGAGGTGAAGAATAGATTTAAGGGACTGGACTTAGTAGATAGGGTCCCGGAAGAACTCTGGACAGAAGTTCGCAGCATTGTTCAGGAGGCGGCAACAAAATACATCCCAAAGAAAGAGAAAACCAAGAAGGCAAAATGGCTGTCTGCTGAGACACTAGAAGTAGCCCAAGAAAGAAGGAAAGCAAAAGGCAACAGTGATAGGGGGAGATATGCCCAATTAAATGCAAAATTCCAGAGGTTAGCCAGAAGAGATCAGGAATTATTTTTAAACAAGCAATGTGCGGAAGTGGAAGAAGACAATAGAATAGGAAGGACAAGAGACCTCTTCCAGAAAATTAGAAACATTGGAGGTAAATTCCAGGCAAAAATGGGTATGATCAAAAACAAAGATGGCAAGGACCTAACAGAAGAAGAAGAGATCAAGAAAAGGTGGCAAGAATATACAGAAGACCTGTATAGGAAGGATAACAATATCGGGGATAGCTTTGACGGTGTGGTCAGTGAGCTAGAGCCAGACATCCTGAAGAGTGAGGTTGAGTGGGCCTTAAGAAGCATTGCTAATAACAAGGCAGCAGGAGACGACGGCATCCCAGCTGAACTGTTCAAAATCTTGCAAGATGATGCTGTCAAGGTAATGCATGCTATATGCCAGCAAATTTGGAAAACACAAGAATGGCCATCAGAGAGGAAAAAATCAACTTATATCCCCATACCAAAAATGGGAAACACTAAAGAATGTTCAAACTATCGAACAGTGGCACTCATTTCACATGCCAGTAAGGTAATGCTCAAGATCCTGCAAGGTAGACTTCAGCTGTTCACGGAGCGAGAATTGCCAGATGTACAAGCTGGGTTTAGAAAAGGCAGAGGAACTAGGGACCAAATTGCCAATATCCGCTGGATAATGGAAAAAGCCAGGGAGTTTCAGAAAAACATCTATTTCTGTTTTATTGACTATTCTAAAGCCTTTGACTGTGTGGACCATAACAAATTGTGGCAAGTTCTTAGTGGTATGGGGATACCAAGTCATCTTGTATGCCTCCTGAAGAATCTGTATAACGACCAAGTAGCAACAGTAAGAACAGACCACGGAACAACGGACTGGTTTAAGATTGGGAAAGGAGTACGGCAGGGCTGTATACTCTCACCCTACCTATTCAACTTGTATGCAGAACACATCATGCGACAAGCTGGGCTTGAGGAATCCAAGGCTGGAGTTAAAATCTCTGGAAGAAACATTAACAATCTCAGATATGCAGATGATACCACTTTGATGGCTGAAAGTGAAGAGGAACTGAGGAGCCTTATGATGAAGGTGAAAGAAGAAAGTGCAAAAGCTGGCTTGCAGCTAAACCTCAAAAAAACCAAGATTATGGCAACCAGCTTGATTGATAACTGGCAAATAGAGGGAGAAAATGTAGAAGCAGTGAAAGACTTTGTATTCCTAGGTGCAAAGATTACTGCAGATGCTGACTGCAGTCAGGAAATCAGAAGACGCTTAATCCTTGGGAGAAGAGCAATGACAAATCTCGATAAAATAGTTAAGAGCAGAGACATCACACTGACAACAAAGGACCGCATAGTTAAAGCAATGGTGTTCCCTGTAGTAACATATGGCTGCGAGAGCTGGACCATAAGGAAGGCTGAGTGAAGGAAGATAGATGCTTTTGAACTGTGGTGTTGGAGGAAAATTCTGAGAGTGCCTTGGACTGCAAGAAGATCCAACCAGTCCATCCTCCAGGAAATCAAGCCAGACTGCTCACTTGAGGGAATGATATTAAAGGCAAAACTGAAATACTTTGGCCACATAATGAGAAGACAGGACACCCTGGAGAAGATGCTGATGCTAGGGAGAGTGGAAGGCAAAAGGAAGAGGGGCCAACCAAGGGCAAGTTGGATGGATGTTATTCTAGAGGTGACGGACTCATCCCTGGGGGAGCTGGGGGTGTTGACGACCGACAGGAAGCTCTGGAGTGGGCTGGTCCATGAAGTCACGAAGAGTCGGAAGCGACTAAACGAATAAACAACAACATCACTGCCCATCTCCCCCCAAAAGGAGATTGCCATAAGAACTGGGAACAGCTTGAATGGATCAAGGATACAGTAAAACAATAAACCCAGGTCCACAAATATTGGCTGCAACAGTCTAGATGGCCTGTAGATAGGCAGCAAAGACTTAGTTTTCTGACCCTTTGCTGCCATCCAGTGGTTGTCCAGATTTTTGCAGTCCCAGAACTGGTGGCCCTATATATTTTAGAAATATTATGTCCTTACTGTATTATTGAAGCTAATTATCTTTTCTAAGCCTTTTTGGAGAGCTTGGCTCAGAAAGGGAGTGTGTCACTAATATGAGTGGAATGAAAGCAGTCCTCTAGGACTGAATTGCAGGGGTCTGCAATTTCCATCAGCCAGAGGGATGCAGCGGGCTTTGTGTGGCATGCTGAGGGACATAGTCCAAAACCGGGCTGGTTCAGCACCCATTTTGGAAGAGGGGTTAGGAGGTTTAAGGGATGAAATAGCTGCCCTACGCACCTGCAAGTCTAAAGGTACCAAAAACGCCCAATATTTTTAGCACCATTCTTCTGGGACCACAAAAGGGCTGCTTGGAGGCTGCCCTTTTTGTACCCCACTTGGGACATGATATAATGAAACCAGAGAATGCCAACACTTCCATTTATTTGCTTCTTAAATAACTCCCACCAGGTTTTCTTCTCTTTTATCTAGATAGTAGATAAAGCAGAGCTGAATGAAACAGTAGAACTTTTATGTGCTGAAGTCAAATGTGTGCACTTTAATTTTGTTGAATTAATTCCAATGCTTTTGGAAAAACATTCCCAAGAGTGTTGGGCGTGATTTACCATTAACAGCTTCAGAAGTGCTTAAATAAACCTGGCTGACAGCTGATGCAAACTCATAAAGTATCCATACCACAGTGTGCACCTGTTTTGAACCATGTATCTCACATCACCCACAAGAACTTCCAGAATAATTTCTTTTGAAAAAACTTACCTAGCTTTATGTTAGACTTTTTCTTTGAGAAATCCTATTCTGAGAGTTCTATAAAAGTTAACTTCTGAGTTAAAGAGTATAATCATCTAGGTCTCTCTCCCTGGCTAGGGCATCAGATGGCTGCTTTGAGAATATTTTTGCATAATATCACTGAAAAATGCTCTTATTTCAAAAGAGGACATCAGAAAGATTAAAAGAACAATAGTTCCCTCTGAGATCATTTCATTTACTCTCCAAATTGGAATCACTAAACACTATCATGTGAAAGTTAAAATTGTTTACCCCAGCCATTGCACATGCTATTATATATGGCCATCCCCATAACCTTGCCACAGAGATATACCTTTGCATTTATCAGAAAGATTTAGCAATCAGAAAATCTGGCAGTATGTTCCTCCTGGCAGTATGACCTTGAGTGTTATTTCTGCTATCACACAAGTATAATAAATCTGTGTGTTCTTCTCAAAGCAGCCTTGTGTTGTATCCTTCCCTTCACTCATGAATTCTGAAGTAAGAATACTGACCTAGAACTTCCTCCTCCAAATTGGTGCATTTCTATTTTATTATATCATCCACACTGCATCATGAAGCTCACGAATAACTACAAGGATATATCACAAGGGTCACCCACAGTTTTCTGCAGTTAAATCATGGAGGGAGGGTGGGGTCGGGAAGCCATATAGAACTGTCCTTTGCTCTTTTGGCAAAGACTGTAGTTAGAAATAATAAATGCTGATCCTGGTAAGATAGACACAATCTGAGGTCTTTTACATTTAAGAAGGACTATAATAATTTGCCGGTTTCTTCTTTCTACAATCTGTTACTTAACCGTTCATTTCAAGCCTTAATAGCAATGTAAAAAATAAGGATAGGACAGACAGACAGATCAATCTTGCTTTAAATACTTAACTGACAGGGCATAAGAGAGAAAGGCAGAGCAGCCTATGTTTTTTGGCAGTTAGCCATCCACAAAAAGTTAAGTCAACCACTTGCTTAGGAAAGTAGCATTTCTTCCGTTTAATGTCATAGCTAGAAAGATATCTTAGAAGAGTTTAGTTAAGTCACCTTTAACCATTTCTACTTGAAAGTTTAAAAGCATACATCAAGGTCACCCTTTGTCTCTCTATCTGCTGATTAATCCATTGTCTGATTTCCAAAGGTTAATAGCTGGTGTGCCTTAGGCAGGAGTGGCACAATACTGTATGGTCCTATACTTGTAAAGAAAGTACAGTTTATGGGAAGCTCAAAACATATATTTCACCTAGGCCTTTTAGAGTAAAGTGTTTTTTTTTAACCTGTTGGATTTTATTTTTTATTTTTTTATAAACTACCTAGAACTGTGATGATTGGGTAACCTGTATATTCATGATTTTTTAAAAAGAAAAATATGAAATAAATATATAAGGTAAAATAGGTTAGGTTCTTCGTGATCTTTAGATTAGCTGTAGACTGATTAGGATTTTTCACTCCCAATGGTTTAATGATAGCAAAAACAAATAAATATCTTTCCATTCTAAATTAGGTGACTAAATTGAGGAAAGCTAAAATAGATATATGCTGCGGACCTTGTCTGTAAGAGAACTCCATCTGGCGGGGTCCAGGAGGCAGGCCTTCTCAGCAACAGCCCCTGCCCTTTGGAATAGCCTTCCCCCAGAAGTGCGGTTAGCCCCCTCCCTCCTGGACTTTAGGAAAGAACTAAAGACCTAGTTCTGTCATCATGCCTGGGGTGGGAGGGAGAGTAGCCACTCCTGGGGATGGCTAGTTTCTTAGAAGGACCCTGCTCTGCTTGCGAATCACAGAGAACTTTCAGCCATCGGGTTCTTATTATATTTATTTTATTATGTATTATAGCATGTTATAGTTTTATATTTCTCTTATTTATGTAAACCGCCCAGAGTCCCTTTTTGGAGATGGGCGGTGATAAATTTGATTAATAAATAAATACATGTTTATGAAGAATATGTTTATGAACTTCAATTTAATTTAACTTTATTAATTTACATCCAGAAGCCACAAAAACAATACTTCTTCCCACATTTCCAAATTAATTACTACTTGGCCTATCACTTTGTAATCTTGGGCAGTTGTGATATTTTACATAATTGCCATATCTAGTTAGGAACCATTTCTTTCAGACTCACCAGCCCCAATCTTATATCCAATGCTAGTAACCAGTTTTGAGCCTATTTACCTTTTTATGATCGGCTAAAACCAGGTAGCTGGGTTGTAACCACCATACATAATGCAAGCCTACAGGCCTGAAGTCTTCCCAACCCTGACCTAAGAGTTTGAATGTTCTTAGGGTGATTATCGATCCCAAATGCAAACAAAAAGGTAGGTTCATGAGTTATCTCACTTTTTAAAATCTGTTCAATTTTGAAAGGGCACAGGACCTGGATATTTAAGGGACTGTCTGTTTCCAATTATCTCTGCCTGTCTTGCAAGCTCCAGCAGGGTTGGCATGCTCTGGGTCCTATCAATTAATGTCATCTGATGGGATCCAGAAGGCATGACTTCTTTGTTCCAGCACCTGCCCTTTGGAACAGCATCTTCTGACTTCACCTGCCTTTGAGAAGGTTTTGAAGACCTGTATCTTCCCCCAGGCACTGAGCCAGATTGAAATATGTGAATATATGAATGTTTTGTTCCTGATGCAGTGTGTATTTTATTTTTCTATTGTTGTTTTATAGTGTAATGCTTTTTAAATCTTATTAGCTGCCAGTGTGGCTCTGCAGGTGAACAATCATATGAATTGGATGGATGGGCAGAGAGACAGACAGATATTTGTTTATTTATTTATTTTATTTAATTTCTCATATTTCTGCACTGCCCATCTCACAAACGATTCTGAGTGGTTTGCAATTCAATTAAAATAGCAAGAGATTAAAATCATAGAAACAAGTACATCATAAAATATAAATATAAAATACAGAAAGTATTTAAAATTTATATAATATATATATATTCCTTGGGGCCACATCACAGTGCCAACCAGCACCGTGATTGGCTATTTCCCCTCCCACCCCAAGCGAGGTGACAAAGCCAAGTTTTCACTCCCTTTCAGAAGGCCTGGAGAGTGGGGGCCTGCCTCACCTCTGGGGGTAATGTGTTCCACAGGGCAGGGGCCACGGCAGAGAAGGCTCTCTTCCTGGACCCTTCCAATCAACAGTCTCTCATGGACAGGGTCTGTAATATGCCCTCTCTGCCTGACCAGATGGGACGGGTCAATGTAATGGGGGTGAGGCAGTCCCTCAGGTAACCTGGACCCATGCCATGTAGGGCTTCAGAGGTGATAACACCTTGAATTGGACCCAGAAGCAAACTGGCACCCAATGCAGCTTGCGCAACTAAGGTGTTATATGCGCCATCCTTGGGACTCCTAAAACTGCTCGCGTGGCCGCATTCTGAACCAGCTGTAGTTTTTGGATGGTCTTCAAGGGTAGCCCCATGTAGAGCACGTTGCAATAGTCTATATGGAAGATGACTATTCGGGCGCCTCCCGATACAGGAAGGGCAGTAACTGATGAACAACACAAAGTTGGGCAAAGGCTCCCCTGGCCACGGCTGCCACCTGCTCCTGAACAGGAGTCATGAGTCCAGGAGAACACCCAGGTTCCACACTGGGTCTGTATGGGCAGTGCAACTGATGGACTTTTTAAAGGTAAATAAATTCCAAGCAGTAAACAGCAATCTTGCAGAGTAGAAGCATGAACCAAAAGAAGGAACTTTCACATTAAGCTTAATTACATTCAGAAATAAATTCAGTCTTCATACTGTAGTTAGATGAAGAAAAATAGAGATAGCTTACTTTTATTCAGTAGATCTGGATACAGGTAGATTCATAGTAGAAAGCACTTAATCATCATTCTTTGTAGACACTTTCTAAAGGGCGAGAGCTGCATCCTGCAGCAGCTCCTGCTTGCAGGTCTGCCAGAAGGGTAATGGAGATTGTTAATCCCCAAGCCCAAGGAGGAGGAGGAAGTGGAAATCAGGTGACCCATGTGACATCCCACAAGCACAATAGAGATGTGTTTACTAGAGAGACCCCCTTATGCTTATGAGACAATGCTGAGTTGACCCCTGATAATTCCAACAGCAATCCCATCCAGAACCAAAGATGGTAAGCTCCTGGATACAGAAGAGGCCCCAACCCACAGCAACTCCGTCTTACTCGGGATCAGCCGAAGCCTGTTGTTCCCCATCCTACAGCCTCCAGGCACTGAGAGAGAGTGGTCACAGCATCACTTAAGTTACCTGGGATGGAGATGTATAATTGGGTATCATCAGCATATTGATGATACCTCATCCCTTGGCAATGGATGCTCTCACCCAGCAGTTTCATGTAGATGTTAAAAAGGAATGGAGAGAGTACCAAACCCTGCGGCACCCCACAAAGGAGGGGCCGCGGGCCAGATCTCTCACTCCCTATCAACACCGATTGGGACCGGCCCTGGAGGAAGGAGGTGAACCAGCGCAAAACCTCACCACCCACCCCCAACTCCCTGAGTCAACCCAAAAGGATACCATGGTCAGTATCGAAAGCTGCTGAGAGGTCAATAAGAGCAAGGATGGATATACTGCCACCACCCTGCTCCCACCAGAGATCATCCAAGATATGTCTTGCCATATGTGTTCATATGGGAAGGGAAGGGGAGATGGTGTTCCAATCATACAAGCTAAAGGCTACTTGGGCACATTAGTGGGAAAAGAGGGTTCTGCCCATTAACCTTGTATTAGGGCCTTTCAGCTTGTCATATTCTGACAGATCACTACAAAAAAACTACAGAAGGACAAAAATCCATGTTCATAATTGCATAATCACTTAGGATTTTTATCCCAGCAGAACTTAATCATTTTTATAACCAGCACACACATATACACATAACACGAACAACATTTAAGACACACTGTTCTCTGACCTACTTCAAAATTCCTGGATTCTGTACGTCCTAGCATTCTAAGCAATCAGATCAAAAGGCTTATTCAGCTTGTGGTTTTTGTGTGCAAAAGTTCACATTTTAATAATGTATTTCTTTCCATAGACAGCCCAAAAATGAATATTTCGGAGTGTTCTTTGGAGATGCACTGGTCATGACTCTTTTTGATTTCTAAAGATAGATTCCATAAACCTATTCTCTTTTCACGGTTCAGATATGACTATTTGGACAACTTCAAGATCCAACTGTTTTATATTCCAGGACCTCTCATAGGTAACAAAGAGGAACATTCTTTCAGATCTTTATGCTAAACAGACTAAGCTGTGAAAGTTCATTGCTCTGCACTTCTGAGGTGTTAAAGTAAATAATGTTTCTATTCAATTTTTTTCTGTTCAAATGCTCCTTAAACATTCTGTATATGATTTTGTTCTTCCTTCCAACATTTTATAACTAAACAGTAACTTTTACTTAATATTTGCTTTCATTATTAAGTATTTCAAAATTTTTGACACCTTAAATGTGACACTTTTAATAGTTGCCATGCAGTGTTTAGTGGTTGACAGCATTTAAAAGCAAACACACAATTGTATTTGACAGATCAGAATTTAACAGTGATTTGATTATTGCAAAATTAGAAGCAGCAGTAGCAGCCAAGTCCTTATATGACTTATTTTGAATCCAATTGTTGAATCCAAATATTTGAACTGTGAAATATCTATTTATGAAATGTTCTGAATTTTATTTCAGCTCCACATCTTCTGTTTTACTCCTGGAAAGCAGAATGGAATGGCTGACAAACCAAACTGAAAGATTTTTTGTTAGGGCTTGTCAGTTGATTCAATTTCTAACTCTGAACCTTGTTTCTGTTCCTTTAATCTGTTTCCTATTAGTCCAGTGATGATAATGATGATGCCATAATCATTAGACATGAATAGAACTAACCTCCCAAAGTTCCAAGCCCACATGGATTGGTTTATGTATCATGCTCAGACCAAAAATGTTTATGGCTTAGATCTATGAATCCAGCTATTTCAGTTTATAATCTGCTGTGTACAGTAGGGAGGGATAATCTGCATCCTGATCTTTGGTTTGTTTTGTGGCCTTAAAAGCCTTCTCTCACCATAATTGTTGAAAACACATCTCACAGTTTCCCATCATTTTGAGTTAGCCAACACGTGAAAACTGTAGTGTAACCTAAAATATCACAATTAAAAACCGAAGAAAGCTCCCCAAAATTGTGGCAAAGTTTTGCATGTATGATGTCCCCCATACTCTTTCTAGCTCTTAGTCCCTCAAATAATGTTAAGGATGACCCTTGGCCATCTCAAGGTAACCATCCTTTATATATGGCTTAGATCATTCAATAAGCCCATGATTGCAGAAATCATGGTTACTCAAACCATGAATTAGCACAGTCTGTGAATCCATCTAGAATGTGCTTTTTTCTTGAGTTTATCACTGTGCTTCGGACATCTGACTTTGCAGTACATATAGCTTTTTTGCCCCCTTGAAATGCCATGTTTCAAAATGATTTGTTGGAGAATCCATTTCAGGAATCCTACTGACTAGAAATTGTGGGAATTAAAGTCTTACATGACCTGAAGGGACACCAGGTAGGAGAAGGCAGAGTGACTCTGATAGGAACTGGTATGCTGCATTGGACTGCAAAGTGCACAACTTTGAAAGAGAGAAGAAAATCACATGAAATACTTTTCTTCTTTTTGTATATCCCAGTGTAAGTCTTTTGCTCTAATTTTGCTGCAGGATATTTTCATAGAGAAATCATTATAATGTTTAATAGCCTACAATAAACTCTTATCACAGGATGGAAAAGAGGAAGATAGGGAAGCAAGAAGGAGCAGTTGGGAAGTGAAAGTTTTGTTCACTACGTACATGGTGGAGAAATGCCCCCTGCTGGCAAAGGCAATGGAAGGTTCATTCTGGGTTAAGCAGCAGCTTCGCCCAGTTCATAACTGCAACCCCGTTATTTGGGAATTGCAAACCCCAGATTTCCCAGCTGTGTTTTGGGAGTTGTGGTCCTAGCCCATTTGGAGCTACAAACTGGAGAAGGCTGAATTATCTAATAAACCCATTGTACTTGAAGAAATTTTGCTTGAATCCAAAAAACGATGACCACCACCCATTTACCAAATAATGGGCAGGTTCGTATTCTTATTGCCTCAAGTCCTGCTCTGCTGTTTCATTGTGGTAGGGCGGGGGGCTGTTCTGGGAAATACGAATGAAGGGAAGAACACCAAGAGCCTTCACTTCAGCAGGGTCACCTAAGAAGGGAAGGTCATCCCAGCTGCCTGACTAAAACAAGCAAGCATCTATATTGGGTACAGCAATATAGGAAGATGCTAGAGGCAGATGTTCACTTTACTTGATCAGTCATTTCATACTGCCCAGGAGAAGGCCGTGGCAAATCACTCCTGTATTTTACCAAGAAAGCCACATGGATAGACAATGTAAAGTGATTGAAGATACTGTGCCAGATGATAGGCCTCTCAGGTCGGATAGCACTCAACATGCTGAAATCACTATTCTGACAAATAAACACACAAATTTAAGATGATTTTTATCTTTCCGTAACAACATTAACATTCCCATCTCTATTTTAAATACAGGCAAGAGGTGGAAGCAAGTGGCAGAACAGCTATCCTGTCCAGCAGGTTAGTTTACCACACAAGGTCTGGGATCATTCATTAAAGCAAGCTGAATTATTCTGAGGCTTCTTAGTTTGGGAATTCTTCTGTTTTTTAAAACTAGCCATTATCTTTTTAAAGCATGATTTATGGCCTGGCACGTTGGGTGGACTAAGCCAAAACACAGGTAAATAAACCACAATATGTGAACCAACTTACGAACTATTGTGCTTTTGCCTTTCTTCCTGGGTGGATGAGTCACTGAACAACAATGCTTGTATGCATTCGCTGAAAGTATGTGAAAATCCCTAGACTCTGAAGGTGGAATTTCCAAGGCAAAGTATTTATTTCCTGTGAAATTCTAACAAGTTGCTTACTCATTTAGAAATTAATGTGATTTTAGTCAGAATGTTTCATTAAATTAATTGTTTCATGACACCAGGCACAGTATCTTTCTTTTAGCAGATGTTAATTTTATAAAGTACCTATTGGGCAATATGAGCATGTACGCTGTAGCAGCAGGACTTGAATACTGGCACTAGATTAGATGGGCTAAGAGGAAACAGTTTGATCTGCTTTTCTGCACTTGCAGATATGTTGATCTATACAATTGTCACTTTATAAATCATAAACTGATAAAATTGAGATTGAAATTGATAAGATTGGAACTCAGAACTCTGGTTGTATTTTATTCTGGTTGCACTACTATAAAACCAATATTCTGAATTATTTTTAATTTGTTATGCTTATATTAACCACTAGTACTTGTTTAATATTTGTCTCTAAAATGGAAAAATGAAAGATAGAATATGACATGAATCATGTTTTTCTAGCAGCTGGTAGAAAAGAAGCCTTTGGCTTTTTGGTGTTAGTGGGGTAAACAATCTAATTATTACTAATACAACTGGTACTGTCATTTTCATGTTCCAATGATAATCTACCTTAAAGAGTCAGGTTTCTCTGTTTATACATAATGCCCCCTAAATATTTCTTACATACCTACAGATACAGTATCTAGAGTTTAGCATTTATTTTTCCATTATCTTTTTAACTATTAAAAATGCAGTATTTGTAGAGTCAAGACATGTGAAACTCATGCTGTTACTCCATTTTTATGTATTTATACCAATGGAGAAGTATGCATTATGATGCTCCGTAATTGGCTACTTCAGCCTACTGAATGAAGTATTCAGTTCAGCAGCATCCACGTTGCGGGGTGGAGGGGCAAGGAGATCAGACTCACAAAAGCAGTGTTGCAGCACTGTACCACAAGCCCTGCCCCTTTTCTGTATGCATCGCAACATCGCAGGCACGGCCAAAAGGGACAGGACCTTCAGCACAGTATAGCAACACTGCTTTCATCATTCTGACAAAAGCAAGAGAATTAGATAAACATTTCATTTATGATCCTTTGCCTGCCTAAATGCTGCCAAAAACTGATTTAAGAAGCTGTATTTGTATTTTGTGAATCATTTCCCATTAATCATAACACTGAATGGTAACCATCTCAGTATATCTTAGAATAGGATGCCCTTCAGTTTATGTTTTTTTTTTTTTACTCATATCTACTTCTTGGGAAATTTAGGTACACTGAATTACACCCCTGGATCATGTTTTTATATTGTCAAATTCTTCACAAATTTTAAAAATGGGTTGGGCGTGACTTTCATTTAATGACTTAATTCCATTAGTGACCCTTCTTCACTTGACATAAATTACCAGCGTTAGAATTCTTTAATATTTCCTTATAAGGTTCGTTTCTGAGCCGGGACCAAAGACACAGGCAGTTGCATGAAATTAAGTTCTTTATTCTTCACCCGAGAGCAAAAGCAATGACATCAAGCTGTCAGGTGGGCGGCCACACAGGACCCCCTTCTTACAGCACATTATATACGTTCCATTCAACTCCTCCTTCAGAATACCACCCTTTACTCAGTTACCCATATTCCACTTTAACCTTATTCCATATTAGGAATTTCCTTCCTTCCCTCTATCATCATTCCATATAAGGGACTTCCTTCCATCCTTGCTAGGGCACCTTGACTGTTATTAAACAATGCCTTTCCTCTGGAGAAGCTATCCTTGGAATGTACACCTTATCTTGTTTCTATACACACACCTATCTGTCAAGGCCTGCTAGAAAGGGAGAGTAAGAAAGTCAACAAAAATCTTCTAGGAAATACAACACAGCTTCAGGGCCATAATACAAGTGCAAAGGTCTCTAATATAGGAACACTACATATAAAATATATGGAAATGAAATATATTCGTATTTAAGTGCTATATATGTAAAATCTTCTATCACCAGCTCAAATTTTCCAGTTTTCCTTCAGTGAATGGTAACCATGAAGGGACATTCATGGGGACAGGGGCAGAAGTGTCAGGACTGTGACCACAGCCTTTTAAGCTTTGCCCTTTTTTATGTATTTCATCCATGTGGCACACACACAAAAAAAGGATCCAAGCATCAATAGCACACTTGTAGCTGCTGTTTTTACTTTTTTGCACATCCCTCCCCACCCCAAAGTTGCTCCTATAACTATGTCAGATTAACATGGAACCCTATATAGGTCCACTTAGAAGTCAGGTCCCCCCTGAAATCAGTGCAACTTATTCATCCATGACTGTGTGTAGAATTGCACTTTCTATAAATCGCCACAGACTCTCTCTCAAAGTTGATGTACTACATCCTCACCACCCACACAGCTAGTTTTCAACTTCTGAATTTTTTAAAAAAGAATCATCAGCTTTTGTGCTCTTCAATAAAAGTATTCAACTTGTTCTAAACTGCCAGAGTTTATCACCCATTTTACCATAACAAAGATTGGTATGTGTGTCATATATGTTGTATGCTACTTCATTTTGTCTTTTAAACCACTTGATGAGGGGACATTGTTGGTGGACATTTTCAATGGCACTTCTTTTGTGTCATCTGTTTAGAGGCAACCCTCTGCTAGACTTCAAGGAGTGCTGAGAAGCAATAGTCTTGTTTCATGGGATCATATTGCAACAATAAGATGAAGTAATTTGATCACACAAACCAACCATACAAGATTTCTCCAACCAGCCGTGAACAGAAAACGTAAAGAGAAAATTTCACCTTTTAACTGGGTAACTCGTTTTTCTCTTGAGGAGGAAATGAAAGCTTTCTGTAGAAAACAATGGAGAAATCTGAGATTTTACAGTATTATAATGTAAACTGCAGGTACTGCTAAAGCTAGTCTGGTTTTACAGCTCAAAATTCCTTTGACAAAAGATCCTGAGGTTGCAGCAAAGATTAATTTGCCTGAAATGCCCTCTCTGATCTCCACCCCATCCAAAACCAGAACTTACTTACATGTGGAAACCTGGCATTCTGCTGAATTGGATGCAGATTTGATGCATTTTTAAAAACTAAAAACCTGAAAACAATAAAGTAGAAATGCAAAATATAACAACATAGAAGACTTTACAAAATAAGATTCAAAATAAACACTGAATTCTTTTTGTGGCTAACCTTTGAGGAAATTATCAGTTATGATAAAATCTTGGATTTCAGTCCTGTCCCAGGGTTTTAAAAATGGCTTCCAGGTTGGTTAGTCTAAATTTCTGTACCCACTTAGTTATAGAGGAAAAATTAATTAATATAATAAAAAAACACCCAGAAAACACTCCATCACCTATTCCTATAAGCCTTTAAAGTTACTGGATCCCAAGATTTAACAATGTTGTACTATAGAAAAGTGATACTATGTAATTTACAGCTTTCTGGCTATTTCTATTGATATACTCATGGCTGAAATCAACTGTTGAAAGGAAAGCTTACCAGGTCCGTTCTGAGCCAGGAATGAAAGTTCTTAGGCGATTGCTTGAACAGAGATAACTTTATTTTGCAAGAGCATGGTACAGAGTCTGCTGGTTGGAGGTGGCCATGCTGAGAACGGGTGACTTTTTGTCTTACACGGCCTCTGATTAAGTCTGAAGGGAAACCCTTGGGGTTTCCTGTCATATTTTAATCTCTGGCTTCCTCTTTGTATGAACCCATTATATTTTGTAACTTTTAACCTTTTACCTTGCTCAAGGGGAAAGCAGTATTGGGGGAAGCAGTGTTTGGGAAGAACAGCATGCTTGGGACAGTGTTTGGGAAAGACAATATGGCAGAAAAGGGAGGGAATCTTGAATTCTTCTCACACAACTTTAAAAAAAATCACAGGAATACTACATAGTATAAATGATGAGAGTAGGTTTCTTCACACAGTGCATGGTAGAAAACTTATTAAAATATGTTGGTTCCGAATTGTAGTAATAAAAATTGAGCCAATGGGAGTTGTGGTGTGGCAGGCACTCCTACAAATATAGACCCATCTAAAGAATTATCCAGGATGCAAGGGATCAACCTAAATGCCATCTTGTTAAGCAATGGGCCACCTTTGTGTTTTCTGAGTTCAAGTGCAACAAAGGCACCCCCACCATTACCTTGTTGAAACATGACTCACCCTGTACCAAAAGCAATGTATACTGTAAATGATTACCTAAATAATTAGACTGGATTAATTTAATTAATCTTGCCCCAGCTCGTGGGAGTTAGCCGAGGTAGGTAGTGTAGGCATTCAGACCAATGGATCAGAGAAAATACTGCTATCATTGTTCAGGAAGTTCCTTTTTCAGTCATCTCAGAGTCATTCAGCATTTCACTGACAACATTCTATAATCCTACAAGATTCTTCATTGTCAAAGATTTTTCCAACCCTAGTTTAAAGCAGGGCAGCCAATTATTGGTCAGGAGATTGAACTGAGCTCTGGGTAGTATTATGTGGCCAGACTAGCTTTGTCAAAGAAAATGCAGTATCATTCATTCATTCATTCATACACACACACACACACACACACCAATGTGTATGTATATTAATGACTTGTGCCATGCTTTTCTCTATAATGTTAATTATTATTGAAATGAATAAAATACAAATTCCATCCTATCACATAATTGTTACAATATTTACATATTTGATTTACATCCCACTTTTATTTCAATATGAGAAAACCCAGTACTGGGGTGCTCCTCTGAATGAGTTGCTCCATTACAAGTCCCTGCATTTGCAGGCCATTCCAGAGGAGAGTAAACTTCCTGGTTTTAATCTCATCAAACCACTTTCTGGTGCTTTCGGGAACTTGCTGGGAGGCAGGGAGGCAGCCTCTCCAGTTCTAAAGCTCTGCAGTTTGAGTCATCCTTCCAGCCTTCTTCTGGTACATGAATAGACAAGAATGGGTGTTACATGGGTATAATCTTGATCTCTTTGCTCACAGTGAAACTCAAAACACATCTCAGTTGATGTAAAAAAAAGCACCAGGAGAGGAAGGGAGGAGGGTTTACTGGATTAATTTACTTTCAGGAAAAGGAGAACAACAATAACATTCTTGTGCTGCCCCATACATTTGTGTATGAGCTGTAACTGAGAGCAGTTAAGTTTTAAGATAGACCAGGCGCAATATTATGGAAGTGGCACAAGTACTGAGAAGCTCAATGCTTCCCAGGCAATTTAAATATATCACAAGCTTTATACTGGCCACCCAAGCTAGAAATTTTATAAGGACTGATTTCATAGCATCAAAAATAGGAAAAAACAACAACCACATTTCTGCTACTCTAAGCAGCCTTTCCTCTACTTATCCTCCTAAATGAATTAAGTATGCATTGCTTAGCGCCTAGTACAGTGATGGCAAACCTATGACACATGTGTCAAAGATGACATCCACAAAGTTTTGGGTGACATGTCAGTGTTCACCAACACCCAACAACTATTCTCCCTGTTTGAGTTACCAAAGAAACTGAACAAACAAAAGGCACCGCAACTCCCCCATCTTGCCCTTTTGGCCACCCAATACTGGATTGTATTTTTTAAAAAATAAATTAATATATAAAGAACTGTTTCTCTTTTGTTCGGGGGTGGTGGTGGTGTGACACGCCAGCAGAGTCAAGTTAGGTATTTTCCGATGTTTTGACATGCCAAGCCCAAAAGGTTTGCCATCACTGGCCTAATAAGTGTTTAGTAAATATACTCACTTTTATTTCCAACCAGGAAAAGCAGTCCGGAAAACAGGAAAGTCTTTTAATTACAAGAACCTCTGCACAGTAGATATATTGAACGCAGATAGTTTTTAAATAAGTTCAGCACCTATCTACATAAAAAGGCTTTTTTTTAAAAAAAATGCACCTGCCAAAAGCATTTCAGTGTCATGTTTTATGATATTCCATTGGCTTTATTGTTATAGAAAACATCCCAATCAGGAAGCTAAGCAAAGCTTTTTTTTCTTTCCAAAGCAGTAAAAACAACAAAAACACAAGATCTCATCCACATAGTGAAATCCAGTGTCATCTACACTGCCCACATCTCTCTCTCACCTATCTCCTTTTTTGTAGCTCAGGTAGGGAATTTATGGCCCTTCATTTTACCCAATCAAAATGCCCTAATTGTCTAAACTATCAAATATTTGTAATTTATTTACAAAATGTTCATATGTTGATAGGGAATCGTGATGTCATGGTCCTAAATCTTATAATTTTCCTCTTACATGAAAGCATTATGGATTTCTGGATAAGGTGTCTGCCTTGATGTTGTTGCATTTCTTGGAATATACTGACCTATAGTACTCAACATCTTACTATTTTATCAGATATGGTTAAGATCTTTCCTTTTATCAAGGTTTATGTTTGGGAGCGACTTGAGAGATGATAGGATATCATTGATAAAATGTGTATATGCCTCAGTAGTAGTAGAACACTCCTTTTTGATTTGTTCCTAGCTTTTAGGTATAGGAAGTATTTAGAAATGAAAGCAGCAACAGAAGCATTCTATTATTAAAAACATCAGGGCTAACTGGGATTATATCTACCAGAATGTGCAGAATTTTAGTAGTTTACCATTTAATAATTTTTTATTGCTGTAGCTTAAGAATATCTAGCTTGATATTCCTAGACAGTATCTCAATTTATCAAGTTAAGTTGGTGGATTCAGTCCTTTGATGGAATTAAACTTCTATGAACAAAGCTTTGTTCAACGTGGTATAATTATATACCCAAAGAACATTATTTCAGTTACATAAAAACAGATTTCTGTTTAGTTTCAGTTGGGGAGGGGTGTCCATGATCTCCCACTCTTTTGTTGAACTTCAATAAAGAAAATATGCTGGATCTGTATACAGCTGCTCCATCTTGTGAATCTAAATTGTGGTGGTTGGGTTTTTGGGGGGCTGATGCATTTTCATATTCTGTACAGTGGATTTCCAGTTCTGTTTTAGCCTTAAGAAACCTGGTCTTCCTGACTTCTGCCATAATCCTTGATTCTGCTTCGTTAGTCGTCCTTATTCTTACAGAGTTCATGGGTGCAACTATCTTAATCTGATCCCATGCAGCCTTTTTATTATTTTATTTTTTATCCCACCTTTATCATTCTTTTTATAAATAACTCAAGGCGGCGAACATATCTAATACTCCTTCCTCCTCCTATTTTCCCCACAACAATCCTGTGAGGTGATTTGGGCTGACGGGGACTGGCCCAAGGTCACCCAGCCGGCTTTCATGTCTAAGGTGGGACTAGAACTCACAGGCTCCTGGTTTCTAGCCCAGCACCTTAACCACTAGACCAAACTGGCTCTTACCTACAGTCCCAGGTTTACCATGAGGTTCAGCGTATTGCCAAACAAAAGCACCTACCCTCTATTTTCAAAAAGCAACATGTATTGGTTTCAACCAATGTGGTAAATATATTATGCATAATGTAGCTAAAGATCTGTATTATGGATAAGCCAGAGAGGTTCTTACCCTGACCTGTGACTTACACTCTCCATTTAGGTATTCTGTAGCAGTATAGTATGCAAAAGTATTGCTTACTTTCATTTTTATTTGAACAACAGAGGTAAAGATGCATTGGCCTGGAACAGATTATCTAAATAAACTATGATGACCATAGCCTGGAAAGCAATGTTCAGCAAATCACCCTAGGCCATAAAGGAACCAACTATGTGATAAAACGTCTTAGAATTGCACAATTATACATGTGTGTGTATCAGATTATAAATGGCATACATCTTGCAAGATCAGAAAACCTAACAAGATTTCAGCATTCTTGTCTGAAATCTCATTGAAGCCTCATGTGACATTTGGGGGTTGAGATTGCCAAAATCTTACAAAATTCAGCAATAAATCAAGATTGTGCCTCTTGAAAAGGTTGATAAGCCCTACAATTCTCATGGTATAGTCAATTGATGAACTGATATTTAAATGGTAATGTACCACAATATATCTGTAATAACAAGTGCTCATCATGTTCAGCTAGTTCATATAAGGCTCTGGCAGATGACTTCTGGTTTCTGACTTCTTTGCCAAAATCAATTCTTTCAAACCACATTTTCCTATGGATGAAAAATGGATCTTATACTTGATCAGGACACTGTCATATTATTACTTAGGGTTGTTGTGGGGAAAATAGGAGGAAGAATGAGTATTAAGTATGCTTGCCACCTTGAGTTATTTATAAAAAAAAATAAAGGCAGGATAGAAAATCAATATATCATACCATGCTAACAGAAAGCTTAGAAGACACACCTGTCAGAAAACCAGAAAAGCCCTTTATTTGCTTCCTTTAATGTGTCAGCTTCATGGGGTAAACCAGTTAGGAATCACAACCAAATGAGCTAATTCTACTTTATTATAAAGCTACATTGACAGAATCTTGCAAGTCTGAAAGTACATTTCTCCCCGTCTCCTTTACAGCCCGAGAAACTAGGGAGGGTCTCTTCTGAGCCTCTTGCCCACCCACTATCCAGTTGCGGGCTATGCTGTCTCTTACATGACTATTCTTTAGCAGCATGTCTTTGCCCAGTCTCCCAAGGTCTTTCCAACATACCAATACAAATGTGAGAAATAGATGCAGAAAAAATTTGACTCTGTGAAGAAATGAATAAATTTCATGACTAAATTGTATAATAATACTATCCACATCATACCAAAAAGCGGTATAGCCCAAGTTATTAGTCAACATAACAAAACAGAATAAAATGCAAAACTGGTAATTAACTATTATACAGCACTAATATATACTTTAGCTTGACCAAATTGTTTCAGAGATGGTCACAAGTTAGTCAAATAAAAAGTAGTTATCTCTGTATGGAGAACTTGATACTACTTCTTATAAAAATATCAAACATTAGTAACAAATGTTTGATTAAAAATCAAATCAAGCATTGCTGTTTGCCACCTTTAGATCTTGTGTCCTTTCAATTTATTTTGTTTGCATCAATATTTTAAGTATTATTTCTTGACTATAACCTTGGACAGTACAAAAATACTTTTAAAATTAGTAACATCATAACATACTCATTTTTAGATAGTAGCCTCTCAAATATCCAATAATAAAATCAGTAATATTCTTCCAGGTACATATATGTTTTAAAAAAAATGCTTTAGCATATTGCCATCTTGGACAATCTATGACAAATTCTTCTAGTTTATTTTAAAAAGAATGTATGGGGAGAGGAGGAACAGGTAGGCAAGCAAGCAAGCAAGCTAGTTTGTATGCATTATCATGGTTGACATTCCCATTTTAATTAGTATTCTCAATCACCTGATGTAAGCTGTATGGCCAAAATGGAATCTGTAAGAGGATTATGTGACTGAGTTCATGCAAAAACTATGCAGGGACATACATGCTAGACTGCATGTATTACTGTACTCCATATAACTTTATTGATTCTCAAAGTGAAATTGTAATGTTATTTTGTTCTGTGGGTTGACAAGTACCCTAAACTTTAGCTATAAGACCTTCCGAGCTTTCCGTGGACTCTACATCTTTTTATTGATTTCCTCACAATCTGATTGAAGATTGCACCAAACTTTTCTTTCTAGGCTGATATTGTCAAGTCCAGAACTTTACATAGGCTGATTTTGCTTCAGATTTGTACACCAAGGTTCTGAATCCAAAATCATGTAACAATGTTCATGGCAGGAATGTTTTCAGAACCCCTGGACTACATTTCTTTTGGTATTTTTGGCATTGGGGGGTATAAAAGAAAAACAGAATCATCACTGGAGGAATTGAAATGGAATTTGTTGAGCTTTTTTATTTCTTGAGTTTAGGAGAAGTTACCACAAGTTACCACAAGGGACGCGGTGGCGCTGCGGGTTAAACCGCTGAGCTGTCGATCGGAAGGTCGGCGGTTCGAAACCGCGCGGCGGGGTGAGCTCCCGTTGCTCGTCCCAGCTCCTGCACACCAAGCAGTTCGAAAACATGCAAATGTGAGTAGATTAATTGGTACCGCTTCGGCGGGAAGGTAACGGTGTTCCGTGAGTCATGCTGGCCACATGACCCGGAAGTGTCCTATGGACAACGCCGGCTCTTTGGCTTTGAAACGGAGATGAGCACCGCCCCCTAGAGTCGGACACGACTGGACTTTACGTCAAGGGAAACCTTTACCTTTACTACCACAAGTCTACAATCTTGTTACCTTGGATAGAAAATTGACTATGTGACAAGAGGCAGCTGGGTTGCATAATTCCTCCTGCAGTGCCAATTATCTTTTGAAAATGCCTACTTTGTATTGTTTTGGTATGCATTTGGGCAAAACATAGAATTAAAATAGCCCACTGTGCTATCTGTGTGGGGTGGGAATGCAAAACCATTTGCCACGAAGTGTTGGTAAATAGAAAGTTTTAATATCTTCCCTTTTCCCCTCCTCCTGATATCTTTCCAACATAGGGTTACAAGTGAAATATTTTATATAGAAAATAGACAAACAAAAGGTGGTTCAGTAGACATCAACTGGTAATGGCAAAATAGGCAGGGAAGAACCTCATCAGTTTTCTTTCGGTGTTTGTGACAAGCTACATCTACTGGGGTTGCCCTTCTGTGAACAGGCAACTAGCAGTAACCTATGAGTGTCACTACCTACAATATTGTAATGTGCCTAATGGTCCAAAATTATTGCCTATCCATATGTAAAGAACTGTCAAGAAAAGTTAGCTACATCTATAAACATTTCACAGTGGAGGCCTGCTAACCAATCAGTTCATTTCTCTGAAGTTTAACTATATTTCTCATAGTTTGAAAAATTGCATAGATAAAAGTTTGGATTTCTTTGTGCTGAGTTTAGTTGTTTGCTTGCAGACATTTCATTACCCAAGTAGGTAACATCATCAGTGCTAGTAGGTGTGGGGTTTGCTCCGTTTATATACAGTAGCTTGCCCTGCCCGTGTTGGTGGGGGTGTGGTTTTCTTTACAAGGAGTGTTTTACTTTACAGTGTTGGTAGGGGTGTTGGTTTTCCTTACAAGGAGAAAACCACACCCCCACCAACACTGGGAGGGCAAGCTACTGTATATAAAGAGGAGGCAAACCCCATTCACTTGCACTGATGATGTTACCTACTTGGGTAATGAAATGTCTGCAAGGAAATAACCAAGCTCAAAGGGCACCAAGGACTCCACAGTTCAACCCTAAGCTACATACATTCTCTTCTATTGAGATAAAAGTTTGCAATATTCCACCTTCAAGCACTTTCTCATTTACAGTATCTAATTTAGGCTGGTATAATTTGGCTGAAATGGTTCTACCCTGGATTGAATGGAAAATTAGCTGCTTGCTATATTTCTGTATTTTAGTGCAATTAATGTTTAGATTGTTGAACTCTGAATATTTTATATTTCCACCTGAGCCTTTCAAACAGCTCAGGATTCACTACATGTAAATTTGAAAAATCATGAACTTATTAGAAAACCCTTGTAAGTATCCATTTACAAAGGAGTGTTTATTTTTAGAAGCAAACAAATAATACGCATAGTCATCTTCCCCTTTTATTAACCACACAGGTTCATCAGGCTTCTACAGTCTGTTTTATTTCTTTTCTCATTTAAAATATAGCACTGAAGTTCTCAATACATATAAATATCCCTATGGTTTCTTAACACACTTTCCAGACATCATTATTTAAAGTGCCTAATAGTGAAAACATTTTCTCTAAGAGTGTCTTTTTTAAAAAGGATATCTTGTTTAGATGCACTTAGTTTATTGGTTTTATGAAAGTAACTCTGCTCACTGATATTGACTAAAAACATTTTTCACTCATTGTGTTGAGTTGAAAGCAATCATTTTACAAGATAGTCTTCAAACACATTATTTGAGCAAGATACAGAATATAAGCTAAACATATTATTTTTATGCACCCATTTCTGCCGCCCATCTGTTTTCCGTGATCCAAGCTGCTATGTCGATTAAAAACCAACTGGTGCCAAGCTCTGGAAATGCATGCAAGTTAAAATTTGCTTAACACACATTTAACTTAAGGAGTCCAAAGACTTTAAGTTTTGCCTGTGTTTATGGTTCAGCCACAGTCTTAGATGTGCAACTTTCTTTAGCAAGATTTGAGACTATTTCTTCTTTAGATCCAGGGTGATCCATTTCCATTTTGATTTGCTCCTTGGCATTTTCATTATTTATATCCTTAGCAAGATTTTCCACCATAGAATCAATATCCATTTTTTCCTGTGACAATGGACTACTTTCGGGCAAAGATGACTGAAGTCCATCCCCTTGAGTGGTCTCTGGAACATCTTCTGCTTTCTGTTCAAGTCTTTCCAATATATTCTGGACTTTTCTTACACCATCCCTCCTGGCCTGCCGAACATCTGCACGACCCTCAGGGTCCACAGAGTCCAAGGCTAGCAGCTCTTTGGTCAAGTACTCTTCTATCCATAGATACTTTTTGTCATTTTTCTTTCCTTGAAAGGTATCAACTTCCTGCTCTAGGATCTGAACCCTATTTAGAATAGCTTCAACTTTCAAGACTCCTGGATGTTTCTGAGGCTCTTCTGTTTCTGAAGTCTTCTGTGATTCATGTTCCTGTAGCACAGATCTCTCTTCTACTGGAACAACTTTAACAGGGCAAGGAATCTTGTTATCAACATTTTCTGCTGCAGGAAATGATATCTGTTGTGGTGGCTTAGTATCTACATCTGCACGTATGACTTGAATAGGGATACTTGGAGTAGGAATTTCTGTTCCAGGTGAACCAGCCTTGTTTTTAAGCTTGCTATCAGGTGGCAGAGGTGGCGGTGCTTCTTCAGCTGGTATTTGTTGCTGAGAAACCTAAAGGAGAACAAGCTGCTTATTATTGGGGAATGCAAATCAAGAAAATAAGTACAGGGGTTGAAGCTTCAGAAATAATTATAAAGCTGAGTTCAACATTTCAGAATTTTGGAGATTATTCAGTATGAGATGCTATGTATACATTGTGGACCAATGTAACAAGCCAGAGCTCTGAGAATAACCTTCCATGATGTAAAAGAAATAATAGGAAGAGAAAAGGCAACAGAAAAAAAACCCTGTTATTCCAAAAAATTAAGAACAAAATAAACTATGGGAAAAGCTGTAACAACAGGATACTAGTGAAATGTGTCCTATATTATAAATGTTCAAATGCTAGTTATTAAGCTAACTTAATAGAGTTATATATAAAATCAAATGATTTATATCAGAAGAGTCTTAGGTTCCATCCAGGTACCTCCATGTAGGGATAGGAAAGATGCTACCAGTCACCATTGATAGTAATCAAAACAGACCAATAGTCTGGTTCAGTGTAAGACAGTTTTCTATAGTCCTAAATCTCAATAACAGAAGATTATCATTACAACTTTCAGAAGGTTCTCCTGAACAGAGACAAGTAACTGGTAATATTCTCATACTATTCCTATCCCCCTCACTCTTCCATAGCCAGGATGCAAAAGTTTGCTGAAAGAAAGAAAAGATTAAATGATTATGGTACAGCCGAGGTAATCATAACTTTCAATAAAAACTGGAGCCTTAATTTTTAATGTAAAATCCTTAGCATGTCAAGAGATGATTATGGATTTGGCACTATTCTTTAACATTATATATGAGTAATGGACTTCAAAGTAATTAGCTAAAGAGAGGCTTGTACAAACTCACTATACTTACCTGAGGCTTGATTGACTGTACTCTGATTGGTGTTGGTGACTGGATTCTTCCTGGTGAATTTTCACGACTTGCTGAGCCTCTCTGTGACACCCTGAATGGGGACGGTGCCCGTTGTGGCTTCTGATCCAAATCATCAACTTGAATTTTATGGTACACTGGTTGATGGGCTTGGTAGTCACTTGGCTGGCCTGGGCAAGGCATCTTCTGTGCCTGAGGATAGACTTGTGATGACTGCCTTGGGGCATTCCCCTCATGGATCACAGGGATGGGAATATATCCCCGAGGGAGCTGATGGCTTCCTGAGCTATGCCTGCTGGAAGACTGAGGGGAAATTGTTGGCAATTCCGAAGGAGATGGAGGCTGCTGGGAGAAAAGTGGCTATCAGATTCAGTTACCATGTTCCAAAAACAGAGTACAAACATTTCAGGTAAGGTTGCTAATTTCTAATCACATTACTAAGCCCAGCCTATTTACTAGTAGCTATGTTTGCTGTTTTGACAAGTCTAGAGATAATAGAAATACCTTGTCCCAGTGGTTTAATAGATATTATCTGAGGACTGAAACAGTAGCAAGGATCACAGCAGTAACTTGAAGCGATTTCCTTGGCAGCATATTTTAATCATTAAAAAAACTCCCCTAAGAAAACTATTCCTATTGTTTATAAAAATATACCTAATGCATTAGTTGGTTAATAACAAAGTTGGAATTGATTTAACAACATGCATTGGCAGTATTCTGATTCAGCAGATTACATTGCTTTGAAATTGCATTAAAGCATTACGCTACAGAAACCAATGGGATGTTTGATAGAATTTAACCAACTATCTGTTCTCTCAAACCTTATCCCTCATGGCTTATTATGTGAAGCAGGTTGGGGAGGTCCAGCTGGGTCTGGTAGGTAACAAATTCCTTCCTCCTGGAAAGACTGATTCCAGCCTTATAAAAGAAGGCCACAGTGGGATTAGTTATGAAAAAGTAACATCAGTGGATTCAGAAAATCGGAACAGGTTTGTAACATACATCCATTTTGTGGGCAAGGTCCTCAAGAAAGTGGTGCACAAACATACTCAGACACTCCTTGACAAAACAAACTTTCTACATCTATTTTAACCGGGAGATTAGACATGGTTTGGGCAATGAAGCTGCATTGGTTACATTGTGAGGTATTTGCCGGGAGAAAGACGAAGGGTCATGGCCCTATTGATTCTCTGAATTTCTCAGAAGTTTCTGATAAGATTCACTATGGTATCTTTCTGCAGATGATATCTCACCTAAGTGTGGATGGAACAGTTTTGCAGTGGTTTCACTCATCAGTGGTTCCACTCATTCCTGTAAGGCCATCTCCAGAAGGTGGTGAATATAATTTTGCTCAGTCCCTTGTTAAATCATGGGATTTAACAAGATTCTATTGTATCTTCTATACTAACATCTATATGAAACATCTATCACTTGCAGATTTATAATGAAGTATCAAGTGACCTCACCCAACTTGTAACGTCAGTTCTGGCTGTGGCCATTAAGCGAATCACTGTGGGTCATTAAGTACAACATCATGTGGCCATGACTTGTGACTTCTTGCTGGCTCTCCCATTGACTTTGCTTGTCAGAAGCCAGCTATGAAGGTTGCAAATGGCGATCACATGACCACAAGATCCTGTGACCGTTGTAAATGCACCCCCAAATCATGATCACGTGACCATGGGGATGCTGCGACAGCTGCAATTTTGAGGGCCAGTTGTAGGTCTCTTTGTTCTTAACTTTGTAACTTTGAACAGTCGCTGAACGAGTGGTTGGTAAGCAAGGACTACTTGTATAGAGGAGGCAGATGAAATATTAAATAAGTACACCATTCATTCATTTGTATTTATATAGCCAGCTCTTTCTTGGACCAGCAGGCAATCATTTCAATTATCATGTTCACAATAATTCATGCTTTGGTCACTTCTCACCTGGGTGACTGGTGACTGTAATGTGCTGTACATGGACTGCCCTTGAAGACCACTTGGAAATTACAGCTGGTCCAAAATGTGGCTATTCGAGCAGTTATAGGTGCACCTCAGTATGCCCATGTGTCACCTATGTTCCATGAGCTGCACTGGTTATCTGTGGGTTTCTGGGTGCAATTCAAGGAGCAAGAGATTACTTTGCTTTAGAAAAGCACTGAAAACTTGCTTTTCAAACAGGCCACAGGCCAAGATATCTTGTGATCCCAATGAATTGTTTGTTTGATTGTGCATGACATATACCCAGAACCAAAAAACAGAACAACAAAATAAAAGGATAACAGAATAACCAAGGCCAACCATTGTACCAACCATTCAGAAACCTTTCATTCTGGACAAGTTCATCTCATTTCATAATATAGTTCATCTCAAGGGAAGAACTATATTATCAGGGCCTTATGTAGGGTTAGAATCATCCCAGTCCTGGGATGAATTTTTAAAACTTTGTTTCTGGCATAGTTTTGTTTTTTATACCTTTTGCATTGTTTATTTTTACTCAGTTTTTAATATAAGCCTCCTTGAGTATTTATTTGGCAGCCATATAAATCTAATAAACAACAACAAACTAAATCCTGGTCCAGATAAGACAGATGGTTTACTGTCTAGGTGAGTGTTCAAAACTGTTCTTTCCCTTCTCAAAAGGGCTGAGAGCTGAGGCCCACTGAGAGCAAGGCCCACTCCCTCTTTGCACTGAAGATGTTGCCTAGTCTGGCAATGAAACGTCTGCAAGAAAACAACAAGGCTCAGAGAGCACCAAGGACTCCACTGTTCTGGAAAAGGCTCCCCACTAAAGGACTACATCTACAGCGTGGGCGAAGTGCAATTCTGTTGTGTTTGTAGTAATGTGGAATGTTCTTCCTTCAAAACTGAAGCATTTATTTATAAATAATGCTATAGGAAAGCAACGATCTGCTGATTATCATATCAGAATACACATAAAGAATGCATGTATTCAGTAATCAGAAATATTTCAATGTACAGCAGAAAAAAATGGGGCAATGCAACAATTCTAATGTAAAACCCTCCAAAGCAATTCTGTCAACTCACCTCAGATCCTGAGGACTGTATCTGGATTGGAGCTGCTGCTGGTTGTGCACATTGCTTATCTGTCTGGGCAGCTTCTGCAAGCCCTCTAGCTGGAGACTGTGAACGGATAAAACTTCCTCTTGGAGATGATGGGGCCCGAATTGTGGTAGGAATGGTTTCTGCCTTGACACGCTGAATGCCAGGCTGATAGCCAGAGTTGTATGAGTAATGCTGTCTGTTTTCTGCACCTTCATGTACAACTGGAATTGGAATATAACCAGCACGAAGCTTTGGATATCCCACATTTCCGTCTCGGACTTGGGCTTGATTTAGACTATTTCGAGATGGACCATTTGCTGACGTGCTTTCCTAGATAAACAGATTACACAGTGCAGATTTAGAAATTCTTAAAATTTTTAAAATTCAACACATATAATTACTAAGCTGTGCAATTCCAGCCAGGAGACTGAATACATTCTTTAGTAATTGCATTTGTTCGTTTGTCTGATTTATGCAGAAGTTCAAAATGGCATGTACAGTGCTCTTTCTTCCCATTTTTTTCAGCAACAAAAAGTCCAGTGGAATAGGTTGGGCTGAGAGAGACTGGCCAAAGTCACCCAATGAGCTCCTGTGGCCAAGGATGGACTTGAACATCTCTATTTGCAAATCAATAACTACATGAACTACATATGGCTATTAAGATAAGACATATTTCATAGTTTTTCAGGTGGGCTTCATGGTAGCTCAAAACAGGCATTTCATAGTTCACAATTAATTTCTGGTCTATTAATAGTATGTTTTTACTCTTTGTCCATATTTAACAGTGACAGTATTTATTAAAGTATTTTAATACAGTTTTGAGGGAAAAGTTTAAAAAGCAACAACTGGGTGATTTACAGCCTAACACTTTATATGCATTGCACCAGTCCTTTAAAGGCAAAAAAAATGTGCTAAAACACATAACAGTATGCCACTTCAGACAAGCAGTAGAGTATGGGACAGTGTCATTCTCATTATCCTTTTAACTGGTGATATAAACTTTAAAACTATACTCAAGAGATCAAATCTTGTATAGAAAGATTCCAAAATCAATTTTTGGAATCTCCAAGACACGCTAGAAAAGATTTCTATATGAACTGCTGTCTCTGTCAGACATCACTGAGTTTAATGAGCCAAAACTCTGAGGAGCAGCAGCTTCCAGCAATCCTAAAATAAATCTCTATGTTCTACCTGCTCTTCTCTCTGCCCAGGAGCAGCAGGAGAGATTGATGATATGAAGTATGAAGTGCTTCCTTCTCTCTGAACTGAAGCCCCTTCCACCACTCATTGATCAAGATTCTGCTCAAAATTACCGCACGCTGACATATTAAGAGGACACACAACGATCTACAGTACCATTCTGTTCTAATCTGATGACAGGGATGATATTCACAGCTATCATGTATTTAAAACACAGGGAAGATCTGTCACATTCCAACATTAAAACAAACCTACATGTTCCCCTCTGGCTTATGAAAAAGCCTGAAGGTTGCAATAGCACTAAGACAGAGATTATTACTGCAACTGCGCTGGGCTTTGGAAGCCCTGTGTAATTTGCAGCAAGGGTTTCCATTTTTAACTTGAAGATGAAGATTGACCCAGACTTTTGCCAAAACATGGAAAGATATTGAAAACAAAGCAAAAGGCAAGGTTTTGACAAACAAGAATAACCAAAAATTGTTGACTCTCAGATACAGCTATCTTCATGCACCATTATTAAATATTGCTGACTCACTTCCAATAAACCAGTAAAACTATACTCTTTTGGATCAACTGTAACTTATCTTTACCAATGAGTATTCACAAACACTCTTATTAAAGCATAAACAACTAAGCAAATCTGTATTAGACAGGAAGTAAAAAATGTTCTGAGTTTTTCCCAAAGAACCAGAAAAGTACCAAAAACCTAGAGAGACAGACAGACAGACAGAATGGATCAGATGTAAGGATATTAGAAACATTACAAAAGAGTAGGCAGCATTGATAGTTGACTGCAACAGATTGTTACTAATCAGTTGCCTAATGCTTTCTACATTAGTTTAAAAGCATTAGCTATGAATGCCTTCTAGTTTAGTTGAGCACAGTCTTCTCCAACCTAGTTACATTCAGATCATGATCAGGACTAACAGCTGTGTTTGCTGGGGATTATGGAAGATCTGGTACATTTTTTCTTTTTTCCTGATGTTCACATCTTTACCTGTCATGTCTGAAAAAGATAAATTGGCTATGTTAATTAATCCCTGATAAAACTAACAGCATAAAAATGTTTCAAATGCTGAAATGAGCAGGACACAAACAGAGGGCAATGTTCTTTTTAATGCTATTTAAAGAATGTCATTGGCAGTGGAAACAGATGGATCCATTTAATATCAAAGTAAGTATTTATCAGCTGCAGTAATGTGAAAATGAAAGTGTGGGGTGAAGTTTGGAAGGAAGAGTAGGTAGATCAAAAGAAAAAAGAAATCAAAGAATGGAAGATAAATGCTACAAGCTTAAGTATGTTTGCAATATTATATTTAGACTGTGCACAGGATAGAAACATAACTTTATACAAGAGATTCCCTCCTTAAGTTCTAATGAAGTTCTTCCTGCAGTGGTCATTCTATTTTGGGAATCACTTTCTAGATGAATCTTCCAGCAAGATCAGAGAGCAACTACTGCTATTCCTCACAAAATACAATTCAATAATGCAAACTTTCTATGATGGTATCAGTCCTAACTTCCCAAGAATATCAGACACAAGGTTTGTGCCATTTAAAGTAACGAAATCCCACTATGACATTTACAGTATAATGAAATGCAGCAAACCTGCCTTTTAAAGAGACAATTGTGCCATCACATTATATAATTTAATCCTGTATCAAAGCTTTATTAGTATATAGAATTTTCACATTCTGATGCCACTGAATATTTCAGAAAAAGTTTGCATAAATTACCACCCCAAATATTTAGCACAATTTTCCTCTTCACACAGTGACCATGACCTAACAGCCCATTTCAGTAAGTGGAAAGATAATAAACAATCTAGGTTATCCAAAAAGGTTTGAATTGGCATTTTTTCCTTTGACTTAAACAGAATGTGATCTAATTTAGATGTTTGTTTGACTTCTATTTAGTACACCAAATTAAAACATTTCTTCTGGTTGATTTAGTAGCCTGTTTTAAATCATAATTCTGGTTTTCACAAAATTGAAAATGAGAAAATAGCTGAGTGGTACTAGTTTATTCTACTCTAACTGAACATGAGGAAGAAAAAATGAAATGCAAAGCAGCAGCAAAATCTAGCATTTTGTATAGACTGTTACATTTACAGAAAAATCTAACATTATTAAATTTCTAGTAGTAATTGATTATAATAATTACCAACATAGTTAGATTTAAGGAGAATTAACAAAGGTATAATATGCTTTAGTTGTTGACACAATAAATTTTATGAAATGTTGCCTTGAGGAAAAAATATTCTCAACAAAAGCTGAGCACTGTAATAAACTGGACTGACAAGCCCACATTAAAGCTTTATTGCACACAAATATAAATTTAACAACAGAAATACTAATATCACCTTGAAAGAACATCATACAATTATTCTCTAGTTCACATTTTTTTCTTACAACTGTTTAGATTTCCAAAAGCACGTAACTGGACAATTCTGGTATTCACATTTTAAACCTGTATTATTTAAGTTCACTAGGCTTTATTTTGAAAAAAATCAGTGAACTATATACGAATTCACTGATTATTAATACATATTACTTACACACACACAAACACAAAGACACAGCGAGACACACTATACACACACAGAGAGAGTATATATGAATATACTATTTAAGTATATTCATGGTACAAATGAAACAGAAAAGCATATACACCTTCTCCTTGATTAGCAATCTCAATCCGTTTCTAAAATTGGAAGCACTGTGGCAGCTAAATAAACATGTGACTGAAAGAGAGAGACGCTACGAAAATCACTGGTTGCTGCCATCTCATTTAGATAAGTTCTCCTTTTCAGCAACCCAAGTGTTAACTATCACTCCAGTATGTGTTGCTGTCAGGAGCAGAAATTTGGGCATAAGTGCGTGTATTGGTCAGAATTTTTTCTTTTTAAATAACCAACGTATTTGCGAACAGTTGCTAAATGTAGTAGCCGCTAAACAAAAAGTGGATGTACGGTATAAGTAAATATAACCTCATTTAAACATAAAAATATGTTATCCCTTTCTCAGCATGACTCAAAATATTTATACATCTAACAGTTTTTAACAGATTGTTCCAACTCAGACAAAAATTATCATGGTTTAGATGATCAGAGCATCATCGAGAACTTGAAAAAGGTCCATTGAGTTATTTTGATTTCTTTGCATTTGTTGCCCTCCAGATGTTTTGGAATACAACTCCCACCAGCCTGTGTGTGAGCAAGTGCACCACCAGCTGTTCTGCTGTAGGCCAGGAGAACAGCTGCTGTACAGTAGCTACCATATGCAGCTCTATAGAGCAGTTGGCAGCACAGGAGAGCAATCTGGGTTGAAGCAGAAAACTAGTGGTAAATGAGAAGGGGCAGGGGATCACAAGGACATGGGGTATGGCAAGGACTAGCAGACTACTGTCCTGACTAAACAAAGACCACGCGGAGACGAGGAGAAAGTCTCTAGTGTTTTATTACTGCTATTGTAGACAGAAAATCCTACCAAACTGAAGAAGCGTGGGAAAACCCAGACAGATAAACCCCAAAACTCAAGGCAGGTCTGTTCTGGGTTCCTTTGAATGACAGCTCAAAGTCTCTAAACTACGCTGCGTTTCCCCCCCTGGAGAGGGGCCCCTCCTGCTCACCATCAATACTCATGACATGTACTTTCTTATTAAGATTCTTGTTTGCTGGCTTTCCTTTTTTCCCCCCCCCCAGGAAAGAAATATTATGGTTATAATTATTAATATAATTGATGTGAAAATAAAAAGAGCCTGGAATAATTTGGCATACCTTAGAAACATAAACCATGTCCATTTCCAGTGAGAGGTCCACATAGCTTACTTCTTGCCTATGTCTAACACTGTTTACACAATGAGAATGGCTCAATAAGCTATTAACCAAGGACCTCTGGATTCTAAATATAGTACTTCGTTTTAGACAAGAAAATTAGAGTTCACTCTGCCTAGAACAATGTACTGGCCCTGCATATGCAGATCAGAATATGGGAGAAAAGGTGAAAAAATGATTTCCTTTTGTTTCAAAGTACAAATTATTTTTTAAAACTGGGATTGTAAAAATGAGTAGTAAGCATTTATCAGACAGATATAGAAATAAATTATGAGTACTTCAACAAAAAAAGCCTCATGTGGCACAGAGTGGTAGGCGGAAGTATTGCAGCCGAAACTCTCCCCACGATCCAAGTTCGATCCCAGCAGAAGCTGGATTCTTGGGTAGCAGGCTCAGGTCGACTCAGCCTTCCATCCTTCCAAGGTCGGTAAAATGAGTACCCAGCTTGCTGGGGAAGGTGACGACTGGGGAAGGCAATGGCAACCCCCCCCCTCTATAGTCTGCCAAGAAAATGTCACGAAAGTGGCGTCCTTTCAAAGGGTCAGACATGACTTGGTGCTTGCACAGGAGACATTTCACCTTTTCATCACTTCAACAAAATTTGCCAAAATCAAAGTACATTAGAATTTTGACATGAGACCAATTAAAGAACAACTGAACACATTAGAAAGCCAGTCTGGTGTGGTAGCTAAGGTGCTGGGCTAGAAACTGGGACACTGTAAATTTTAGTTCCCTATTAGGCATGCAAGCTAGCTGGATAACTTTGGACCAGTTACTCTCAGCCCAACAACTCACCTCATGGGTTTGCTGTCATGGGGAAAATAGGAGCTAAGAGCATTATATACACTACCTTGAGTTGTACAAAATAAAGGCAGGATGTTATTGCTGTTGTTGAAATATAAACTGTACCTATGAAATCATAGGCTTGTTATTTTGGGCTCTTATAATTTGTAACAGAGAGCCAGTTTGGTATAGTGGTTAAGGCATCAGGCTAGAAACCAGGAAACCGTGAGTTCTAATCCCACCTTAGGCACAAAGCCGGCTGGCTGAGCTTAGGCCAGTCGCTTTCTCTCAGCTCTAGGAAGGAGACAATGGCAAACCACTTCTGAAAAACCTTGCCAAGAAAACTGCAGGGACTTGTCCTGGCAGTCTCCAAGAACTGGACATGATTGAATGGATTAAAAAAAATGTAACTGCATTCTTTTTCTTTTCTCATGCTACTTCATCCAATTTGATGTTATAAACATATTTTCCTTCTTCTGAATGCAAATCTGTTTACCTTGGAGTTTGCACTAAAGCTGCAACACATTTAATATATTCCTTATGTGTGATATCTTGGGTTTTAACTGTCACCTTTAAATTGCTATGACACATGCCTGAGCATCTTTAACTGACTTGGGAATAATTATGCCTAGCAAATCAGGCAATCTGAGGCCCTGGGGGCAAGGGGCATATGCAACCCCAAACTCCCTTTTTTGGCAATTTTCAGAATTCCTCTGGCTCCCTCAAATCAGTAGTACAGTTTCCTTCCATTCTGAAGAATAACTGTAATGTAAATCCAAAGGAGTTTGAAACAGAAACTACCAAAGTTCTCCAAAATTTATAAAAAGACAGAAAATTCTGGGCCTGCTCACATGTGTGACAAAGCCTTGCTTACTTTGCATCCTTGCCCCCATCCTGTTTGGCCCAAAATGTGAAAGTGTCACCTTCACCAACAGGTTGCTTAAGAACTTGCTAGGATCCCTACCCCTGTGTGTCTCTCTGTGTGTCCCCTCTATGCACAGAGGAAGAGTTGGGGTTAAGATTATTTTTACCCATTTATTAAAGGTATCTGCCTGAGGCCTACTGGTCAAGTAATAATAAACTGGACAGATACATGTTAGACAAACAGAGTATGCTAGAAGACTTGCTAGAGCAGAATTACAAGACTCATCTTGTTAAAAAGGGTACAGGGTTGCTATTGTGAAGTCATTGGTAGATCAACAAAGGTGCCGCCAGGACAAATTGTGCAAGGAAGAAAGAAAAATCCTTCATATGACTTCACAGGAAGAAGGCCTAATTAGGTGTGAAATTAAAAAATCTCTGAACCTTATATATTTGAAACAATCCTTTCAATAACAGACATAGATAGCTAAAATGACAGTACAAGTTTAATGGTATTATATCTAAGTGAATTCACCAAGCACTTCTCTGCAACAGAAGGGAAAGCTTAAGGCCCTTGATCAGTATTAATCGCTCCTTATGCAGGCTAACTCTCATATAATCTGGCTATATCTTAAAATGTACAGGAATGCTGCAACTGAGGCTATGTCATGTCATTATTATCACCATCATTAGGAGTAATAGTTTGCTCTTTATCCTTTGCTGATTTGTTGTTACTGATAAATGATCCATCAACAAATGGTTCCACTTTTTTTGGAACAACTGATTTTTCTCAGCAACCATAATCTAGTACTGTACTGTATATATTTATGGGGATTCATAATTTACCAGGAGTTACTTTATTCCACAGTAACTGCATGTAGAACTAGAGTTTGCCTTATATTAACAACGGAGGAAGCACAGCATGCAAAAAACAGGAGACAATTATATCAAAATTAATACCTGCTTTAAACACAGGCATTGATGAAAGTTTGGAGTGGTCGTTACAGTGCTGACCTAGAAAGCAGGACACTAGATCTGCCTTGGGCATGAAAAACAGCTGGGTGACTTTGGGCCAGTCACTTTCTCTCAGCCCAACCCACCTCACATGTTTGTTGTTGTGGGGAAAATAGGCAGGAGGATTGGGTATGTTTGCCCTCTTGTGCTATATATTAAAAAGGTAGGATAAAAATCTAATAATAATATTAGAATACTGAGAAGAATGCTGGGAGTGCAGATGACGGTATAACAATTATTCAAACATACAGTACCTTGAAAAGCTGAGGTTCTGTACTGAATCTTCCCAACACTACAGTAATATCTAGGCCCATTTCTGTCTCATCCCATTGCCTCATGCTCTAAATATGAACCATTTTCCTGGCTACGGTTTTGTTTGTATAAACTAATGGAACAGATAACTAGAACAGATGGAGAGGAAGGAATGATAGTGCAACTCCCAGCTGACCCAGTAGCAGGTGTAACCTGGTGTAACCTGCTTTTCTCTCCTAGTAGGAGCTATTCGACTCCCTTAAATTTTGGTTTTGGTACTTCTTCCTTACTTGCTATTTTATTATTATTATTATTATTATTCATTAATTATACTTAGACTATATATGGAATGCTAGACTTAAGTATTCACCTTTTACTTCCTTAATATGACCATGACAGTTCTGAGTTCTGGTTACTTATTTTAGTAAAGCTATACTCTTAATTTATGCTGTATCACCACATTTAAATGCTTAAATATACTGATTGCAGAATTCATCAGATTTTCCTAAAACACATCAGGAAACTCAATCTGACTTATTAATCATATGATTTCATGTGATTTTATTATCGCTGTGGAATCATTTCTGCAGTCTTTTTATTTTAATCCATTAATTTTGCCTCCAATTGAACTTACACATATATTAGACAGTGATTGTTTCCTTAAACAGTGGTAGTGACAGTATGCTGGCAAGGACAGGAAGGAGCTGTAGGAAATTCAGAAAAACTATGCACTTTCTTCTGCTTAATATCACTTAAATAATTAAAATAGAATTCAACTCTGCAGGGAGATAAGATCCTACTAACAGTGGCCCTGAACTTTTTAAAGCATGTGAAGCCATACACCCTCCATGCCTATAAATGGAAACTGGACTCAAAGACTCCATCAGTGAGGTGATGAAATAAATGCTGCATAAAGAGAACTTGCATCACTGCTTGATCCTACCAAACTGAAAAGCAAGTCATTAAAAAAAAAGGTCTATTAGAAAGAGTACCACAAAGAGCTTTTCTTTTGAGGAAGAGGAGCAAACACATTTTATTAAGTTTATTAATTTATATTACAACTCACACTTGCAAGATTCAAGGTATTCGTTTTGCATCACTTACATGCTTTGAGAGCAAAACAATGGGCCTATATATAATTTTAATACTCTCTGAATTATTGTGATTTAGATAATGCCAGAGTGCAAATCAATTACCTCAAAACAACCCTTCTCAGGGGTATTTACTGATTTTTGTTCCACCTTTCTTCCAAGAGCTGCAGGGAAAATATATAATACTCACTCCTCCAATTATATCCCTATCAACAATCCTGTGAGACAGGTTGGACTGAGAAAGAATGACTGGCTCAAAACCACGCAGTAAGCTTCCATTCTGAGATCTGGATCTTTCAGAATCTAGCATCTTAACTTCTACACTATACTGACTTGTGTAGAGTTTAAAGTGTGGGTCTCAGGCCCATTGTGATGGCTGAAACAAGCATGTGCCACAATATTGTGACCACAGTCAGCTCAGGATGTGGAAAAGACAATGCATAAAAGACAACAATGGGCAAGACCTGAACAGTTGATGGATACTATCTCATATTATATGGAAGGAAAAGTTGCTGAAAAGCAGGAAATTCTTGTGGAATAGATTTACAAAAATTACCTTGGAACAGATGTAGATTTATCAAATATTGAACCCAATAATCAAACTAAATCTCTTCCTGCAAGGATACAAAACATATAAAACTGAAGTAGCAGTCACTGTTATCCTAAACAAAAGTTTACATAAGTGGAAAGGAAACGGGCAGACAATGGCATGTTTTAAAGCTCACAAAAAAGAGTTGTGAAGAAATGAACAACTGAATAATATGCAACAGAAAATAGTATGCTGAGAGGCCTTGCTTTAGAAGATCTGGCTCAAAGCCAATTTTTTTAAGAATATCTTAAAAAAGAAAAAATATGAAAGTTACTATTTAACCTAATTTAGTACTGTGAACCTAACTAAATTACCTGGGTTCTAGTATTATGAGAGAGGTATACACCCCTCTTTACTTTTTCTACCACATGTATATCTTATATAACTTAAATCCATGGACTAATTTTCAGACATGCTTAGCCTGAGCAAGAAATTATATAAAAGGATGGGGGGGATAACATAATCATCGAACGTACTGCTTTTATTTATATTTGATGCATAGCAGCATTTTCTATTATAAGTAAAAACAGTACCTAACTACAGTACTGATGTATTTCCTTTAAACTTCCACCACACTTTAAAAACAGAACCAGTGCTCTCTTGAGTGATGAGAGAAAAAACAAGCAAAAGATGAAGAGAACATAAAACAGAAAGACCAAAAGACACAGAGAGAAACCAAGACAGTCAAGAGTGTGACAGTGAACAAGAGCCGGAATGATGCGCCAGAACAGCTCTCTCCCACTTTATTCCATATCCTTCTAAAACCTGTTAGTCAGCAAGTCTAGTGCAAGACTGAGGTCTAGAAAGAGTCAAACTGACAGGTCACATGAACAGAATGCCACCATGCCTGTAACATGTCACTAAACAAACTTGAAAGGTGGCTAAACCCTCAATCCCAGGTGCTAATTTACACCCCCCCCCCAATCCTGCCCATGTTAAGCAGAGCACTTGGTAATTGATTTTCCTGCTAGCTGGTGACTTTCAGTGGGAGGAGAAACAAAACCAGAAGAATCCACCAATCCCTTATCTTAACTTGTCTTGCATTAAAAGTTTATTGGGTCTTTGGACTGAAATAAACCATTTACGTACTTACCTAAAGGTGTAAAGACAGAGTCACTTTGTGACCTTGTTCCTGAGGCGGAATAAGGTTCAGCCATTGGGACAGAGCAATTTATGCTAGCATGCTCAGTTCAAGGACTGGAGGGTCACCTATTAATATGGCTGTCAGGAAGAGCCTTCACAATGAGCTGCTATGAAACTTTTCAGATTTTAGGACCAGTCCATATTACAGCATAGAAACAATGTGAGGCTGCTGCTAAACAGGAGGATTACATAACACTTGGTTGCAGCTGGTTGGTGATCAGTTGCGTTACTTGATAAGCAATGATAGCAGTGATAATCATAAAAAAAAAATCAAAATCGCAGATCCCGCAGAACTAGTATCTTCATAATGCTGCCAAAATGTTGCTAGTTTTCAAGTTTTTAAAAATAATTCTTCAGGTAAAACAGTTAATGCCAAAATGCCACACGTACAGGAGTAGTTCTTATCATAAACTACAATTCCACTCAACCTTTTTTTTTCCCTTGGCTTTTATTACTTTGCCTAAGGAATAATTTTAACAAATTCAAATACTTGAAACAATCATTACATTTTGATTAACCTAATGAAAGTATTATATCTACAGTGTTTTTTTTATTTTAATTAGGCAAAAAGGCCTATTTTTTTATCATGTTAGCATCATGTCAACATTTTGGATATCTATAACTCAAGTGACATAAATCTTAATTTAATTTGCAATTTAACATAAATTTTAATTTGTACAAGTGCAGGAATATGCAAGCTCTTTTTCCTTTTCAAGTAAAATTTTCTGTGTTCTGTTTTAAAAATGAAAAAGTATGATACTCCTTAAATCAAATTCAAAAAATGAAAAAGAGACATTTATTACACATTTTAACTAGGACTTGATCACAGGCAATTCCCAATTATTTTTGTCAAGCTATCAGATTTTACAGCTCAAATAGCAGCTGCACTGATCGCACAGCAGAAACACCTTCAAAAGAGGTAAGCTGACCAATACCAAAATCATAAGGTATCTTATTTTTTAAGTACTGCTTACCAAAGTGGCAAACCATTAAATCAACTGTTTAAAGTATAAAATTCTTAGATGGAAAAGGCATTATTACCCTCTATTATAGTTCTGCATGTAGTAGATTGGCTCTCGTGTGTTATGCCTAAAGGAAAAAAAATCTATACCATTCCACAGTTTAAATGTTAATTTGTATTAAATATTTTAACTTCCAAAATTCTATAGACTGCATTCTAAAAGTACAGTCTTTATGTTGTCTTTAATAAATTTCATAAATTTGGTTTCATGCTAAGGTAGTTTGTTTTAACATAGGCTCACTGAACAATTCACAGGATATTAAAAATACGAGTAATTTTTCCTAACTAGGTAGGGCCCTGACATTTCATACATAATCCAGGACTCCCTGATTTCTACAAAAGCCTGAGGATGAAGTAGGACAATTATACATCATATATGTTCAGATAGGAAATATTTGCAATTAGTGTTAATTTATCATTGTTTGATCCTGTGTACTTTTCATTTTAAAATGCCCTTTCTATTCACAGTGCATTTGTTAGAACTGGAGAATTTTCTGAAGAAAAATGTAGCAATAGACATCACTCTTCCAATTCACCTAGAAAGCTCAAATGTAATGCATATATTGTCCAATAAATTGTGATTAAACAGATATATTTGTAAGTCTGCAACTATAATAGTGGAAAATTAAAGCCACATTTATTATCAGGAAATATTTTTGTATCTTGACTTCAAAAATTTGTGGATATTGCAGCAATAGGCAAGTTAAGTCATATTAGATATGATTTTGGGAAGAAATACTTCTTACTATTTAGAATTAATTACTGTTTGAGCATGAAACTTTACATAAAATGATAAACTTCCATTTCTATTATTACAGTACTTAAAAGTGACAAAGCAAACATTTAGCACTTGGATCTGCAATCATGTTCAAGCTCCTCTGTTCTACTTTTCTGAGGGAGAGTATAGATTTTATGAAAATATGCAGGATGTGTTTAATTCCCTCTTTTGATTATGTCTCCTAGGGCATTTAGAAAGTGACAGTCATCTAAATTAGTTTAAAAGAACATCATAATGGTAGTTTTTGCTACTACAGTAATTGTTTTTATACCCTTCCAACTATCAGCACTGTGCTACATTTAATATTGAGGCAGGAAGCTCTTTTCCAGAACATCTAGAACCTTTCCTGGCAACTAAAGTTATTAGCTGTCTGTTTTGTTCTGGCAAGACACTTAGGCATCTTTAATTAAAATTTTGAATGTCTGCCAGGGCCAATCCTACCATTAGGGAGAGGAGGAAGATTTCCTCAGGCAAGATGCTGAAAAGGGAATAGCTGTTTGTCCTGAATTCTAAGCTATTCTCCATTTGTTGAAATAATTCTTTGAATTACATGACCTGACTTAGGTCCCCTAAATCAGATATGAAAAAGATTGCCTAATCTACAGATAATTGGCAGAAGCGTATGCTTGCATAAATTGTGCTGCCCCTATTGCTACTTCCTATTCTGTACCTATGAAGAGACAAGCAAAGATGCTGTCCTTCTGTACCCAGGACAGGCCAAGTTAAGGAATGAGATTCCTCAAGTTTCATTTCTCTCCCACCTGCCAGCAGAAAACAGCCACCAATCAGTCTCCCTAATCCCTAAAGGGTGGGGCAAGTCTTGACAGTTGCTTACAATGGGCAGGTTTAGCCACCTGTTAAGTAGCCAGCATGGAGAAGTGCATAGGGTGAAGCTGGAGAGAGTACCTTCAGTGCTTGTGCTTAGTATAACTCCTCCTCTATCACTTTATTTCTGCATACGGGCCTACCACTTCTGATAGAGCACTAAACCCATGCCCCCAAATGGCCTGACAGACAGAGAAGTAGTATGAAGTAAAGGGAGAAGTAACAATAACGAATGAGCTCTTCCTCAGACTAGTACCAGAAGAGAATGGCAGTGCTTACAGAATGTGACCAAGGAGTCCAGTTCTGACCCTGTGGCAGCACCCAGAAGTAGCAAGTAGAAAGCCACAGAGTGCATGTACTGACACCAAATGTAGAATGGAGTAGGCAATATCACACACACACACAGTATGAAGTATGGCCAAGTGAAATTGTTTTTTTGCAGGAGCACAAAACCTGTGATGGACCCAATGGAGACAGAAATAGCAGTACACACCTGGCAGAACCAAGTTTAAACTGACCTTATGTGCTTTACAAGCAGCACTAAACCCTTGTTTTAAAAAAGGCCTATCGCCTTCTCAGAATAGCATAAAACCTGTTTATAAAGAGTTTACCCAAGACCTGCTAAACTATTCGAAGCGCTCCAGTTAGACATTATGCAAGCAGATGCCTCCTAGAAACTAAGAGTCAGATCTCTCCAGCACCCCAAGCCAAATGGACATGAAGGGCAGGGCCCAAGGTTCAAAAGGAGGGCAACCATGCCAGCAGCAGCCTACAGGGGCAAACTGGGTAGATTCCAACACTTGACTATATCAGCAACCACTGTCAGTACGTATAGTGCGCCAGATCATAACCACCGCCTAAATTGTGCTGAGAAAAAAGGGAAAACACTATTTTAAAACTAGAACAGCTCAAAGATACCCTTAAGTCACCTCAACTATGAAGATTAGACAAAGGCAATGTTATGAGGTCCTGAAGAAAAATGCAGTTACTGAGGCACAGTTAGGAGGGAATAAGGAGGAGACTTCAATTAAATTAACTACTTTATATGGAATAGCGAGAATGCCATCTTTGCAGCAAAATATTTTGGGTCAGTCTCACTTTGTAATGGCCTAGAAAGCCTATCAAGTTTCTACAAAATAGCAAGTCTATTATTATTATGAATATGGTTTCCCAAAAAGAACTATATATGAACTGTATCATGCTACCCTCTAAAGCGAACACAAGCCATTATTATTTTAATATCTAACAACCAAATGCAAAATAATGATTAATTTCCTCCTTCAGACGAATCATCGGATTGTTGCATAATCAATAAGCAGTCTAACAGAAATGGAACAAAAGTAGATAATCTATATCCCAGAAACAATATGACTGAATCTCAAAGAAGGAAGTTTTTAAAAGGTGCAACTTCATAAAGTATTTAAGCTGTATCTTTCCTCCTTTTTTTCCTTTCTTTTTGAAACTAGAAAAGGAATCCCCATAAATAACAAAACTTTCCCCAGGACGTCTTACAATCCACCTTATAAAAGCCACTTAAAAACTGGTATCTACAGAATTTACCTTAAGGATAGCAACATACATTGCACCCTAATACAACTATATAACCACAAGTCAGTTAAAACCATATTGTTCAAAGAAATGCTTTCGCCGCCTGTAGTATAGCCAGGCTAGTTAAATCAACTCCGCCTCTTTACAGAATGAGACGGACTTCGCCAACTTAAAATAACCGCTGCAACGTCGAAGTATCAAATGATTTAGCGCACAAAAACGGGGAGAACGACTGCAGTGCGTCAGAGACAAAAGCCAGCTCTTAGCCTCACTGCATTGCCATGCAGTCGGGGGGGGGGGGGGCAGCGAGGACAGACTTTTCCTGGCACTGCCCCACTGCAACTTTTTGCTCCCAGCGCCCTAGGGAAGTGCTCGGCCACTGTCCTTCAAACGGCGCCAACAGGAGTTGCAGGCGGAGCGAAGCCCCCTGCTGTCCCCCCTCCCCCATTTCCATTGCCATGAACTGAGGGCCTTTAACCTTATCTCTTGAGTCACCACAACAATGCCATATACTGAGAAAAACTCTTGCGCCTGGCAGAGCCCGTCCCCCGCCCCGCTCAACAGGAGGAACAGACGTCTCTCCTCACGTACACACCCAAGTCTGGAAAGCGGAAATAGAGTGTGTCTCCAGCCCCAGCGCTAGACGTCCGAAAGAGGACTTTGCTTGCCGCTGACCTCCCAGAACTATGATGCAGAGAACATGCGCTCCCTCCCCTTCCCACAGAACTGCCGCGTCCTGTGAAGTCTCCTCCCTACCCCCAACATACCTGCGAAGTATGGAGCACAGCAAGAGGCCAAACTATTAAAGTCACGGAAAGGACAGCAGCCCAAAGCACCCAGTGTCCTACCCTTGTTCCGTTCCTTAACAAGACGGCAGCACAGAAGCCTGAGGAATGAGTGCTCTAAATCCCCGCCAATCCCCTCGACTCCTTAGTCCCAACAAACGCCGGCATTCCCACGCCAAGAAAAAAGCACGCAACCCGTGGCAGTACCTTCAGGCGGTCCTCCCGTAGGCGCGGGTCGTTCCAGGTGGTCGTGCGACTGTTATGATCCACAAAGAAAGGCCACCCGGTCTGAGGGTCTATCTTGACCTCCCAGCCCGGAGGAAGGGGCTCCCGCTCGCCGCCTCCGGCCTCCACCAGCACCCGCGTGGGAGACTGAGCAGCTGCGCTCATGCTGCGCGCAAGAGAGGCGAGGCGCAACGGTTCGAAGAAGAAAACACGCAAGGAAACGTCAACCGCCGCTCAGGTCATCCACCGGAGAGTTAAGCGAGGAAGCTCTTGCCGGCCGGGCACCTTTATCGAGAGGGAGGAGACACAGAAGGGGGTGGAAGTATCTGGAAATAGCAGCTCCGCGCCAAAGAGGAGGGGAAGGTGGAGGAGCAGGAGGAGGAGAGACGCGGGGCAGCTGCCCGGCTGGAAACTTCTGGGCGCCTCCAGCGCTTTTGGAGAGCCTGGGCGGGAGCTCCGCGTTTGAGTCACTCTTCCTTGCTGTCATTATTCAGCAACGCTGTATATCAGTTAGGACCAACAGCGGCCTTCGCTCCGCCTGCTGGGCGGCTAGTTGAAATCGTGCTCGTTGTGAAATCTATATTCCTTTATGTGCGCTCTTTCTGAGATTCAAGGTGGGTTTCTCCACGCTGACCGCGCATTTGTCTCTTACCTTTCTTAACAGGCCTACAGGCCCGAAAAGACGAGGCTCCTTACTGCTTGCTGGTGCTCCTGCTTATTTTTTTTAAAAATAGTTTGCATTGCAGTTATGCCCTGGCAGCATAGCTATCGATGCGAAGGGATGAAGTAACTTGCAACGAACGTTTCAGAATACGTGGCTACTGCTTAGATTCTTAATGCTGCAATCCTAGAAACATTTTCATTGGATTAAACTGAAATGTTGGTATCCTTTTTCGGATATCTTCATTTTTATCAGTGGCATTTGCATTGTGCAAAATTCTGTACAGACCTTTCTTCAATTATCTAAATAGCATATAGGCATTACCAACCCATACCAATACTGTATTATACTGGCCTTACCCAGCAAGGCAATGTTTTTGTTCTTACGTTGCAAAAAAAAAAAATACATGTCACAGACTTTATTGCCTAGCTCAGATTTTGGGCAAGAAGCCATGATGACTCTGACTCAACAAAACAGCTGCAGTAGCTTTAGGAAAGGCCGAGCCCTAATGAGAAGGAAAAATTGCTTCCTTCTCTAGGCAAAGTATTGCATTCTCCATACCCCAAAATAATCGGAGAATGCTGACATCATAAATCTAAATAATAATTTCCCACTATATGTTTTAGTATTTCCAGGCACTTTTAGACCAGTAGTGAATGGAACAGTTCCTATTTCATCTTCCTTTACTACACCTGTTAGAAAATGGAGTAGCCCCTGAATGCAAGGGTCCATCACTCTTGATAATTTACCCAACATGTGAACCCCTCTTAAATTTAGGTGTAGAATAAATAACTGGTGTGTGTGTGTGTGTGTGTGTTCATAGCTGGTATTTTTATATGACATCCTTACGATGTTGCCTTCACTCCCAGCCCGCTGTGAAGGTGGTTTAAAAGATTTATCCGTTTTAGTTTGAATATATTTTGGCTGTTACACACTCCTTTGCGGTCTTGTGCTGTATCCCTTTTGCTGTCCCTGTTGCTCTGTCTCATGCTCCCTCTCATCACTTTTTGTCTCTTGTTCTCCGCCTTGCTCTGTCTCCCTCCCACCCACATCACCCCCATTTCCCTTTTCTCTGCCTGTAAACTATCAGCCATGCTATTTTTGGACATGGGTTCAGTGTTTCTCAAGAGTGCTAGAGTGTCTGTTCAGAAATTGCCCAGGTCTGACAGGTCATAGGCAAGGAGGGCCTTGTCAGGGCAATGTTCCTTAATACTCTTCTATGTCTGTGATCTTTCAGGGTATTTGTGAACACGAGTCTAGTGCGCTTTTCAAAAACCACTAAACTCATGTCCAAAAATAGTACAGCTGACAGGTCACATCATCATCACAGGATGATACAAGAGGGAAGTCTGATTCTGTTTCCCCCTCTCTCTTTTTCTCTCTGTGACACTTGTAAAGGTATATGGGAAAGACCTTGGAAGATGGAGCAAAAAGATGCTGCCTAGGGAATGGTCAGATGAGATAGGGCATAGCCTGCAACTGGATAGTGGGTGGAGGAAGAGTCTCAGAAGGGACCTTCCTTGGTTCCTCAGGTTGTAAAGGAGACAGTGGGAGATTTGTACTTTCAGACTTGCAAGATTCTGTTAATGTAGCTTTACAATAAAGTAGAATTAGCTTATCTGATCATATTTCCTGTCTGGTCTACCTGGTAAGGCTGACATCAATCTTGCAAGTCTGAAAGTACAAATTTCCTGCCGTCTCCTTTACAGCCCAAGAAACTAGGGAGGGTCCCTTCTGAGCCTCTTGCTTTGCCCATTATCCAGCGGCAGGCTATGCCCTCTTATTTGACCGTTCCCTAGGCAGCATCTCTTCACCCCGTCTCCCAAGGTCTTTCCCACATACCATTACACACTTGTTCTTGGTCCTCTTTCTTTTGGTCTGTCTCTCTTGTGCTTGCTCACTCGCTCTCTGTACCACTTCATTCTCTGCCCCTCTTTCCTCTGACCTGTGATCTGAGTTATTTTTGGACATAGGTTTAGTACATGATTCGTGATTGTTTTTTTCCCAGCTGGCTGATGACACTCAAAGTAGGAGAAATGGAGCCAGGGGAATCCACCAATTGCTTTCCTTAACCTGTTCTGCATTAGAACTGTAAGGACAGTATCATTCCCAGAATGCATTATTGAGACAGAATAGGACTCAGCAATGAAGGTTAGGCAAAGTATGCTGGCATATTTTTCTTCTGTTTTATTAGAGGAAAGAACTTTTATACAGCCATCTGGCTATGCCTTTAGCATTGTAAGAGAAAACAGGCATGAAAGATACCTATAGATGCAATGATGAGTTCAGCTGCAATATTGCCTAGAGAAATTCAGAGCTTGTATTTTCCTTATATATCCTGTTTTTTTCTGGAAATGCATGGGAAATCAGTCCCAGGATTACATGTGTCCCCCCAGATCTTATTCAGCTGTCACCAAATTTCAGCAGGGCAGTTACCAAAACTGAGCAGCACTGTTTCCTGTCATTTTGAGGTAGGAAACATAGAAAAACTTTAGCATAGGCCTTAAAAATGGGAGTAATATATTTTTTTAGTTTCCTTAAAACTAAAGGAAAAACTAATCCTTCCCCCAAATCTGAAAGAAAATGGAAAATCCCAGGCCCTTTACTTGTGGCATGATTCTACTCACTACACTCTTTGTCTACTTTCCAAATATTAAATGTGCTCAAAAATTGTCCATTAGTAGATTGCAATAACATTTTCAAACTTTATTATCAAAATCAGAAAGCTTTATTTATTTATTTATTTATTTATTCATTCATTCATTCATTCATTCAATCAAATTTTATCACCGCCCATCTCCCCCCAAAGGAAGGACTCTAATAATATTAGAACAGTCAAGCTGCATCATTTAGGCTACTTTAAATCTGCAAAGAGACTTTCCTGAAAAATGAGTTTTTTCTTGCAAACTGAATGGAAACAATGATGTAGCATGTTAATTTTTCATATATAATGTACTGGAGTTGCAATCCAAAAAGGCTGTGTCAGGATCCTGATCCTTCACATTTCTTAGGATTTGGGGATGGGGTGACTAGTCCCTTGATTGTTAAACAAAGCATCCAAGCAGGTTTATATTGCAGATAGTCATTAAAGTATCTTGGTCCCATTCTATTTTCAGTTTAAAGATTAAGAATAGTACTTCGAATTGGGTCCAGAAGCTAATTGGCAACCTGCCCCACTAGAAGAATATTGAGGTGAAATGCTTGGAATTCCTCCTCACAGACAGTAGTTTAGTTGCTGCCTTAAGAACCAGTTGAAGCTTCCAAATACTAAGCAACCCCATATAAAGTATTTTATAATCATCTGGTCTAGATGTAAGTAGAGCACAAATTACCATGGCTACTGGTAAGTTCTCCTGAACACTATATCAGTTGGATGGCCAGTGCTTCTAGAAGTATTCCCATCCTGTGCGCCTAGTTATTAAGAACGTTACAATACTTTCTATCTCCAGAAAACCAAATATTCGTCCGGCCCAATCATGAATATATTTCTTTAAAAGGCTTTATTCTTTATTCTTGATTTTCAAGATTGATTTGAAAATCTTAGGATTTTCAGCCCACAGGGCCATTACATAAGCTTTTTCACTATGCAGTTTGCTGTTTATCAAACATTTTCTGCATCTTATATTAGTATGCCAACACAAAAACAGCTTTCTAAGTTTTGACAGTAGTCATGTGGATGTGTTCATTTGGACACAAAGTGTACAGGAGACTGCTCAAAGTCATTTTTCTAGATCTATTTCTCCACTTTACCTTTTAAGTATTATTTGCCTAGCATCATGATGCATACCCCAAAGCACTGGTACACACAGAGCTGTGTGCTAAATGCTCTCTTTGTACATACAACTATACAAAAAGTGTCTCCATGCATAGAAAGCTATCAGACCATTTTGTGTATCATTATTGTACCCATGTCACCAGTACTTGGGTTTTTAAACAACCTGTAATTCTCTGAAAATGTATTCCCCAAGTTTTAACATTCATTCATTCATTCATTTAATAAATTTATTCACCGCCCATCTCTCCCTCACAGGGGGGCTGTAAGCGGGTAAGAGATGCAGTTCAGCAAAATCCACAGCACATTTTCTTTCGTATGCATTCCTAATCAAAACCATGCATTTGTGTCATACTTCAGAAATGCAACTATTACGCCTACATCTTTTAAAATTGAAAAAAATGGACTACGAACATGCTTTTGACATGTCTTATTTAAAAAGAAAATTATACAACTGTGATTTAGCCAACACTCAGGTTGTAGAAGCAGCATTAAAATTTATTTAATGCTGAGGCTAAACCCCTTAATACAATGAAACATTATCATTCTTAACATAGGGAACTTGTGTGCTGAGTGTTGTTAGGTTTGAAGCCAAAACAGGGCTATTAAAAATAAGTGGGAGGTATTGGTAGAATCCTAAAGCAGGAAGAAGTTTTTAAAATATGTTAGGGAGGAACAGTGGCTTAGGGAGAATTGAGCTTATCAATAACTGTAGGGTGCTATCTGCTCAGGTGGGAAGAGAAAAGAAATGCAGTATCCTCAGGGGACAAGATTATTTAGTTGAATTCACATTGTAACTTATTGCAGGTCCCATTATACAGATATTTATCAACCTTGCAAAATGCACACAAGGCTGCAGACACCCATACACTATAAATAGCAGCACACAGTAGTGATCCATCGGGGTCACTTGGCTCCTACCTACTTGTCATATTTCCACCCCCACTTGGTTATAGTACATGGACAAGTGGTCCCAAACAACTGTGAAATGAGATGTGTGCAAAATCACACTCATGCCACAAGGTTAATTATTAAAGTAATTTCACTATCTGTTTTGCTGAACTGCCAAGGAGCATGTGACCTCAACATATGCATGATGAAATGTTAGTATGAGGTGGGGAGGAAGCATATATTTGAACCAAATCGTTCTCCAACAAAAGCAAATCAATAAAAAGTCAGCTAGATGTTTAATTTTTTTTTTTTAAAATCATATGGCATAGCAGTTCGGTGTTCATGCTGCTGCTGCTTGCTGGGAAATCCTTGTAAGGTCCAGCAGCCAGATGTGTAGACTATTTAGCTGTGACAAGTCACGTTGCCCGGGGTGCACCACGAGGAAGCTAGTCTACATTGCACAGTAGATTTTTAATGATGGGGAAGGTTGTAAAATGCAGTTGGTACAAAATAACTGGTAGGGAGAATATCTGGGTACATTTTAGCATACAGGAATATTTCCTGAATGAATTGAAGCAGGGTGCTGCTGCCAAAATGCTGTACTGAGCTCACAAAATTAAATAAGCTATGTGCATAAATCCAAACAGTAAAATAATAAAGTGCTAAGCAATAAGACAGTAACTGATGTTAGAACAGTACAGTTTTAGTTCCCTAAACAATGGTCTGGTCATGTAATCACCTTCAAATATACTTTTGGAAATTCAGCATTCTTCCCCAGTACCTAATAGACTGCCTTCCAGTCAGAATGGGGTTGGGGAATTTTCATTATCTAGCACCAAAACTTTATGTGTGTCACAGCTAAGTCATATGGTTTTCTTGCCAACAATATAAAAGTGATTTATCGTTGCTTTTTTCCAAATTTGAAGTTAAATACTTTCTTCTGGGTAAGTTGGCTTCCTTCAGCCCTGTAGAGCCCCACCAACGCTCACTTGTGGATTACTCCTTAGTTTCATCCCTTTCCTTTCAGTCTAACCAACAAAGGTAACCTTGGCAGGAGCTTCTTCACCTGATATTGTTATTCTCAGGGTCAGCATTGGAGCTACCAAGCTCTCTCATTATGTCAAAGTAGTAATCCCCTGGAAAAACCCAGAGGCCAAAGAGACAGATCAAATACCTATGAATAAATGTACTCAGTGATGTTAAAAGTTTTACACAGGTAACATTTCTTTTAAATAAATAAAAAGAATCATTGTTCCTTCAATAAAACAAAATCATAACTCTTCCCAAACAGAAATGACAGATTAAAATTAATCTCAGAATTCCTACTTGCTAAATAGAATTTTGTATTCCATATTCTCAGTTTTTTAGATGGCATTGTATCAGTTTGTTTGTCTATGATACTAAGGTTGGTGAATTGTTATTAACTCAAGCTGCTTTTAATAGATAACAGCTCAGTGCCTAACCAGACCTGGAGATTAGAATATGTACTTACTTAATACCTTTGTATTTTGCTTCCGTTCTGGAACTCAAGACAATATTTGTGAGCTTTCTAGAAGGTTACCTTACCCCATTGCTGCCAAGTAATTTTCAGCATCAAGCTATGTTGTTACCTCATAAAAAAGTAAGTATGATCTGATACAATTCATCTCTGCCTAAATAATTATGATCATGACTAGCCTCCTCGTGGTGCACCCCAGACAACGTGACTTGTCATGGCTAAATAGTCTACACATCTGGCTGCTGGACCTCACAAGGATTTCCCAGCAAGAAAAAAGCAGCATGAACACCAAACTGCTATGCCATACGATTAAAAAAACAAAAAACTATGATCATAACTGCTGTATTGGTGAATTTAAATTGTACTTCTGTTAGCATAGTTCAATCTATGGATGATATTTAATTAATAAAATACAAAAATCAGTCACTTCAAGCCAAAATTCTGTAATATACAGTATATTAATAACAATAACATAGCAGGCCATGCATAATAAACAAACACAAACCATAAAAATCACCTGCTAAATGCCCAATTATTTAATACAGTCCTCAAATACTAGTAGTAAAGGTGCAAGGCTTCCATCAGAAGCAAGCAGGACCAAGGGAGAGATCTGTTGAGCAGATTGGCTGGTAGAAAGGACTAACACAAAAGAAAGAACACTATAATTTAGAGAAGAACAGTGTATTTTGGAATGTTCCTATCCCTATCCCTTTTTCCAACCCTTCAAAATCCTGCAACAAACCCATGTCTATTCATTTTATTTATTTATTCCTCACATTTCTTCATTGCCCCTCTCACCAAAGTGACTCTGGGCAGTTTACAATCAAATTAAAATAATAAAAGATTAAAATACCATAAAAACAAATTCATCCTAAAAATATAAATATAAAATATAACATCCAAGATGGAGAAACAACATTGTCAATAAAATTTCTCAGGGCCTCATCAAATCTCCAACCACTCCTATGATTGACTATCCCCCCTGCCACCCCAACTGAGCTAGCAAAACCAAGTCTTCACTCCCTTTCGGAAGGCCGGGAGAGTGGTGGACTGCCTCACTTCTGAGGGCAACTTATTCCACAGGGTGGGGGCCACAGCAAAGAAGGCCCAGTTCCTGGACCCTGCCAGTCGACAATCTTTCATGGACTGGGTCTGTAACATGCCCTCTCTGCCTGACCAGGTAGGATGGGTCGATGTAATGGGTGAGGCGTTCCTTCAGGTAACCTGGACCCATGCCATGTTTAAAGGTGATAACCAACACCTTGAATTGTGCCGGGAAGGAAACTGGCACCCAATGTAGCTCACACAGCAAAGGTGTTATATGTGCTATCCTTGGGGGCCCCAAAACTGCTTGCACAGCTGCATTCTGAACTAGCTGTAGCTTCCGGATACTCTTCAAGGGTAGCCCCATGTACAGCGCATTGCATTAGTCTATACGGGAGATGACTAGGACATGAGTGACTGAACGGAGGGTCCCCCGATCCAGAAAGGGGCATAACTAGCACACAACACGAAGTTGGGCAAAGGCTCCCCTGGCAATGGCTGCCACCTGCTCTTAAAGCAGGAATTATGAGTCCAGGAAAACCCCCAGGTTCTGCACTGGGTCTGTCTGGGGCAGTGCAACCCCTTCCAGAATCAAGGCTGATAAGTTCCTGGATGTCAAGCCCCCAACCCACAGCCACTCCATCTTACCAGGGTTCAGCTGAAGCATGTTTTCCCCCATCCAGACCCCTACAGCCTCCAGGCACCAAGAGAGGGTGGTCACAGCAGCACTTAAGTTGCCTGGGATGGAGATGTATAGTTGGGTATCATCGGCCTATTGATGTTACCTCATCCCGTGGTGATGGATGATCTCACCCAGTGCTTTCATGTAGATGTTAAAAAGGAGCAGAGAGAGTACCGAACCCTATGGCACCCCACAAAGGAGGGGCCGCAGGCTCCCTATCAATACCAATTGGGACCAGCCCCAGAGGAAGCAAATGAACCAGCGCAAAACTGCACCACCCACCCCCAACTCCCTAAGCCAACCCAAAACGATACCATGGTTGATGGTATCGAAAGCCACTGAGAGGTTAAGAGCAAGGATGGATGCACTGCCCCATCCCGCTCCCACCGGAGGTCATCCAAAAGTGTGACCGATGCTGTTTCCATCCCATATACGGCCCTGAATCCTGATGGAAAAAGGTCCAGATAATCCATTTCATCCAGGATCCTCTGGAGCTGCAACACCACTTTCTCAACCACCTTCCCTAAAATGGGGAGGTCAGAGACTGGACAAAAGTTGTCTAGTACGTTGGGATCCAGCAATTGTTTCTTGAGGAGGGGGTGCACCAGCGCCTCTTTAAAGGGTATCAGAAACACCCCCTCCTTCAAGGATGAATTTACCATCGCCTGGACCCACCCACTTGTCACTTTTTGAGCTGCCTTCACCAGCCAGGAAGGGCATGGATCTAATTGCTAAGTGGTGGCATTTATAGTCTGGAGGACCCTGTCTACTTTCTCTGGCACAACAGGATCAAATGTTCCCAGATAACCAGGTAAGAATCTCTCCAGGCCATACCCCATGCTTGGCATCCAACTTGGCACGAATCTGAACAATTTTATCCTCCAGATGCCTGGAAAACTCCTCTGCACAGCCCTGTAGGTGGGTTACTGGGCCCACCTTCCCAATAGGGTTCGGGTGATCTTGAACAGAGCCATTGGGCGGCATTCTGCGAATGCAATAAGAGTGGGGAAATATGGACATTTCGCCACTCTTACCGCCACAAGATAAGCCTTAATAGTGGCTCTAGCTTGTGTTCGGTCGGATTCAGTCTTCGTCTTCCTCCAGAGGTGCTCTAGGCATTTCTTAATCCTTTTCAGAACCTTCAGCTCCTCCATAAACCACAGTGAGTGTTGGGTTCAATGGGACAGGAAAGGTCGCACGGGCGCAATCTTGTCCAAGGCCCCAACCACCTCCCTATTCTAGGCGGTAGCCAGGACTTCCGCTGGACCGTACAGCAGATCCTCAGGTATGACCCCCAGCTTCCTTTGGAACCTCATCAGGTCCATCAGTCACCAGGAGTAGACCGATCGAATGGGTCCTGCCTCCCTGCAGAGGGGAGCAGCATAAGAGAATCTCAGGGCCACCAGGGCATGGTCTGACCATGACAGAGGGGACAGATCTAACTCTCCCTTCAGATCACATTGCCAGTGCTCTGACAAGAAAACCAAGTCCAGTGTGAGGCCACTGTCCCAAGTTGGATCCCGAATAATCTGGGACAGGCCCATGGCCGCAGTGGTGGCCATGAACTCCCGAGCTGCCTCTGAGGCACACTCCAGGGATGGCAGGTTGAAGTCCCCCAGAACCATAAGCCTGGGAAACTCCACTGCCAACCCTGAGATGGCCTCCAGCAGCTCAGGCAGGGAGGATGCTACGCGGCAGGGAGGCTGGTAGCAACAATCCCAACTGTTCTTGGGAGCCCAACGTCAGGAACAGGGTCTCACAACCGGTCACTTGTGGAGCAACATGTCATGAGTACGGATGGTGAGCAGGAGGGGGCCCCTATCCAGGGGGGAAAACGCATGCGTAGTTTAGAGAATTTGAGCTGTCATTCAGAGAAACCCAGAACAGACCCGCCTTGACTTTTGGGGTTTATCTGCCTGGGTTTTCCCACGCTTCTTCAGTTTGGTAGGATTTTCTGTCTACTATAGCAGTAATAAAACACTAGAGACGTCTTCCTCGTCTCAGCGTGGTTCTTGCTTAGTCAGGACACAACACCCTTGAAGGCCACTAGAGATTCCCTGATCACAACAGCCATCCCTCCTCCCCTGCCCTGGAATCGCAGCTGGTGCCATACCATGAACCCAGCTGGGCACCTTGCTGTCCAGGACCTGGGTCTGAGTATAGAGGGCAGGAACTACCAGTATCAAACAAGTGTCTTCCCTGAAGATGGCCTGCCCTCTGACTCCTGTCATGACACCCCCACCCCATCACCACCTGAATGGAGTAGCCCACTCTCAATCCCCCAACCCCATTTACAATTCCCCCAACCCTGGCCCTCCAGATTCCATGGTTAGGGGGTCCCTCCATCCAACCATACATCAACAGACATACACCAACCTAAACATTTTCAATATAGGGGTCAGAGTGCCTTGATAACTGTAGTTAAATAATTTATATAATCTTTTAGTACTTGCCGCGGCCCTTGCTGAGCTTCTTTTGAATTGATTTAACCACAACCCTGTGCTGGCGATCCCTGCTTAAATTCTACATCAGTTTAACCACTCCATGCATCTGATGAAGTGAGCTCCAGTTCACAAAAGTTTATGCCATTTAATAAAATTTGATTGTCTGAAAAGATGCTACTATATTCCTCTTATTAATGGATTACAGTAAGATGAGCACTCCTCCCACCCACCTCCGCTAGATTCCATACTGACTTTTAAACACTTAATATGCTGCTGTTATAGCTGTTGAATACAAACAACCACAAAAGCAATGTATTATAGCAATTCCTTATTCTGGCAACACTTGTCAGAATATTTCAGAGTTCTCTCTTTTGTAACCCTATCTACCAAAAGAGCTGGCTAACTATATTTTTAGCTCATCTCAGGCAAAGATACTGTCAGGAGAAGCCAATGGAAGAGAAACAATACAATACGCAACTCTGATATGGTCACCTTCCACAGCTTTTAAAGCAGGTTTGTATCAGCCAGTATACCTGGTTATCTGTCCTAAATAAAATGATTTATCTAAGACCAGGTAGCAGAGTTTAACAGAAGTAGGCTTACGACATCAGATTACTGAGAAAGTTATATACAGGCGAATTGGCTAATAACAGTATTTACAAGCTAGAAACATTTAATTTCATTTTAAATGTTGCAAGAGCAGAAATAAAAAGATGGAAAATTATTTCAACTTTCATGAATTAAAGGAGTCATATCTCCATATAAGAAAATCATTATGTGTTAAGCCACTGTTGGGGTGCAATTCTACTGAAATCAAGGCTTACAAAATAAATGTTTATTTCTAGAGGGCGAAGAGAACTTAACCTTCCACTTAGGCCTTCACTCCAGACATTTTTCTCAATCCCAAGCTCACTGCTAGTATAAAGAAGTACCAATAAGGGAAAGGGTTCTATGATAGTTTATTTATATGCGGTAGTAGTCATACTGTCTATCTCACCTAAGATTTAGCATCAAATCACAGAGCAAAATAAAAGGGAAAATCTGACTTGATTTAGGGAATTTTAGCCACACCAATGTTTATTATATGCCTTATTAATTTCATTTTTATTATTCTGATACAGTAAATAATGAGAAAAATTGAAACATTTCACTGGAACAGTGTCCCTTTAGTAGATTGGTCCTCAGTAATTTACTAAAATGAATGTCTGCAAAGGGCTGGAAACAGGAAGCTATTATATTTGCCTACAGGAAGGTAAGTCTTCCCTCCCTTCTCAACCCAGTAGGTTAACTGTGAAGAGAAGGGTCTACTTTACATTCACTGATAAGAACAGAAGCTGTACAAGGAACTGGTAGAAGAGTTAAATGATTGCAGACTCACTGCTGAAAATCTACCATGTCTATGAAGATGAGTGAGTAATCAAGCTTTTCGCCTGATGAATTTAATCCTTTTCTAATGCCAAAACCAGGTTTCTGTTTTGTTGCCTTCCCTGTTCAGTTCTTTTTTCTCCTTGACCCAAACTCCATCTAATTTTGTTTTTCCCATTCTCTTCCCTTTACAAGTTTCCTTTTACCCCATTTCCATCCTGTTTTTCCTCCATTCACTAATGTTATATCTGTTGGAATGAAAGAAGTACGTAGGTATGTAGCGTAAGACTGGTTTGTGTATAAGACTATAGTTGATATATGCAGATAGGAAATAAATTATATAAATTGGGTACCTTATTTTATGGCAATTTATTTTAATTGATAGTTAATATAAATGTTAGTTTAAGCCCTGACCAGGGATGTAAAATTTTTGTAAAAATGTTTTTTTTCCAGGTTTGTTTTTAAAAAACAGCAAATTTAGGGAAAATTGTAATATATGTAATAGTCATGTTTATACCTTTACCCAGTTAAGTTCATTCTCTCTGCTATTTTAAAAACGTTCAGTGCCTGGTCAAGAGTAGAACCACTCCAGATAAAAAATCAGCAACAGAGAAGCCCACAAGCAAATCAGGCATTGCATCTTCTTTTCTTGTTGGTGAAAATAGCAGCTTCTCCAAGGACAGAAATACATCTTGCTTGTTCACTTAAGAGCTGCACAGTGCTGCTTCTCCTTTATATACAGGAACAGTAATGCTCTGATACTCTAAATTAAATCTTCCTATTACAAATTAATATTAAACATTGTGAAATAAGGACAAAAATATGTGTACCTTGTTTTATTGCATTCATTCTGCATTTAAAAAATCATTTCAGTTATTTTACTCTTTCCAAACTTTTCTAATTATTGAAACAAAACTAAAGACTGAGAATAAAATAACATTTCCTGATTTGTTTGTTCCCTGAGCATTCCCAGGCCTGCCATTTTTGGAGTGTGGCTTCTAGGAAGTATATTTGTGTGTGTGTGTGTACACATATATATGCACACACACACACACACACACCTACATACTGTATATACTGTGTAACACATCCACCTGCCTAGACTTACTAATGAGGATCTCTGCTTGGTTTCAGTTGCAATTAGCTAATAGGAGAATCTGGATACTGTTCAAGATTTTCCCCCATCTCTTCTTCCTTTTGTGAGGAGGGTCATTCAGGACCATATTTCTTTCAGGTATATATGGTAATACTGTGAACGAGACAGACACCCGAAGAAACAATGAACAGAAAAGAACAAGAGAAAATGAAGGGGAGCATGAGGAAGGTACTGAAATCTATCACTCAAGGCTTGAAGAGAGGAACAGCTGTATGTTTCTGGCAGTGGGAGCTGGAAAGTAGTAGGACACTTGGCAGGCAGGACAGATGATGCCAGGCATATGAAGAAAACCAAGCAATGGCTTAAGGAAGCAGGTTGCAGATTGCAGATTGCAGGGAAGGCTTTCAGTTGAGAAACAGAAATGGTGAGAAAGGGAGTCTTTGGAAAAGTTTAGGCATAAGCAGTACTATTGGAAAATAAGGATTCATTAAGGATGGAAATTTCTGAAGTTTGATTATCCGTGGAAGAAGCAGAATATATGAAGTTCATATATTGAATAAACGATCCAACACTTTGTCAGTAGCACTGCAGTAGGACATGCTCTTGTCTTGTGACATTTGTAGAAGCATTTGGCAATCAGATATGGACAATGAATATGATTGCTTTGCTGCTTTGGCAGAAACAGCATGATGGAGTTGATAGATCTTTGCTCTGAACCAACAACATGCTCCATATCATAGGATGACTCAGGAAAGACAGCATTCTATAAACGATTTCTTCTTTTAGAATCACTCCAGACACCATTCATTCAGAATGCATGAAAGTTAGTTTTGTAGTACTGTAATGAAATAATCACTTTTTTTGTCCTTTTAAGACAGAACATGGAAGGTATGCAATCTGGCGTTCAAGAGGGGAAAGCACACAGCTTGAAAGTACTGTCTTTAAAAGAAAAAGATGGGTAAGTAAGAATGTGAAAATTCGTAAAATGATGGATTCCTGCTTCAAGGATAGGCTACTTATGTTCGTAAATAAAGCTATGTTGTGAATTCTTCCAGTTAAATGATCAACAGAAAAGAGCATTAAGCTTTTAACAAGAAATAGAAGCAACAAATACAATTTCACAGACTGGCACAGAAATGCTAAATGGAAAGCTAGTTGGAATGCTAAATGAAATGCTGATTTTTAAAATAACAAAATACTACAGCTTGGGAAGTGGAGGAGCAATGATTTTCATGTGGAAAAACACCATTTTGAGTTTTCGTCCCATTAAGCTGAGCAATAAATGCATATTTATTGCATGAAAAGCTATTGCCGTAATGACCCTTAAGATCTCATTTAGTATACAACTTGGCCAGTGCTCAGTTACTGAAATGACAGTAGCATGACAGTATTTCAGCAGCCATGGGCAGTTGCCTGCTTAGATCATTTGCAAAGGAATCATATTCCAATGCAATATTTTGAATTAGTTCGATCGAAAAATAAAGGGATTGTCATTCTAATTCTATCATCTAAAAACTACAGAGGGAATGTACGTTATTTTTAAAATGCACACATATGTACAACTTGCAAGATCCATAAATTTCCCTTTTTTGTTATGACAAGAGGAGCAGATACACTGTCCATTACTACAATTCACTGACAGATTTTTGGAAGACACTTTTTGGTTTTGTTAACTCCAAAACATTGTGTTCAATTTATACTGTTGTTATGTAGGGTCAATACCACAATTCCAAGGATAACTGCTTGCATTTATAAAGTTTGGAACTGAAGCATTGTCAAAAATAGCCTTTATTTACACTGGCAAGTGCAAACAGTTCAGTGACTTTCTCACACGTAAAAGGTCTAGGTCAAACCTGCATAACTTGTAGATGGGAAAGGGCCACATTGATAATTAAAAATCATAGGCTGCAAAAGAATACCTTGCATGCCAATCAGGTGTTTGACAGCACTAGATTTGGTGGCTGCGGTAAGGCTTGGAGACACTCAGCAGCTTGTCTTGTGGGGCAGCAGCAATTGGCAGGCCACACAAAAGTATTCCATAGGTATTCTTAGGAAGTAAAAATACTAAGAGACTGGAATCCAATACTTTTATTGAGAAGTATGCCTATCTGTACAGAAAACATGCTGGGAGCTAAAATGGTACAGGTAGACTTTGGTTAACGGTAGCAATTGGGACCAAAATTTCTGTCACTAAGTAACAGTCCTAAAGCGCAACATCACGTGGCCACGTCACTTAGTGACAGCAGTTCCGGCACTTGCCAGTTGCCGTTGTTAAGCAAATCACTGCATGTCATTAAGTGAGGATGTCACGTGGTTGCCATTTGCAACTCCTGCCAGCTTCCCCATTGACTTTGCTTGTAGGAAGCCGGCAGAGAAGGTCGCAAATGGCAACCACATGACTGCAGGATGCTGAAATGTCATAATCACAAGCTGGGTGCCGAGCACCCAGATCATGATCATGTCACTGCAGGGATGCTGCCACGGCCAGAACTTTGCAGACCAGTCGTAAGTACCCAATCGTTCAGCACCATCACAAGTTCAGTCACTGAACAAGTGATTGTTAAGGGAGGATCACCTGTGTTAGACACCTACCTTATCAATTTGCCTTCTGGTAAATAGGTGTTTTGCATGAATGACCATAAAGTTTTTCAAAACTCCTAATGGGGTAATCAGTCCCTCTAAAAGACTAGTGAACTCTCATTTAAATGAAGCCCAATGAAGTTATTCTAAGCAGGTAACTGATTCAGTTATGTTATACAGGTAGATCTGATTTAGTGTGGTTAATGAATCCCATGAAATGGTCACATTATTTGAATTTGCGCTATTTGGAATGACATTTCTATGGAAAATAGGGTAGTTGGTTCCAGCTTGATGGAAATAGGCAATGAAAATTTTAAGCATAAATTTTAATTTTTTTTTTAATGAAATACGTGTTGGCAGAGTGCTAGAAAGCATTTGACCCAGGAGAGATCAGAAAAGTCACACACCAGGCATTTCTATAAAAATAATTTTATTTACAGAAAGCAAACATATTTAAAGGCTGTTTGCTGAGAGGAGAGATTTCTCTCAGCTGCGTACTCTCTGCAAGCCAACACAGAAGGGAAACTGAAACTAAAACAAGTTCAGGCAAGTTCCTCCCTTAGGCAATGCAACCATTAACACATCAAAAGGGGACAATTAAATTCAAGCTCTTCACCCAGCCAAAATGATTAGTTACCATAGTAACCTTAATAGGTAGTAGAAAACATATTAACACTCCCCTTTTTATACTACAGAATAAGACACAAACCAATTTTCTTTGACAATTCTGTATGTCTTTCCATTCACAATATTTTAACATTATCTCCCCTTTGGTTTAACAGAAAGCTACCATCCTTCCTGTGTATTTCCAAACCTAGGTTATTTGTTACAGTTCCAAGGCTTTTTAATGTGAAATAGCTTTTCATGCAGGCTTCAAAATCAAGCCTTTGTTTTTCTGTTGGTGTGAACAGCAGCAAATCATCAACATAAATGCACAGATACATACAGCCTTGTTTGTCTTTCTTCATATATACACATGGATCTGCTTTTCCTTCTTCAAAACCAAAATTCTGCAGTTTTTCATCTAATTTTTGGTTCCAGGATCTAGCAGCTTGTTTTAACCCATAGACTGACTTCTGCAGTTCACAGACTAGATTCTCCCCTTTTTCATAGCCAGGGGGTTGCTGCATGTATAATTTGTGGTCTAAATCACCATAGAGAAATGCAGTTTGAATGTTATAGTGGTGAACTGACATTCCTTTGAGTGCAGCAATTTTTAACAGTAATCTAATTGATTCACCTTTAGGAACTGGTGCAAAAGTCTTGTCAAAGTCTAAATCTTTCCTTTGAGTGAACCCTTTTGCAACTAACCTTGCTTTATATTTTGGGATTTTGCCATCAGCATCCCTCTTCAGTTTGAAAACCCACCTGCAACCTAGACAGCGTTCATTGGGAGGTAGATCTACCAGTTTCCATGTTTTATTTTCTTTCAAGGATGCTAACTCCTGTTGCATGGCAGAATGCCAATTTTGTGCAACCTCAGGTGGTAAAGCATTCACTTGTTCTAAAGACTCAGGTTCTGTGAATATGTGAAATGCCTTTACTGTTTCAGCCTGAAAACATGATGGAGGAACACCTTTATTACTTCTCTGAGATCTGCGAGGTAATACAAGGCTTAAATTTTGACTCCTATCACTTTCCTGAGAAGCATCTGTCTAATCAGACAGATCTTCAGTTTGCTTTTCTGGTTTAATGTCCTCATCAGGCAAAAGATCAACATCAGCAAGTCCTTGCTGTTCTCTTGTGGTGGTCAGATCAACTGGAGAGCTAGAATTTAATCTCCCCCAGTTTTGTTCAGCAAAAGAAGCGCTTTTGCTAATTATTAATTTATCTCCCATTATAACCTGTAGCTCCTTTGGCTTTGTTCATAGCCAACAAAGATGGCTTTCTTTGTTGTGGGGCCTCCTTTACTTCTCTGCTGTTTTGGAATGTGAACCCATGCAGTGCTACCAAACACTCTAAGATGGCTTACCTTTGGTTTCACACCATAAAACAAATGGAATGGAGTGTCCTGAATCATAGAGTTATACAACCTGTTCTGAACATAAGTGGCAGTAGATATTGCCTCTCCCCAGAACTTAAAACATAATCGTGAATCTTTTAACATGCATTTCATCGCATTTTGCAAGGTTCTGCCCTTTCTTTCAGCAACACCATTTTGCTGAGGGGTGTACGGGTTAGACAGAATTTGTTCTATCCCCTTTTCCGCTAGGAACCTTTTGAATTTGTGAGAAAGGTATTCTCCTCCTCTATCACATTGGAGTGCAGATACAGGCCTAGGGAATTTTCTATTTGCCCACGTCATAAAACCTTTAAATTTCTCAAATGCCTCTTCTTTGTGTTTTAAGATGTAGATAAATGTGTATCTTGAGAAATCATCAGTGATGGTCATTGCATACCTTGCTTGTCCAAGGCTTGGAGCAAAAGGACCAATAATGTCAGAGTGTACAATTTCCAAAGGTCTAGTTGTAACTCTGTCACTGTGCTTACTCACAGGAGCTTTTAGTGTTTTGCATTCTTTGCAAACTACAGTCTCAGTATTTGTCACAGGGTTTTATCTTTAGGTCAGCACACAGCTGTGGCATTTGTGCTATATACTTGAAATTAGCATGACCAAATCTTCTGTGCATCAGGTGTACACATTGGTCATGATATGGCGTGTTGCCAACTGCAGCCTTGCAGCTTGGCTTCCTTGCATTTTGCACAACGTACAAGGAGTCTTTTAATATACCAGTAGCACACAATTTTCCATTTTTACGTATCTCACAACCATTTTTCTTAAATGTTATGACATACCCTGTTGCAGCCAATTGTGCCACAGATAAAAGGTTTGATTGTAAATTTGGCACATACAACACACCTTTTACAGTTTCTCCCAAGCAGGATAAATACAACTCACCTTGTCCCATAATTTTAGTCACAGACCCATCAGCCAAAGATACACTTTGTCTTTCAGTTTTAGACAGTGACACAAAAGAGATTTTACAATTACGTAAGTGACAATTGGCCCCAGAATCTAACACCCATACATCAGAATTACCCTTCTCAGCAACCTGTGCAATTTGGGTTGCCTGAAGAGCCTTCTTCTGTGTTGCCCTTGTGTTCTTCTTCTCTGTCTTTCTACTTTTGGGTCTCAAGGCACAGTCTTTCTGCAAATGTCCAGCTGAACCACAGGTGAAGCATCGCTGGCTGGCTAGTGCTGTGGCCTCAGTGTCATGAGTAAGGATGGCGAGCAGGGGGCTCTCACCCAGACTGTCAAGCGCATGCGTAGCACTGAGGAACTGTTCAGCCATTCAAAGAGACACAGATCGGGACCGCCTTAACCTTTGGGGTTTATATGGCTGGGTTTTCCCACGCTTTCTCAGTTTGTTAGGATTCTTGTTAAGTACTACTAATAAATATTAGAGACCAAGTCCTCGCCTCAGTGTGTTTCCTGGTAATCAGGACACTCAGCTTCCTTTCCCTTCTTTTCCCTTGTGTTCTGGTACTGCAGCTTTCCAGAAGAGATGGGGGGGGATCTTTCCTCTCTCTTCTCCCATTCAGCGAGTAAGCGCTGTGTAACATACGATGGGGTGAGGTCTGCTTCAGGCATAGCCTCCAGGGTACAATCAGTGTGTCCCACATTTCATTCAGTGAGGACAGGAGGATATAGGATTTTGTGAGAGGTGTAAATTCCATTCCTCTCTCCTGCAACTCAACAAATAGCTGCTGAATATAATGCAGGTGCTCAGGAAAGCTATCTCCTTCTGCAAGGTAGACTTTGTACAGCTTTTTTGTCAGGGTAACTTTACTCCCTGCTGTTGCCTTTACATACAAGTCTCTCAAAGCATCCCAAAATTGCTGTGCAGTCTGCATACCTCGCACGTGGACTAGCTGATTGTCCTCAACTCCCAGGATAATGGTGGCTCTAGCCCGCTCATCCTGTCTCAGCCATTCAGCACTGGGATTTTGGGGGGGTTGCTCACCAATTGGCAGCCAAAGATTCTCTCTGCGAAGATACATCTCCATCTTCAGGGCCCAATTCAAATAGTTGGTCTCTGATAGGCGCTCCAGAGGCATCGCTGGGGGCTGGGAGGTAGCCATGCATGGCTTCTTCCTTCTTTTGCAAGTCACCTCAGCTGGCTTCTTTGTCCTGTAGACCGGCAGTTGCTGGAAAATCTCTGGGTGGCTCCAAAGAAAATCTTCACAGGTCTTTGCTGCCTGCCTTTAAATTGTGCATGAGGTGTGGAGCTGATCTCTCTATTCTCTCTGGGTTTTACTGGGCTTACTGGGCTGCTTACTGGGCCCATAACCTGTTGGCAGAGTGCTAGAAAGCATTTGGCCCAGGAGAGATCAGAAAAGTCACACACCAGGCATTTCTATAAAAATAATTTTATTTACAGAAAGCAAACATATTTAAAGGCTGTTTGCTGAGAGGAGAGATTTCTCTCAGCTGCGTACTCTCTGCAAGCCAACACAGAAGGGAAACTGAAACTAAAACAAGTTCAGGCAAGTTCCTCCCTTAGGCAATGCAACCATTAACACGTGAAAAGGGGACAATTAAATTCAAGCTCTTCACCCAGCCAAAATGATTAGTTACCATAGTAACCTTAATCTGTAGTAGAAGACATATTAACAATACAGTATAACAGTAAAAGAGGATAAACCCATATCCAAAGTGTACCTGCTATCTCCTGTATTCTGCTGTAGTTCTTCAAAACGAGCCTTTTCTTTTGAGCTTTCCTAGAAAGGAACCTTCCTTTTCTCTATTTTGCACACACAATGATTAGTGTCTAAAACCCCAACCGCAGCTGTGCATGCACTAGCCTCAACTGCGCATATGTGCTAGCTAGCTTCACATTAACCAAATTTTGGCTGTCATTAAACGCAACCTGGTATCAATTTATAATTCGCACTAAATCAAATACTGTATTGCACTATTTGAACTTGTACTAATCGTGACCTACCTGTACATATTTTTAAAATGATGGGATTTAAGAGTTAAGTGGGCAATGATTACTAAAGCCAGAGCACTGAAACGTGAATGTAAAAAACTCCAAGTCTATTCCATGCAAGAATACAAATACAAATAATACAAATTAAAACGTTTCTCTTTGAACTAATCCATGAACTGTAGCTCACCACCTCCTTAGTTAATTGACTCTACTGTCAAAATATTCTTATTGCTAGAAAGCTCTTCCTAAAATTCACCTGTAATTTTAAAAATCATTCAATGCCTTGTAGTCCAGGATGGCAGGGAGTAAACTGATTATGGCCTGTGTGACTTTTCAGATACTTGAAGAGTGTGTTTGACATTTAACCTTAGTTTTCTCTCTTCAAGGTTTTTCTCAGATAATTCAGTTTCCAGTTCCTGAATCCTTAATCATTGTTACCTCCCTTTGAATCTATTTCAGTTTGCCCAAGTATAGCACCCAGAGTTAGACCCAGGATTCCATATTTAATACATTCCAAACTGAACTGGCCTTTTCTGTACTCATCTCATATTGTTGACTTATATTTGGCGAAGATTGAAAAGAATCCTGGAAATGCATTCAGTTACTATTATCAAACTAGATATTGCTTATCTGTACCACTGGATCTGATTTCTTTCTCCTAAACAAGAACTTTTGCATTTGTGGGAGCCATTTTTCCCATGTTTGTATTATCTGTACAATAGTTCTATCAAGAAAATAATATAATCTTATTCTCCTCCCACTGGAATTTAATTTCTATTTTTATAATGCAAGCAACTGTCCTTAAATTTCATGTAACCTGTAACCAAATCCAGCTCCCTGATATTATCCAATATGACTTGATTGCCCAGTTTCAACAGAAAGCAACAGAAAAATTGTTTTCAAAGTGCAAGACACACATTTCTCAAGTTTTAATATACTCTTAATCTTACAAAAATGTACTGTATATACCAGCATATTACACTATGCCTGACTGCATGTACTCAACAATTAAATTAATGTCATTGTTAATTATAGAATTTGACTATCTGCATGGAAACTGATATTCAGGGCAAAACACTCTTATAGCTCCAAATTACTGCATGAAGAGTAAAATTGCTCTAGCCTAGAGAATGCCATAGTTGATTATTCCTGTATTAAAATATTAACAGCTAAAGTTTTGACTGAACACTTCCTGGTAAAAGCTATTCAAAATGTAAATGCAGATTATTTTGCACTACTGTACATTCAAAATGCATATTGCACCAAAGTCATTTATTTTGGAACAGTATATTCCTGTAATAGCGAAAAATCTAAGAGAGAAGTTCTCTGAACTAGTACTAAATTGCCCATTAACATAACACGATTCAGAAGAGATAGTATATTTGGGTAAATATATCTTCGGACAGTTTCAGACATTTCTAAAGCCATCCAAAACCTGCAACTACTTAGTGGCTTGAGAAAGTGTGCAAGATAAGCAGTAAGTAGAGCCACCGTGTGGCATCTGTGGCAAATATATTGTTTCAGTCAATACACATTTTTCCCTATTTGAATATAAACTGCTCCAACAAAATTTAATTTCCTTTTTCATCTACATTTTTCACGCAGATATGCTACCTCACATTTTTTTATTGGTTCAAATAAAAAGTATATGAGGCCACATATTTTGGAACAATTAGAATAGAGAGAACATGAACTGTTGTCAGTCATGTTGGCTGCTATAGTTTTATCATGAATATTTATATGACTTTTTTCTTATTTCCACAATGAGGCACAATTACTGAATGCCACCTCATCATAAATTTTCAGACAAAAGTCCTGATCATAGGCAAAGTATTTTTAAAAATTACAAAAATATCAGTGTATTTTAAGAAAAACAGCTAAAGAACGTGTGACATTTTAAATATTAAAACATTTAAGGCATGAGGTATCATGGACTATAATCTGTGCTTCTCTACTTTAGATTTATTGTTTAATTTAACAGTAAGGTAATCTCTTCTTACGCTAGTGAAGTCACAGCTACTCACGAAAAATACAGATAAAGCCATGCCTTTATTGTTGTAGTGATTAAGGCTTAAAATACAAAGGTCTGGATGCTTCAACATTTAGTCTTGTGAGGCAAGACTTTTACAAAGTAAAAACTGTCCTGGAAACATTTACTAAAGGACAGCAATTAGCTTTAAAATAAATATTGAAGGAAGAGTTTGAAGTTGACATTCATATTAGAATGAATGGAGATTGATTTAAAAGGAAAATGACTAGCAGTACCATACAAATACCACCATTCATCTTTTAAACCATCTTTTGTAATATATTTCACTCATAAAACAATTAAATTTTAAATGTAAAAAAGCTAAAAGGCACAAAATTATAAAAGCAGCATAAAATAATTAGAAGGGTTAAAAATAAAAGCCTGGAACTTTGAGGAATCCAACAGGGGTGTCACCACTGAAAAAATCTGTCTCCCTCATTTTATGGGGACCCTCACACACACATTTGTATTTTAATATGCAGGAGGTACACTATGGAGAAAGTCAGTATCTCCCCAGCCTGGCTGGGGAATTCTGGGAGTTGAAGTCCACACATCTAAAAGTTGCCAGGGTTGAAAAACACTGGTCTATACAGTGTACAGTGTTGGGGAGTATTGGTACTCATTTAAGATTCTTCTCTTTGCTGACCTCACAGCTATGCCTCTAGTATGGAGGGGGGAGTAGATGAAGCTGTTACACAAATCAGATATTTTCAAGGCATCTAATTCAAGTCCCTGCTCAATGCATAACATACAACAAAGCATCAAATATTAACCTCTACTTGAAGATTTCTGGCAAAAGGCAGCATCCATTTCTTTTGAAAAATGGCTTCACTATGAAAGTCATTGTCCAACCAATTTAACTTTTATGTGACAGTCATTACGGTATTTGACGTATGCTATCATATTGCCCTCTTCTTTAAACAACGCCAGATTAAGTATATCCAATTCCCTTAGCCTTTATTCACTGGATTTTTAAAAATTTATTACCTTTGATGCTTTCTTCTGATCTTTTTGGTCAATAATCTCGGCAGGCAAAATTGTCTACTGTACTCCTCGTCTGCAGCTAGTCTATAATTGATGGTCCTTATTACGAGTATGAGGATCAGAGGATGGAAGATACTTTGGGTTAGGGTTAGGATAAACATTTTGAGAACTGTTATCTATTCTTCTTCTTTCTTCTGGTGTTACTCACCTGAAAATTGTTAGTGAAAAAATACCACGGATACACATTTCAAGGGAAACTATTTCGTAAACAATGGCCACACGTATTTAAGAAAGCTTGTAATAAACTTCATGAGACAGTGGGGAAAAGACCTGTTAGCGTGGAAAAAGTTTGGTCGCGCATTCCGCGCCCTCCCGTGACTCTGGCTGAGCACCGATTCCACCGCATTTCAGCCGAGCCCTAAATCCAGAGTCATCAAGAATAGGCATTGCAGCAAGAGAAAGCAACACGGGCTTCGGAATCCAGCACAACTTATTCTAAATGAACGAATTTAAAAGAGACACTTCGAAATTCCACTCCCAATTACCCCACTGTCGTCCTCCCACCGGCATGCCTCGCCAACCCTGCCAACTCCCCTCCCTGTCCATACGAAACTAAGACCTTTCCCCACCCCTGGCGTGAACCAGGAAGCAAAGCTCTTGCGTTACTCCAACGCAATATCCCCTCAACCTTGAAACTTTAAGATGTGTGGACTCCAACTTCCAGAATTCCCTAACCAGCATGCTGTCTGGGGAGTTCTGGGAGTTGGAGTCCACACATCTTAAAGTTGCCAAGGTTGACAAACGCTACTCTAACATTCCCTTTCTATGGTCACGCCGAGGAAGGTGGGGGGGGGAGAGCTGTGTTGCGCTGCGCTTGCGCGTTGCATAATTTCCTGAGTGGTTGGCGGCCGCGGCCATTTTGTGGACCCTTTTATTCAACCCCCCCTTCCCGCTGTAGCTATCCATTAAATCCTACCTTGGGGGCTGCCGAGGCCGAAGAAAAACGAGAGGTCTTAGGCGGCTCTCTTTTTTCAATCGTGTCTCGGAGCCTCCCTACATTTTTTCCGGTCGGTGCAGCATCCTGGCTCTGTCTGGGAGCGGCTTTCCTGTAGCGTGATGGAAGACGACGGGCAGCCCAAAACCCTGTAAGTGGGACGGGGATGGGGTGGCTGCAGGGTGGGTGGGTTAAGAAGCGGTGACAGGAGGGGATCTTCAGGCTGGATTCTCTGAAAGAGCGTTTGGAGGGAAAAGGGTCAAGAAAGCGGGACGGGGGGATAGAGGGGAAGCGCGGCGCGAGAAGAAAATGAAGACGAGACGAAATATATTTCGCCTCAATTTACGGGGAAGAAACAGGTTACAGAGGAGTTGAAGATTCCTATCTCCCACAAAATGTCGTGGGGCTGGGTGATAAATTGTGCGGGCTATAAACCTAGAGTAGAGTCGGAGGGGGTGTTCTTTGTACCTGGGAGGTTTGTGGAAAGTTTTTGTCTTTTTAAAAAATGTGTAGGTGAGTAGTTTAGTCTCAAACTGCACCGGCGTTGTATTAAATAATGTTGGCATGCATGGAACCTAGTAAGCCTTTTCTGTGGGATTGTTACCGTGAGGGTCATTGCCTTTTGCCAGTTGGCAGGGCTTGCCATATGCTGTAGATTTGGCGTTCCCTCGGGCAGTAGAAACTTTTGGAAAGTAATATTGATTCACAATGAGGGACCTCTATAAGGTAGGAAATATATTGCCAGTTGAATAAAGCAGGGGAAAGACCAGAAGATAATTGATGTAACTGTTGGTATGTATGAATGTATTTATTTAAATAAAGATTTATAAGGCTGCACAACTCAGTGTGACTCTGGGCAATACACAACATAACATATCATCATCATCTAACAAAAAGCAACCAATATATAAATACAAAATCTAAAATGTACAGTATGGCAACCAAGCACAGACCAAAATAAACATCGGGGGGGGGGGCTCCCACTCAACTGACCCCTAATGCTTGGGGATGAGCCAGGTCTTAAGAACTTTCCTAAAGGCAAGAAGTGTTGGGGGCCTGTCTTATATCCATTGGGGATCATTCCAGAGAGCAGGGGCAACCACAGAAGAGGCATGCTTCCTAGGTCGCATAAGATGACAACTTAAAAGAAGGAACCTGGAACATGCCCTCCCTGTGGGACGGGTAGATGTTCTTGGTAGAAGGCAGTCCCTCAAGTAATGTTGGGGAGATAATATTTGATGATGATGTATTGGCTAAGATGGCACAGTTTTGAATTCAGAAAGTTTGAACAATATGGCAAGTCAAAGGAAGATAACGTAGAAGTAGGTTGCAAAATAAACCACTTTGCAAGTGAAAATTGGAGGTTCTTAGTTGAAGGAGAATATGCTCAACAAAAACATTACAATGTAAAATGTGTTCCAGATAGTAAGAAAAGTAAAAAGTGATAGTAGCCATGGTTCATCACATGAAAAAAAAAATTCAAAATCCATAGAGAGCATATTTTTGGGACCAACTGAAGATTTACAAAATAATAAAAACTTTTGAATTTTATTGGATTAGATGATAGGGACTAGGAGAAAGGGGGAAATATGTAGTTGATTTTAAGCTATTTTTGTTCTGGGTTACATGCTTAGATGGAGCAATGGAGAGCCTCCAGACAAAATCAGATGCAGAACAGCATTAGGTTGGGGAGAAACATAAAAGTGTGTGAGTTCTCTAAGGAAATATTTATTTATTTTATTTAAGTTTTATCCCGCCTTTATTATTTTTTTTATTAATAACTCAAGGCAGTGAACATACCTAATACTCCTTCCTCCTCCTATTTTCCCCACAACAGCAACCCTGTGAGGTGAGTTGGGCTGAGAGAGAGAGACTGGCCCAAGGTCGCCCAGCCGTCTTTCACACCTAAGGCGGGACTAGAACTCACAGCCTCCTGGTTTCTAGCCCGTTGCCTTAACCACTAGACCAAACTGGCCAAATTTAGCTGTTAAAATTAGAACTGTTCTCCATGTTATGTAACATACACAGATTCTTAGCTGATGAGAGACACAAGAGAATTCAACATGGTAGTATTTATTATTAACAAAACTGATGGAATTTTATCTGTGTTACTAGTATGCGTTGTTGAAATGTATAAACTGCACATTATTTGTCTATCAAATCTCCTCTCCATTCTTCCTACAGAATAAGTACTGCTATTTCTAAACAGATTAAGTTTATAGTAATACACAGAATACTGTTACAATTGTACAAACCAAGTAACCAATTTCATTCAAGCAGTAGTGTTCAATTCCTTGTTTTTTAGTAGAATAAAAAAATGGAGAAAATTGAATTTTATATAAATGACTTCACTGCATTTCTACTTAATTATTCCAAGAAAGCATAATAGTTGATATGAAGGATAAAATAATGTGCTGTGCATGGACCGATGGTCCGGGCATAAACTCAAATACCAGTTTCAGATGTTTTGTTCTGATATGATCCAAAATGCAGCTGTTCCAGATAGAAAAAGTGTTTTGGATGTTCCATTCTGTTTTAGCTGCTGTGGTTGTTGTCTTGTTTCTTACAATTGGGATATTTTCAGTTGAATTCTTGTGTCAGAGCCAGTATAGAAGGAAGACTAGTCACATTCCTATTGCTGGAAGGGGAGGGATATGGGGGAAGGATTTTGAGCAAAGCAGCAGGCATTTAAGGTGCTCATGTCACAGTGAGAAAGCCATTTTGGATCTAGCTAGCAATGGAGAAAGACTGACTGGAATCTTGAAAGCAAACTACAAGGGGCCTGGACTACTCAGCTGATGATTAGTGCTTCTACGGATGGTGACTGATGATAAGTAACTGGTTGTTCTCTGCCTGTATCTGAGACAACCTCCACAACCTTTTCCAGCTTAGTTTCACATTTGATTCACTGTAGTGGTGGTGGTGGTTTTAGTTAGAAACAGAAAGGCATTTCCTCATTCCCTTGCTTTTCAAAACAGACCCCTTTTGAATTAAAAAGAACATTAATACTCCAGAGCAGATTATGTGGTAACACCCCATCACTGATACTTGGACACTGAGTTGGTGTAGCAATTTACCTTCCTTAAAATAATCCTCTCCTTCCCCTGATGGACTTCCCCAACCTGTTACTAGGGATGGCAGAGAGCTGTCCTTTTACTTCAGTCTCCATACCTCTGGCAGAAACTCACCTACTGCCCAGAGATGGCCAGTGGCTTATTTATCTGTAAGATATCAACTTACTTGGGTTACACTAAGTACTTACTCAGTTACATTCATACATTGGAGCAAGTGATAGTGTGACAAGTCCCTTGCTCAAAGATCTATGAGGCTCACCTAGTTGTCCCTATTAATTCCTGAGTATTACTGAGACTCACTTTGGAAGAGACTCCACATGGGCTTATTTAGTTCCTACACTCACTGAGTTCCAGTAGGATTCATCACTCCTCCAGTGGCTCCCCACTCATCCTCAACCCCACTGTCTTAGCCAACTTCATGCATGTCCAGTAATGATGTTCCTGGATCCAGTGCCTGACCCAGTTGGGTCAAATGGTACACTAACTGCAAGGACTTGTAGACTCATCATACATACATATGTAGCATGGAGGTGATGCTCTGGCCAGCAGACCTGTAGAAGAAAAAGACTATATTCATAATGCCATTACCTGACTGGTAAACTACTGTCTTTTTTGTAGCAAAGCTGGATTTTGTGTTGGTGGGTTATTCTATCTATCCATTCATCCATCCATCCAATTTGTCCCCGCCCATCTCCTCCCTTTGGGGGACTCTGGGCAGTTTACAGTAATCAATTAAAACAATAAAATCCACAATATAAAATTACAATAATAAATAATATAAATAAGAGTAAAGAATAAATGTATGTGGCCTTAATAAGTAAATTTAAACAAACAAAAACAATGCTAGAGGTGACGTGTGTGCTTATGCATGTGCTTGCACTACGTTGCTTAAATTCACACACAAGTGATGTAAGTACAAAAAGTACCAGTACATGTTGGTTTGTTTGATCTGTTGTTTAGGGGTATGTGCTCAGTGCAGTGTATATGCACTTGACTCCTGATGGTATTGTGATTCAGGATGTTTTAATATACGTAATGAATGTTTTCATCTTCAAAGGCGCTCTGAAAGTTCCACAGTCAACAAGAACATGTAGAAAGTGCACATACCCAGCTAAACTCAGTAAGTCATCAGTGTTTTTTTACCAAAAAATTCTATGCTGATGGCTTGCTTTCATTGTGTTGGTTCTTTTATATTTTTTGACTGTGAGTGCATTTGAAAAGCAAAGAGTATCTGCTAAGTTGGCTAGTGGAGTTTTTGCATTAGTGTTATCATTCATACTTGTTGTACTGCATTGCATTATCTTGTGCCCTTTTGTTTATGGAGAGTACATTTCAGTATGCAAAAATAATTTATGCAGGTTAGTTTGCTAAGCTTAGATGTCTGAACGTACTTCAGTTCATGCTCTTGGTTCAGTCTATGGTACATTTTGTTGCAAAGGCATTTTTGAACTTGTTGATTTTTGACCTGTTTGCTGCAGTTTTTTTTTAGCACTTCAAGCGTAAAAAGAAGAGTTGTTTTACTGAGAAGCATATATGACCCATGAATAATCTTTTGTTCTGTGTACCACTGAGTATTGTAAATGTAATGTACTATGTAGTATAAATGTATTTATAGAATGTAAATGCTGGCAGTTGGGTAGGAGGGGATATTTTGTGCTTCTCAAAGTAAAGCCCCTGGGGAAAAAAATGATAAAAGCTTTTTGTATTGGAATGAAAACACTCCATGTTCTTGACAAAGTTAAGAACAAAGTTAGTTTTTGGTATAACAATAGAAATTTAGAAGCAGAAGTTTATTTTAAATTTTTTATTTAAAAAACCCCCCAGCTTTAATGGATTGATTGGAGTTAATTTATTTATTTTTTCCTAAGGATGTCCTCCTTTCCTGGATGAGTTAATTAATTGAAAGGGCTGTGTCTTATGTGAGAGATCAAAAGCACAGAACCATCTTCCTTATGCTCCTTTCAGTTAAAATACTTATACCCCTCTGGCAAATGACTGCTCCAGATTTCAAGGAAGGCTAGGCCATATTTGGGCTGAAATGTGGATGCCCGCTAGTTGGTAGCAAAAATTAAACTAACCAGCTAAGGCTGGGTAAATTTCACTAGAGCTGTTCAATTGTGGGAATGCATATGAACCATCTGTTTCAAATCCTTATGACAGCCACATGGCTGTGCACGTACGCATATGCAGACATAGCCAGGGAGCAGTATACATAGCAACTGCAAGCCTGGAAAAAGATGTGGCTGCTTCAGTGATTCAAGGCAGGCATTTCTTATACACTCGTACACATTGATAAGGGCTTGTAGGATTTTCACAGTCCTAATATTGACCACTCCTGTCCTGATTTATGTCCTTGGAAGTGAAAGACTACTTTTATTGTAGAAGATATTCTTTGACTGTTCTTACAGACTACAACTTCAAAATAATCTTTGCAATTCAGCAAAATATAATTCAGTTTCTTTCAGAGTGAGTTGAGAATTGAATTTAGTATTTTCTCTTTTATTCTAAATGTATGATTCAGCTTCAGGAGTTCATCCAGATTAGTTCTGGATATCTGTCTCCCCTTTTCACCTCTTTCCCCAAAAGTACTAGCATTGCCTATGCGATCATGGACTTTTAAGCGCTTTGGGAGTATTCCGAGCACAAAATAGAATTTTTACACCGGAGTTGAACAATATTGGGGAAGGCAGTCTTTTAAGTATTTGAGTCTTAAGCAATTTGGGGTTTTATAATGTCAGCTTAAATTGTGCTTGGTATTCATCAAGCAGCCAGTGCAGTATTTTCTGGACAGGGAATTTGTAGTCCAGTTAGATCCGAACCAACATCATCTAGCTTACAACACTTGCTATGTTTGAGTCTTTGATGTTAATTGTCCAGCTGCACCAATGGTCAGCCTATTTTCCCCATTTTTTTTCCCTAGATGAAAATTTTAAAAGCTCTTTTTGCTACAGTCTGGTAATTTTTTTTTCCTGTTCTTCAGTTCCTTCAATTTTAAGAAAACATGTCTTAGTTCAAGAAACAGCTTTATGTATCTATTTGTGCTTTTTTCAGCACTCTAATTTTCAGTCTAGATGAAATGAAGCTTGAAATAACCAGGCTTTGCAATCCTTTCTTCATCTAAATTTCCTTGCCAGATTTCACCAAATGTGCATTAGTGAGTCTTGCAGTTGCAGTTTGGCTTCGTCACACTTGGACAGTTCACTGAATTCTAAGTTTATAGAAAACATTCTTACCATTTTAAATAGTGCCATCTAGTTAGACTCAGGCTAAGTATGTGACTAATCTTGAAAACTGATCAACTAATCATAATAATATAATAAAAGTATAATAATAAAGGCTGTAGTTCTCCAATTATTTCAGTTCATGTTTTGAAATAATTTTTAAAATCTATTTGTCCTAAAATAACTTTAAAAGTAATGAGTATTTAAAAATTTTAACATAGAATTAATATATGATTTCTTTAAAATGCTAAAGAAAATCAGTGAAGCTTAATAAAGCACATCTTGTTTGCCTAACATTCTCAAATATTCTGAAATAGTAAAACAGCAGCAGGCATTTTAAAAATTCAGAGTTAAAGATTAACAGGATAAAGTATCCTTTGAGTTGAGCTTGACTTCTACTGGCTACATGAGCATGTAGTTTTCTTGGCAATATATGGAAATAGTTTGCTATTTTTTTCCCCAAATGTTTATTTTTACTTCCCAGTTTAGCCTGCAGGCCTAAGATTTCCTAGTGGTCTCCCATCCAAATAGGTCTGCCCTTGCTTAACCTTATCTGAGATCAGCGAGTGTTACTAACTGTTGCCACTTGCTGTGGATTATATTGAAAATATTTTGTCTAGCACTAGAGTTAGCATTAGTTTCTAGAAGATACAGTCATTTATAAAACTTTCCAAATTCAAAAGAATTTGAGCTTGAAACAAGCTATACTAATCTCTCAGGAAATGTTCTGATGCCATTCTGATCCTATCAGAAGTGTGCCAGTCAAAATGTTTTAAATTTGAAATTTTTTGCACACTTGTTAGATACCCCCAGTTGGGAAAAGCTGAAGAATGTTGGAAATGCTTAAACATAAGAAAAAAACACAGTGCATGTATATCTGGGAGAAAAGGAAGTGTTGAGTGTTGAGATCAACGTTAGAAATTATACTTGCATCCAGATATTTACCTAAGGGATCATGAGTAAAAGTTACGATATTTTTGTTAATAGTACAGTTGAACCAACCTCAATCTGATTTGAACTATTGTCAGAAGGATAGCCACACTTAACTGTTATGTCCAAAAAAAAAAGTTTTGTGATTAAAGCCTCAGATAATTAATGCAGCATAAGTTTCATGGACATGAGTCCACAGAATCTGATAAAGCAGACCTTAGACTATAGATGTGAAAGTGTAATAGATTTATCATTCATCATTCCACAACCATCTTTTTAATCTGACTTGAGTGAAGCATAAGAAAATGGGTTGTTGTAGAGTAGTAGTTGACTTGAATTGGGGAGATCTAGATTCAAGTCCCCATTGACCATAGTTTTCTGGGCCAGTCAGCCACCCCACCTCATGGAGTTTTTCTAGGAAATCCCCTAAAATTAGGAAAGACCCTCCTGTCTTAAGCAGTTAGAAAAGAATGCGAGCTATAAATGTAGTAATTAATAGATAAGCAAATCTGTGGCCAAATAGTTTCCAAATATTAGTCTTCTGTGAATAGACATATTGATGATAAAGTTCAATAACTTATGTTCAGTGTGGTCTTGAAAGAAAGATTTACCCTATGGAATAATGATTTTGATTTTTCAAGTTTGAGGGGAAATTTCAAATACTGAGATTTTAATCACCTCATCAAAACAATGCTGGGAAGCACTGAACTGCAGTTCTTCTCTCTTGAATAATTTTTCCCCATTCTGTTTAAAATTCAGGTGCAGTTAGCATTTAAGCATAATTAATATTCCTGCTGATGAACACCTTAATGATAATTAAATTAGGAAAGGGGAGAACTTGGAGGTCTTCCAAGGTTAAGAGATTCCGTAATAACTATTTTTAGAAGTTTATTCAAGTTTACTGATCACTTTGGAAGAAAGCTATTTTAATTATGGGTATATATTTATTCTTAGCCCTTTGTAGAAATTATGGTAGTTAATGGAGCATGCAAATAACAGTCAGTCCATCTCTATGAGTTGCTTTGCCTTGCAGTAGTGGGTTGGTGTACCATGCTAATGAGCTGAGGAGGAGCTAGATGGCCTCGGTTGGTTACTGTTCCTTGTCAGCAGTTGCTCAGTGAAGCAGTGGGGCCAATCTGCTGATTAGAAGTAGTTCACTAATTTAGGAGTGTGTTTCACTTGATTCTCCAAACGAGGTGATTCTTCAAAAATCTGCAAAGGATTAGTAATTAACATAGGCCTAAATAAGATGTGAGCCAGTTTGCTGTAGTGGTTAAGGCATCAGGCTAGAAACCAGGACACTGTGAGTTCTAGTTCCACCTTAGGCACAAAGCTGGCTGGGTGACCTTGGGCCAGTCACTTTCTCTCAACCCTAGGAAAGAGGCAATGGCAAACCACTTCTGAAAAAAACTTGCCAAGAAAACTGCAGGGACTAGTCCAGGTAGTCTCTAAGAATCAGAAACGGTTGAACAGATTAAAAAAAAAAAGATGTAAGCACAGAGCAAAGATGGGCACCTTTCTTGTAACTGGATGTTACACAGAAGTCATGCAATACGATCCATGAAACTGTACCATGATATCACTGAACCAACACTTTTGTCCTGGGCAGTGGAGGTGAGGGCCTCTAAAGGGTAGAATGGATATTTTAAAGCAAGAAGCTTTATGACATTTATTTCATCCCAAAATTTTGGGGCCTGCCCACTATAGGAAGAGGTCTTGAATCTACGAAAGTTCTGCCTTCATAATTTTGGATTCCTAGCAGCTCCTGGCATAATTTTGGAACCCTGCACTTTTCTTGGCAGTATTTTTCAGAAGTGACTTGGCAGTTCTTTCTTCCTAGGAGTGAGAGAAGTGACTGCCCCATGGTAGATATAGCACTAGCACTCACTGTCTCCTGGTTTCTTGTCTAATACTTCAACCACTACCCCAAACTGACTTCACGCATAACACGCTGACAGATTATAATATAAACTCACTAGTCACTAATAACTGCAATCAGTATTTTGTAAACATTTAAATTTCTTTCCTTTTTTCTTCTGTGGAATTTGATATTGCAATGAAAAAAAAAAATTAGTAAAAAGAAAAGCTTTATACAAAAAGCATTTAGATTCCTTCCTCTGTTTCATTTTTTCCCCATTCTTTTCTCCTTCTCTGGATGCATTCTGAACTTATTTAAACTTTCATTGTTATTTTAAAATTAATTTTTTTATGAAGTTAACAATGATCATGGACCTCGTGCAGCCTGAAACTCAACAGTTATAATTTAAATCTTATTTGGATGGAGGAGAGAAATGAATTCAACCTGTTTTTTTTAGAGAGGGAATTTAAACCTGGTTTGGAGGGAGGAGGGAAATTAATTCCATCTATTTTGGAGAAAGGCACTCTTTCTTGCACTGGAGGCTTTGGGTCTAGAGTAGGTCAGCCTACCCATGCAGGGCTGCCTATCAGCTGTCCAGGGAAAAGGCACAAGCTCGTTGCTTCAGCTTAATAGCAGCAGCAGGATTGCCTGGTGTTGCTGCAGCGCACACTGAGAGGAACTTCTGTCATGTCCATGCCATGGCAGCGCCAAGCAATCCTCACTGCTGCAGTTAAGCTGAGGCAATGAACTTGTGCAGGATTCCTCACAAGTCACGAGCCCGGAGTTTTATGGTGGTTGGTGACTAAATTTATTATTTAGTTTTAAATTTTAATATCTATGTTTTATTGTATTTTTATTTTATTTTGTAAAATATTTCCCAATTGCATTTTAACCTGGTTCAGGCCGCACTCAGGAATGATGTGGGCTGCATGTGGCCCATGGGCCATGTGTTTGACACCTCTTTTTACAGAACAGACACAAGAATTCTAGCACTTGTTGGACTTTTATTTGTTTAGGTATAGTCAATTATTCTTCAGGAACTTTAAGGCAGTATTTCCCAAATCCTTAAATAAAATGATTAAACTGTGTGTGTGAAACTAATGCTTGGTTATCTAGTGAATTTTGTTGCTGACTGAAGATAACTGCTATATTGCCATACTGGTTATCATATGAATTAATGTTTAAAATACTTATTTTAAAGAAATAATAAATTTCTATTTCATTATACTAACAGCTTTATCCAAGACATGGGTGGGATACATTGTGCATCCTTGTTTTATACCTTGATTAGTTAATTGCATGTGATTTTTCACTGGCAAATGTTTATATTTAGTAATGTTTGGTAAAGGTATAATGAAGAGCTTTAGAATTAAAAGCTCTTTAATTAATGTTTTGGATTAACAGAGTGTTTGAAATTTATTTGTAAGTATTATGACATGTTTATAAAACTGAATTTTTGTCACTATAGAATATCCTTGGCAAGGCATAAATTGATGGAATTAATATTACCTTTTCTTTTTTATATCTAGCTATGTAGGAAATCTTTCCAGAGATGTGACCGAAGTCCTTATACTTCAATTATTCAGTCAAATTGGACCCTGCAAAAGCTGTAAAATGATAACAGAGGTAATATGTTCTCACAGTCTAATTTATATGAAATATAACTTAACTTTTAACATGAAAGCAGTTACTAATTCTGCTACTTCAAAAATTTCTACTAGGATTGGAGCACTTACATTTGCCTGTTCAGAAATAAGCCAGTTTAATTTAGAAGGACTCCTATGTGAGCATGACTAGAATTATAGTCTCAATTAATTTAACTGACAATTTTTGATCAACAAGAAAAAGGTATCTTGTCATACATCTTAAAGTAAATTACGTTTGTTGACTCTTCTCAGGCGCCAGAAAGATTGCTTCTGTCTCTTATAAAATATATGCTTAGTTTAACTATAATTATACTCTTGTATATTACTCACTCTTAACCTTACTTATAACTTATTTATAACTTTGATTGCAGCATTTTCCTTCTTTGGGACAGAAAAAAATTAAAGAATCTAAGCAATTTCTATTTAGAAACTGTAAATATTAGTCATTACATAGAAGAGCATTTGTGTTTCATGTATGGTTGTTAGGCATCCTTATTTGAATTATTCATATCTTGTTAATAGTTTCAGATGAACATCACAATAAAACATGATTTATTAGGATTTAGCTTTGCCTTTCTGAAGATTCATGCATAGCCAAAATATTTCCTTTCAGAGAGGTCAGATCTTCAGAAACAAAGAACCAATATTATGAATTTGAAAGACTGTTGAAATTGACCTGACTGTGGGATTCATTTAGTAATTTTTAGCAAGTTGTATCTTTCATCATAATACTTAGCATATCATAAAAAGAACAGTTTATTTTGATATTGCTGAAAAGATAGAATATGGATTTTAAAGCCCACTGCATAAATATCTACATAAATGATGGAAATTAGCATTTTCAGTAGCAAAGATTTACAATCTGCTTTTTTTCTTTCCTTTTTTTCTTCCTTTATGGAATGCTGATTTTGTGGGAATATATGGCCATTTGAAATTAGGTTCTTTTGAATTGCTAAGAAACTAGGGCTTTAAAATCTAGGAGCTGCATGATATTCCTCCTTTCTGATTTTAGTAGCTGTAAAGAAGGGTTCTATTCCAAGCATTGGAACATTTTTTTTAAATCATGAAGGCCTGTTTTCCCTAATAATGTTTAATTATGTAATATTTAATATTATGAACTGAATATTTATAAATGTATTGAAATTACAATGGACACAGTCCAATACTGATACTTGCAACTTAAATCAATTGAAAATAATGAGCTTGATAAACTTCTACTAGTTTATATCCATTGGCACATTCTCACATCAGCTGAAATCATAATGTTCACTTTGAGCTAAATGTGATGTCTGAACTCCCATGGCTTAAAAATTCTTGATGCAGGGACTGATGTATCCTTCTCTTCCTATATATATCTACACCCTAGAATTCAGACAATTTTTGTCAATTTCATTCTTAGTGTTGTACTTCCAATTCTATGTCATAACTCTTAAGTACACTTCAAGAGTTTTTTTTTCTATAGATCATTAACAGAAGCAAGGACATTCCTTCTAACTTACTTTTAATGCATCAAATGTAAATAACAAAAAGAACAGTTAAAATACAGTAACAGTGAACAACTGGAAGAGTTTTACCACAGTTTTCTCAATATTGATAAGAATCTGTCTTGTGTACATGGTAGATCAAAGGAAGGATATTCCTGATCTTAAGTCCAAATTCATATTCTGATTTTTTTTAATGGCAGTTTCAAGGGGCTTCATACATATTACAAGCACAGTCAGTACGTAGGCCTTTTATTTATTTCTTAGCAATTACCAGATACATGTAACTGGTAGAATTTATTTTGTATTTTTGTATTTATTTATTAAATGTAATATACCTACATGTGTAACCTGATTTATTAAAATATGAAGCTAAAAGGCAAATAATTTTAAATGACTTATTGCATTTTGCTGTAATTTTCTAATCCACATTCTTGCTTTTAATGCCCTGTAAAATCTGAAAAGATCACACACATCCTCCCAAATCTGGGCTTTGAAATTGGTAAGTACTCGGAGCTGAACATGCATGCAAAAGAAATGGCTCCAGTTATCATCAAGCCCTTTTCCCCTTCAAAACTTACATAATTCTATTTGCAAAGTTTACATGAAGGAATGAACAGTTTTTAAAGCATACATACTATATATATAACCTAACGTAGTAGATAGTAATCTTATCTCAAGAGCTTTCTGGATCCAGTTCTATAAAGGCTGGCAGCATTAGTTCTGACAGCTTCAACAGCTTATTTGTTGATAATTAATTCCAGTTATTGAGAGCCAGTTTGGTGTGGTGGTTAAAGCATCAGGCTAGAGACCATGAATTCTAGTCCTGCCTTAGGCACAAAGCCAGCTGGGTGACCTTGGGCCAGTCACTTTCTCTCAGCCCTAGGAATGGCAAACCACTTCTGAAAAGCCTTGCTAAGAAAACTGCAGGGACTTGTCCAGGCAGTGTCCAAGGATCGGACACGATTGAACTGATTAAAAAAAATCCAGTTAGGACCTCAAGTGCTCAAGACTTCTTTGTTCCAAGTGTGTAATCAGTCATGTTATCTGTAAATAGTGTTATATATTTGCAAGAAAGACTTGAATTGAACCTGCACTTTCATACATGATGGCCTCTAGATGGGGCAGAAAATGCAATTTTGGATGCTATAATTTGAGATATTCTTTTAACAGGGTAGACAACAATTCTTACAGCTGTTTTGTAAGCAATTAATAGTAATATTTTCTTTTCTAGCTTTAAGTAATATATTTTCCTGGATTTTCTTCTCAGCAACCCGATAGCAGAAGGGTCAACTCTTCTGTTGGATTTTCTGTTTTGCAGCATACAAGCAATGACCCTTATTGCTTTGTGGAATTTTATGAACACAGGGATGCAGCTGCTGCATTAGCTGCTATGAATGGGAGAAAAATTTTGGGAAAGGTACGTTACATTAAAAAAAAAAGCAAGAAAAAAGAATGACATGTAGCAAATTAAGTAAATAGGTTATTTATGATTCATGGCAAAGATTTTTGTCCCTGTTTTTAATTAGAAGTTCCTTGAAACAATGTTTCTATAAAGAGAAGGCACTCATTTTGTTGGAATTGAGCCTATACTGTCTCTTAGTTGATGTAAGAATTATGCCAGTACTGATTTTATTTTCATTATTTTCAGGAAGTAAAAGTTAACTGGGCAACAACACCAAGTAGCCAAAAAAAAGATACTTCAAGTAAGTAATATATTCTGAAACAATTCTATCTAAGCCAAGGACTCAGTTGAATTGCATTCATTGCTTTATTTTGGCAGTATAAGAAAGCTAAACTTTTCACTTATAGCAGTGCATTGTACTTTTTTCCTCCAGATCACTTTCATGTGTTTGTGGGAGATTTAAGTCCAGAAATAACAACAGAAGATATTAAATCAGCATTTGCTCCTTTTGGTAAAATATCGTAAGTACCTGTACTTTTACTTAAATCATTAATATGAAAAGAATAAAAATGCAAGATTCATTAAATCAGTGTCATTCGTTATGCGTAGAATTGTTTACATACTAGCAAGTGAATGGTGTAGAGTTATTTTATCCTTTTACTGCATTATATTATTCCACACAAGTATGAACGAGGTTTCTGCATCAGGTCTGTTGAATGCTGTGTGCTTTTCACGCTTGCAAATCAATATGTATTTTATGGGCTGGGATGTGTTGTGGGCAAATGAAAGCAAACCTGTTGATTCTTGTGGCTCATAGAAGGTTATCTGATAGAAGATGGAAGTATCTGATAATTATATAGGTAGTGTTGGACTGTGCGTAAGTTAATATAGCCAGTTGTAAAACTTCATTGATTGCATTTTTGAAATGTAGCATTAAATTTAGGATTTTTGAATTTAACAATTAAAATTCATATCTTTTGATAAGCTTTTAAGTACAGCAGCCTTGTTGTAATGATGCATTAATTATGCCAGTCAAAAAATATATTTCTCTGTTGATGGTAGAACATTGGGACTAAATTTCCAAATATCTATAGCTTTGTAAATGAACATTTTAAACTTTGCAAGTGTTCTTTTAAGTGCTATAGCATGTGTGTTTCTTTTGTTATTTAATCTAGTTTCTTGAAAAACTTTCTTCTATTGTTTTCTTTGTCTTTTTAACAACATCAAAACAAAACCTGAACATCTTGTGTTACTTTACAGGAATATATTTCTGCTATAAAACCTATTTTCTCTGTTTTCTCATATTTTCAAATGCAACAAAATCTTATTTTGTCTGTTTGATTTACTTTGCTTTTTATCTCAATGTGGTAAGTACAGGTACTGTTTGCAAGCCAATATTAAAAGATTTAATACAGGTTGCTATTTCTCAATCTTGATTTATACCTGAGACCTGCAGTTTTTCTAAAGTCCAAGTCACAATTAAAAGTAATAGCATTCTGATTATTTTGCAGAATTGCTCATAAGAATGGACAGGATCTTGAAGCTAACTGCAAGGAACTGTGCACACTGGAACTCAGTTGTAGATTTTTTTCTCATTTCTATTTATTCTTATTATACATTATTTATATATACATATCTTAGTATTTACATTTTAACATTCTATATTCAGTGCAGTTCTATATTTCCAATCATTTTAACTTACTCACTAAAATTTATGTGTAAAATTTGTTGTTTTCATATTGGTGAACTTAGCATTGTTGTTAGTTATATTCTCCTTTCTTAAATTTCTGAAAATGTCAATTTTTCAAAATTTACAGCTGCCCAAACTCCAAAATGATGGTAGAGAATTGACCAAGAAAAATAAAGAAATCTGTTAACAGGCCATGTATGCCTTTTAATTCCTATTTTTTTCCTCTTTTTCAATTTTTTAATATTTCATATTTTATATCACTAGGAAGAGGGCATTTATTTAGAAAATGCATGGTAAACATAGTTAGAAATGTTACAGTAATTTATAGATCAGTAAACCTTAGAAGACCCTAGTCAATAGATAATTAGAAAAGGAAACTCTCTGTTCCTTTTAAAATTTCAAATTTGAACAATTTAGTTGTAGAAGGTGCAGGATATATGGATAGGTTGCATGTTTATTACATGTTATTTTTTATTTTTGTCCTACTGCTTTTTTCTAACAGGTAAAGAAGTGTTAGGGAGAATTAGGAATGGTTATAGATAGGGGTTACTGAGTTTATAATAGGGAAAAATATGCTCACAATACAGTGTGTGTGGTTCCTTTTAGTTTTTATTTTGAATATCTGTAATATTTTCCTCATATAACTGTGCTTCTCTTCCCAGGGATGCACGGGTAGTTAAAGATATGACAACAGGAAAATCAAAAGGATATGGTTTTGTATCATTTTATAATAAATTGGTGAGTACATTAAAATATTAATCATTGCTTCACATTTTGTGAGCCTAAGTTAGTAAAATAAAAATATATGGAGGATGCAATACAAGCAGGCAAACATTTCCAGGATGCCAGTGCATAGCCCTCTTCTATAATCCATTGGTTGTGTGAAGGGCAGAATTTTTTATAGCTGTATTTATGTGGTTCAGGAATGCCATGATGATCCTTTAGACAAGAGACAAAAAATATCCCTGTTTTTAATTTTACTAGTAAACTGAATATTTTTTGCAGTGGCTTGGAGCCAACATGGCAGATACTTCTTATGCAAGTGAGGAGAGTTATACTGGGATATAATAATGGTATACTGTCAGTCTCTACCTAAAAGTGTCTTAAACACATTCAGAGTTCTCCAAATGTGAGGTGGAATATCTGTGGCCTTCCAGATGTTGCTGAACTACAATTCTCAGCAGCCCCACTAAGTATGGCCGATAGTGAGAGCTATTGGAAGCTGAAATTCAGCAGCATCTGGAGACCACAGGTCCTGTCTTCTTCATTTAATGTATTAATTCCCTTACATTAATTTTTCAGAAAAGCCATTCATACTTGAACTGGTAATTTTTATATTTTCAGTGCAAAAGACAAAATAGAATGTATATTTTAATTCTCTAATTTCAACAGTTGTGACTAATTTCTCTCCATATATTTTTTTATCAGGATGCAGAAAATGCAATTGTGCATATGGGAGGCCAGTGGTTAGGAGGTCGTCAGATCAGAACTAACTGGGCAACACGAAAACCACCTGCCCCTAAAAGTACACAAGAAAGTAAGTGAATTTGTGAATTTGGGCAAGGATGAAATTCCATTTTTTAATTATATTAACAGAATTATTTATTTTATTTGTTATTTTATTAGTCAAATTTATATAGCCACCCATCTCATGGGAAGTGACTCTAATAGATTTCTAATCAATTACTTCTGTCTGTATAGATTTTTGACAGCAACATTGACTATGGATGTTTAACATTTTATATCTCTTCTTGATATTACAAATGTATGTACAGTTCCATAGATGGTTTTTGTAATATTTGTTCTTATGCATATATTGTTTGTTTGTTTGAATTTATATGCTTGCCCATCTCATTACTGTGACTCTGAGCAGCTAACAAGAAATTAAAACCAGAAAACAAATCAATTAAAAAAAGGAATTACAACCCCAATCAATTAATATATCATGTGTCAGAGATCTAAACAGATATCTTCTTCTTGCAATCAGTAAGAAACAAAAATTAACCAACCAACAGGGCTCACCTAACACCCCAGCCCAAACACCTGAGGAACAACCAGGTGCTTAGTTTAGCTTAGTGCTTTACAAAAGGCTGTTTAGATATCTGGGGGGATGCTCCTACACAGGCCTGCTGCCAGGAAAGGGAAGGGACCCACAAGATGACAATACTTAATGAAAGGGACCCAAAGGATGCCCAACTTGTTGATTCTGGCGGGGCATGGAGAGACAAAGACAAGTGATCCAAACAGTAACCTGGCCCTAACTCCTGTAAGTAAAAACCAGTACCTTGAATTACAACCAGAAGTTACCATGAGTAGGGCCTCCCAGTTCAGAAATGGACACAATTGACACACAAGATAAACTTGTGCAAACACCATCCTAGCCATCACTGCCACCTGCTCCTTGAGTAGAAGTTGTGAGTCCATGAGGATCTCCAAGTTGCACACCAATTGTGAGGAATACAACTCCATTCAGAGTTAAAGAAGAAAAGTCTCCTGATCTGAGAGACCCCCCAAACCATTCAGTTTTGCCAAAGCCTGTTCTTCCTGATCCAGACCCCCACAACCTCCAGACACCAGGAAATGTAATGGTATGTGGGGATGTAATGGTATGTGGAAAAGACCTTGGGAGACACGGCCCAGAGATGCTACCTAGGGAATGGTCCGATAAGAAACAGCATAGTCCACAGCTAGATAGTGAGCGGGGCTAGAGGCTCAGAAGAGACCCTCCCTAATTTCTTGGGGATAAAGGAGATGGGAGGAGAATTGTGCTTTCAGACTTGCAGGATTCTGTTAATGTAATCTTACAATAAAGTAGAATTAGCTGATCTGGTTGTCTTTCCTGTCTGGTCTACCTGGTAAGGCTGACAGGAAATAACCTTGATGGCATCACTTGGCCAATCTTGGACAGAGATATATATTGGCTATCATCAGCATACTAATGGTACCTCACCCCGTGTTGATGGACTTGATCTACATAAAGCTGCTGGGTGAGATGTTAGATAGGAACAAGGAAAGGATAGAGCCCTGAGGTCCCCCTCAAAGCAGAGGTCTTGGGCTTGATCTCTCTCTCCTTGCCCCCCCCCCCCCCACATGCACACTGACTGGAACCAGTCCTGGAGAAATTACACTGCCCCCATCCCAGTATTGCCAAAGGTCACCAACAAGTGTGACCAGTGCCATCTCATTGCTATAACCAGATCTGAACCCCAACTGAAAAGGGTCTAAATAATCCACTTCTTCCAGGGCCCTCTGAGCTGCAAGCTGGCCATCTTTTCAGTGACCTTCCCTAAAAAAGGAAAGATGGAGGCTGGGTAAAAATTGTCTTCTTTCAAAGCTGGTGTAACCACTGTTGCATTAACTACCAGTTGGACTTAACTGCCTCACTTTCTGGAGGCCTTGACCAAGCAGAAGAGACATGGATCAAAAATACAGGTGGCCCAGCTTGCAGCTTCAAGGATCCTGATCGCTTTATCAGGATTAACAGATTCATACTCCTCTCAGATAACTAGGCAAGACCATCCTCAAGCAGCTCCATAGACCTGTACAGCTAGAGTCCAACTCCAAGTGAAACCAAGCAACTTCATCTGACAGGTGCCTAGAATAGTCTTCATAATGACTCTGCAAACATTTCCCTGGTTCTTCCTTACCCAAGATGGACTGAGTCACTTTAAATAGGGCTGCTAGCCCCCCATCTACATGACAAGGGAAACCTCACCCCCCCTTTTGGCCACCCTTATTGCCATGAGATAATGCTTAAGAAAGGCTCTTACTCCTCAGCTGGGTTCACTCTTGATTTTGTTGTTCCTTATGCTGTCTTCAAAAGTTTTTAGTGTTTTGTTAATACATATACTTAAAACAATGTTACTTAGGAAAACTGAATACACTACCAAATGATGATTTGATGTCTTAGAAAAGTGTTAAATTTAGGGACTTTCTAGCTTACATGGTTACATACAAATATAGTAGGCAGCTCTCCTTATAAGTAAATTCTAGTATCATACAATAAAATTATACTCTTATTGTATATTATTCTTTACTATATTGTGACATGTTGTACATTCACTAAATGAAAATAACTGAAAAAAAAGTTATTGAAAGCATTGTATCTTGTAGACAACACAAAACAACTGAGATTTGAGGATGTAGTAAATCAGTCAAGCCCCAAAAACTGTACTGTCTATTGTGGAGGAATTGCCTCTGGATTAACAGGTAGGAATCACATTTATCTTTGCACATTTTTTAGTGAACCACTGAATACTCACATGACTAACACAAGTGTTGCTGTTGTTAGATCAGTTGATGAGACAGACATTCTCACCTTTTGGGCAAATTATGGAAACAAGAGCTTTTCCAGTTAAAGGCTATTCTTTTGTAAGGTAAGAGAATTATTATTATTTGCTCTGACCATGGTACCATGTTGGCAACAACCAAACTACATTTTAGCCATTACAGCAATACATCTAGATTACTTTTGATCATAATAATATCTATATGACATCAAAAATTATGCCAGACATTTCTTGTTTTCGGGTTTTTTTCCCTTCCATCCTTTTATTTTTCTTTTAAGTTTGTGTCTTTGTAGGTTATAAGCTTGAGGCCAGGAACTGTCCCATTTGTTCATCTGTAAACCACTCTGGTAGCTTCTGGCTAAAATATGGGGTAGAAATATTTTAAATAAAGTATTTACAGAATAAAGTATGGAAAATATTACCCAAAATTGTATATGTTAGAAAGAAAGGGAAGTGGAGCCTTAAAATAAATTATGAAATTATATTAAGTTGTCAAAGTAAATGGTATACCTAATTTTGTTTTCAAGAATTTAAATACATTGATTCCTTAAAGACTGAATCTAGTCTCACTGGATGATTACTCACAGATAACTACATTTATTGAATCAATTATCTTCTTCACTGTTGAAATTTACTTTGTATATTCCTCAGGAAAGGACACATTTGTGTTAAGTTCCATGAATGTTGATATATCAGGTTTGGTGATAAATGCTTGGCTGATAGCCTTTTACTGTGTCTTCCCCTGTGTATTTTCTCCTGATAAAGTAAACTATATTGATAAATGAATTGTTTCATTCTTATGAGACTAGTCCTACAGCATTTTAAACAGGACTTAGGTAGTAACATTTCACTTCATACCCATGTTTTTTCCTCAGGTTTTCAACTCATGAAAGTGCAGCACATGCTATTGTTTCAGTCAATGGAACTACAATTGAAGGGCATGTTGTTAAATGCTACTGGGGTAAAGAATCACCAGATACAACAAAAAATTTCCAGCAGGTAATTGTTGGGTTAGTAATAGAATGTTGTGTTTCCTGTATCCTCTGTGTGCATTTGTCCAAATCAGTGAAATCAGTGCATGGAATCCGATACACTAAAATCCTTCATGGAATTTAATTTTTGACATAGAACTTACTACTTTTAGCTTTTTCTCCATTTTTCTAGTAAGCACAAATTAATTTATATTAAATCTTTTTGTATATCTAAAACAATAATTTTAAATCCATAGGTGGATTACAGTCAATGGGGGCAATGGAGTCAAGTTTATGGGAATCCGCAGCAGTATGGGCAATATATGACAAATGGATGGCAAGTGCCATCTTATGGAATGTATGGTCAAGCATGGAATCAACAAGGGTTTGGTGTTGAGTAAGTAGTTCAGTTTGGAAATTGGTACTTGCATATATAATTCTCCTGGGATGTGAACTCTGATTTTTGCTTATGCCTCATTTGGTATCATTATTCCTGGTTATGACAAATACTTGTTTTTCTTTCTAAAGTAAAGTTAACTTTCATCTAAGTATGAACTTTTGGAGGGAGACTGATATCGTAGTATTAATTATAATGCTGTGTGAATGAGCAGCAGTGAACCATAGATTTGCACACTCTGTAGGAATGCAACTGTAATCTAAATAAAATGAGTTTAACACACACAACATATTTTTCAATAAGTTGAATGAGTTGTGTTCTGTTGAACCAAAGATGAAAATGCAATCAGGACCACTTAAAATACCTGATTGCTAAAGTTTAATCTGGGTGTTTATAATTTGAATTGTCATAACTAAATTTGTTATAATGAAGTAAACATTTTGAATTGCATTTATCCCATTCTACCTTTCCTGTGGCGTACATGTAATAATTGTTTGTTAATTTTTACAATAACAGCACTCTTCAGATGAGATGCAAAGAATTGAATCCAAGTCTATACCTTGCCCAGTTTACCACTCTAGCTTTCAATTACTATTCTAAATAAATTGTTTTCCAAAAGCAATGGAAAAAAAATTCTAGCTAGCTAGTCTATTTTAAGAGGTAGTTCTGGGAAATGCTGAATAAATTCATTAATAAAAGTAATATTTCTGTTATGATTAAAGGAATGCAAGGGGTTAGTTTTCACCATCTAGCAGTGGATATTGTTTGTTTCTATTGTGGTTAAAAATGGAACAACTGCAAATAATTACAGTTTTCTTTTCCTCTTAAACTAGTCAAACACCATCTGCAACTTGGATGAGTGGATTTGCTGCTCAGCCTGCCCAGGGACAAGCTGCTCCTGTAATACCTAATCAGGCTGGCTATGGTATGGCAAGTTACCAAACACAGTGAGCTAGAACTCTACTTAGAAGTGTGATTGCAAGATAGGTTTCGATTCCCAGTGATTTTACGAAGCCTGAAATATAGACACTGGGGAGGGGAAGGGGAAGGGGGTAGAGTGGGTTGGGGGAGAGAGAGAGAAAGGATATTTATTTTGAAGAATGAAAATGTTTGGACCTTTAGCATAGCATTTGCTTTGATGAAGGACACAAATATCTTTCAGTTATGCCTTTTTAAGTTTTGTTCATGATGGATATGAACAGGTTTTCTTTATGTACAAAATTTAAAATAAAGTCACTGAAAACAATTCTGACTGCACAATTTGATATGTTGGGAAGAAATGCTTAACATTATGGCTCTTAGATCCATTCCATTTTCTTTTGTCTTCAGCATTTTATATCACAGGTTTTGAGAAAAATTACATTAAAGATGCTTTTAATTGAACATTAAATCCTGATGTTTTCCTGTGGACCAAAAATTGCATCAAAGCCAACAATATATTCTTCATTAACTTCAGAGCCATCATTTAGAAGACATATTCATGGAAATATTTTAAAAATTAATTTTATAAATATTTGAACAAACTGAAATCTGGTGTAAATATTTTGGTTTGGTCTGATAAACATTGTTATCTGTAGTAGTATCAAATACTTCCGTTTACATCCAGAAGCAAATTACAGCTTTTCAAATCTAATACGCTTGAAGTACAAAGTTTCATTTAATTTGGAGGTGCCTTTTTAATTTTGTTTTTTAAGCAGTCATATTTGTCCCTTTACATTACCAACTGCAGTGTTACAAAGGTATGCTCGGACACGGAAGTAGCAATTTTACAGAGAAAGTTATTTTATTCTGCTGCTTTTTTTTGCAGTAGATTAACAAGAATGCACCAAACACTTCCAAAACTATCTAGTATATACAGTGAAAAATTATTATTCAGAAAGCCTTAATTTTAAATTAATCATTCCGTTTGTCACCAGAAAACTGAATTATTTTACTTTATGCTACCCACTGTGTAAATAATGAGGTGGACAACTTTGTGTACCTGTAGAAGGCTCCTATAAGTTCCTGAGTGTTTTAAAAATGACACTGGATTTTTTTAAAATCTAGGAATATTTAGCTGAATTTTTTTAAATTAGATTAAAGAATTTCTAAAATAAGGCATTTTAATAATGTCCCATAAACAGAAATGCAGTTGGAACAAGTATACAACTTATGGATTATACTTAAATGTATTTCGTTTTTATTTATTTTTGAGTGGCTTGCATTTCACAAATTTGTATTGAAGCTAGGTTGTTTGTGGATTGAATATTATTGATAAATCATGAAGTGGGTAAAATGTTACATAGGGTTACTTTTTACTTTATGGATACACTGACACAATAAATTTGAAATTCAAAATGAATGTAAAATAGGTACACAGTACTTGTATCCATGACAGCTAGGTGGTGCAGATGACTCATGTTTGAATTTGAACACTGAGTAATTCACTAAGCTGAACAATATGTGCCATTAATAGAAAGAGACTTGCATTCTGGTGGACTTTTTTTTTCTAACTAGCGTTTTTCCCGCAAGTGCAGGGTCCTCTTTTTTCTAGTTCCAGTAAAATATGCATGAGTATATATGTTTGGTTAGTTTCTGAGTAGAAAAGTATTGTTTAATGGATCTCTATTAAAGATCTACTACATTACATATCTAACACAAGTTGAGAAAGAGTTTGTTTATTCCAAGTGTTATTTCCTTTGGTTAAACTAATATCCCTTTCTTTTTGAACAATTGAATTGATCACAGATTTATTAGCACAGAGTTTTCTGCTGATGCAATTTACTGATCTATACTTTGGCTAAAATATTTTTAGGAATTCTGAATTTCTATATTAGCTTTGGGGCTATGAAGATTAAAAAGATAATTATGAACAGTCTACTAAGTCTGCATGATGATCTTTGGCAATTTTTGCAAAACAATTTTTGCTGGTATGCATATTGTTAATAATGTTTTGTTTCAGGCTGGGGACAAACCAACCTATTCCAGATTGGTTCGTTTTCCATTGGAACAAAACTTAGTATGCATTGAGTGTTCTTCATAAAACATAACTCAAACAGTTTGATAGCTATATCATTCAAGAACAGTGGAAGCCTGGAATAAGCTGATCTCTCATTTTTCAGTCAAGGGCTACCAAAGTATGTAGGTAGCAGCCTATCCTGATTGCTACCTGCTCCCCAATCTATAGCAAAGTTGGTCAAAGAGTATTTTTTTAAAGAAGGGTTTAAATCTCCATAAGAAATAATGGAAGCAACAAATTAGGATATGTTATTTCCCATTCTGCCTGCACAGACAGCCACAGAAGCTTAGCTTCTTGGATTGGCTTCTGTGTTCCTAGCACACAAGCACATTGTATACTTGGGCCTCTGGTAACCTAATAGCAATATTCAACCAACAAAAATTACACACACACACAGTACTTGGGTAATGCACAGTACACAGCAGGCACTTTTGTATATGCCCTATGCAGGTGTTCTCAAATTGTGGGTCATGAATCCTCTGTGGACTCACAAACAGGTTTCAAGGGGATCACACATTTGGGGGGAGTGATGCACATGCAAAGCAGGATTGCTACCAGAACTCACTCCTATTCTGCCTAGACAACCCATCTATCAGCTAGTCCAAGGAAAGCAGGAGGAAAAGCTCAGAGCACAGTCTGACATGGCTCTAGACAAAGCTGCTGCTGTTCTTGCTCACCTGGAGAAACCAGCAGCTAGTTATCCAGAGTTTGGAGCAGATTCTGATAGGGCTACAGCTTTGCATGACAAGCTTCATGGCTGGATCACTATCACAACTCGCTTCTGCTCTTCCTGAACAAGCCAACATTAGACTCAGTTGCTGTTATAAAGTACAAATTCCAATCCAAAATAAATGTAGAACAAAATGTGTGAGTTCTTGTCTCAAAAATTAAACCCAAATTTCAGAAAATTTCCCAAATTAAGCAAGGTTGTCCCTCCCATTAAAATGTGGTTTTAACTGTGATTGTTTTATTGTTGATTTTCAATGAAAGGTTTTAATTTTAGATGCAAGGTTTTATTTTTTTATTTAGAGATTAACATTTAATTATTGCAGCTAAATGGTATAATTAATTTCAGTTGAATTTAATTGTATTCATGGATGGATCATAGCAATTCGTTTATTTTGCAAGGTCATAGCATCACAGATTTTGAGTATCTCTGACCTAAATATTAAAAAGTAAAGTTTCCTTCAAATTCGCTTTGACTCCTGGTGGATTCATAAGAACATCCATGTAGTGTTCTTGGCAACAATAGGAAGTGATTTGCCAATACTTTTTTCTGGTATGTTTTTTGTACTTCTGATCTAGCCTATAGCAGTGGGTTGTCCTGATGGACTCCCGTCTAAGTACCAGCCAGGTCCATTCTTTTTAAGATCAACCAAGATCAGCTAAATTCTGCCAAAACAGCAACAAAAAAGCAAAGCACAAAACATACAAGCACCACTCATAATTTTTTATTTTTCCATAGTAATGTTTTGTTTTAAAAAAAACTGTAAATATACCTCTAGGCAAGAGGCCAGCCAAGCATAAGTGGATAATAAATACACAGTGAGCAGGCTATCTTTTTAGGTATCTCAGAGTCATTTGTCATACAAAATGCCCAGGACAAAAGTAGCTCAGCTATTATGTAGTGCCTGGATCTGTGCCTTTCAGAATTTTTGACCCCCAGAAGTGGTTTGGTCTAAATTTTTTCCATTTCTCAGTGTGTATGAAAGGCATCAGTGAATTTGGAGTCTGGTTTGGTCACAATTGAGTCTCTAGCCAGGACTTATTCGTTGCCTAGTCCAAACTGATTTTTCTAATCTCTCTGATAGGTATGTACCAGCAGAGAATTTTTACATTGATATGATTCGATGTTTTGCCATCATTCTTATTTGAGGAAAGACACCGTAATATTCCGTTTACTAAGCACATCCGTCAATGCAGAATGGGTAATGATACAATGTATTTTCCTGCATTAATCCTACTGCAGAGCTATCTGATTCACTTTTATCTCTCCTTTGTTAGTAAAAATACATTTGGCAAATTGTACGTGTCCTTTCTTTTATCTGATTGGAATTCAATGATCTCTGATAGAGTGACATAATAAACTAAGCCCACCTTCAGCCATGGAAGCTCACTAAGTGACTTTGGCCAGTCTTTCTCAGCCCAACTTATCTCACAGGGTTATTGTTGGGAGAAATGGGGGGAGGAAGCACTAAGTACACCATCTTGAGCTCCTGATGGAGTATGGAATGAATGAATGAATAAATATGTGTATACAGTACATACACAATATACAAGCTTCTAATGCTACTTACTAGGCTACTGGAAACAGTTTTCCTCAGTAATTATGTTTCAAATCAGCAATCCAGAATTGTTTTTAAATGCAGATAGCATCCTATTTAAGTGAAACAAATCTATGTCAGGTCCAGCAACAGCAGTATTTTATTTCTGAGCATATACTTAACTCTGTTTCTTCCCCTCCCCACTTCTCACCTCACATTATCTCAACCAATTGCAACAGAGATAGAACTGGTCCTTGCAACTTCATGGCTATTCTCAATTAAATGTTTAAAAAGCAAGCCAGTCATAGGCCTTAAGCCTCATTGAACAGTCAAAGCAACAGAAATGGCTCTATTTTGTCTTTGAATGTGGAATGTTGTCAACTTGAAAAACAACTTGCGCTTGAAGCTTAAAATGGTTTACATATTCCTAGCAGTTGCTCTGAAAAAGTTGCAAATATTTTTTTTGCTTTCCAGATTTAATACAGCAATAAACCCCCCAAAAATTATTTTATTAAATATATTGTCTGCCCAGCTTCGTCTTGACTCTGAGAGTCATATAATATAAGTGTTACATTAGACAAATTTGTTTCCCAAGTGTTTTAGATTTAAGTACGACACTTTAATGTTCTCAGCTAAGGCCCTAATAGCTATTTTTTTTAGAAAATACTACACAAACTGCTAAACTACCTAAATCATCCTGTCTTAGAGTGTTAATCCTGTAAATTCAGAATCATTTCCTTCAAGTTCCCTTATGGTTCAGTCTACTTGACAGTAGGATGCACTGTGGTGCAGGGGACTGAGAAAAATGGAAAACTCACTGAAAATCAGATGATGTCATTGGTGAGCACAGCAAAAGTGCAATCAATTTCCCTTGACTCTGCAAGGATTCTTTTCAGGGCTACTGTAGAGGCTGAAAGGAAGCAAAAAGGGAGAGAAGTCATCACTACCATCTTCCATAACTAGGCACTTCAAACCCTATATTTATTTATAATGTTCTAGGATTTTAACTTAGTACATTTCTATACACAGCTACAAAACTGTTTAAGTGCTTGTGACAGTTTTATACTTCAAGAATTGAAAACATGCAATGCCTTTGGTAGCATTAACATTTCTCTGTTTCAAAGCATTTTGTCAGACTTTTTGATGCTACATTTTTTCATTTCTATAGTGAACCTGTTTTGAAGGCTACAAAAAACATTAATCATGTCATACCATAAGGATGTGGATTGTTGATGAAAACATTACACCAAGAGTTCATAGAGTAACTTGAGCAAAATTCCAATCAACATCCATGGAAAATGTCTTAGTCAAGCAAATACAATTTCATTAGTTTTCTGTGTGCAGTATAACTTACACATTATTTTTCAGTATGTTAAAAGCAAAGTATATTTCTTCCAGGAATCTTAAACATTTATTAAACATATGTTCCATATGGATGTCATTATTCTGCTGGAGTATATTGACCAAGGTAGAAGTATTTTGCTTTTTATCTGCATACATATATATTCTTTTTCATCCAAAGATTCTGGTGAACAATCTATTTGTGTTCAAGGAAAAAGAAAGGTATCTAACTACGTGTTTAGCAAGGCCTGTATGCAGATAAAGAAGTAAAGTTTTTTCACAGTCTTCCTATGGGGACTTCTTAATAAAGAGCAAATATTCTACTGCAAGCAGATGGCTTCATATTAAGCCACAATGCTGGAATGGTTCGTGTTTAGGTATAATTTATGGACAGCTATCTACAATGGTACTTGTTAATAAATTTGGAACTTAAACCATTTGAATTATCTAGCTATATTCGTTAAACAAAAATATATATGCCATGGAATTCTGCCATGGAAGTATACATTGTCAAGACATAATTAAAAATACCTAAAACAATAGCTAATATTCTGTCCATGTATACCTCTAAGTATATCAAAATTTTCATAGGAAGTCTTTGCAGTCTTCATTTTTCTTATTTGCATATTGAAGTAAAAAAAAGGAAGCTTTTATACTTCCTTAATGCTTCTAAATATTTTACATCTGCTTACATTTCATCTGTTACTGAAATATACCTACATTCAGGTGACTTAGAGTTTAGTCTTTACAATCCAGCCTAGCTCCTAAATTGTGGAACATGCTGAAAGAAAACATATGCAGACTACCTGGTGCAAAATGAATATAGAAACTTCTCAGAAATGCTCAATATTTATATTTGATTTGATTTCTGTTCTCAGGCACTTATAACTAATGGGGTGTTAGCATATCATATGTTCTTAAATGGTGTTTGACTTCCATAAGGGCCCATCCAAAAAAGTTTCATCTATTTTCTACAAGGCCCCAATGAGTAAGCTGTATTACCCCAAAGTGGGACATTATTCTCTCTAGCAAGTAGATCATTGTCTGAAAGGTATGGAGTTCCATTGAAAGGAGCTTTTACTGTCCTCCAGCCTGAATCCAAGATTTAGACATTGAATGGGAGTAGAAAGATCCTGCCTGCCTGCCTGCCTTGAATTGTATGGTATAATTTCACTAATTATTTTTCATACAGCTTAAGGCTTTCAACATATTGGTGTAGGCTTTCTTTTTCATACTTTAGCTTCCTAGTAATTAGAACTTACTATTAAGGATATTAGCAATCCAGATTATTTTGCAAGTAACATATTTTTTCATATCTGAATGTAACAAATCGCATTTTAATCATGTTTTATTAATATTAAATATTGTCATATCACACACAAAAGAATCTACTGAATCATTCTCTGATTGCTCTGCTGTTATGAAATGTGATGTAGGATGAAGGAGTAAGTGGGGAATAGTGTTTTCCTTGCTGATCTCTGGAGAGGCTGCAAATACCTTATTTCTCTTCTAATGCCAGCATTGAGTTAGGACAGCAACTTCCATATTCTTGTTTACAGCAGCAGACCGCATATATGTACATAACTGCATAGAATATCTGCATGTGTTTTACTTCAGACAAGGTCTTGGGCTGAGGACTGCAAAAAGATTTCACTTAGAAAAGGTCCTTAGTTCATGTACTGTAGTTTAACAAATACTAAGCTAATGGTTGAAAAGAATTCCAGAACTAATGGAGGTCACAGCAGATCTGACAGCATTTCAGACAGGTTTGATTTTTAGTGTCCTATATCCAGAAGTAGACCTAGATGCTTCTGAGCATTTGCCTCTCATGTCCCCAAAACACATTGGAATCTGGTGTGATTCTTTAGCATTCCTAAAGGTCCACCTGAAGTAATCTTTGTATCAGGATGTATCATATCCATAATATGAAGAGCTGTGAAACTTGTATCTATCCAAGAATTTATTTTTTTCTTGAATTGCTCTTCCTTCCTGAGTTGTGTGTTCATTTGCTAGTTCATTTAAAATTGGGAACACTTTTCAGAAGCAGTTTATGAGACAGCATTGGCGTGAAGAGTGAAAGGGAAGTAGACTTCACCAGTCTAGCCCCAGCCTCTTGTATGAACCTAAGCTGGTTTTGATGAGAGAGGAGTGGCAGGGAGGCTAATATATTTTACCTATTTGAGTTTTATTTAACCTGTCAAAAAAAGAAAGCGTAGTAAAACTTCGTTGTACTGAATCACAGCAAAGTCCCATCTTCAGCACATTATGCCCAGCAGATGTCATGGGAAGCCAACTTGGATAAAAATAGCAGAACTATAGTGCTCTAGCTTTCAGTGTAAGATATTTCTATGAAAGCATCTTGCACCTTAAAGTAAAATAAGTTAATAAAACAATGCATGATTAAATTGTCAAGATAGCCTGATTTCAAATGTTCCAGAAGTAAGAGTAGATATTTCAGCCTGCTCTGACTATTCCCACCATGCCTGCATATTGGCAGTGTCATGTTCACTGTTTCAATGTGCATTGTACATTGTAACATTTCACATGCCATGGTGCTGACGCGCATTTCTTTTGGGAGGGAGCTGCTGTGAAAGCTTGTGCCAAGCTCTGTATCTATGTTCATTTCTATGGAATGTGTTTGGGTTATGTGCTCTGCTCAAGGACTTTTCCTGCGGACCATCAGAAGCCGTTAGGAGCACCTGGGATTGTGAGCCTGGGAAGATTCTACAGGGGGAGGGATCTTGTTTGTACCGAGGGGGTTTTAGTTTGCTTTTGGCACACTTTTTCCATTCTCAGCTTTCTTTGTGAACCTGTATACTATTCTTTAATAAATCAGATATCTTTGTGGATCTCCTTATGAGTCTGATGGTGTTTTAGAGTAGGCATTCATTACATAAAGCTGAGAATCCAAGAAGTTATACCGTTAGCTCCTACCAAGAAAAGTTCTTGTGAGGGAAATTAGTTAACGATGGCTGAGTCTAAGCTCACGACCGGGGGACTTGAGGAAACGACTGGCTTGATGGCCGAGTCAATGGTGAAGAGCGGAGAACTGAGCATCACCCCAGAACCCTCAGGTTTCCGGCAGGATTCGAGTTCCAGCCCTGCAGTGGAGGAATCCGACGATGGGAGAGAACCAGAGCAGCCATCACCCAACAAATTGCCCACAGAGTTGATCACCTGGGATGCAGTGGGAGAATTGCATCGGTTCCCGCTGACCCCAGACATAGAGTTTACCATGGTGTCAACGGAGAGACAGCCTAACACGCGAGGGAGGGAGGAATCTCAAACCCCTGAAAGGCTAAGAGTGGTAGAGGCAAAATTAGAATCGATGGAGTACATGCTAAGAACCTTGTATCTATCATGGGGGGCGGGGGCAGCCGAGGTGCGAGGGAGATTCCAGCTCCGCGCAATCATCCCCCATCCCCCCACCCGGACTGCCGGTGGAGCGGGGACAAAGACGGCTCCGGGATGAATCCCCACTCCACAGAGTTCACCAGTGTCCCCACCCAGTGGAGGGAGAAATACGGTAACCTGGGGCCCAACCACTCAAGCAGCAGCTGATTCAGCTCCAACAGGAGTGGGGCTGAAAGACTTTTCTGTTAAGTTTGATGGGGATCCAACCAAGCTATCTTTCTTCCTCACTAACGCTAAAAGTTACATGAGGCAGTTTGGACCATACTTCCCTTCTGAAGAGGCTAAAATAACGGCCATTGCCACCAAGTTGAAGGGACGAGTGGCTGACTGGTATGTTCAATTAAGTGAGGCTGACTCCCCTGAGCTTCAGCACTTTGAAGACTTCATGGGGGCGTTAAAGCTGCATTTTGAGGATCCTCTAGCCAGGGCAAGAGCTAAAAAGGCATTGAAGGATCTTACCCAGGGGCAACTGTCTGTAGCTGATTACGCCCTGGAATTTAGGGCTTTAGCTGGGAAAATCCCCAACTGGTCTCAGCCAACCTTAATAGAATGGTTTAAAGAGGGACTCAACCGGGACGTCCTGCGGTGGGCGTTGTGTAGAGACGACCCAGAGACATTGTACAAATGGATCTGGCTGGCTGGCAAGGCTGAGCACGCCCAGCATACCTTCATGCAAACCAAACGACCTGAAAAACAACCAGCCACCATGAGGGGACCCCGAAGTGCTGCAACTGCTACCCGGCCAGGCTACAGAGCCTGGGAAGAGGAGAGAGATCAGCACTATGCGAGGGGTCAGTGTCTATGATGTGGAAAGGAAGGGCATCGAGCAGCTGATTGCCCAAAAGCCAAGACTGCAGATCGAGTGGGCAAGCTGCTGGCCAAATCGCCACCCCCCTCGTGGAGGATGACAGCAGCAAAGGGAGCAGCCGACGCTGAGGAAGTAGCCTACTTCTCAGGGGAGGCTGAAGATGACTCTAAGGAGCCGGTGGGAAACGCCAGCCACCTCCCATGAAGGGCGCCTGCGGGCAGGTGGAGGAGGATGGGCGCGAGGATGCTACGGTGAGTGCTGACTGTCCCACTCTAGCAGTAAAAGTGAAATTGGGTTCCCGCACAAAGACTACAGAAGTCTGGGCTTTGGTTGACTCTGGGTGCTCCAGGTGTCTGATTCACCCTGATCTGGTGGCTGCTTTGGACCTGCCTAGCTATCCCCTCCAGCAGCCTTTGATCTTCACACAGTTGGATGGTTCAACGGTGGTGGGGGGGGGGCGGCAACCCATATCACTGGAACTGTCACAATGCAAATGGGCAGCCACCGTGAGTCTTTAAAATTTGTAGTGGCACCTGTTGGCAATCCCTTGGTAATTCTGGGGATTCCCTGGTTGACCTATTGAAGCCCATATAAAAACTGGGAACACAGAACTCTGACTTTTAAGGATGATTTTACCAAGCCCCTACAGCGGAGAGAGCTTCAAGTGCGGGGGTTGGAAGGGCTGCAATTGCTACGCTGCGCCTTAGTTTGGCACATTTAGAAGGCTTGCCCGATCGATACCAAGATTTTGCAGATGTCTTTGGGGAAATGGAAGTGGATCAGCTACCCCCCCATCGAAAAACTGACTGTGCAATAGAGTTGGTTCCCAACGCTCAATTGCCCAAGCTGAAAATTTATCCAATGACTCAGAAAGAGCTTGAGGCATTGCGGGACTTTATTGACAAAAATCTGTCAAGGGGGTTTATTGAACCTGCAAATTCCCCAGTTGGGGCCCCTGTGCTTTTCTGGGAAAAGAAGGATGGCACGCTTAGACTTTGTATGGACTATCGGGGGTTAAATTCTGTCTCGATCTGCAACAAATATCCTCTGCCACCAATGAAAGACATGTTAGCCCATTTGTCAAAGGGCAAGATTTTTTCCAAGCTCAACCTTCGTGAAGCCTATTTTCGCATCCGCATACGAGCTGGAGACGAGTGGAAAACTACTTTTAATTGCCCATTGGGTTCATTGCAGTACAAAGTCCTCCCTTTTGGGTTAGCAGGGGCGCCCGGAGTCTTCATGCAATTGATTAATGAAGTGTTACATGATCATTTGTTTAAAGGGATCCTGGTTTATTTAGATGATGTTCTCATTTACACTGAAACTGAGGAGGAACACGAACGCTTCCTCAAACAGGTGTCAAGCAAGCTTAGAGATGCCAAACTCTACGCCAAGCTTTCCAAATGTGAATTTCACAAAACCCAACTTGACTATCTGGGCTATAGGGTATCTGACAAAGGCATTGAGATGGACCCTGAAAAAATTCAGGCGATTTTAAGTTGGGAACGCCCCCGCACCTGGAGGCAATTACAACGTTTCTTAGGGTTCAGTAATTATTATCGGCAGTTTATCCAGGGATTTGCTGAGATTGCTTTGCCCCTTACTGACTTACTACGTACCAAGGGTTTGGGGGAGACACGCAAGGCGAAAAATCCTGGGGCAGTGCTGAATTGGACACCTGAATGCCAGGCAGCATTCGAAAAGTTAAAAACCCTCTTCACTGCTGAGCCTATTTTACAGCACCCCGATCCTGAACGCCTCTTTGTGGTCCAAGTTGATGCTTCTGACTCCTCAATTGGGACTATATTGTTACAGAGAGATTCTGAAAATCACTTAAAACCCTGCGCTTATCTGTCCAGAAAATTTTCTGAAACTGAACGCCGGTGGCATGTTTGGGAAAAAGAGGCTTTTGCTGTAAAAGCTGCTTTGGAAGCCTGGCTGTCCTAACAGCCAGGAACCATGCTGAGACAAGGAACAGGTCTCTAGTGTTTTATTGTTGCTACATAACAGGGAAATCCTAACAAACTGAAGAAGCGTGGGAAAAACCCAGACATATAAACCCGAAAGGTTAAGGCGGGTCCGATCTGTGCCTCTTGGAATGGCTACCTAATTCCTCAGTGCTACGCATGTGCTTTACAGCCTGGATGGGAGCCCCCTGCTCTCCATCCGTACTCATGACACTGGCATCACCTCCTGGAAGGCGCCTAATGCCCTTTCGAGGTTTGGACTGATCACAGGAATTTGGAAGCCCTCCGCACCCCCTGGCGTCTCAGTCCTAAACAAATTCGCTGGGCTCAATTTTTCAGTCGCTTTAACTTCCAGTTAAAATTTATTCTGGGAAAGAAAAACTTTCTGGCCGATGCTTTGTCACGTTTGCCTCAGGACTCTGACCACATTGCAGATATAGTTGGGACTGTTCTCACTGAACCACAACTGGGCTTGGTTGCTGTCACCCGGAGCCAGACCCATGCGCAGGCAACCCCACCCCCAGCCCCGTCTGGGAAGCAGAAAATGCAAGTTCCTTGTCAATTACAAAAGGACTTTCTCCAGGCACTGAAATCTGACACTTGGTTGCTAGCTAATAGAGACAATGTTTCTTTTGAAAACAGTCTGGCGTGGGTGGAACACCGCCTTTATGTGCCTGAAACTTTGAGGTTTTGCAGCGTTCCCATGATGACAAACTTGCTGGACACTTTGGTTTTGTCAAAACCTTACATTTGGTTTGCCGTCAATTTTGGTGGCCAACCTTAAGGCGTGATGTAAAAGACTATGTTGCTTCCTGTCCTGTTTGTGCCATGTCAAAGCGAAAGGGGGTAAACCACAGGGGCTTCTGCAGCCAGTGGCCAGCCCATCCCGTCCCTGGGAGGAGATTTCTATGGATTTTATTGTCAACCTACCACCCAGTCAGAAGAAAACTGTCATTTGGGTTGTAAAAGATTTTTTCTCCGAACAAGCACATTTCATTCCATGTGCATCCATCCCATCGGCCCTGCAATTGGCCCGCCTGTTTCTCATCCACATCTACCTTCTCCACGGTAGCCCCTCCCGTTTGGTCAGCGACCACGGAACACAGTTCACTTCCCAGTTTTGGAAATCATTTTTAAAGTTGATTGGCACCAAACAGGCGTTGTCCACATCGTCGCCTCCTGAGACTGACGGATCTACGGAGGTTTTGAAGTCTACCCTTGAACAATTCCTTAGGTCATACATAAATTACCATCAGGACAATTGGGTGGACTTGTTGCCCTTTGCTGAGGTGGCTTACAACAATGCTGTCCATCAGAGCACTGGGCAGACCCCTTTTTGTGTGGTTTCTCGTCATGACTTGTTCCCATCCCTGAGCTACCACAAACCCCTCTCCAGTCCTGTTCTGCCTCTGACTGGGCTGTTCAGCTGGCTGATTCCTGGACGGTGATTCAGCAGGCTTTGGCTGACGCCCAGGCTGCTTACAAGTTCCAAGCCGATAAACGTTCTGTGCAACATGATTTCAAAATTGGGGATCAAGTTTATCTTTCTACCAAATTCATCAAGTCCCCACAGCCCTCGAAAAAGCTTGCTCCCAAGTTCATTGGTCCTTTCCCTACTGTTGGTCTTATCAATCCTGTTACTGTTAAGTTGGACCTGGCTCACAATTTGAAATGCTTGCACCCTGTTTTCCATTGCAGCCTGCTCAAGCCTGTCCACCACTCTTCCCGCTGGCATCCCCAACCTCCTCCTCCTGCACCAATCATGATTGACGGGCAACAGCACTTTGAAATCAAGGAGGTCGTTGATTCTCGCAGGCTTCGGGGCTCCCTCCAGTACCTGGTCCACTGGAAGCACTTTCCTCATCCTGAATGGGTGCCTGCTCGCCACGTTAATGCTCCTGATTTAGTTAACCGTTTCCATTTAGCTTACCCTTTGAAGCCTGCCACTTAGTGTTTTTGGGGGGGGGGCAGTATGTCATGTTCACTGTTTCAATGTGCATTGTACATTGTAACGTTTCACATGCCATGGTGCTGACGCGCATTTCTGTTGGGAGGGAGCTGCTGTGAAAGCTTGTGCCAAGCTCTGTATCTATGTTCATTTCAATGGAATGTGTTTGGGTTATGTGCTCTGCTCAAGGACTTTTCCCGCGGACCATCAGAAGCCGTTAGGAGCACCTGAGATTGTGAGCCTGGGAAGATTCTACGGGGGGAGGGATCTTGTTTGTACCGAGGGGGTTTTAGTTTGCTTTTGGCGTGCTTTTTCCATTCTCAGCTTTCTTTGTGAACCTGCATACTATTCTTTAATAAATCAGATATCTTTGTGGATCTGCTTATGAGTCTGATGGTGTTTTAGAGTAGGCATTCATTACACAGAGATTGTTAACTGTAGAAACAGTTACAAATACCTTGTAGCTGAATTGTTTCAGAAAAAGACAGAAAACATTCTATAAAGTAATCCAAATAGTGAATGGAATATGGATTAGATTTTCCATATTATATTTCATTGTTACGTGTACAGCACTTTAAATAGTAAGGGTAGCTGTTGCAAATTATTATAGAAGCCCAGTTTATATTAGATGAAGCTAATTCCTGGTTTCTGTGGAAATGTTTACAGCATGCTTTTTATACATCTTCAGAGTTTGAATAGTTCACCAGCTGACTTTTAACTTTTTATAGTACAAATGTTTAAAAGAGTTTCTTAAGCTGTCATATTGGAGCCTCACAGTCACGCTGAAGAGAAACGCAAATTGTACATATTTCCAGTTTTTAAACCACAAGGAACCCTCAACACCTGGAGCACTGTATAAGTTTTTGATTTTGCTTTGAGAGCCAGATACAAATCCCTGGTTGGCAGTGAAGCTCATGGGGTCACTCTGAGACTGTCACTATTTCTTACATTGTCGTAGGATAAAATTGGGAAAAACAAAAACCATCTATGTGTCTTTGGGTATGGATAATTCTGGATGCAGCAGTACATTCTTGGTAGAGCATAGAATCCTTATGACTATTCCATGAAATCCCAATATTAAGATGGCTATTGCCAAAATTTTCATCCCTGTTCTCTCCATAAATATTGCAATGTAGAATACTGTAATGAAGAAAGATTTGCTTCACTATGATTTGTATGTGCTTGTATATGGGACTGAGGAGAAACACAAGAACCTGTAGCTTAACTTGAGCATTGTTTCTTAATCGTGGGCAAAACATTTCAAATTTGAAATATTTTTGGCTTAAAACACTTTGTTCTGAGTTCAGGACAGTTGTTCTGTGTATCCTGGAAGTATTCTGAGCTTCAAACAGCTTTGCTTTGAGCTTCAAACACTAGTTTCAAGTTCAAAATGAGACAGCTTTGAACTTGAAAGACACCTGTGGAAGGATGCTCACATGGAAGTATTTGGAATATGTGAACTTTCTCTTCCTTTGTACACCCATAGTATGGTGTGGCTGGAAAAGAGTAATCCTTCCCCCCAACCCTTGCTGGTGTTCTTGGCTAGAAATTAAGTTGGAGCTTTGGCAGGTGCATATTTTTCCTGATAGGTTGCTTCATAATTGTTCTAGAAATGACAGGGAACTGTCTACTTTCTCTCCCAGCCCAGGGCCGCAAGTAGGGGGGGGCAAGCGGGGCATGTGCCCTGGGCGCCACGCAGGGGGGGTGCCAAAATGAGTGCTGGGGGTGCCAAAATGGGCCCGGAATCCATGTTTGCCCTGGGTGACACAGACCCTAGTTGCGGGCCTGTCCCAGCCGACCAGCCAGTTACCAGTAAAAAGAGCTCCAACAGAAGTAGAAAGTCTCCTGGATTTTCGGGGGGGGGGGTTGGCATTTTGGAGCTGGAGTTGCTGCTGGAGCTGGTGTGTATGCGTTTGAAGGCTACAGTTTCATTGGAAGGAAGGAAGAAGGCATGAATCCAGGAAAGAGATGACATGGGATAGCAAAAGCAGTAGCTGAGACATCGAGGGACTGAGAAGATTTGCAGAGGCAGCTGAGGGCAGGCTGAAGAAAAGTTAAAGCAGTCCTGCAGCAAAGCATCAGATACTAAAATAATGGGGTGGTGAAGCTTGTTACCAAATAATTCACCCAGCCTGAAATAGATTCTTCAAGAGAGAGAAGTGGAGTATTGGTCAACAGCTGGCAAGCTAAAAGATTATAAAAATTGACAATGAAAGTGAAAGCAAGTTAGAGCAGCTGAAGTCATTTCAGCAGCACTGGAAGAAGCACCAAGAATATTAGTAGATTGTATTATAGTTTGATTCAGTGTGCAAAGCTAGAAGAAGCTTAACTAAGGACTGTACATAAGACAATAGGAAAAACCTGGGGAGCAGGTACTAGAATCAGTCAAGCATAAAAGTAGGAAATGATTAGATTTAAGTGAAACTAAAGGTCTACTTGTGTTCCTTTTAAGCTATAAATAAAACCCTGTGAGGATGAAACATATTCCTACTCATTGTCCTGCTTCCCTCCTGAACCTGTGACAATGCCCACAGTGTCTGGAAACACGTCAGACCATTTCCAATAAAGTCGGAATAAGCAATTCTGAGCTCAGAAAGGTTCAGATTTGAAATATTTTGGGTGTTAAATTGTTTCTATCTTTGATTAGAAGGAGATAAATTAAAATATGAGACTGTCAACAAATTAATAGCAGCTTTTGTTAGCCTTGGATGTTTTCAATCAGGTTAGCTAATTAGTATTTAACTTCTGGCAGTATTTTGTTCTTTAGATGTTTTCAAGGGAAAAATGGTAACTTTTTTTTTCTCTGAAGATCCTATACTCATTAATGATAACTGCATTGTAAAAAAGTCAGTTATTCAAACCAAATATCTTGTGCATTTAAACATAAAATTGAAGGATATCAGATTTTTTAAATAAAATCGTAAAGAACTTAGATACATTAAGTCCTTCTAAAGCTCATCAAGGAATTGGGTTTAGAATTAGTTATGCTCAGAGCTTATCTGTTAAATTCAGATGAAATCAACTAAATTACTACGTTCCATTAATTTCAGTGAAACAACTTTAAATAAGACAAAGAATTTACTAGCCATCACCTTTGCTGAGTAATTGGAGTATGTATAGTTCTGGCTTTTTCTAATAATGTGATATTAATACTTCTGTAATCAATTTAATACCACTTCCTGTGTCAAATGTAATACCCAAAAGATAATGTAATCCATACCATGGGGTTTGAAGGAAAGAAAGCTGTGCAGCTGTGTAAATAACAGAAATCCAGTAGAGCTTTTCCTATGTATCCAAAGAAAATCCTATGCATCCACATGAGGTTGAGGGAAGATGGAAAGAAGAGAAAAGTAGGTCAGCATTGTTACAAAGAAAGTGGAATTAAATTTCATCTTCTCTGGGAAGCTCGAAATAAGTACCAAGTTTTTTAAAAAAGCAAAACAAAGCAAACCCTAATTCTCATTCTTAATCATTTAAGCATAACAGATATACATAATACATCATGTATGTTTTTGTTATATAAATGCAGAAATTATATTGTCCTGAATCTAAATCATTGCCACTGGAAAAAATAATAATGATGGGTTCACTTGCTTTGGTGGTGAACTTGCCAGATTTTATCCCACAAGCTGATTTACAATTCTTAAAACCATATGTGGTAACACAATGTTATTTCAAGTAAAACATTCATTCTGCCCAGTTACAATCCTATCTCATTTGGAACTTGGTCTTTATTTTCTTCTACAATGCAGGACTCCAGACCCAACATTCAACAAGCTGAGTTGCATAGGATGTGGCCCTTCTATTTTAGTATTTTTCACTTGCAGTTTCCTCTCCAACAGGGATATTCAAAGTGGCTTTAAAAAGAGACAAAAAAATCCTAATCAATTCAATTAAAAACAATGGATTTGGATTTTGGATTTAGCCAACATGCATTTTGAACTTACCAAATATAGCAACTTCCCATGGATAACGTCTTCTTTTTTTAAGGCTGTATTGAATGAGATGGTAGAAAACATTAAAAGTGCATTGGATAAATGTAAAAAGCAATTAAAATTTCCTTTTTTTACTTAAAGATTGTTTATGGTTTTATAAGATTTTGCTTTGTTGGGTGCAAGTCTTTTACAAAATAAGGCTTTGAGTATGAATTCTTACCATGTTTTGCTACAGGGCACTAAAGTAATAAAAACATCTTTCTATTTATTACAGTTTTGACACATTCTTTTTCTGAAGTTTTCCAGGAAGATGCATGCTGTACTATATAAAGAGTCCATTTTGAAGTCCAAAGGTTTTAAAAAATATTTAGAATAAGAAGCTATTCTCAGTTTACAGACACAAAATGCTGATGGATCTTCACTGGCCCAGTGCCATTATGCTGTGTATATAACATGAGTTCATAGTGCTGATACTTCAGCTGTTTTTAAATCTGTAAGCACTTACATGGGAGTAAGCCCAGTTGAATTCTTTAAGATTTATTTCTAAGTAATCACTCTTAGAAGCACAGGCTGCATATTACCAAGTAGATTATCTATGAAGTTCTTTGAAGAACAAGCCAAGCACAAGAAAATCACTGTCCTCATGCTATTGAACTTGATGACTAATAACTCCCATGTTCTTTATAAAAGATAATTTAGCCAGAGAATACTATGAAGCTCAGTTTGGTAGGCAACCAATTTAGCAAGTTTATCTATCTACCTGCCTATCTACATCTATATCCACCTCTTATCCAATCCTGCAGGACTCCTGGAGATTACAGAGCATAGTATCTGTAAAGATTTTTCCCCCCTCTTGGTACAATAGAGGGATCTTGTAACTAACTTACTTTACAATATGCCCCCTTCTCAAAGTAAACCTAAACCTGAAAAATTATTTGAATAACTTACATAATTTTTATTACATTAAATTTATTGAGGTGAACAACTTGCTCAAATTGAGCTATAATTAAAGCTCCTGCTGCTGGAACAGGATTTTTTTTAAAGAATAAACAGCAGTATTGCTAAGATCAGTATTATTTGCAAGAATTCTGGAATAAAGAGTTGGAATATCCCATATTAATACATCAGTGGCTTCAAACTAACCCTAACTAAATTACGTAGTTATAACTACCCAAGTACTCTGCTCCCCATTTTAAAGGTCCATAAAGCAAAAATTGTACCTATGCTAACATATGGTGCAGATTTGTGGGGCCTATCAAAGGCCCCCTTACTTGAACAAAATCAAACACAGTTTTTAAGAATTGTTTTAGGAACTGACAGGAATACACCTACAGTAGCAGTAAGAGCAGAAACAGGCACCCATTCCATTTATAGTCTAACGGTAATTTTTAATTACTGGTGGAGGATCCTTTCAATGGAACCTGACAGACTACCAAAAATGTGCCTTGAAAAACAGATGGGCACACTTCAGCCCACCACATGGATCAATCAACTTCTCCAAATCATTTCACATCTCAGCTTCTCAACACAGTATCTATTCTCAGCCAGACATCAGGCCAAGGCAATATTCAAACCAAGATTCTGGATGTCAATGCCCAAACTGATACTGAATAATTTGCAAACATCAGGTTGTTGAAATGGCTGCCCAAAAATAAAACATCCTTCCAAACAGACAAATAGTTGACAATGGGTTTGACTCAATACCATAGGATAGCTCTTACTAGAGCAAGATTCGAGCAGTTAGACTCCATCAAGTGCCATATTCTGAGAGAACATGTATTTCTGGAACATCAGAAATAGAAGATATTGCAAATGTCCTGTTTAACTGTCAATTATATGCCTCAGCTAAGGCTCAGTACTTGCAGACATTACTTGACAGAACCACATATTGGGACTATAACAAAAGATTATCGTTGTAATGATTGCCTATTCTAAAACACTATCAGACTCATGAGCAGGAATTCAAAGATATCTGATTTATTAAATAATAGTATGCAGGATCACAGAGAAAGCTGAGAATGATGAAAGTGCGCCAAATTCAAACTAAAAACCCTCGGTGCAAATGAGATCCCTCCCCCCGTAGAATCTTCCCAAGCTCACAATCCCAGGTGCTCCTAACAGCTTCCAATGGTCTGCAGGAAAAGTCCTTGAACAGAGAACATAACCCAAACACATTCCATTGTAATGAACACAGATACAGAGCTTGGCACAAGGTTTCACAGCAGCTCCCTCCCAAACAGAAACGTGTGTCAGCGCTGTGGCATGTGAAATGTTACGATGTATACTGTACATTGAAACAGTGAACATGACAATCGTATTTCCTTCCGGGTACAAATACATGTGTAGTCAATAGAACTGATAAGTTTATAGTCAGGGCTGTCCAACAGAGAACATGTTTTAAAGAACATACTGGAGTTGCATGCAAAGGTGATGAATTCACCTAAACACATACTGTTTTCAAATTTAATATTCATCTTATTATACATCTTTGTACTCTATTCTATCTAATACTATTTTATCTTACCTTTTATCCTTACTTTATCTTACCTTATTACATTTTATCTATTTTATGACACCATAGCCTATTTTATCTCATTTTATTGTACCTCACTTTGTTGTTTTATTGTAACTTACTATGGCTGATGCCTATGCTTTGATATGGTCAATTGAGAAATCAATAAAGTATACCACTACTACTATTTCATGTGAGGGATGGAAAGGTTCTGGAAAATAGTGCAGTACCAAGTTCTGGGAACTGGACTGGGGTGGTAGGGGTGTGTGCTATGCAGAATGTGGAAGCACCTAATAATGAACACACATACATATACATACTGTATACATGATGGAATTTGGATTAAGTTATATAACTCAAAGATTCCAATGTCTCTGTACAAATACGTAGAGTATGGAGAAGAAATATGAAGAAATAGAAGCCTAAATCTGATGGGACAAAACTCATGAGTGGAATTAACTGAAGGGTACAGCTAATTTCTCAAGTGAAAAAGAATGCTGAGAAAACTTCACCCAACATAGTGATGGCTTGGATAAGGTTGTTGTCAATAAAACCCTTAAATTTCTTTGAAATAAATATAGACTTATTGTCTGAATTGTTCCAGTTGTGGTTGCTAAACAAGGACTACCTGTAACAGTTCCTTGCATTTATATTGGTTGGGGGAGGGGAGAGAAGTCTAGCCCTGGATCCCTGCTTTTTGGGGTACCTCAGAGTTCTACTCTCTCCCCTTTCCTATTTCATTTACATGAAACTGCTGGGTGAGGTCACCCATCAACACAGGGTTAGATATGGACAGTATGCTGATGATACCCCATTGCACATCTCTACCCTGAGTCACCCAAGAGATTCCATCAAGGTTCTTCCCAGTCTGTGAAGGCTGTGGGTCTGGGTCTGACTTGGGAAGAAAAGGCTTTGGCTCAGCTCTGGAAAATAAAGTGGCTGTGGATTGAGGCTCTCCAGAACTGGAGACTCAGGGAAAGCTATTGTAGCTTTTTGGATGGATGTTTCAACCTATTTGTTGATTCTTTTAAATATTTAAGTTCTGGTCCAGATAAACTGAGGAAGCGAGATTGGTGTGATTTGAAACTCTTCTAAAACTGAAGCCAAGACAATCCAGCTTTCCCAATTTTTTCCCTTCGCTGAATTGGTTTGGCAGTCAGTCAGTTGGCTTGGCCCTCTTTCAGAGGTGGGCCACAGGAATACTTCCTGCCCCCTTTCAAGAATTTTGACTCCAAGCCTATATCAGCAAATTGAAACATGTCAGAGCAGCTGGAAAATTAAATACAAGTTTGACTTGTGTGTCTGTGTGGGTGTTTCCACTGCGCTTGCATCATTTTGTGAGGTTTTCAGGATTATCAGTAAAATATATCCATTAAATATGTCCATGAATATGCTACATATTATCTTTTTAAAATATAAGTAAAATTTGTAGCTTACACATAAACTATTCAGTTGCAAAATGTTTTTATCTTTATCAGCTAAAAATATTTTTAAAATAAACATTATTCTTAACAGATACTTGTTTTTTGCATGTAGGCATGACCCATCATTGGCAAAGCCTCTTTCCTTGCAACTCTCCATACATTATTTTCCAAGGATGGAATTACATTTGTTGCCCCAAAGAAATATTTATACAACAAGCAAGTTTAAACAAGCAAACAAGCTACAAAAGGCTACATAAAATCTTTCTGCTTTTCCTTTCTAGCATTAAACAGATCAATTGAGTATTATATTTTACTAAATCACCAGTCTTCTTTTTGTCTCCAGAGTAGCTGTCCCACTTTCTTACAGTAAAGTATCATTTAATCTTCACTACTAGGATTCAGAGTGGCTCTAGGCAGCATCTGACCAGGCCTGGCCAGTATCTAGAAAGACTCTGTTCAGGTGCGATGATGGAGATGTTAACAAATCAGCATGCCTCATTTAGCATATGTATGTGCAAGGAAGCTGTTCATTGCCACTCCCACTTCCTCTCTCTCTTTTCCTCCTCCTTCCATTGACTGAGGCGGCAGCAAGCATGCTGCTCTCTCTCCCTCCATCATGGCCACATGCTTGGGCCTTGAAGAAGGATTTTTCCCATTTTCTGCACACAATTCTTAGCAGCTATGAGGGCTAAGAGTTCATTAAGTTTACAGAACAGAAGAAACAAAGAATCTTCATTTTTCTACTGAAGATGGATGTAACTGAACCAAGAGTAAAACCAGTAAGACTCTTTTTACTTTTAAACCTACTTTGTCTAACCATGTGATTCTTTATGCTGGGGAGGGCTGAGTGTGTAAGATCAATAACCTGTATTTCTCTGACGTGCTCATTAAAGCTATTTAAGATAATATTCTTTTTTTGTGCACAGCTTTTCCACTGTGTTAAGCTCTGCTGCATTCAGTGGTCCTAGTGGTCCACTAATGGCTTCAGTGATTAGGTGCTGTTGCCACATCGTAAACACACTTGCCCTGGTAGCTAATTGTATGCTTATCTTTATTCCTAATTGCTCTATAACTGGGGACTGATGTGTAATGCAATAATGTAACTATTCCGATATTCTAGAATATTCAAATGTTACAGTAAGTCACTTTATTACAGAGCATCAGATTCATTTACGTAGCTCAACATTCTCAATGGGTAAAACCATCTCAATTTTTCAAGGTCTGCCAGAGAAGATTATAAATGCTACCAATTACATGATGCATTCAGATATGCAAGAAAGCTTTGGAAAGGATTACTCAAATATCAATAGCATGGGGACTCCAACGTTATGCAAATTATCTCCAACCACTGTTCAGTATTTTGACTGTCACTAATTTTGTATATTAAAATATTGCCAAAAAGAAAACCATGTTTGTCTTTTCTGTTGGTTCTTGCAGTTTGTTTTATGTTGGTTCTTACTGACATAAATACTTTGTTTCCCACCAAAATTCTTTTATTAACAGATGCTTTGCAGTGATGTTCTCATAGTTTCCTTTATGTTGTATGTTCACACACACTTACTCATTACATGCTTTTAAGTTAAGCTCCAGCCAAAAGACAGAGAAGTTAAAGCAGATTTTAAAAAGACTAATCTTTGTATGTTTAGTACAAGATTTTAAAAACAACATTCAGTTATTGTCATGTACATAGTTTCCTATGCAAACACAGGAAATGCCTTTTAATTATAACATGTAACCCATTTAACAGAAAGATTACATTTTATCTGCCATGGCTTTTATATGGTTTGATCTGCAATCATAAATGCCACAATGTATAAGAAAGTTCCACTGATTATAAAACCTATATTTTTTACAATTAAAGTTCTTAATTTTGGGTTCACCCACCAAGAAATAAATCTAACTTAATTTTATGAGACATACTTCTGAGTACAGACATGCAGGACTACGTGGTCTATTTTTTTAGAGATATTCTAAATATTTTCAACAGTTGCTTTCATATCACAGTTAAAACAAATACCTATTAAAATTCTTGGACAGGAACAATAGGACTGAAGGTGTTTCCTGCTGCATCACTTCATGTATAGAGGGCTTGGAATATTTGAATAGGGCTGGTGAATTGGAAAAGGGCACAATAAGTAAAAAAAACACCCTTTTTTTTTAATATCCCTTGTTTTCCAAATAGTATGTCACACTATTCGTACTTCTTTGAAAAAAATGAGCGTTTCCCTAATGCTGCATTGCAATGCTTTCCAGAGCCAGCTTTAGCCAATGGTTGAGTAGGCACTGGCTTAGGGTGTCAAAGCTTAGGGGGCACCAATGCTGCCCCTCCTTTTAAATCATTCTAAAAATGCAAATCTTCGCTTCTGTGGGAGGTGGCACCATCAACGTGCCCTAGGAGTGCCATATACTCTTGAGCTGCCACTGGTGCTATCCACCAATCTTGAGTAAGCAGAAAACTTCATTATATGAAATTTGTTGCCCCCTTGCCAATCCTTAACCTTTCTCTGTTGCCTCTGACTCCAATTGCAGCAGTCACCTGACTTCTTGTCAAGGCAATGGGTGGCAAAGCGTAACAAATTTTATATATTTTAGGTTGCCCTTGCATGCTTTCAGAGTAAGGGAGAAAAGACTACTAGAAATAAGAGTGGCTCAATGAAGGACGATTTAAGCCTTTTTTACTCAGGGGCTAGGGATAAGATTAAGGCAAAGTTATGGGAACATAGCAAAAAAAAAGGTGCTCTTGGGTCATGTTTGTGACATGGTCAAGATGAATGTGGGACACATTCTTCTCCTCACATGACTTTTTAATCAATTTGCATTTAATTTTTTTCAATGATTTGCTTCTGTGTATTCTACTAAAAAGGGACGCGGTGGCGCTGTGGGTTAAACTGCTGAGCTGCCGATCGGAAGGTCGGCGGTTCGAAACCGTGCGGCGGGGTGAGCTCCCATTGCGAGTCCCAGCTCCTGCTCACCTAGCAGTTTGAAAACATGCAAATGTGAGTAGATCAATAGGTACTGCTTCGGTTGGAAGGTAACGGCGTTCCGTGTCGTCATGCTGGCCACATGACCCGGAAGTGTCTACAGACAACGCCGGCTCTAAGGCTTAGAAACGGAGATGAGCACCACCCCCTAGAGTCGGACACGACTGGACTTTACATCAAGGGAAACCTTTACCTTTACCTATTCTACTTAAAATGGAAGAAGATGGGTTCTTCCAGATAAAATTCAACATTAAGTGCTTGTCATTTTAAATGACCAATTTACAGGAAGAGATTGAAGAATTTTGGAAGAAAATAATGTGTCTGAAGTAGGATAGTCAATGTGGTTGCTTGTCAAGATCTCTTTCAGTGTCCAAGCTCCCTGCCCTACCTAATTTATTGCTTAAAAAGCATCTACAATTTAGGAGGCTCTGCATGTTGCAAAGTCACATAATCATTATTAGAAGAATTTTAAAAAGATAAAGATAAATTGAACTAATAGAGGACACTCTGAGCAATTGGAGGAGGTGCTGGACAGCAATCTCACTATTTGAAAAATGGACATTTGTGACTGATGGCTGCACAATGGCAACCTTGGTAAATCAGGAGATACCACATGGTCTCACCCAGGGTCTGTCAGCTGTCTAGGGGGTATTTTAAAGCATAGTTTAACACTCTTTCAGAAAACCACTAAATTGTATAAAACCAACTGATGGGGGTGGCAGTTGCAAAATAAAGTGAGGAGGAGCTCTCCCATTGTAATGAGGAGGGAGGGGCTGTCTGACTGCCACGGGTGGGGAGAGGCTACTAGTAAAGTCGGGGACTACCAGAAAGTCCCCAACTATCCCCAAGATCAGCTGTGGAATTCACCCTGCAGATTAAGTTCTGGCAGATGGTTAAACCCATAGGTCTACCCTTCGGTCAAAACCCAGCCCCAGCCCATTTTGGGGAGAACAGCTGGTGGATTTTTACTGCCAGCAGGAAAAATCACATTCCTTATTGTCCCACATTAACTCCCTAAGGACCAGTCACCAACCTTTCACTCAGGTTGAATAGAGCTTGGTAGTCAGGGCAGAGCTGGCATACTTTTCTGCCAACTCAAGATCTGGAGGAATGCATTTTTACTGGAGCATGTGAATCAATTGGGACTGTTGCTATTGTATCAGTCTCCCTGCTGTGTAGCAACCTCCCTGCCTGAGCTTCTCCCCTCCACCTCAGGGTTGGCAGTGGAAATTGCCAGGCTTATGATCCTGAAGGATTTCCATCTGCCTTCCTTGGGAGCGGGGCCTGATGTGGTTCAGGAATTCATGGCCTCCATGACAGCCATGGGCCTAACCCAGGTCATCCAGAGCCCAACATGGGACAGTAATCTGGTTTTCCTGTTGGAGCAGTAGCAAAGTGGTCTGGAATTGGGGGAGCTCTCTGACTCCCTTGTCATGGTCAGATCATGCCCTAGTAGCCATGAGATTCACCTGCAAGGCTGGGCAGAAGAATTTTCAGAGCATCTGTCAGACAGAATCACTCAAATTAATTCCCAGTTAGATGCCAACCATGGTGCAAGTCTGGTGGAGTTGCCTGGAGCACAGTCTTGCCCTGTTATCTGGGAATAGTTTGAACCTGTTGGGCCTGAGGAAGTGGACAGGGTGTGCTCCACCTCTGCTCCGTGAAGTGCATTGGTTATCTGTTTGCTTCCAGGTCCAATTTAAGGTGCTGTTTTGGATCTTTAAAGCCCCACATGGCATAGGGCCAGGTGATAACCTGGGACCGCAGGAAAGGCATTCTACGAGTCCTGTCTACAAAAGAGCTCCATCTGACGGGACCCAGACGGCATGCCTTTTTTGCAGTTACACCCACCTTCTGCAACATCATCTTTCACAAGGTGAGTTTAGCTCCAAACCTCATGGCCTTCCAGAAAGCCCTGAAAACATGTTTTTTTCAGCAAGCCTAGGGAATCCCATGACAATAGGGAGCTGCATGTTGGCTGTATTATATACGTTTTCCCTTTAGTGGTCTTGTTTTTATCCATGTTTATTGTTTAATTGGTTTGGTACTAAGTTTTAATAGTAGGTTTTACTGTATGCTGCCCAGAGTCACTTTGTGAGATGGGAGCTATATAAATTTGAGCAACGAACAGTCTGAAGATGTTATTTTATCTCTCACTGCTTCTTTGTGCTCAATTACATTTTGATGCCTGCTTCACCCTTATGTTACGATTGCCCCTTTAAAGACTACCCATTAATAAACCATATTAAATCATCCTTGGTAATCTTCTCATTGTGATACTTTAAAATCTGAAAGAGTGCAGGATGGAGCCAAAGAATAGTAATGTGAAAAAATAATGCTGTTGGTTAAAAAGAAGTTCAAATTATGAAGTTTATTCATTTATTAAACTTGGATGTTCCCTGTCCAGGAAAGTGTTGCACAAGGTGGTAAAAAAAAAGTACAGTACAGATAAAAAAATGAAGTTGAAATTAAAATATTAAACCTCATCCAATAAAACATTCAAAAACACAAGTAATAAATAACAGCACTCACTAAATTAAAATTTTCTTTAGCAGCAAGACTTCTTAAATGGTACTAGCCCAAGTGCATAAACTTTTTTTGTTATTAGAATGAGATATGAAACTAGTCTTAACCTCCTTTATATTATTCTCAGTAATTAAACCATATTAATCAACATTAATTTCTATTTGTATAGATAAGGTAGCTGGATGAATGGATTTAAGCATACCCCTTCAGAAATGTCTTTATCATTGGGTTGGTTGCTAGGATTTTAAATGAGAAAAACCTCTCTGCATGTGTATTTTAGCATGGCAACTTTGTGCAGTTCTGAATTTATGCTTTCATAAGCCACAGGTGTGTTCAGATAACATGCTAGAACATGGTTTAATAATGCTTTATTCAATTCCCACAATTAGCATCTTCTTCAACCTAGTGAAGCTATAAACGCTGCTTTACAACCAAAAAGTCTTACACCAAGTCTAAACCAAAGAAATCATACTTACTGTGTTTTGGGAATCAAGCCTACTAGAAATACTGACTTTTAAAATCAGTTTTGAGGTTATTCTTCTACAAGATTCAGAAGTCCATGCAAGGTTTACATTTCATTTGAGATGACAAAGTCCCAGTTCCTCCTATTCCTCTACCCCTTTCTCTATTTTTTTACAGCAAGGTACAACCATTAGTTTGGTCTTTTTCAAAGTCTACCTGCTAATGGCTTGCCAGAATGTCATGTCATGTCATGTCATTTCTCTCTTTCTTTTGTGCCTTCAAGTCAGTCTTGACTCCTGGCAACTACCGGGCAAGTCCCTGCAGTTTTCTTGGCAATATTTCAGAAGTAGCTTGCCATTGTTTCTTGGCAGGGCTGAGGGAGAGTGGCTGGCCCAAGGTCACCCAGGTGACTTTATGCCTAAGGTGGAACTAGAACTCATGGTCTCCCGGTTTCTAGCCTTGGTGCCTTAATCACTATACCAAATTGGTTGTCTTTCTACTAGTGTCCAAACACAATTCCTTCTTAGCTCTTTTGTTAAAGAAGAGACTTTCTACAACTGGGTGGACAATTATCCTTGTGTCACATGTTACTCAACAGTCTTCACGCTTCTCCTTTAACCTATCTTCAACTTCTGTGGAAAGCAAGCATTGTTAACAGCTGCAGAAAAAAATTAATTAAATGAAATCTTAATATAACTTTTTTTTCAAAAGGAAAATTGTCTTCTACATTTGACTGACAATACAAGGCAATCTGGATTCTGCACTACGATCTGTCCAAAATGATAACTAAGCACTCTTGATTTAGAAGAGTCTGTGTGTATGTGTGTGCTACCTTAAAGTTTAAGACTATGATTATTTGTGGATTGTGACAGCTGACCACACCACTATATATTTTCCAAAATTAGAGAGGCAACCTAAGCCTTATTACTATTCCTGTTTAAACCTCTCAGTGCAGTAATGTCTTTCATTTTCTGGCTTTCTTTGTCCACTTTCTCTCCTGTATTGTACCAATAAAGTTGCAGGGTTTCCATCCCCTTACATTTCTGTCTTGGGCTGAATAATGCTCTTTGTGAAAGGGATATCATGAAAGGAATACCATCTCTAGCTTTCAGATACTTCTTGGACAACTAAGGCACAAAATTAACCAGGATGGAATGTTTAGCTCAGCAATCTCAAACTCTGCAGTGTCAAGGAGAACTGAAACAAGACAGAGAAGTAAAAAGGAATTGAAACAAAAAACCTGCCACATATGAACACATGGAGTATTTGGGGCTTTGGATGCAATGGAAAAGGAACAGTATCATTATTTGTTTTCTTAGAATTAATTAAATGCTGTGTGTTGTGTATAAAACATCTCATCATCTTGGTTCCCTTTTTTGATCTTGATTCAAAAGGAGCAAATTAGTATGAATATTTTATCTCCTATTATTAACAATCATGCCCCCAACATTAATTTGCCTTAAATTCTGATTAGTTGCAAGAAAAGTAGGAGATAATGACATTTATTTCAACGGTATTTACTTAATCCATGCAGTATCTTTTAGTTTTACCACAGATAACTATGTAGGAAGCATACCATTTATAAAATGCAGCCGTCTAAGTTAGCTAGCAGAACACTGCTGTAATGAAGTATTTTAACATCTGTGAATGCTTAAATGTGCATACTTAATTGTCTTTAGGACAATTTTAATTTATGACACGCACTTTTATGTAATTCTTCTTTGCAACTAAAGTCTACAGTTCCGTATAGCTTCTTGAAGGCAATGTGACTTCTGAGTAAACTGAGCAGACAATGAAAGAAATATGCATTATCTGGCAAAACGTTTCGACATGCCATTTGCCGTGGAAATGGTATGCTTGTACTGTCATGTACAGCCCTACTCGCTGCTATCCCATGAACCCTTTATGCTCGCAAAACGCGAGTTCAAAAAGAGTTACATGCAGAGGTTTAACGTTTTCATAAAATCTATGCGGCGGAGACCTCAACATCAATCGGTGAGTTGAACTGCCACCGCAAACCGTCAAGGATGCCTGCAAGAGGCGCCTCTAAGGCTCAACGCGGACCGGAACGCCAGCCAGCCGGCCCGAAAAGCGCGTCTTCCCGCCAAATGTAGGGCGGGGCAAGGCTGACATTCCGCCGCGGCTCGCTCCAAGGGTGCTTCTCCTGCGGAGATGAGAGCAGGCGTGGCGCGCGCCCAGACGATTGCGCTCCAAGGGCTGCACGAGGCGCCTCCCAGCGCGGCTGGGCGGGCGGCGGGAGTCTGCCGAGAGCGGTCTTCGGTTGGGGATACGCCTCCTTCCCGACTCCTCGCTGGGGGGTGACCGGCGGAGATGTTCACCAGAGCGGTGAGCAGGCTCAGCAGAAAGCGGCCTCCGTCAGGTAGGGGCGTTAGGGCGGGTGCGGAATTGCTGTCATGCTCCGGACATGAGGGATGACCCCGCTGGCGGAGCGTGGTGGGTTAGAAACGAAATGCAACACCCCCAGCTTGAGCCCAGCGCCTGCTAGTTTGTCTGCACGCTGAGGTGCAAACAAACCGGGTGGGTTTGCAGTTTGCGAACCGTGTGGCTTTTCTGTGCCGGAAGGAGGTAAATTAACACTCAGCGCCTCCCGGGTTTGGCTCACCGGCTGCGCTTGGCTGCTAACTTTGCTCTTCTGGTCCCTAGAGAATAATAATAATAATAATAATAATAATAATTTTATCCTATATATCTACCCGCGTCTCAGCATTATTATTAGATTTTCATCTATCTATCAATCAGTCAATGAATCTATCATCTCAAGATTTCGCTCCCCAGAGTCAGAAAACGCAAGGGGAAGTGTGCAGCCGAAAGAGGAAGGCTGAAGAGGCTCGCTTGCTGTTTGGCGGGGTGGGATGTTCAGGCAGACGACACAGAAAAAGGAAGAGGGGAAGAGACACGCAGTTTAGAGCTGAGAGCTCCGTCCCGGCTGGCACTGTAGCTGGGTTAGTTAGAGATAAATAAGGAGCATGTGAGAAATGCGAGATAAAACTAAGACTGCACTTCCTCTCTTGAGAATCAAACAGGTTGGATTTCTCCTGCAGACGGGGAGAGATCCCATTACTTCCACGTTTCTCTGAATAGACTATGAATCAGAAATGCAATACAAAATAATAGATCAGAGTGCAAAGACTCCTGTTGAGCCAGCTTCAGTTCACTTTGATTTTTGTTCAAATCCTGGAGCTCATCTTTTATGAAAAGCAGTTTTGCAGTATGAAAATATTTAGAGATGGAGGGATTATTACAAGAATGATGGAATAATTTTCCGCATCCCATATACAGAACAGTACTGTCCTCCACAGAGAACAATATGTCTGTATCAAAAAGTGAAAAGTCTAGCCATGGTCAAGACTGGGTCATCAGGATTCTATTGAAGACCGTAAAACTTTAATGCATCATTTTGTTTTGAAGTATTAGAAATAATGAACCTTTAAGAATGAATTGATATTGAAAGTTAGATTCAGTATCTACTAATAACTCATTCTGGTTTTATACCTCTGTTTACAAATTACTGTATTTTTCATTCACATGGTGGGAATGATTGATACTTTGATTTCAGCATCATGTTCTTTTTCACCTTGTAGAACAGAATTAATGTGTTCTAGGATCCCTGTCTGATAGTTCCTTTGTTTTTGAATGTGATGCACTGTACCCAAAAAAAAATAGCTCAGAAGTAAAATAGTTACTTGGAAAGTACTTACATACAGTGTTAACTATATAGTCTTATTAATCTCCATTTTAGGCTGAAGTTGAAGAAGCTAATCAGGTTACACTTGATTTGCACTGACTTGGATGAGAGCAACAGGAAATCTCAGGGATATAGGCTAGACTGGAAATAAAAAAAAGCTTCCTAAAAGAAGCAAAGGTCAAGCTACTTCTCTATTGCCACAAAACATCATGTATCACCCCATGTTGTCCCCAGGAATCAAACGCAATTTGAGGGAGTCTTTTTACCTTCGGCCTCTGAAAAGTCACTGCCCATTACTACGCTGTCTGTAGTATGCAGAGTGTTTCTTCATTTTTGTGTGAGTGTCAAACATCTATCAGAATATATCGAAAGGACTCTTCTGGGCAAGTGACTTTCTTAAATCCATTCTTTCTTGGATTTCCAGCAAACTTTTCCAATATATGAAGATGGATATCCTTTCTGTAACCTTTTCTGCAGCCTGTCCTTATTTCAAATACTTAATTATTCTTGTTGCTGTTCTCTGGATCTTTTTCTACTTACTAGAATTTTTATGTCCAGATTGGTTTTCCTGTTCTCAAATGACAATCTTTGATACAAAATATATCTTCTTTGGAAATAATTGAGATTACATAATTTACCCAGAAATATTTAGTGATCTGACAAATTATATAGTTTAGTCAAGTTAAATTACAGCAATACAGTAGTTTATATGTAACAGTTGGGCTGCAAACAAAAAGCAAAGGATTCTAAAGTTGGAGCTGAAAGGTGTTAAAGATGAATCATTGTTCATCAATATTGCTTGCTGAAAGAATGGTGTGATTTTAACCTGGTTTATTTCTTGTTAAACATGGTCTGCACGCCTGGTAGATGTTCCCATCTATTCTGCACATACATCTTTTAAGTTTCTTTCCTTATTAAAAGTAGAAACCAATGATTCCAAAGAGAATGTTTGGATTTGTAATTTGAGCAAATGCAGACATTAAAAACACAAACCATAGAAACACAAATGTACTTTAGAAACAGCTACTATTAAAAGAAGAAATGTATGTGGAACTTCTTAAGTGAGCCTGGCTATATGGAAAGTAAGGTCTCTTTGTTTTATAGTTATGAATTAGTTTCATCTTGGATTGTTACTTCCAAGCAGTAAAATGTATTCTTATGATTGTAAATTAATGTTACATATAAGAAATTTGTTGTGAATAAATATGTAGCACATCTTAGTGCAATTTTATCAGTTTTCTGCAGATTGCAGATATGGCTGTGAATAGAGAATGAAATAATATGCAAGTTACAGTATGTTAGCAGTGATGTAATAAAGGTCGTAGCTAGTCTGTCTCCTAACTTAAATAAAATAGATGTGCTATTTAGACAAGGGAAGCAAAGGGACAAAGCTGTTTATACTAATTGAGTAGGATCCATATTTCATTTCCACTGAACACAGTGGGACAAATTCATCTGAGTAGGGGTCCAACCACTAGTATTAGCTGGTTGTATATTTGTTTGCTTGTTAATTGATGTCACAGAGAAAAAAATGAGAGACTATATGCTAAAACTGCTTCCAGATGAGGTTTTTATTGCATAATTATCTTGTCTTAAACATAGGATTTAATAGGAAGTTCAGATGACGTCTTCCATTTGGAACCCTCCCATGTTTTTGGATTGCTTTTTTTATTTCTTACCACAAAGTGGGGGGGGAGGAAAGATAGGCAGAATAACTATACAGTGCCTTTCAATTAACAGAGAAGCAACTAGAGTGTACCTTAAATATTTAAATAGTTGGCTGACCTGAAAGTTCTGGGATTCTTACTTAGGGTTCTAAACTTTTTTTTTACAGTACTTGGAGTAGAAATGCTTACTACTGTCTAGAAATAAGCTTCATAATTCGCTGTACAAGAGTACATTGTGATTGCACTGTTGTTGCTTTATATTAACTCTTCTGACTTAACTCTGAGCTACTCAGAATCTGTCATGAGTACTGATGGCGAGCAGGAGGGGGCCCCCATCCGCTCGCCATCAGTACTCATGACAGAATCTGGCTGATTAAAGCAGCAGAAAAATCTAATTGATTAATTGAAACTTGGCAAGCTCAATAATGAATGTCACTTGTATTAATTTTTGTCAGTAACGTGGATATTTTTGATAGCACCCAAAATTTTAAAAAAACTTTAATGTATAATATGCACACATACAATTGAAATCCATTTGGAGTTAACAAGAAATACATTAAAGGTAGCTTAGTTTTCCAGTTATACGTTCTTTTATTATCTTCCATAAAACCCTATAAATTCTTTTTTTAAAAACAACAGGGTATTATCACTGTCTATAAAGACACAGAGACTGTGTATGTGGAAATCCTTTTTTACTTGTTACTTGGTTGACATGGGGAAGCATACTAGACTTGCCATTCCTTATACTGAAATGTGTGCTTGCCCTCTGTCAATATCCTACTCTCCATATGAAGTCTCATATAAATCTATCTGTGGACTGTTAACTTTAAATAATTCTCCTGTAGCCAGTGGATGTTCAACTGCAACTTTTTGATAGAAATTTATTAATCTTATGTTTTGGCATAGGAAAACTTTCTATATAATTATGTTTAATATTGACAATTATTAAAACCCAAGTATAAACCAAACATTTTAGTAAAAACAAGCTAATATACATCCAGTAAAATGTTCTTTCCCGTAGTCATGGCTGCTGGCTTTTCCCCCTAACGAATTGCCAGCTTCCAAAAAAACAATAAACAGTTTTCTGAGCTATATTGAGCAAAGTCATTGGATACGTCCCTCAGAAGATCAAAAACTAAATAAAGATATGAACCATTTCATTATATCACTTGTCTTGGCATTCAGTAACTCTTCAGTAGGAAAACAAAGGAAATAATCAAATCTTAATGAAACTCTTTGATCCATTTAGTCATCATTCCAAAGAGAAGCTGCTGAAAACAGGATCCATGTTGGATGACATTAAATGCATAATTTGAACTTAATATTTTAATAGAAGTTATCAAGGGATGATGATTTTTTTCAGGACTGCAGTTTAGATAGGAGAGGTTTTGTCCTTCAGACCAAGTACAGTCTAGTTAATAATATCTCCCCCTTATAATGTAATGATTGGTATCAATAAGAGTTTGTCCTTTTAAAGTACAATTACAACATGGGAAGGAATTTCCATCAGAATTACTGCTAGTCAAAGAAAGATTAAACCGAACGTGTACTCATTATTCAACAGGCCCAGTTTGTTAATAAGCAAACAGTACTACAAGGCTTAAATTTCCAGAACTATGGCTAGATCTCAGTCCTGCTCCCTCAGATCCTTTCAGTTTAAAAGAGATAGGAGTATCTGCTTATTTTATTTATTTTATTTTCTATCCTGCTTTTATTACTTTTTATAAATAACTCAAGGTGGTGAACATGCCTGATACTCCCTCCTTCTCCTATTTTCCCCACAACAACAACCCGGTGAGGTGAGAGCTGAGAGAGAGTGACTGGCCCAAGGTCACCCAGCTGGCTTTCATGCCTAAGGCGGGACGAGAACTCTCAGTCTCCTGGTTTCTAGCCCATCGCCTTAACCACTAGACCAAACTTATCAGGATAGTTTGTTGTATTTACTTCTATCTTAATTTAAGTTGTGGACTTATGCTTTAAATAAACAATACAAGTCAAGGAATCACAAATAAATTTAAGTTTAAGGGGTGGGGGAAAATAAGCATGATTAGTCCACAGCATTTTTTCAGGTCTGGTTTAAAAGAAATTATGTGACAGCAGGTAGTAAAAGGTATAATTACTAGCAGGAAATTGGTAGTCATAATATTCACTAGGCAAAGGACTAATTGCATTTTTTGTCTAATGCACAAATGCATGAAGGAACGATTCAGTTGGGTTGTACTTCAGTGACTTTTGACTCCATAATTTTTTCTTGTCCTGCAGAAGCCAGTTAGCTATCTGAATATGAACTTTAGTGGAACTGCCAAATCTGGATGACTACTAAGTGATATCAAAGAGTTGTTGTTGTTATTATTTTTATTATTTGTTTGATTTGTATGGCCGCCCATCTCATCTAAGTTACTCTGGGCGGCTCACAATAGGTAAAAGCAATCCAATAAAAACAAGTTAAAAACCAATATACAAACATATAAAAACTGTTCATAATCAATTTTAAAAAATAGAAAGTCATGATCAGCAGCAGAATTCATTCTACATCAGCTCAAAACAGCCATTGTAAAACCTCCCCACCATTACCGGACCATTCTAAGGTCCCAGGGCAGGTGGCATGGCAGAAAAGTCTTTCTTTCTGGGTCTCACCAGATGATGCGCTTTTGTGGACGGGACCTGTAACATGCCTCTCCTGATGGGATGGGTAGATGTAACCAGGGAAAAGTGGTCCCTCAAATAACCTGGTCCCATGACATATAGGGTTTTATAGGTCATAACCAGTACTTTCAATGGTTGGGTCTAGCAATGGTTTCTTGAGAAGGGGGTGAACCAATGCCTCCTTAAGAAGTGAAGGGACAACTTCCTCCCTCAAGGAAGAATTAACCACTGCTAGAAGCCAGCCACATGTCACCTCTTGGGAGGCTTTTGCCAACCAGGAGAGGCACGGATGTAATAAACAGGTAGCTGAGCTTACAGTCATGAGGACCCTGTCCACTTCCTCAGGCCCAACAGGATCAAACTCATCTCGGATAACAAAACATAGAGATGCCTGCGTCCTGGGCATCTCTAAAAGACCTGTACTAAGGCTGGTGTCCATCTGAGAGTGACTTTATCCTCCAGATGCCCTGCATATTCCCCACACAGCCCTGCAGGTAAGCCTCCAAATCCCACATAGCCAGGAGGGCTCAGGTCACCTTAAATGGGGTTGCTGGAAAGCTATCCACACGTGCAGTAAAGGCGGAGAAGCACTGACGCTTTAAAGAATTAAAGCTTTTTGCATCTCTTTGCTGCCATTTAATGATTATCCAGATTTTTTTCAGCTCTGATGTGATAGCCCAAGCCTTACAAATGTCAAGTGTGGCCAGTCATCTTTGACAAGAATGTTTTAGAACATTAACAGAACAGAATGTTTCAGTGACATTAACAGAATCACAGAGTTGGGAGGGACCATAGAGTTGGCAGGGCAGGATCTTCTTCACAGTGACATCAAATCCTGGAATTCCCTTTCTTGGGAGCTACTTCTGATTAGTTGATTGACTTTTAGCCAAAACAAAGCTATTAATAAGAGAGAGAGAGAGTAAAATACCAGTATATAACTTGAAAAAAATGTTTCTATGTGGTTACAAAGAGTCAACACTGACTTGATGGCACATAATCAGAATTAAAGATATGGAGCAATACAAAAATAGCTACAAAAAATGAATTCTGAAAAAGGCAGAAGTAATTCATAATAGTCAAATGAAGTCTGAGCATGAACAGTGATTTCAAAATGTTAAGTGTATGCGTTCAAGGGAAAATGGGAAGAAAGAGGTCATGTTGGGAAGTTGTAATTGTAAAAAATATGCTACAGGATTTTGTTTCAGGTGTTGTAAAATAAAAGGTAATTATATGACCCAATTTAATAGTAATTTGCTCAAAATTCAAATAAAAGCAAAAATGCAACAATACTTTTATTTTCAAGTATTTTTAACCCAATAGATAGTAGAATGATAGCCAGAAAAAAAAATGTCCCAGTCTGTTTTTCCTCTAAAGCTTATAGCTTGAAACTTTATACATATTTTAGTGTGCAAATTTGTTTAAAATTTAGCATTTTCCCCATTTCCTCCCAAATAGATGACATAATATTTAAAACATATATGGATATATATTTGTGTAATTGTTCTGCTATGTAATCCTCCTTTAGGAAATATTCCAACTTCTTACAAGACAAATGTTTAACATCTAGCACTATTGCCTTTTTGGACCTCTTTGAAAAAGTTCTGTCTAGTTTATCAGCTTGGAGAAGATGATATTTATAGCCTTAGTCACATTCAATAAAGTCACAATCTTTCATATATACCATACAAGCATGTCTACCCATTTGGATAGGGTTTTGGTATCTTATAAAGTGTTGCTTTATAGCTTTGCTGTTGGTGATGTAAAACAGGGGAACATGATGAGTCACAGAAATACAGGACGTTGCCTTACATCAGGTAAGACTATATTCATACTATATTGCATTTTTCTACCCTTTGAACTTGCTGTAGTTAATTGCGGATTAAATGACATGACATTGAAATATATTTATGTTTGTTGATTCTCATCATCTTCAAAACTATGAATTAATTGAACTGTCCCCCAGCCTTTTGTCAGAGATAGAAAGAAACAGTTCTGCAGCTATAGGTAGAACAAATATATAGACATAATTATTATTTTTTTTATTTTTCAGATATAACTGACAGTGACAGCAAGCCAAGCAGTAGTCATCAGAACCTAAATGGCACCACAAGATGGGCTCGGTCATTGGAAAGCTTGCTGGAAGATCCAGAAGGTGTAAAGAAATTTAGGGTTGGTATCTGAAGTATTATTTACCACACAAACCTAAATACAATTCCCAATCAATTAGAGCTGTATCTCTTCATTACAAGAATCAACATTATGCAAGTAATTTATTTTGAGGGTCCTGAGTGTGTGGCACTTGCTTCTAGGGAAAGATGTGTGAAGTTCAAATTCATAATTGTTGAGGTGATAGATAAGTGTGCAAGTTTATGTAAACAGGAGTGTGAAACTTTTGCCTGAAAGCCATTACTCGGCTTCTACCCTAACCTTAATCCTCTTCTTGAAGTTGCATGAAAATGACTAGAGAAAGTGATATTCTTGAATTGAAGTGGATACGATAACCCATGAAACTTTTAGACCATGGGTACAAAACTATTTTGGGCAAAGTCTGCACTTGACCTTTGAGTGACAGTAAAAGTTACGGTCCAGAAAAGTGGACAAGGTTAAGATGAAGAAGGGGAGGGTACACTCAAGCTTCCTTATTTTAAATCTTGTTATCTTATGGGACAGATGACGCATACGTTTTTTGAGGTTGCCCTTGTTCTCTAGAACGATCTCTCCTGTGATATATGACAGGTCCCAGTTCTACTTGCCTTTAGGAAAGACGTCGAGACCTGGCTTTTTCCCCAGGCATTAGAGGCCAGTTGAGTGCAGTCCTCTTTTGGTTATTTTGTTATGGTGCTTGGTCACCATTTTTGTGGTGTATTTTGTATTTATATATTGTATATATTTTAATGTTTTGCATTTTTTGGCTTATTGTTTATTTTTTATTGTTGTATGCTGCTTAGAATCATATTGCATAAGCTGGGCAGCCTTATAAATGTAGCTAATAAATAATAATAAATTTTAAATAAAGGAAGTTGTTCCAGAACAAAAAAAAATCAAATTAAATTGTTAATATGAATACTCCTCTCATATCCATTTTCCATTAATGCCATATTAACAGTTGCAGTTTGGTGGCTTTGAAAAAGCTCTGAGAGTTGTAGCCAGATATTCAGGGAAGCAGCAAGTTGCCTCACAGACTCAGCTTGTACACACCTATTTTAGAGCTTGGCACTGAATTTGCTAGGATGTCAGAAAATCCTGTTTGTGCTGCAACTGAAGTCCTTATTTATTTTACTTAGTTCTAAGAATTTATGGTAGCTATTATATAATACTGGTTAAATTAAAAGATGGTGGTAATTCTTAAAAAGAAATGAGATTTCTTCTTGTGTAAGAACAGTGTTCAAAATGGAACGTTAGATGTAAATATCAAAGAAATGGGGAGTAAAGTTATGATTTCAAATTTAAAAAATCCAAAGTGTCAGTAGATATTTAAGAAAAGAATAGAACATTTGGGACAACTTAATTATTTTAATAATTGACAGTCAGGACTTCTCAAAATGTCTCAAAATCTATCACTTAAAGTAATTTAATATTTATTTTATTATTGCAGAAATCCTAACCCGAAGTTAAGCAGCATTGAGCCAGATATTTAATAGTGTCAAGTTTTTATTTCTAACCCCTTAAGGCTGACTACCAGGTTATGATACTAATAGCTCCTTTTTTCCCCTCTATCAGGACTTTTTAAAGAGAGAATTTAGTGAAGAAAATGTTTTATTTTGGCAAGCTTGTGAAGAGTTTAAGAAGATACAAGATAAAAAACAGGTATTGACTCCAACATCAAACAGAACACATAGGGCCCAGATGAACTTGATACGGCTCTACATAGAAAACAATACAGTCTACATCTACCATATTCACAGCACACAAAACTGATCAGGTGGGAAGTGGTCACAAAATCCCAGATCCTTAAACTGATTGAGTATTAGTGAGGGTTGAGATTATGCTGATTCATCATGTTTGTTTGTCTAATTCAAATATCCTTTATGCCTCTAAATTCAATAGGATTTTTTAATTACATGTTAAAATTGCTTTAATATAATTTATTATAATATTTCTTATTATTTTCTTCCTTCTCGGCCATAGCTGTCTGTTTTAAGAAAAGGATAGGTAAACTCAATTTTACCTCATATTTCCCTGTGAAGTGTTTTCATAAACTGAAATGTAAAGTATTGTTTTCATTTTTCACCAATTTAGTTTTTACTGTACATAATCCTGTAAACAAATAACAAATTTAAGTTGTTTTTAAAATTAAAATATCAGAGCTTTACCTTGGAAACATTGCCTAGAGTAGGGTTTCTCAACCTTGGCAACTTTAAGATGTGCGGACTTCAGTTTCTAGAATTCCCCAGCCAGCATGCTGGGAGTTGAAGTCCACACATCTTAAAGTTGCCAAGATTGAGAAACCCTGGCCTAGATGAATGACATCTGAATGTCTTGGTACCAGTGAGTAGCAACATGATATTTGTTGAAGTATACACTAGTTTTCTAGAAACTAGCATGTAATGACTTGCATAACAATATGGTCCCATGAAAGATGAAGGTGTATGCTAAGAGTAGGAAGATAATATAAAAACAGCAATCTGGTTAATCAAGCTGTAGATAAAGTGCTGATTTGGGAACTACATATATTAAGAAGAAAGATGAATGTTAGTCTGATTCTATAATTAAGCAATACCAGTACGTATTCAACTTTTGTTGCATCATTCTTTGTTAACTCTACAAAGGAAGGTTATGAGTCATGCATATTTCAGTAGGATACAAAATTTGGCTAGCTACTTTATTCATCATGTTTTTTTTTCCTACCATGTAATAATCTCTGTTAGAACAAAAACTGTTTGATGAATTAACTGCAATCCTTTTTAGTCAAGGAATCGGCTATGTAGAACAGTTAAGACCGTATGTTTGAAATGACTTTTCTGAATACATAATACATCACAGTAAATATGGAACTTGGCTTGCAAGGTTCATAAACCCAGCCACCACAGCCCATAATTAGTGTTGTAGGATATAAAAATGACTGCAGTAATTAATTATGTGACTGATTATAATTAGGTTTATTTATAGAACAGTGTTCTGATCATAGAATGCAGTTCTCTTTTCTCCACCTTTCCTCCTTAGGTTTAGGATTGGAAAGACTGAAACAGGACATGTATGGGGCAGGGAGACTTCAGGAGGAAGATTGGACATTCTCCTGTTGCTTAAGTGGAATAATATTCAATTAATGCAAAAGGTTTTTAAGATCCAAGCCTACAGATCTGCAATATTGGGGAAATGACTTGTGTGCTTAGTAAAGATGTTCTTCTCTTCATAGATGCAAGCAAAGGCAAATGAAATTTACAGAAATTTCTTGTCAAATAAAGCTTCTTATCAAGTCAATGTAGAAGGGCAGTCTCGTTTGGATGAATCAATACTGGAAAAACCTCATCCTCTGATGTTTCAGAAACTTCAAGATCAGGTAAAATTCTAAAACTTCCTTAATTATCTTGTGAAAGATGAACAACTAACTGCTGGTAGCAGGACAGAATCACAGTCGCAGTAAAGTTAGAAGAGGCTCCAGAAACAAGGTTTTTCTCCCAATAGGATCCCTAAATCTAGTGTTAGAGTTAAAGTTCGAGAAAAGAAGTTGACAAGTGAAAAATGCTCAGGAAAGAATTTATTTATGACTTATCCATGAACTTAATATTAAAACTCAGAAATAATTTGAAATTAATGCATGTTTACTTTGTAAAGTACATTTTTCCTTTTTTTCAGTTGATGCTTTTGATGACATAAAGCATTGAATGTATTTGTTTTTTAAAAATCACTGGACAGGCAAGGCAGAGATATATTCTGAAGTTTGTTTATTTTATTATTTATGAAGTTTATTTATTTTATTTATTATTTAAATTTATATCACTGCCAATCTCCCCCAACGGGGGACTCTGGGTGGTTTACAATAAAAATGATAATGCTTTTCATTTGGTCCTCTTGGAATAATCTGGCTGCCATTGCTTTCTATTTATTCATGCATTTAATCTGATAAATATAAATAGATTACTTCAGTCCCATCTATTTTTGGCCACTGATACTTCAGTTAATACATATTATCACTGTGTACAAGTTAATGTTTCCACTGACTCAAAAAAAATCACTACACTTCTTCCACACTGTCCCACCTTTTCTTTCTCCAAATCTAGATCTATTCTGCCTCATGCTTAGATTGGGTATAGTCCAACACACAAACACATACACACACACACACTCATTCCATTGTGTCCTGCCACCTTCCCCTTATCAATAACTCTCCAATGCTAACAACATCTTGGTGTGGGAGGAAAGGCGGAATAAGCCTGGCTAATTTTATAGGTAACTGGGCAGGCCACTAATAAACGTGTACTGTATATTCTTTTGAAGAATTCTACTTCCTTTCTTGGAACAGTCTTAGTAATAGGAAATACTAATGTGCTGTATGTTTTAAAAATGGCCAATTTGCATTACATTCTATCCAAACTAAATCACAAGGACACGTGTCTAGTGGTGGATTTTAAATGTATACCTGCAAATAAATAAATAAACAGCCTGCTGATGGTGTCAGGTCACTCAGTTGGGAAGGCTCATGGCTTGAACATTCTCCTGAATTACTGATTTATAATATTCTTTATATGGTAAGATCTTTACATTAGAAGAGTATTTAAAAATAAGTTTTTACTGCTTCTAGCATTTCCCAAAGACTTCATCAAATGACTTTGCTGAACATACCACAAAGGCTGCCCTCAGAAATAACTCTAACCTGTGACTTCTTTATGCATGGCTTATTAAAGAAGCCATAGTGGCTTCTTATTTTGTATACAGTTCTTACTTAAAATGTGTGGATTCATACATTATAGTAATCAAAGGTCAAACAAATTATAGTAGAGACTAGGTAAAGGTAAAGGTTTCCCTCGACGTAAAGTCCAGTCGTGTCCGACTCTAGGGGGCGGTGCTCATCTCCGTTTCTAAGCCTTGGAGCCGGCGTTGTCATAGACACTTCCGGGTCATGTGGCCAGCATGACAACTCGGAACGCCGTTACCTTCCCGCCAAAGCGGTACCTATTGATCTACTCACATTTGCATGCTTTCGAACTGCTAGGTGAGCAGGAGCTGGGACGAGCAACGGGAGCTCACCCCGCCGCGCGGTTTCGAACCGCTGACCTTCCGATCGGCAAGCTCAGCAGCGCAGCGGTTTAACCCGCAGCGCCACCGCGTCCCTAAAACTAGTAGAGACTAGTTTATGTCTAAACCAGGCCTGTGTTAACATTAGGTGTCTGCTACATATGCTTGATGTCGTGGTTAATGTTTCTCTAGGACTTGAACTGCAAAATGTTTTATGGATGAATATAATAGTTTAGTTTCCCCAGTATACCTTTATTTGGTATTCACTGCATGGTCGGTCAGAAATGTAAGACTTCAGTTAACTCAATTAAGTTTGGGGACAACCTGATGATTTGAAAACAAACATTACCAAGTTTCTAACCTGGTAATGATATTTTAACTGACACACAAAGATGCGCTAATTAGATGTGCTAATTTAAAAGCTGTTAACAAAATGTTTTGAGTTCTGAGTTCTTGTAGCTGTGGTAAAGAAGAGACAGTGACTTACATTAAAAAAGAAAAAACAACCAAAGCACTTTGTGTCTCTTAAAGAATCTTCTAATCAGATAGGAAAAAAAAATCTTTTACGTAGCAGGAAAGGTTATAAATCCATATATAATCTGTGGTTGGGGGTGCATCCTTAATATTCAGCTAATTATATGAGGACTATTATTGCTGAACTGTGGGCAAAAGTCCTGAGAATATGCTGTTATGCAGAACACTGTGCCAGCTGGCTTGAGGTTACAGTTGTGTACTCTTGCTTTGAACTGGTCTCATGCAGGAGGAGGATTTCAGCCTGCTCGCCCCCCCATCTGCCTCAGAAAGTAGCATCTGATTATCTTAGCTGGTGACCACTTTCTCAAATTGGAAAATTATATCCAAGTTCGTGTGGTGTACAACAACAGGATGTGCAGTTGGTACAGTGGGTCACTTTGTAGTATTTTCTAGGCATAGGCCAAGCAGCCTACCTACCTGCTTGTTTTGTTGAATGAATGAAGATGAAGCAAGCAAGGTAGAAGTGGAGAGAGGAAAGGATAATGGTAGAGAAGGACTGAGTGGATCAGATTCTCTGGCCAACTATTTTTTTCAAAAATCAAGAGAATAGTGAAGATGCCCTGGGGTCTGCAGAAATCAGTTGCCCATGGCTCTATCAAAAATGGCAGCACTTTGGGCTTCCGGCAGGGAATGGCAGACTGAACGGCTGTGCCCCCGAGCTCAGCAGGGGATGCTGACAACGTGGCAAATTTTTTCTGCTCAGGCAGGTTCTCCTGAAGCCCAAAAATGTTCTTTAGGTAAAGGAGAACACCTGGAATCATCCCATCTGTCCTCCGGATGGCTGCTTGCAGCCAGAAGATCCAGCCAGAAGATCGCAAACAGCGTTCATGTTTGACTGGTAAGAGCTAGCTGGGAGGCAGGGACATCATCACTTTCCAAGCCACACTGTAGCCGTAAAGGGACACTAAGACCGGCCACCCCATTTCTAAATCACTTATTTATTTATATATATATATATATAAAGTATATATACCCCAAGAAAGGCTTTCTACAGCGAGGAGAAGCTGGCTCTCTTGGTGCTTATTGTTATTTTGAGGATTACTTTTTTATTTTATTTTTTTAAGTTTTGGATTCTGTTTTCTTTCCAAATATAAAGGAGGATTGAGAGTAAACAGTTGTCTTCCTATTATTATTTTTGTATTAAATTTGAAGATATTAGCATTTTCCTACACGTTGATTTGTCTGATTTGAATCTTCAGCTTTCTGTTTTCACTTCCCTTGGGAACTGTCTGCTTATTTCACTTTCACTTTGTGTAAACACTCTCTGGAACTTTTACATAGCTTTGACTTTTGCTGGTTAAGCCCCTAGGGGGTGCCATAATCTACCGCGTGAGGTATGGAGAATTTGAAACAGATTTGTTCTGACTTCCACCAAGATTTTAAACAGATTTCTTCTGACTTCTATCAAGCTTTTATGCAAGATATTCAGGACATTGTGATCTAAAATGTGCCATCAGGTTGTGGATGTGGTGGATGAAATTGAGGAATTTAACAGCGATAGAAATGTTTCTTTTAAGAGTGACATTGGGATTTTTATTGAGATGCTAGATGAAGATTGGATAGTGGAGTTGGAGAAGTTTAAGGGAGAGAGAGATCTGCAAGCCACAAGTTGACTTTCTGGTGGAATGCCATGTAAAGAACCTGGAATCTTTGAGGAGGACAGTTGGGCTGTTTGATTCTTTCAAGAGAATCTTGAAAGCTCTGTGCACATTGTGGGGATATGTAAATGCTTTGGTTTATTTTTGAAGTGGGATAAGGGTTAAAGAATGTTTATCTGGATTGCTTTAAGGGTTTGACTGATGTTATTTGCTTTTAAAGATTTGGATTTATTGCTTCAAACTGTTTTTTGGGGGTTTATTAAGATCAAGATTATTAAAACTGTTGTATTAGGGTTAAAAATGTTTATCTGGTTTGCTTTAAGGATTTGATTGATGCTATTTGCTTTTAAAGATTTGGATTTCCTGCTTTGAATTGTTTTTGTTTTGGGGGTTTATTAAAATTAAGATTACTAAAATGTATTATCAAGTATAACAGCAGACGACCTATGTGCTTTTTAATTTGATTCTTATTATAGTAGACAGAAGTGTATAGAATAGTGGTAGGAAGGGAATAATTAAATAGGTGTTATCTTTTGGAGGTGAGAAAGATGTTTAGGAGGTTTATATTATAATTTTTTCTTTATTTTAATATAAGGGGGAGGAGTAACTGTACTGAGTGACTTTTATTATGTGCTAAAGTGGAATGATTTATAGAAATAATTTAGTGTTTTGGTTTAATATAGAGTAAGAGATTGATTATGGAAATTTTTGTATATCCTTACTGTTAAAAGTGGGAAGCCACATCTTTTTGTAAATCTGAAAAAGGTTTTCACTTGTGTTTTCGCACCTTTTTAGTTCTTTTTTCTTTTGTAGTTTTTTGTTTTTGTAGTTTTTATTCTTCTCTTGAAACTTAATAAAATTTATTTTAAAATAAATAAATAAATAAAATGGCAACACTTCTAGCTACGTAGTAATAAATGTTGCTTTGACAAAAGAATTGTGTACGTTCACAGCAAATTTGAATAACAAACAGATGGACTACTTTTTGTATTTTTCAGTAGCCAGCCTTTTACAGAGTGTATTCAAAGTCAGGCCCCATAGGCCTATCACAGTATGTTTTATTAATTAATATTTTTTAAAAAGAAAATGTTACTGTACAAGAATGTTCAAAGATCATGTATCAAACAAGTAAGGAAATGATTAGAAGAAAATGGCAACTAATTCAAACATTTGAGGTAATTTATATGGTACATTTGTCTATGGGGCCTGGCTTTTGATGCACCCTGTACAGATTTTGACTTTCCAGTGAGTTGCATGAATGTTGCCAGTTGCTCATAGCTTGGACACTCTAGGATATAATAGACAGTATGCTAAGATTGAGTTCCAAGACCAATTGGATGCTAAGCAGAACAAAGTTGGTGGATTTACTATGTGATTAAATCCACTGATTATGTGCTAATAAAATAAAATTCCCATTTGGCTTATCTTGTCTACAGTATTGTCTATAAATAATTTCATTCTATTTAGGAATATGTTGTTTTGGCTTTTTCCAGCAGCATTATATGACATAAGATAACCATCCTTAGGATAGCCCCTTATTATACTCAAAGTTCCTTTAAGAATTAATAGCAGTATCATAATCAGGTGAGATTATGGCATTATATATAGTACTCAGTATACTGAAGCATCAGTAATTTATGTACTGTATATGTAATTAAAACAAACTATTTAGTGTATGGAATGACACTAATGGGAAATACGGAAAAGGATGCTTGGTGCAATGATGAAGAGCAAAAGGCTGTGTTTGAAAAAAAAATCATGTAAGAGAATGATTGCTATAAAAATGAGGAAGAGAAGAATATAATGATATGGAGAAAAAAGATAGTTGCAAAGTATATAGAGGTAGTCCTCATTTACTGTCCATTAGTTTAGCAACCATTCAAAGTTATAATGGTGCTGAAAATGAGACTTATGACTGATCCTTGAAATTGCAGCTGTCACAGCATTCCCACGGTCATGCGATCGCCATTTGTGACCTTCACAGGCAGCTTCCGACAAGCTAAGTTGATGGGAAAGCCAGCAGAGAGTCACAAGTTGTGGTCACATGACATCGCCTTAACGACCCATGGTGATCCACTTACCAACCACAGATGGAGCTGACATCATAAATAGGTGCAGTCACATGACATCGTGCTTAACAACCTCTCCACTTAGCAACGGAGTTGCCAGTCCTTACTGCAGCTGATAAGTGAGGACTACCTGTAGTCAAACTGAGCCAGTTAATATAAAAGAGGCAGAAAACGGAGAGTAATTTCCATCAAAAATTAAAAATATGGTTTTAGAAGTGGGTTAAAAGGAATAAATAAGGAACCTCCAGCACAGTAAATGGAAATAAGGCTAAAAGCAATGGCATTATTTGGGATGAAACTGAAATAGGGGAATGTGGGAAGGAGTATTTTAGAGATATGTATGTGACTGATAAGTACAATGTTTAAGAAGTAGAACTGAAATTAATGCTATAAATGTTAATACTCTGTTGTCTGAGAAAATGATTAAGAAAATAAATGCTGTGAGAATGTTGAAAAATGGTAAGTCTACAGGCCTAGATGACTTGGAGAAATATTAAAATAAGAATATGGTTTGTTGATGGATTGGCCATGCAGCTTGTTTAATGTAGGTGAAGAGAGATTTCCTTGTACAAAGGAAAAGGTAACGAGTGAATGCATCAACAATCTGGCAATTAATTTGTTAAGTAAGCCAGGAAGGGCATTTGGCAGAAATTTGATTGAAGAAATTGGGGTGGTGCAGTGCAGCTTTATGCCAGATAGGAGACGTACAGGCCAATTTTTTGCTCTTCAACAGATCACTGACAAGTGAGAAATTTTACAACATAATTATTGATGTAGAGAAAGTGAGTAGGATTGAACAAGGAAGCTTTTTGTGTGAATGTTTGTGTAAAAAGTAGTATATTATGGGAAGAAAGCGTGCATGAGAATAAATAGAAAGCTTAGAGAATGATTCTAGATTGAGCAGGAAGGTTATGTAATGTCCCTTGCTGGTTAATACAGTTATGGATAAATATATAAGAACAGGGCTACCAGATCTGGTACCTGAATGGCATCTTAATGACAGCAAACAATACAGAAAGCTAACTCTGGATTTTGAAACAGGTCTGATAACTGTAATAAGGACTGTTTGTGGTGATGTTAGAAGTGTGTTGGTTCAGCGTATGAATGTGCATATATTTTTTGTATGTTGGCTGAGATAATTTGCAGTGGGTGTTAATGGTTGTATTGTATGTTGCAAGAAGAAATGTGAATCTAAAAATTAATGTATTAAAGACCAAGGTAAATATGTTTCATAGGGTAAATGGAGCGAATCTTTTTTTTTTTTTTTTTGCCTTCAAGTCAGTGTTTACTCCAGGCGATTACCTGGACAAGTCCTTGTAGTTTTCTTGGCAAGATTTCAGAAGTTTGCCATTGCCTTCTTCCTAGGGCTGAGAGAGTATGACTGGCCCGAGTCACCCAGTTGGTTTCATGCCTAAGGCGGGACTATAACTTGTGGTTTCCCAGTTTCTAGCCTGATGCCTTAACCACTGCACCAAACTGGCTCTCAAGTGAATGAGTACAAGTTAAATATAAATTAGAATGAGTGGGTGAATTTATGAACATCAACAGAATGTTTGCTAAAGATGGGGAAATGGTTGGAAAATTTTATGTCATTCAATTGCTGGTATAAAGGTTGTGGAATAGTATTGGCTCTGGCTGAAAGGCATGAATGATAAAGGGGGCAACCAGTATGAAAGGAGTAAATTAAATTGGTGGTAAGGTCATACAGAGACAATGAATGAGGATTAAATGGTAAAGCAGATATATGACAGAAAAATGAACGAGCTGAAAGACTTAAAAAGTTGTGCTTAGACAGAATTGATGAAATCCTTAAAGAGAAAGGTAAGAAATTTGAAGAACAGATGTTTGCCAATGAACCAGCAGAACCATTTACATGGTGAGAAAAGTAGTCTTTTATGTAGTCTTTTGACAGATCCTTGAACTATCATTTTACTTGCCATGTTTGAGAGGCAGAATCCATAGCTGTCTTCCTCATCTTTAGATTCCATAAGATATGTGAACTTCACCTCCCAGAATTCTGTGTAGTGGTCCTGATCACTGGTGAATTCTGGAAAATCAATTTCATGCGTCTGAAGGGACCACTAACTGGAGAAAGCTTGCTAGGGCAACAAAATATTTTCTTTTCTTTTTAGCATTTTTTAACAGATTTGCTGACTAATTTGGGATTCATTTGCAAAGCCTTTCTTCTTGTTTTAACATTTTTGGCATTTGTTTTCAAATAGATTGTGTTTTTTTCCTTTTCCATTCAGATTTTCAACCTCATGAAATATGACAGCTACAGCCGTTTCTTGAAATCAGATATGTTTCTTAAATTGAAGGAAACTGAAGAACAGGAAGAAAATTCACCTGATCCTCAGACTGCAGCAAAAAGAGCTTCTAGAATTTACAATACATGATCCAAATAACAACAATCTGTTGATCAATAGATCTGACTGAGACTACAATGAGAAAAGCAAATCAGTTCTCAGGAATATTCTTTGTGATTAACACAAATGCATTTAGAAGCTTGAATAATATAGAATCTTATTAGACAAAGCTTACCTTTGATTGGTTCAGTGACCTGTTTCTTGCCAGTGATTGCTTCCAGATACAGTGATCAAGGTAGTTATATGACAGCCCTTGAAAGACTGAAGAATTTGTAAGTTCTTGCAAACTGCTTCTAATTTTTAAAAGTATATTTTTTTGTAAATCATTTGGTGGAAGTGGGTGTTAAATGTAGCATTAAAAATTAAAGCAAGTTTTAAAGTAGAGATAAGGTAAAAGTCTTTGAAAAACTCATAGAGTTTTGCCTAACAGACATTCCAGAAATATCCTTTTTATGTTTTAACTGCTGTGTGAATTGAATTAATCATGTCATTTTAAGTACCCAATCCATTGATGGATCAGATAAAGAAGTGTACAGTAGCTATTTGGCTGGGGCTTTTGTCATCAAAAAGTGCCTCCTGGACCAATTTTGTAGCATGTTTTTTCTATTTAAAAATGAGGCAACTATTTTCAACTGCAGCAGATTCTGTCTGAAGAGATATCTATATCTTAAAAAAATTCTCTGGAGTAAAACAATATGGACAAATCCCACAACAACCCACAGCTGAGATTGTGATAGAGAGGCATTTTTCATTTTGGCTGTCTTGGAAATAATTTTGTGAAGGAATTGTCAGTGCAGAAAGACCCTGGAAGAAGTAGGGAATTAATGGAAATATGTGGGCTGTGTATGAAGTTAGCTAGTGGTTTATGGCAAGAAAGAAATTTTGAACGTTTAGAGAGAAATTGTGCTTAATTTTGCTGTTCTGTTTTTTGTGAATCATATTCCAAATATTGATAATGCCAATGAAATGGTGGATGTCAACATATTGTGATAATATTCTGTATTTGATTATGTTTGGGACATTCCTTCTTCATGCTTGGGGCTGAAGTGCAGTTTTCAATATTTTGTCAGATATAGAAAATTGAAGTATAAGAATAATAATGATAGTAATATGATTGCAATCCTCAATCAAATAATCATATTCTCTTTTTTCAGGCTGAAATTGCTGAGGCAAAGAAATTATTTTTAGTTCAGTTTTGTTTTAATACTCATTTTGCACAATAATTTCAGTACTGTTAAACATGAGGAAAGCGAATTGGCTTGCAAGCTTTATTTACAATTTCTGCATGTGAAATGTAATTGTGGCTTATATTTTCTCTTTAGTTACTCTTTTTATCTTCTTTGTGTGGGCTGCTTTATTGTCCAGCTTAGCTGTTTAAATATTTGTAAGTTCTGTTTATTTGGGTAAGTAGCACCCAACCATTTTTCTTCTTAGCAATATCTCTCGAAGTCTCAATCATAATATATATACTAGGAAGAGGTACAGATGTTTGGGTCAGATTGTCAGAACTGATTATACATAAAAGACAGCAGCTATATTCTGTTTTCATTTGAATACAGAGAATTGCAGTTGAACCAGCGAGTTGCTGGTTCATGTGGTGCTCCCTCAAATCACTATATAACCAAGAGTAGCATTGGTATAAATAGGCATTAATCTCCTGTCAGTGCATTCAGAAATGTCCATGATTCCTTCAGCACATGCATACCCTTTATGCCTTTTGTGGATTTAGTTGCCATTTGTCTTTCTCTTATACTAAAGGGTAAAGGGAGCAGCAGGAATCTCCTGTAGACTATGTACATTTGACAAAGGTAATCATGTTTGCAGAAGAGATGGTTTTCAAGGATGATTTAGGAAATGGTGAAAATGCTGTTTTTTTCCTTTTTCCATGAACCACATTGAGGCTAGGTTTTCTATTCATGATAAACCATTGTTTGTTTTAATCATGTTTAGTTAAATAAGCCTAAGTGATTGGATCTATACATCATGCTAAACCATAAAAGCTGGATTCACACATTTGCTCTATGCCCAAAACACATGCTAGTACGATATGGCATGCTGTGCGAACCCTCCTAGAAGGAATGATAAAATGCCCTGGATAAGTATTGAGGCTGAGGCTAACAAGGCTGGAAGCAAGAGCTGAGATGAGGCTTACAGGACCACTATAAGACTGCAGGTATCTTCTACATCCAAGGCTTAATAAATGAATGGCAAGAAATCTGTTACCATGTAAGGGTGAGAGAAAGAAATTTAGGATTTAAACCCTCTTTTTATCTTCTTTGTGTGGACTTCTTTATTGACTAGCTTAACTTTTTAAATATTTGAAAGTTCGTTTACCATCAGGCTGGTAGTGCCCTAACCATTAAATATGACCTGATTGCTATATCTTGCAGCAGCTAATCTTCACAACCAGAGCTTCTTTGATACCTCTTTTAAAACCAACTTCCCTTTCTGAGCTGTGTTCTCGACTCTTCCACTGTAAGGTCCTGAATGCAGGCTTAAGATCGAGAGGTTTATTTCTGTGTCCTAGGCGAATCTCTGACAGCAAGATCTGTTGCTCCTTGCTCCAACTCAAGACTCCAGCAGCAAAACCATGGCTACCAACCTTCTCACAAACTGGTACTCATCTGACAATAAGTATTAATTTTGTCTTGCTGCCTCACAGCTATTGATGTTGGTGGTAGACATAATGAATGAAACTGCAAAATACTGTAAGGTATGTTAATATAAGGAGTATATGGACAGAGAGCTAACATGAATTTGCCAGTGGAGTTTAAGAGGGGGTTCCTAACAAATTTTCCTTTTAAGTCAACAGTATATGGTTGGGTACCAGGAGACCCCAAGAAGGGAGTAAGAGGATGTTTAAATCTTTATACCAGCTATTCCTTAAATGTCAGTCTTTCAAGGTAGTCCAGACAAGAAGCATCAACCATGAGTACTAACACTGCCTTTATTGTAAGGTTAGAGTGACAGAATATTGCAAGTCTGAAAATACATTCCCCTCGCTTTTGCAATCCAAGAAACTAGGGAGAGTTTCTCCTTTTTTTTATTTTTGCCACACTCCTATCTGCTGACTAAGCTGCCTCTTATATGACTGTTGCCTAGTCTACAGCTCCTCCTCCTCGTCCTGTCTCTCAAGGACATTCTTACAGACCATTGCGTTAGGAAATAAAAATGCAGATGAAAAGCCAGGATTCCGCAGTTCTGACCTGTAGTGCTTATGATATGCCTGTATTCCAGCTTCAAAACAAGCATGGCATATATTTGCAGTATGTGCTAGTTTATGGTAGTCTTTAAAGAAGTAAGAGAACAGCAAGTGGCCATGAATGAATAAGAGAGTAAGGAAATGAATAAGAGAAGATAAGCCTTTATCAGTTGAAATGGATGATCTACAACAAAAAAAGATAGTGGAAGTAATTTTCTATAAAGACAACCAAGGAGCAAATCCAGTGGATGAGAATAATAACCAGAAGCAAGAGACAAGAGATATTCTAAACCATTGGAACTACTGAGACATAAGGAAAGAATAAAAAACACTATAAAAGACAGAGCAGAAGTAATGCAATTGTGTCCTGCAAGAAGACGTAGAGATGAGAAATGGTACTTGATAACAATGAGGAATAGAAACAAATGTGGGCTGACTAGACCCACCAACATGTAAAGTAGGTATTTCAGGAGCAAGGAGGTGACAGAACAATTTCTAAGATTTATTAAGTCCACTGACAATTAGCCCTTCCTGCTAATAAATATAGGGACTTATGATGCTGTAAAAAATAATAGAGCTACAGCCATGCCACTACAGAGTTTGAAGGAGTAAGAAGGAAGCTCAAGAGCCTAGAGTGTTCAGCTAGTGTTCTCATTCATTCTTCCTGTCCATGGAAGACAACCAAGAAGGGAAAAAATAATGTGAATGAATGAATGGCAAATGATCTACTAGAGACCTGGGAGGCCACGTGCCATCACTGCATCCTTCAATTGCTGTACTCCAGTTGGTTATAAATGAATAGGAGCAATACAAAAGGAGTTTGCATGGTATATTAAAAGTATCCATTCCTGCTCAGAAATCCAAATTAATTTGGCAGAGGTGTGGAAAGCATCTGAAATAAGTGGAGAAACAAAAACAGTATTTTCTTCAACAAAATTCCTGATGTCTTGTGGACAAGTTCAGAAGATTGAATATGGCACAAGAGAATTGGCCATCTTTGTCTTTGTACTAATCAGTGGGAAAGACTTAGTTGAGGAAGAAGAAGTAGCAGAAATTTTCAGGAAAGTGATTATGCAGTGCTTGCGTTTTTGATTTTAAGGGAAGCTGAGTGTAGTTAAATGTTTATCTGGAAGTTCTGATAAACTCAGAAACTGCAAATAAGATTCCATGGCAGGAGAAGCTTAAGAGAAAAATTCAAAATGGGTGGAAGTTTTTAAAAAGGAAATACTGAAAGCACAACTCAAACAATTCTAATAAGGAAAAAAAGATGATGGCACAGAAGCGAATACAGTTATTCAAAAAGCTTAACAAAGATTAGGGAACAAAACAGACCATGTTGGAGGTGGAAACAAGGAAAGGAAGTATATTAGTGCATCATAATTAATCTGGGACCCATACAACACAGCTTTAAACTATGTTCATCATACTCTCTCCACAATCATCACAGTCACACTGTATTTGTACCCATAAGCAAACTGATTGAATTGTCTGTTTTGTGCTGTAGTTAGTGAGCTACCCCTATTTAAAAAATTACAAATCAATACACACCTGGCTGCAAAATGTTGGGACAGAAGGATGAGTATATGAAAGTGCAGATCCCTATGAATTAACATAACATGACAGCTGGGTAGTGTAGACTGGGAGATTTGGCTCTAAGAATCAGGACTTTGGAGAGAGGCAGGTAAATCAGTGGAAGGCTTACTAGCTGAACCACTCAAATGACTTAGATGACTTCTTAAAAGTGAATAGGCGTGCCTCTGGCTTCTCCATTCTAATGCCCACCACGTTTTCAGCCCAACTTTCTGGGAGCTGTCATCTCAATACATTGGGAGGATGTCAGACTGGAGTAGACTGGTCCAAGGGCTGTTTGTGGCCCCTCTTAATGGAAGCCCTGCAATTAGGCAATATATTTCTAAAAAGTGCATGTGGCTGACAAACAATAGGATGTACCATGTACAGTATATCACGTTCAGGACCTTCTTGAAACTTTGCAAAGCTACTTGGAAACATTTGGACATAAATAACTGCACTACCTGGTATTTGGTGTAATCCAACTTGACAGCTTTAATTGGAATATTTCAATGCTAGTGCTAATCTGGACATGTCAAATTAGTACAATTAGTATGTTGAAAGAAGTGTGATAATCTGTTATTCAAATTGTAAGACACATCGTTATAAATACCTTATTCAAATCTAAATAAGTTGAATCACATTCATTTTAACAAATAAATATGCAGTAGCATTGCCATCAATTAAGATGTGTTGTGTCATATTAATCAACAGATATTTTAGTTGATTAAGGTATTGATAAGTTTGAATTACTGAAGTTTACGATTACTTAAATGATCGTATTAGACAGTATATAAATTTTAAGAAAATCCAGGCAGACAGCCAGATGAAGCCTAAATCATACTTTGTAAAAAAAAAAAAAAAATAACAACACAAAGGAATGCTTTGTCAAATTGAGCAGCACCCTCTACTGACTATGTAAAGAATTAAAAATGCATCAGCATTAGCAGATGAAACGTGATACTAATTTGTGAACTTTTGAATTTATGATTTGTCTTGTTTCACTTTGCAATGACACAACTTTAGGATTATTTGGGGAAGTTCAAAAACTAGAGGTGGAAGTAACATGGCAGGAAGCTACACTAACAGAGATTAATACATGAATACACTCAGATTTGCGTCCGCTCTTCACGTCTTTGGCAGCAGCTTATCACACTGAAAGAGAGCCAGTTTGGTCTAGTGGTTAAGGTGCTGGGCTAGAAACGAGGAGACTGAGAGTCCTAGTCTTGCCTTAGGCACGAAAGCCGGCTGGGTGACCTTGAGCCAGTCACTCTCTCTCAGCTCAACTCAGTGCGGTGTAGACTAGCTTCCTCATGGTGCACCCCGGGCAACATGACTTGTCACGGCTAAATAGTCTACACATCTGGCTGCTGGACCTCACAAGGATTTCCCAGCAAGAAAAAGCAGCATGAACACTGAACTGCAATGCCATACGATTAAAAAAACAACGCTGAAATTTAATCAATATTGGGTTTTATTAACACAGAGGCAGATAGTAGGGAAAGCTACATTTGCTAAATTCTCTGTGCCAAGAAGTTACAGTAAATAGTTTCTACATGTAAAACTTCATGTTGATATACTGTATAAATAAAATTACAGCATTGCTAATAAAAATGCAGAGGAGTTTCAATAAAAAGATGGCAACTGAAGATTATAGAGTATTATAAAAGGAAAAACAAATTATATCTCTCTAGAGAACCAGAATTATTTTCAGTATTTATACATAGGTCTGGTAAATTGAACCCAGTTTAGAAAAGTGGTTAGCCTCTAAGGTAGTCTGAAATTAGTTTCTAAATAAATTAATGTATTTATTATATAAATATAGATAAGAATGGTGGACCACGTTTTGAAGCCACAATTTCTGGGAAAGAGTTGCACATCAGTTAACTATGCGAAAGCTAGTAAAAGATTCATTGGTAAAAAAAGTGATTTGCTGATGCATTCCATTTGCATTATACCTGTATACTGTATATCCACCTCTTTATAGGAAGAGCACAGCATTCCCAAGGAAGCCTCCAAGGGCAAACTCTAGTGATATGTCATTTTTAGAATCATTTTATTGGTGGGAAATTCCGTCTCCAAGGAAAATATTCCAAACACTTGAGTGAGCAAAGCTGGTTTGGATCTGGACCTCAGTTTCTCATTCAACTGAGTTAGCTTCCTTGTCATTCCCTATTCTTTTTTTCCTTCTGCATTCTGTCTTGATTTGCAGACAAAGTTTTCTTTTAATATGTCAACCACTCTAGGGGACTTCCAAACTGTCCTGTGGGGTATACATATGCTATAAGTAAAAAAAAAAAGTACAAATAATTCATATAGTTGCAGAACACCACTTTGCTCAGTCTACAACCTAAAAAGGAGGGCTCTTCATTAATTTACTTCCCAAATAAACTAGCAATCTTTGGCACAAGCCAAGTGCAGTAGCTAGACCAAAAAAATGTATTCAGAAAAAGTATTGCTCTGTGAGTTTTCCAGGAAATGTATGTCAAAGGGTTGCTTATACAACTGCAGCAAGTAAATAATAACTGAAGATTCATACATGGAAGTGAAGCCAAACTCTACAAGGAAGATACAATTCCCATGGCTGTTTTGCTGATTTGTCTGGGAGAAAAATAATTCCTGGCTTCAGATGTGGGGCTCAGCTCTTCCATCTAGAAATCATGATTTCCCTTTGTTCATCCAGAATATGAAGAAAACCAGAAAGGAACTTATGGTTTGAAACTGGGCCACTTGGGCTGCAAACTTCAACATTCCCCCCCCCCAATTTTCTGGGTCTAAATCTAGGATAAAGCAGAACCTAGGTCTTGCAACAGTGATGCGATTTACTGAACTTGGTACCTATTTCTTCAAACTTTCTTTGATGCTTGATTTCAAAAATCTTTCAAAATCTTTTAAATGTAAACTTTGAATGTAGGTATTTTATGATTTCAGCAAAAACTTGTAAATCAGGGTATTCTGGTGTAACATTTGTTAGTCTGTATGCAATGGCAGTGTTCAGTATCCAGAGTTGTTGTTTCTGTGGCATATTTCACTGCATTTCCATAGCAGCTGAATTTTCACCCCCTTACCATATATTGAGCAGCAGATTTTGGAAGGAATCTTGAAAAACTATCTTTCTGGACTAGTATAGGACCATAAACTTTTTATAGTATTCTAGCGTAAAAATTTATATATCTGGTAAGGGGCACTGAGCAGGGTTACTATGGGCATTTAAAAGGATTTTGCATCACTGTCTACATGCAAAAGAGGAAGGAAAAAAAGATGCTGGCAGATACTATGTTCAACATGCTCTGAATTTGGATACATCACAAAAAAAACATGCCAGGCTGAAAAATTAAATGCTTCTGCAGCAAAGAGCATTTTTTTACAACACAGAAGCCCAGTCCTGGAAAAGAAAAATAATTTATTTTAATAGGGCTATGTTTGCTTGTGGGAAGGTGTTAGTCATGTTTTGGGGTGTCTGTGCAATCCCTTGATTAACAGTGGTGTTTTTCAAACTTGGCAACTTTAAAATGTGTGGACTGGCTGGGGAATTCTGGGAGTTGATTTACAGGGATTGCAAAAATGATTTAAGAGTGACCCTGCATAGACCTAAATTCACAGCCATATTGAGGCTTAAGTGGACAGATTTTGGAAGGGTTTGAGGCATGAAAAGCAAGTAATTGTTCCTGTCACATAAAAAAAAACCCTAGTTAATGTCTGTTTTTCCATATTATACTAGTTTTCTGTATTGAAATTTAGTAGTTAATTTAGGGGTGGAAAAGAAGCTAATAAAAGTTTTTTCATGCTCAGCCCATTTAATTCAGTATAACTTGATACCTGAGAGATGTTAGCTGGAAATAATAGGAATTATAATCCTGTACATCTGAAGGATGCCAGGTGAAGAACAATGGACTCTTACACGAAGATTATGGATCTTTTGTATGTAAAGCACGTACTTTGTAACTGAGCTATGCAAAATTTCAAGGAGAGTTTCCTGTACAGAGTCAGTATTTTAACTCCTTGCCCATGTAAATTATCTTATATAAAGCCACATATCACAAATAATAATAAAGGACTCCCTTGATATTTGGAAATTATCAGACCTGAACACCCTAATTTTACCAACTCCCCCCACCCCACCCTGTTAGGAACTGCCTATATTCTCAGATGCTACTTAAATAACTCTTAGGTCCTTAGTTAGGATTTGAATTATTAGACTTCCACGAGTCTTAGACTGTGAATTTAATTGTAGATTACCAATACTACTACTACCACTACTACTAATAATAATAATATCTAGAAGTAAGACATTTTAGTTCTTAAGGATATGTAGCCTATAGCAAAATATAGTCAGCAGGTGGCAGTCCACTTCCATGCAATTGGTATAGATCTGCTACAGGGTCAACACAGGATGGGTTGGGTGGTGTGTATGTAAACAGAGCTGGGTGGGTGAGAAAAGGCAAATGTATCCAGCAGTTTGCAGTTTGCTGAATCATTCTCAGGAATGCACAATTGGCGTAGAAAGGTTATTTGGGGACTGACTGCAGTTTTTTTTCACAATGTAAAATCTGTGGTTTATTTTAATTTAGTTTTAGGGAGTATCCTGGGTACCTATCTCCGTGCTGTATCAGTCATAGGATATGCTGTCCTATGTAAACACTAGCAGCAAAATGGAAACAGCATTTGTGTGTTTGCATATTTTTTGCTGAAGCCTGTTAATACTTGGCAGCCCAACTACCTGGTTTTTATTGGCATAATTTCACCCTCCACCCAGTGAAGGTCGCACTCTTGAAATTCCTGGAAGTAAATTACTTTCACTATAGTGAGACTTAAACGCAAGGAATTTATACGTAGACAGATTTGGTTGTAAAATCTCCATGTTGTGCAGTATCCAATGATAGCTTTGTCTTGGAAACAGATAGACAACCTATGGTTCTCCAAATATTGGTGCACTTTAACTGCCAACAAATGTTGTTATTGGCCCTACTGGCTGAGGCTGATCAGAACTGAAGTTCAGCATTATCTGAAGGACACGTGACCATTTCATGAAAATACATCCCCTAATGCAAGTCAGGGCATTAGTTTTTCTCTTGGTCCCCAATCCACTAAAGTCTCTTATCTCACTGAAATCAATGCAAAGAGTTGTAGTAGGTAGGGCGATTGCAAAATCAGGGGTGAGTAGAAACGTTTTTTATTGAAAAGTATGCCAGCATTGGTTAACTGCACTTCTCAGTCTGATATTGGCAGGCCTTATCTCCATAGAACAGGGTTTCTCAACCAGGATTCCATGGAATCCTAGGGTTCCACAAGAGGTCACTAGGGGTTCCCTGGGAGGTCATGATTTATTTAAAAAATTATTTCAAATTTGGGCAACTGCACATTAAAAAAATATTTCAAGGGCCCTTCCGGGTCAAAAAGTTGAGAAAGGCTGCCATAGAACATATAAGTAGGTATATACATGTTACCTAATTGTACCGACACTCTATCCCAGCCTTTCTCAACCTTTTAACCCTGGAGGAACCCTTGAAATATTTTTCAGGCCTTGGGGAACCCCTGCACATTCAGGCTCAAATATAGACCACAAGTTACAAAATTATTATATTGGTTTCATGTATAAAGGTAAAGGTAAAGGTTTCCCTTGACGTAAAGTCCAGTCGAATCCGACTCTAGGGGGCGGTGCTCATCTCCGTTTCTAAGCCTTGGAGCCGGCGTTGTCATAGACACTTCCGGGTCATGTGGCCAGCATGACGACTCGGAACGCCGTTACCTTCCCGCCGAAGCGGTACCTATTGATCTACTCACATTTGCATGTTTTCGAACTGCTAGGTGAGCAGGAGCTGGGATTAACAACGGGAGCTCACCCCGCCGCGCGGTTTCGAACCGCCGACCTTCCGATCGACAGCTCAGCGGTTTAACCCGCAGCGCCACCGCGTCCCTATAGGCCTGTATATATGCACTAACAGTGTTCTTAAACTAAAAATAAAGAATGAAACTTACCTCTTTAATGTGAAATTGCCCAAATTTGAAATATTTTTTTTAAATAAATTGTGATCTCCCAGGGAACCTCTAGTCACCTTTTGCAGAACCCTAGGATTCCATGGAACCCTGGTTGAGAAACCCTGCTTTATCCAATAAAGTAATAGGTACTTGCCTTTCTTTAAAAAGTAAAATATAATGGACTGCAACACCTATGGCAAGAATTCCTGTGCATATTTCATATCCAGTGTATATTTCATGACTGCTTAGGTAAGTGGATGTGGATGGTTGGATGGATGAAAGGAAGGATTTCTCTTACTATTCTATGTAGACATGAACAGAAGTTTTTGATTTCTCAACTTTACCATGGATTTCGTTCCCAGTTGAATCGGATCTCTTTCAATTCAATCTGAAAGCCTCTTAAATGAAGGCTTTAAAAATGCATACCTGCTCCTTGGCAGAAAGAGAAGGAGAAGCAGTTAGTTTTGGAAATTCAGTATCTTTATTTAAATGCTGTAATTTACACAAATTATCATAACAATTATTCTTAGCAAGGAGATAGCAATCAGTCAAGGCAGCTTGTGTAGGAAGACCACAGATTTTTATATGTATGTGTATAAATATGTCTGTGCATATTTGTGTTAATATATATATTTTGTCATATTTGATAGCAAGGATCTTTCCTCATTGCTGAGTTGAAGAGCTATCCACTTATTCTTGGGTCAACCCAAAACTGTATTGGCATAAAGTTTGCTGCCCCATTTCTGATCCTTACCGTGTTTCCATTACCTCCTTATCCTGTTTCCATTACCACCTGGATTCCTTCCATGTTGCAAGGGTAACACATCCTAACAAATTTTACACATCTCAAGGCTGCTCCTGGATGGTATTTGAATTAAAGGAAAACAGTACTCTAGCACCAGGGCAACTTAGAACAACCTAGGCCTGCCTTACTGATCAGACGTGGATCAGAAGAAGGCTATGTCATGGGGAAGGCAGAAAAAAGTCACCAGGGCATGCCTGTGCTATGGTTTGATGCAAGTGTAGATGACCCGTGTGCAACCTGTAGATGACCTCCCACCAACAAGAAGGAATTGCTATCGTTCTTAGGGGATAGTGGCATTATGGTTGTTTTATATCTCACTTTTCCACAAAGGCCAAAGTCCTCAAACACTTAACCAAGACGGAACCCAATAAAGTGTTAAGAGGGCCAGTTTTTAATTTACCTTTTTTTTTTAACATGTTGATGTTTCTGATGCATCTACTGCTACTGGACCTGCAGCCACACAAATCTGTAGTTCAAAATCAAAGACAGCAGCACCAAGTTTCTGATTTTCTGCCTAGATATGGAACTGTCTGAAAGATGGCTATCCATACAACAGATACTATCCTAGTCCTTTTTTAAAGAGGATGTGTAACAGACCATCAGTCATGCTTTGTGCTGGCTAGTCATAGATTCCTGCAGCTGTGTAAACTATGAAATGGGCATTGGGAGAAGGGAAAGTAGCCCAGACAAATTCCCTGTTTCACTTTCTGTGTTGCTTACATAGTCTAGACTAAGAAAGTGTTTAGTTTAGATTGTCATAGGAAAGCTCCGACAGGAGAAAGAGGAGCTGCAGGTGGGCTAGTATCAATGTCAGACACCACACTGGCATTATAGGTGGAGTTAAACACCATCACAGAGGATTCTGGGAGGAGAAGCCGAGCAATGGAGGAGTTGGCTTGCAGCTAAAGGCGCTACAGTGGCTAAGTAACAGCTCTAGTGGCTGTTGAAGGTAGGATATTGGACTGTTGGTTTTTATCCAGGATAATGTTGGATGTTAAACTTAAAAATGGACTGAACTAATTAGGGTTTATGAGATGCATTTGCGGGCGTGTTCTGGGAAAAAGTGCTGAAGGGGTAAACATAGTTACCCCTAAACGTACAGCTAGATAACTCTAGGATTTGTCTAGGATTTAACAAGATGGAAGATAAGATAATCAGAAGTTTACCTTCAGAATTATCAGGCAATCATCTATCATCTCTTCAGTCTGAAAATGGATGGTACAACACTAGTTAATTATGTAAGCCTTTTTCTAGACCTAGAGTGATAAAAAGAACTTGTAATTAGGTCTGGGGAGGGGTGCATGCATGTTAGAAATAGAGGTATGTTAGGTCACATCATATGTTAATATAGCTGTACTTAGAATTTTTTTGGAAACACATGGCTAGAGAAAAAAAATGCAAAACACATTGTCAGGCTAAGCTTCATTAGGGAAGAGGGGGAACTGTCTGATAAAGATTGCAAACAATGAAGCCGAAAAGTGAAAGGACTTGACTAGTCTGATAAGACTTGCCTTATATCCAAGCTGTTCATTTATATCTTTCTAAACTTGAAGAGAAAAATCTGGAAATGGTATGGTCTGGCTTTTCCCAATCAAATAAAAACTCTATCCAAGCATCCCTGTGACAATATCGTATCAGGCCATCTCGTGTGCATCAGCATGCCCTACATTACCTTCATGCAGCATCTGGAGGTAAAATAAGAGGGAAAATACTATTTCTGGAATGGAGCATCTAAAGACAACAGCAAACCTTAGCTAGGCTTAGAAGCTAAGCATGGTCAAGCCTGGTTAATACTATAATGGAAACCCCCAGGAACATCATGATTGTAGGCAAAAAATCAGGAGTCTGGTAGCACTTTTTCTGACTAACAAATTTTATTAGAAGGCATAAGCCTTTTCTGACTAACAAATTTTATTAGAAGGCGTAAGCTGCAGCTCACTTCATCAGATGCATAGAGTGGCCAAACTAATGAAGGATTTAAATTAGGATGAGGAGGGAGGGAGAGGAAGACAGGTTGATTATGTGGATGCAGATGTGTTGTTGAGACCTTCTGAGATACCTTGGAATTTTTCGAGGTATGTGATTTCAGTAATCTTTCACTCATTTGTGCTGGTAAAGTTTCTTTTTCCCAAAATGGGTACTTTTGAGATCTGTAATGGATTATCCTGGGAGGTTGAAATGCTTTGATACTACTTTGTTCTTGTTCTGAGTACTGATATCAAACTCTGTCCATTAATTCTTCTGCATAAAGTTTCACTTATTTGTCCCACATAAAATCCAGGGGGGCATTGCTGGCAGATGATGATACATATCATATTAGAGGAAGTGCATGTGAAGGCATCTCTAATCTTTTTTGTGGGGACTGTGAGGGCTTTAGTGGTGCTTGTCGGCTGTGATGGTGCTGTTGGTGTAGATGTGGGGGCAAATTAAACATCTGGGTTTATTGCAGGGTCTGGTTCCCATGTTGGCATCATTGTCCTATTGTTTCTTGTTGCTTGTGACAATCTGCTCAGGTTGGGTAGTTGTCTATATGAAGCAATATCAGAGCATTTCAACTTCCCAAGACACACTATGGCAGACTAATGCTCTATTCTGGTTGTTCATCAAGTACACATTTTCCAACACTGGGGCTTGATTATGACTATAATCATCTGCTTCAACATGCCCCACAACCCAATAAACTTATCCTGTCCCTGGTGGATCTCTTACTCCCCATTATAGAAGTGTACTACGCAGTTCCTTTTAAAAGAAGCCCTTCTCTAAGAAGCCATTTCATCTCACAGTGAAAGGTGAGATCATTACTTCAGTCCTCTAATCCCAATTAAATTGACTGTTTTATTGGAAAGGAAGGTGGGGTGGAAGGAAAGAGACGGCCTTCTAGGGAGTCGTCGTTTACATGTCCAGAGTTAATCCTGTTGCACGAAAGCTTGGTTGCACAGCACTCTATAGACAAAACTGCCACAGACTGGCTCAGAGATGAAAAGCAATACCATCCTCCCCACTTCCTCATATTCATAGCCCTGTTGCTAGGCAGCTTTCAGCCTCATAGTAGGAGTAAGGCCAGGAGGGGCAGACATAGCTAAACATGTCTTTAGTCAGATGACACTGATAATTCAGTTTGGGCTGAGGCAGCCATACTCCTACTGCTTGATTTCCATATTTTTGTCTTACCAGTTTTTCTTCCAACAAAACAATCACCCACCTTTTACTATACAGACTAGCAATAAATTACATCAATCATATACAGAAGCTATATGACTAGGTGTAATTTATTGCTAGTCAGAAGGTCCACATGCTTTGTGATGCAAAATACTGTAATTCAGGCATTTTTTACTCTAGAACCTAGCCCTGAATCAATAAATGTGGCATGGACACTCTAGCAATAAGGAACTTATTTATTGCATTTATAGCTATTCTTTCTGTGGGAGCTCCCCTTATTTTATCCCCACAATCCCATAATGTAAGTTGGGCTAAGAGCATAACTGGTCCAAGGTCACCCAATAAACTCCATGACTAAAATGGCTATTTTAAAATTGGACCTCCCTGGTCTGCCAGCCTTTTTACCCTACTGGCAGTTTCTCCACTGTAGGTCATTTTTACAAAAGAGTAGATGGTGTCTTCCTCAAGTCATGATGTACAAAGAAATCTTAGAAGTCAGCAATATAGCAAGTGTAATAAAAATAAATAATAGAAGGAGCTTATCATATCATTTTAGCATATGCAGCAGAAAATCACACAAATGCCTCTCCCTGGGGAACAAACATGTTACCAGAGTACTTCTTATCTATCACCAAATTAGCCACTAGAAGTAACCCCCTCATTCTGCCTAATGCAATGACCAATTCCAAAGTGGGGTTTTCTTTTTCTTTTCTGCTGAACTTTGTTTCCACTTAAAACTGTTAAGAAACAAACTAAATGTTTTAAAAGGAATGGGGAGGAGAGAAATTCAGAATTAATCTTCTGGTTTATCATATGCGACCTTCTTTAGACCATCCTTCCACACATCTTTATGAAGTTAAATCAGCTACTGTTCCTATTTTATTTGGTATTTTGGTCTTCGCAAAGAACATATGGCATAGTTTCCTGCTAGGGATATCTGAAACTATCATCCTTTCAGATATGTTTTCATAACAACACTTTTAATTATGCACAAATCTGGTCTGGATTGCACTGTCTGACCCATTAAGCATGAAGGGTTCTTTCTAGAAAAGGGAGGGAAATGAGATAGCTTATAAAATCCCTTCTACTTTTGTATCTAACCTCTTGAGTCCCTTAATGAAAGAGCCATCTTGTTGGTATTTGTTTGTTCTGCTTGGGAGCAAGTCACAGAGATGCCAGGTATCTGCGTATCCATGGTAATTAACTACTTCTTAAGTGTCCAGCAAGGATGAGAAGCTCAGGCACCATGGTTCTCAGGGTAAAATGTAACCAGAGGTCAGAAAGGTTAAGAGTTGCATGACCATGTGTGGGAATCTATAGTTTGAAACCTGTCCTCTACTTCCTTGCTTGGTTTGCATTTAAATAAGCCAGCTCTGTTAGAGCCTGCTCCAGCCTCTTGCTGCTTCTGTTTTTTTTAATCCAGCAGCAGCCCGTGTGCTGGCACGTGTGTGTGTGAGCTTGTAAATACACTTTTTTGTATTTAAGAAGCTTTTGAACCCCACTCAGGGATCTGGATGAGAAACTGTGTTTTCTGTTTTTCTTTGAATACAACTTTTTGCTGAAATGCCTGGTGTCTTCCTTCTGATCTCTTGTGCAAAACACTTCCTAGCACTCTGCACATGCTGCACAAACACATCTTTCCCGGGAAAGCAGCATGGCACTGATTTTTATTTTACTGATAAAAATCTTGATGTATTGATTCATAGCAGCATTTTAGCCCTTTTTTAAAAAAGAAATGCCTGTATAATAGGTGGAGTCTTCAATCAGCAATAAGGATCAGAATAAAAACATATATAATGTGAAATCCTTCACAGTCTTCCTTTATCACTGCATTCCAGGATAAGTCAGCTTTCTCTGATAAGAATGCACCAAATTTCTCATTCACCAGTCTGAGACTGTGAATATGGCTTTCTTCTAGTCATCCTTAATATGCTACTCTAATGTGTGATATCATTGGGCACACATTAATTTTATCCTTAGGGAAGGAAATAGAATGTCATGGTGATGTAGTTGCTCTATTAAAATGTTTGACTGGAATAGCTAATAAGAGAATTATAACACTATGCTATCTTGGGAATAAGTCCTTCTAATCTTTCTTGTCACTAACGGTATTTAAAATCAGGTCGTAACAATATAGAAACCATATCTGTGAGATGAACCAACCCCTAGATGGTAAGCCATGACAGTCGAACAAGTTCTTTCTCCTTGTATCCAACTGTGGTACAACTGTTACAATAAAGATCAAGGCTTTCACTCCCTGCCTGTTCCAAATCTACTTACGATTCTTCCCCCTACCTTTCAAAGTTAAAAGGGAGCTTACATCTTAACATAATCTACATTTCTTTTTATCTGAATATAAAGGAATTGCAGTCAGTGCTCTAATAGTAAGCTTTCATGTTAAACTCGACAGTTTTACGGTAGAATCAGATGTGGGTTTTTTGCCTTTCTGCTCAGTGAAGTAAATGGTATCATACAGTGGAGTGTGTAGGATCAGAAAGGAGCACTCATTGCGGACTCCCATTTCAACCTACTGGGAACAAAGCCCAGACCTCTGATTAAAATGGAACCCCATTATTCCCTGACTCTCTGGGTCTCTGTGCAAACGGCAGATTTTTAGTAGCTCCATCACTACCTAATTAAGCACAGTGAACAGTTGAATGGAAGTGTGTGGTGTCCTCCTACAGGGAGGCCCAGGTTCAGTGAGTGACAGAGGTGAAGAATTGGAAATGTGTTTTAATGATAAAGGTAACACAATTATAATAACAGGTTTGGGATCTGCAGGGTTCAGTAAAAGGTATTTTTTGTACTGACAGTAAGTGCTATGTTTGTAGTGAGTGAAGCCATTTAGTTTATAATAAGCTTCCACTTATAAAAGCCACCATGTCAACTGCTGCTATTTTATAGAGCAATTAATTATTATTCTGTATTAGATGACAAACCGAGCAATATCATTAATACCTTGATTGCTTTATAAGAAAATAATGATTCCATCTGCCACATGTGGAATTAACCTGATTGCTGCTGTTGCTTTCCTTCCTTCCTTCCTTCCTTCCTTCCTTCCTTCCTTCCTTCCTTCCTTCCTTCCTTCCTTCCTTCCTTCCTTCCTTCCTTCCTTCTGTGTAAAGTATCTTCTGGCACTAAATAGATTTTGTGCATCACTTGTCATTCAGGAATTGAGGTGATGGGTCACCATGACCTGCTGGGAGGACCTACCTACATAAATGTGGCTTGTTCTGAGCTGACGGGAAAAACTGATCCAATTATCCTAAGAATATTCAAGGGCTAACAGTTATAGGAAAAGGTGTAGAGATGCACAGGAAATGGCAATTTTTGATTTAAAAACCTGCAGAGCTCATGAAATTATGATCCTACAGAAGTCAGCTACTAAACTCTAGTTTGACTTCATAAAGTTTGATTAGTAGCAGATTGTGCTGTTTTAGGATAACAAACCTGTCAAATGATATGAATGGGTAAGCAAGGATATTGTATACAAATTGTGAGGAGTATGTAGCTTGAGGTCTGAGTGAAGTAATTTCACCTCCAGACAATGCTTTGATCCATGGCTTAAGTGTGTCATGCAGATGGGAAACCCAAGTGAGTACAAGAGCAAGAGATACTTAGTTTTAGCTCCAATTAGCAACAAGTTAGGTTGGAGTTAAAATACATCCCAGTCAGCCATGTTGTGGACCAAGACCCAATTAACACTGAGGCCAGTACAAATACTAGACCAGTGTTTCTCAACCTCAGCAACTTTAAGATGTGTGGACTTCAACTCCCAGAATTGGTCTTCCTTTTGGCCTTCCAGTACAGTGAGAAACACTGTTCTAGACTCTCCAAAGATGTAGAGAACCTATGGGCACATGCAATAGGTGCAAACACACACATAGAAAAACGGGGGGGCTGCATTACAGGTTTAATAGTAATGATGTTCTGATGGCAGCCACTTTGTGGTCCTGCTCATTATGTAATTTGAAATGTAGGTTGTGCTCAAAACTCCCACTGTACCATATTAGAAATGATAAACCTCACTATATCAAATGAGACCATCTCATAGTTACAGGACCTTGGTGTGTTCTATGATAGCATTTGAGAAATTTAAGCATTTCAAAATGTAAAGATGGAATGTAACAGTGAAATTTGCAGAAATGATCCCATTAGACTACTTGATGACATTAACCAAGGTATTGTTCTGGACTGCCTGCAAGATTTGGAGACTGGAGGCACTGTTCTTTGGTACATTTGTTCCTACTTGAGTGGGCTGTTGCAGGTGGCTGTAGTGGGACAGGAGCTGTTGAGTCTATGGGTACTCCAGTGTGGGGCTTCATAAAGCTTGTATAACGGGGGGGGCAACATGTACTGTAGTTCTGTATTTTCAATTGTATTAACTGAAGTAATTGGCATGTCTCTTTTATATAGTTTTTTACAATTGTACACAAGAATCTTGTCCTGTTTAACGATGCTGAAAATTTATGCCAATTCCTCTTTTCCTTTTTTATGTAGAATAAGGCAATAATCAGAACATGAAGGCCCAATGTTAAAGGAATTGTGTGGAAGCATTGATTAAGAACATCAATGCTCTCCTTCTGGTTGTACAGAAGAAATAATTTAGAACCTTTCAGCACCTATAATCAATGAATTATCTGAATTAAATTTTCTACCTTTGAAAGAATTATATTTATCTACTTTGCTCTTTGTAGTTTTATCAACTACTGCTTGTTACTATCATCATGTAGAGCTATAACAGTCTTTATTATAAATTATAAAGAGAAAGCAAGTATGGGTACATAAAATGACAACAATAGTTGAAACAATTTAGATCCAATTATAAAGTAATAGAAGTCTTCTTGAAAACTCTGGAAGTTCCAGTGACTGCATAGATACATCCATGGTGCTTTCTTGGCACTGTCTTCTTTGAGGATGTTTTTTAAGTTCTCCCCTTCTAGTCTGAAACCTGGAATTTCCCAGTAGTGTTCCCAGCCAAGTACTAAGCAAATCTTAATCTGTTTGGCTTTCTTTAAATCATCCAGACTCAGGTAGGTGCTAATGTCTGCTCTGATACATCAATTTAGGATCATTTTCAATCACAGAATTACAGCAAAGTATTCATCTTATGTTTCTTCCCTCTGAAAGTGCATGTAACTGATTTGGGTCTGGACTCTACTATATATTTTTACACATTAATTTTTAAGATATGGATGAATAATGGTCAAAATATGTAACTGATTTGGGTTTGGATTCTCTACGGTGTATTTTTACACTGTAATTTTTAAGATGTGGATGAATAATTTTTGAAATTCAGGACTCATTTATTACCTATGCAAACCGCTTGAGTTCTCTCTGAGTTTTGGACTGTAATTCAACCAACCCCTTTTTGTGACATCACTGATATTGAAAAATAGTCTGGAAAATGTATCGGAGAATACAGTGAAGAGAATCTAAGACAGTAACATGAATCCAATCTAACTCATGTTTATTTATTTATTATTTATTTGTTTGTCATATTTTTATTACCTCCCATCTCCCCCACTCAGGGGACCCTGGGTAGTTCACAATAAAACAGTATAAAATTCAATAAAATCAGAATATCAATAAATATACATATAAAATATAATAAAATCCAAGTGATGGCAGATCTAATTTCACCCAAAGGGAACAGGACTGGCCTTGGCAGTACTAGGGAACCCACCAACCTCAAGAGTGGCTCTTCCTCTCCCCATTCCAAGCATGGTGACAAAACCAGGTCTTCAGCCATTTCCTGAAGTCCAGAAGAGAGGAGGCCAACCTCACTTCCAGGGGAAGGATGTTCCAAAGGGTGGGAGCTGCTGCAGAGAAGGCCCGCCTCCTGGACCCAACAGATGGAATTCTCTTGCAGACGGTCTGTAGCATGCCCTCTCTGCATGACCGGGTGGAACGGGTTGATGTAACGGGGATGAGACGGTCCCTTAGGTAACCTGGCCCCATGCCATGTAGGGCTTCAAAGGTGATAACCAACACCTTGAATTGGACCCGGAAGCAAACTGGCACCCAATGCAGCTCGCATATGTGCTGATCTTGAGGTACTAAAAACTGCCCGCGCGGCTGCGTTTTGGACCAGCTGTAGCTTCTGGATACTCTTCAAGGGTAGCCCCATGTAGAGTGCATTACAGTAGTCTGTATGGGAGATGACCAGGGTGTGTGTGACCGAAGGGCCTCTTGCTCCAGGAAGGGGCGTAACTGGTGCACAACACAAAGTTGTGCAAAGGCCCTTCTGGCCACGACTACCACCTGCTCTTTGAGCAGGAGTTGTGAGTCCAAGAGGACCCCCAAGTTACGCACTGGATCTGTCTGGGGCAGTGCAACCCCATCCAAAACCAAAGATGGCAAATTGCTAGGAGCCGAGGGGCCATTAACCCACAGCCACTCTGTTCGGCTGAAGCCTGTTGCTCCCCATCCAGACCCCAACAGCCCCCAGGCACCTGGAAAGGGCAGTCACAACGTCACTTACTTTCCCCAGGATGGAGATGTATAGTTGAGTATCATCAGCATATTGATGATACCTCATCCCATGGAGATGGCTGATCTCACCCAGTGGTTTCATGTAGTTGTTAAAAAGGAGAGGGGAGAGTACCGATCCCTGCGGCACCCCTCACCTCCCCTATTAACACCGACTGGGACTGGCCCTGGAGGAAGGAGGTGAACCAATGCAACACTACGCCGCCCACCCCCAACTCCCTGAGCCGCTCCAAAAAGATACCAGGGTTGATGGTATCGAAAGCCGCTGAGAGGTCAAGGAGAGCAAGGATGGATGCACTGCCTCCATCCTGCTCCCGCCAGAGATCATCCATAAGTGCGACCAATGCTGTTTCTGTCCCATAACTGGGGCTGAAATCTGACTGAAAGGGGTTTAGATAATCCGCTTTCTCCAGGATCCTCTGAAGCTGCAGTGCAATCACCTTCTCAACCACCTTCCCCATAAAAGAGGAAATTAGTGCTTATACAAAGAACAATCATGATCATATCACTTTTCTGTGTTATATTTCACCAGTAAGTTTTAAGCATTCTGTACGAAGTTCCTTTTGGTTCTTGTTCTTTTGTTCTTTATTCCATAAGTTTTCACAATTAGTTTGTTTTGATCATTCATATCATACTGATTTGATATGTGAATTGTACATTGGGTTTATTGTTTGCACCCATTAGGGGACTTAAATTTCTCCATCAGGAGAAACAGGCAATCTGTTTCCTCAGCAGTCCATGATAGTCCCCTTTTTTCCCTTGGAAAGTTATCTCATTCTAAGTCATGTGGGAAGAAAATGCAGTGCCACAAAAACTAAGCCCCCAGCTTGCCCTGAACAATTTTCCACAACATTATGGAAAAATAAAATGGTGGATCTCTGGAGCAGTTTCAGAAGTAGCGTTCCTGTCATTCACTCTGCAAACAGCATGAGGGATGAATGAATGGGAATAATGAAAACATCCATTCATATTCTTTTACTTCATGATTATATTCTTTTGTGATGTGTTCCATTTTTTATTTATTCCAGAAAAGGATGCACATACCATATTTTTGATTCTCCCATTGGAATCAGTTACCTAATGTAACTGGATTTTGCTTATTAATTTAGGAGCAACACGGTTAACTGAGAGGAGGATCCAGCTTAATTATGCAACCAATGAAAGGGGCTTTATGGAATATGAATTAAGAAGAAACAATTGACATATACTTAAATAAAGGAATTTATTTCTTTTTCCTAAAAAATCCCAAAACAAAACTGGAAAACAAAACAGTGGTTTGATCTAGATACAGCAGCACTGCAATATTATTAGACTTGTACAAGAATTCAAGCAGCCAGAAAACACAGAAGCCATAGTTATCGGTAACAGCCTCAAAATAAAAATGGTTTTCATTCAACAATTAAAAAAAAAAACCTCCCTGAATATTAAAACAAAATGAAAAAAAATCCTTTGGATACTAGAATTATTATTATTATTTTACAATACCAACAGCCACTAATTTTTCTAATTTGAGAACATTTGTTTCCACTTAGTATAAATGTATAATTCGTTGATGTTAAGAAAAAAATTGTGAGAAGCAAAGTTTATTTTGTTTATTTTGCAGACTACAATATGACAAGTGCTTTAAAACATTTACTTCTGAATACATTTTTAAAACTGAACCCATGGAGTAGAGTGCAAATGTAATTTTTTAAAAGGTTAGTGTTAAGTATACTACTAATACGGATCTCACTATTTTAATCAAGAGACTGCTATAGTCGTCTACAACTGAGTTCATGAAAATAATTAGTTACTCTGAAATGCAACTAGGAACTAATATCCATTGCCTCTTTTGTAGATTGGGAAAAACAAGAACAAAAAACAAAAAAATCCCTTAAGCATGGCAAGCTATGGCACAACCAGAAATAAAACTTCTTTCTAATACTTAGCTTTTTGATCCTCAGCATATGGCACCTGTGTTACAGACATGCAGAATAATTGTTGCAGTGTCCAGAGATCGAGTATCACCCTGTTTTAGATACATCTGAATGATGTAGTTTTGACATTTTTATACAGGTGTTCCACCCTGGCAAAATCAAGCTGCATGTGGAATCAGGCTCCAAGCTGTTTCCGGTTCTGCATGTGCAAAAGAGGAGGAGGAGGAGAACCCCACACCCAGCACCCAAGAATGTAAAAATATTGCTCTTCCAAAAGCACACACCCATATTTGGTAAAAAATAAGGAATCTGGGACTCTTCTTGACCTCTGTTTTCTTTGAATATATGACATTGTGCTTCATTGGAAAGAGCATTCCAATGGAGAGGAAGAACCGAACTGTAAGCTCCCTATCACTATTGAATTAGGAGGAAGGTACTCTCTTGCAGAGCACATAGGCTGCACTCAGAAGATCCCAAGTTCATTCCCAGCAACTCCAGTTAAAAAAAAAAAAGCCAAGCAGCAGCTAACAGTAAATAGCAGATGGAGCTCAACTATCAAACAAATATTCTGATTTTATAAAAAATAGAATTCCTTCCCTTCAGACAGATTATCCAATTTTCTTACTCAGTGGCCAGTCCAAGTGTCAACTGTACATAGGGTGGGGATAGATAATTCACAACAGTGCACCTGCAAATCAAAATTTCTGGGTGAGGGTGTCATGGAATTATATTCTTAAATAATCAGAATAAATAAAGGCAGATGAATAGATTTTCTATCCCTTTCTTCATGTACTTATTGATCTTAATATTAACAATGTCACCTGATGTCAAACTTCCTACTGCTACACTCTTGGTTACTATAGAAAGGTTGCTCTTGTACCCTTATAGGACTTGTGAAATGAAAATCTAGTTGCTAGATATTATTAAGGAGACAATTCATTGAGATTTTACAAGGAACCATATCAGATGCCCCAGTCAGATAATAAAAGGAAACTATTCCTAAAATAGCGACTGTTCAAATGACACAGAGGTTCATGTTTTGATTACTGTCTATAATTTGACTGCCAAGTGGTGATAAAATAAATAATTGCAAAATAATTTACTTAATTCATAGACAGGTAAGTCAACTGAAAAAGTAGCATATGTTCAATGATTCTTATAAATTAGGTGAAATTTAATCTAGATATATGGGGAAAATGGGAAAAATGTTTCAACAATGCAAGAGTTCCAGTTTAAGGGTCTTATAGCACCCCACAAGCTATTTTGAATTTAATATATATATATTTAAAAGAGAATCAAAAACATGTTCTATACAAAGCTAAGTTGTGTTTTTATTGCTGTAATGTATTTGTTATTATTGTTAAAAAGTTGCAAATAGCGAAGAAAAACATTGACAGAAAATTCACAGCTTCTGGATGTCTTTTTAAAAAGGACTCAAATAGGACCCCCACCCCAAGTTCAATCTTCTTTCAACCACTTAACTCAATTTTGCTCTTGTTTGCTGAGACTGCCAAAACTGTGTTGAGCTTTTGCCTATTACTATCTGGAACACCATTCCAGCTAAACTGGCCCAGGGAAATAGGAGACCGTTATCATAATGAAAAGGAAATGTGGAAGGAAAGTGGAGCTGGAAGAGAAAAGAGGCTATGATGCAATCTGTATTTTGACAGGAGCAGATGAAAGGGCAGAAATAGCAGTGTTAACGGATGAAATACCTGCCTTCAGAGGATGACACTGTGAATACTCCTCACTGAGAGTGGTCATTGCCTTTCTTTTTCATGGATCACCCAAAATTAAAATTCTTTTTAATGTATTATCTGAAAGGAAGATGACCTGCCCTCAAGAACTTAAGGAGAAAGGTTTTATCAACATCCCTTATATAGAACCAGCAACTCTAAGACAACTGTCCTCTTTTATAGGTCAATTACCTAGATCTTCATTTCAGATTAATACAGCCCATATTTTTAACTGACATAAGCCCCTTGCATCAGTTAATTGTACTTACATATCAGCCTATCAGAGAAATTTGGGGCTGACATTCCAATAAGAATTACTCATGAAATTACACATGCAAAACTTAAGTATGGCGTTGTACTTGGTCACTATTATTTTATTTCGAGTGCATGGAATATTAGAGCATTCTTGTATGCATGTGTGAATACACAGATATACACACATTTACATACACTTTTGAAAGGTGGATATCCAGAGCTGCTGAACAGCTGAATTTTTATAAACTGGTGATGTCAAAAAGAAGCATTTATGCCCTTGACATGGGCAGCAATATATGTCTGATCTTTCTCTCTTTTCATCTGACTTTCAGAGACTTTATAGTTTATATTATTGACCACAAGAATGATTATGGCAGAAGAATCAAATGCTTTTAATGTCACAGGCTGCCAATGCAAATGGCTTCCTAGTGTTGAGTTCTCACCTTTCTTTTTGTGATATGATCAGGTGTCCTTGGTTGTCATTGATGGGAAATACTTTATGTAGATATAGGAGGCTTTGCTACATGTTAAAATACCTGAGAGGAAGAACCCAACATGTTTCACATCAACCACACATTTTTTGAAACATCTAAATTTATCCTGTAAAAATGTGTTATGGGACCAAAACCTTGGAAACAGGTCCCCGTCTCTTCAATACTATCACCTGCATAAAACAAGCATATTACAATCCCCAGTTACCACATTTCATAAAACTTTGTTTAAACATAGACTGTTTCCTGGGGAAGGACCCATGTCTTTCTAATTTAAGAGGACAAATAGACATTCAAAATTGATTCAATGCCATATGAGATAAATCTCTTTCAAAATTATTGAGTATTTGAAATACTCAAAATTACTGAGCATTTGAAACTGTATCTTCCTGGAAATCCAAAATACAGAACGAAGGGATGTTACACCATCTGAAATCCCACCTTTTAAAACTGATGTGGGATACAACTGTTTGTAGTATTCTGGGTATAGATGGGAGCTTCCACTGGTGTTTACGTAACCTCCATTTCTGCAGTTTAAAGGTCTTAAATGTACGTGATTAAAGTAAAAATTGACAGTTACATCTTACTGCAAACAGATTATTTATGAATTATGTCCCCACAAGAAATTGTATCATTCTTCCTTCTTCATAACTTAATGTTCAAAATTTGACTCCCCCAATCAGAAAAAGAGAATCCATGCAATTCATTCATACCTTATGAACCAGAAAGTGGCCAAGATGTTTAAAGAATTTCTAACTATTACATCTTTTTCCAGCTTACTGGCAAGGGTACCAGTGCAGGTATCTCTGAAGTTCTTGGAACAATGGAAATTGGACAGATAAAAAATTCTATTATGTAGAAAAGCTCCCATTAAGAGCTTAGCTTCTTGATTTGACCTCTCTTCATTTCTGCCATATCATAAACAGAAGCCAGAGCACAAGAAGCTACATCCACGAGAGCAGGAGTATTGGGAAGCACCAGCTGGCATACAGACTACACCAACCACACCAATTGCACTCTTGTTCTGGGATGCAGTGAATACATTATGGTTGTAGATCAGTGCAGTGGAGACTCAGGAATCAAATGGGCATTTCTGCAGATCCAATGCATATTCAAGAGCCATTTCTCCATGATCTGTGCAAGCTAGCTTAAAGGTGAAAACAACTTGAGAGATAATGAAATCTGGATGGACTCTTACTGTTTTCTTGAAAGGAGCAGCCAAGGTTGGACTTCACATGTCGAGAGCAAATGACTGTGTGCTCACTCTCTTTCTAACGATAGTTACAGAATTACAGCCCAGGAAAGGAAAAGTGATGTGAGATTTTAAACAGGGTTTGACTTTTCAGCAACAAACATAAAAGGCTAACTATAAAAAAGTGCAAATAGCAACAACGGTGGTCCCATGATGTCCTGAACTTCAGACATAGGCTTTTAGCTTCTCTAGAGACACCAAACTTTGTATGTCTAAGTTTTCATGAAATGCAAGGTTTTTAACAAAACGGAAGGGTCTGCAGTGTTGCCGTTAACCCAAAAAAAAAAAAAAAACCCACACAGACAAAAATGAAGTTAGTTATAAAAAAAGTATCAACTGAAAATGAAGTTAGTTATAAAAAAAGTATCAACTGAAGCAATAGGAAAAAGGAACATATGTACAATTTTCTATATTTACAAAAACAAAAAACCTTCATTTTGAGACTGGAAGTATTGATTACTTTGTTTTTCTTAAAAAAAAAACACTAAAAAGTCTTAAAACACATGGCTTTACAAGCTGCTGCTCAGAAAATATACATCCCCAAGTCCGACTTTCATTTAAATACAAATGTACAAAATGTAAACTGAGAATTGAGAAATTTACAAAACCTTTTCTTTAAAAATAATAAGGACAAAATTCAGTTCTAGTTAGGATGCAAATTTAAATACGTGCAAGTTGTCAGCCTCCAATTTCTATTGCAGTGTCCTACAGAGACAACGTTGAGTCATAAGACCTCAAGTGCCACCCCCAAAAACAGACCTGAGAGTAAATATCTTTGTAAAATGGGAAGCTCCCCTGGAAGGAACAGAGAAGGGGGGAAAAACCTTCCTCAGTTAGAAACTGTTGATCTTCTAGCTCAGTGATGGGCGCTCTTCTCATCCTTGACACTTGATATGTACCAGTGGAAGGATGCAATATGCAGGTTCCCACGAGCCAGAAGAACTAGCTGCTTCCAGTAGAATTTGAACTGACGTGGTTGGAATGTATGTGATGATTTAAATTGGCCTTTGAGTTTGGAGAACTCTTGGAATTGTTCTGATGCTGGAGAAATTAAAAAAAGGAAGAGGTGAAAAGGTTAGTTTTCCAGATCATTCTAGATTTATCTGTCTACAATTACCAGTAGATACAGCTATTTGCCTGTGATGCTCTGGAATACATCTGTCTATTTGATTAATATCAAGCTTGCCGTAGAAAAGGGGATACTGCACACTACTAACTGTATGCCCATTTAAAAGGGTTTCTCAGCCTCAACTCTCCTTAGGCCACTGGGTCCTGGGGAGACTTCTGTTTGTGCCAGCTGGACGTCCTGAGATACCTGTAATTTTATTGTTCTTTTTAAGTCCTTTTAATTAGAAATAAATAAGAATCTGGCATGATGCAAAGCATCAGCCTCTAGCATCATCTTTAGTTACAAGAATGCCTATAGACGTCATACACAGTAAGCCTCATTGGTATTCATAGAACCTGCAAATGGTGGCCATCTGCAAACCAGTCTGCCTACTTGTCCTAGCACTGTGGTGTAGACAAGCTTCCTAGTGTGTCTTCTAGTACCTGAATGTTTTATGACTAGCCATGTCCACCATGATAACCATTTATGAATAGGTAATCCCTTCTCTTTCCAAATGTTTTGTGAGGACATTGCCACATGCTCCAACTATGTCATTCAGTCCAGGAGGGGTTCCTTATACCATCCTCAGGTAATCCATTTCATTCCTTAGTCAACAGTAATTATATATCAGGGTCTGAGGCCTGTTTTAGTTTCTGAACTCTCTTTCACCACAGACTTGCCCCAGTTCATGGCTGAGTATCTTCTGAAAGCAGTAGAAGACCTGCTGGCTTCTGGGGCTCAAAATTAAGTCAAGGATGACTGGATGAGTATCAGTGAATGTTATTAAATTGTATCTTGTTCTAGCAGTTCCCTTTTTCCCTAGATTCAAAGAGAGATGAAATGTAACTTCAACAAACACACAGAATGCCTTGAGTGACACTCACTCAAAAACAACTGTGACACTTCCTACTGTAAATATTTTTTGCTTCCCTTTGTGTCATCCAAGCTTTCATTCCATGAAAAGTGCCTCACTTTTCTCTGAACTATTTTCCAAATTTTGCCTCTTTGCTACATCTCTTCACTTTTCCAAACGTACTGTAGATCTAGGCATAGACAAATCTCTATACATTGGATTTTTTAAATTATTTTTTTAGTTTTCCAGTTGTACATGTGATCCATTGTTTCCTCATCAGTTTAGATTTTGTTAAATGTTCCCGTGAACAGTTAAACATGTGTATACACATTTCTCCTAACAGACATAGGAGAAATTCTGCCCATTATATACACATGAAATCATATACTCCTCCCTCTTCCACAGATAATGATCTTCAATGGGAGGAAAGAACAAGGCTCAATGAATTTCTTTTTTGATACCTGGGAAAAATAATGGGGGAAGAGCACAGAACAGAAGAGGATTAACAGTGCAAGTGCACCAATGAATGCATTGTTGACAATGCTGATTCTAGAGGAAAGGTCCTTGGGGTTCAGATAAACTATAATTCCTTTCAATAGTTTCCTTTCAGTTTAGCTACATATTTCAGATACCAGCTGATACATGGGAAAAACAAATATGAGTCTACAACAATTCCTTTGAACCTTTGTGCAGTGTGTTCTAGATATACTGGATTACAATTGCTATAATTCACATCATACTACCTGGGGATTATGAGTAGCTGCAATCCAGCACAATTTGAGGACATCAGCCTGGCAAAAGCTTGTTTTCATCCATCTCTGGTCTACAGTGGTGGGTGCTGTATGCCATCAAAACTTGTGGACATTTTGGAATCTTGAAAAAGCTATTGAGTATTTATTCTATTGATCTATTTGCATTAAGAAAGGCTTAGAAACTCTCACCTGACGTTTAAATATTCGATGCAGCAATCCTTTCTTTGGTGGTTCTGGAGGATAGTTTTTGTTAAGGTCTGGTGAGATAGTACCATTTGGTCCAAACAGGTTTAGTTCTTTAAAACATTCTGTTTCTATCATCTAGCAAGATGAAAGGGAAAAATTATTTATTGGACCCCACAATGCAGAGAAAAATGCAGCCTTATTGCACAGAATGCATCTCAATAGGCTGCATCCAGTTAGGAGGAATATACAGTGACTGGCTGCTGATTGGAAGATAATGAGTAGTCAAGTTAGGGTTAGTACAGAGGTAGGGAACCTGCCATACTCCAGATGCTACAACTTCCTGTACCTAAGAATTGTTCAGTATAACATCTGGAGTGCCACAGGTGTCCTGCCTCTAGATTACTCTCTACCTTTCCCTGAGACACTATTGCTAAGCATCTGTCCCCAATTCTTTTATGATATTGAGTCTTGTGGCACCTTAAAGTCTCATAAATGTATGAGTGCATAAGCTTTGGTGCATTACAGACTTTTTCATCAGTTGCATAAGACTACTGTTTATAAACCCAGGACTTTAATTAACAAATTAAGACTGGCTTTGCTGAGCACAACAAAGGTTGCAAATTGCTAGATAAATGAGAGATCACAGGTTCCTATTAAACAATGGCAAGCTTGGTCTTGGGCCATGAGCTGAGAGGTATAATTGTGTACTGGAAACATTCTGTACACTGGAAGACGACAGCTTCTTTCTTTAAAACTAAGGTTTTCCTCCTTCGCTCTGTAGCATCAGAACCTGTTAGAGTGAGAAAGTCGCAGTCTGCACACTCTGACTGATTGTCTTTGAGAGACTAAGCAAGAATGGCTAGCACAGGTCATTGTTAGAGACCAAAGCAGGAGCCTGCCAGAACTGTTGTTTTCATAATTTCTCAGTCTGTGATTCAAAATTGTATTCTTTTTTTTCTCTGTGTGACATAATATATACTGCTGTTCAGTGTACATTATGTTTTTCTATTTGCATCTATTAGCCATTCCCTGCCTGGTTGTACAATATCTTATATGCGAAGGTTTCTGTAGTTTTAGGAAAAACCTTACAAACACGTCTATGTTTTGTATCAAACTGATGGCAACCAAGATTTACATAAGTGCAATGGTGCATATTCTGGTGAATTTACTTTACTTTACAAATCCTCTATACAGCTTTTCAGAAAACGATTAAGAGAAAATGGATGTTACAGTTGCGATGCTAATTACAGCCCTCTGAAAGCCTATCAAAAATTGTCATTGTTCTAGAGATAGAAGGTTAGTTGTCTTGCTATGTATTTATTGGCTTCTCTTGTACTGTATACCAACAAATCAGTACACTGGAGAAGAAATTGCTCCCATGCAATGGAAAATGAGGACAAACTATTTACAGTTGAATCCTGAATTACAAGAGGAAGAAGTATTAAATCTAATACAACTCCTGAAAGCATAATTATTTCCTGAAAAGGGCAATTATACAAGTTCCTATTGATTATCATACATGCTATTATTTAACATATTTTATGCCACTACTTATAGAAAAAAACATCTCAAAGATGCTGTGGTGAACAAAGTTAAGTGCTCATAATAATTTGGTTAATCTATACTATGCTGTTCTAATAGAAGAGAACCTAGGCAAAGACTATAGACAGTGCTAATCAGTTAGAATTCTTTGCAGCCTTAGAAGCAGCACTTAAAACCACAGGACATGCCATAGAGACCCAAGAAAACAAGGCAGACAATCATACCACAGACCAGAACACAGAAGCAGAACCAACTGAAAGCAGAGGACTCACAGCACATAGACTCAACCATAGTTTCAACTGGGAAACTGTGAGCATCCTAGACCAAGCTAAATCCAAAAACACCAGAGAATTCCTGGAAGCCTGGCACTCAGACAAAGCAGCCATCAACAGACACATAGAAGTAAACCATATTTATACACCATGTAAAAGAGACAATAAAAAAGCTAACAAGGAAACAAAAAGATCAGAACACACCCTCTCCAGCAGCCTACACCCAGATAAGGAGGGACTAACACCAGACAAACAGTCAAGCAGAAAACAATACCCTAATCAAGGAACTACCAAGGAGAAAACCACACCCACACCAATACTGGCAGGACAAGCTGCTGTATATAAACAGGGAGCAAACCCCACACTCAGACTGAAGATGTTACCTAGTAGGGTAATGAAACATCTGCAAGCAAACAACCAAGCTCAGAGAGCACCAAGGACTCCACAGTATACCATGCTGGTTAACTCTAAATTGTGCTCTATTTCTGTTCTAATAATTATTCAGAACATGGTTAAAAAAAGAAAGTAAGTTGGATTGGACAATTCTGGGACTATCTGAAAGTCCACATGCTTATTCAGATCCTGTACTCAAATGAATACCTCCTCCCATAGGGTGGTGCCTAATTTATTAATTTGTTGAATTTTTCCCAGCTGAATAGCTAAAAATAGCATACATACTATTCCTTTCTCAAATTCTTCTGGATACAACTCACTAGGCTGATATCCAAGGATGATAGCGACTCATCTAAAGTCACCTAGTAAAGTTCATGGTTGGGCAGAAATGTAAACCTGATTGTCTAATACTTTAATCACTTTACCACATATGGCCTTATAAGTGAAAGACAGATATATAGGTAGGAAGTTCTTTGCCTATTTTCTGTCATAAATAATTAGCAATCAAATAGGCATTAAAATAGAAAACGTAGCCATCAGTTTTTACACAGGGGAGTAGAACCAGAAACCGAGTTAATACTCCTCTTCATACATGACATCTTCTACAGAAGAATGAATGCCTCCTAGCCATCTTCCCAGGTTGGGGCTCTTCAGATGTGTAGGATTACCAGTTTTACTAGGCAGCAAGATTCCAAGAATTGTAGCCCAATACATCTGAAGGACACTAGGTTGAAAAGGCTGAATTATAGGAAGTTAAAAACAACAAAAACAACAATATGCATCCTCAAAGCTGCCATTAGATAAATCAGGTGATCAAAACCAGAAAATGTTGCAATCCTTCCGGTAGATGTTATTTTGAAAGTCTTTCTCCAAATGCCTCTAGGGAAAGCAACAGGAAGAAAGAGTATATAATGATCATTGTCAGCAAATCTTTGGATTCACAGTGAGAAGTGTTCCTCATGCTTGGGAAATGTGAAATCACTACTCCCAAAGGGATCTCAAAGTCAGGAAATACAATGTGCCCAGACTGAGGAGCTCCCACATCTTTTGTAAATATCAGTAGACAATGTGGTGAGGATAAATATCCACTGCTAACCACCATGACAAAAAAATTATAGAATGTGTTGAGAGGTCATAGTGCAAACCTGATATTTCATGTTTACAGTATGTCCTGAAGTCAGACATAAGCACATAAGTCATGGACTTCTGTTGCAATGACATATCTCATGTTTCATTACTTGCCTCCCTTTGTCCCACCATGATCCCTCTGCTGATGATCGCCACATGTTTTTGACTGTGGTTTCAGCCATTTTTTCCCTTCGCTACGCTGGAATGGGCTGATAGGAAGAAGTCAAAATCACCTGGAGAGCACCAGGTGGCTTACCCTGGATCTATATAATTGCGTAATTGTATAACTATAACAGCCAGGTGAAGTACCTAGATGCACTACACCCAACTGGCTCCCTGAAAATGATTTATGGTTTGAGACCTTTATGTGCCAGTGTGGGTAGTAGCTAAGTGTGGGTCTAGGAGCAGGGAGACTCTACCCTAAGCCATGAACGCTCCCTGGGTGACTTTGGGCCAGTCACTCTCTCAGCCCAACCTAGCTTACCTGTTGTGGGGAAAAATAGGAGAAGGGAGCTCTGTGTGAGTTTGAACTCCTTGAGCTCTTGAACAACAGGCAAGAGATAAATCTAACAAACAAACAATTATAATGACATACGATATGACCAGTGAGTCATTTTTAAAGAGCAACTTAGAATGGCCTGCAGATCTCTGCAACTTTCTCACTTTAAACCTCTGATGCTCTTTTCTACTGTCTTTGCATTCTAGTCCAACTGCCATTTCCCTACGCTTGCTCAATGTGACACAAACCATGTCTTGAAGATTTCTTTACTGAGAGCAGCAGAAATGGTGAGACTGCAGCTGACCCGCACAACGTATTGGACAGAGCAAAACTAAACTAAACATTAGCTGGTCCTAACCCCAATCAACTAACTCTTGCACATGAAAGCAATTTATTTATTTATTTCTCATATTTCTGCACCACCCATCTTGCAAGCAACAATGCATGTCCTTCCTTGTCAAAAGTTGTTCTTAGCTTTTTATCATCAAGTAATCACGGTCCTGTCTTCAAAAGGACCATGTTTGAAATTTCAGAACTTAAAAATAAACCACACATTTTGAAAGAATCACTTTCTGTCACTTTAATAAGCACACAACTGGGGATACATCCTTTCAAAGTGCATGGGTAAATATTAAAACAACAGGATTTTTTTCATTTAAAAATGCTGTAGAGTATGTCCAAGTGGAGGAAACAAGGTATTTAGAATATTTCAAGTACATACTTGGTATTCATGAAATTCTGAGAGGCCGATAGTAAAGGTTTTAGGGAAGCATGGTAAATATATAGTTACCTCATTTTGCCATGGGATAGATACAGAGCCTGTAGAAAACTTGGAATAGAAATCATCGTCTGTCTGGTCCAGGTTCACTCCCTTGACAGTTGAAAACTGCTCAATGTCCAACACGTCTTTGCAGTACACTGCTCTCGGCTGCCCCAGCAGGAAAAAAAAAGGAGTTAAGAGTCTGAACATGTGGTTGAAGTGCTATTTGAGAGTACTCAGAGGTAAGGCTTTGGGAGAACAGGAGTGCAAAAGGTGCATGCCCATGGGCCAAATATGGCTGAGTGGGTTGTCCAATGCAGTCTGCCATGTCTCTTTGTCCCCGTGTCCCCCACACCTTCACTCTCCCTTGCACCCACTTGCTGCTCTTCCTCCCACCTTCCTCAGCACTTTTGCACACTCACTAGCCTTCCTGCCCTTGCACTAACCTTCATCTGACCCCGTTGTGCCCTTGCATCCTTCCCACACTCCATCTTTCCAAGTCTGTCCAATCCTTCTAAGCCCATCTGCGCTCTCCAGTCTGCTCGTGCTGCTTTTCCCAGCAGTAACTTGATCCTTCTGAGCTTGCCTGCTCTCCTCCCACAGCATAAACCTCTACTCTTTCTCCTTGAAGGCTGCAGTTTCTTCAAAAGAAAAAAAAAGTGTAACAGCTTTTCCTTTAGAAAAGGGAGCTATAACATGGAGAGTTTTTTTCTACATCACAGGTTCCACCACCGCTGTTTTTTTTTAAGTGCTGTATTTTCTTTTGGAACAGTCGGAAGAATAGGGCTATCAGATCTGGGCTGCAAAACACAACCAGTAGAGGGCAGCAAAGACATAAAACTGTATCTAGTTCTTTGCTGCCATCTATTGGTCACATGTTTTTGCAAAACAGATTTGATAGCCCTACAGAAAAAAGCAGAAATGTTTTGGAGGAGTAAGAGCAAGAAAAGGCCAAGCTGGATGCTTTCCTTGGGGATGGCACTTACACCCTGGCAGCAGCTGAGGAAAGCAGGGAAGAAAAGAAAGGGAGGTACAGTGCTGGGGAGATCACAGGACAGGTGAATGAGTGATGCCCTACTGGGACTTTTGTGGCAGCAGCAGCTGAAGAGAGGCAGAGAGGGAATGCACTGGGAAGATGGGAATGGAGAGTGGGGAGGCTAACACTTAGGACATGCAGACGAAAAGGGGGGAGAGAGGGAGCATATGCCCAGGCTTAGTCTACTCACCTGCATAATCTTTCCCACATCCCTCTGGATTTTGCTTTGGCTAAAGCTCAGAACAACCAAGATGTTCCAGCATTTGTTTCTGCTGAACTGTGGCTAATCCAAAACAGTTCAGCAGAACTTCCAGAGCACAAAAGAGTTTCCATTTCACAAAATATATTTTCTGTTTCATGCACAGCCCAACTCTGAATTCTTCCTCTTCACACTTTATAATCAATATCGGTTACTGAAAGCACTAATAATAATAATTCTAAGATTTCATAAGCAACTCATCTTTTTCTTTTACATAAAAACATTACTCAGCATTAATACTGATTTATTTCCATGACAGCAGTATCAACAGATCCAGTGGGGTGGATCCAAAGTTACTGTACAGGTAGTCCTCAACTTATGACCACAATTGGGAGCAAAATGAATGAATGGTCGTAAGTTGAGGACTACCTATAATGGTATAATGGTATGTGGGAATGACGCTGGGTAACGGGGGAAGAGATACTGCCTAGGGAACAATCAGGCAAGAATGGAGGAGCCTGCAGCTGCATAACGGGCAGAGAAAGAAACTGAGAAAGGATCCTCCCTAACTTCTCAGGCTGTAAAAAGAGACAGCGGGAGACTTGTACTTTCAGCCTTGCAAGATTCTGTTAATGTAGCCTCACAATAAAGTAGAAGTAGCTAATCTGGTTGTGTTTCCTGTCTGGTCTACCTGGGAAGGCTGATAGTTACTTTTTCTATCTCGGATTCCAAATAAACTCCAGAGAGCTGATTCAGTGCAGTAAAACTGATTCGAATTACAAGACTAAGAAATTAGAAAATATGCAAATCTCTTGAGGTCACTATGCATAATTGACATTTAAAACAATGGGGTAAAAATGGGGAAATAACTTCTCTATTAGTTTTCTTCCAACTTATAAACATTGGCTGATACTCATTGTATTACTTCAGAAAATATTTTTTGTACAGACTTCTGGGATTTTCAAAACAGGAATAAGTATTATATGCACTTGTTACAATGATTTTAGTTCCTTGCAAAAGATTTTACATTTATTCATACAACTATCCTTTGCTAAAGAGTTTAATATTAATTTTGTTTAGAACATATAAAGGGAACTCCCTTAATTAAACTCATCAGATCAGAGTTAATTCATAGACTAATTCTAACATCCATATTCATCCACTAATTCTAACTTTTCACCAGTGTCACTTGTAGATAATGTTGGTGACACCTGTATCTAATGAGCACACATATGCTACCAATGAAAAGCCCAAACCAAGATATTCCAAGTTATTCTATGGAATAATGTGAATGTCTGTCAGAGGGGGATCCCCAATTTAAAGCAGTGGGATCATTTTATATTTTCAAAGCATATAAGGATACTCAAGAAAATGGTAGGGGGAAGGTTTGCATTCTAATAAAACCCATTTATTAGAAGGCAAACGTATGGGCTGTTCTTCAATATCATCTCTATCAAACCACAGGTATTTTTTCCTCTTTTTTATAGGCTGTTGGATACACTCCCAAAGGAAGCCCTGAGCTGCAAGATCCATATAAAATAAAAATAGTTTTTGAGATATCTGTGAAACCTACAGGCAGTTTTGAAAATAAAGATAACTCTGGAAGCTGATGCTTTGCTTTGCACCATGATAGCTTCCCCAGTACTTTTGTTTCAAATTAAAACAATATTTAATTATTACTTTAAAACAGAATGGGGTATGGAGCTTGACTAGCACCAGCTGAAGTGTCTGACATTAGAGACCCCAGCATTAATGGCTAGAGGTACTAAGGTAACAACTGACATAACTTTGGAAAACACTCCACAGATGAGTCAGAAAACATTTGAAGAGTTGGGTAAGGCTGCCTACAGGGCTTCATCCAAAACACTGTTATGAAACAAGCTTTCAGTCAGTGATGGATCAGAATTATTAGACATACCCATCTAAGGTCAAGATATGACCATTTAACTATAGCTTCTCAAGGAAGACAGATTTCAACAAGTGAAATAACAGTTTCAAGCAGTATGTCATACATGGTCTCAAGTTCTACTTCAGTTCTATAGTTCTGTTTTAAGCATCACTTACATCAGGGACAAAAGGGGGTTCCAGCATTCCTGCTTGCAGACGTTTGAAATTCATGCTTTTGAAAAATGGGTGATTCTTCACTTCAGCTGTACCTTCTTCCTGACAACCCAGCCTCTGTTTCACATCTTTGGTCAGTAGCTGGTAAGATGCCAAGACAATTATCAGAAAATACTTGTTGAACCATTTTCTATGTAGAGAAACAGTAACGTTGCCCTCCATATAGTCCCTAAGAGTTAGGTGGTATTTATAAAAGTTCATCTGCCATTTGTACTTTACTGTTCAATAAAAGTAAAACCAAGTGTGTGACAGTCCAGTGACTAATAAGAGGGATCTCGTGTTTTGAATTTAGGCATTGTTACCTTTAGCAGTTTTGCCCCTGAAACAAAAACAGTAAGTTATATATATAACAATATATAAAGAAATACAAGTGAAATTGGTGACAATGTGAAAATGGTGCCCCTTTTGGAATCAGCACATGCAACGAATCACTTTGTGTGTCACCTTGTAACCGTGCCACTCCTGATGAGTCCATATTAGCCTGCCTGCTGATTAGAACAATAATTATTCAAAGGTTCATTCTCCAAACCCAACCAGAGTTAGTGGTGAGGGATCTGTGGCAGTAGTATATTTTGCTCTCTGTAATAATTTCCTTAGAAAACGATTCAGATAGTCTTCTCTAATCTGGCACCTTTCCACATAGGGTAAGACTGCAACTCCAAAAGGCCACAGTGACCAGTACTTCTGGGAGTAGCACTGCCAAAACAGCCCTGGGTGCCAGACTGGGGAAGGTTGATTTAACAGAAGTGCTCAGTGCTGTAACTGCAACAATGCTGTAACTACAGCAGCACCTACTTTCCTTAGAATGATGAGTAGCCAAGGTAATTATTTTGAGATTTTGGAAAAGTACTGTTACCCTGGATATCAAAGGCTAGATTCAAGAAATGTGTAATTAATTCAATTTATTTCTACTAATAAAAAAAATGACACATTTCCCTTTGGCATAAATTTCATAGTACTTTACAAGAACAGACAACTTTCATGCCCAGTTTGATATGGTGTTATTACATGATTAAGTGTGATATATTTAGGTGATTTATATTACTTCAATATCTCAATGTTTAGGGTTTTTCTCTATTCATTTGTTTAATTTTCTATTTTTTCTCTGTTTTGTTTTAATATTACAATTTCATACTTAATTTGTTGATGTTACTGCTTTCTTCTAATTTGTTTCTTCTACAGTTCTTTCTGTATTTCTCTTTTAAAAATTGCAATTACATTATTTTTAAAAAAACATTTTAATCAGAATATTGAAAGCAGAGTTGCAATGTCGTGCTGCAAGCTCTGCCCTTTTGGGGCATGTATGCAATGTTGTGACACAGGTAGAAAAGGTGTGGGCTTGTATCACAATGCTGTGATGCTGCTTTCTTCAGTTTGACCCCCAATCCTCCCCAGTAGACACTGCTGGCTGGCACTGTTGTCTGGCCTTGAATATCAACTCATGCTGTAACATGTATCTAATGTTACCACAAATATTCCTTGTATAATGTCTCTACAAATACATTAATCAACAAGGCAATATCCTTGCCTTATTCAGTGCTGAACCATTCACAAAGCATTCTGCTAATTCTCATCTATTACTCTTACCATATACTGCTTTTATCACAGTTGGCAACCTTCAACTCTGTATTTGCACAAAATCCTGTAATTCAAGCCTGTTCATTTTATCATACTTTCTCATCTTCTTACATTTCTTGGTGACCTTTAGAAAAGCAAAAATCTGTCTGGACACCATACACTGTACTTCTCAAATTTTGTTTAGTGCCGCCTCTGGTATAATTGTAATCAAAATTCTCACAAGCACCTCTCCAGGTAAAGTGAACAAACCTATCATCCTGTTGTTTTTGCATCTACTCTTGTTACCTTTCATTCTGTATAAGGGAATGATGATGGTGTTCTTCCACTTGTCAGACACAGATGCAATCTTTACACACCTGCTAAACAAATCACACTGCCACTTCATCAGCAGCCACACCCATGTTTCTGCTGTTACATCATCTACATTTGCAGCTTTATGTTTTTAAAACTTTATGATTTCTTTTTCAGCATTTTGTTCTTGGACACTAACATTTATTTCATGTGTTTCAATTCCACTCTTTGACATATTACTATCATTCCCATACAGATCTCTAAAATGGTCCTAGCAATGGTCTCTCTTCAATGTCATCCCCCCACCCCAATTATTCACTTTCCCTTTTCCATGTGCATTCATTAATGACTTAAACCAGACTTTTGAAATACACAGATTCTTTTAGGCAAATAATTCACCAAACATTTAGCATTCTCAGGCCTCTCAGTGCTCCAGTCACTTTTCCTGTACTCTTACCTCATTCCCAACTATCTGTTCATGTCTCCTAGCAGAATGATTTTTCTCTGGACTCCCTTAATTCAGGAAGTTGTGCAATTTCCCTCAAAACCTATCCCACGTTCTTTCATTATTCTCATTTGCCGGAGCTAAAATGCAACTATTAATTCTTACTTTCACATACATGTTAAAAAATTCTGACTCTTACTTATACTTCCTTCATCATCTTATTAGTGGTTGATAGAATAACTCATATCCCTTGTCTATCTTATCTCCAATTATTTGGCTTATTTATTTTATTTAGCTCTCATGGTCAGATCTCTGTATGCCTAATTTCATATTGACAATGACCTTTTTTTAAAAAGAAAGCTTTATTAAGGTTTTCAACAAATACATCAAACTACAAGAAATGAAATAAAGTATACTACAAGAAAGAAAAAGAACTAAAAAGTGTGAAAATACAAAAAAGACTACTACATACTACATAATACATACATACTAACTTCTGACTTTCCGCAACAAAGATATGAAGAAGTCAATATCAATCTCTTGCTCTAGTTCAAACTGGAATGAGCATTACTTCTATAAAACATTTCCATTCTCAATATAACATTTCTTCTAAAACACTATTTTTTCCTTGAAATGGATATATATATATATGCTGTCTATATATATCAACATTTTATAACATAAAAAAATCCCCCCTTAATAGACAGATAAACAAATATTATCCTTCCTCATTACAATTTTACTCCTAATCAAAGCATTTGTATAGTTAAACATAATATCTCCACCATTACATATTTAAACAATAACCTTACTAATATCGTTCTACCCAAGGTAAATTCATTATCCCAAAAGCAAAAACATCTGTCTAAACCTTTAAAAGACCATCCTAATAAACACAATTAAACAGTTAACCCACTTCAAAGTAAACTAAGGCATTTATATATCTCGCTGTTACACACAAGGCTTTCTCCTTGAAATCCTCAACTTGCCGTGTAAAGTCCAACTCATCTTCAAGGACCTTCCATCCCTTGAGGCTTAAATCTTGTCTTTAATCTCAATACTCCAAGAATGCAGCCATTTCCATTCCTTTTACACCCAAAGCTTCTCCTTCTTCAAAATTAACATTCTAGAGATGAATCTTCTTCCCTTCACTTTTTGGCTTTGGGACATTACTCCTCATTTTTTTCTTTGAGACCGGGACCTCATTTTCCAAATAACTTGCTAAGAGATGGTCCAAAGCATAAGTAACCTTAAGGTAGGTAAAGGTAAAGGTTTCCCTTGACATTAAGTCCAGTCGTGTCCGACTCTAGGGAGCGGTGCTCATCTCCATTTCAAAGCCGAAGAGCTGGCATTTGTCTGTAGACACTTCCGTGGTCATGTGGCCGGCATGACTACACGGAACGCCGTTACCTGCCCGCTGAAGCAGTACCTATTAAGCTACTCACATTTGCATGTTTTCGAACTGCTAGGTTGGCAGGAGCTGGGACTAGCAACGGGAACTCACCCTGTCACGCGGATTCGAACCGCCGACCTTCCAATCGGCAAGCTCAACAGCTCAGCAGTTAAACCCACAGTGCCACCACGTCCCCCAACCTTAAGGTACAGCTCCTTAAAAATATCTTTAAAATCTTCTATATCCCTCCACGGAATGTTATGGCGCCCTCTAGTGTCTCACAAAAGGCTGTCTTTCAGAAAGAAAGTGTTAATCAGTCCGGGTGGAAAAATAAAGGTAAACAAAGCCGTTTCTCATGGGAAAGTAAATAGATCAAAGCTCAGCTCCGCAAATTCAACGAGGTGGGTAATCCTTCAGACTTTGAAAAAAGTAACAGTAAACAGATGAAAGTCTTTAAATCCAACAATATAATTTAAAAAGAAAAATGAGAGAAAAAATATTTAGAAAAAAAAAGCCAAATTAACAAATTAAGTAATGAAAACCACCAAGAGATTCTGCATTTCTCTGTGCAAAGAGCCTCTCCTTAATAATAATTTAAAAAGAAAAAAAATGGTGTTTTAGAAATGGGGTAGGCAGCTTTTGAGTCCATTTAAGGCTTCAACATGGCTTAGGAAATGATAGCAGTCCCTGCCTCCCAGCTGTTAGCTTACCAGTCGATTGGAAAATGAACATTGTTTTGCGGTCTTCTGGCTGCTTCCAGCCATCCGGAGGACAAAAGGGGTAATTCCTGGGGTTCTCCTTAATCCGGAGAACTCTTCTGGGCTCTAGGAAATCCTGCCTGAGCCCAAAAAAGTCCATATTGGCAGGTCAACCATGGAGCTCATGGAGACACGTCTCAAGTAGTCAATCCCCCACTGGAAGTCGACAATGACCTTCAGGAAATTCCAGCAGAGACTTTTCCCTGCACTACTCAATTTGGTTTGATCTGCAGGCTGTTGGTAGAATGTGCTACATATTTAAACACATACCCAGGACTCATGTAATAGGTTCAAAGCTGCAAAAGCAAGATGAACTTATGGAACTTAATCACGTTTTATAGAATTATGCCTGATGAATTCTTGAAGGAGTTAAGAATTCCTAAAGTTTTCCAATATTTTAGCTTGTACTCCAACAGAGTTATTTGAAATGTTCTGGTGGTGAAAGTTGAAATAGGACTGGGAGGTAGATTAAAGTCCAGCCTCAATGAGGAAGGCTCACTAGATTACTTGGGGCTAATCTCTCAGCCCAAGTTACTTTATACAGTAGAGTTATTTTTATGGGGAAAAATTCAAGGAGGATGGTATCTATGAAAATAAATAGGAGCATACAAATCTAACAAATGAATGAATGGTAGAATTTGCTTGTGAATGCTTGGGACAGACTAATGCCAGTTATCTTCTGCCATATATCTTTACCAGTAACCACACATGAGGTTCTGGGAACCAGTATATTTAGATTTACCAGATCCAGGCTGCAAACCTCTTGAAGTCCACTAGATGGTAGCAAAGAGGCAGTGTCTTCAAGAGCGTTGCAGCTTGGATTTGCAGAGTACAAAATTCCTGAGCTCATTAAGGCAATATAAACTCTCCGATCTTTAAAGAGCAGCACTATCTAGTATGGCTGTGCACATTTTGGTTGAAGTGCTTCAGATCTCTTCTGAATGGAATACCTTCCAGTATTCTTTAAAGCCACCCAATATTATTCATACGTCTGTGCAATCCTTAACAAAATATGTTGCTGCTTTTAAGAGTCACATTCTTTTTTCCCTTTTTTTTCTGTCTCAACAAGAATACTGTTGAGACAGAACAACTTGAAAGAACTTGAAAGCCTCATTATTAGTTGTTTGTCAAGATGGGCGGTGTAGAAATATGATAAATAAAATCAATCAATCAATCAATAAAATATTGGGTGGTTTTAAGGAATAATAGAGAGGTACGATGCATGTGTGAGGTCCAAAGTAATTCTTCATAATCATTTTCAAAGTAGACATTGTCCTACCACAGAATCCAATTTATTAAGATCAGAAGATTAAACTCCATGAATAATTGTTAGTTGGGAATAAGTTCCATTGATCTCCAAGGTGCTTCATCCTTCAATATGGATAACATAGTGAGCTTAGAGAGAAAATGTCCAGCTGGCTGAAATACAGCCTTCAGCTTTTAATTAGAAGTGTAAACCATTCTGCAAAAGAAAGGTTACCATTTAAATGGCTAATGTGAAGTTGGAAGTCATATGCAATACTCATGAATAGTAGAACTTGAAAGCCTCATTATTACCTCACTCATCTGTCAGCTGCAGTAATTGAAATATCAATTACTCTAGCATTCAACAAATGTCATCATTACTCCTGGCACTGCATTCCCATTCCTTTACATTATAATGCCAAATACATCCTCTTTTGCTGGCTTTTATTTCAGTCTTCTTTCTTACAACTAGATTTTGGGGGAAAAAGTGCTAAAGGTATTTCACCGAGGAACATTAAAATCTAAACTAGCTCAACAGTTAAGTGCTAGTAATGTCAAGCTTCATTCAGTAACAAAAATAAGCTAAAGAAAAGGTGATTGGACTCAACTGGACTCTCTTTTGAGCAAACATATGTGGTAGCTTCAGTGATTATAAAAACGACAAGGAAAACAGATCTAAAGATTTTCCAGAGGACTTTCACCCTTTCTCCATTAGAGGGCAGCAAGAGAAAAGTTAACAATATGGGCAGAGTAAGCATGAAATATTTGTATAAGCTTGCAATTTAGAAATAATTAAAATAATGAATTTATGCAATTAGGCCTCAGCAACACAGGTAAGAGAAAGTTAACTGCAGTTGGTTTCCTCCAATTGCTTAACTAGATTATTTCCATGTACATTCTTCAGCTTGAAGGAACAGAAGCAGGTAGTTGCATTCACACCCCAGCCAAGATTTGGCAAATGATTCTGGAAAATTCTCCAGCTAAAATGTTCCCAAAGCTGGACAGATCTGAATGGAAAGGGAACACTAATTACAGTATCCCGGCACAGCATATTACTGAAGCATCATTTACAAGCACCGTTTACTGACGTTAGGAGACAGATCACAGGAATTTTCCAACAGGGAGCCTTGTCCCCAGAACTTGGATCCAACTGTGAATGTATTCAGTACTTAAAAGTAGGTATGGGTGGATGACACATGGTAAGTGGAACAAACCTCTAAGATTTTCCTGCGTGTGTCAGTGTTGGCATGAAGGCATCCACAGTCTCAAGTGATGGTCATTTCGGAGAGTGTTGCTAAACTGTGTTTTATTGGAACAGAACACCACTCTGCAAATGGCAGCACGGGAAATTTATGTTTCTGGGCTATATAGCAGTAAGAATCAGAAAAGCCTAGGAAACTCCTTGGATTCAGTTTTTTTTTTCAACATGTTCATGAGTCTAAAAAAGAAGCCATTCATTGGTGAAATTATTAGAGAGAGAGGGCACTGTAGAGAGATACCTTTTTATTTATTTCATTTTTATCCCTACCTTCTAAGGAGATCACAGTCCCCTTGCATTTTAACTCTGCAGCAACCCATGAGCTCTGCAGTTCCCTGTGGAGCTTCACCTGGGTCTCCCCAGGCCCAGGCTGACATTCTAATCACTGTACTACTCTGATTCTCGAGAATCCCTGCATATTGTAACTGAATTAAATGCAAAATCTAATTTTGAAAGAAAAATTTACCTTCCTCTCAACAAAACTGAGACTACACTACACAACTGGCTTGAGTCATGAAAAGATGGTAGATTCTAATTTCCCAGAACTTTTGCTGAAAGAAGGGCAAGGCAGATTGTATCTTTACTGAGAAGAGATATAGTGCAGGACTTCTCAAACTTCATGGTGCCAACCATGACCTCAAGGTAAGTGAATGCATGTGTCTTCCTAGGGACAAAACTGCCAGAACACCCTTGGACGGGGTCTCTGCTATTGGATAGGGATCCTGCTTTCCCTGGACAAACCAGTTGTCGTCTTGTCCATGCAGAATGGAACTGCAGTCTGTGTGTTTGAGCCAGGTTTGTATATCCAAAGCTGGGTAGCTGATGGAACACAAGTTTCAATGGCCTTTGTGCTCTCAGCAATGGCTCCTATAATACCTTCAACCTACTCCTGAGTACCATCCAAGGTAACCAATCCAGGATCTTTTACCTAGTCCCACCTCCCCCATTCCCAAGGGCAGCTCTTTTTCAGATTCTCCACGATGGATGCCATGCTGGGCCCTAGTACTCAGCCTGGCCTTCTGACATTAGGTTTTCTTCTCCTCCAAGAAGTAGAAGTGATGCAGAGCATGCAGGTTCACCCCAGAACCCAGCATGATGTCCCAGCTTAGTTCAAGTTTATTACAGTAATTGATCAATATTTTATGGTATGATGCCCCAAGAAAGAAACCCACTGAAAGCCATCCTTGGTGACACTAGTCAAGAATGCCAGAAACTTAGCAATCCTTCCTTGGGTGGTGTTCAGAAGTGAGATGGAAATGTTGCTATAAATGTAAGGTCTGTCAAAGGAGAGTCCCAACACGATCTGAGAAATGAAGGCAGCTTGCTTCAAGTGGGAACAAATATGACTCCTTCAAATTTGCTCATGACCTCACATTCTGAGGACTCCTAGTTTAGGGGTGGAAGAAATCTTATTTAGGCAAAAAGTCCAAAGCAATTCAGTCCTGACATTTCCAAGTAATGGTGGAAAAGATGCTTTGCTGCAAGCCTGAAGAGCTTTGGGAAATCAGTACAGATAGCACTAAGCTAGATCAACAGTCTGACTTGGTATGAACTTGTTTTTCCCACCACAACTGCTTCTTTGTCTTCATCACAGGTTCTGAATTATTGAATTTAGAACCCGTGATGAAGGCAAGGAAGTGATTGTGGTGGAAAACAGACACATTTCAAATGCACGTCTTACTGAAGGGGGAACAAATCTCATGGAAAGGCAAACAACAGTAATTAACAGCACGCTGGCTAGGGAGTTCTGGGAGTTGAAGTCCACATATCTTAAACTTGCTAAGGTTGAGCAACACTGATAGAAATGAATGAAACACTGGGAAAGAAACTTGTGAAAACCAGGGCTCAGTGTCACTCCAGATGCAGTGGACTTCAGTTTTCATAATCCCTGGTCAAGCGCTATGGGAGTTAAAGGCCAATATACCTATAGAGCAGCAGGCTAGAAAAAGCTTCTCCATGGTAGCCTTCTAGTTCATTATCCCATAATTATCTGATCACTGCAATCTACTAATTGATTTTCACACTAAGTGACCCCCTTACCATTTTACAGATAGACTTTGCCTCTTCGGAGAATTTATGGGAATACACCTCTTCCATCTCCAAGACTCTCCTGTCTACCTCTTCCCGCTTCACCTTCTCTTTCCTTCCTCGAAAGGGTGACTGTCCTGCAATCATTTCATAGATTAAGCAGCCTAATCCCCAGTAATCAGGGCTAAGGGTGTATCGCTGGTTATTCAAGACTTCTGGAGCTGGAAAAAAGAAAAGGAACAGACAATGGAAAAGTTTCCCATTTCTATACTGATATCAGCATGACAGTCAAGGTAAGAATGAAATAAGAGATTCCATTTAGTCTGGCCAAGGATCAGTTTATGGTTGCTACTAGGAGGGAGCTCAGTGGAACTTATTTCATAGGTAATTATAATAATAAAATTAAGCCATTTATGTAGGCTGATTTCCATATAGCTGGAAACAATTATTCTCATGATAGTTCAAATATGTATTTCCAGGATTTAAATAGGAATGGAGACCATTGTTTACCCTGTGATGATCTATACTATGCAATATCACAAGGATATCAGTCAGGTGGAGCATCTGAATCATTCCAAGTATTCCAACTCTGGCTCCTCAGAAAATATAGAATGGATCTTTTCAGGGATCTTTAAAGGATATGTGTCCTAACAGTGAGACACACGCTGAGACGAGGAGTAGTTCTCTAATGTTTATTACTGCTACATAAACAGAATCCTAACAAACTGAATAAGCGTGGGAAAAAACCAGACATATAAACCCCAAAGGCTAAGGCGGGCCTGATCTGTGTCTCTTTGAATGGCTGCTTAATTCCTCAGTACTACGCATGCGCTTTACAGCCTGGATGGGAGCCCCCTGCTTGCCATCCTTACTCATGACAATATGGGCATTACATAAGCTTACCCCTAACAACAGTCTATACTTAAATAGTTTTATCAACAATATCAAATAAGACACATTACGGTATGTAATATGAAATTAGCTTTCCCACATACTGGAGTCTGGTACATAGTGATATCACATGTGCCATGATGTTATTATGCAAATGATGTGAATTTTCTAATTTGCCTACATCGTGTCAGCAATCCCCATGTGATCATGATGATTTTGTGTTTCCTACCTCAAAATGGCAAGAAACTGCACCCCTAGTGTTTGGTAGTGTGGTGGTGGGGGATCCAGGGACCCTAAAAATGATGCTCAGGGTGGCATGAGACCCAGGAAACAATCTCAGATGCCCATCCCTGATTTAAGTTGAAATCTTACTGCCATTTATTTGCAAATACTCTCATTTTCATTCTTTTATTTTTAAGTACACCGAAGCATGAGGTTTGTCTAAGATGTACAAATAAATAATATATGCCAGGAGATCTATAGACACTATTTCACATTTCATTCAGCTTAGTGATATTAATTAAACCTGTCAAGAATGAAAAACTACTTGAACATTTTCAGAGCAATTCCTATATTGAATGTATTCCCCTGTGGTCAACTGTAATACAGATATGGAATTTGGTACAAAGTGTATATTGAAAACTATAGCCTTTTGGGGGGCAGGGGCAGGGCCAGGAATCAAGCCATAAGAGTATTCAGGACAAAACTTTAAAATAATGGGGTGCTGACAGTGATAGCTCTGAAACTCTAAATGGATGTTATTTAAATGGTTCATTAGGAGAGTTACCATACTGTTCTCCCAAAGGTCACTCATGGATACCATGTTTCTTACTGACAATCCTCACAATTCCTTATTTCATATTTCTTATTAAACAGATATTTTCTATTTTTACTAATGCTGAGTGTTATATAAACCCTTAACAATTTATAAAATTTGGGGGACACAACCTGTGCACTCAAGCACTTGGAGGAGAATGTACAAATAACTTTGACTTTTTTTTTTTTTTAATCATATGGCATAGCAGTTTGGGTTCATGCTGCTTTTTTTCTTGCTGGGAAATCCTTGTGAGGTCCAGCAGCCAGATGTATAGACTAGCTGTGACAAGTCATGTTGCCCAGGATGCACCACGAGGAGGCTAGTCTACATTGCACCGAGTTGGGCTGAGAGAGAGTGACCGGCCCAAAGTCACCCAGCCGGCTTTCATGCCCAAGGCAGGACTAGAACTCACAGACTCTTGGTTTCTAGCCCAGAATCTTAACCACTAGACCAAACTGGCTCTACTGTGACTTGGTCAAGTGATCCTACATATCAGAGATTCAGCCACCTGTTCAATTATGCTGAATTGTGACTGCTTATCATGTATGAACACAGTTTGGGTTTTTTGACATTACAGAGTTTGAAATAATAGTCTTTGAAGCAGAAAACAACAGAATATTTCAAACCACTCACCCATATAACCAACTGTTCCTACTCGTCCACGGATGGAGTCGCCCTCAGGAATTTTAACAGCTAGACCCAAATCAGATATTCTGATGTGGCCTAAAGTGGGTGGGAAAAAAAGTTCTAGCATAGGTATAAACCTGTAGAAAACAATCATTTTGCTATTAAATACACTGTCAAAATAAATCTAAACACTGCAGGGAAGAAAATGATAGAAAATCCATCTGAAAAATTGATCAAGAAAACTACTTGATATTAGAGCTGGCCAAATGTCCCTCTGCTTACTGCTTTCGCATAAAAGTACAAGCTTGGAGATGAGATAGTCTGGGATAGCAGGGAGAATTTCAGAATGTTAATCTTGATTATGCACTAAGCACATTAATGTTAATCTTGACTATGCACTGGACACTAAAAACACATGTTTTTTTTGCTTTTAATTTCTTTAAAATCTCCTTGAAAGGATGCAGTGCCAGAGGCATTCTGTCCCAGGAATTTGGCTGAGAAGCAAAGAAAGAAATCCAAGCATCTTTAAAATATGGTTGCTCACACTCCTTGACTGTCAAACTATTTTTACCTTTAGGAAGTATTTCCTAATATTCCACTAAGATTTGCCTTCCTGTAATTTAAGATTATTGCAGAATAGAGCAAGCCTACTGACCAATTCATTACATAAGTTACGATTAGCATTTTCAGTATGTTTCTACCCAACCCAATCCTAAGATTACTGCTGCCCACAGCTAAGTATGACAATCAAGCAATTAAAAATTTCAGCCAAGTGTTATTTTATACACATCAAATAATTCTCTTTTGACTGTTTGGATTACTTGGACTAGCAGTCATTTTCCATGCCTCTTATGTTACTTATTTTTGTGGGGATGGGCAACCTTTTGATGGCTACAGATTGTATTTAAAAATTTAGCTACAAAATCCAAAGCTGAAGAGGCTATGTCACACAGATGGGCAGGGATGGGATTTTACAATTTTTCTACTTGGCTTTCAAGGAAGAAAACTTGGGAGAGGAGGATTTTTGTTTTTTGAACGTACGTTAAGTCTAGTGTAGGCTTACATTATCAGTTTCTTGTACATCTGTCAGAAAATGAGAGGAGACCATACCACCAATTTTCAGCAATCACAGCCCGAGGAGGCTGTGGGGGCTGTGGGGGGGGGGGGGAGGAAGGAAGGTTCAGATCTGTGGGCCATCCATCCATCCATCCATCCATCCATGTTTTACAAATCCCTTAACTGGGAACTGGACCAGGAGTCTTGCCCTTCTCCACTGAGATCAGATCACTTCTTAAACAAGGAGAACTTTGCCTTGCATGGAGGGCTAACAGAGTGATACTATTTATGAGTTTCCAAACTAGCTGAAAGTCAAGTAAAGGCTGTATATTTTGCCATTCTTGACTCCGTTCAATCCAGAAAGTTGCTGAGTTGATTGATTATTCTGTACAGATATAAATAGAACACATCATTCAATGTAATTGAGTTGGGCTGGGAGTTAACTCTGAAGGAGCATTTGAAATAAAGAATAGTCAAGCACCCCATCTTTCATTCTTGAAGCCCAGAACATACTATTTCTCATTGTTTAGACTGGTAATAATATTCATTGGTCTAAGGCATGATTCCCATTGTTTACATAGGTAGCAATGTTGTTTTGTCAAAGGCTTGAGGCCAAGAAGTATGAAGCCCATCTTCAGAGAAAGGACACACACAATTGGTCACCCTCATTACTGGATAAGAGAAAATACAACCTTTCTATTAAACTTTGTTAACATAGTTAATATTAACCTAAGATGCTCTTTTCATAATGTCTCTCTCTTGTTGGGAAAAGTTCAGTTCTTTTCTATATCCAAAGATAAATGTTGTTTATTGTTTAGTCTCTTATCCACTGCAGATAATGATTTGGCTATGTACACGCAACTATATGTAAGCCACTTCAATGTAGAAGAAAATGTCTTACCTAAAGCATTCAGACTTACCATAATCATCTAATAGGATATTTTCTGGCTTCAAATCCCTTTTTAAAAAAGGAAGACTTCAGTTATTTCTGTGGAAGCTGCCTTGATAACATGGAAGCTGCAAGCACCAGAATGCACTTTCCAACCATTTAGGCAGTAGGGTGTCAGTTTACACAGTAAAATGATTCAAAAAGTCAATTAAAAACATGGTTTTACAGCAAGATGAAAATCACAGTCTACCACAATCTTAGGCCATTCACTTCAGCTGGATGTGACCAATGAGGACTCTGGGCATCATGCTGAGTATTTGTACGTGTTCTCTAGCTAGCCATTGTGTGCAGCATCAGCAGCTAGAAAGTTAAACTATATGAAAACCATGTCTCAATTTCTCAGCAATTGAGAAATTGCAATGAAAATCACCAGCTATTCTTATTTAAGAAATATAGGATGATTGAATGTGGAATTCTTGTGAAAGAAGCTATCTTCAGATTATGTTTTCTCTCTCCACCATGAATGATTTCAGGCACACGTTAATAGTCTGCGAAAAAAGACTGCACATGTATGGTGTGTCTTCTGCAAGATGCTGAATGGATATGGATATATGCACTAGGCCTGTTTTAACAGAGCTTATGAATGGATGGATACTCAAAAAGCACAGTCAGTGTGTGTACTGTATGTGTGGTGAGGCTAAAAATATTTCTTTCTCTCTTCAGAATCCAGTGCCTTAAATGATCACTCTGCTTAATGGTAGAAATGACTCCAATATTAATTGCCTACAACCAACATGAGAGAGTGCAATGGAATTAAGACATCTAGCTCTTTAAGGAAGTGTTTAAAATTAGAATGAAAAAGTATGTTGAGAATAACCTTTATCACATCACCCCAACATGCGTCTTTTGTTAAGCACCAAGAATAAGCATTCGGTAGTATTTAAAATAAAGCCATCTATTTTACATCCTCCTTCCTTTCACATATTTTCTCAGTATTATTTGTTTAAAAAGTAGGCTTGTTAGCATTGGTTTATCTTGTGAAGTTTATCTTGTGAGGTCAATAGGAATTTAAACTAACAAAAGGAAGGGAACCAAAATGTTCTTAGTTCATGTGCCTTTGCTTATAATAACAAATAGTGCACATGATATATTTTGAACAAATAAAAGTTCCCCAGTGATTAATAGAGGAAAAATCATTAAGCTTCCTTTCAAGTTATGGCAAAGCTTAAATCATTTAAAGAGAGCAATTTAGAATACTGAGAGAGTCTCTGGACCCTTCCTATTGCAAATTTGTCTGATGGTCAACTTGAATTGTATTCTAGCCAATTCATGTGTCAGAATCTTAGGACAGTAACTTATCCACATAATTTTCATATGACGGGAATATAATTTGTGAAGGTACACTGGCTTATTTAGCACACTCACTTGCATTATTTTATTTAAGTAAATTGTTCCCTGGGTAGAAGTGAGGTGGTAAAATCACCTTAGGAGTATGCTGTCACCTCAGATATAAATATGTATAAATCAGCATTGCCAAAAATATTACTGTTTAAAAAACAACAACATAGCACAGTGGTTTTTAGCAGCCTTTGTATTAAATCTTTGGGTGAGCTAATGAATGCCATGAACTTTCTCTTGAAAATAAATGATTGCTGTCATGGTCAGTTATCTTTATAGAAAAGCAAAATCATGGGGAAAAACACTAATTTGTCTCTTGTTTTCAAGTGGGGCTTTAGGTTTTATTGCTATCAGATCTTCGGATGCTTCAGATCAATCCTCTTGGTTCTACTTCACTTAAAAAACACCCTTTAACTTGTAGGTGCCCAATCAAAATGGTATTTAGCATTGGGCTAAACATTCAGCTATTAGAAATCACATGGAGATGTGAAAAATAAAGCATAGAGAGTGTTTTGCAGAAGTGCAGATTTTATCAGAAATTGTTAAGGTTGTTTCCATTATGATCCCTGCAGTGCTAGTATTTTGCAGAATCTGAATAACAACCCCTCCTGCGTTACATAAATAAAGAAGCAGGAGCAATTAGTCATCACTTGATAACATCTGAGATAGGCCCTTCATGTATGGAACAGTCACTTTTGTGTAGCTCACGTCAAGACCAATACATATGTACCTTGGGCACAGATCCAGAGTAAGTGTGTTTGGCCCAGACATGGTATCTGCTCCACATGTACTTGGTCCAAGCAGAAGTGTTGTAGGATGGGAAGAGTGAAAAAAAGGCAAGGCTATCGGCAGCATTGCTAAAATAAGTTAGGATCAAAGGAAAGCCCTGGGAATATTGAAAAGGACAAAGTAGGCAGGCCAGGAGATACTTGAATTCAAGAGCAGCAGTGGTGTGTGATGACTATGGAGGTTGGGGAAAGGGAGGCACTGGAAAGACTGGGGGACAGACAGGTGGTCTTCCACCACCCAGGAATTCAAATGCAGCCCACCCACCCCTCCCCCAATCTTCCCAGAACCCTTCTTCCCTACCTTCCCTTCTCTATCTTGGATTCAAACATGCAGATTGGCAAAAGGCAGTGCACGGATGACCAAGGAAAGAAGAGAGGTGGCAATGAAGCCTGCCTAGCCTAGAAAGAAGAGCAGGAGGAAGGGGGGGCTTTATGTGACCAAGGCTGGGCTGTAGCATCTCTTTGACCAGGAGAGGCAGAGGGGCAGATGTGCACTTGAATTCAAGACAGTGGCTAAGGGAAGGTAGGTATAGAAAAAGTTGGGAAAATTGGTAAGTGGGCCAGTGTGGAAGGCCATGTGGCAGAAGAGGGGAGAGAAGGATGAGGTGCATCATCCTTGCTCTACTCACCCTGTAAGACCCTTCTGGAATTTGTTTTTGGCCAAAACCTGGAACAACCAAAATATTCTGGAATGGTGTGTCTGGATTTTTAAGCCAAAATCTATTCGTTTTAGGTTCCAATGAAATACAGTTTCTGCTTCATGCATATCCTGGAGCTTAAAGACAGAGATAGTGGCTCCCATCCAATCTCTCAGCCAGGCACTGAAGAGACTCCCATCCCAACATGGATGTTCCTTATGTCTCTCAAACATAGTGACTGAATAAAATCCTGTGCAGGTTTTACCTAAGCATATGAGTAGAGATGTGAAGGTGTAGGAAAAAAGTGTCTGGGGGAGAGGACTGATTTCCCCCCCACTTTTTTTTTTCAGAACTCCCTGGCCATTAGGAAAAAAAATTAAGTATTTCCTAAACCTTTGTTTTTTAAATTGTGATATAAATGGTTAAAAAATTGTTTTCATGTATTGTTATTCAATCTTTATACCCACCGCAATTATTTCTAAAAGCTGTGCCATACGATTATTATCATTTTTAAAGATTATTTTCATAATCATATATTATTATAATTCCTGTAACCCAGTACTCAGCTTCAAGGGAAAAAAATGCAATTCTTCATCCAAAGAAATTGAACGCTTTCACAAAAGAAAGTCCTTATTTCTCATGACTTTACTTGTTCCTGTTAATTTTTGATCTAAGATTGATCTAGAATATATTTTGAAGCAACACCCATTGATTTATTTATATTTGTAAAGATGAAGTGTGCAATATCTGCTGGCTTAAGGCCACACCTTTTGTGTGGAGAGAATTTTAAAGGCTGAAGCATCTATTTTGCCACTTAAACCCTAACCTTAAATTCCAATTCATTTGGATGTGGTACCTATCTTGCATTTTTTGCTCTCTTGTTGTAAAGGTTCTAAAAGAAGGTATTGTTTTTTTTTTCCTCCCGGATTTCTGCTTCCTGATGACAAAAAAAAAAAAAAGGAAAAACAGACTCCCTCCCCCACCCCCACATTGTTTTAATGCTTCTGCAAAGTTTCTATTTCTTCATACCAAAGTTCAGAATGAAAATAAGGCCACTCTCAATGGTCTATGGTACATATCCCTGAGTTTTAGCATTTAAAATCTGTATTTATTTATTTATTTATCAAATTTGTCACTGCCCATCCCCTCCGACCGGAGGGACTCTGGGCGGTTTACAATACAGAATAAATATACAATAAAAAATGTATTGTAAAATATTGTTTTCAATAGAGACCCTATGGACTAAAGCTGAGAAATATATGGATACAAATACCAATAGAAGCAGGAAATAATACATGAGGACCTTAAGAATTTCCCTAGAAACAAAGCAGCCAAATGCACATGAGTTTCTGAAAGCATGAAAGAAAATTTACCTGTACACTATGTTTTCCCTGTGCAGGTCTTCTAAGCCACAAAGAATCTCTGCTGAATAAAACAAAGCTCTTTCTTCTTCAAAGCCTGGGTTTCCCATATTATAGATATGGAATTTCAGGTCTCCCCCATTCATTATGGTTAGAACTAAGCAGAGTGCATCCTTTGTTTCATAGGCATAGGCTAGATTGACCTAGAATGACAGTTGTTAAACAATAGTTTAACAAAATTATAGTTTATAATTATAGTTATAGTTTAAGAAAATTCTTTATGCCCAGAGATCAGTCATAGGTAGCGTTTTGTATTAGGAAAGACACAACATCAATCAGTCAAAAGGAAGAAGAAATGAGATAGAATACTGGCTATATTTTTAAAAAAGACCACAGGGCTTGAATATAGGCACATATTTTCATAAGATGTGTAAGATGATACTACACACAATACTGCAGATTTAATTCTTCAGGAAAAAATTAGGACATTTACTGATTTGACAGTATGTATCTTCTTATTTATTACTACATATTTTTGCATCAGCAGCAGCTACAGTTAATAAAAGAGGCTTGGCAGATTCTGTTGTTCTGGACTGTGGTGAGGTCTTGTATAGAACTGGTAGGAGGATGCATTCCATTGTAGAGTGAGCTCTTTGCAGGACTGTTTTTTCCATAAACAATTACTTTGGAATCACACAGTGCTTCAAATTTCAGTGAATTACACATAAAAATCCACTGTGATCGCAATAGTAATAACCAAGGGATTCGTGCAGAGCCAGTATCAGAAAGTTGACCTAAATCATGATGCAGCCCAGAAGTACTTGTAATAAATGCCATTCACTGATGGATCTGTTAATAGAGAGCTGATGCCCATTACAAATTTGGCAATACTTACTACAAACTGACTATTGACTTTTTCTAGAATCTGCTTTTCATTTAGGGCCATGGATTCACCTTTCCTCTTCTTTATTCTTTTTTTCTCTAATCTTTTGCATGCATACATTTTCCCAGTTGCTCGTACTTGGCATGCACATACCTGAAAAGGGGAAAGTTACAATGGGAAAAAGATATAGAAAAAGTTTGCAATTAATCTAGCAAAATCAATCTCTTTTCCCTCACTTTATCTTGATTTTAACAAAATTCTTTGGACTGAATTATAGAGATATTCAGTAGGAGGACAAAGGGAAGTCTTCCAAAATGCAACAGGGCTGGCTTTCCACATTTTGAATTAAGAGAAATAATATATATGACCATCTCAAGTTGGGATAACCTTTAAGTCAAGGATGTTCACACAGAGGGTCAGTTGCTATTTATTTACATGCTGGATACTCCATTTCTAAAAGTGGGCAGGGCCAAGCCAAAAAAGTAGGTGGGATACTACTATGATAAAAAAAAAAAGTAAGCACAGTCAGTATGATCAGTCTCTGTGCATTTAATAATATTTTATGGCAAATTTGGTAAAAGTCTTTGGGAAGGGTAAATGCGACTAGCCCTGCTGTACAGCCCCTAAGTGCAGAGACTCCAGTTCTATCTACAACTGTTAAATCCAGAACGTAAAAAACTACATCAGTAATTTGTTACAAAACTTAGAGAAAAGACCACTTCTATCTCTTTCTTGCACATATAGTGAATCAAGTTTAAGAAATCTCATAAAGCAAGAATGAAATCATGCAGTCATTAAAAAATCCATGCAATTTCTCATGCTTCAATAGATGTGATTTCTTTGGCAGAAGTTAATTGGATATCCTAATGAGTACATAGTTAGTAAAAGAAGAGTTTACAATTAAACATGACACTCACCTCTCCAAAACCACCTTTTCCTAATACTCTGTATTGCCTAAATGTGTTTTTTGTTACTGGTTGTCTGAAAGAAAGTTGGGATAGGGAAAAAAATGTTTTAATGTTTTTTTTAAGGTTCGATTTAAAAGAAACTGCTAAGGTGTGGCAAGCATACTCTCAGTTGCCATCCCTAGCATTGCAAAATGTTAATTTTTTCAAGCTGTTTCCCTCTCCTTGTTTTAATGAATTAGTTGCTTGTTTTTCTAAAGTTGAAACACAGGTTGAGTATTTCAGAGCCCCATTGCCCTTCATTCCTCACAAATTCATAAATTCCTTGTTAAAGATCACTTGGCTGTGGAGATGACTGCTTTTCAACCACACCTAACTGTCCTCCTTTCTCATCTGGTTGTAGGATGTGTGGAGGAGAAGGGGCAGCTCCTACTGTCATTTTCTTGATATTTTACAACCCCATAATGAAAAAAACTACATTAGTAGTGCACCATACAAGCTCATAAATACCCACAGGAAAATATTCAAATTGTCATTACTTTTTTTCCTATCACAATTCATCCACCAGGGGGTGGTAAGCTAATAAATTGACATGAACTACAGATATCAATGATATCATCAACAATGCAACAGATTGTGTATTTTTATTTGGGCTGGAGTAGGGGGTAAAATAAAGGATCTGATACTAGAAAAAGTGAGACAAACTCCAGGCTGGAATATTTGAAGTGGGAATCTTCAAACGTAGAAAACCTTGGTGCTGAAGAAAGATCAGGCTAATATGGTCAGTTCCTGTTTTGGGGCTTCCTCTTGGCATCTAACTGGCCAAGAATTCTGGATGACATCCACCTTTAGACTGATCCAACAGTCCAATTCTTCTCTTCTTAACCAACAGTCCAAAAAATGAATTCAGAATAATTTGTAAATAAATTCAGTACTAACGCAACCTTCCTTCATTTCATATTGAATTTTAGCTGCACAATCCTTCAACCATTTGATACTTGTTCTGTTTTATCTAGTCACTGACTGAAATTAGTATTATCTATTATCTGTCTATCTTCCTGAGCCACTTTGGCCATTATGTTGGGTTTCAAGTTTCTTAATTTCATTTAGCCTAGCTACTGAGCTGTCTGAATATAGGTTAAGAAATTTTATCTGGAGGACAGCAGATTGGGAAAGGTTGTACTAAAAACATTTTCTTCCTATTCTTGTTCATGTCCCATAGCATTTGACAGCTGTACTGTACCCACCTGAAGAGCCACTTACCTTTCTAGCCATTTCCATTGGAGAAATCTGTAAAAATACATGCTGTCTGAGTATTCTTGAAAAGGTTCTCCACTTAGGTACTCATGAACAGACCTATCTCAGATGAAAAAGAAAGAAATACTTGACAAACTTGCTCCCGAGCCTAGATAAGTGCCCCAGCTCGATTCCAGAGAGGATGCTTAGTTTTAAATATACTACCTTACAAGTTTTAGAAAAGCATATCTTAGGGATAATGTATTTTTTTTTTGTCCAATATCTTTTATATTTCTTTTTTATCTTTTCCTGTTGTACTTTTTTTGCTGTGGTTGCCTATCCAGCTAATATACAGTAATGCGCTGTCCCAACATATAAGATACAGTCAAGGCAATATCAGATTGTTGTTAAGGCCATGAATAATTATTAAGTCAAAGAGCAAAATGGGAGCAGGACAATTAAAAGTCGCAAGTATAATTACTGAATGAAAGCTGAAAAATTTCACAAGTAATCCAAACACAACAAAAGCACCTGCTGAAGACAACATGCTTTTAAAGATATTTCCCTTTTGATATTTTTCTTCTGTTAAGGCCCGGCAAATATCTTGCCAAATGAAAGCACCACTGTTTCTAAATGGGAATATTTGTATACGGAGCTTAGGAGTACATTAACTTTTCAAAATGGATAAGCCCTTTTTTGAACAAAAGGATGACACAACAAAAATAGTCCTCCTATTTCAGATGTCCTAGACAAAGGGCATTTTGAAACATATGTATGTTCTTTTGCCTATGTGGATTCTGCAACCTAATTTTAAAAAAAACAAAAAAACAAAATGGGTGATGAAGAGGAATGTCCACGAAACAGAAAGTGTGTTTTGCTTCATGCACAAAAGAAATACATTGTGACTTGGAAGTTCAGCCACAATGTTCTGAATAGGTCACAGTTCAGATGAATGGAAACGCCGACCATCTTGGCTGTTCTGGTTTCAGTTGAGACAAAATGTGGAGGGAATCAACTCAGCACCTTCCTTCAGCTCAACTACTGTGT